>NC_090937.1:1488362875-1489714781 GCF_040938575.1 Ambystoma mexicanum
GACACGATTAAACTCGTCAAAAGTAAACTTCGAAAAAATGCTACAGATGTAAAGATGTTTTTTAAACATACACGTCACACACATATTGTGAAAAAGTTATACGGAGCCCTTTTACTCTCTTTGGTACTGCATTCCCAATATAATACCACAGAAAATAACACTAAAAAGCATGTACAGAATATAGTAGAGGATTTAATGAAGCACAGCACATTAGAACCATGCCAATTGTATGACCAACAGTCTTTAGAAATTCCTTTTGTTACACAGGACGATTAGAATGTCCATGCACATAGTGGCTTGAACACTATTTGTCCTTTAAAAGAACAAGCATATGGCACTAACAAATTGATTTTCACCCTGGATCCAACAAAAAACGCACTGTTAAATATACGTCCCATTGTCAAAAAAGCCACAGACGTGGCAGATTTAACCGTGAGCCAAGATCCGGACACACCCTGCTCATTTGCCTGTCTCTTGATTAACAACATCTCATTCATCAAGCATGCCACAGATATTGTGGACCATATTTTAGCAAAGCATGTAGACTTGTGAGTGGTTACAGATCCTGGCTGCATGAAGCCACAGGTCGAGCTCTTGTACTAGCTTGCCCTTGTGGTTATGCAATTCATAGGGCTGATCGCTTATCACAGGGGGATCACTTTGATCTATGGTCCTTACTCCAGATACATTCTGTACACTTGTCTGTTCAGAATGACTGTGTCACACTGTGTGTAAAAGTATTGATGGACCCTAATAAGATCATTGATTTTCTTTTGAACTACCGACCGCCCACCCCATGCCGACTTTTCTGCATATTTTGGTGAAACCGCAGTGCCCCGTCTTAAGGCGACATCCACGATTGTACTCCTGGGAGATCTGAATTTGGGACTTCAGTATAAATCAGAATCCTTGGCCTCTGTTACCAGATCAGTCTTGGCCGATCTAGGTTTTCAGCAACACGTAATGACTGCTACTCATGATAAAGGCAGGATGCTTGATTGAGTGTATTGCCTGAATGTCAATATTGAAACAGTAGATATTAGCGTATACCCCAGGTCAGACTATGGTGCTCATTCCGAGTAGGTCGGTAAGGGATACTGGGCACCGGTAAGGAGACCGGTGCCGGTAATCCCTTACCGCCCTACTACGAGGTCCCTTAGCGGGTACCTTCCTTAACGCCTGGTCTGACCAGGTGTGAAGGACGGGACTCGTTAAGGGACCTGGCTCCAAATAACGGGCTTGGCATACGCCGGCCCGTTATTTGCACCCTCCCCATTCCCATTGAGCCCTATGGGGGCTGAAATGGGAATGGTTTGGTAATGGGGATTTACCGGTCCCTCCAAGATCGGAATGGACCGGTAAGTCTCCATTGTACCAAACAGGAGTCGGTACCGGTATGGGAGACAGTCATGGCGCAAATAGCGCCATGACTACCACCATACTCGGAATGAGGGCCTATATGTTGATACACTTTAACCTTGGCTACTCACCCCAGCCAAGGAAAGCAAAAGAGGAAAAAACAACATTCACTTTTACAAATACACAACGCTTTCAGCCGCAGCATTAGCCCCTTTCATTGAAACTGTGCTGGAAGGTCTACCGAATCTTAACTCTGCTGAAAAGATAACCCATACCTACACAGACATGTTTGAAACAGCACTAGATATACTTGCGCAGAAAAAAGACAACATGTATTAAAGAAGGAGAGAAAATGCTGATATACAGATGACATTAAAAAATTGAAAGGAAAGCCAACAACCTTGAAGTGAATAGACTAAAATGCACAATAGCATCAAAGCAGCACAGATGTGCCATTTTAAATGCTGAAAAAATACTTACAACCAGAGGATTAAGAGTACAGATTCAAATACTAAAGAACTCTTTAAGATACTAAGTGAATTCGAGTATACTTATCCATCAATCCCACTGGTTAATAAGGATAAAATGTGGTGCAACTCCATCCAGGAAGCCATGTTGGGTAAAATTAGCAAGTTCCAGGAAGATATCCGTGTTAAGCAAAAAGGTCATGGTCAGTTAAGCTCTTTTAAATGCAATGACAACCCCATGGATGATAGTGTGAATATTCCATTGTTTGAATTCGCCTGGGTTACGCAAATCGAATCACTTACACTAGTGCGCCAACTTAAACCTACTTTCTGTAAAGGGGATGTGAGCCTATCTAAAATGGCAAAAACCTGTGTGGAACTGCTGACACCCATAATTACCAAGCTGATAAACTCCTCATTTAAGGAAGAACTTGTGCCTTCTAAAATCAAGCAGACATGGGCCTTGCCTATACTGAAGAAGCTGTCCTTCAACACTATCTTGCTTCCAACTGAAGGCCTATTTCTAATGTTCTATTCTTGCTTAAGATCGTAGACTGGGCTGTCTACTTACAAGTTCAAAATCATATGGAGAAACATCAGATACTCGGCCAGAGACAGTCTGGGTTCCGTACAGCACATAGAATGGAGTCCGCCTTGTTAGACTTTAAGGCTAATAGGTTGGAAATAGTGGATGGTGGACAAACTGCGCTGCTCATGCTTATCGATCTTTTGGCAGACTTTGACTTGGATGACCACAGGATGTTGGTCACCAGGCCCATGCACTCCATCCATTTTTCATTTCCAGCAGCTAGCTGGGTGGACTCCTTTCTTACAGGTGGTATGGCGTGAAAATATAGTTGATGAGGAGGTGTTGACCTGTGGTGTTCCACAAGGCTTGTAATTGTTGCTGATCCTATTTTCACCATGTCATTATTTGAGCTATTAGAGGTCAAAGGGGTGTTGTAGGCATACTATGCTGATGACACTCAATGTCTCATCCCCCTGTCATGGGATTACACCAGAAACACTGAGGCTTTCACCACAGTATATTCCATTGTACAGAACTGGATGATGGACAATGGCCTCGCGATTAACAATGCTAAAACAGAGTTTACCAATGTGGGCACAGCTGCCCATCTGAGAAAACTGAGCCCAAGCTACACGGAATTTCTTAGTGCTGGCAGTGCCATCACTACTCTTCCCAAAGTCAAAACACTGGGTATGGTGTTTGATCAGGAGCTTAGCATGAAGGCTCATGTACACTACCTGGTCTCATCTACATCCTATTATTTAAAATCGCTTGCTCAGCTGAGACCCTTCCTGTGGGAACATTGTGCCTCAATTGCGCAGATGATCATTGGAGCCAAACTATATTATGGAAATGGCTTGCAACAAGGCATAAACAAAGGGGAAATTATGCATCTCCTGATTGTCCAAAATAATGCTGTTATGGTTGTAGAGGGATTGACCAGGAGTGATCATATCTCACAAGCCAGAAATGCATTGCACAGGCTTCCAATTGCCAGTAGAATTTGTTTTCACACTCAGTGTATCACGCACAAATGCCAGTATGGAGCTAGTTCAGCATACTTGTCCAACAGGCTTGCTTGGTTGCCGATAGGAAGGGCCCTGAGATCTAACTGTGTAGCTTTATTACTAACCCCTCGAGCTAAGTTGGAGATTGTGGCTCAGCGCTCCTTCACATATGCAGCTCTGACAAGTTGGAATTCTCTACCCCTGAACCTGAGATTATGTCAGCCTCTTATGAAATTTAAACAAGGACTAAAAACCTTTATGCTTAATTTGTACCCGGTGGGGGCGGGGTGGCAGCCTCTCAGGCAACGAGGAGGCTCGAAACGGGGCATTAAAAGCAGTAATCCCTCTGCTTTGAGCCGCCTCACAGCTGGAGACCGCCATCTTCCCCCGCTGGTTTATGAGGTAAGTGTGGTCTTCCTCCTCTCCCTTCCCACCTCCCCCATCCAGAATTCTCTCCACACCTCCCACCCCACACACCTTCTTTCGAGTCAATTTTGGGAGCCTATGCCCTAGGAACACTTCTGTCCCCAGCGCATCATCTCCCGATCTGCGACAGGCCGTAGCCTTTTCTCTCCTTTTCATGACGCCCATTTTTTTGTTTACTTTTTTTAATGGGTGCCATGAAAAGGGAACACCGACTTTGTTTTCCCTTCCCCGTTAGCCATTTCTTCTTTTTAAAAACTGTGTTTATTTTGCAACAGAGCAGAGTGAGCACATTACAGGTAAAATCGGTACATGGCGTTCAACCTCCGCTTCCCCACCACCCCCCCTTCCCCTATACTTCTTCCTTCGCTCGGTTTGTTTCTGTCCCTTCCAGAACTCGCGCGGTGTTCGAGGGAAAGGTAGGTGAGGGCCAGGAACCTCCGATTGTAGTCTAAGAATGGGGCCCACGTGTCCTAGAAACGGTGCAGAGTTCCTGCTCAGGCCGCCAATATCTTCTCTGCAATTAGGATGTCCCACATCTTCCCCCACCACAATGCCACCAATGGACCCTCAGCAGTCTTCCAAGTGCGGGCCACTACAATCCGCACTGCCAGGAGGCATTGAGTTAGGAGTTTGGCTTTTCTTCCCAATCTTGGGTAGCATCCCAGGACCGGGACCCCTAGAAGGATAGGGTCAGGTTCGAGTGGGATTGCCTTCTGAGTAATGTCCGCGATTATGGTTATGCACTGGGACCAAAAAAGTTGAACCTTTGGGCATGACCACCACATGTGGTAGAAGGAGCCTGGCTGCCCACACAGTCTCCAACAGGCGGGGCTAAGAGCCCGGTTCATATGATGAAACCTTAGAGTCTTATTACCAACGTAATAAGAGTTTGTATGTGCATTCTCGGTTTTTGATGCAAGCGGACGCTGAATGAGTTTGTGACCAAATGTCCACTCAGTTCTGGTCAGTTAGTGCGTGACCTAGATTTGCTTCCCATTGGGTCATAGCTCGGGTTTTGGAGCTAAGGAAGTCTCTCGAAAAGTGTTTGTATAGGGCCGAGATCCTTCCTCGAATCAGGAGTTCTTGTAACATTAGTTCAAGTGGTGAGGGCAAGCGTGTTGCTGCTTGCCGGGTTTGCGGGTGGGAGCACCAGTGTCGGAGCTGAATGTACATAAATCTGCCTGCTGCCTTCAGCTGAAAAGACTCTTTGCATTGTTCAAATGTTCGAGGGTGACTTTCCATGAAAAGTTGGCCCAGTGTCTCAAGGCCTCCCATGATCCAGTTCTTAAAGTTGTGGGGAGTGGTTCCGGGGGCAAATGAGGGGTTCATAAAGACCATGGAGAAGGGGCTTAGGCCCCTCGGGATCTTTTGTTCTCGCCGCGCCAGTCCCATGCCTTTAACGTATGTTTGGTGGAAAGCAGAAGCTCATCCCTGCTTTGTCAGAGTTGAGGTGGGGTGTGCGGGAGAAAATGTAACGGGAGGAATAGCCGGGATTGCTCCACCCACCGGGGGCGCCCAGTGGGCTAGTTCGGCCGCTATTTGGTAGTTCTGCAGGTCGGGTACTCCCAGTCCTCCCAGGCGTGCGTTTCCCAGCATCATTCTAAGAGGGATCCAGGCATTTTTGCCTTTCCAGATGAAAGTAACAGTTTCCTCTAGAGCCCCTGGAGGGCAGCCAGAGGAATTGTTACTGGGAGAGTGGAGCATGCATACAGGAATCTGGGAAGACGGCTCATCTTGCTAGCTGTGATGCGCCCCATCAGGAAGATTTCCTGTGTCGCCCACCTCTTGAGGTCCTTTTCCAGTTCACAGAAGAGTGGGGGGAAGTTTGCGTGATAGAGCACTTTTGGGTCTGCTGGTATACGGACTCCCAAGTAGGGGATTGCTTTTTCCTTCCATTGTATGGGGCATAGTGAAGAGAGGGCATCTCGGTCACCGGCAACAGGCCCGTCCCTAGAGCCACCGACTTGTAATAGTTCATGGAAAAGCTTGTGACTTTCCCGTATTTGTCTATTTCTGCCAGGGTGTGACGCAGTGAACAAGCGGGTTCCGAAAGGGTGAGAAATACATCTTCTGCATAAAGGGCTATTTTGTGTTGGTTAGGGCTGATTTGAGGGCCCTTAATATTGGGGTTTGCTCTGATTCTCTGAGCGAATGGCTCCATCACCATGGCAAAAAAGTAATGGAGATAGCGGGCATCCCTGCCTGGTCCCACAGCCAAGCGGAATCGGCGCAGAAAGGACATCTTCTGGAACATGGGCCCGATGTGAAAGGCTTCCATAGTTTGCCCCATAAAGGCCCAATCCACCCTGTCAAATGCTTTGACTGGGTCTAGGGCCACCAGGACTAATTTCTGAGATTTCCGGGTTGTGAGATTGTTGGGCAGAATCCTATGCAGTTCCCTTAGGGAGCACTACAGAAGATTAGGACTACATGTATATGTAATAAATCCCCTTTGGTATCAGTCTGTACCACACAGATTTAGTTGGTAGCTGTGGCTGAGCAGTCAGACTTATCTCAAGAGGGAGATAAGCAGTATTCAGGATTTACACAATAGGACTACAATACAATGGAACAAGGAAACACTGACCAAAGCTTTGTATCAAAAAGAATAGATATATTTATTTTACACACTCTTAAGTTCAACACACAAATCATTATTATCAAAGCAAGTTAAAACAGTCAAGAAAAGTATACCCAACTCCCTATTTAAATTGTAGACAGATTGAGCAAGAGTGAAAACTGAGCAAAACGGCACAGTGTAAACCAAGCAGAAATGGCACTCAAACAATTTCTCAAAAGGAAGGGAAAGGACAACTTATATAGCTTTAGACTCTGTAACCCACCAGCAACACTTCCCAAGTAGATTGTGAACAAGTTAGGCAAGGCAGTACTTCAGCAAAAGCAATACGTAGTGAAAACCAAGCAAAATGGTACTTCACAATATTGAAAAGGGGGAAGAAAAAGGTGGTTATAAGAGTTAGGTGCACCAACACATTTGTAGGTGAGAAGCAATCTAGAGAAGGCAGTTGTAACAGATTTTGTCAGAGTCAATAGGCTTGTGCCAGAGTCAGTGGTACAAGACAATGTGCCCAGGAAGCTGCAGTCAAGTCTTTGTTTAACGATTTGAAAAGGCGGTTGCAGAAGGTAAAAGACAATGTTAGACGGTATGGGTGGCTAACACCTTTAGCAATACCTCACGAAACGGCAGGCCTGGCGGAACAATGTACCTTTAAAGTGGAAGAGGCTCCTGTGGTGGCGGTATCTCCTGGCAGTTCCTGCAGTTTGGGAGATCCAGCAGAGGAAGAGAGGCTCTCGTCGTGGAGGAAGGTTCGAGTTACTGCACTGCCCAGGGATGAAGCCAGCCGCGGTGCTGTCAAACGATTAAAAGGTATGCTCCTTTAAATCGAGGTCATGGTGGACGGGTGCCTGGCTAACTGGTCTCTGAGTGCAGGGCACTGGCGATTCGACCAAGGCAGGTACTGGAAGGCGATTGGTAAACTGGATGGCCCCTCCACCTCAAGGGAAGAAGACTCTTGCAGGCAAAGATCTTCTTGAGTCGTTGGAGAAAAGTGGTGAGGATCTACAGCAGGGCTTCACCGGTGGTTCAGTTGTTGCAGATGTCTTCAGCTTCTCTCCTCTTCGGGTTTCTAGTTCCAGTGGCAACATCTTGTCCTCCAGTCCTCAGGACCCTGCTTTTATGCAGCAAGACCCCCATTCATACAGCCTAGCTGTCACACAGACAGTGGGGTGGCTTTCCTGGCGGGAGAACCCCCCCAGCCTATCAGGGCAGAGTGCAACTTGGGTTGTGTAGGCAACCCTGTCCAGGGTGCCTATTCCCCCTCCCACACATCCTGTCTACCCCAGACTCAGTGGCGCAGAGAGGAGGGCTTCTGTGCAGAAGCCTGCAAAAAGGACGAACAAAGGATCCCCATCCTGTGTTAGGATTTCTGAGAAAGACACGAAAAAGAAATATTATTAAAGTTCTGGCAAAAAAAAAACACTGGATTAAAGTTAATATTAAAATAAACTGGCGGTATGTTAGAGGCTGTCAGTAAAAGTGGTAGCCTCGAACAATGGGAAAATCCCATAAGGAAATATTCGCGGTCGAATATTTACGGTAGTAACCACTGCCACCAGCCAAAAACTTTGGAAAGAGGGACTGGACGTTACCCTCTCGACAATGAACACTAGGGAAAAACTATTAACCCTTTCCAGTACTTCCATAGTAAGATGGGTTGTACTGGTTTTGTTCATAAGTATTGACTAGTAAAGTCAATGGGGACTTTACATGCCCTGGGAGACGGTAGTCAGTCCCAGGGTATGGAGTCTATGTTTGGGGGTCACTATGACACCCCTGTGTTACTGCTCTGAGGGTGCTGTGTAACACAGATGAAACAAGAGACACCTATGAGGGTGAGAAAAACCCCATAGACCACAAGCACAAAAAATAGCCTAAAACACACATCAGCAATCTGTCTAAGAGTGGGAAAAAGAGTCTCACTCTTAGCAGGAGAAAGAAATAAACCCTTCAAATCCAGCAAAGCTGCTGGGGGACTCTATAGGTAGGGGAAATTAGCCTTAGAAGAGAATTCTCCCTAACAGAGATCGATCATGTTTGCAGATATTATCACCCGTGGATCTATTGACAATAAAGCCAGATTGGTCTGGATGGATTAGTTCGGGTAAAATGGCTGAGAGGCGGTTGGCCACGATTTTTCAATAAATGTTGGCCTCAATGTTCATCAGGGAAATGGGTCTGTATGAGGCTGGGTCTTTCGGGCTTTTCCTGGTTTTGGCAACAGAATTGTGATGGATTCTCCCATAGAGGGGGTGACCATGCACGAGTCCCTGAAGGAATTAAACAGGGCCACCATAGGGGCCACCAGTTGCAGTCGGAAAATGTTATAGAATCTTGCCGAGAACCCGTCTGGACATGGGGCCCGTGCTCTGAGGGACTTGATAACCTCCTCGGCTTCCCCATTAGTGATAGGTGCGTCAAGGTTTGTTCGGGCCACATCCTGTAGGTGGGGTAGAGGCATTTTTTGTAGATATTCCTTTTGCTTGATTCGGTCTCTAGGGGCAGGGTATATCACTTGAGCTAGGTGGTCCGCTGCCAATTGTTGTTTCTCCCGCTCTGCGTAGTGAACTCTGCCTTGAGAGTCACGTAGCCCAATAATGGTATTGGTTTGTCTTGCCTTGGCCAGTTTGCTCACTAACAGTTTATTCGCTTTGTTATTTTTGGCATAATAGAATTGTTTTGCTTTGACCAAGAGATAAGCTGTATGTTCGGCATAATGCGTCTCGATTTTGTTACGGGCAGTGAGGATTGCCCGTTGTGTTTTAGGGGACTATCCCTTTAGCATGTGTGTTTTTTCAGCTTCTTGAAGCTCTTTCTCAAGGGAAAGTCAAGTCTGACGCTTAGGTTTATGGTATGCCGATCCCTGAGCGATAAGTCCCCCCGGACCTCCGCTTTCATAGCGTCCCATGGACGCCTGGAGGGTGCTTCATCCTCCAGAAATGGGCTTTTTGTTCTACTCATATGTCCACAGGACCTTTTCTAGAATTTACCTAATTTTGACGTCACCGCAAACTCTGGCTTATGTCAAGGAAATCTCGATTGGAACACGCACCTTGTCAGATCATGCACCAGTAACTCTAGAGCTTTGAGCCCTCCAGGCCACACCCCCTCCACCACGCCGCTGGGCTCTATATGACCCAATTCTCAATGACATGCCTCTGAGAGATGCAACCGCCTCCAGGATCCGAAACTTCTTCAATGAAAACCGCAACAAAGACACCTCCCCGGTGAACAATAACGCAGTTGTTTTCCGCAATGCCGCGTTGTTTCTGCCTGAATCTGCTTTCCCATTTGGGGAGCCCGAGAGCCCCAAATGGGAAAGCAGATTCAGGCAGAAACAACGCGGTTGTGTTGGAAAATGCTGCAGTTTTTCTTTCCGAGTTTCTCAGGCTCCTCCGAGCCGGAGGAGCCTGAGAAACTTGGAAAGAAAAACCGCAGCGTTTTCCAACACAATAACGTTGTATTTATGTTTGCGGTCGCTTCAAAAGCGACCGCAAACATAAATACAACGTTTTTAAAGCTGCGGTTTTATTTCTAAGTTTTCCGGGCTCCTCCAGCCGCAGCTAGTGCTTATTTAAAAAATAAAAATAAATAGCACTTACCGAGATTCAGCTGCAGCTTTCCTGCTCTGGTCTCCGGTCCCCGTCCTCCGCGTACAGCACTAATGAAGGGAAAGCCACCCAGCGGTAGCTTTTGTTTACTACAGCTGGCTGGCTTTTCCTTCATTAGTGCCGCAATAGCAAAAGCCATCACAGGAGGGCCTCCATTTCACAAAATGGATGCGCCCATGAGCTTGCGTTTGCGAATTTTGAGCTTGAATAGCTCAACATTTTACATAGGAAGTTTTAAAAAAGAGAATGCTAGTATTTTTTTTTTATGTTGCCTATCTATTTTTTAAATAACATTTTTTACTAGACCATGCCTTTAATTAAATGATTGCCACGTACATGGACTGATTGCTATTTCGTTATATTCCCCTTTTTGTAAATGTCTGTTAGTTTTGTCTATACCCACGGGCCTATCTTATGCACCATATAAATATCAAAAACAAACACAAAACAAATGCAACATCAGGAGTGTGAGAAACACATACTGGGAACTATGTTTTTTTCTACAGACTATTGTGTAATAAACTTTTGAAAATGCATTAATTTATCCATGTAGCCTAAAACATCATTATACAGTTCAAGAAGGAACTTTAATAATGTCACAGATTGCAAAATTAGTCAGCCGTTTCACTCCTAATTAGCTAGGATGCTCTTTAGTGCATGCGTAATATGCTATGATGTTCAAAGGGATAAAATATGCCAATTACTTTTCCATAATGCCGTAATCTTTTTACAAGTGCTTCCCTTGGCTGCATAATATTCTCAGTTGATTATTGAAGAGCACATGCCAGCTTTGATTCTTTAGACCTGCTCTACCCGGTGGGAAGGAAAGTGCTAAGGGGTTTCCAGAGGACCAAAATTGCAGGAGTCGAGAGAACAATTTGTGACATTTCCTCCTTTTTTCCAATTAATTAACTTATAGAACATTTGCTTCAAACAGAGCGCTTGACAGATTGTCCTTCATAAACTAAGTAAACAAAAACTAATGTTTTCATTTTAGGATTTTGTATTACAGAAAATTCGGATTTCCTTTTTTTAAAAAAAAGATAGAGTATTGACGTTACTTGTTTTCCCTTTAGTTGCTCCTAGATTTTGTGGCTGCTTATGCTGAACAAGGCATGACTCCACCCATCACCTTATAAATTCACCGGCTCGGTTTAGTGTACTCAGGGAAGACATCTTGCATCCTCTCTGTTTCTTCAAGATCCCTGTATGTGCCTACAGTGCCCTGATTGCCCCCTGTGCAAGACCCTGGGGGCAGGACATGTTATATTCTAATTTTGTCTACCTACCTGATTATGACTTTATCCTCGCGCTACACTTATTACCTACCTGTAACCTTCCTGATAATGGCCTGATTACAAGTCCGGCCAACCAGGAATAAGGGTGCCACTAGCAATGTACCAGTACCCTCTCCGGACTGCCAGATTACAAGAATGTAACTGGCCTGCCGTTGCTCCTGGCAGGCCAGACCTGCTGGGATCACCGGCCTCTGCAGGCATTGTGTAAATGGAAGCACCAGCACCGTTAGCAGTGGTGCCAGTGTTTCCGTGTACCCAGTTCTGGGACTCCACGGTAATGGGGACTTGCAGTTCCCACCACCTGACATCCCGGGACCTTGGGACTTGTAATATCCCGGTGGCACTGGGATATCATGCAGTGAAAACAGTGTTACAAGGTCGGAGGCAACCCACCCGTAGCACGTGCGGCCATGTGCTGCACATATAAATTGCCTGCAACCTATCAATTTGTAGCCTCATGCTGCACATGTTAACTTGCCTGTAACAACATTTCCAATGTAACTAGTGCCTCAATGCCTGAGGGCTTTGTGCGCTGCTATAAATAAAAAATAAATAAATAAATCCTACGAGTAAGTAGAAAGGACTCTGCCTTCTCAGGCATGCTACTGGACTGGAAAGTGATCTTTGTGTATATTGGTGTTTTTTTATCGGCCATCTCATAAACACATTTCGCCACTTTTATTTCAATGTCAGAGGCATATCCAGGATTGTGTGACAAGTGGGGCCTGGAGGTAATTTAGTAGGACAAAGGGAAGGGGAGTTGTTCTGCTCCTGAGGAATCCATAAGACAGCCAAGCATAGTGAGGGAGCACAAACCAGGTTCTCCTCCCGAGAAAATGTTTTAAATCATAGGATCAAATAGTGCATTTTACAGTACACTTTCTGTGATAAATTAGACAAAAAGCAGCACAATCGTTTTTGTAGTGCAATACACGAAAAAAGCTCAGTAGGTGCCATGTCACCAGCAATGCACATGCAAATTGTCCAGGGCATTTTCATAATGACATTGCCGACTAAATGCCAGTACTTTGAAAGTGTAGAAAAACATGTGTATACTGATGGTGCCCATGCATGTCCATTCTGGAGCATATATATATATACCAGTATTCACACATAATAGAATAATCATGTTTGCTGTGCCCATAATCCCAGTAGGGATACTGTAACAAAACATGTTCATGCTGGCTCTGACAATTATGCCCACGTAAGAACATACTCCCTTTGGCTTAATGGTAGTATAAAAATGCCATGCCACAGTAAGCTCACCAAACAAATCTCTCCGGCCATATTTTTTATTTAAATTTTATTGGTAATTTGTAATGCTCACTATACAGCAAACGTGTTTTGAGGCGCATCAAAACAAGGAGGTGAGGGAAAGGGAATAGGAGCAAGGTACAAAATAAAAACAAAATGTTCTTAAAAGGTCTCGAAACATTCGGAACGTGCATGTGCCAAAGCATTAGAGAAAGGGAGGAGGAGGCTAAGGAGGGGTAGAAGGGAGGAAGACAAAACATTCTGTCCCAGGCTCGAAATGATTTGGAATGTGCAAGTTTTGAACATGAAAGAAGAAGGGAGAGGGGGAGGAAAAGAAAGTGCAAGAGGGGAAAGCTGAGAGGTACAATACAAGTAACAAGTATTTTTTTATTGTAATTTTTAGTTTTATATACAAAACTTTCATTACATCCAATTACATTAACATCATTCATCATCTCATACGTCAACCAAGGAAACCAAGGAAAGAAAAAACGAAAGAGTTTCTGAAAAAGGAAAAAACAAGAAGGAAAAATCGTCATTCAAACCAATATGTATATATTCAAGTTAGATCCACAATGCTGATTTTCAAAAGCAATCATTATTCAAGTGTCAATCTTCTTGTTTCACTTTTATGGTTGCTTCCAACTCTTACTATACTGTCAAAGTTTGATGTTATTGCCCGTTAACAGATATGACCACCACTCTTCCATATTATTGTTTTTTGGAGCAAACCGTCCCAATAAATTGGATCTCACTGTTGCGGTTGCCCCACATTCGATCAACAGAAGTTTTGTTGATTCCGGATGTTGCTTATGGTGGAAACAACAGTCATCTTTTATATTTTTGTCTCATCTTAACCACAGCATCTCTTTTGTCTTGATTGCGTTTAGTTTTAATCTTAAAAACTGATCTCTATGGTGTCTTGATGGGCATCTTACTAGATATTGTGATTGTTTATTCAGGCTAATTCCACTAGTGCCGAGATCAAGAGCAGAATGTACATTTCTTCTTTTTTTCTAAATTGACAATCCAGCTCCATTGTTCCAGTTTCTTTTTTGCCAGTTGAGGGCAAGCAATTAGCAGTTCTTTTTTTATATCAACTGCAGCAAGTACTTGTTTCATTTTCATCTTCCATTCCTCTAAAATACCTGTATGAGATTTTTCTCTTACATCTGAGAGGATCTGGTACGGTGGAGCCGGCTCAATCAGATACATTTTCCTCAGAGTTGCTAAGGATTTCCATAACACTGTATTATACAGTGAATTTATTGCAAGTTTGTGTTGTTGTAAAATTATTGAAACATATTGAGGCAGCCCAGGACCTTTTGCCAGAAGTTACCTTCAAGTACACTCCATATCTTCTGGTCAATGTTCCATCCTGCATCTGCAGCAAATGTTACTGTGGGTATTACTTTTTGTAAATGAAAAGTGAGTAATGGTTGATTCCAGAATTTTCCATAGTCTCTATGTATTTTTGCGCCTTGGAGAGCCAGTGTTGTCATACGATCATTCAGATTTTGCTGCCATGGCTGAGTCGAAGTCATCTGTTAAAGCAATCTCGAACGAGATAAGAACTGGGAAAGATGTAAAGCAGGGGTGCCCATTGGTAGCACAGCTGTTTAAACTATTTATAGCTGATATACCAGCAGCTCTGGACCAAGCCCAGAGATTTCCTCCACAAATAAATAACCAACCTGTGAGCTGCATAACCTATGCCGATGAACTTGTACTAGTGGATTGCACCCAAATAGGTCTTCAGCGACTGCTAAACAAGTTGCATGATTACCTATACCAAAACGAACTTGAAATGAATTCATTGAAAACAAAAATAATGGCAATTGTCTCACAAGCAGGGTCAAAAAGCCGCAAGTTTCAATGGCACGTAGCAGATGAAACTATCTGCAAGACATTGTCAATAAGATATTGTGATTCTTCAGCACCTGGTTTAAGGGCATAACCCACAGTTTTTTTCAGTTGACTATTAGTCGAGATTGCTTTAACAGATGACTTTGACTCAGAGCCAACTGCTTGCTGACCTGCCTCAGGAGCGGCATCTTCGATATTTGTGTCATCTTCAATTGAATATGTCGATAGGTCGCACAGGTCTACCAAATTTGAGGTAGAAATTGAGTCGTTATCCTCCGACTGGTCTCGCTGACGTTTGCTAGAGGTAATGTTACCAACTTTCAGCAATGTTTCGCTTTTAGACTTTTCGTCGGTTGCAAATTCACCTTTCCTTGTTAAAGGCTTAGAAAAGAGGCCAGGTCTGGGTGGAGTAGACACATTTTGTATGAACTTTCTCACGTTTGTACATTGTCTTTTTGCCAGGTTATTTTTTTGTTTTGGTTTCTTCAGCTCCCGGGAACCGCTGCATTCATTCTCCAGATCTTCACTTGGTTGTTGTTTTGCTGCAAAAATGCCGAAAGACTGTTGTGTCTTTTCCATGGTAATCTGTTTTGATATGGGTCCTGAAAACACATTGATGTTTTTATCATTATTTGTCACAGAATCCCCATTTGCTGTTTCATTATCAATCGAGTTGTGTATACTTGATATTTGATCATTTACTCGTGAAGATGTATGATCATTCACTAAGTGAGGTTGACTATCATAGACATCAGTCACTATATCTTCCTGTTCAATTGTAGTTCTAATAGGAACAGGTGTTTGGGATAACAGTGTTCCATTGTTCTTTTCCAATGCTTTACTGTGATCTTTAGATTGTTTTTTTGATAAATCGGAGTCATTCGTGTTTACTCTTAGAGTTGTTTTTTGAGCAAAGCAGACCTTTTACCACACGATTGAGCTGGTAGCTCACGCTCAGTATGTCTCATTCATGTGACAGCTTCCAATAGGCCTTCAGTGAGGTCGTTATTGGATGCTTGGTCTCTAGCAGCCAGCTCACTAAGTCTCTGTTGACAACTCAAGATTAGCTCAGCTTAATGTTACATTTGGGTTTGAAGACATCCAGTGAAGCTTTCCATTTTCATTATTTTACTAGTAATTGTTATGTCACACGGGAAACGGGGGTCTGCCGCTCTCTTCCCCTCCTGGCGAGTCTACCCGCGCATCTGCTTCCGGGGGCTCGCCGGGAGGGGAGTGGCGGGCTACAGGGCTGGCGGCCTTCGGCGCATGCGCGGAAGGCCTCTCTCTCGGCTCCGCGCATGCGCCGTGGGCCGAACTCATCTCTCTAGCGGGGCTTGCTTCTCAAGCCTCGTTATGGGTCCGCCGGCGTCCGGAAACGGAACGGCTTGCGTCCCAGGCCTTTCGGGCGCCGGCGGCCCATAAAAGAGGCCGCAATCCTCAGCGAGTCGCGTCTCAACGCGGTTCGCTTCGCTTGCCTCGTTGTTCTTGCCTCCTGCACTTACCTGTGGCCTGTCCTGGGCCAGCTTGCCTCCTACACTTACCTGTGGCCTGTCCTGGGCCAGCTTGCCTCCTGCACTTACCTGTGGCCTGTCCTGGGTCAGCTTACCTCCATTCTTTACCCGTGGCCTGTCCTGGGTCAGCTTACCTTCAGTCCTTACCTGTGGCCTGTCCTGGGTCAGCCTACCTCCTGCCCTTACCTGTGGCCTGTCCTGGGTCAGCCAGTCTCCAGCCCATACCTGTGGCTTGTCTTGAGCCAGCATACCTCCAGCCTTACCTGTGGCCTGTCCTGGGTCAGCCAGTCTCCAGCCTTACCTGTGGCCAGTCCTGAGCCAACCTACCTTCAGCCTTACCTGGGGCCTGTCCTGAGCCTCCCTGCCTCCAGCCCTGACTTGTTGTCGGCACTGGGTCTGCCCATCTTCAGACTTACCCGGGACTTGCCCAGTACCAGCTAGTCTCCAGCTGTTCTCTCTCTTCCTGTTTTGCCTACCTCCGAACCTAATCCTGCAAACCTCTGGAACTATCAGCACCAACCGGACTTTCTATCAGCTGTAATTCCTCACTGTTACATTGGTTCCGGAAGCTTCATGATATCTACAATCGGCTCTACCTAAAACTACAGTGTCACCATCTTGAGCCATCAATCCTCGAGTCACGCTCATCTGGACAGTACTTATCGTGACATTGGGGGTCGGTCCACCCTTCACCCGGTTCCTCTTTTGGGTGGCGGAGGGGCTGATTCCTCGTGCCGCTAATTCATCAGTTCCTGGACTCCAGACTGGCGACCTCAGCAAGACCAACCACCAAGATTACAGGTACGCGGTCCTCTCGGGCCGATCAGCTTAACAGTAATATTCTGTAACATGATTGCCTGATCTCTGGAGGCCTCATTCAATGACTCATACAGTTTGACAAAGGGTATGAGTGCCAATGATGTTGCAGCCAGGGCATTGTTGTGAATTTGGGTGGAAAGCCACAGTGGATAGATTTGTCTGGTGGCTGGGGTCGAACGAGTTGTCCATCCCACTTGTAGACACATTTTCTTTGTTATGATGTCTTCCCGAGTTCCGTTTGTCTGGTTGTGTTCTTTGTACAGGAGCTCCAACTTGTACGGCTTCAATTTTTCAAATGATGTGGAGCTTCTTTCTTCATGTAGTAGTATTTGACACTGAGGGCACAGCGTCAAATCACCATTATAATTTTCAGCTGAATCTGCGAGATTGGATAACTGTTTTTCACTAGTTCATGGAAGATTAGAGAAGCTTGCACATAGTTTTTCCTTGACCATCAGGTAATCAGCGTTCAAGCTCTCTACCAATCTTACTTCACGGGCTGAAACATCGCGATTTACATCCTCCTGAAGGGAAAGGATGGATTCCCTTCATTCTAAACCTGTCCTTAATGCGTCTTCCACCTGTCCTATGTCTATATGTGATATAAAAATTGTAGCATTTGAGTTGTCTGGATTGACCGCTGCTCCTTTGGATTTGACATGTTGTTTGATGGTTTGAAGTCGTAGAGGTTCGAGTATTGCAGGAGCAGCCATTTCTGTTGCATCTGGCAACAAATCTTGATTTGCTACTGGTTTGAAAATGTGCTGGAATTTTCTGGCTTTGGGAACAATTGATGAACTGGATGGTAAATCATGCATCTCCTTGTTTGCGCGGTTAAGAGATGGTCTGTCGAGTTCACCTGACAAAACCGTAATATCCAGTATTTCATTGTCCATTACATCAAAATGGGTATAAATATAGAACGAGTTTAGATCATCACTACTGAGAGGAGGCAGTAGGTTTGAAGTTGAATTTGAAATGTTATCAAATAAAGTCTCTGGAACTGGACCCAGACCTTCTAATGTTAATAGTTCATTTATCTCAGTTGTGGTAAGGCTTGTCCGAGTGACGGAAGCGTCTGTGTTAGTATTCAGGGAAGCCGCTAGATTATCTGTATTGGTCACTTGGGGGTGGTAATTCTTCAAAGTTAGGGGCAACACATGAGTTTAAGGTATTGAGGTTATTACCATCATTCTCGTGGACCGTCAATTGTGTGGCATGTTCTCTTACCCTTGGTATTAGAACTCCAGCTCCAGCTTTCATCACTGACCATTGGTTCAGCAATCTCCGGTGTTGCAGGGCCATTCTTCTTGTGAACGGACCATCCTCTGGACCCTGTTCTTTCGAAGAGGCAGAGGACGAGATCTTCGTTCTACACCTTACGCGACCCATTGCAGCAGCTCCTCAAAAAAAAAAACTATGATTGGGTAAGTTGCACACGCTGGAACAGCCTCGGCGCGCAATGATTTAGTCTTTCTCCTAATAGGATTTTGTCTTTTTGTAAAAGCTGGCCCCTCCTTCTCCAACACCGACTGCAGGGAAGAAAGACTGTCTCAGCACCTCACAGCTCCAAAGGGGCTGAGGGCTTTTGCAATGCTCCTCACTCCCGCTCAGTGACAGCAGCTAAGCTGCTGGTTAACAAATGGCTCAGCTCAGTTCAGCTGTGCAGCGTCTCCCTTCAGGCACCTTGGGCCTCTATCAGAGACCGCAGTCACCTCGACTGTATGGCGGTTGCAGCTCCTGAGCCCCAGAGCCCGCGGCTGCTCTGAAATCTCTGGTCCCTCTAGCAACTTCCTCCCACACGATTAGAGGAAAGAACCAACGCCTAAAGTAGAGCTCTTAGAAAGACTATCACCAGTAATAGTGCAGGGACAAGTAGGCAAATGGAATTAGGAACTCAGAATGCAAATTGAGAAAAAATTAGGCAAGGGTGAATGCAGACTGGGAAATCCATGATGTCATGGAATGAAGGGCTACATCAGGCACACAGACAACAGTTAGGACTAAGCATGTAAGTGACTGCAGCCTGGAAAAGCCTCACCTCATGGAATGAGGGGCTACATCAGGCATGCAGACAACAATTAGGACTAGGCAGGTAAGTGGCTGCACCCTGGATGAGCCTTGCCTCATAGAATGAGGGGCTACATCAGTCATGTAGTAAGATAAAGCAGGTTAAAGAGTGAATAATGGGGAAACCTCTCCTAGGGCAAGAGGGAAAAACAGCAGACACACAAAATGTCGGAATTGAAACAATTTTATGCCTCCTATCATAACAATTGTATGTGTATTGGCCTAGCCAAGTTGTCTAAACATCATATGCAAACAAACTCCACGGCAAGGTCTTGACCTTAGAGAAAGTAATGTAAGTCGCCATCTTGGATTAAGCCGCCATTTTAGGTTCTCTTGTTATATGGAAGTCACCCTGAACATCAAAATGGAGGCCGAATGACATTCTGAGTAAGATTCTGGCCGTTGTGACCTCCGTACACATGAATAATTAATAAGCCTGCAGGCTACTTGTCGGGGTCGCGAACTGAGACCTCGTCCTACCGTTGACCTATATGTAAATGTACAACTATATCAGTGAAACTAATCGAAATGCATATATTACAGAATTGACCTAGCAAGGAACCCATAGGCCTGATTCACAGAATGGTTAACCCACAAGAGGGTTGGCCAAGGGCTGGACAAACTGTATAAAATGCCCAGGTATTCCAATGTGCGGTCTCTCACTAACACATCGAACCCTCGTTGAAGTTGAACTCTGAGAGCCGAATAGCTATCCGTTTGTCAATTGACTTGGTAACTGTTGTAGCTTTTAAATAAAGCACTTGTATGTTCTTTGTAACCTGTGTTGGTGTGTTTCTTTTTGGGCTTCCCGGCCTCATATTATTTTTCTGTTTCCACAAAAAGACAGTGAATTACAGGGATTAATATAATGTAACAGAGGGCAGTGAGGGTTCAAGGTGGGATTGAGGCAGCAAGCACAAATTAATGCAGCATGATGCATGAAAAGTAAAAAGAGTCAATGGACTACTGGAGGAAAGGATGCAGTGGCTCCCAGTCACATTGTGACGTGTGCAAAGGATGGAAAGTCTCAACAACATGAATGGGGTGGTTACACAGGCTTTGGCGCGATATAAGCATAGTAACACATCATAACATACAACAATATGCAGCTCAAAGACAAGACAACTGAGCTGGGTGAGCAAGAGGGAAAGCTGCATGGGCAACGATATGCTGGCACATCAATGTCAGTAGAATGGAATCCAATATTTGTTCTGTGTTATTTGTCATTTATATAGCACTCCATATATCATTGGTTTGACCTCAACCCGCTAGTAGGTTGAACACCCTCAGGTACCGCAGTCCAGGTCAGTATAAAGAGTAGGGTGTCAAATGGTGCTTGGGTGCACCAGTTAAGTGTGCAGCTGATGTAATTGGTAGCTGCATCCTAGCATTAGGTGTGGTGGTATTGATATCGGTTCAATGTGTGCAGTCTGGCGGGTGGACACCAAGACTGGTTCTGGCTGCTTTAGGCCTGTGAGATGCTTATGTGTGCAGCTAGGCTGGTTTATCGTGGGGTATAGCTGTGTTTTATTAGAATGATGAGGTGTTCATGGGATCGTGTTCGTATGTGAGGAGCTAGGCCGAATTATTCGAGGGGTATAGCTGCACCCTAGTTGTGTGATGGTGTACAGTAGAGAGTAAGCATATTGTTATGAAATGATAGTTCATCTATACAGCACTCATACACAATGCCCTTCAAAACGCCCTACTACAGGGGAGGGAGTGAGGGAAACACAAACACCATGCCTATTGCTAATATTTCCTTTTCAGTCAAAATGTGGCACTTGCAGACATTTACTTCTGTTCTATCTAAATGTGGTATTGTTAACATTCACCATTCTGTCTAAGTGTAGCACATGCTTACATTCATAATCCTGTCTGGTTGCGGTGCTGGCCAATGTTTACAATTCTATCTCGGTGTGGCCAATGCTATTTTTCACCGATCTAACTTGTTCAGCGGAGGCTAGTGTTCAAAGTGAAGAACTTGCTAACATTCACAAATCTATCTAAATGTGGATCTTGCTAACATTCACCAATCTATCTAAATGTGGAAATTGCTAACATTTACAAATCTATCTAGATGCCGTGCAAGCTAATGTACACAATTCTATCTAAATGTGGAATGTGCTAACATTAGCAAATCTATCTAAAAGTGGTACTTGGTACTTGCCAACATTCACAATTCCATCTAAATGTGGTATTTGCTAACATTCACAAATCTATCTAGATGCGTCACAAGCTAATGTAGAGAAATATTTCTAAATGTGGGACTTGCTAACATTCACAAATCTATCTAGATGTGACAAAGGCTAATATTTACAATTCTATCTAAATGTGGCACATACTAATGTTCACAGTTCTAAGTGTGGCACTTGCCAACATTCACAATCCTATATAGATGCGATGGAGGATACTGTTCACAATTCTATCTAAATGTGGTACCTGCTATCATTCACAACCCTGTCTGGGTCTAGCGCAGTCTAATGTTCACAATTCTATCTAGGTGTGGTAGTTGCTAAACATTCACCATTCTCTCTAAAAGGCATAAACCAATAATCATGGTACCACCCTAGAAGGCACAAGTTAGTAATCGCAGTACTATCACAATTTAGGTAGGTTTGTTATGTGGCAAGGCTTCCAGAGTAGAGTGATTGCTCTACTACCCACCCTGGCCAACCCCTACCTTCTTTGTCGCTGTTGGTTGACGGCTGGCTACTGGCTTCCCCTGCTGACACCTGCAGATACACCATGGAGCCACCTCTGTTGGAGCTGCCCTTTGCCTTGGGGCCCTTAGCCGCAGGGGCTGCTGATCAGAGGGCTGCCCTGGGAGGGTCACTTCTGACCTGGATGGGACATCAATCAGGGACGGAGGGCGGGATGGGAGGTGTGAGGGGGAGAACAAGGAAATGGAGAGCGGGTTGGGAGCGAAAGCCACTAGGGTTAAAGACTGGCCTGGGGGGACCCAAAAATGGGTGAACATGACAAATTTGGAACCACAAAGGGATCTAGGGGCACAACACTCACTGCGGGCTGCATGCGCAATTATGGCAGCAATGTGTGCAGTGAGGGTCAGTAGGCCTGGCTGCTTCTTTCCAAGCCACCAATCAGAGACGAGGGCGGGCTGGGAGTGGGAGGGGGAGAACGGGGAAATGGAGAGCGGGTTGGGAGCAGATGCCACTAGGGTTACACAATGGCCTGGGAGGCCCCAAATATAGGTGTACATGACGAATTTGGAACCACAAAGGGGTCTAGGGGCACAGCACTCACTGGCGGCATCAGTCATAATGATGGCAGCAATGCGTGCAGTGCGGGTCACTAGGCCTGGCTGCTTCTTGCCAAACCACCAATGAAAAACAGAGGGCAGGCTGGGAGGCAGGAGGGGTAGAACAGGGAAATGGAGAGTGGGTTGGGAGTAGAAGCCACTAGGGTTACACACGGGCCTGGGGGGACCCAAATATGGGTGTACATGATGAATTTTAAACCACAAAGGGATCTAGGGGCACAACACTCACTGGGGGTTGCAGGTGCAATGATGGCAGCAACATATGTAGCACGGGTCAGTAGGCCGGGCTGCTTCTTTCCAAGCCAGAAATCAGGGACGGAGAGCAGGTTGGGATGCGGGAGGGGGAGAACAGGGAAATGGAGAGCGGGTTGGGAGAGGAAGCCACTAGGGTTACATACGGGCCTGGGGGGACCCAGATATGGGTGTACATGATGAATTTTAAACCACAAAGGGATCTAGGGGCACAACACTCACTGGGGGTTGCAGGTGCAATGATGGCAGCAACACATGCAGCGCGGGTCAGTAGGCCGGGCTGCTTCTTTCCAAGCCAGAAATCAGGGACGGAGAGCAGGTTGGGATGCGGGAGGGGGAGAACAGGGAAATGGAGAGCGGGTTGGGAGAGGAAGCCACTAGGGTTGCATACGGGCCTGGGGGGACCCAGATATGGGTGTACATGATGAATTTGGAACCACAAGGGGGTCTAGGGGCACATCACTCACTGGGGGCTGCAGGTGCAATGATGGCAGCAACGAGTGCAGTGCAGGTCAGTAGGTCCGGCTGCTTCATCCAAGCCACCAATCAGGGACGGAGGGCGGGATGGGAGGCGTCAGGGGGAGAATAGGGAAATGGAGACCGGGTTGGGAGAGGAAGCCACTTGGGTTACACACGGGCTTGGGGGGACCCAGATATGGGTGTACATGATGAATTTGGAACCACAAAGGCGCCTACGGGCACAACACTCACTAGTGGCTGCAGACGGGCACATCAATGTCAGTAGAATGAAATCAAAAGCACAAGCATAGCAATGACAGTGAAATGGAATCCAATATGCAGGCACATCAAAATAAGATAAATGGATATCAATGCGAACAAGCCAGTGTCAGAGGAAGGGAATCTGAAATCAGAGCAGAGCACAAGCCGTAGGTGTGGGAACCTCACCAGAGGTAATCAAGGAAGTGGAGGCACAATGCCCAGGTAGGAGAGAACAATTAGGCCATCCGTGACTCAGGAGGGGGCAGCCAGGATCATTAGGAAGGGAGAGGAAGAGCGAAGGTGAGAGAGGCGAGGTGGCAGCGAACCACAAGGGAGCCAATGCAGGATAGAACAGGCTTGCAGGACAACAGGAAGAGAAGGTAGAATCAGAGGCTAGAATAGGCGGGTAGAGAGTAAGGAGGGGGGACCCCAAGCCAGGTGGAGCAGGGCATAGGAAGACTGTGCTAAGCACAGAGAGGGTGGGAGAAAGAGGAAGGGGTGCCGGACACAGATATAACGTAACAGAGGGAAAGAAAGCTGGTAGGGAGTAAGTATGGGTGAGGAAGAATAAGCTGATTGAGTGGCAATGACGGAAGGAAGCAGAAACAAGTAGACGATAGTGGAAGAGGCTAGGGTAAGGCATTTTGAATGTAGTAACAAGACCAAACATACTAGCAGTTGACTAGTCATAATCGAAGTGAAGAGAAGAAGGTAGGAGAGGTACAGCAGCTGAGAATGGATGCGGGGGGGCAGAGCAGGGTGTGCAAGAAAGACCAAATCGACTAAGGGGATAAGACGAAGAAGAATCACAGAGGGAACATTTTTTAGAACAAGGCCGCAGTGGGGCACCTTACCTAGTGAAAAGTTGTGGACCGAGGTGAATGAAGAGTAGGATCCAGTGCAAGACAAAGGGTCAGCCAGTGCACCATCCGCACCCCAACAGGCCTATATAGGGGCATTCAAGGCCCTTAGAAATGGCCCTTTGAGGGGACCAGCTTCACCTACAGGCTCCCGGGTCACGAGGCGAATATCCTGGTCTCAGTGAGTGATCACAGTTGGCAGGAGGTGGGATGTTGGTAAAGGAAGGCTTCCCTGCCTTGAGGCAGACTACGGCAGCCATGATGAAAGGGCAGGCCTCACCGTAGTCACAGCACAAAGGCCAGAATGGGCTCGCATCATCAACAAGGATGCTTAATCGCTTTAGGTGGAAAACAGAATGAAGGCCCAGACGGGGCCATCCACGGCCCTTAAAGATGGCCCTCTGAGGGGTTGGCTTCACCTGCAGGCTCCCGGATCATGAGGCATTTTTCCTGGCCTCAGTGAGCAATCACAGTAGGCATAAGGCGGGATGCTGGTAAAGGATGGTCTCCCTGCCTCGAGGCAGACTACGGTGGCCATGATGAAAATTCAAGCTGCACCATAGTTGCAGAACAAAGCCCAGCGGCGGTCTCACATTATGGCAGGATGCTTCATCATTGTAGGTGGAAAAAAGAATGAGCCATATAAACTCATCATGTTGTGTGACAGTAAAAATGTCATGCCACAGTAAGAAATCATGGAAACGTTGCCTTGCAGGCTGCACAAATGGACCCCTCACCCCATGTAAGACCATGTATCATGTTGTCTTTGATCTTAGCACCAGTACAACAATGTCATGCCAAAGCAAGGAAACATGCCATCCCATCCCCCATGTAAGAGCACATGTGAGTACACAATTCCATGCCACAGTAGTACCAGTCCCATTGTTTTTTTATTTTTTTATTTTATTTATTGTGATTTAGTTCAAAGAACTTTTCACATATTAAACAACAAACCAAAACAATCATTCAATCTCAATTAAACAATTTCAATAAATATAATCCATACATTACAATTCAGCCACCTCTACTATAAAATACATTAATCACACATATACTAAAATAAATCAGCCCATCACTGATAACTATTCATCGCTTCTAGGAGAACCTTAATTATTTGCCATATTTTTAAAAGTGGCATATTTAGCTTATAATCATTGGCCTTCAGACATCACATCCAGAAATTCTTACTTCTTATCTCATCCGCCCAGTGGACGTGTTCACCCAGATATAACATATACAAATGACTCAGCATACTACAGCTCGTTAAGACGTGTTGTGCCAATTGTAAATTACATGCAACACAACATATTAAACACCCCCTTTATTCAGTTGTTCTTCCCATGCTCAGCCCCTAGACCTCACATACTGGTAGCTGGTTCAACCAGAGTAACATAATGAATTTCCTCAGGGACGGGACAGGGGATTTTGTCAAATATTTTTGCGTGGTCAAATACAAAGTTTCAACTTCTGTAAATGTCTTATACATTTCCAATCCACCCAAATGTACATGATTTGTTCTCCAATCCCACAATGTTACCTTTCCATTAAACTCTTTAATTAGCAAATTATTTTCTTAATTCCAATCTGGTGTCCAACCAATTTGGCCAAATAGCTCCTCACAGGATTTTCTGAATGGGTTTAATCTTTAGAAACCTCATTAATCATAACCTTACCCATTATTGCTAACAGAGGGCAAGCAGGCTCCATACTCATGTTTATATATAAAGAATCATGCTGTATCAGCTCTAAGGCATTCATAGAAGTGATTCCCAGTTCCAGTCCTAAAGCTTTGACCACACAAATTGTGCCAATCCCAAAATACCACTCTATATTCTTCCCTCCAAGTTCCTGAGCCATCTAATCTTTACTTGGAATAATGCTTCAAGACCATATGATACAGAAGGGACTATGCGTTGTCTGAATATATTAATGCCAGTGTGGCTATAGCCTGCTGTTTGATCAGTAAAATGATTTGTTATGGTAGTGAGTGCCTGTTCCTTTGCGCACTTCTCTTGTTTCATTGATATATACTCCTTGTCTGCACTTAAAATCCTAACCAATTATTTGTACTCCACGACCCACTCTATACCATTTCCATTCATGTAGCATTTGCTTATCTTTCCTTGTTTTTATCTAGCCAGCTGTCACACAATTAGTCTTGTCATAATTCAAAACAAGCTCATTCTTCAGAATATACTTATTGAATGTCTCTGGTGAATGCTTTATTACCATCATCGCATGATTCAGTAGGACCAAATCATCCATGTAAGAAATCCAGTTGACATGATGAGACACAATTTATGAGCAAAAACGGTTAATTTTATGCATACAGTCAGGGAAATCCTCCAGGTACAGGTCAGCATGGGCATCGGAACATACCCTTGTTTCAACCCATTCATAGTGGGTAGAATTTTAGTGCAAGCACCTATTCTGTCGAACCTAACCTGAACAGACGTATTGGAGCAAAAAAATCTGAGAATGCAAAGGTTAACAAATAGCAAAGGCAGAGGAGGATTTGCAGGTTTCTGTGTTGTATAAGAATATTTAGTAGTAACAGACTACATAGGGACTAGACCCAACTCTAAATCCTATCTGAAATAGGCTGAGGATCTCTCGCTCATCAACACATTTTTTTAGTTTATCTAAAATCAAGGTCCTAAAAAGCTTACCAGTCGAGTCTAACATGGACAAGAGTCTATAATTCTATCATGTTGATATTTTTTTTAAACCAGTGATATTACAGCTCTTTTTCAGGTAATTTTCGCTCCTTACAGACTTTACCAAACATTGATAACCGAACTTGTCCCCAAATCTCTGGATTTTTCTTCATAACCAAGTTTGGTAGCCCATAAGGACTAGGTCTTGTGATCCCTTTAATATATTAATCTTTAAAATAATTTACAACTTATCAAATGTAATATTATATGGCCTCTGTCCCTTAATCTGTATAATGCAGGGTTCAGGTTTACTACTGCACTATGTTGTTAGTATAAACTGAGACCATGTTTGCTCATCAATAGATATGATTATTTTCCTCAATTTGCTCCCCTGCATTTCACTAAAGGTTCTCCACATATTTTTAGAGTCGGCTTTAGTTATTATTTCCAACATCCTTTGTATGATATTCCCTCTGCTTTACTCTCTAAATTAATTTTATTCTGGGCATCCCACCATTTTATCTTGTTATATTGTCCATTGGCCCATCTCAGTCTGAGTGTGAGTTTCCAAAACGAGTATCCAAAACAGTATCCTCCAGTTGGACTTCCCAGTTCTGTGCTGTCTATAACCATTTCTCAAAACTAAGGAGGTCCATTCCCAGGATTATCTATTCTGTCAAACGGGGCCATGTTGACAGTTCTGCAACTTGCGGCATGGAATTGAACCAAGGACTTTGGATAGATTTCCTGGTCACATGATAATAGGTATGATATGATATTTAATTTGTATCGCGCTCATACACAAGTGATTTAGAGCGTGACGAGGCAAGGGAGGACAAAACAATGATCTTACTAGGCCTAGTGACATTGAGAATGCGCAAGTGCAGGGGAGAGGGAGGGGGAAAGTGCATGTATAGCCCTCTGGTATTGATTTTTTCTGGCTATACAATGTCCCTCCAGATTTCAAATTCCCAACTACTCAAATCCAAATGGGCCAAAATTGTTTTTCCCCTGACCTTTATGGGAAGGGACCTACCTGACAGTTATGTGGGTGACAATCTCAGTAAAAGTGTTGTCTTTAAATTCTGGCTTCCAACACCATTTTAGTTTCTCTTCATCTGATTCCATAGATGCACAATAACTAGTATACTTGTGTTCAAGTAGTAGCAGAGTTGGACATGCTCAAACCATGTATCCTAGTTTTCCACAGGTGTAGCTTCATACCAATGGCTGCACTGGTAGTCTGGGTTATCATTTCATTCCAGAGATCTCTCAGGATTTGCTCCCTCTCCCTTGCAGAGTGTTAAAGGCAGGGGAGTGGCGGCCATCTCTACCTGAGTCACCACAGTTGAGTCCCAGTGTGGTCTACCTTCCTTTTCACTAGTGTTTCATTTAGGGCTCTTTGTATTGCAGTAGTCATTCATATGCCATTCTCCAAATTCACTTGGTGAATTGCCTGGATCAGCCATTAATATCGGTTGCCTGGGAGTTTATAAATTGCTTTAAGATACGTCTTTCCTTGGCCTCTGTTTTGGTCTTCTGTCACAAATACCTATCCATGGGAAAACGAAATTCTTGTCTGAATTGTTGCAGAGTCTCATCTGTTGACTATTGCACCTTTTGTAACCATTGAATATCGTACTCTCAGTTGATTCCATTAGGGCATTTTCCAGTATAACTAGGTAATGGTTATCATGTGTAGTTTTACCATCTGCAGGAATAGGGAATCCTCTTAGAGTTTTCTGATCTGTCAGGGCAATACAATGGCTCAAAATTACAGACACATGAGATATACTGCTAGAGTAGAGGCATATTTGAAGTCATTATCTTTCCTTGAAGACACTGCTGAGGTGTACTCTGCTAGTACCAGCATCCTTACCACTAGTTCAGGGATGTTGATAAGGGTCACTTCATATGTGTCTGATTTGACAGCAGCAATATTTCTGCAATTCCCAGGTTGCCCTTCCTTCTCAGCTGATGGGAAAAATGTTTAGGACTGGACTACATGGGATCTTGTTCTGATGATTGTTCAGGCATTTTAATGTAAGATGACAGTCAGTTTTAGGCTAGTACTTGCTTTGCCGGGTCTTGCACTGCCTTATTAAGCTCAGGCATTGTAGTTAAGCATGGCTTCTGGATTCTGACATCTCACAGGTGTGCTAGAATAGATTGGACCCCCATCTCCCAGACCGGGTCTAACCTGGGACCTGTGATCAGGGTGCACATTTTCAGGGTGGGTTGCTTCAGACTCCAGTTGGATCTGTGGAATACGGCTCTGAATATGGAGGTAGCCATCGTAAATTCCATTCCAAGTGGGGAAGACAAGAAAAGTCTAGACTAGAATCAACTTAAAATGCTTTTATTCAGACTATGCAGGGAATAAGGTGTTGTTAGGTAAGGTAGGTGTAGGGATAGCTTAGGAGTGAAAGGGATAACGAACAAGAAACTTACATTTTCTTTGCTTCTCCAGGAACCCCTCCAAGACCTCCAACAAAGTTCCTTATGGAAAATTACAATATTATACAATATTATACAGAGGGCCTCATTATAAGTTTGCCAGTCCGGTAGTAACGGTGCCGGTAAACTACCGGCACTGTTACCACCGGACCGGCAAACTACGAGTTCGGCTTGCAGCTGCCTTTTCACCTGCCAGGTCTGACCCGGTGGGTGTACTGGCACCCACGAGCAGAGCATGTCGGATGCACCGGCACCATTCACGAATGGTGCCGGTGCATCCGGCTTCCCCATTCCCACTGAGCCTTATTGTGGTCCGGAAAGGCCGTAATGACCTGGTAATTGCTGAATCGCGGGCGCTGGGAAATAATTATACCGGTGGCAGCTGAGCCGGTTATACCAGCACGGCTATCATAATGAGGCCCAGAGTCTCTTACAAAGTTTACATTCAGTTGCAGCAGTCTGGTCTGCTAGAGTGTCCGATTGATGACCCGCATCACTGTCTTTCAATTGCGCTTTTTGTGGAGTTTTCAAACCCTTGTTCATTGTGTATTGTTGTTCTGACCTCCATGACCAACACATCTTGATTGGAAGAAGGGCAAGTACTCAATTAGAAGGTCTAGGTCTAGTTGTCATGGTCTCTGAATCAGGCAAACATGGTTTTCTATCTGTTCAGTGCTCCCTGCACTGTTCTTGGTCCCTAGTCCACCCCATCTCTGACCATTCTGAAAATACACTCCCGGACCCCAAGAGAGATTGTACCATATTATACCTCCTCGCTCCAGCTCTAGAGTGAACCCCTGGACTGACCTGGTCCATCTGAACTTCATTATCTTCTTTCATTTGATGTAGTATCTGGTCTACCCCCTTCCCCTCAACTATACTGGTCATATCCTCCCCTCTAGACTTTCTCTCCCTCTCTGCTACTGGTGTTATGGGTCTCCTTCCTTCTATTAACCATCCCATTATATCTCTTCTTAGATGACACTAATACTCATAAAACCTTATCACAGTTATTTGTTCCTGGCCAACAAATCCCGTCCTTAATATAGATTGCTCCCTACAAGCTCTTTGAAGAATAACCTTTAACCTCCTCTCAACTTTGTATCCCCTCTCTATGTGGGCTACCCCTATGTGTGGCATGCTGGCAACTATAACATCCCCCCTCAGGTATATGCCTTTAGTGTATGGGTCGTAGAAATAGGTGCTCATACATGTGACTCCACCTACGGGCAGTCTGCCTATCTGCATGAGCGGTGAGTGGTTAAATGCTCCACTGGCTTCCTACCAGGGTCTATGTTTTATTTTATTTATTTATATATATTGTGCCAAAGGCCTGCAGGTATCAGGGCGCAACAAACACTTGCTTATACAAACAGGTAAGATGGGACAGTCGATCCAAGGACAGGCACAAGTTAGTTATGTATCAATCGGAAATGTGGAGAGGTAACAACTGTTACAACTGTTAACCAGGTAGCTAAGGATATCTATAGGGATGGAAGGGTGGATGTATCCCTTCAAATGCCCCTTGATTAGTTTTTGTGGGGACCATTTTGAGGTGGTCTTAGCAGCCCTCTCAAACCTCTTTTGAGTTCAGCTTTCACTAGCTCATGGAGGCCTCGGGGCTCTGTGACAACCTCATTGACTGTCCCCAAGGTCAGGCAGGGGACTTCAGCACACCCATCTCACTATAATTTGCCTTAACCATAGTTGATAAGGCTTGTGATACACAAAATAATGTGGTCATGTATGTTCAGGGCCCTACAGTGTATAACGGAAAATATGGAAAATGCTTTGCTTTGGCAAGGGATTTTTGTTCATGAACCAGCAGCTATATGGGCTAAACATTTTACATCCATGTTATCAATTTCAAGTGCTGACTTGTTACAAAAAAGCTATTATTGTTGATTGTAAAGGGATTTCAATCAGGCACACACCCAAGTCTCGCCCAGCATGTAGTGCACAAATTAAACCCTTATTTATTTGTGTCTATACGTTCAATATTCTGAATGATATACCACTTACATCACACCCTTCTAAAAATACCCCCGTGGTCACACTGAATCAGGCTAGCTTGTAACAGTAAATATTATTTATTTAGAATTTAAAATCACAATATATTTTTTAATAAGTAACAGCAATCACCAAGGGGTGACAAGAACAATGAATAATATCTTTAATGCACTGGGAATCAGGGAATGAACCCTAACAAGTATGCAGCAAAGAAAAGAATACTTTTGGGTTGGTTTGAAACAGATAGCGCTATGTTTAGAGGTTCCCCTGCAACACCCCTCAACCCACCAATAGGCAATTTAAATATATGTGAAGAGAGAGCAGGTACTCAGGAATAATACAGATCAAACAGAATATCACTCTCACCTTCCCCCCTTAAACACAAAATAAAAACAGATTTGACTTTTCAACTGCCAGAATGGCTTTGAAACTGGGTGAGCAAAAACACTAAATATGTTCAAAAATGCTTAAATTATTATACATTTCTAAGGGAGCTGCTTTGACAGATGCAAGCAAATACAAGCAATGATTTAATCAAAAGAAAACAACTGGAATCTCAAAGGCAAAGGCAAAGTAGGAAATAATTTAAATGCAGATTCACACGTAAAACTTTTGCAAAAATGTAAATTTGCAGCAAACTTTTACTATGTGATTTTTGATTAAAAAAACAGGTCAACCGCACTGTGGGTTACTGGGGATAGCTAAGGATGTTAGGTATCAGTGGAAATTGAAATTCTGTTTCTATCTTTAAAACTGAGGGAGTTCTGGAAGTTTTAGTGAGAGGTGTTTTTCGGAAATAAAGACACGAAGTTGGACAAGAACTTCAGTTTAAAACCAGAAAATATGGATTATGCTTTTACTCAAGACTAGAGCATGCAGGCTAGACAACCAGGTTGGGACGAAGTAAGCTCTAAGACTGATTCATGACTTCACTAACAGATCCCCAGCGCCTTCCCCGGCGGAACCAGTCTAAACACTCGAAGTGGGATTTTTGGATGAGAGTTACACAAATGAAGATGACTATAGCAAATGACGCAGATGACGCTGTAGCAAATAGACAGAATAAGATGGCACTAATATTTTGACACTGTTACTGGTTATGAAAGTAAGGATAGTTCAGAGATTGGGGTGGAACAAGATAAAGCAAGGTACACAATAGCTCTCTAGCGCCCTGTTAATACTCACTATCCACTGGGATTTAAGACTTTAGGCCCGCCAAGATTCTGGTCAATGGATCAGGTCTATCGAGGAAAGACAATCCAGTTTTGCTGAGAAGGTGTATTGCTCTTCACATTTCAGGACCTTATACATTCACAGTGCTTCATTTGATTATCTGAATTTTAGCGCCAAGCAAGATTTTGAGTGTTGGAAAGTGTTATGTACAGGCATTTTGAAGTTTCAGCAGGAACGTAAATGTCATTTACAGGCAAATTTTGGAGTTTCACTTGCAAAGCACTGCTGCACCCTCTGCATTCTAGGTTTACTTGTCATGGAGCCCACTGGCACTTTTTCTGCATCGTGGGCTCTGTTTCACCACACATGCACTATGGGTGGCAGGTTGTGCAGCCATCTTTTTATGTGTTGAAACACGGTTTTGGAGGTTTTGGCACGCACAAGGGTTTTGCCGCCATTTTGCTGTTTCCTGCACCATAGATAGCAGAGTGAGGCCACATAGTATAGAAGAGTTGGTCAATACATCCCACATGTTTAGGATGCCTCTTTAACAGCCAGGAACAAACTATTGTAAAGGCTCACTCCCTGTCTGACACATGCAAATCCAAATGAATATTAAACACCCCAATGGGGAATGAGACTAAGAGAACAGGTTGCAAGAGTTATTTTTCTTTATAAAGAATTGGCATCCAGAGAATTCTGCTGCCTCAAGAGTGCTCTGGCAAACATTACAAAGACATGAACTTATCAAGGCACAAAGTGTCACCAATGACATCACTCTATATGGGACTACAATTGCTTTGGATTGGATGAATGACATTGATGCATATGGAACTATGTGCGCTGCTTCATCCGGATTGGTTGCTTCGTTGGCGGGAGGATGAGCATCACGTTGTCTGGCTGCCAGTGTTCAGGAGGGGTGAGGGTCAGGTCTCAGTGAGGCAGCGCAGACACTAACTAAGATAGCATTAAAAACTACCATTAGACATGTAATAAACAATGATCATTAGTATATTCTTAAGTAAATCCTTTTGAACCTATAAATTGCATGCATATAATCAGAACATCACGCATGGGGACTTATATGAAGTATCAGGCTTAAGGGTCTTGGTCAGTGTGATAACATCAATCATGGGTTGGGCCTGTGCACATCAAAGCTACTATGGGGCACGCAGACATTTGTTAGTTCTAGGGTGCAATATATTGAGACAGAGATCTGGTTTTAGTAGGGGGGGTACTGGGGTGAGCTTCACAGCAGGGTCACACTTCTGGTACATCAAGGGAATACATTAGGGGGCACAGGGTTATAGTAGCAGTACTTTTCCAACAGCAGTGGTAAGAGGGCACAGGCAGGTTTGGGGAGATGGATGAGCTACAAGTCAGGGTTTGGGCCAGTTCACACACAGGACCGTGATCTCAGAGGAAGAGTGAGATGTTACATTATTATATTTGTTTCAATTGTCCCCGGCGCATCCATGAGAAATGGAGCTGTGAAGCTTTCAGACAGAGTGAGAAAATGTGGGGACCATGAGCGCTGTGTGCGCGGTGCTGCAGAGGGGAGAGAAGCCTTTTTGTATTATCGCAGTGAGGCTTCGTCCAAAGATGGAGTTGAGGGCACACAAAATAGAAGCCAAGTGTCCCCCACAACAGTTAGCATGTGGGCAATAGAGGCGTCCCCCGCTATTGTACGAGCATGAGGTCCACATCGTGCTGAATGTGTGAGGGGGGCCTAAATGATCCCTCACTCCCACACACTATCAACCCAACAAATCATTATTGGTGTAACCTTTTTGACATTGCATATTTTGTCTTGAAGTTTTGTAGTCCTATAAATAACAGATTTTTATGTTATGCAACTTAGTGGTACTTGTTCTATCAAACAGAGAAGGATGAAACAACTAGCCACTTAAAAATTCAAGTACCTCATATGCACACATATTTGAATATAAAGTACATTAACACACTGTACTATAATTCCATTTATCTGTCAGGGATACTATGGAACGAGAAGGCCAGGTACGCATGGTGCCCCTGAAAAAGCAATAATTTTATCTTTGGCATAATCTCTGGAGGACATATGATGGTCAAGGTATAAAATAGATAAAGGCATCCAACCATAATGCTGCAGTGCGAAAGACACCAACGGCCTGTTATCAACGTTCTCATCTAAGGAAAATCAAGCCCTTCGTCCCAGAATACAACTTCAGATCTGCTGTTCAAGCTTTGGTCCTCATCTCACGTGAATGATGGCAACACCGTTTTGGAAGGCCTTCCAGTGACTACCCTGACACCCCATAGATGTATCCTGCATGTTTCAGCATGTCACATCAAAGGGCTCTACTAATTCGAACACATCACCCGGCCTTCATCGAACTGCATAGGCTCCTGATGCCAGTCTGTATCATCTTCAAATCCTGCTGCATCATCCACAAGTCTGCCATCTTGAAGTCTCTGAGCTACCTAACTGGGAAACTCAGCATTTACGGAAGCGTGCAATCCACTTGAACCTTGGACATGTGCAGACTTCAACTCCGCCAGTGTAGGCATGAAAGACCAGAAGACAGGCCTTCTCTGTCTATATGCAAATAACAAGGGGGGGTCTTGGGAGACTCTCTGCCAGACATGAGTCCTGGTTGCAAGAGCCTTACCCAGAGTCTTTAGCTCACTATCTTTCACAGAGAAGAAATATCCTAAACATATCAGTCTGTGTCCTGCCCTGGGGTAGTCCAGCACTGAAAAGCTAGGCAATTCTCCTCTGAACAAGAGTAAGAACAGCAACCCCAGACACGTGTTTTGGTCTGGTTGAACCTCATCAGTAGGGTGTAGCTGTGCCTCTCTATACCCTAAGACTCTGGAGCCACGTTTCCATCAATATCATTCTTACCCCTTCACTTCTATAGTTCTGGAACAAGCTCAATAACATCCTCTTTAATGAATGCCTCTGCCCTTACAACTAGGTCCAGACACCCTCCACACCCCACCCCATCTGAGACGAGGTGGTCTACTCCACTGCTGTTTCCACTCATGATTGATGTATATTCCTTGCTACCAATCCACTCACCCTCCCTCTACCCTGTTAGCACCACTGTTTGCCTGGTTCCCATACCATATGTTTCCCCTATGTTGGTAATGTACTCTGTTGCATCCCGAAGCTAGTTCCATCCTCAATAAATATCCTCATCATAATGATAACGATAATAATAATTATTATTATTATAATGTACCACACTGCAGCAAACAGGAGTAATCTAGTAATCTACAGTGATGCAGACTTTATATTCAATAAATCTTTGGTTAGGCCTTTCATGGAAGACCTCACCTTCGTGTATGAATGAGTGTTTTGAAGATCAGTCACACCTTGACCTCACTCATATTGAAATAATTTTCTCTTGTTGTTGAGTGGGAGATTGCAATCTCCATGCCCATACAATTATTGTCCTTTTTGGAGTGGGAAGCAGGAGATTCAAGTCTCTTTGACAGCTCAATTAATGTTCTGTCTATAATAATTGTTTGCAAGTATAACAGCAGTTAAGTCTTGACGATAAATTCTTGGCTCCTCACACATTGTCACATGTAGGAAAAGGTGTCCATTCCCATTCACCCACTGTTTCTTGCAACCTTTTTTGAAGGTGGTCAGGGAAGTTAATGTGTGTTCCTGACAGTAGATTGCATGAAATTTGTCATACACCCATGAACAAGAAATACTATTTGCACACCAGCTTTGCTCATAGCTCTCATTAGAAAGCTTATGGAATGCCAATGGTGTAGCAGTGGACCCCACCGCCTCAGCAGTGTGGGGGGCCTAGCTGCCATATCTCCTGGGGGGGTCGGCAGCCCCCTCGGACTTCTAAAAGAAAAACATTTCTTTTGGAAGTCACTCTGATATAAAGATTTGTTTTCACAATATGGTCCTATAGAGCAGGTCCTAGGCCTCTCCCCCTCAAACTGAATACCGGTAGTATGCCAGGCTGATCAACGGTTCCAGTATTGTAAAACCCAGAATTATATTGTTTTTTGAAGACAAAGGGTGCGTGCAGGGTGACATATATTTGTTTGGGAGTCAGAATACCCCAAGCAGTGGAGGGTGTGTCAGGTATTACACACACATCATGAATATCGATATATGTAGATGGGAACTAGATAGAAAAAGAGTTATGTACAAAAGTATATTGGTTTGCCATTTGGTAGAGTGGCCGGACATCTAGACTAGGATAGATTCTAAGATGGGTGCCAAAATACCAAATGGTGTTTTGCAAGCAGGTGTCTGAAGAGCTGACTCATTTTGATCTGGAATATTCTTTGGAAGCAGTTCACCGTAGACAAGTATGTTGGTGTGTATATTTAGAATTTCTTGTCAGGAAATGCAGACAGTGATGGATAGTAGACCAGCTAGAGGCCTGGGAAAGTTACCAATTTGAGCAAGCAGCTGCTTAGTTAGCAACAAATATGATGAACTCATGATGTTTCTCACAGTATAGCCTGCCAAGTGAAGTTGGCAGGTCTCTGCAATCAGATATGGGGCTGCTTTTGGCAGGCTATCAGGGATTTATTATGAAGTCTGGCTGAATTATGTGTCAGTCAAACTATGTTTGCCAAAAGGAAGTCATGTGGGCTTGGTGAGCGACAGATAAGCCAGCCAATCACAGACAAGTAGGGTTTATTTCTGGTTGAAGGGATCAATCAGATTTGTATTGTGCAATTGTATGAAATGTTGCATCCGTCTCAAAAGTGTATACAAGCACAATGATTTTGGGAGCTCAGTGCTGCTGTTTCTGGTGTCTTGTGAACATGCATTAAAGATGACTTGTGAAGCAACTGCACGGGAGACTGTTTCCAGCATCTGTCTCTGTCCTGTATTCAGTGCCTGGGTCCACAGATGTCAAAGTTCAAGGATGGGATGCAGTGGGTCCTCCTGTTCAGTTCTGTAACAGAAATAATTTATTTATGAATACAGAAGTACTTAAAAAATAAAAAATATATTTTGAAGTCATAAATCCCCCTACCTCATGACATGGAGGTTTCCAGGTTGGAGGCCTCAGTATCACGGGGTCAGGGGAGCTATATGACTTCAAAAATAAACATGTTCTTTTTGAAGTCCTTCTGTCTTCATAAAGATATTATTTCTGTTATGGTAATTGGTTTCATAATGGAAATAACCTCTTTATGACAGCAGAGTGACTTCAAAAAGAAACAATTGATTTTTAAGTCATTGGGGTCCCTCGCACACAGTAACATGGAAGCCCTCAGCTCCGTGACAGGAACAAGCATTCTGGTGCACTGGAGGCCTCCTTCCCTGTCCTCAATCAACGGATTCAAAGGTAAGAAAATGTATTTTGGATCAATGTGTGCGCATATTAGTGTGCATATGTGAATGAGTGATTGAGTGCATGATGTATGGGCGGCTGCCTGGGGGTGTGTGTGTGAGTGTATGGTGAAACGATGCATATTTAAATGTATGGGTGACTGGGTGAACGTGTGTGTGTGTGACAAATCAACTTCCAGGGGAGCTAGTAATGCATGGATGAAAATCGGTTTCTAAATCATCAATCAGACCTACACCTGTGGTACACCAGAAGGGATCTGAACAGATTGTAAACACAAGGAAATTATTAAACTCCTTGTCCAAATTTGTTAATGTGGACAGAACATCAGACTTATCTCCAAAAGGTTGTGGATCTTTGGTTAGTTGTAATACAGTGAAAATACAATTAGTACCCAATGGTAAAAGGGACTGTCTATTCAAGGATGTCTAAACATATCTACTTTATTATTATCACGACAGTTCTAGCACAATATGAAATACAACCCACCCTGTAAAGGAATGCAGTGGACAGACAGTTTCAAAGAAGGAAAAGGGATGCACTCTGTATACTGGCAGGAGGGTAGTCGGTATAGTAAATAATCGTAATAGTTCAAGGATACTTTGTTTCAACACAAAGGGAGCACTGGGTTGTAAAATGTCACTATGGGCCTTCGCAGAAGGACCAGGGGGACAAAACCACAATATACCTTGTGCTGTAAGAGTTCCTGGTGCTTGACATGGTTGAGTTGGTGTCAGGGTGCTTTGCAGCTTCTGGGATTGAGTTCAAGATGGGAGACAGCTGTGGTTATAAGGGGCAGGCAGTTCGGTGAGCGAAGCTGGGTGGATGGCTGCAGGATGGCATACACAGTGACTCAGGGTCAGGAATTGTCTCAGTGCTGTTCGGCGGTTCTGAAGCACTGGTTGAGGCTTCTCGGACTGCTTTAGTGACTGAGGTGTAAGAACAGTCAGGGGTGCAGTGGGTTGCAGCTCGAGGGGCTTGACTGACTTGCAATGTAATTTAAGCTGGAAGTCGGTAGATGCTCATCAAGGCACTTCTCCTTGCTACTTCACTGGGCTCATGTCATCTTTTAAGGCTGATGGCAGAATATGTAAGCCAGACTGCACCTTCAGCCAGGGTCCAATGATGAGTTCTTCCTTCTGGTGAAGCCTTCATATGATCTGCCAAAAGAGGGTCTCAGCCCTCGTTAATAACCAAATGGATCACAAGGATGAGGGACAAGTTGGACTACTTCAACGTCCTCTTTGCTTCCCTCCAAGCTGCTCTCGGTCTTACCAAACACGCCCATGTCTCAGAAGCCAGATAACATGCAAAAGGTTGCCGGTCCAATAGAGAATCAACTTCAATATCTTCTCCATCATTCACAAGTGCCTTTCCAAATCTGAACCCGGCCTACCTTTCCCAGCGCATGTAAAAAAACACCCTCTCACACACACTAAGATCCTCACATGACCACTTGTTCAAAGTGCCCAGCTTCAAACTCTCAACTGCAGGTGGTTGAAGCTTCCCTGTCATTGCTGCTAAGCTGTGGAACAATCTGCCCTTGTTCTTGAGACTGGAACCCTCCTATTCAACCTTTAGGAGAAGCCTGAATACTTAGCTTTTCACCTAAGCTCCTCAGAGCCAAGACAATTTATCACCACTGAACATCTTGAACATAGACCACCTGCTTTACCCGTTTACCTTTACCTGTACGCCCCCTCCCCCTTTCCCTAATCTAACTAGCACCTAGATACCTGAGGGTTCAGAGCACTGCTACAAATGCAAAAATTAATAAATAAAGAAATTAGCCTACCTTAATGAACCAATCCTGGGTCCCCACCAACAATCTCCTGCATGTGTAAGGTCATAACCAGAGTGTTTTGCAGAAAAGGTGAAGGGGAGAAAACATGTATTACTAAGTCTCACCCATCTTCCCATCTCTTGTGGACCAAAGGGTCTCTCTGGTTAATGGAGCTATCTTTGTCTCCTGATTAAAGTGGCAGGTCTCCCATGCAGTGGCGGTGATTCCAGACTCTCTGGCTCCACCAAACCACATTCTCGTACATTCTTGAATGGGGTCCCACTGCGGGATGAATACTGTAAACATGCACTTCCTGGTATGACATTTCACTGTCAATCAATACTAAGGGTGGAAGCTGGCTTCAGGATGACATAGTGCAAATGCAATGTTGTTAGGGTTTCCGGTCTCCTTTGTTAGCATTTGCAGCCAGCCCCATGTGGGCCTGTTTGAATTAAACCCTGATTAGTATGTGAATGTTGCCACCGGGGATAGGGCTCAACAAAATGATAGGGCGGACCATGGATCCTTTGTTTGTTAATATGGTTGGCCATGGCAGGGGGAAGGTTTGTCCCTCCCCATTGTGGAGATGCATTTTGTACTCCACCTGTCAGATTGCAACCAAATATGACAGGGGGGTACTGCGCATGTAAGCTGTGTCCACCCCGACCAAACAGGTGTATACGTATGTCGTGCAGTGAGATAGGGAAATGTGTGCAGTTTTGCCACACACATTTTCCTGAAGTTGATCTACTATCATTTAATTTAATTTAACATTTCAAAAAAAGGTCAGGCCAGCGCACACCCACCATACAGATCGTCGAATTCCACACAGTGTGTGAGTGTATGCGAATTCTCTGATTAATTACTGGTAATCTTAATTACTCCTAGCTCTACTCTTCCTCTTCACAGTACTTGTGTATGATTCACGTTGCATCATGCACAAGTACTGGGATGAGGTAGAGGGGCGTGGATGTAATGCCAGGCTTTGTTATCTGCAGTCTTCTTTGCTTCTAATCCCACTCTTCCTTGTCCCGTTCTTAACTATGAGGCAAGTTGTCTCATAGATAAGTACTGGGACAAGGAAGAGGGACATGGAGGTAATGTTGTGCGCTTGTGTTTAATGCCTTAGTTTTTGGAAATCTCTATCACTCCTAGCCTTACTCTTCCTCATCCCAGTTCTTGTGTATGAAGCACGTTTCCTCATACACACATACTGGGATGAAAAAGAGGGACATGGATGTAATGCCTGGCTTAGTTAGCTGTACTCTTCATTACTCCTAATCCCACTCTTCATCATCCCAGTGCTTACCTGTTGGGTCGATGCCTCATAGGTAAGTACTGGGATGAGGAAGAGGGATTTGGAGGTAATTCTGGGCAGAGCAGCTGATTTTGGCAGTTGGGGTGGTAGTCTAGGCCAGCCCAGACTGTTGTGCAACCCGTGATTGGTTTCTGAGCATTGGGGATACCCCTCAGCAAGACTTTCAGGGTAAGCCCCAAGTTTTGTGCTACACCACTGTGAAATGCATGTATTTCAAGAAAAGGTAATTAAATCAAAAGCTTTATTGCAGAACAAATATAGAATTTAGTGCTGACAAGTATCTGTATGCATGTTAAATATCACATGTTCCAGTGTGGAACGAAGAAAGGTAACAGCTTCTTTGCCAGGTGCTTTTATCAAATAGTGTCTTGTGAGAGATGATTGCCAAAAGTGATATATAAGTACTTTTCCAATTCGTTAAAATGTTTGGCTTTTTCAAATAAGCTTCTAAATATTTATTGAATTCAAACCGACAGAGTTTTGCATAGAGCTGGTTTAAAAGCAGGCTTCATGTTCTCTAAAGGCATATCATCAGCATAATTATGGGTTACATACCAAGTCTACAATACATGGAATTATCTATGTGGAAAATAGGGGCTGTCCACGCCAAACTGTGTGCAAATTCCTGTTTGTCTATTCATGGAATCAACTGTGCAACACTTTTTTGTACTTTGTGGGGACTTCGTACAGGCTCAGCACGTCTCTGCAAGTGGCTGAGTGCTTTTTGCGAGACAACACGCAAAGCGTGGACATGGCTTGTGCAACAGGTAGGGAAGGAAGCAGAACTCGTAAAATGAGGAAGAACAAGGTAAAATGCGGGTGTTATGAGGGAAGGCCCACAAGCAGTCCATCACATACCCACTATTGCGTAGAATACCAATGCATGTCATTGGGGTACCAGTAAGAGTTACGGGGACCGCATGCGGGGTGCCCGGGATACATGCCTGCTTGCATGGGACCCAACACACTGTTTTGAGGATGCATGTAGTAGCACCTGGCGAGCACACAAAGGTTGCTGTTTCTGGCTGTTTTTGCTTGCATGGGGACATGTCAGAGGCATTCCCGCTATGACGTGCATATATGATTACTATGCACGAACAAGGCCATGAATACATGGAGCAAGCAGAAAAACACCTGCACGCAGTCTTGCGTAGAGTCGCTCTCGGGTCGCAGGTTTTGCGGGATCTATGTGCAGTATTCCATGAATGGGGCACTATATTGGAGTGCAAAAGAGAAGGGGTTGTTACATGTGAAGAGAAGATGCTTGTTTTTAATAAACAGTTTAAGTCAAGATAATCCAGTTTGCTCTATGACCACATATTTGGTATTAGTGACATAGTTAACATTTCAGGTACTGAATGTCCAAATGATAATGTTTGCCCAATTTTGAAACTGCAGATTGTACATTAAAAAGTTATTCAGTAAAATCCCAACTGCTTAAAACCATAAATGATACATGATATAGAGAATCTATTGTTTTTTTTTGTTTAAAGTTTTTATTAGAGGTAATTAGGTATACATGGAAACTGATACATACCAATGATATGTAAGAGCTATGGAAAATACAAAGAAGAGGCATAAGTGGAGCAACAGATAATTGATGCATATATAAGCCACATATCCATACATAATATTGCAGAAAGCAGATTAAGAGGTTTTAAATATTGTGGGGGAAGACACTACAAACAGCAAGAAAAGGCAAACAGGACATGAGATACACAGGTGGAGGGAGAGGAAGGGTGCGGGCACAAATATAACAAGCGTTACTAGCAGGGCACTAATGAGGGTTTTCATCGGACAGGAAGTCAAAAGACTGCCATTTCAACTGATATTTACCAACTAGGTCAGGAGAAGAGGCATTACAATGTTCTAATCCATGGCTATAGAGTTCCACCAAAAATTATAATGAACATAACTTAGATTTTTCCAATTGGTAGATTGCAACCATTAAGCATAAATCAAACAAAAAGCTTGCATATTTATTAATGGAAGTGTTATGCAATAGATAACTGCCTAAAATAAGAAAATCGAAACAGAAATCTTGGTGAAAGTTGAAAATACATTTGATAGTATTCCACACAGAGTTCCAAAACGGCTTGATATGTTGACACTCTATAAACATATGCTTGAAAGAGCCCTCAAGTGTAGGCAGCTCCAACAATTATCATTAGGTAATAGGCCACATTTGAAAAGAGATACAGGGGTGATATAGGCTCTATGATGACAAAAAAAATAGGGTTTGGATTAGGCTGGCAGGCGCAGTAATTTTAGAGATGCACTGCCATTGTGGGGGCCAGCAAATTTGACGGTCAAGCAATAGACAATCATTTTTCCAATCGCTATGAAGACAATCAGCCATTGGGGTAGAAGAAGTCAGCAGTAGGATTTTACAGCAGATAGAAGCAGTAGTGTCAGAGTTCAGCATATGAAGTAGCCTCTGCACATTAGGAATATTGGAGCTATACATTAGCAACTCAAAGTTTTCCACAATTGTGGCAATAATGGCAAGGTATTTTTTCAGGAAAGAGGTATGCATGTAGAATTTGGTAGCAAATTCATCAAAAGTAAAAGAATACCTTGCAAAAATAATTGATTACAGAATGTGATGCCTCCGGAGAGCCACGGCTTCCAAAACATATATTTACCTTTAATTTTAATCAGGGGATACAGTCAAATAAAAGGAGAAATGAACAAGGACTGATTAACTATAGAAAGGAACATATATAGTCTAAGAAAAAGCACAGATTGGTGAATACAGGAGTATTTATTACATTTGTTCTTACCTTTAATAAGGTAAAGATATGCAAAGGAAATCGGAGAAGCCATATTTCTTTCCAGGCATACCCAATTAGGTACACTGGATGATTTGTCATGAGTAAACCACAACTGTGCTTTCTTGATAACAAAAGCCATCTGATATTTTTTGAAGTTAGGCAAACCAACACCACTTAGAGAGCGGGTTTTTTTTTAATTTACTGAGCAAAATTCTGTGTTTCCTTTTCCCCCATAAAAATGTAATTAGGCAGGTATCAATGGATTTAAAAAAGGAATAAGAAAGGGGAATTGGTAACATATAGAGAAGGTAAACTATAATGTGGGAAATAATCATTTTAGTAGATTCCAGATGGCCCCATTAGGAAAGGTAAAGAAGAGACCATGAGGATACTAGTTCCTTAACCCTGGCTAACAGGATTTCTGAGTTATGTTTACGAATACTATTACTGGAAGCTGAAATGTAAATTTCTAAATATTTTAACCCTTTGGGACACCATTTCATACCTAAGGTACAAGTATGATGAGGTGTGCAGTGTATATTAAAGTGGAGAACCTCTGACTTGTCTGTATTAAGTTTGTAGCCCAATGCTCTCGAAAACCTAGAAATATTATCTAGTGTATGATGGGCACTTTGCTCTGGGTTTAGAAAAAATAAAAGTACGTCATCAGCCTACGCTGCTGTTTTAATATGTAGATGTCCATATTGGATTCCTAAAATGTTATCATTTTGTCTTATAGCTTCTAAAAAGGGTTCAAGCGCTAAAATAAAAATAATCAGAGAGAGAGGGCAACCCTGACATGTCCCTCTGGCTAAGGGGAATAAAAAAGGCAATTGTCCATTCACAAAGATTGCGATTTTGCGATTTCAATAGAGGACACTAATCATTGAAAGAATAGTGGGACCAAACCTATGCCCCTTAAGAGCTTCGAACATATAATCCCATTCAAGTCTGTCAAAAGCTTTTTCTGCATCAAGAGCATCCGCAGCATGGAGACCATTTGCTTTGTGTAGTAGGTCTATGACATCTATGAAAAGTTTAATGTTGGAGGAGGACACCCTACCTTTTACATATCCAACTTGATCTTGCTTGAGAAGATTGGGTAAAAAGGGGAGGAGTCTGTTGGCTAAAAGCTTAGCATAAATCTTACAATCAGTGTTGATAAGGGAAATAGGACGATAGTTTTGAGGGAGTTCAGGATCTTTATTAGGTTTAGGGAATACGATGAGCATGTCCTTCAGAAATTAGCACTGGGCCATGTTTTCAGAGATGAAATGAGAGTAGAGTTCATTAAGTTTAGGGACTAATAGATTGGAGAAGTGGGCAACAAAATCAATAGGAAAGCCATCCAGTCCTGGGGCTTTTCCTTTTTAAGATTTGTAATAGCTAAATATATTTCAGGAGCGGTAATTGAAGCAATAAGTGATGGAAAATCTGCCTAGGGGTAAGAGTTTGTTATGGGATATATTGTGTAGAAAATCATTAACAGAGGCATTATTAGGAGGGGCTTCAGAGGCATATAGATTGTTGTAAAATCTTTTGAAGACATGAACAATTTCCTTATCTAATAATTTTCTGTTCCGTGAATCATCTTTAATAACTACAATCTTGGTTTCTTCTTTTTTAAGTTTAAGGTATGATGACAAAGATACTAGTATTATTGGAAAATTGATATATCTTAGCTTCATATTTAAGCAGGTTGGCACATGAATATTGCGTAATGATTTTGTTATATTGGAATCTTATCTTCAGAATGTCCGTGAGAGTAGAGGTGGAGTTAGCATGGGCAAATTGGGTTTCCAGGGGTTTAAATTGTCTGAGACTGGATTCTGTTTCTAGTTTGAGCTATATATATATATACACCCACACACACACACACACACACATGCACACACACACACACACACTTGTTTTCTTGATCTTAATTCCTAAGCAGAGTCAGCAAAATTAGGTCCCAGCCTGTCCTCACGCCCTGATCTAACTGCGATGACACAGCAAAAGCCCCACACGTATCACCCTCAGCTTGTGACCTTTTGTCATCAAGCAACACAGAGGTTTCTCAGGGGGAGGCGGGGAGACCGTGTGGGTGTGCATGTGTCTCAATGACAAGAAGCCTAGTCTTGTCCTGTGCTTCAGGCAAGCAGTCATGTGAGATGACGTGCATGTGGCTCACCCTCCCTTGCCCTGCCCTCTCTACCATAACTGCTGCCTTCTTCTCAGAGCACCTTCATGGCAGCTTCATAAAATGTAAGGTGAACACTGAAAAAGCTCCCAGAAAGAGACAGCTGACTGACACCCCTCCATCAGTGCCCAAATATTTGACACCCCTCCATCAGTGCCCAAATATTTGTATATTTCTACTTGCCAAACATAAAATATAAATATAAATATGTATCTCTTGGCGGCTGATTCCCTCTATTCCCAAAGATATACTCGTGAATATAAGACGGGTGTTTTGTGTTCCTCATCTCTGAAAAACCTCTGCTGCTGAAGTACAGCAATCCAGCTTTTTTCATCCTTCCGAGGTCGATAAATGTGCAACACACACCATGGGTAATAATAAGCAGCGCTCAGATACCTGAGGAGTTGTAGCACTATATAAATGCCAAATTATTATTTATTATTATGATACGTGTTATTACTTAGTTAGATTGGCATTTTGGTTCAACTCATCTTGGTATGTCTTAAAGTGGCATGACATTTTTTACTGTGCATCATCAAGACTACAGCAAACAAGGTAAGTATTATTATGTGTCTAACCTACATTGTGCAGCCAGTTTTGACATATTTTCTAATTGTGGTATTGATTTTTTAATAGAAAGCGGTAAACTAGCTTGGTGGGTTGAGCACTTGCTGCTGCGATCTATATGTGAGTTGCAGGTTTGAATCCTGGCAAGGCCAACTCAGTCTTTCATTCTTCTGAGGTTGATAAATGAGTACCAACTTTGGTTATGCTAATGTCACTAACACCATGGTCTAAGATTGGCAAACTTAATTGTTATGCTATGTATTTGTGGCCACGTTTTCCCAGGGCACACATCTGCCATGGCCTGTGTGGCCCTGTCCTGCTGTGGGATTGCCTAGGTGTGTGCTGGTGCACAGCTCTGGGATTCAGAAGGCCATGCCCTTTGTGCCTGCGTGGAAGTGACTGAGGATGGAGTCTGGCCTCCATCAGCAGGGAATGTCACGTTTTCTAAGCGGGTGCCAGAAATCTGTATTGACAATTCGCTGGACACCAAACCCTTTCACCGACTGAAGGTTGAGCAGGAGAATCCTTGATGTTGTTCTTGCAATACCGCTTGCAGGTCATTGCCGGAAGAGCTTAAGAGTGGTTGATTGTGTGTTGTGAGTGTCACGCGAGGAACATTTGCGATTTCGGAAAATGTACTAACGTTGGAATACATAAATATACATACATGTCTTTCTTTTTTTTGTTTTCGGGCGGCCTCTCAAACTGAAACTATGCACAGAAATGTCATCAAAGTGATGCGCCCTGCATTTTAAGTAGTTCGTATGAAACATCCGTGCACAGCTTGGGGGTTAGCAAGACAGGAACTATTTTACACAATGGTCTCGTGATCACGATGTCCTATGTTCAAGCGATGCCAGTTTCAGGAAAGCGGAGATGGAGTAGAATTCAAACTATAATGCGCGAGGATTGGAGTCAAACCGATTCAAAGCATGGATATTTATGTTTGCACACGGGGAGCATTTTCTCTACTGCTAATTCTTTTCGAAATTGCACTTTCACAGGTGCACATTTCCCGCAATACAGAGACAGAACTTTCCAGAATTCATAAGGGACATAAAAAGAGAACTCTTTAAAACCGCCTTTAGGAACACACCAGTATTCACAAGAATGGCCACTAATTAACGCCTGCTAAAAGCAGGCGTTAAGGTGGAAATCAGGCGTTAAGGGTTAACGGCGCCGACGGCGCCGTTAAACCCTTAACGCCTGGGTTGGAATGAGGGCCATAGACTGTGTCCTGCTGGCAGCCAAACGTTTGTTTCCACGAGGTTCTAGCAATATCCAGTTTAGAACCAATGTACTGTTCTTATTGCAATATTATGCACAAATTCTGTTAATACACAGGCCTCATTATATGTTTGGTGATATCGGGCCGGTAAATCCGGCGGGGTACCACCAAATGGTAAAAACTGCTTCGGGCGCCTGTTCTGTGGGAATTTCCTGCAGATTACAGGTGTCTGTTAATCCCCATTCCATGGCTAGACTCCATGGGGCGGAGGGATTGCCGGTATTAACGGCACCTGTAATACCAGTGCCGGTAACACCGGCTGTTTTTGCCAGTGGGGTGTCTGATTTACCTCGAGTTCTCGGCTGGAGGTAAATCAGGCCAGCTAACAGGCAAATGTGTAGTTTGGTGGTGCAGGAAAAGTGTCGGTAATGAAATTACCACCACTTTCCTCTGGCATCGACAAATTTATAATCGCCTATTCTGCGATTTCTGTAGCCGACCAGAGACGTACAAATGAATAATCACAATCAATGCTGCAGTCAACTCTCCCGAAACAACAATCAATAAATAAATAAATAAATAAAACAACGTGGGCTAATGCAGGCGTTAAACGCAACTTCCCACGTTTCATTAAATTAAGTTATTGGCATCCATCTAATGTACTGAGACGATCGGACCCAGGTTCATGAATATAAAACTAGCAGTATGTATTTTTTCGTAGCGAGGCAGACTGACATTTTGCATAAAGTATAATTCCGCAGCGACCTGGCAACGGGAAGGATTGTTCAGCCGCAGACAAGGACTGTAACTCAAAATGAAAGTTACTCCAGGCTCGTGCCAATCATTCACACCCTGGCAGTAAGAAATGCATGAGACTCGCAACTGCATCCGCGCCCGTTGGCTTCTGAGAGATGTCTGGAAGCCTAAAAAATGACAGATGACACAGGAAGCAAATACGCGACTCATCAAACACCAAGATGGCTAGACAAGAACATCGAGGCCAGGGTAGCCATCCCTCACGGTATCTGTTGCGCTGACAGGTTACGCCGGCACACGTAATTCCTCTGAACCGCCCTAGGATAGAGCTGGCAATGAGAGGGGATGTGTGACTTTCTCCGTGCCCTGCCGGCTGACTCCGAGAGCTGATTAAGGCTCATCTGAATCAGCTCCCCAACAGCAATGTGGAACCATGAGTGTGCCTCATTATGAGTCTGGTGGTGTGGGCAAAAGCAGTGGAGAAGCAGTGGAAACATTACCGCACCAGCGAACTATGCGTTTGGAGGTAAAATGGAGGAAAAAACCACCAGCAAAATGCTGGAGGTAATTCTGTCTCTACTGCTAAATGAATGGCATTTTGGTGGAATTAGGGCCGTGCTGATTCCACCCAAATTCCCTTGCAGTCCTATGGACTCCGTAAATGGGGACTATCGCTGCCACTGCCACTTGTAATCCTACAGTAATTCCGCAGGACCAAGTGGCCGTAACAGTGAATCCATTTGGAGGTATCTCAGCGTATTTACTGCTGGGATACCACCAAACTAATAATGAGGCCCGGTGTCTGTTTTCATGGCCATAGTCCCTGAAGTTCCTTATTACACGTTTGAGGTGGGTGTCATTATGATTTCAGCAGTGCAGTAAAAAAGTGATAATTCTGTTACTGCCACTTTTTTGTGCTAACAGAATTACTGCCATTTTTACTATACCGCTGAATTCCACGTTTTGCGGCAAAGTGGAGAACAGCCCTCCAACAAAATCCTGGAGCAAACTCTTTCATTTATCCTCCCCAAAATTGGTGAATTTACTGCATGGTATTACCGCTGACTGTAAATCCGCAAACAAAAAACCCAAGGGGTCCTTTGGACTCTAAAAATGGGTATTTGCACTGTCATATCCCCACTTGCAATCATCTGGTAATGCTATGGGACAGAATGGTGGTAACGGTAAATAATGTTGGCAGTAAATCGGTGCACCACCAATTCACTGTCAAACTTGTAATGAGGGCAGCAGTATTTCACAATGCCGCCTGTTTCACCTCTCCACCTAATTAAAGGTTTTAAAACCAATATGGAGAAGATTTTTGTTTATTTTTTTTTTTACATGGACGTACATCTTACATAAAAAAAGTGACTGTGACAGAGCACGTTTTTAATGAGCTCAAATCCCGTAATCCAAAATGCGGGAATTTGATTTCATAATGGGGAATAACCAATGCCTGTAATACTGCACATTTATCACGATAAGAAGTGGTGGTAACATGTTCGTATTTGGCAGTATAAACACTACAAATACCACCAAACACGTAATAATGGCCTAATTCTTTCTTCTGTGGGTGCTCCCCAGACAGTTCATATACGTTAGTAATTTGACGTCACGCTCTTGACATGCACGGAATACGTCATTGTTGGCAGAACCACTAAAATAAAATAGTCCTCCTAACATGACGCTACTGGCTACTTGCACTGCAGACAATACCATCTATTCCTAACCTGGAGAGACGCTAGGTATTGTCGGTGAGGGCATTCTGGGTTATGGAAGAAAGCAGGTGGTAGCATGTATGCAACGCAGCATTATCACTTACTGAGCATATATTCTTTGGCACATGGAATCATTCCTCCTACCCTTGATTCCATGTTCCATCCTGGAGTTGTCAGTTGAAGAGGAGCTGGTCGCTCATAAGGGTACTATTAAACGCGTTCCAAAACTTACTACTTGTTATGGGGCATGGAGTGGGGCATGTTATGCTCGCTGGAGCCGGCCCCATTAGTGCTGGGGGGCTAGCACCTGGGTTGCCAAGATCACTCGGACTTAAAGGGGTTGCAGGGAGGACCCTGCTCGGCTGTGCTGACACAGGCCTGGGGTGCCGAGGCACCATAGATGCTGGGAGCATCCTGATTGTGGAGTGGCCTGGACGGACCAGGGCATAATGCTGGCTTGAGGGTCCCAGGTCAGCAGAACCTACAGGGCCGTGATCACATGGTGTGGGCCTGCAGGGCAAGGCCACAGGGTCATGGTCACACAGTGAGCCCTGCAGGTCCATGAATGAGGACAGACCATTTTTGGAGTCTGGAGCCATTCTAAGGCACTTATGTGCAGGAGCTCCCTTTATTAGCATGGTGTCATGGCATAGTCATGACACCTCTTAAAGGGGCAATACACTTAGGAGGGCCACACCACACTGCTGTGAAGCTTCATTATTACACGTAGTCTACAAACTAAAACCTGTCATGAATGTATAACATTCACTTTTCCTTTTTTCTTTTGCTATCCTCCAATATGATCGACGTTTATTAAATAATAGCCATTGGAGTGCATGTCAGAAAGAGAGCGTGTCTCCAAGTCCTGACGCCATGTATTGTTATTGTGTGTTCAGCACTAGCCACGGTACTGTTCGCCAAGTGCTTTCCAGAAGATATCTTCACTTTCGACAGCAGTTGCCTTAAAATCTGTTATCTCAAAAAAAATAAACCAGAGGAATCAGGAAGGCAACACTTTTCATTTAGTTAATTTGCATGGTTTTCTTGTACTCACATGTACATCTTAACGCCCCTGTTAACCTCCCTCTGTCTGCTTTACGCCTTTCTCAGAGCTCTAGTTCGTACCCAATGCCAAAATGCATTTTTCTCCAAATATTCAGCAAACGAATGCATGGATTTACTTTTTTGTACAGTCATCCATTTATCTCAAAGCACATCTTTGGTCCTGTGGGATGTATTGACCCACTTTTGCACTGCTATGCTGCATCACTCTGTTATGATGGTGCCAGAAAGAGCAAAATGGCCGCACAACCCTTGTGCGCACCAAAACCCCTGGAAATCGTGCTTTTCAATGCACCAAAAAATGGCTGCCCAATCTGCCACGCATGTTGTCGGTGGTGGAACAGAGCTCTCATTACGGAAATGTGTCACTGGGCTCCCCAACAATTGAAAGTGGAGTGCAGAAGGAAAACGCAGTGTTTTGCTAAAGGAAACTCCAACTCTTTCCTTAAATCACTTTATCTCTGCTGCTCAAACTTCAGAATGCCGGTACAAAACACCTTTTAAATATTCAAAATTCTTGCTGGGTGCTACAATTCACTTAGTTCAATAAATCATTGTGAACTTACAAGGTCCTGAAAGGCTGAGAGCATAAAAAGGTTTTCACAGCAAACATTGCCTGCCTGTGGATCTGTCAATAATCTCTGTGCAGCAGGGGGCTGCTGTGATGACAGCTGTCAGGGGCCTGCCTGATTAAACTTTAACATGTATACATTGAAAATGAAATGTTTGCAATCCAAGAGGCCTGTACTGATAGTAACCCATATTGTAATTGTTTTGATCCCCTGGTTTAAAATCTTGAATGAGAATTCTTGCTGTTATTTGATATAATACGTTTGTTTTGTGCTAAGGAAAAGGCCACAGAATTTAACAATTAATTTAAACCTGGCTGAAGCTGCAGAACTTGAATAATAGGTTTTTCTCACAGAAGGAAGATATTTCCGCCCAGCAGGAAATCACCCAGAGGCGTTAATTACAGGGTAGGAAAGAACCTGGTCTACAGATGAAAAAGGAACAATGACAAGCTGCAGCTCAGGAAATTCGAAGTGTGAAGACATTCGTAAATGGCCTCTGCAAGGAACAAACTTGGGGGATGGCTCCTGGGCAACCAGCGAGAGACCAAGAGGTGGAGCCAAACAACCATTTGTTGCTTAACAAGGACAAAAAACACATTTTAAAAAGACTGATAACTTTCTATTTAAAATTGTGAAAAAATATAAAAATAACAGAGTTGTTAATTTAATTTCTGGGGGCACGGGTGAAGAGGTGCCAGAACTGTGTGAAATGTTCTGAAAAGCAATGGCAAGAAATGTGATTTCACGCAAAATGTATTTCCGCTAGAATTGTGAAACTTTATACACTTATTCCCATGTTAAACACGCACACTTGCAGAAATGTGCTTAAAAACTGGACATTATGTTCATAGTGAAAAGATCAAAATTCTGTGAAAAGTGGAGACACGATCCCAAAGCTACAGGGTTTTGAGGAAAAGCTGCTATGTAATATATGTAATCTGTATGTGTGACTTTTATAGAGATTGCACACATGGAAATATGTATTGTTCCAAAAGTAGTTTTTGTGTTCCAGGGATTCTCAGCCTCATAAAATTGCACCATAAAGATGACACTCTGTTTCTCTCCTCCTATCAAGCCAGAGAGTAGACTTTGACCCAATCACCTTTCAAAGGGGCAAGATTAGGCTAGACTGGCCTACACCCCCCCTTTATCATGTCATTTCATAGCATAGATAGAGACAGCTCACCACACATAAAGACAGACAGATTCACTTACTATCCTGATACTGGTGGAGCACCCTGCTGCTGAACTCTACATCTTCCTTGCTCCAGACTCCAGAAACTTGGCAAAGCAAAAGGCCTATTGCATAGCTGTAACGCTCACCTGGTTCCCCCGGAGGCGCAGGTCTTGATCTGGCGAGGATACTGTCTTCAGTGTTAGGCGCAGGGTTCGTTTTGCTCCCGGACTGGGCCCCCTTCCCACCGACAGTTTAAGCTGGAGAGTGAGATGTCTGCAAGGGTAAATCAAGGTATTAGTGTTTGGAAGGTTTGGAAAGTTCCTTGCCCCTCTCGCCCTTTCTTTCCCCGTGGAACTGGGTTGATATTGCGCTTACCTTATATAGGTAATTGCCGGGCTCTCCATCCTGCGTCCTGTGCAGGGGCGCTGGGTCCAGTTGCTTCACTGGATGCGAGCTCTGCCTCTTGATAGCAGAGGATTTGCTGAGAGCGAAGACGCCGTTAATGCACGAGCGTGCCTTGTAAGTAATAAAGTTCCTTTTAGATTGTTCTCTTCTCTTTCAAAAGTCTTAAGTTTTAAAGTCTATGTCTTTTCCCTTTTCAGATGCTGTGGCGATGAAGATTATCCTTCTAATGGCACGTAAGTAGAAAGACTGTTCTAGCGCTGTAGAATGCACCGTAATGTCTCTTTTGTCTTTGCAGGTGCCGAGGAGCCCCACGAACAGATTGGAAGCAAACGTAACACAGGTGAGCAGTCTTGTAACTAAGCGTTACTAACCGAAGTATCTTGCCTTGCAGGTGCCGGAATGCAGCGCGAGCTGAGTTGGTATGAGCGTAACACAGGTAAGCAGGCTCTGTAGTTAAATATTATTGACCGATGTTCTTTCTCTTTGCAGATGTCGGATGCCGGAAGAGAAAGGCAGAAAAAGGCGCTTCGGATGCTGCCGTTGGATTAGGTAAGTAGATTCGCTGCCTTTGCTTTAGCCTAACCTGTGCCCTTATCTTGCAGGAGCTGCAGAAGACTGAAGAAGACTGAAGGTTGGATCCCAGCAGGTTATTTCGTATTCACAGGATCTGGAGCTGGAGGTTTCCTGGAGCTGACATGGTGAGCGTCCTGCTGCAGATGCAGAATAACGTGAGTTATGGGCCTGCTTCCAAGGTCGTGGGGCAAGTCCTGACCCCTTGGAAGCAGGGATCATGACAGCACCCCCCCTCAAGGCCCCTCCCAAGGTTGACTTCTCCGGAGGTCTTGGTTTGTTAGGAAATGTCCGATGAAATTTCTTGATTAGTCGGGGTGCATGTACATGTTCTGCACGTTCCAAAGATCTTTCTTGGGGCCGTAGCCTTTCCAGTCAATCAGGTAGTGTAGTTTTGATTTGGAGATCTTGGAATCCAGGATATTTTTGATTTCAAACTCAAGTTCTCCGTCGACTAGGATAGGTTCAGGAGATTTAGTCAATCGGGTTTCTGGTTGAACAGGTTTTAGTAGTGAAACATGGAAGACTGGGTGCATTTTCATGCGAGGGGGTAAATCCAACTTGACCGCTACTGGATTTTTTATGGCAGTGACAGAGTAGGGTCCTAGGTATCTTGGGTTAAAGGTGCGTGGTCCCTTTAGGGGTAAATATTTGGTGGATAACCAGACTTGATCTCCTATTTGGTATTGAGGGGCTTCCTTTCGATGTTGAGCTGCTCCTTTCTTGTATTGTTCCTTGGCCCTTTGAAGGTGGGTAGTAGCTTCCGTGAAGGCTTGGGTGATGGTTGAATGTAGGTGGTCAACTGCTGGTGTTCCAAGATCCTGAGGTGGATCCAGGTTAGAGGTTCGAGGATGATTACCATACAAAAGAAAAAACGGGGTCTTTCCGGTTCCAGAGTGGACTGAGTTATTGTAAGCGTACTCGGCTATCCAAAGGATGTCCTTCCAAGTTCCTCCTGTCTGTTGCAGCATGCAGCGTAGGTACTGTTCCAAAGTCTGATTGGTCCTTTCGGTCTGACCATCGGTTTGTGGGTGGTGACTGGTGGAAAGCCTCACATCAATTTGAGCCAACCAACAGCAACTCCGCCAGAAGTGGGAGATGAATTGACTTCCTCTGTCTGAGATTAAAACTGAAGGAAAGCCATGCAACCGAACGATGTTTTCAAGAAATTCTCGAGCCAGGATTGCTGCTGACGGTAACCCCTTTAGTGGGATGAAATGTGCCATTTTTGAAAATAAGTCTACGATTACCAGGATTGTATTGTATCCGGAACAGGGAGGTAAGTCAGTGATAAAGTCCATGGAAAGGGTATGCCAGGGATGAGGTGGGATTTCAATTGGTTGTAAGAGGCCTGCTGGTTTTTCCTTAGGACTCTTGTTCTGGGCGCACACTCCACAGGACATGACAAAGTTTCTGATGTCTTTTCTCCAAGATGGCCACCAAAAGTGACGCTTGACCTTTTCCGAGGTCTTGGCCAAACCGGGGTGTCCTTCCATTAAGGAGTCGTGATAACAAGAGATGACTTGATTTTGTAAGCTGGTACAGGGTAGATAAAGTCGTTCCTTGAAGTATAATAAGTCGTTCTTTACTGTGAAGTCTTCCCCCTGAAGCTGCCATTTTTGTATGTCTGTTGGAGTTACAAGTTGTTTAACCTGGGCTTCAATTTCTTCAATGGATTGCATGCCGATCAGACCCAGGATTCTTTGTTCAGGAATAATAGGTACGAGCTCAGGGTTAACCATGTGTTCATCTACTCCAATTCGAGAGAGGGCATCCGCTTTACCATTCTTATTGCCTGGTCGGTAGGTGATTATAAAATCAAATTCGGCAAAAAATAATGCCCAGCGAAGTTGTCTGGAGGATTGAGCTTTGGCTGATTTACGATGGTCAGTAATGACAGTGACTGTGTGTCGGGCTCCTAGGAGATAATGCCGCCAGGCCTTAAAGGCGGACTTAATAGCCAACAGTTCCTTATCGGTAATGGTGTAATTGATTTCTGGGGCTGATAATTTGCGAGACCAAAACGCCACGGGGTGCAACTGGTTGGTTTCTGGATCTCTTTGTGAAAGCACTGCTCCCATAGCAAGGCTGGAGGCATCGGTCTCGACGATGTAAGGTAGTTCCGGGCGGGGATGTTTTAAAATCGGGGCAGAGGTAAATTTAGTCTTTAGCTCCTGAAAGGCTTGTTCTGCCTCGGTAGACCATTCAAAACGTTTGTTTTTTCTGAGGAGAGCTGTAATGGGTTGGACTACTCGAGAGAAGTCTGGAATAAACCTGCGATAGAAGTTGGCGAAGCCCAACATACTTTGAACCCCTTTTACAGATGTTGGTGAGGGCCACTTGATGATTGCGTCTACTTTCCTCGAGTCCATGTGAACTCCGTTAGGTGACAAAATAAATCCCAAAAATTCGACCTCCGTGACATGAAAGACGCACTTCTCTAATTTTGCAAAAAGTTTGTGTTTGCGGAGCCTCTCCAGTACTGCGGTGACGTGTTTTTGGTGTTCTGCCTCATAGGACGAATAAACCAGAATGTCGTCAATATATACAACTACACACACATCAATGAGTTCACGGAGCACGTCATTCATAAAGAACTGGAATGCGGCCGGTGCGTTACACAACCCGAAAGGCATCACTTGATACTCGAACAGTCCATACTTGGTACGAAAGGCTGTCTTCCATTCATCGCCCTCCTTTATTCGCACCAAATGGTAGGCTCCTCTGAGGTCCAACTTAGTATATATGCAGGCGTTTTTGACTTGGTCAAGTAGTTCTGGGATCAATGGCAATGGATACCTGTTCTTAATTGTAATCTGGTTCAGGGCACGGTAGTCTATACACGTTCTTAAGTCTCCCTCCTTTTTTGGTACGAAGAACAGAGCTGAGGAGGCCGGGGACTTCGAAGGACGGATGAATCCATTAGCCAGGTACTGGTCCAAATATTGCCTTAGGTGGAGATTTTCAGGTTCAGTAAGGGCATAAATCCGACTGCACGGAGGAGTGGATCCGGGAATCAGGTCTATCTGACAGTCGTATGATCTGTGGGGAGGCAAAGAATTAGCTTGGTCTTTCCGAAAGACATCTTGGAATTCCTGGTATTCAGGAGGCAGTTGTGGACTCTCAGAAACAGTTGCAGCTAGTTTGGTGGAGGGCTGAGGGTAGCAGGTAGAAGCGCATTCTGGAAACCGGATTGTCTTTGCTCGCCAATCAATTTGAGGATTGTGTTTCTCCAACCAAGGAACTCCCAAGATGACTTGAAACTGCGGGGCCTTGATCACATCAAACACGATCTTCTCTTGATGCCCATCTTGGCTTACTAACGTTACTTCCATGGTGGTGTGAGTTACGGGTCCGGAAGCTATTTCCGTCCCATCCACGGTGGTAATGATGTCTTTCACCGTCTTTGGACAAAGAGATAGATTCATCCTGGCGGCCAGTTCACAGTCCAAGTAATTCCCGATTGCGCCACTATCAATGTATGCTTTAATGGCATGCATACGATTAGGTTGTTCAGGACTCACGAGGACCATGGGCATGATGAAATGCGAGGTCAAAGAACTGGTTTTCACGCTCGGCAAGCGGACCTCTACACTTGCCGGGCGAGGTCGTTTCCCGGCTCAGAATTCTCGGTACCTTTATCAGACGCCCCTACTATCTTCTTCTTGGGCTTCACTGGAAAATCTCGAAGAAAGTGTCCTGAGTTTCCGCAATAGAGGCATAATTGCAGTTGTCTCCTCCTTTCTCTCTCCTTTTGGGTTAAAGGTCCTTTTACACCCCCTATTTGCATGGGTTCCACAGAATCAGTTCCTTTCGTAGAACTTTGTGGCCTTGAAAAAAGTCGGGTTTCAAATCTGGATCGATCGGCTTTCCGATTCTGTAGACGATGATCCAATTGCACTACCAGATCGATATATTCGGAACAGTCTTGTGGAGGATTTACCACTTGAGCCAGAACGTCTTTTAATTCCCCACACAGACCTCTGTAAAACAGTGTGATCCTCTTATCCTCCGGCCATCCGGTTTCCACCACTAGTCTGTTAAATGATGCAATATAAGTCAGAAGATCTTGATTGCCCTGTCGTAGTGAAAGAAGTTCATTGTCCAAGGCCTGTCCCTGATAGTGCCTTGCAAACAGTTTCTCCATACTGGCTTGGAAGTCCTGGAAGTTATGGAGAATGGGGTCATCTTGAGACACTAAAGGAACAGACCAATCTGCGGCACTGCCACTGAGATAAGAGAGCACGAAGGCCACTTTAGCCTGGTCCGTTGGAAAAGCGGCGGGTCTGCACAAAAAGTGTAAGCGACATTAATTGAAGAACACAGCAAACCTTTTCGGATCACCTGAAAAGCGTTCGGGCGGAGCCAAAGGTATATTTCCTGGTAGATTGATTTGCACCGGATTCGAGGAAGCTGGAGGAGCATGGCCCCCACTTGGGGTTGGTAGAGGAGTTTGTCCAGCTTGGGCTTGCAGCAATTGTCTAGCCAAATCGTCTGTTCGCTCTTTGGAGACCACTAACTCCCTCCTTAGGGCATTTGTTTCCTGACGTGCAGCGTGTACTTCCGCCCTCAACTCCCCGAGTAATTGGGCCAACTGGTCTGTGTCTGAGGTTTCCATTGCGCCTGGGCGGGAATTATGTGGTAAGGCTTCGCGTTCTGTAACGCTCACCTGGTTCCCCCGGAGGCGCAGATCTTGATCTGGCGAGGATACTGTCTTCAGTGTTAGGCGCAGGGTTCGTTTTGCTCCGGGACTGGGCCCCCTTCCCACCGACAGTTTAAGCTGGAGAGTGAGATGTCTGCAAGGGTAAACCAAGGTATTAGTGTTTGGAAGGTTTGGAAAGTTCCTTGCCCCTCTCGCCCTTTCTTTCCCCGTGGAACTGGGTTGATATTGCGCTTACCTTATATAGGTAATTGCCGGGCTCTCCATCCTGCGTCCTGTGCAGGGGCGCTGGGTCCAGTTGCTTCACTGGATGCGAGCTCTGCCTCTTGATAGCAGAGGATTTGCTGAGAGCGAAGACGCCGTTAATGCACGAGCGTGCCTTGTAAGTAATAAAGTTCCTTTTAGATTGTTCTCTTCTCTTTCAAAAGTCTTAAGCTTTAAAGTCTATGTCTTTTCCCTTTTCAGATGCTGTGGCGATGAAGATTATCCTTCTAATGGCACGTAAGTAGAAAGACTGTTCTAGCGCTGTAGAATGCACCGTAATGTCTCTTTTGTCTTTGCAGGTGCCGAGGAGCCGCGCGAACAGATTGGAAGCAAACGTAACACAAGTGAGCAGTCTTGTAACTAAGCGTTACTAACCGAAGTATCTTGCCTTGCAGGTGCCGGAATGCAGCGCGAGCTGAGTTGGTATGAGCGTAACACAGGTAAGCAGGCTCTGTAGTTAAATATTACTGACCGATGTTCTTTCTCTTTGCAGATGTCGGATGCCGGAAGAGAAAGGCAGAAAAAGGCGCTTCGGATGCTGCCGTTGGATTAGGTAAGTAGATTCGCTGCCTTTGCTTTAGCCTAACCTGTGCCCTTATCTTGCAGGAGCTGCAGAAGACTGAAGAAGACTGAAGGTTGGATCCCAGCAGGTTATTTCGTATTCACAGGATCTGGAGCTGGAGGTTTCCTGGAGCTGACACGGTGAGCGTCCTGCTGCAGATGCAGAATAACGCGAAGCACGTGAAACCAATCGGGTGTGATTTAAATAGCCTTCCGTAGTGCTTAGGCGTCTTCTTCCACAGCCCCACCCAGGTAAGAGAAGAGTTCCAGATTTCTAGAAGAGTTCCTGTGTTCTGCTTCCAGGGAGTGGCTCCTGCTCCACCCAGACAGAAAAGTAGTCCCAGGCAGAGAAGGATCAGGAGACCAGTTAGCTGGTAAGTAAGCAGCATGGTCTGCTACAGGTAGGTCCACCAAGCACTCTTACCTAATATGAGATATGAGCCCGGTGCTTCCAGTGCCGGGACCGGTCACCATCATGAGCCTGGCGCCACTGACGCCAGGACAAGGTCCAAAAGGTCCCAATCGGGATTGGCTGGTTCCTGGGATCAGAGTTATGGGCCTGCTTCCAAGGTCGTGGGGCAAGTCCTGACCCCTTGGAAGCAGAGATCATGACAATAGCTGAACTATTCTCAGCTAGGCCTCAAATTCCAGAACAGAACTCCACAAGCCTAAGTGGAAGCATCATAATACAGCCGGACTGTGCTGTTACTGCTTGCCTGCAGTGAAATATCCTCAGAACCAAGAAGGGCAGATCCAGTCCAGTCCTGTGCCGTGCTGTGACCAGAGCGAGTTGCTGACCATGTCCCGTCCTGTGCCATGCTGTGTCCAGAGCGCCTTGCTGACCCTGTCCAGTCCTGTGCCATGCTGTGACCAGAGCGCTTTGCTGACCCTGCCCAGTCCGATGTGCCAAGCTGTCTTTCCTAAACCAGATCCAATTCCCTGACCAGAACTGACGGTCCCATTAAAAAACGTATCCAGTGAGTATAAATAGGAAGAATTGTGTCACTAGCATATGTACTTTGCATAGTCTTAGTCCTATCTTAGACCCATCATATCTTGTATTCAGACCCTGTATTGTTAGGAGCATCTGTGCATTGTCTAAACCCTCTCTCCAAACCATCCTATCTTTCCTCCAGAACTAGTACTGTTAAAACTATCTTTGCGCTGATCCTTTTCTCTTCTGAAGAAGGCGACTTTCCTTAGCAGGCAGTCACCCTGATCAAGTGACTGTGTTCCTGTGTGGTATTTGTTATGTTCATAGTCATCCTCTAGTGTAAGCAACCCATTTGTCATTTTAAAAGTGCACTCCTGTTTTCTATTCTTGCTCCTATCTCGAAAACGACCTCCACTAAAACGTCTGTAACTTCCTCAGTTTATGGGATAGGAACAAAATTACAACTTCTGCTTGTGGCTAACATCCACAGCTTTCCACCGCACTCCAAATCAACAGGATCCTCCCACTATCGCGAATATCGTACAGCGAAATGTTTGCCACGTAGTTCCATTTTGGGAAATGTTTACACGTGTAAAGCAGCTTTTGATTGCTTCGGACTTGAATTTTAAGATTTCAAAAGTTTTCTTGGGATTAAATCATTGCTTGTATTTGTGTGTGACTACCCAAGTGGCTCCCATAAGAATTGATAACAATTTCATCAATTTTGACTATATTTGGTGTTTTTGCCCAGTCCATCTTAAAGATAACTTTAAAAGCGATTGTGACAGTTTGACAGTCAATTCCGTTTTCTCTTGTGTTTTAAAGGGGGAAAGTGGGATTGATATTCTGTTTGAATTCTGCCATTCCTGAATACCTGCTCTCTCCTCCTATCTCTTTACATTGCCTATTGGGGGCTGGCGGGTGTGCAGGCGGAACCTCTAACCAGAGTGCTATCTGATCTGAACCCACACAAAAGTATTTCTGTGATGAATTGTTTTGCTCACTACTTACTCCTTGTGTATTAAAGAGATTATTCAGTGTTACCTCACACCATTGGTGATTGTTGTGTACCTCTTAAGACATATTGTGATTACATTTTAAATACATAAATATTTACCTTTGCAAAGCAGCTTGATTCCTGGTTCAGTGTGACCAGGGGGGTTCCAGGAGTAGGGCGTGATATGAGTGGTATATCGTTCAGAAAAAAGAACTTTTAGACAAAAATAAATAAGGATTTCAGTTGTGCACTACATGCTAGGCGTTGACTTGGGTGTGTGCCGGATTGAAATCACTTACAGCTTGGGGGCTCGTCACAAGATCCTGAATTAGACATACCACTTGTGACAGTCTAACACAGCGTGCTAACTGACTTTGTTCATACACCTTGTTGGGCTACCATACTGTGCTACCCTGTAAAAACACCCTTCAATAGAAATACTCAAAGCAGTTAGGCCTACTTTGCAAAAGTAAAGTAGCCCTGAGATAAGTCAGAAGGAAATTAATATTTCCGGAATGGCGACCCTAGTGGAAATCAATATTTCAAGGGAACACCTACTGCACAAATTGTTTGTCAGGGGTGAATGGGTAGAGCAGGATGAGAAGGTTTGGCTGCAGGAAATCAAACAACAAGTCACTGCCTCAGAATAAGATAAATGACAGGACCAGGGTCCATTACAGCAGGCAATTAGTGAATTGTATATGGCCCCAAAATTAAAAGAAGAGCAATGTAAAATTGCCAAAATAGCGGCTTACCTGTACCTCCACATTCGAGTAATACAGGAAAAATATGCTGGAAGTCTAGATCTAGCAATAAGCAAGTACAATCCCTAGAGAAAACCCAAACTGATTTGGACTCGGCAGAGCAGAGGCTGCAAAAAAGCCAAGAATCAGAGAGAGAAACCAGACAGTACCTGACAAAAGTAAAGAAAGATCTGGATCTCCTGCAGCAAGAGAAGGTAGAGCAAGATTCCAAAATACTGACACTGCAAAAAGAGTGTCAAGAAAGGTTGGATTCTCTACAACAGAGCCAACAAAAGCTGGAGCAGCAATTAAATTATAATAGGGCTTGCGTAGGGCAGATGGTTGCCCTAGAAAATCAGATTGATGAACTAAAGGAGGAAAATAATAAATTAATAGTGAAGGATCTCCACTGTAAGAGGATTCAATTCAGCACTACAGCTAAGTTAACGCCTAGTCTAGAATACTGAATGAAAACCCTTATTGATATATCTTTAGGTCCAGTTCATGCGTTCTGGATGACTACCCCTATATAACAACCCTCTCTTGGAATCCCCCTGACCCCACTGAGCCAAGAAGTAGTTCTGTTTTGCAAGTTAAAAGGTTTATTTGATAATTAAAACAATAGGTATATATATCCCACTTTATAATAAATTAATAATTGAATAGCACACTTAATCTGATATGATAAAGATCAACAACGGAGAATCTGGCACTAGCACACTTCTTATAATCACTAATGAGTTGACATGAAATGGATAAGGTAGCACACTGGTAAAAAGGAACAAAAGTATAATGTGGTAGAAAATGCTTTATAGGGTTCAAGGAAATGCAAGGTTGAATGAATGAAATGCAGTATAGAAAATACTCAATATGATTTCAACAAAACAATGTAATCACTTTTCTCTGGCTATTCACTCCCCCCCTCTTTATGCAATGCAAGGGAATGGGAGGAAAGCACGCAGTTCTCAGAAATGCAATCAATGTAATCAGTTCAATCCCCCCCAAGCTTAGACAACAGAAGTTTAAAACACAGATAGGAGTTTTGAAAACACAGGCCCAAATGCTTTGATATGTGCTAGCAATGGATGAGAAATATGCTGGAAATGCTTTTTAATTCCCTTTCAGAGGTTCAGGGTGAGTGGTATCTAGTTAATATTAGTCCAGGCTCACACTAGCAATGGGGCAGGGATAGTTAGCAGGTTAAACGAATTTCTGGCAAATGGAAGGCAAGCAGCAGCAGTTTTTACATGTGAAGAAATTTGCAAATCGCGGCAAAATTCGCGGATGCGTGTTCCGCAATTGCGGTAAAACTATAAGGGGTAGGAATGCGGTTCTAGGTGCGATTCAAAGCTAAGATTCTAAGCTTTCAAATAAAAGTTATTGCAAGTCTCTAGCACAAACGGTTGCGGAGATATGAGCGATTTTGTGAAGGTCGTTTTTCAGATTTGAAATTTTAAAGTTCAAAAAGACAAGTGCAGCTTGCGACTAAAAAAATGACAAGTGACAGCTTTACAAATGACAGGTGACAGTTAGGAGGCAGTTCTACTTAGATTAAATAGATTGAATTATATTATTTTAACTAAGAGATTGGTTCTGCACAGTTTTCTAGGTACTCACACTATATTCTTGAGTGAAATGGGCCTCGCCATGGATCTGGTCAGGGTTTTGGACTGGGCTCGGGTCTCTCTCTGGGCACAGCACTGCTTTCTCTCTGGGTACAGCACTGCTTTCTCCCTCTGGTCTGGTCTCTAGTTCTGGATAGATTGAAGTCTCTAGTTTGGCTCTCTGGAGGTTTGATGGAGGTAAAGTCTGGATCTCTGGATGTTGTATGGTCCGGCAGAGCGCGTTGCAGCAAATGGAATTGAAGGTCCCTATCTGTCCTGTCTGTCTGCTTTTATGTGTTTAGAATGTGGGTGTGTTCTAGCATCACTGACCCTACCTCTCTCTCAGCTTCTAATTGGTCAAACTTCCATTTATCATTTGATTGGGGAATGAACTGTGAGTCAGAGGGATGTCATTTTATGGCTTGCAGATAGGACACTCCTCTGTCAGATTGCACACATTCTATATTTGATAATAAAAGACATATTTCAGAGTTCCACAGTTGTTTGAAATTACATATACAGGGGGTGGCTGAATTTAGCCATGTCTCTGTCCAAATCTGCTGTTTCTAAGAGCTTGCATTCAGAAATGGCACATTCTAGCACTTTTTCATGTGCTGAACAACATTGGATCTTCATTAAATTTTATACAACTGTTCCTCACATATCTACCCACATACCAATGCATTTTCGTTTGTCTAGCTGAAACAGGGAGTCTGTAATATTAATAAACAATGGGGTTTTGCCCCAGAACATCACACAAATTCGAGTTTGGGCTTGAATTAAAGGTACATTTTTTAAAGTAAGGCTCTCAAAGTTATACATTTCTGTCATTTGATTACAAGGAGTTATCAGTGTTTTTGTAAACTATATATTTTACTTTCAATTCAGTCCTCAGAGTGTTGAGGTCCGCCTCCAAGACTTGGGTGGGTCAGTCACAGATCTCTGCTGGCTGGCAGGGCTTTGTTGACATTAAACATTCAGAATTAACATATTCCTTTCAGAGGAAAGGGTCCTTTGTGTGGTCTCTGGGAAGCTCCCAGCCAGTCTGCCTTCTATCAATCAAGAGGTCATGTGAGATTCTAACTCCTAGTGTGAAGCTCTGGAGGTGATAGGGTTTCCCAGGCTTCAGGCCTCTGGGAACAGCATGTGGCTAATTTTTAATTAAAATGCAGCCTTTGAAGTCAGCTGAGTGAAATCCCTTTGTCAGCTACTGCACTCAGTTCTCCTGTCAGAGTTTAGACCGCCATCGCCCCCTTGAGGATTTTGTTGGTACTGCATGCAATTTTGGGATTTTCTTGGATTAATGCATTCTAAACAGGAATGGTTCTTACATGGTAGTAAATCCTTGCTTAACATTGTTTTGATGGGGCTCCTTACAGTAAAATGGTTATGTGGAACCCCACAAAAGGGTTGAATCTTTAAAGTGGTCCAATGAGTCACGATTTCAGCAACTTTTTGACATCAGTAACAGTGGATTTTGTTAACAAAGACCTTTCTTTACACTGGTGGGTGGCAAGTTAGGTAACCATTTTGGTGTGCGCACAACTGCGCAGCTCTCCTGGATTCTGGGATGAAATGATGGGCGGCGACAGCGCATCCCCATCTTTACGCACTCCAATGATTTAATTTTGTTCTGGGGTAAAATGATGGGCAGCGACAGCTTAATCCCCATATTTACCCCGTCTAATGATTCCACATGGGTCAAAACCCTCCACAAACCCCCCCGCCCGACTGCGCTTTGACTTGAGTCTAGGGGGAGTCGGTTGCAAGGGAGGTTTTGAACCCTGGCGCTGGTATGTCCACATTATCTTCTTCCAATTCTGTAGATGGCACAGTTCAGCATCTTCCTCTCCATCCGGTCAGATCGATCAGTTCTCCTCGCCGGTCCTGATGGGAAGATTGGGCGGTACCCCGGGCCCGTTGCGTCTCTGCTCCCGGTCTCCGGATCGTCCTCCTTGGCCCGTCTCCCGGTTTTCTTTCTCCTAGGACGACAAAGGAAGAGCGGCAATACCTACTCATAGACGTCTTTCCACCACTGTTGAGATAGTGGGGCGGCATATGCATTTCATCATAACAAAACATTACATTCTTATTTTGATAAAAAACAGTATAACTAAGAGACAGTTTCATGCAAATCACAATATTTTAGAGACTAGAGGTGGTATGTTTTATGATTGGAACTGAATTAGTCTGATACAGTACCCGCTAGGATTCCAGAGGATTCCTCCAGTTGTTGCAGAGTGTGCCTGGGATGGCAACACTTCAACTGGTTTATGTGTACCCACTTGTCTTCCCCCTCTGCCGAACTGCCTTTGGGGATGCGGATCTTGTAGGCCACAGGGGAGATCTTATCGACGATCTCAAAGGGTCCCTTCCATGTAGGCAAAAATTTGCGCTGCTTGGCCTGGTTCCTTTGGAAGTTGTATAGATAGACCCGGTCCCCCACCTGATATTCCTTCCTGGAAGTTTTCAGGTCATAATGGGTCTTCATGCTATCAGCTGATCTTTCTAGATTCCGCTGAGCATAAGCAAAAGCATGTTGGAGGTGTTTCCTTAAATTCTCTACATACTCATGAGTAGTGGAGGCATTTATCAGTGTCTGCTCTTGGGTCCTGTAGAGCAAATGCTGAGGAAGCACCATCTTGCGTCCAGTCATCAACTCAAATGGTGACATTTTGGTTGCAGATGAAGGGGTAGATCTGATAGCCATTAGGACCAGAGGTAATCGGATATCCCAACTTGGCCCAGAATCTGCAACAAACTTCTTTAATATGCTCACAATTGTCCGGTTATATCTCTCTACTGCCCCAGAAGAAGCTGGCCGATAAGCAATATGCAACTTCCTTTTGACCCCCAGTTTCTCCCACATCTTTGTCATTACTTCACTGGTGAAGTGGCTACCTCTGTCTGACTCAATCCTTTGAGGTAGACCAAAACGGGAAAAGATGTGGTTAATCATCAAGGCAGCTGCAGTTTCTGCCTTGCAATTTGGGGCTGGGAGACATTCCACCCACTTGGTAAACAAGCATGTAACGGTCAACATGTACTTATTCCCCCTAGCCGAGCGAATCACAGGGCCTACAAAGTCGATTTGTAAATCCGACCATGGCAGTGTCATTCCCCTCTTTTGTAAAGGCGCCCGGTGTGTGAGGGATGTCGGCTGAAATTGTGCACACACAAGACAACCCTTCAAATATTGGTTGAGGTCCTGGCCCATGTGTGGCCAGTATGCAACCTCTCTTAAGATTTCCAGTGTTGTGTGAAACCCCCTATGACCGGCGGTGGCCGCATCATGGGCGTGACTTAACATCAGGCTTCGGAATGAGGTAGGAACCACCCACTGATCGTGGCCAGCTTTGGATTTCCTTACCAACAAACCGTCTTGGATTCGGAACATTTTTGGACATTTCATCAACACTCTTAGGTCCTCTTTCCCAATGTAATCGGTATCCATCAGGGGAAAGTTCTCAGGGTCCTCAAGGTGCTGGTAAAATTTACCAATTATTGGATCCCCCTTCTGAGCGGTAATCAAATCAGCATCAGGGGTCTCCTTACTCCATTGTGCAATTGAAAGGTCGTTGTGAGCATTTGTCTGGGACCTAGTGATAGCAGTGACCTGGATTTCCCCCAACAGGGACTCAATCTCAATTAGATCCCCTTGGATGGCCCCGGTTTTGGCCAGCTGATCAGCTAAGTCATTTCCAGTTTTGTCTGGTCCCTCTACTTTGGAATGACCCTTAATCTTCTTCCAATAGATGGTCATCTCATTCGAGGTGACCAGATCATCAATGTTTTGGATCAACTTCCCATGTTTCAAGGGTTTGTTGTTAGCACATAACATGCCTCTGGTTTTCCAATTAACCAGGTGCTCCACGAACCCGTTCCGTACATAATCCGAATCTGTGATTATGACCAGTTCGTGGAGTTGATGCTGGACAGCAGTGAGGATGGCCTGATGCACAGCCATCAATTCTGCCACCTGACTACTTCGGGGACCAATTTTGTATCCAGCGGAGGGTTCTGGGGACTCATTCACCCATGCATTCCCTACGCCGGCCACTAGTTCTTTCTCCCCGTTGTTGTCAACATGGTAAGAGCATCCATCCACATACACAGTGGGCATTCCCTCACACTTGTCCTCTTCAAAGACTTTGTGTGGGGAATTAAGGTATGCCTCCATGTTGTACTTTATTTTTAGACTTTCGTCCTCGAGACAGTTTTCTCTGGCACAATCATGCAAGTCCGCCAGACCTTGCGCGAGGGGACTCTTCTTGTTTTGGCCATATCTGACCTCCACAGGAAAGCCTTGCATTGACAGAATCCAGGAAGTAATTCGGGAATTACTCACATTTCCGGCCCGGATTCTGTCACTTTGGAGATATTGCAGAGGCTGGTGTGGAGTCTCCACTATGATGTGTTCCCCCTGGATAAACGGGCGGTAATTCTTCAATGACCACACCGTTGCCAGGAGTGCCTTCTCACAATCGTTGAATTTTTCCTCCACAGAGGATAAAGTTTTGCTCGCATAGGAGATTACTTTATTGACCTTGTCATGCTTTTGATATAATACTGCCGTCAAGCACGTATTAGAGAACCCTGTCTCCAGGAAGAACTCCTTGTTTCTGACCGGGTAAGCTAGGCAAGGCGCTTGTGAGAGGCTTCTTTTGAGTTGTTTTACTGCCTCGGCTTGTTCTGGACCCCATTCCCACTTGACCCCCCCCTTCAGGAGATGAATCAGGGGTCTGGTGATCTCTGCGTAGCCCTCAATGAACTTTCTGCAGTAATTAGTCAGTCCAAGGAGGCTCCTTAGTTCCCGCAGAGTTGTGGGGTCTTTCAGTTTCTGAAGTGCTTCCACTTTCTTTTCCTGGGGACAGAGGCCCTGAGGAGTAATCTCATGCCCCAAGAAATTAACACGGGTTCTACACCACTGTGCTTTCTGAAAGGAAAGTTTTGCTCCGGCGGCCCTCAACTGTGTCAGAACATAACGGATCTCCGCTATATGTTCCTCCACAGATGAACCTTTGATGAGGACATCATCTACATAAGCCAGGTTACCCCTTGCACCCAAGTCAGGCATGGCCTTGTGTAGAAAAATGTTGAATTCATTGCCGGAGTTGAGGTATCCGAAGGGAGTCCGGGTCCAGGTGTACTGCTGGCCCCCAAAGGTAAAAGCCAGTTTGTATTGGTCCTCCCTACTGACAGGCACGGTCCAGTACCCATTGGTCAGGTCTATTGCAGTGAATACCTGTGACCCCTGGATCTGGGCCAGCCCTTGGTCAATGTAGGGCAGTGGCCATCGGGAAGTATGGACCCGTTTGTTGAGCTCCCTGAGGTCGGCACAGAGTCTCCACTGGCCGTTTGGCTTCAATATCCCCAGCACCGGATTATTGAAGGTACTGTGGACTGGACGGATTATTCCCCGGGACTCAAGGTTCTTAATTATTTCAGTAAGGGACTCCATGGATGCGAGAGGCAAACGATATTGCTTCACAAACACAGGAGTCATGCCAGGGTCCGTGGGGATTGTTGTTGTGTGGATGTCAGTGCGACCACAGTCATACGAGTCTACCGCAAAGAGATCTTGGAAATCCAAGAAAACTTGTTTCAACTTTTGCTTTTGTTCCAGAGTCACACAGGCATCAGCTAGGTTGACTCTCTCTTCCACCATCTGCCTGAAGCCTGGAAAGACTTCTGGTTTGGCTATTTCAGCGGCCTCCTCCAGCTGGGTGGAGAAGTCCCTGGTCAGAGTGCTGATTTGGACCGGAGGCTTCAGGTGGGAAAGGCAGCCCTCATGTACCTGGAAAATCACCTCATCCCTCCTGAAGTCACACGTCACATCTTCCTTACCATAGGGGCAGGAAGTGTACACCAGGAAGTTCCCCCCATGCCGGGTGAAAATCCTGTCTGGTGTTGTATTGTCCTCACTGTCACTGTCAACACAGTCCTTGGGGATTGGTCCTAACAGTTCATTTACAAGATCAATGGAGAAATGTCGGTCATCAACCGCCATTCCAATAATGGTGCCTGCGGCTAGAGTAATACTCTTTAAGTCGCTGTTATCCACCTCTATTAGAATGGTGTCATGTTCTATGTTGACTAATGGAGTTGGGTTTACCCCCAACCCTTGCTGTTGGAAAGAAGCATTTAGATGTATGTAAGCATCAGGGTTTTTCAACTCTTGTCCTCTTTTAACTTTCACTTCCAGGGAGAATTGTCGGGTCCTTTCTGGGATGGTGACCTCCTCTTTAATCTGGATTTCAACTGCATAAGGTAGCAATTGAGCTGACCTAAATGCTTTTTCTGGATCATCAAAGCCCATGGGATTATCCGCTAATCGGGACCAAGCTTTGAAGTTTATTAGGTCCAAACTAATGGCAAAGCGATTGAGAATGTCACTGCCTAAGTAAAAGGCGGCAGTGACGTCTCGCACGACCCAACAATTATGGACTATGCTCTTGTTGCCAATGGAGATTTTGAGCATACACCTGCTTGGCAGGAGATGTTTGGAATTAGGTGCTTCCAGGTCCATTTCCCATTTGTCTATCAGTTTGAAGGTGGGAATGGCTGGATCTTTTGGGAGTTGGCGAAACATGGCTTCGCTGATGAAGCTCTTACCGTTGTTCACACACACTCGAGCGAGAACAGAGTCCTTCCCATCATTTAACTGAACAGGGATGAACAGCTGCTCTCCATTTTGCTGAATATCAGCCAGGCTCTGAGCTGATTTCACATCTTTCTGGACTATAGGAGTGGGAGTTTCAGATTGTGGATTGGTATAGAATTTCAAAGTGTTTCCTTCCAGCGTGGAATACCACTTTAGATGGAAGGAAGGTTGATTTTCAGAAATAGAGAGGACCCCCCATCACCAGTCTGTTGTCCTACTGCTATGACTGTCACGTCTGGAATTTGGTTGTTCTGGAAGTGAAATTCTACTTGGTCAGATTTTTGTTCAACCATGTGGCAGGTGCCGTTTAAACTAACATGGTTGACACTCTGTTTTAATTTTATCGGTCGGCTAGTCTGGGTCCAGAGGACCTTGTTTACGCAATCAATTAGGGGTGACAACCTTCTCAGGAGGTCATTCCCTAGTAAACAAGGGGTGCCCTCTGGGGTCACAACTATAACCGGGTGTTTCAGCTTGTGTCGCCCAATTTTAATGTCCAAGTCTGCAGTCCCCTCAACGGGAATTTCCTTCCCGTCAAAGTTCTGTAGTTGTCCCGGAAGAGAGGTGAGAGGAATTTGGTAATTCTCTCCCCTTCCTGCATTCAGTTCGTCAAAGGCCCTTCTGGACAGAAGGTTAGCTTGAGATCCAGTGTCCACCAGTGCCGGGATTGTACCCTGCCCCTGTACTTGTACCGGGGCATAATATCTTCCCTCCTTCTCCTCAAGGGGGCACAGATAATGTACATTTTTGGACAACTGGTGGGCTAATTTTCTGGTTTTGGACATCGCGAGAGAAGAATTTTGGGCAGAATTCTGTGGAGAGCCTTGGGAATCTGAAAGAAAAAGTTGGCAACTGGAGATCAGAGCCATTGTGGGTTCCCCTGGTTCCGGTTCTGGGCCGCCCCCCCCTTTTTGGAGGCAGTCACCAGGATGGGTTTGAACCAGGGGGTTTTCTTGCTGTTTGTTCTGGGATGAGATAGTGGGCGGCGGTAGCTCAGTCTCCACATCTCCCCAGTCTGGATTTGCATCCCTAGGGACCCATTTTTCTTTGGGAGGAGTTCCCCCCTCTCTGAAGGAGAAGATCCTTTTCCCAGGATCCTCTGAGGATCCCTCTCCCTCAAATTGGAAGATCTGTACCTCCTCCTCAAACTGAGTCGGTTTGGGTCTTTTGTTTCTCCTACCCCCCCTCTGCTCCTTAGGAGGCAGACTTTCAGGGGCAAGAGATTTTGTTTCCGGTTCCTGGGTTTCCAGGGGCTGTTTACAAGTGAGGAAGGAAGCTTCCTCCAAGGCTTTACACCCCCCTTCCCTTTGTGCCTCCTCCCTGGGAACCGGTGAGTTATCGGGGTGCTGCCCCCGTCATTGTTCTGGAGCACCAGGTCCAGAGTTGGGTGCGTTCTGCGCCAGCACGCCCATCTGAGGGTTCTGCTGAGCCCTCAGTATGTGACCCAGATCCCGCGCCATGTTTTGAACCTGGCGCTCTAACTGGGAAACCCGCTCAGGCTGATACGGGGCCCTGTTTTCTCCCCTGGGCTGATCCCGGGAAGGGTAGCTGTCCCTCCTCTGGTAATACCCCGGGTTGGGAAGATTTGGGTACCCCTCCACCCTTGGCCTCCCCTCTCCCGGATTCAGTGGTCTGGGCTCAGGGAATTGGGGAAAGAAGGATGGATGGTTTTGGGGCTGAAAGTCGGGTGGATATCTGAGGAAAAAGTTCTGCCCAGGGTTTGGTAAATTTCTGCCCTCCTGTGGGAAGTTTGGAGGGAAGTTCCCTGGGTTAGGTGCTTGGCTGGATCCCCCCCCTTGGGCTGGAGGAGTCCACACAAAACCCAGGATGGGTCGATTTCCCTTGTAACGGGGACTTACATAATCGGGAGAGCGAGGGACCCCATTTGTGGGGCTGCCTCCTTGGCTCCCGGTCTGTGACTGACCCGAGGACCTCCTGGGCCTAGCATTATTAGGTGCAGGTAGGTTTTTAGGCCCCCCATCTCCAAATCCAAAACGGGGGTGACCTTTACCTCTGCCACCTTGGCAGCAGCAGGGGTGCTGTTGGCTTTGGGGTTTTTCTGGGCATTACTTTTGCTATCTACCGGTTTCTGCACCTCATAGATCCGGGTAGCCTGTTCAATGACCCAGTCTAAAGATCTTTTCTCGTGAAAATCCCTCACGAGCTGGGTCATGATATATTTGGGCAAGGCATGGAAAAACGTATTTATAAATTCCCTGCTATCCGTGCGCACCCTTCTTGTGATCTGTGCAAAAGCACGCTTTAACTCCTGCACAAATTCTTGTGGGGCCTGATCCTCCCCACATTGCAAATTGTAGGCTGCCTTGCGAGCCTCTTGAGGATTTCTGTGAACAGAAAAATGTTTCAAGATGGCCGACTTATAGGTGGACCATCTTGAATGATTTTGGTCCTCCAGCCCAGCAAAGAAACTGGAGTATTCCGGGGAGAAGGTCCACTTTACATATTGAATACAGCTTTGGCTGTCCTTCAAATGGAAAGTCTCCATCATTTGTTCAAACAACTCTAAGTGCTCCCAAACAGAATACTTAGCGTTCTTATGGTAAGGCGTGATGACGCTCCTGATCGCCTTAATCTGCTTTAAGGGGTCCTTAAGCAAGGCCCTTTTTGCCTTATTGGCCTTTTTGGTTCGGGTAACCCTTGTCCATTCTTCCTCGGACTCAGAGGCACTGCTCCCAGAGGTTCCCGTCTGTTCTTCCAGGTTTTCCCGGATTCTGAGAGCCTGGGAATGGCTGGCAGAATGTGGGGACCTGGTCTCCTGTGTCCTGCGCAGTTCAGAGGAGTCTTCAGATTCCTCCTTGCTGCCAGGATTTGATGGGTACCCCCTCCACTGACCTAACTGGGCAGAGGTTTTCAGGATGCTCTTAATGGGCCTACTCTCCTGGGGTTCCCCATTGAACTGTACTGTACTTGGGTGCCCATACCCGGATGCCCACCCCTCCATTCCTGGGTGGTACTGGCCTATGAGCCCCATACTCTTAGCTGGATAGTAATCTGCCATCCCTGTGGCCCTGTGCTCATGTGCGCCAGGGAACATGGGGGTGGCAGAGTCCAGGGACTGAGAGGTATGAGGGCCTCTGGTACTAGGGCTCCTGAGGTTATGCTCCGGAGTTTCCCTTTCCCAGCGAACCTCATCTCTATCCGCCCCTGCTCCCTGTTGCAATGCAAGAGCCTGCATTTGTGCCTTCAGTTCCTCAGTTAAGGCCTTACTGGACTCTATCAGTCTCTCCTGCATCGCTACCTGTTGTTGGAGCCTATCATTGTGTTCACAGAGGGCCTCGTTTTCCCTCTGTGCTTCCTGGTTGGTCCTGGAGAACTGGGCCAGTCTTTGCTGCAGGAGGGTTACCTCCTGAGCTGTGTCCCTATTGGCCTGCTCCTTTGTTGCTAGAGCATCCTCCACCCTCCTGGTGTGCTCTAGCAAGTTCTGGTGTTCTTTTTGGAGGTCACCCAGTCCCTGGTGGGCCAGGTGATTTTCTTCCATTTTTCTTTTTAAATGGCAGACTTCCTGGCCTAAGGCGTCTCTTTCCTGACTAAGAGCCTGCATTTGTGCCGCCAGGTCGTCCCTTTGCCGTTGAAGGGCACCAGCTTTTTGGCGCTCCTCATCAAACTCTGCCTGGGTATCCAGGTCTTTCAGAATTAGTTTGTTGCTCTCTGCCTTCTCTCTATCTAGGTGACTTTGCAGGGTGACTACCTGCTCAGCACATGCCCTATTGAAGTCTAGCTGTTGCTCCAGCTTTTTCTGGCTTTGCAGTAGGGAGTCCAAACCTTCTTGGTGTTCCTTCTGCAAGGCCAGAAATCTGGTATCCTGTTCTGACTTTTCCTTTTGCAGCACATCCATATCCTCCTTTATTTTAGTGATGTACAGTCTGCTGTCATTTTCTGACTCCTGGCTCCTCTGCAGCCTCTGCTCAGAAGAGACCAGGTCAGATTGGACCTTCTCTAACACCATCTGTTGCCTATTTGCCAGATTTTGGCTTTCAGCACATCTATCCTGCATGTCTCCCATATATAGGTACAGGTATGCTGCTATCCTGGCAATCTTATTGTGTTCCTCTTTGGCTTTAGGAGCCATATATAGTTCGCTCAGGGTCACATGTAATGGACCCTGATCTCTATATATATCTGACCCTGTTTCAGTGACCTGTTGTGTGATTGCCTGCAACCACGCATCCTGGCCCTGTTCGGTCCATTCACCTCTCACAAATAGCTTATGCAAGAGGTGCTCTCTGGCCATTTTCATGTCTACTAAGGTCGTCATTCTAGAGATTGGTCTCTGTCCTGACTTACAGAAGTTTGTATTTTATTTTTTGCAGAACAGAACTTTTCTTGGAGTGTCCCTTTTTAGGAATGCTTCACAGCGTAATGCAGCGTGGTGATCCGACCGGATGTATGTATCCCGTCAGTTAGCACACTGTATTGAGCTGCACAAGTGGTAAATCTAACCCAACGTCTCGGCTCGAGCCCCCAATTTGTAAGAGGATTCAATTCAGCACTACAGCTAAGTTAACGCCTAGTCTAGAATACTGAATGAAAACCCTTATTGATATATCTTTAGGTCCAGTTCATGCGTTCTGGATGACTACCCCTATATAACACCCCTCTCTTGGAATCCCCCTGACCCCACTGAGCCAAGAAGTAGTTCTGTTTTGCAAGTTAAAAGGTTTATTTGATAATTTAAACAATAGGTATATATATCCCACTTTATAATAAATTAATAATTGAATAGCACACTTAATCTGATATGATAAAGATCAACAACGGAGAATCTGGCACTAGCACACTTCTTATAATCACTAATGAGTTGACATGAAATGGATAAGGTAGCACACTGGTAAATAGGAACAAAAGTATAATGTGGTAGAAAATGCTTTATAGGGTTCAAGGAAATGCAAGGTTGAATGAATGAAATGCAGTATAGAAAATACTCAATATGATTTCAACAAAACAATGTAATCACTTTTCTCTGGCTATTCACTCCCCCCCTCTTTATGCAATGCAAGGGAATGGGAGGAAAGCACGCAGTTCTCAGAAATGCAATCAATGTAATCAGTTCAATCCCCCCCAAGCTTAGACAACAGAAGTTTAAAACACAGATAGGAGTTTTGAAAACACAGGCCCAAATGCTTTGATATGTGCTTTCAATGGATGAGAAATATGCTGGAAATGCTTTTTAATTCCCTTTCAGAGGTTCAGAGTGAGTGGTATCTAGTTAATATTAGTCCAGGCTCACACTAGCAATGGGGCAGGGATAGTTAGCAGGTTAAACGAATTTCTGGCAAATGGAAGGCAAGCAGCAGCAGTTTTTACATGTGAAGAAATTTGCAAATCGCGGCAAAATTCGCGGATGCGTGTTCCGCGATTGCGGTAAAACTATAAGGGGTAGGAATGCGGTTCTAGGTGCGATTCAAAGCTAAGATTCTAAGCTTTCAAATAAAAGTTATTGCAAGTCTCTAGCACAAACGGTTGCGGAGATATGAGCGATTTTGTGAAGGTCGTTTTTCAGATTTGAAATTTTAAAGTTCAAAAAGACAAGTGCAGCTTGCGACTAAAAAAATGACAAGTGACAGCTTTACAAATGACAGGTGACAGTTAGGAGGCAGTTCTACTTAGATTAAATAGATTGAATTATATTATTTTAACTAAGAGATTGGTTCTGCACAGTTTTCTAGGTACTCACACTATATTCTTGAGTGAAATGGGCCTCGCCATGGATCTGGTCAGGGTTTTGGACTGGGCTCGGGTCTCTCTCTGGGCACAGCACTGCTTTCTCTCTGGGTACAGCACTGCTTTCTCCCTCTGGTCTGGTCTCTAGTTCTGGATAGATTGAAGTCTCTAGTTTGGCTCTCTGGAGGTTTGATGGAGGTAAAGTCTGGATCTCTGGATGTTGTATGGTCCGGCAGAGCGCGTTGCAGCAAATGGAATTGAAGGTCCCTATCTGTCCTGTCTGTCTGCTTTTATGTGTTTAGAATGTGGGTGTGTTCTAGCATCACTGACCCTACCTCTCTCTCAGCTTCTAATTGGTCAAACTTCCATTTATCATTTGATTGGGGAATGAACTGTGAGTCAGAGGGATGTCATTTTATGGCTTGCAGATAGGACACTCCTCTGTCAGATTGCACACATTCTATATTTGATAATAAAAGACATATTTCAGAGTTCCACAGTTGTTTGAAATTACATATACAGGGGGTGGCTGAATTTAGCCATGTCTCTGTCCAAATCTGCTGTTTCTAAGAGCTTGCATTCAGAAATGGCACATTCTAGCACTTTTTCATGTGCTGAACAACATTGGATCTTCATTAAATTTTATACAACTGTTCCTCACATATATACCCACATACCAATGCATTTTCGTTTGTCTAGCTGAAACAGGGAGTCTGTAATATTAATAAACAATGGGGTTTTGCCCCAGAACATCACACAAATTCGAGTTTGGGCTTGAATTAAAGGTACATTTTTTAAAGTAAGGCTCTCAAAGTTATACATTTCTGTCATTTGATTACAAGGAGTTATCAGTGTTTTTGTAAACTATATATTTTACTTTCAATTCAGTCCTCAGAGTGTTGAGGTCCGCCTCCAAGACTTGGGTGGGTCAGTCACAGATCTCTGCTGGCTGGCAGGGCTTTGTTGACATTAAACATTCAGAATTAACATATTCCTTTCAGAGGAAAGGGTCCTTTGTGTGGTCTCTGGGAAGCTCCCAGCCAGTCTGCCTTCTATCAATCAAGAGGTCATGTGAGATTCTAACTCCTAGTGTGAAGCTCTGGAGGTGATAGGGTTTCCCAGGCTTCAGGCCTCTGGGAACAGCATGTGGCTAATTTTTAATTAAAATGCAGCCTTTGAAGTCAGCTGAGTCAAATCCCTTTGTCAGCTACTGCACTCAGTTCTCCTGTCAGAGTTTAGACCGCCAGCGCCCCCTTGAGGATTTTGTTGGTACTGCATGCAATTTTGGGATTTTCTTGGATTAATGCATTCTAAACAGGAATGGTTCTTACATGGTAGTAAATCCTTGCTTAACATTGTTTTGATGGGGCTCCTTACAGTAAAATGGTTATGTGGAACCCCACAAAAGGGTTGAATCTTTAAAGTGGTCCAATGAGTCACGATTTCAGCAACTTTTTGACATCAGTAACAGTGGATTTTGTTAACAAAGACCTTTCTTTACACTGGTGGGTGGCAAGTTAGGTAACCATTTTGGTGTGCGCACAACTGCGCAGCTCTCCTGGATTCTGGGATGAAATGATGGGCGGCGACAGCGCATCCCCATCTTTACGCACTCCAATGATTTAATTTTGTTTTGGGGTAAAATGATGGGCAGCGACAGCTTAATCCCCATATTTACCCCGTCTAATGATTCCACATGGGTCAAAACCCTCCACACCACACTCAAACAGATTTTGATGAGGAGCGCCAGAAATTATATGCCATTAGAAAACAAAGGGATGACCTGGCTGCACAGAAGGGCACTCTAACTCAGGAAAGGGACACCTTAGGCCAGGAAGTCAGCCATTTAAAAACCAAGTTAGAAGAAAATCACCTGACCATTCATGGACTTGGTGAACTCAAAGTGGACTATGAAAAGCTGTTAGAGCATACCAGGAGGGTGGAAGATGCTCTGGCAAAGAATAATCAGGCCAGTAAGGACCAAACTCAGGAGGTGAGTCTCCTGCAGCAAAAAGTGGCCCAATTCAGACAGGAAGCACAGAGAGAGAATGAGGCTCTCTGTGAAGAAAATGACAGGCTCCATAGTCAGATAGCCCTGCAGGAACAACTCATAGAGACCAGTAAGCCCCTAATACAGGATCAAAAGGGTCAGATTATTGCATGTCATCAGGGAGTAGGGGCTGAAAGAGATGAGGTTAGATGGGAGAGGGAAACCCTTGAGCATAACCTCAGGAACCCTGGAATCAGACTTTAAGCCCTTCAATTCCATGGACTCTGCCACCCCCATGTCCATTGGTTCATATGAACCAAGGGCCACAGGGATGGTAGACTTCAACACAATGGGAAATATGGGGCTAATAGGTCAGCACCTCCCAGAAATGGATGGGCGGGCATCTATGTACAGGTTCCCAAGTGCTAGGACCATCTTCTCTGATCAGGGAGACTCCATTGAGGGGAGAATCAGAGATCTGGATTCTCAGAAATATCACATACCTAGTGATCAGTCAGTGGAATTTGGTGGGGAATTCCATGAAACTAGGCCCACTAAGAGCCTCCTAAAATTGCTTCCCAGCTAGGCCAGTGGGGGGGTACTCAACCAATCGTGGGAGCAAGAAAGAGGCAGAAGACTCTTCTGAGCACCACCGCTCCCAAGAGACTAGGCCCCCACATTCTGCCAGCCATTCCCAGAATCCGGGATAGTCTAGAAGATAAAACAGCCACCTCTGGTAGCAGTGCCTCTGAGTCAGAGGATGAGTGAACAAGGGTGACCAGGACTAAAAAGGCTAACAAAGTCAAGAGAGCTTTACTCAAGAATCCCCTAAAGCAAATAAAAGCTATTAGGAGCGTCATCACGCCATACCACAAAAATTCCAAATATTCAGTTTGGGAGCACCTTGAATTGTTTGAGCAGATGATGGAGACTTTCCACCTGAAGGACAGCCAAAGCTGTATTCAGTATGTAAAGTGGACATTTTTACCTGAGTACTCCAGCTTCTTCACGGGGCTGGAGGATCAGAACCATTCCAGATAGTCCACCTATAGGGCGGCCATCCTGAAACATTTTTCTATTCATAGAAACCCTCAAGAGGCCTGCAAGGCAGCCTACAACTTACAATGTGGGAAAGACCAGGCCCGACAAGAATTTGTGCAGGAATTGAAACGCGCCTTTGCGCAGACCACTAGAAGGGTGCGCACTGACAGTAAGGAATTTGTGAAAACCTTCTTTCATGCTCTCCCTAAATACATTATGACCCAGCTAGTGAGGGACTTTCATGAGAAAAGATCACTAGACTGGATCATTGAACAAGCAACGTGCATCTATGAATTGCAGAAGCCACTAGAAAGTAAAAATATTAGAAAAAGCCCCAAACCAACCAACACCCCTGCTGCTGCCAAGGTGGTGGAGGTGAAGGTTGCCCCATTTTAGATCTGGAGATGGGGAGGCCTAAAAACCTTCCCGTAAAGAATCCGACCAAGCCCAGACCCAGAAGGCCCTCGGGCCAGTCCCAAACAGGGAGTCAGGGAGGTAACCCCACAAATGGGACCCCTAACTCCCCTGACTACATCAGTCCACGCTACAAGGGCAACAGACCAATCCTGGGCTATGTGTGGACTCCAATGAAATTTATGCTTCAAGAAACCTATGGGGCATGTACCTGGTCACTCTACTCTAGAAAAAATCTCTTCTTAATTATTCAATACTGATCAGGAAAATGTTACATCCTTTAAATCAAAATTTCAAAAAACAGAAAAAACACTTCATGAATATCTTTTACAGACAATTGTATTCTTAATTCATACAATGTTTTTGACAACCTGAATTACAGTTTCCATTAAACGAAATTGTTTCACACACCAAGAATTTCATCAAATAAAAGAGCAACTGTTCTTTGCAAAAAATAATGTCATTCAGAAAGACTTCAGAGGAATTTACTGAATTTATAGTTTTAAGTGTAAATTCAACAGAAAGGATTTTTTTCTCCCACACAATCACAATCAAATGTGGTTTATCCACTACACGTTTCAAGGTTATCTTGACCCTTTCTTCAGGTGCTGATGTGATTTGTATTCTGTTCCTTATATCCTAAAACAAATTTCAAAGAAAACAAAGGTTTGTACTAGCTTTGTCTCTGTAGCATAGTAAACACCAATGTATCATGAACAAATTTTGAGACACTCTAAATGTAAATGTCACTGACCTTGGAAGTATCCAGGGTTTATATAGCCATCTCTGACTCTCATGTCACTTCTGATTCTTGCCACTGGTTGGTGCTTTATGGTAAACTGGTGTTGTAACCATCCTCATTGATCCTGTCCCAATGGTCTAGCCAAATGTTGCACCCACATTATAGAGAAGGAATAATCTCATTACCCAATTGTCACAACCTACATTCAATACTGCCTCCCTGCACCCAGCACTCACTCGGTCAAAAGGCCAAAATAAATGCCTCCAGGAAAACATACCCACAGTTCAAGACTTTCCAAAACGCAACGCGGGAACAGCGAAACCGCTGCAAACACAGCCTCCCATCCTGCGGTGCGTTTAAATCAGATATTTCAATGTGTCACGTGATTGTGACCCGGATCACGTGACCAGGAAACATACGTTTCTCAAAGGACTATCATCCCAATTCCTCTACCCCAACATGGTATATCTACCTAGAGCACACCACATTTGGTATATGTAATATGATTACCACTATTACTAGAAAAATGACTCGATGTGTAATAAAGGACATTCTTCCTGTCCCCTTGTGCCGACTACTTTGTGATCACGTGATGTCTGTACTGAGACACGCAATCAAGGGATTTATGTGCCATCTGTTCTTGTTAAAGCTGCGCCTCCTGTTAGAAATAAGTGTGAAAGTCTACTGCTGATATATGTTACTGCTGAAATTCAATACAAGTTCTCAGTTTGGGAAGATCATATAATGAACGCTAATTTTCTTATTACGTTCACAGACCAACTCTTCCTGCTTTGTATCATGGTAAGTAAAAATTAATATTCTACTGACATTTTTCCGGTATGATGCTCACTATGAAGCACCATGTCCTAATTAAGGGTAAATCATCTAGTGAATATGTACAGAACCAGCTCTACTGTATGCATAGATAGACTGGTTGCAACTACCTGGGTGTTAGTACTCTATCATCCAAATGGGGGTATACAGGTGATTATGATTCCAAATTAAAATGGCCAAATCCACTACAATGTAATCAAAGCCCAAATTAATTCAGATACCACGGGCGTTCACCCTGCAATCAGAAACAAATACAGTCATTTCCACTACTATTTAACAATATAACATTCCCTCATTCTTCTAATTAACATATCCTCAAATGAGTCAAAGCACCAATTGCAATTATCAAAATTCTATGTACACTTTATGCCCAAAGGGCGGGTCCAGAGACAAACAAAAAAAGCAGTTCTTCTAACAACAATCAACTCAAAGTAATTTCAAATAAAACAAGTCAGATCAAAATCATTGTTCATACCCTTTGGCTCAAGAGCATCTAGCCACTCAATCCACTCAATCTCTTTTTGTCTCAATAACTTGTGTATGTCGCCACCTCTTTTAGAGCATTTTACTTGCTCTAAAATCACAAATTTTATCTGAGCTACTGAGTGCTTATATTTGTAAAAATGTTGTGCCACCGGTGAGTGGACTGAGCACAATCGGATGTTAGATTTGTGCTCAGTCCACCTCAATTTAACTTTTCTTGTTGTTAAGCCTACATAAAATAACCCACATGGGCATTTAATTCCGTAAATAACATTACTTGTGTCACATGTGCTAGTATGCCTTAAAGGGATCTTTTTGCCTGTATGAGGATGGCTAATGCTGGAGCCTCTAATCACATTGTGACAATGTTGACAACTGTGACAGGGCAGAGTGCCCTTAAATACATTGGAGCAGGTAGTCAGTGTTTGATAGTCAGCTCGGACCACAAAGTCTCTAATTTATTTGCTCTTTCTGTATGCAAAAGTCGGTTCCCTTTCAAACAAGTATGTTAATAAAGGATCCATTTTCAGCATTTGCCAATTTCTTTTGATTATTTTCTTGATTTTATAGCTCTGTTGAGAGTATGTTGTGACAAACCCCATAGCTTCCGAATCCTCCTTAGGTGACCGCTCCAATGTGTTAGCTCTCGGAACTGCTGAGTCCTTAGTTAAGGCAGCTTCTAATGTGGTCGTTGTGTAGCCTCTTTTAGAAAATTTGTCTTTCAATTTGTTGCATTGAATCTCAAACTCGGTGGCTCTGAAATCAATCTACGATACCTTAAGAACTGGCTATAGGTGCCCAAGGGGGGAGATCCAACCATGCAGCTGGAAACCCAGGAAAATTCCCTCCTCACTTTCCCCAGGAGGGCAGTAATCCCCCAAATCCCGGACCAAATTTCTTTCCCCGGTACCCGCCAAATCTCAACCCGCAAAGCAACCCATCCTTCTTTCCCCACTTTCCTGAGCCCAGACAGCCCAATCCGGGAGAGGGGAAGCCAAGGGTGGAGGGGTACCCAAACTATCCTAACAAGGGGTATTATGGGAGAAGGGCTAGTTTCCCTTCCCGGGATCAACCCAGGGTAGACCAGATGACCCTGCACCAGCCAGAGCGGGTACCCCTTGGAGCACCAGGTCGAGAACATGGCACAGGATCTGGGTCGCATGCTGAGGGCTCAAAAGAACCCTCAGATGAGCACAGCGTCTCAGAACTCCTCAAATCCATGATCTGGTGCTCCAGAACAATGATGGGGGAAGAACCCCGACTACCCACTGGTTCCCAGGGAGGAGGCACACGGGGAAGGGGGGTGTAAAGCCTTAGAAGAAGCTCCCTTCCCCACTTGTGAAAAGCCCCTGGAAACCCAGAAACCGGAACCAAAATCTCCTGCCCCACAAAGTCTGCAACCCAAGAAACAGAGGGTGGGTAGGAGAAATAAAGAGCCTAAAAGGCCCATTTTGCGGAGGAGGTGCAAATCTTCCAGTTTGAAGGAGAGGGTCCTCAGAGGATCCTGGGAAAAGGATCTTCTCCTTCAGAGATGGGGGAACTCCTCCCAAAGAGAAATGGGTCCCAAAGGATCCCAATCCAGACTGGGTAGATGTGGGGACTGAGTTAAAACCACCCATCATCAAACCCCAGGATGACCAGCACGAAAATCCCCTGGTTCAAACCCATTCTGGTGACTGCCTCCAAAAAGGGGGGGCAGCCCAGAATCAGAACCAGGGGAGTCCAAAACTTTCCCCTTATCTAGCTGTCACCTTTTTCTTATAGGTTCCCAATATCCCAACAAAACCCAGCCCAATCACCTCTCTGTCAGTAACCAAAGCAAAGAAATTAACCCACCAATTGACCAAAAATGTGCATTATCTTTGCCGCCTTGAGGAAACGGAGGGAAGATTTTATGCCCCGGTCCAAATACAGGGGCAATGTACAGTTTTGTCACTGGTGGTCACTGGATCCCAAGCCACCCTTCTGTCAAAAAGGGCCTTTGATCAGCTGAATTCAGGAAGGGGGGAGAAATACCAAATTCCGCTCACCTCTCTTCCTGGACAACTTCAGAACTTCGATGGGAAGGAAATTCCTGTCGAGGGGACTCCGGATTAAACATTAAAATTGGGCGACACAAGGTGAAGCACCCGATCATAGTTGTGACTCCAGAGGGCACACCATGTTTACTAGGGAATGACATCCTGTGTAGATTGTCTCCCCTCATAGATTGTGTAAACAAGGCCTCTGGACCCAGAGTAACCGACCAATAAAATTAAAACAGAGCGTCAACCATGTTTGTTTAAATGGCACATGCCACATTGTTGAACAAAAACCTGAAAATTGAATTTCATTTCCAGAATAACCAAATCCCAGATGTGATAGTAATTGCAGTAGGACAACAAACTGGTGATGGGGAGTCCTCTCTATTTCTGAAAATCAACCTTCCTTCCAGTCTAAGGTGGCATTCCACACTGGAAGGAAACACTCTGAAATTCTATACAAATTCACAATCAGAAAATCCCATTCCTATAGTCCAAAAAGTTGAGAAATCAGCTCAAAGCTTGGCTGATATTCTGAAAATTTGAGAACAGTTGTTCCTCCCTATTCAGTTAAATGAGGGGAAGGACTCTGTTCTCGCCCAAGTATGTGTGAACAACGGTAGGAGCTTCATCAGCAAGGCCATGTTACACAAACTCCCAAAAGATCCAGCCATTCCCACGTTTAAACTGTTAGACAAATGGGAAATGGACCTGGAAACACCCAATTCTAAATATCTCCTGCCTAAAATGTGTATGTTCAAAATTTCCATAGGCAACAAGAGCATAGTCCATAATTGTTGGGTCGTGCGAGATGTCCCTGCTGCATTTTATTTAGGCAGTGACATTCTCAATCACTTTGCCGTTAGTTTGGACCTAATTAACTTCAAAGCCTGGTCCCGATTAGTGGGTAATCCCATGGACTTTGATGACCCAGAGAAAGCATTTTGGTCAGCTCACTTGCTGCCATATGCAGTTGAAATTCAGATTGGAGAGGAAGTCACCATCCCAGAACGGACCTGCCAATTCTCACTAGAAGTAAAAATTAAGAGAGGACAGAAACTGAAGAATCCTAACGCCTATGTCCATCTCAATGCTAATTTCCAACAGCAAGGGTTGGGGGTAAACCCAACACCACTAGTCAACATAGAACACAACACCATTCCAATAGAGGTGGATAACAGCGACCTAAAGAGTATAACTCTGGGCGCAGGCACCATTATTGGAAAGACAGTTGATGACCGACATTTTTCCCTAGATTTAGGTAACAAACTGTTAGGACCAATCCCCAAGGCTCTTTTGACAGTGATAGCGACCATAACACAACACCAGACAGGAACTTCACCCGGCATGGGGGGAATTTCCTGGTGTACTGTTCCTGAACTTATGGTAAGGAAGATGTGACCTGTGACTTCAGGAGGGATGAGGTGATATTTCAAGTCCACGAGGACTGCCTTCCCCACCTGAAGCCATCAGTCCAAATCAGCACTTTCACCACGGACTTCTCCACCCAGCTGGAGGAGGCCGCTGAGATAGCCAAACCAGAAGTCTTTCCAGGGTTCAGGCAGATGGTTGAAGAGAGAATCAACCTAGCTGATGCCTGCGAGACTCTGGAGCAAAAGCAAAATTTTAAACAAGTTTTCTTAGATTTTCAAGATCTCTCTGCGGTGGACTCATATGACTGTGGTCCCACCAACATCCACACAACAACTATTCCCACGGACCCTGGCATGACTCCAGTGTTTGTGAAGAAATATCGCTTGCCTCTCACATCAATGGAGTCCCTTACCGAAATAGTTAAGAACCTTGAGTCCTGTGGGATAATTTGTCCAGTCCACAGCACCTTCAATAATCTGGTGCTGGGGAGTTTGAAACCAAACGGCCAGTGGAGACTCTGTGCTGACCTAAGGGAGCTCAACAAACGGGTCCATACTTCCCGATGGCCTCTTCCCTACATTGACCAAGGGCTGGCCCAAATCCAGGGGTCAAAGGTATTCACTGCCATTGACCTGACCAATGGGTACTGGACTGTACCTGTCAGTAGGGAGGACCAATACAAGCTGGCCTTTACCTTTGGTGGCAGCAGTACTCTTGGACCCAGACTCCCTTCGGATACATTAACTCCGGCAATGAATTTAACATCTTTCTACATAAGGCCATGCCCAACCTGAGTGAAAGGGGTAACCTGGCCTATGTAGACGATGTTCTAGTCAAAAGCTCAATTGTGGAGGAACACAATGCAGAGACCCATTATGCCCTGACACAGTTGAGGGCTGCCGGAGCAAAACTCTTTCCAAAAGGCACAGTGGTGCAGAACCTGTGTCAATTTCTTGGGGCATGAGATAACTCCTCAGGGTCTCTGTCCCCAGGAAAAGAAAGTAGAAGCCCTCCAGAAAATAAAAGATCCCCCAACTCTGTGGGAACTAAGGAGCCTACTTGGACTAACTAATTATAGCAGAAAGTTCATTGAGGATTTTGCAGAGATCACAAGACCCCTAATTCATCTTTTGAAGGGGGGGTCAAGTGGGAGTGATGTCCAGAACAAGCCGAGGCAGTAAGACAACTCAAAAGAAGCCTCTCACAAGCGCTTTGCCTAGCTTACCCTGTCAAAAACTAGGAGTTCTTCTTGGAGACAGGGTTCTCAAATCCATGCTTGACTGCAGTATTATACCAAAAGCATGACAAGGTCAATAAAGTAATCTCCTATGCGAGTAAGACTTTATCCTCTGTGGAGGAAAAATTCAACGATTGTGAGAAGGCACTCCTGGCAACGGTGTGGGCATTGAAGAATTACTGCCCATTTATTCAGGGGTAATACCTCATAGTGGAGACTCCACACCAGCCTCTGCAATATCTTCAAAGTGACAGAACCCGGACTGGAACTGTGAGTAATTCCCAAATGACTTCCTGGATTCTGTCAATGCAAGGCTTTCCTGTGAAGGTAAGATATGGCCAAAACAAGAAGAGTCCCCTCGCACAAGGTCTGGCTGACTTGCATGATTGTGCCAGAGAAAACTGTCTCGAGGACGAAAGTCTTAAAATCAAGGACAACATGGAAGCCTACCTTAATTCCCCACACAAAGTCTATGAAGAAGACCAGTGTGAGGGATTGCCCACTGTCTATGTGGATGGGGGCTCCTACCATGTTGAAAACAACGGGGAAAAGGAACTTGTGGTCGGCGTAGGGAATACATGGGTGAATGATGCATGAGAACCCTCCGCTGGGTACAAAATTGGTCCCCGAAGTAGTTAAGTGGCAGAGCTGTTGGCTGTGCATCAAGCCATCCTCACTGCTGTCCAACACCAACTCCACAAACTGGTCATAATCACAGACTTAGATTATGTACAGAACTGGTTTGTGGAGCACCTGGCTAACTGGAAAACCAGTGGCATGCTATGTAAACCTATGAAACATAATACAGAATATTGATGATCTGGTCACCTCGAATGGGATGAACATCTATTGGAAAACGATCAAGGGTCATTCTAAAGTAGAGGGACCAGACAAAACTGGAAATGACCTAGCTGATCAGCTGGCTAAAACCAGAGCCATCCAAGGGGATCTACTTGAGATTGAGTCCTTATGGGGGGAAATCCAGGTCACTGCTATCACTAGGTCCCAGACAAATGCTCACAATGAACGCTCAACTACACAATGGAGTAAGGAGACACCCAGATGCTGATTTGAATATGGCTCAAAAGGGGGATCCAATCATTGTTAAGTTTTATCAACACATTGAGGACCCTGATAACTTTCCCCTGATGGATTCTGATTACATTGGGAAAGAGGACCTCAGAGTGTTGATGAAATGTCCAAAAATTTCCAAATCCAAGACGGTTTGTTGGTGAGGAAATCCATATCTGGCCATGACCAGTGGGTGGTCCCTACCTCATTCTGAAGCCTGATGCTAAGTCACGCCCATGATGCGGTCACAGCCGGTCATCAGGGGTTTCATATGACACTAGAAATCTTGCGAGAGGTTGCATACTGGCCACACATGGGGCAGGACCTCGACCAATACTTGAAGGGGTGTCTTGTGTGTGCACAATTTCAGCGAACATCACTCACACACCATGCTCCCCTCCAAAAGAGGCAGATGACACTGCCTTGGTCAGATTTACAAGTCAATTTTATCGGGCCCATGATTCACTCCTCTAGGGGGAACAAGTACATGTTGACCGTAACATGCTAACATGCTCGTTCACTAAATGGGTGGAATGTCTCCTGGCCCCAGATTGCAAGGCAGAAACAGCAACTGCCCTGATGATCAACAACATCATCTCGTGTTTTGGACTACCCCAAAGGATTGAGTCAGAACGAGGTAGTCACTTCACTAGCGAAGTGATGACAAAGATGTGGGAGATACTTGGGTTCAAAAGGAAAGTGCACTTTGCCTACCGGCCATCCTGTAGTAGTGGAGTTGAGAGCTACAACAAGACTATTGTGAGCATTTCAAAAAAGGAAGCAGGTGCTCCTCTCCGGAAAGAACATGGCATGATAACCTGTTCTGAGATGAGAGTTTGCAGCATACACTTTTTGCTTACTGTACCTTTCACAGATGGGAACTAACCATTTGCATATCAGTGTTTGTCACACCCACATGGGCAGTCCAGCACCGAAATGCTATGGCAATTCCTCTCTGAACAAGAGTACCAACAGCAACCCCATACACTTGTTTCAGCCTTGTTGGGCCTCATCAGTGAGGTGAAGCTGCACCTCTCTAGGCACAGTGAGCAGGGAGTCCATGTCCGGTTGCCCCCAGGTAACTCAGGGTGACCAACCCCAAGTTCCTTGTAAATACTTCAAAAAAGGTAGCAGGCGCTCCTCTCCAGAAAGAACATGGCATGATAACCTGTTCTGAGATGAGAATTTGCAGCTCACGCTTTTTGCTCACTGTACCTTTCACAGATGGGAAATATCTATTTGCATATCAGTCTTTGTCCCGCCCACATGAGCAGTCCAGCACGGAAATGCTATGGCAATTCCTTTCTGAACAAGAGTACCAACAGCAACCCCATACACGTGTTTCAGCCTCGTTGGGCCTCATCAGTGAGGTGAAGCTGCGCCTCTCTGGGCACAGTGAGCAGGGAGTCCACGACTGGTTGCCCCAAGGTAACTCAGGGTGACCAATCCCAAGTACCTTGTAAATACTTCAAAAAAGGTAGCAGGGGCTCCTCTCCAGAAAGAACATGGCTTGCAGCACACACTTTTTGCTCACTGTACCTTTCACAGATGGGAAATATCCATTTGCATATCAGTCTTTATCCAGTCCACATGGGCAGTCGAGCACCAAAATGCTATGGCAATTCCTCTCTGAACTAGAGTACCCACAGCAACCCCATACACGTGTTTCAGCCTTGTTGGACTTCATAAGTGAGGTGAAGCTGCGCCTCTCTGGGCGCAGTGAGCAGGGGTCCATGTCTGGTTGCCCCCAGGTAACTCAGGGTGACCAACACCAAGTACCTTGTAAATACTTCAAAAAAGGTAGTAGGCACTCCTCTCCAGAAAGAACATGGCATGATAACCTGTTCTGATATGAGAGTTTGCAGAACATGCTTTTTGCTCACTGTACCTTTCACAGATAGGAAATATCCTTTTGCATATCAGTCTTTATCCAGCCCACGTGGGCAGTCCAGCACCGAAATGCTATGGCAATTCCTCTCTGAACAAGAGTACCAACAGCAACCCTATACACGTGTTTCAGCCTTGTTGGACTTCATAAGTGAGGTGAAGCTGCGCCTCTCTGGGCACAGTGAGCAGGGAGTCCATGTCTGGTAGCCCCCTGGTAACTCAGGGTGACCAACCCCAAGTTCCTTGTAAATACTTCAAAAAAGGTAACTGCTGCTCCTCTCCAGAAAGAATATGGCATGATAACCTGTTCTGAGATGAGAGTTTGCTCACTGTACCTTTCTGTAAACAGGTTCTGATCGACTTTTTTTGCCATTTTTTTTTGGAAAGGTCCTTCTAGTGTTTGTCTCCGCGCGCCAAACCAGGTTTGGTCCCTTCGTTCGTTCGCCTTTGGCAGGCTTCTGTACTGAAGCCCACCTCTAGCGCCTGAGTGTCTGGGGTGGACAGGATGTGAGGGACGTGCCCGAAACTCCCTGTGCTTAGTCTCCTAGGAGAACTGAATGTGCTCTGGTGTGATTGGCTGGCTGACTGTCCGGCAAGGACAGCCACCCTGATGGGTGACTGACAACTAACAACTAGGTTAAAATGAATGGGAGAAAACTGTTTAAAAGCAGGTCTCTTGGACTTGGAAGGCACAGTCGACCACTGGAACGAAAGAACCGAAGACGAGCTGAAGGAAGACAACTGCTGCAGCTCTGGGACCGTTGGTTTGCCTGGTGAATCTCTGCTGCAGGTCTGAATTGCCTGAAACTCCCTCTACAGAGAAGCCCTTCAAGGACGACTTCTTCCCTTGAGCTGGTGGGAACAACCAACTCGTAAGCCACCTGGAAACCATCTCCATACTGGTTGAATTTTCTTCAGAGTGCTGTTGAAAACCAGATAGCCAGTGAGAAGGATACCAGATTGTGGACTTTAAGGTACTGAAACCTTAAACCAACATTTTGCCAAGCTTGTGGATCCATCCGTGTGCAGGGCAGTAACCTCCCGACATCTTCCCTCTTGTCTCCATGACTGAGGCTCAGGAACAGCGAGATCTGCATGAACTGCCAGGAATAACTGCCTCAGCTACAGCTTTTCTTCATTCAAAAGGTACTGTGCAAATGCGGTAGAGAAATCTTCTTTGCCATGGTGAAAGTTTGTGAAACTTTCCTAACTTTGGAGTCTTGTTTGCTCCTAAACGGACCTATAACTCTTTTTCGTGCAAACTACTTCTGAGAACATTGGTAAAGACTTAACCGTTTACTACCAGAACTGTGTAAATAAATTTGTGTTGTTTTACCAAGAAACCTTGAGTAAGTGTTTGTTTGAACAACTGTGATTACAAGTCCTTTGTGTAACACCTTGTACTGCTCACATCCCTCTTGAGATAACCCTGGCTGCTCAGCCCTGCTACCACAAAACTGTGTAGTACAGATTTATACCAAAGGTGAGATTGTACTTACACTTGTAGTCTTAATTGTGTATAGTGTTCCCAGACATTAGAAATCAGGCTCTGGGCTTAGTACTTACATGTCAGGGGAGTGATTGGAAGGATAGGGGGACAGGAGAGAGCTCTTTCTTGCAGCAGTTCTTTAAGGTTCATTTCCCGGGGCAGCTCAAGTTAAAACTGGCTGTACGTATGCTTGGTTCTCAGTACACTAACACCTTAAGAGATCTGTACATATACACCTTAGGATAGGTTTAACAAGCACATAGAGCTGTCTTGGAACAACCACATTGCAAACCCACCCCTGATGAAGCATGCACATTTGCTCAACTGGTGAGATTCAAAGAGAAGTACCCAGGGTCTCCTTCTGCCACATACTAGAGCAGGTTAAAGAGGGCATGCTGAACCAAATAAATACCTATTTATGTTTCCTGAGAGTAACTCTGATGGACATTATAACTGAGTGGATTTGCCCAATGTGGTAGTTGCTTCGGGCTGAACACACTATTCCATCTCCAATATGAGAACACATTTACAAAAATGCTGACAAATATCTGGCTTTCAAAATGTATTGAACACTGGCAAAGCCAGTCTTATTGGTTTTGTCAATGCAAACTATTATAGATGTTACCTTGAAGAGAATCCCATGTTATGATGTCTGCAATGCTGTCGAGCTCCCTTTTTGATGTGTAGATTTATTTTTTGTTTCATTTTCTTTGACCAATAAGTATCATGAACCTTCCAAAAATAAGCCCGCATACATTCATGTTATCTTTTCATTTATGAGGGATTAGAAAAAGTACAGAGGAGAGTTCAGTGGGTGGGTAATGATGATGATGAGTTATTTATATAGCGCTTATGCCTAAGCGCTGTACATAGAACAGATTTACATACATCATCCCAACAGAGAGGTTGGTACACATTATTGACCTCCGAAGGATAAAAGGCTGTGTTGGCCTTGCCACGATTCGAGCCTGCAACCAGCGGATCACATACAGTTTGCAGCAGCAATCGCTCAACCCGCTGAGCTATTTAACCAATCTTAATGATGGGTAAGGTGAAAATGAATATGGTGAACCTAAATTACATGTTTCTTCAACCTTCTCTGTATTTAGCTATTTGTTCTACTTACTACGACCATGTTGATTACAATAGACAGTGATACATATCACAATTTCCCTTAAAAATAATGATGCGAAGCTTATCACCCCAAGACATGCAGCAGCATTGTAAAAACATTCTAGAAACATTTGCAACAAGATTGCACATTTCTTTTTTCCCCGAGACCCTTCTTTGGTGGAAAAGATGGTCCAAAAGGCCGTTTTCTCTTGAAACTCTTTTTTAATATTTTTTTTTTAATCTAGAATAAAATTTGCCTTTCGAGGTAAAGCACGTAAGATAGCCCAGTGAGTTCAGTACTTGCTGCTGAGTCCTTTCTGTAACTTTCAGGCATCAATTTGGAATCCCAGCCAAGACGACCCAGCCTTTCATCCTTCTGGGGTTGCTAATATGATTGGTAGGGTAATAATACATGTTATGTTAAGTTGATTTATACTGTGCACTGCTGCCATTTTCATGGTCTCCTTGTGCTCTCATGGTGTGTAAACTCCTATTTAAGCACATTGGCAAAAAAGGTACATTAATAGAGTATTATTATTATTATTACTATTATTATTATTATTATTATTATTATTATTATTAATAATTAAACTTGTTTTGCTCTATTTTTTACTTTAGCATTTATAGTACTCTGTATTATAAATGTTACATTTTCTGAAATAATTATGAATTGATTCATACAAATATAATTAAACTACTAAATAATATGGACTACAAAAAATCACATGAGGCCTTTGGGACATCGGATTTAACTGTTGTTGACATAACTCCAAGCTTAGATTTTACCACCAGCCCGTAGCTAACTCTAAATTCTTAATATTCTCTGGTCGGTTTTCAGGAAGCAGAATGTTTGCAAGTATGGTTAGGGGAACGGGGGCTATTTGCTGTTTCAAATTGAGGAGAGCGCAAGGGGAAATAAGGCATGAACAACCTGCCACTGTACAATGGTGGCTGAGGTCGTCATTAGAAGAAATTCTCTTGCACAATTTTGTTGGAAATATTTCATGAGAGAAGATTTAATCTCACAATATATTTGATGAAAATCACAAAACTGCTCTGAAATAATACATTCACTTTCAACTGCGTTCCTACTTTCTTTCCCTTTCAACACAAGAGCTTTGGATCTACCATTTGTCTAACGTCACAAAACTCCACTTTAACTATTCCCTCAAGCCCCAGTATTGACTGTTCGGATTACTTTTTTTTCCCACACAACTGGAACACAGTCGTTCAGAATATACTCTTTGCCAGAGTTCACAATGCTAACCTGCATTGAATTCCTTCATCACCTCTTCCTCTGCGTTCCTTGACATGATAAATAAGACCTCACAATATCGCTGATTGCTTTGCTTTCCTCCTCATAGAAAACAAGAGCAAACATTATACTCATTGTCAAATATCACAACAATACACTATTATGAGTGTCTCTATCTTCCAGTAATGATTTGCTTCCTTTCCTCACCATGAAGCACAAGATCTAAGTGTCTGTGGGATTTGTCCAGGATCAATAGGCTGTACTGCAATTCCATCTCTAAGGGCATAATTACAAGTCCAGCGGTAACCCTGCCGGTGCTACCGGTGGGTTGGCACCGGACTTGCAATATTTACCGGTGCCTGGCTTGCCGGAATCACCAGGGGATTACGACCCAGGCGATCCGGAAAGTCAGGCGCTGGTAAATTGTTAATCCCCATTCCCATTTGAGTCCCAGAGGACTCAAATGGAAATGGGTGTTGCATGGCACCCCTGCAAGGAGCCATGGTACATTCCACGGTGTTGTGTGGTCACATGGTTACCCATGTGACCAACCTAATAAAAGGTCCGAGCCGCTTCCGGCTCGGCAGTCACGAGTGAACCTGACTCCGCGTGTGTGTGTTGTGTTGGTGCCGGGGGGTGCCTCGCCACGTGTGCTGGGCCCAAGGTCGGGGCCCAGCTTGAGGACTGTGCCCCTGCCGGGCAACGCCGTCCGGACGGTGCCCCTGCCGGGCAACGCCGTCCCTGTGGGTCCCCCAGCCATGTGAGGCGGGTTGGGGATGCGACCCCGGCCTGGGTGCCCCCAGAGCCGGGGCCGCGGTGAGCCGGTTGCCAGCCGGCCATGTGGGGAGCTCCGGTGTCCCGGAGCGGGTGGGATGAACCCCCACCTTACATCCCACGGCGCGATCGCCGCACTTCACCGTGTGGTGTCGGGTGCCACCCGACCCGAACACGGGGCTGCCCGGTGACCCGGAGCAGCCCCCAACAATGGCGACGAGGATGTCGTGCCCCGCGTGCCCCTGAAAATGCATGCAGAGGCGGGCCCATCTCCAACTGGGCCCGCAATGGAGGAGAAGTTGTGGCCTGAGGGAGGCGCGGTGGCTGCTCCCCCCCTCTCCCCTGGGTGAAGGAGGATCGGCGGCATCGGCCGCGTGAGCTGCTGCTTCCCCCCCATCTGAGGAAGAGGAATGCTCTGCGGCCTCAGCCGCAACGGGTCCCGCGAGAAGGTACAGGAGGCGGGCCCAATTCCAACTGGGCCCGCAAAGGCATCGGGGTGGGGGCCGCTCCCCACCCACGTGGAGGGGAAGGAATCTGCGGCGTCTCAGCCGCATTGTGAGAGCGGTGGTGGCCGCGTGCGCTGCCCCTCCCGCATCTGACGGGGAGCTGCCCGCGGCCTCGGCCGCCGTACACAAGAGGGGGGTGGCGGCCGCGGCCACAAGAGGAGATGGACAGCATCCGCCGAAATGGTGAGGGGGGCTGCCCCTCCCCCGCGACCTGGCCGCGGCGCACGCTGATGAGGAGGCCGGAGAGTGAAATGAGGGGCTGCCGAACAGCTGAGGCGGCCCCGAAGGAGGAACGGCATCGGCCGTGGCACAGAGGCGACCCCCAACAGGAGGCGGGCCCAAATTCAACCAGGCCCATCTGAATAGCGGAGTCAAGCGTGGCCTGCATGGGCCCCGAAAATGGTTCAAGGAAGCGGGCCCACTACCACATGGGCCCGTGTGGAAAAAAAAATGTGTAGAACGAGGATGTCGAGGCCTGGACAGGACAAGGCGAAGCGGTGTAGTGGCCCTTCCAACAGCATGGGCAATGATGGCTGCAGGCATGGAGGAGGGTTGCAGCTCTCATGAGTGCCTGTGCGCCCTTGGCTGGGATGAGCAGCAACCTAAGGGCATTGGCCTGCCATCCGGCCACCAGCCCAGCATCCAGTCAGGGTAATACGATAAGCCCGGGCACCCGCAGGAATGGAAGAGAGCAGGAACAAAGGAAAGGTGATCCACAGCACCCCGCCAAGAAGAGCTGCAGGAGACATGAGTGGCCAAACACAATGCCACCAGCCCCTATGTGAAAGGGGAAGTGTGTGGAGGGGCCTGTCGTCCGTCACCAGTGCCCTGCCGCGGGTTGCTCCCACACAAGTGGACCTAGCCGATGTGGCCCCTGGGCCTCCCCAGGTGCGGCTTTGCCGGCCCTGTGTGACTTTGGTGAAGGTTGGCGGGGACTCGGACTGTGTATACTGCAACTCCACAGGTGTGGAAGATGGACACCACCATCGACATCCCCATGAAGACGGGGGGCCTGCAGACATGGACTTGTTTAAAGTGGGCCAGTATCTGGGCAATGTGATGTTGTGCACACTGGCACGCTCGGAAGGCGTCGGGTGGTGCCAGCGCCTCGTAGTTATGTTGTCATAGTAAGACCACTCACCCAGGTTAATAAAGGTGTATTAGTAGAGTGGTCATAGGAGCAATAGTGCGTAGTTAGTGACAGATGTTTTGTTTTGTTGTTATGGAAAAGGAGGAGTGTTGCATGGCACCCCTGCAAGGAGCCATGGTACATTCCACGGTGTTGTGTGGTCACATGGTTACCCATGTGACCAACCTAATAAAAGGTCCGAGCCGCTTCCGGCTCGGCAGTCACGAGTGAACCTGACTCCGCGTGTGTGTGTTGTGTTGGTGCCGGGGGGTGCCTCGCCACGTGTGCTGGGCCCAAGGTCGGGGCCCAGCTTGAGGACGGTGCCCCTGCCGGGCAACGCCGTCCAGACGGTGCCCCTGCCGGGCAACGCCGTCCCTGTGGGTCCCCCAGCCATGTGAGGCGGGTTGGGGATGCGACCCCGGCCTGGGTGCCCCCAGAGCCGGGGCCGCGGTGAGCCGGTTGCCAGCCGGCCATGTGGGGAGCTCCGGTGTCCCGGAGCGGGTGGGATGAACCCCCACCTTACATCCCGCGGCGCGATCGCCGCACTTCGCCGTGTGGTGTCGGGTGCCACCCGACCCGAACACGGGGCTGCCCGGTGACCCGGAGCAGCCCCCAACAATGGGGATGACATAAGCACCGGCACCATTAATAACGGTGCCAGTGCTTCCATGAAAGTCAGCGGGTGGGTGCCGTTCTGCCCAGACCCTGAAGGGCAGGACGGCACCTGCCCGCACACTTGTAGTGTGCCGGTCTGATAACAACGGTGCCGGTAGACTTACCGGCTCCGTTTTACTGGACTGGCACACTTCTAATGAGGCCCTAAGCACTGATCTTATTGATTTTATTTGTTTATTGTTAGTTAATACTGCACATACCTTATACTGTTTGCGGCCGGGAGAGGGAGAGAGCAGGGAGAAAAGGGGCCCGATCCTTCACAGCCATGGAACATTCTATATACGTTAAGTGAACAGGCAGGCAGGTGTAAATGCAGGATGCGTGATAATAGCATTTTGAAAAAGCAAGGGAGTAAAGTGTTTTTAATCAACATATACAGATGGATACAAGTGCCAAGGTCGACTGGAAGACATAAAGGTGGACTCTAGGAGACTACTTAAGGGCAAGGGTGTTTTGAAAACACAAATGTTTTGAGTTGCTTTCTTAACTGGAGAGGAATTTCCTTCATTCTGAGTGAAGCAGAGTGTGTCAGGAAATCACAGTATGCATCAGCGGAATCCTTCTTGTTTACTGTGAGTGTGGTAAATATGTGTGCTCGCGCATTAAGGTTTCTCCACTTTCTGCTTGAGGCGGACAAGCCCTGTGTAACGGTTTATTGAGAGGCCACCCTCAACACGGGGAGTACCTTCCCTCCCCACTCAAGGTGTCAAGCACCAAACTGTTTAATGGATGCTACCATTGGTGGTAGTACCTGACTGATTTGCATATGGCTGGACCCCTTTGGCAATGGCGCAGATGGGCTAAAAAATGGTGGTGTGCAAGGTTACCCAGAGCAATGCCAGTGGTTCAGATTCATTCAAAACCTTCCACCCATCCCTTTTGTGTTTATAGTTTGTCTCAGTATGTGAGAGAGGGTATGCCCAGACGTGGGTCCCTTGCTCGCTGCTCCATAGGGAACCAAACTGCACCTCACTGAGGAGGCCAAACAAGGCCAAAACATGTCTGGGGTTACTTTTGTTTCTGTGCAGAGGGAACCTGGCCTAGCAGTTCGGGCTGGGCTACTACCATTGGTGGTAGTACCTGACTGATTTGCATATGGCTGGACCCCTTTGGCAATGGCGCAGGCAGGCTAAAAAACGGTGGTGTGGAAGGTTGCCCAGAGCAATGCCAGTGGTTCAGATTCATTCAAAACCTTCCACTCATCACTTTTATGGTTATAGTTTGTCTCACTATGTGAGAGAGGATATGCCCAGTTGTGGGTCCCTTGCTCGTGCCGCCATAGGGAACCAAGCTGCACCTCACTGAGGAGGCCCAACAAGGCCGAAACATTTCTGGGGTGCTTGTGTTTCCGTGCAGAGGGGACCTGGCCTAGCAATTCCGTCCGGGCTGCTACCGTTGGTGGCAGTACCTGACTGATGCACAGACAGTGGGGTGGAAGGTTGCCCAGAGCAATTCCAGTGATTCAGATTCATTCAAAACCTTCCACCCATCACTTTTGTGGTTATAGTTTGTCTCACTATGTGAGAGAGGGTATGCCCAGACGTGGGTCCCTTGCATGCTGTGCCATAGAGAACCAAGCTGCACCTCACTGAGGAGGCTGAACAAAGCCGAAACATGTCTGGGGTTGCTTGTGTTTCCATGCAGAGGGGACCTGGCCTAGCAGTTCAGGGTGGGCTGCTACCTGTGGTGGCAGTACCTGAATGATTTGCATATGGGTGGACCCCTTTTGCAATGGTGCAGACTGGCTAAAAACGGCGTTGTGGAAGGTTGCTCAGAGCAATGCCAGTGGTTTGGATACATTCACAACCTTTCACCCATCACTTCTGTGGTTATAATGGATTCTTTTATTCATCCCAAACCTCCAATTCATCTAATACCCCTTGGATACCTCCCGCTGAGCTACCAATGAGCCAAGAACCAGGCCGGTGTAGAGGAAATATTTTATTTGAATTAGATGTTAAGAAAAATTGGAAAAACTACACCTGCCACCTTCTTTGTGGCTCATATTCAAGTCCTTATTACACAAATAAATCACACAAATTAATTGGGGAAACACACAAATCACAATACTTTAGCTCAATTTCAAATCAATAAACAATTAGCGCTGGTCGGTGAACACAAACAATTACAAATGTGCTGTGCAATTTCGATTTTCCCGCATGCTTAAAAGGCTAGCAGTTTAGTTTCACATATTTGGGCAAATGCATTAGGCAAATTATTATTTCACCCACACTTCCTCTTTAAAATAAACAAGGGTGATTTAGGTGTTTGTTTTTCATATCACCACTACTTTGGTCCGGGATGGGGAAACCTGACCGAAAAATTAGGATGATAGAAGCATTTTGGATTTCAGACCCCCCTCCACTGAAAGGCCGGTGTTAGGGGAATGATGGACAAAAAGATTGGACTGATTTAAGTGCAAAGTCACCCCTCTTCTTTAAAGAAGTCAGGGTCAACAGGACAAAGAGGATTACCCAATTAAATTATAGGCAATAGTTTTTCAGCGCCAACTGGGAAGTGAGCTTTGTTTGTTTCAAATTTTAAAAAATATCACCCCATATCGTGCTGCCAAAGGGAATTAATTAAATTAATATTTTAGTTAAATAAGCAAAGGAACTACACAGTCCCCCCCACCCCGCCGTCTATAAAGGGAAAGGATTTAAGGCCAGCAGAGTCCCCCAACTTTTGGTTACAAAGGGTTTACCTCTACTTACATAGAACACCTCTGTTTAAAATTCAGGACAGCAAGCTGCATGTTTGGAAGGATAGGGCATGAATCTAGTAATTCTTCTCACGAGGATGGTCACCCGCTCTCCACCATAGGGTCCAGACAGCTTTTTAGACCTCACAAACAACAATCAGCTCCAATGGACAGCTCCAGCCAAATGCAATTTCTGCAATCTCTTCTGGTGTTTCCTTCTTGCTATCAGGTGGTGAGATTTAGCAGATCTATTGATGGTCATTTAAGCAACCTTCCTGATGGTATTCAGCAGCTCTGTCTGATGGTACATTTCAGCAGCTCTGTCTGATTGTACATTTCAGCAGTTCTGTCACTTCCTCATAGTACATTCCACCTTACATAGCAGCAATGACACCGTCACATTTGCAATCTTGGGGGAGGACCCTGCAAGAGTTCTCACAACTAGGATAGAACTGTCAACCTTCTCTCTCCATCCAACTCCAGTCCATCTATACAGTTTTGGTTTAAGATTCTGGAACAGACATATGGCAGCTTCATTTGCAATCCCCATTTGTTCTCATGTTAGGTTTTTGGCAATAAGTAGTTATGTGTCAAAACTTCATCATTTTACTAGTAATTACCATAATATATATGTTTCCTTTCAGTTAATCATGGGGAACCATTTTGCACAACCATTTGGTAATTATCTGCCGTTTTCCAAGAAAGCATAACAGTTATGAACATGCAGTTTATTTTCCACATTCATAATTTCACCCTTCACCAGTTCGCAAACTATTAAATACAGGACATTTTCAGTCAGCCAGGAACCTAGTTTAACTGGCCATTACAGTTCCCTAAGTGATAAATGTGTGAATTTTGTATCACCAAAATTGCCTGGAAAATATTTAAAATATGACACACAACTAAAGAAAATCTGACTTATGGTTTTTGAGAAAAAAAAGCCTAAATGATAATAGTCCTTTTAAATGGATAAATAGCAAATCTTTGGGATTTGCAAATTGGAGGCCTTCTGCTTCAGTGCCATTTGTCTTTCTAGGCCAATGTTTTTATTAGTCTCTTTGAAGTTGGTTGTTTGAAGTTAGTTACAACTCATAAACAGGGGATGCATTTGCTACACAGAGATGCCCCACTGTAGGTAGATAATGAGCTGGGCCGGCCCTATGATGTCACAAGGCCAGTCCTCTTATCTGGAGGGAACCACTATTTCTATCTGTAAGGCATACATTTCTTGCATTTCTTTCAAAGTTCAGCTCCTCTTAATTGTATCCCTTGTTTTTAAACCTCCTCTCTACTCTCCTCTCCAGGGATGTACCACTGATTGATTGATTGTTTATTCAGATAGTGGCTATACACAATGTGTTTCAAAGCACTTCAAGGCAAGTGAGGGAACATGGGAAAATATTATGACATTCTTACAAGGCCTCCAGACATTAAGAATGTGAAATAACCAGCCAGGGCATTTGTCTCTGCACAGAGCCCAGCCTTCAGGGACAACACGTTTGAGGCAGGCCTAATTTTTTTTACAGTTGTAAAATAGCTGGAGGAATGTAAACAAGGTATTCCGTGGGGGGCGTCCTTTGTGCCATTTGTCCCACAGCACGCAAAGGGTTTGCTACAGGACTACAGAAATCGCTTCATGGAAACAGAGTGGGGTTTTCTTTTCAAATGTTTGCTGGTATTTTGCATGCAAAACATAATATGCATTACTTGTTTTTGTCAGCACACACCATATCTTTTCCCTGAAATGTTTATGTTAGCAGAACACGTTTCTCATGTCTTGCTTTAACTTGCTAACACATATATAAAGCATTTTTTTGTGCCAGTATTTAAAAATCCTATTTTTCATGTGAAAAAGACTCTTGAAATTCTTCTTCATTTGTAAATAAAAAATGCTGCTTTTCATTTGGTAATGGCAAGTAGGCCTTTTTTCACATGGACCTTTAGTTTGAGGCCTTTGATTCCGCTGTACATGCCCCTCCAACCCCCTGTTTTTCCATGATTCTTTGGTGGGGAAGAGCAGGGCAGAGTGGGGTTTCATCAGATGTCCCCTTTTTATGTCTTATATTCCTCTTTCTGTTAGAGACCATCTGGCTCAACTTCCTTCATTTGGGAGTGGACACCTCAGCCTCCCCTTCCTTCTCTAGGTTGGGGGGTTTATTATGGCACCCCCTTTCTTCCTTCATTAGGGATTGAGAACTCCAGCCTCCCCTTCCATCTTTGGGATGTAGGGTATGGCACGGCACCAGCTTTCCTTTCTTCTTCCCAGGGTTTCAGTGGACTCCCCTCTTGCCTTCAGGCTGGAAATGAAGGAGGTTATATATCTAACAAATAGAAAGAAGAAGAGGTTCAGTACATTTTAAACGCATATTTCCACAGAACATTTACACAGAATTGAAAACAACAATGGCAGCATACAAGTATAAAAAGACATTTTTCACCAATTCACAAAACCTAATTTATTTATTTTTCTCCTTTTTACAATGAGCACCAAGTAAATTACTCCCTGTTTATATATATATATATATTTTATTTTTTTTTAAATAAAAAACAACAAAAACCTATGAAATTCAGTGAAAAAACGTTGTTACTGGGACGTTATGGTTACAGATAAAACCGAAAAACCTAAGAAATTTGCCAATTATGGTAAGTTAAGCAACCATAACTCGTGCCACCACTGTGCACTGCTACAACGCCAGTACTGGCCGCAGGCCCACATCTTGTGGTGCACCTTTAATTAGCTGTGGGAGCGCACGTCTGTCCGTTCCACAGCAATGCGCATGTGTCTGTCATCCTCTGTGTCCTGGTAACACCGCCTCTGTCCAGCATGGTGGGAAAAAAAGGTGACGTACGTTCAGTAGTTCGAGGCATCCACCCATGTCCTACGGTCAGCTGTGCACACGAAAATTGCACTTGCTGTAGGCTACAAACACCCAGTTTTTGTGAAAATGGTCGCCGGACATGTGTCGCAGTTGTAATGAGTCCGGGGAGGACAACCCTGATCGTAGGAAATGTATGCACATGCGCACAAAGTATTCCACCCAATACGCATCCTGTGGACGGCCATCCCATTCAAGAACATTTTCCACATCACTGTGTGACCACATCCACGCTGCGCATGGGCCCTTATTTGCCGCACAAGATCTGCATCCCCGGACATCAGAAAAGTTTTTTGTAATGTAAGGAGTGTTATTTTGAAAGTATACCCTTACAAACATCCCACACTGTTCCATTGTACATGTAACAATTTCTTTGAACGATTAAGGCCAGCTTTCTGGTTCCACAGCAGCCCTACAAAAGGCCACATCCCAAAGCTGCCCCACTTTGTGTTTGGGCTTTGGAGAGCAGAGTAGTGGGCCACATTGCTTTGTGCTGGAATTTCTTTCTGATCAAAGGTGCTGTGCTATATAACCTTAGCAACTAATGGCAGCCATGTCTGCTGCTGCTGCCTCTAAGTCAGCAGCACCTACACCCTCGACCTCACCACCTCCTTCTGAAGGGCCTGGACAAGGGAACAGGCATGGTGATGTAGATGGGGATCAAGAGGAGAATGATCATGAAGTAGATTTAATTCCCAATGCCTGCAGCCAGCATGAGTGCTGGGTGTGGAAACTGTTTACCAGCGTAGGAGATGTGCCGAAATGTCATGCTAACCAAGTGAGATGCATTGACTCACTCGTGGAAAAACTGGTTTATAGAGCTACGACTCCAGCTCCATGCGACGATAGCTGAAATCGAACTACGAGGCAGCAGTTCTGAGGGTAGTGCCCTTCGAACAAGGCAGTAGGTTACTTTCGTCTAGAGCATTCTCTGCTGCTGCCACCACCTGGGACACTGCTGTGGGGGCAGCGGATCCCTAAACCAGCCTTGCAGGGCATATGCAGCGCTGCAGACCCTTACCTTTCATTGGTCATTGTATTGTGCATGTACTGCTCTGCAGTGCTCTGCAGGGGGGAGCAACTTCAAAGTGCTGTCGAGGGATCAATCTGGGAGCATGAGAATGACTTCCCCCGACCTCAGTGAGGGCCACCCAACATCCTCCTCTCTCTGCACTGAAACACTTGTGTATAGGTGCGTTATAAATTCCATATCATATATCATATCATATCATATATCATATATCATATCATATCATATCAAATTCCCTACCTCATCCTTGTGGTTGGTGCCCCTTCCATACCCTTGCTTCCCTTCCTTTCCTTCTGTGTCATGTGTTACAACACCAAGAAAGATACAAAACAATGAACAAACCAAAAAGTTTAAAAAAGGCTCCTTTCAGAGTTACCCTTCAGAGGTAAAACATAGAATTTGCAATGAAAGGATGCAGGCCGCCACGCAGCCTATAAGCTCCACAGACTGCGTGGTAAATAATTTGAGGAGAGGCTCTGTCAAAAACATTGCATTTGATTCTGGGAGAAAGTGCCAACCTTAAAAAAGGCCATTTGTGGTGTTTGTGTTTCGAAGGGTTGAAATGGGCAACACCTATTAGAAAAATGCTTGTTGTACTTGCAAAAAGGGCAGCAATGCATTTTGAATAGGTCAGAGAAAAAGCTGATAGGCAGCATCAGTAAGATGAACTCCATCTGTGGGAAAAATGTTCATGCTACTAAATGTAATATTTGCATTGTAGAAGTAGGACATGCCAATGTCTTTGAGAAAGGCACAAACAGCCTTCTTGACATTGTGCCTCGCTTTTTCCTTTTGTGGACCAAATGAAGAAGAACGCACCAAACCTGTGTCTGCGCAATGCGAGAAAGAATGACTCAGGAGTTCGGAAACATACCCATGACCTGGCCAAGTGCCTCCTTCATCACAAACTGCAAAGAAATTCCTGTAACATGCCCTAAACTGTTTCTTCCCAATGAAGAATAATAATGTCTGGATGATCGAGCGTCACCAAAGTGGCACAAAGAGAAACTAAAATCAGCGAGTTCATTGCACATACTCCATACCAATGCACCTCCAAATGGTAGAATGCAAAATGTGCAGCCACTCCACTGTGTTTTGCATGCGCCTTGAACTATTGTATGTAAGAGTCCCCCAAAATCCATAAATTCTGCCTCCTGAAGGCTACAGCCACAAGCATGGGCTTCTGAATTCCACTCTACAAATGGACTTTCTGCCACAGTCTATGCGTACACACCACACCCATAAATCTTATTGACCAATCCCTTAGCCTCCACAGTGCCATTTCCATGCCTGCCATCCTCAAAAGTTCTGGATGTGGCACGTGCGATCCTAGAACTACGGCGGTGTCCGCAGACTTATCGTGTTCTGTACGAGAGTGGGGGAACACATTTCAACAAGGGTAGGGGATTTTGTCTTTAGTGGTGGCTCTGAAAAGAGCCTTTTTTTGTAGCTGCTTGTAAACAATCACCTTTATTTTTGTTTTTAACAGGGTTTTTGTTTTCTTCTCCTCTCTACATTCTTACAGTAACCTCTTCGAAGCATCCTGTAGATTGTTAAACAAAATAGCATTTCCAATTGTGGTCAATGAAACGCCATTTGCGTAGAAAAAATAGACATTTTGAGAATTAAGGATCTCATTGTCACAGGAGAACATCCCAGCAGTGCACAAAAATACCTCTGTTGATAAGACACCTTCCGACCTCTGGCTGGGGACAAAGTAAATTGGGATAGTCCTATACTCTTCTTGGTGGCATGCATGAGAAAAGCACCTTCGCAGTGGGAAAAACCTGCATCACTGCTTTCACCAGCTTCTTCAAATGACAGAACAAACATGCACATGGGATGAAACCCACATGCAGGGCTCCATAATGCACCATAACAACATCCATAGTAGTGACAGGAGCCACATCTTTGCAAAGTGCAACCACAGTGCCGAAACTGCACACATGCACACTGCGCCACAGAGCCTCCACTCCTTCCAAATTGAAATTGTCAGCAATACTTCTTTCCTGGGCATACTTGTGCAGATCATGAACAAAGGCATCACCCATGATCAACACTTTGCGTCCCTCCATCTCTGCTAGCCTCACTACACAGAGCAATGAAAAACAGTATTACCACCCCTTCCTGTGAAGCACACCCTCAACACCTAATTGGATAATACCAACTGTCCCATTTCCATGCCAGAATGCTGAGAAGGGCAGTTTGTGACACATGCGCTTCCCCAAAAACCACGAGGGCCACGCCCCAGTGAAGCAGGAGCAGTCCTTCTCCCCTTTCCACTACTCTTTTTCCAGCACTCCCTCATTTGGTATTGTTAAATAGTCACAAATAGTCACACATGAATCCACCAATCACATCCAAGACCTCTGCATCTAACACTATCATTTCTGTGCAACACTCCATATGTACCAGTAAACAAGTCTCGTGTGATTGGAAAGCACCTCTAGTAGAAAGTTCTGTGAAACGATCTAAGAATTATGCATCCATACTCATCCACATCGGCACCGATCACCGTAAAGGACAAGTGTCAATATTTATTATACAGTATTTTAGCAACTCTATTATAAGTGCCTCTGAGCACGGTCCGTGCCACTGAACCGCCATAATGTACTCAAAAAGCATACTGTCATTTCTCCCATCACCTACCATCAAATGCCACTTGCAATGACATGTGCTTTGAAAGTGTTCATTTACCCATATCAGCCATTGTAATATCCAAACAGTTACTCTCTCCTTTCCTTCTGTCAATTTTAAGACTTTTTCCCGTACTAAAGCATCTCCTATACAATTCATGCAATTTCGCATAAAAGGAGCAATGAATGTATACTGCCAACGTAAACCAAGTACATACATTGCATGCATGAGAGCAGGGTGCCTGCCACTTACCTTGCACACGTCACAGAAAGTAACATTACTTAGAAAAGCAAACACAATGTATCTGTGCATTGACAACAGTATCAATCGTAAATGTGGATACATAAATCCAACAAGTGAAATAATTGCTCTACTCATGTAGGAAGCATATGTGTGCAGAAAAGTTAATGGGATTTCACACACAAAAATATTTTCCTTTCCAAGCTGTACACCTTTTCAAAACTTTTTCTCACACTTCTACAACTAGCACTAATCCATTTTGAAAGTCAATACTCCTACACCAATGAACCCACTTGCTAAACTGCATGTCATACAGCACACTTACAAATTAACCACTTACCCCCTTACCAACAATGCTGAGGCACCCAAATCCCCATTCATATACAAAGCCATCCAATTACACACACACACTAAATCTTCCTGCCAACACATCCCCCTACGCTTTTGATTAATGTATTCTCCAAATGCACTCAGTATGCCAATAACAAACACATTTTCTTACTGTCTTCTTTGACAGTTGCAGTAACCACCTCTGTCCTTTAAGCTAGTGGTGTGTCAACTTGAAAATGCAACTCAGAGTAATGCTACTCTGGACAGCCAACAAAATAAGTGCAATGGTATCATGGAGTTTCACCTCTTACTGAGACAGTGCAGTGTTCTTGTATATTAAGGTACACAATTGCATCAACCCACTGGTATCTGCTTCATTCTTCCTCATTGCACCTCAGCAGTTGCTCACTTTGTGTTATCATATTGCCAACATTATATTAACTCCCAAAGAGAAATATAGAGTTCCCACCATACACTAACACACCATTACACAATTGCACACCTCTATCTGTATTCCTACCCCCATATTCATCAATTCATGCAAAACTGCACACATATTTATCACAAAATGTGCACATCTACACTTTCCTATTTTCCCCAACAGCTGCTACAGAATTCTTAGCAAAAAGGTACTCTGTTCAAAATAACGCAGAAATAGGCTAGCTCTACCTAAAAGCATAGGAAGTTCTACCTAAAAACATAGGAAGTAGCCATCCACCCCTACTAGATTTTGTACAGAAATGTGAAACAGAACAGCTAATGCAGTCACTAAGGAAAATGAAAGGACCTACCAGTAAGGAGAATGTAATGCCTCTGTCAAAATGTAGAAATGAAAACTAAGGTAGTGAAAAGAGTGCATATATCACTACTGGTAATAAAGCATGATAATCTCATCACAAGGAAGCATTTCAAAAAAGTAATTTTACAACAAAAAAAAAATGTCCACCACAGAGTCCTTCAGAACCTTATAAGTAGAGGAGATAAATCACCCTGAACCCTTAAACATTAGCGCTTAAACGTAATCCTGGAAGCTCTTCTAGACAGTGCAATGCTCTTGAAACGAAAATTCTTTCTATTAATTTTAAAGATACTGGGTGTCATTACGACCTGGGCGCAAAGGGATACCGGACACCGGTAATGACACCGGTGCCGGTAATCCCTTTGCGCCCTATTCCGAGGGCCCTTTGCTGGTCCCTCCCTTAACGCCTGGTAAAACCAGGCGCTATGGACGGGACCCACAAAGGGATACCGGGGTCAATAACGGTACCGCAATTTGGGGTACCGTTATTGATGTCTTCCCCCTTCCCATTGAGCCCTATGGGGGCTCAAATGGGAATGGGGAATGCCTTTTCAAATGGGGACTTACCGGTCCGGCAAATGTCGCAATAGACCGGTAAGTCCCCATACCACCAAGTCGGATGCGGTACCGGTATTGGTGCTAGTCATGGCGCTAATAGCACCATGACTAGCACCAACCTCGGAATGAGGGCCAATGAAACCACTTACAACATGTTTTTGTAAACTATAACCACTACTTTGAAACAAATGCAATATCAGCATAGATACCTTTGGCAACATCAGTACAGTTGCGTGGAGTCACACCATCAGCACAGAGCCATACTTCAATGAAGAATCATGCAAACAAGAGCAAGGAAAGCAAATTGCCATACATACCACTGTACGAGGGTATGAAAAGGTAGACAATAGCATAATGGAAGAAACAACACTGCTTTCACAAATATCCCCATCAAACTTAAATGCCACTCTCCATGGCACTGAACCAATATGGGACATCTACAAATGGCCTTGCACATCAATGTGCAATGGTCGGCACAACTCTATCAAGTTGTTGCAGCAGTCCCTCAAGCACCATGTGAAAGGCAACAACAAAGGAAAAAGTAAAATACTACAAACTATGAACTCCTGGTCAGTGCACAAATACACAGAAGTATGAAGACTTTTGTTAGCCTGCATTTCTGGACCTGCTTGCAAAATCACCTTCCAGCATATCAAAATGTTAGCAACACACCATTTTAGTGTAAGAAAACTTGTTTACAAAGTGTACTAAGCAAAAAGTACTCAGACACAAAACTGCCTGGTGCATTCACATTTTCAAATGCAAATGGTGTAAATTACTATGCAAATGTGGCAATCAATGGTGTACTGCAAAATGCCTGCAATTGTTGAAACCATGTAATTAAACGACTTAGACGAGTTGTGGTTACAAATGATAGTGCTGCACAGAAATGCTGCAAACAATTCTGGAAATAGTTACAGTGTCTCAGGAATAAGTCAGGAATTGGACTACTGTGCTTGAATGGTAAATTCATGTCAAACACACAAGGAGATCCACAGGAAGTTGTAATGTACTTAGTGCAAGTATTGGAAATCAAAACCATACCCATAAACAAAATCTTTCAGATTTCCTACATGTGGAAACATACATGCACTCTCTGCAAGCATTATGTTCAGGAAGAAGTCCCTAACAAACGCTTTCTCTATGCAACTATACGTAACTGTGATTCCATTCCATTTCAGCAAGTGGTACAAAATGCAAACCATAGCATATTTTGAAGGCCGTGCAATTTTGATAATCGTTCTACCTTACATATCCAATCACATAGGCGATACGTGATATGAGTGCTGTCAACATAGAATGCAGGTGGAAACAAAAATAAGTGCAAGCTTACTACCTTCACACATGGACAGGTATCACTTGGCAACACAACCTTCACACCAATAGCTATAATGTACCACACATGCGACACAACCAGTTCAGGTCACTATACAGCATACATCAGAAACCACATACAATCTTTGAAGAAGTTGTAAAGGAATTTATTTCCTTTCATAAAGGAGACACCCAAAAATCTCCTTGCCCAAAGGCACTAAAGTGTGTAAGATGGCTGTGCCAGCCACGTGTGCTCAGCAATAGCACACACAGTCTGCCAACATACACGGTTGATTCAGAATACACTGCACATATAAATAGTAGATAGGGCCCGTAAATGTACATTTATAGATGGTGTCAGCTGTAGACTCATTGTACCATGTATAAGGTACCAGCATCTCTCCATGTACGTAAAATTAAGTTCTACGTAACTGCACTACTTAGAATCAGAAATGCATGATGAAATCCACCTACCAACTTCAGACCCATCACTACCGTCTCTTTTCTTCTTAACATCATTGATAAGGCTGCCTATACCAGATGCAAACGTACCTAGAGACCAATAAGCGATTCGGACTGCACCAATCCGTATTCAGACCCCAACACGGAACTGAAACTGCCCTGATCGGTCTGAAGATCCAGATCGATGACCCGAAGGACAAAGGGAACCCTGCTCTCTTGCCTGCCGCCTTTGATCTGGTAGATTACAAGGTACTATGCAGACACCTATCCTCTGTGGCCCACTTTTCAATGGAAGCAACAGCTTGCATCCAATCTTTCCTAAACAACAGATCGATGAGTGTTCTCAGCCTCGGCAGCAGTTGATCCCATCCCTATCTCCTGCAGTGTCCCACAAGGTTCATGAGTATCACCGACCATGTACAATGTGTTTACCAAACCACTTTCTGATGAACTAGACCGTCTGGGTGTCCTTGCTCTTATCAAAACAATCTACCTCATCATTCAGCCTGGATGACCACTCATGGTCTGTGCCTGAATGATGAGAAAACCGAGCTACTCCTATTTGCCTCTCCTGCCAACATGAAGAAACTGAGCAACCAATACCTATCCTTTAACATTGATGGTAATGACATAAAGGTGGCCAACGAAGGTAAAACCCCGGGTTTTTACCTTGACACCTGCTTGCATCTACACAAACAGTTTGGCACAACAGCCTTGACAACAGCATACACATGCAAGCTTATTCACTCTTGCAAACCTTTCTCTCGTGAAAAAGCTGTATCACCTTAGCTCGAGCACTTGTTTTAGCAAAAATAGACTACTGCAATGCACTTTACCTAGGTGCCAGTAATCCACAAATAGTGACACTTTATCTGATTACCCTCTAGGTATATAGTTCTCATAAGTAATTTTGTATTTCCTATGTTTCAGAAATGTATTCCTGTTTTTTGCAGTATTTTTTTACGTGTGTCTGCATGTATATATCTCTCAATTATTTCTTATGTACATACCTTGCACAGTTTAATTTGTGTATCATTATGTATGCAACTTGCCTGTTGTGCAAATATTGTGTGCATCACTCTTTCTGTAACCATGAATATGAATATTCTTGTAATGCGCCCAGATACCTCTGGGTGAGGTGTGCACATTACATAAACAAGCAAACAAATGTTGACACGTTGCTGCCTGATTTTGTTTTTGTAGCCGCATGGTAGCCGGAAATCGAAACCTAGCATACCTCTCTATGAACAGTGGAAATGCTTTATTGTAAAATAAGCTTGAGTGGTACGCATGAATTGCTCCACATGTAGACATTGTATGAAATTGAAAAAGAAAATGTAAGATAACCTAGTGTTGTTGCAGCGCACATTTTCCATAAACGTAGTCTGCAAGTATTTAGTACGCCGTACAGTGCGATTTTCTGGAGACACAGTATAACCATGGAATTTGCAGATATTATGTTAGTACAACTGTACATAACATGTGTACAGGGATTAAAATGTAGTAGGATACAGTTTGGTATACATAACTATTAACGTACCATCCCGTACACTTCGTCCGTTTCCAATGTAGTCGGTTTTGTAAGAGTAGTCATGCAGAATGCATTACAGTACCATCTCTGCAGCATTCAGCCTAAATGAGTACTATGATTAGTGTTCATTAATTTGATTCACATGGTTCTCCAGGCCATGCAAACCTTTATGGGGAGCACAACAGTGAAAATGAACGCAACTTCTGCACTAAAACAGTAAACCGTACATTAAATAATTTGCTAAATGATTGGCTGTATTGTCCTTACAATGAACTTTCAAACATTTAACAATTTTATGTGCCTTCATTGTATAAAAAATATTAACGGTCAGAGGAGCATATAACACTCATATAGCATAGCTGGCACAAAAAAGGTTGACAGTTAATATCTTACTGGTCAATGGTTTGGAAAAAAAAACACCTCCTGCATTGTCCTGCAGTCGGAGCGGTTCCCGTAGGAGAATGTTTTTGTTTTGTATGTTTGTTTGGAATGTGCCGTGGGTCTGACCACACTCGCTGTCAGTGACATCTGTTGTGAAAAGCAAACACATGAAAGAAGGGTCTATTGGCAACATTTGAAAGACAAAGGGCATGTGTGTAGCCGTGGGAGGAGAGTGGCACCTACAAAACAGACAGCAATCCTGTTGGTGAACATCCGACGGTACATATTACCACACAGTAGCTCACCCAAAGGTGCAACAAGCAGCCATCTAGGGCCCTTTGTGACATCCTTCCCTCAGAGCCCTTGTCCTTTACACTGCCACTGATAATGACTATTGAAATGTATTCTTATTCATCTTCGTTCGCAGATACCTGATACCTTACAGCCAGTGTCACACTTTCCACATGTCAAAAGACAGATTGTGGAACAATCAATACAACATTACCATAAGCGGTGTGTAGACACTCATTGTCATCTGGAGGACCGCTATGCCCCCGTGTGTCCATTTGCATTTCCTGCAATAAGAAGCTACATGCATACCTTTATGATGTAAAACATCACAAAAATTAACAACTGGCACCTTTCCTAAGTTTAAAAGAAAGTGTGTTCTCCCACACAAACTTCCAGGAACCATAAATTAATATTTTTGCTGCTTTGCCAGACGACAAATAAGTACACACAACACATACATCATTCAATGGTGGAAGTTATACGCAAAATGGAAAAAGCATGCATTTCAGGCACATTACACTTTCTTGTGAACATTCTGTGAAAAATGAAACCACTGGCGACAGTACAGGGTGTTGGTCACAAATTATGCAAATATTCTCTGACCAACTACTGTCTATAGGAAGACAGAAACCGAATGCTCTGTGTGTGCATGTCTGTTTTACCTTGTGTTATTTTTCCTATTGTCCAGACGTAGGTGCTCACATGGCACGTTGGACTACACTGGGCAAGAACGTTATGAAAATAGCAGTATTACATGATTTGAGCTAGTACTGTCTGCAAGTAATGTCACCTATGGGGGCGAGTGTTGAGATCTTGTAGTGTGCACTCACTTAAAGTTAGTGCAAGTGATGCACACATAGCAGTAGCAAAAAATGGCAATGCCGAGCGGTTCTTAGTGCATTTGAAAAAGTATACAAAACAAAGGTAATAGTGAAATGGCCAACCGTCCTGTATTTTGTGGGAGTTCCCACATTGATGATTTTGGCCGAAGATTTGCTGGCACTCTCTGTGGACCTGCAAACATGCCAAATTTGCCTTCTCCCACTGCCAGATTAAAGCCTTTTTTACCATGAGTGCACACTTATGTGTAATAGTGGAACGGCAGTGCAGAAAGGTGGTAGGGGAGCACTGCCTAGATATTCGGCATGCAGCTCTCCCAGGATGTGCGCCATTTGAAGATGTTGCTCTGTGTAAACAGAGCTTGGCATTGGCTGCAGCGAAATGTCAATAGGCGCCAGGGGGGCATATTAGCAAGCACTATTGTCCTTTAAGAAATGTGAACTTAGAGTGATTACAAGAGGCAGTGCAGCATGTTGTCTTTCAAGTAAGTTTGTCTGTAATTGAGTGAAGTGTACATTTCTTCTTGCACAGTAGTGTGTCCACTACTAATGTATCTTCCTTGCTGGATGGGGGAGAAAATAATAACAGCAAAGGCATGTAGCTGAAGACTTTTGTATAACCAATTATGTAGTGAAAGTGTAGGTAATTGTGAAATGCTCCTTTTGTTTAACGAGATATGTTTGTTTCCAAAGTATTTGTATAAAGAAACCTTCTCATAAATACGTATGTGAAGTACACCTTCAACTTTATGTGGGTGGCTGTGTACATTGTGCATATTTTAAATGTTTGATGCTGAGGAATTCCTTTCATGTCGCAATATCGTACTGCACTTCCTAAACAAGGGGTCTCATTAGGGGCAAACCATAGCAAACGAAAATGGTGGCATGTCACTCCCTAATGTGGAACAAGTGCAAGGACCTACACCATGTGGTAGTTTACCCATGTCAGCTCACTTCAGGTGCTCTACCATGTCTAAAATGTCCTCCACAACTATTCTGTGAAGGTGACCACCCTCAGAGAGATGCAGAGTTAAAACTGGGTATGATGCAGCAACGTATGGTTATGTTACGTTCACCTGGTCTCTGCGGGGACGTTGGGGCATGGTTATGCCCTTTCTGGAAATGGCCTCCCTTTGGCAGGCTTCTTCCCCTGCTCATGTGTTGTGGACTGCTCTGGTTGTTGGCACTGGCCCTGCGAGGATATGAGAGGTTGTGAGAATACTATGATATGACTGCTGTGTCCTTCGAACCCTTCTTCCCAGAATGTGGTGAGCATGCACCGACCCATATAGTCTCACCTGTTTAATGATGATTGAAGTGGGAGAATGGAAGAACAGGCTCTCGCCCTTCCCCTCTCGCGCTTGGCCTAGAGGATCACGGCCCAGACACCCGCCACAAGAGGAGTTTGCCTATCTACCAGACGACCAAATACCCTGGTACAGGAACATACGGATGTGCCCATCTACCTGCCCAGCAGCCCGCCCTGTCCATGCCTACACCTGCGGCACGGACCAACTCGACTAAACCTACACGTCGTTAGAGATGCCAGGACGACCTAGCCAACGGTCAGCACACCTGTGCAAATATACACACCGGACACTCCCGCACCAATCTACACGAAGAATATACTCAGTGCTATGACGTAGGCGACAGACATACTCACGGACGTACATCTTTATTATTTTCCACATAGGCTATAATATAACGGGGACACGATACTGAGGATAAAGCAATATGATACCGTAACCTAAAGCGCCCTGTATCAAACGGTTCCACCTATGCACTAGGCCCAAGTAGGCCGCAGGCAAAAGCTTCCATGAACATTGAATGAGCAAGAACTGGGTTGCTGACCCTGCAAAATGAGCCCGGCGAAAGCACACCGCCAAGGGCACGATGTTGCAATCTCGCACACTGCAAGCCAACGCCAAGGTCGCACCTGCAAGATAAACCAGGCAGACAGTAGGAAAAACAATATTAATTGTGTTGAATTTTGCCTCAAACACGGTCCCACCTCACGTGACAAAGTCAAACCTGACAAGATGCCAATCTCAGGAGGAAGGAGACGCCTGAATCCCACGTTTCAAGACACCGGCAGATACAATTAAAAGACTCATTGGACATCTGCAGCAGTGGGAGTATTCGACCTCCCAACATATGAATAAATCCTCACATTGTTTACACCTACCCATATTAAAACATTGTTGCAGATGACAGGTGCACCGCGAGCTGGGAACAGCGATAGTCCCAGACTGGGAGGCTCGCGAGCGGACCAATTAGAACATGGGGACTGACGCCATTCACATTGACCAATCCTCAGAGGTCTTCATGTAACAATTTTCATGTATCAAATTGAAGGGACAGCCCAGGTATACCACCGGACTAACCCTCAGCCACTAACACCGTTCTCTATATGTGCGCTATACTAATCCTACCACTCGAGTAACCAATCCAGAGTGGAGATCGGTTTTTTGCTAAACTTTCCAAGTGACGCAAGTAGCGCGTCATACTAAGGTAAAAAGGGCCTGCGAGCCCCACTATTGTGTGTGTGTCAGGACGGACGTGTACGCTCCTTGACCCATCCCTGCCGTTTTGTCTAATAAACAGCAGAGTCACCTTGCTTCTTGCGTGTGTCTCATACTCTATCTCTTTTTGGGATATACCGGAGGTCTGCGGACGGTCCGGCCGACCCCGCCAGAATTTCCCCCCGACAAGTTGGAGGCACTGCTGAGATCTGTTTAAGATCTGCTTTTTTATTTTTACTTTTTCCAGGTAATCGCGTTGCGAGGAGGCCCGGCGGCGTGGACCCCTCTGCCGTTTTCCCCTTCTGAGGACTACAGGACCATCGCGGAGCTGCGAGAAGACCGGACAGCGCAATCCGGATATTGGCCCTCGGGAGACGGTTGAGAAGTATCCCGCCCGCGGTTGGCGAGTGTCCAGACGTGGTGCAGAAGAGGGGAGGTGGCGAGCCGCTTGGAGGGGTGCACGCAGTCGAGCGGCCCTGCATCAAGAGAACTTGGTGAGCATGCCACGCACAACAAGCAATGTGAAATTGTGAGGGAGGGGGGAGGAATTAAATACGGGAGGTGGGAGGTGTTGCACAGGTGCGCAGCGAAGGTTTGACAATGTAGTGTTGGCAATGGAAAGAATGGTAGCCGAACGAGTGTGAGAGCAGTCGGCTACGTTACGCGAGGGGGGGCGGAGCACGAAAACATCACGTGCGGCAGCTCGTAGACACTGATTGGCCTAGGTCGCGACTACGTGTAAGGGTGTGTGTGTGTGTGTGGTTTCCTACGATTTCGCATTTATTGATCAATGAGTAGATGAGGATCCCTATTGTTCGAGCAAGAAACTTGATAGGTAGATGGCGTTTCCCTGTAGGCGGTAGCTAGTTAGTTGCCCAATACGGAAGATAATTGGCTGGTTAAGCCCTCCTGTCGAGGGGCGTATCACACGCGAGGCGACGCAGCGTGCGCAGTCCGATTATATTATTGATTACCTTGTTCCAGGAGTGACAGGAAGACAGCTGTGAGGTTAACGGGGGTAGATTGCAAGTGTATTTTGAACTTAAAGAATATATGAAGAACTTACCAGTAGCTCGAAGAGATCGGTGACGTCACCAGTAGGGCTTTCATAGGATATCCCGAGCACAAGGCATCTTTCTTTCTGAGAGTGGTGGGGAAGAGAACTGTGGTAAGGGAGTGGAAACAGAGATAAACGGTAATGAGTTGATCGGGGAAAGGTGAAACAGGGGACGTGGCTGCGCACGGAGAACGCCGGCCACGGCAAGTGTAGCAGAAGGAGGAGGAGCAAGTGAAAATAGAACGACTGTATAAGAACGTCATAAGGGGTACGCAGCCGCAGGGGGCTACGTGCGCCTCGGCCGCAGGGGGCCGTAAGGGTGTCGTGTAAAGGAAGAAAGACAGAAGAAAATATACAAATGTAAATACTATATTTTTATAATTTTCCTTAGCGGACTATCGCAAGTCCCCAAACTTACGGGGCCAGGTAACGATATAAGGTTGTATATTGTAAACTGCTAGTGAGATAACCGCTACCAAATAGGGGAAGGGTAACAAGTGGAGCGCTACTATGTCATAAGGGACAGGATCGGGAGGGTGGGGGAACACCCTCACTACCCCACTACAACACATATGTACAACACTGTCAGGGAGAAACTGATTAAGTATAGCATAGAATAGACCCAGGGGACGGACAACAAAATGATAACACCATGGCCGCCTAATGGTAGCTTCGATCCATATGCCCAACATTCACTACTAAACCATCTGCATAATACATACAAAGGGAAGAAGTTGGCAAACCACGTGGAGGTGTTTAACTTATGGAGGATGTTCCAAGGGTCCCGACCAGGACCAAATGGAATGTTCACTGTGGAGAAAATACCGGAAGAAAAAGAGATTAAGGAGGAAGGAGAGGATGGGAAAAAGGGGAGTGAAGACCCAAAGAACACGGGGAATGGACAAGAGGGAGGAGAAAAGAATAATACATCAAATGAAATAAAAAAGGAACCGAGCAACGATATACCCCTAGCAAAGGGAGTGAAAACAGAGGGAGGGGGGTTGTAACCTTTAAGGGAGTTAGGAGAAATAGAAAGAGGTCAGTTAAGGGCGGCTGAGGGGTACTCGAACCCGGCATACAGCCCTCCACCATATGTGGCTCATAGGAAGATGCCAGCAGGGGAGGGGAGGACTGGAGAAGAACAAACTGTGGAAATAGGAAATGATGAGTGGGTAGCTGCACAGATACTATTAAAGTTACGAGGTTCATTAACAGGAGAAGAGAAGGAGGTAGTAAGGAAAACAGACGAGGATAATACCAGGGAGAGTGGAATGAGAGGGGAAGAGCTGTTACGGCAAAAGGAAGAGGTTTTGGAGGAACGACTAGCAGAATTAAGGGATGAGCAGAATGAATTGATCAAACAGCTCGAGAGGGAGGAAAGAGAGAGAGCGAGGAAAAGGAAAGAAGGTAAGAACGAATTGGAAAAAATAAGGGAACAAACTGAGGAGCAAAGGAGAGAAGCTGAAAGGGTAAAAGCAGCAGCAGAAAGGGTATCAAGAGCAGTGCTGCGAGAAAAGAAAAGGGAAGAAGAAGAGAAAGAAAAAGAAATGGCAATGTGGAAGAGGATATTACTATCAGAAACGACTAAGAAATACGAAGAAGGGAGGGTGATAGAGAGCATATTAGAAAGGGAAAGGGTGAAATGGGAAAGAAAGAAAGAGGATGAAAGAATACTGGAACAGATGAGTAGTGAAGTAATGGAGGAATTAAAAAGGAAAAGGGAGGAAAATGGTAGGGAGATGGAGGAGAGAAATGAAGGAGAAAGAGAAGATAGGAGAAGGGAGAGTGAAGTATGGGGGGATGTATATAGAGACACAGAAGTAGCAACAACATCAGCGCAAAGGGGAGCGGTTGATAAAAGAGAAAAAGGAGAACTGGACCTAATAGACTTACAAACAGTAACAATAAAGGGGAAAAAGACCGAGTGGGGGGTGCCGTTTATGACTGACTTTTGTAGTGAGGAAGAAGAAGGTGTGGAGAAGGAAGGAAGAAACAGTGAAAGGGAAAGCCTAGATAAACTATACATCACCCGGACCAACACAGACTCACCATGGATCCGTAGGAGAAAGGATGAGCTGGAGAGAAGTGAGGAGGAAGAGGAAGGAATAGCGGAAAGACAGACACATGAGGCCGCACCGTCCCCATCACGCCCTCTCCCATCGCACCCTACATGCTCAACCACCTCACGCTCGTTACGCACAATAAAACTTGAGCCCTTCACAGACGAACTGACACCCTATGCATGTCGGCTTAGGGACCTCCCTAGACGCAGGCAGGAAAGGCTAATACACATGCCCACATTAAATAAAGGAAATGATGGAAGAAGGGGAAAAGATGGAGAAGAAAGAGTTACGAGCAGGGGAAATACGGATGAAATTGATGATGTAGAAGAAAGGGAAGAAGAGGAAGGGTGTGAGGACTCGATTTTATGGAACACAAAGGGTAAAACGAGACATAACTTAATGCCACTTCTGGAGAGGGGAGGTGTTAGGCCACAGTATGTCCCTTGGAAGCATACAGACAAAGAAAATATAAAATGCAGGCTCCCATCATTAAGTGGAGGTGCGGGTAAGTGGATATATGAAATGGAAAAACACACCGCAGGACAGAAACTGGCAGTAGGAGATGTGAAGGGCCTTCTAATATCGATATTATGGGATGCAGCGGACGACATTTGGAAGAGAGCGGGATTCCCTGGGGTAACAATAACAAACACATCACATGATGGGGCACCATTCGCAAACTGCAGACATGCACTATGGCAGGCACTGAGGGTACAGTACCCAGACACATCAGACATAGGAGCAATTACCTCCCGCAAGATGCGTGAGAACGAAGATCCTGTTGATTATATCCAGGAAATCCAAGAGAAGTGGCGCATGGAAACTAGAGAACAATGGGACAAAACACCCGCAATATTATATCATATACTAGTACAAGGGCTCCCGGAAGGAGTTCAGAAACAACTGAAGAAAGTAGTGGGAATGGAAGCAAAAGCATGGCCAGAAATACAACTGACTATAGTACATCATTGCAGGACATGGCAAGGAAAAATGAAACAAAAGGAAGAGGACAGGAAAACGGAAGAGGCTAAACTAGTACAGAAAAAGCTTACTAAATATACAATGGAAGGGGCACTAATAACTACGCCTACAACAATGACCCAAAGCCCCACACAAGTAGTGGCTGCACAAGATCCCTCCCAAATACCACCTTCACAGACTATAACACAACAGGTGCCGCCACTCCAACCATACACGACCAACATGGGAGGAGGATACCCAATGCCAGGAGCTGGGTATTATAATTACAACAGGGGGAGAGGAGGAATTATGAGAGGGAGAGGATACGGATATAATACCCAACAGCAGGTGGGAGGACTTAGAAATTCCTACCCCACAGGGCAACCAGTATACCAGGACAACACAGGGAGCTTTCCATGGCAGAGTAGGGAACCACCGGTGTGTTGGAGTTGTGGATTATTAGGGCACATGTCACGCACGTGTAGAGTAAGACCAGGAACACCATCATGGAGTGAACAGGGACAACCAAGGCCCACACAGGAACAGCAGGGCATACAGCAACAGCAGATGTTGCAACAGGGAAATGAACAGCAACAACTAATAACACAACAACAGCCACAGACACATTCACTGCCACAACAACAGGTAGCGATAACACAACAACCCCAAGTACAACAAACACAACTGGGTAGGGTGACGGTCCTGGGACACAACCCTTACACAGGAAATGGTCAATCGTTGTACCCTCAATAGGACAGCCCACAGACGGCCTTGGTGTGTCCCATCCTGTCAGTAGCACCTAATAGTGCGGAGGAACCACGCACAGAGGTAACGATAGGTGACAAAAAGTTATCATTCCTTGTTGACACCGGGGCGACCCGGTCTTGCATAAGGGAAGGTATATTTAAGATGTCAGGCGAAGCCATGAACACCCAAGGATTCTCTGGGGCTAAAGGGTTGGTTCCTTTTACTGATAACATTCCCTTATCTATAGGAGATTATGACCTGTCAGTCCCACTTCTATATTATAGTGCCTCACCAGTAAATATACTGGGGAGAGACATAATGAACAGGTTGAATATGACGATCTCATTTACTGAGGACGGCATAATTTGCTCCACTCCAGGGATTAACATGCTCACAGCACGACAGATTATGCAAGCATACTGCGGACAAACAGCGATTAGGGCGGAGCCAGTAGATGACGAGCTCTTCCAGTACGGGACAGACATGGCATTTGCATGGATGCCAGGGATAGAGGGAAACATGTGGAGGAGGCCAGCAGCCTATTTGTTCAGACCAGAAACACCAGTCAATGAACCAGAAGGAAAGGTGGTTCCAGTGGACATTGAGAGCATTATAGCAACAGCTGATTACATTGCTGTACATGCCCAAGACAGAGAAGGAAGGGCATGGAGGGCAGTGATAGCACTAGCGGAAGGATGTAGACTTACCCAGGTGTCAGATGAGGAGCTGTTCTCAGAAGAAAAGGAGGAAGGTGAAATGGTGTTTATGATGAGTGTGGAAATATGGCTAAGAGTGGCGTACAAACAAGTAGCACAGAAAATTGCAATGGAACTTGAGGCACCCGCATGCACCCCAGTCCCCTTCTTTAAGGAGGATATGACAAAGGTACCCACATCACTGTGGACTACTAGCCCCTATGACGTGGGGTGCATAAAAAGTATAGGGGGAGTAAGGATAAAATTGAAAAAAGGTGCAATACTCCCCAGAGTGAAACAGTACCCACTATCAAAAGAGGCAGATGAGGGCATATATGAAACCATAACGGCCCTTATAAATAATGGCATATTGGTCCCCTCAGAATCACCATGTAACACGGCTGTATACCCAGTGCGCAAGGCTAAAGGGGGTTCTTGGCGCTTCATACAGGATCTCAGGCCCTTGAACAACATAGCAGAAGCAGAATGCCCCATAGCAGCAAACCCGGCCACAATATTGTGTGGCATTCCAGCAGAAGCATCACGATTTGCAGTGATCGACCTTAAAAATGCATTCTTCTCAATACCATTGCACCCAGACTCACAAGATCTGACTAGCTTCACTTACAGAAACACAAAGTGGAAACACACCAGATTGCCATAAGGGTATTGTGAATCACCCTCAATTTTCAACAGAGTAATACAGATGGATTTGGGTAACATTGAAGTGGAAAGCACAGTGTTGCAGTATGTCGATGACATAATAATTTGCAGTACAAATGAAAGGACATGCAGAGAGGACTCATTAAAGATGTTGACAATATTGGCTGAGAAAGGTTACAAGGTAGACATGGAAAAGTTACAGTACTGTCAAGAACAGGTACTTTACATTGGTCAGCTCATATCCCAACATGGAAGAAAGATTGCACCACAAAGAGCACAGGCCATTTCAAACACACCCGTGCCACAAACAGTGAGGGAACTGCAGCAGTTCCTGGGTCTATGCAACTACTGTAGAGCATGGGTATTTGATTACAGTTCATACATAGGGCCCCTGCTTGAGGCGTTAAAGGAAGCTAATAAAGGGGAGAAAAAGCTGGGATGGACAATGGAAATGAAAGAGGCTTTTGATGAGTTGAAAGATGCGATATCAACTGCTCCGGTACTGGCATCCCCAGACTATGAGCGACAATTTTTTATATTTTCACATTGCGACTCAGCAGTAATGATAGCAGTGTTGGCCCAAAAAACAAGCATGGGCTACAAACCAGTAGCATTTTACAGCGGCCACTTGGATCCTGTGATGTTAGGTCATTTCCCTTGCGAACAAGGTCTTGCCGCAGCTGCTTTTGCGGTAGAGAAAGCATCAGCAATAACCATGGGGTGCTCAACTACACTGTTTGTGGAACATGCACTATTTGCCATATTGAATAAACCTAAGTCCACCCTAACCACGCAAAGGGCATCAGGTTATGAGATCATCTTATCCAGAGCTGAACTATCAATTGTTAGATGTAGGACGGTCAACCCTGCAAGGTTCCTAGCAGAAGTAATTGAAGAGGGAGATTATGCCCACGACTGTACGCAAATAACTGACATATACTCATGAACTAGAAAGGTTGAAGAAAACGCGCTAGAGGGAGGTGAGCTCTTGTTCATTGATGGGTCATCAACTATCGACCAAAGGGATGGTGTAAGGAGGACTGGGGCAGCAGTGGTAAAAATGATGGAGGTACCGGTGTGTGTGGCCATGAAATGTGTACAATTACCACAGCATTACTCCGCTCAAGCAGCGGAATTAGTTGCACTGATCTTGGAGTTGAAGGAAAGCTTTGACAAACGAGTGACCATATACTCCGACAGCGCGTATGTTACATCCACTGTCCACTCAGGGCTGTCGAAATGGAGAAGAAGAGGGTTTAGGAGAGCTGATGGCACTCCAGTGCAACATGCCCTCCTATTGGCTGAACTAATTGAAGCAATAAATGACCCCCAAGAATTAGCTTTATTGAAATGCACCGCACACACCAAGGGTGAAGATCACATCTCAAAAGGGAATGCAGCAGCAGACGCACATGCGAAGTATGCTGCATACTTTGGTGAGATATGGAACCCCCCAGAGTCACAGAGAGGGAGAGGGAGGGGAGTGGCTAAGGAGATGTTGATAAGAGAAGGGTACACCCATCTCCCAGCCACACAGATTATGGAGCTACAAGCGGCTGCACCAATGGCCGAAAAAGAAATATGGGTAAAAAGAGGATGCACAATGTCACCAACCGACGCACTATAGCGCCAGGGTGACACTGGAAAGGTTGTAATACCATTGGCACTTTTGAACACCGCCCTGAGCCAACTACATTACCCAGCCCACACAGGCAAGGAAGTAATTGCAGCACGAATTAGGGAAGACTGGTTCTGCCCCGAGTTAAATTCTCATGTGTCAAATTTTATCAGCAATTGTCTCACATGTCAACAGTTTACGGCCAGCCACACTCTGAAGGTGATAAGAGGTACTATACCCCGGACAGAGGGACCATTCCGACATCTCCATATTGACTATGTTGATATGATCAACGTATGTCAAGGAAATAGGTATATGATTGTAGTAGTATGCCCATTCTCGAGGTGGATTGAAGCAGGGCCCTGTTCACACCCAGATGCATTTAGAGCAGCTAAATTCCTAGTGAGGGAGGTCTTCCCTAGGTGGGGAGTGTGTGAGGTATTAAGGTCAGACAATGGCCCACATTTCGCAAACGAAATGTTCCAGCACATTACATCCTTGCTGAACATCAAGCATAAATTTGCATGTGCATACCACCCACAGGCCAACGGTGTATGTGAATGCCTGAACGGCCTATTAAAGGAGGCAATTGCAAAGATACAGCAAACAACAAAGAAGAGTTGGTTATATTGCCTTCCATTAGCCCTATTTGAGCTAAGGAATAGACCAGGGTCCGACCACCACCTCACACCTCACGAGGAGGTTACCGGACGTCAAATGCGCCTTCCCCTAACGCCAACATCAAGAGCATTTACTGACCACGAGAGTACTGCGAGTGTTCTTGGTGAGGAAATGTACCAATATGTGTCTTCTTTGATTAATAGTGTAGTGTTTGTGTCTCAACAGCTCGAGCGCACGCGGGGCGGGTCTAACAGCGACCAACAAGAAGACGTGGATAAAGAATTGGAAAAGGAAAGACTGTGCAAAGTTGCTAAAGGTGACCACGTACTACTTCGCAATTTCAACAGAAAGTGGAACAGTCCACGATTCACTGGCCCCCATCTGGTAGAGGAGGTATCAACGAGAGCAGTAAAGTTACAGGACAAACGTGCTTGGAACCACCTACACGACGTAAAGATCTACAAACTCCAGACCCGCCCCAGAGCCACCGACAGGGCCACAGGAAGAACAACAACAGCGTCACCAACGGAGCAAGAGACTTCGCCCACAACTAACAGCCTAAGTGTCCCCATACCCTGCCACCCCCCAGATTCCCCAGAGACAACTATTAGAAAAGAAAGGGGTGATCCCCATACTGCCCACCCCATGGTTACACGATCAAAGGGTAAAGAGACTCCCGCCAGCTGAGCCCCAAACCCTCTGCCCATTGACCCCCTACCCACTGTAGTAATAACTGAACTGAAGGACATTGTTTTTGCACATATACACATGTAAACACCTGAATGTTCTCTTTCTTTTCTCTCGCACATGCAGGTAAAGTGTATTATTGTACTGTTAAGAAAGTAGATAACTAACTAATTCACTGCCCAGGAGTAGATGGTACCCTCAGACGATAATTACCTGGAAGAATTGTCACACCAATTTGTATATGAAATAAAATGGCCAACGTACCTGAAAGGAAAGAGGGTACGTGTCTACTACACAGCATTCCTCTTGGCCATAGAACATTCAATGCCCCACCTCCAACCATACTTGCCTGCCCTAAGAGATAGATCGCTTAGATTGGCGTGGGAACAGCTCTTCGCCTGGGCACTGAATGACTACTTGATAGGGAGAGCTTAATAACAATAACTAACCTTAATAACGAGCATATTAAGAATTTTCAGGCGGGCAACTGTAACGTCGCAAGAATAAGCTGCCGGACTGCAGCAAGGTAAGAGCAAAATGCTGGTGAAACTAGCATTTGTAATAAAATTGATAGGGATTTTAATGATCACCGGGTTCTTGGCTGCCTCTGTATGGCAGTACAGCTATGTTATTGATATTATTGCTGTACCCAAACCTAATACACCCCCACCCCCAGCTGCAACAGGTGTTACGTCAGGTGGTACTAGTAAAACCCCACACCAGGAAAATAGAGTTAAACGCAGCACATACTCAGATAATAAAGGCATTGACAACTATGTACAAGATTCAGCACACGTCTCTAACAACATGTGGTACCAACACATGACCAAAATAGGCAAGCAGACAACAGAAGACAGCTGCTACGTTTGCTCATTGATCCCATACGCCATGAGCGCTTCTCGAACATTTGTTGCCATGGAGATAGATGGAAAAATAGCACGATGTATAATATACCTGGCACTGTTCCAGATGAAAGGAAGATTTCAAGGGACGGTGGTGCATCTGGTGTGGAAAACACGAGATACATATCCATATGAAAACAACTTCCTTAAGACTTATTTGAGTTACCACAAGAGCAGTCTACATGCTGAAGGATTCAGATACATAACAAGTGGTCCTGAAAAAGGAGAAACAAAGAAGGTAACACTGCAGTACCTACCATGTGATTGGTACGCCGCTGAAGTCCCTGGTAAAAACGGATGTTGGGAAAGACCACTGATGAAAATAACAGGGAAGGTGTACATGGACAACAAATGAGACATAGGAGTGGTTGGCAGCAACATGGTAACCAAAGAAAATATTTCAACTATTGATGGACATAACCATAGATGTTGGATGACTTGGATCAAGTACGTACCCATGCTTACGTGGATGGAGAAGGATGAAGACCCAATAACAATATTGCCGCTAACTGCGCCTAAGGTATGTTACCAACATAAAGGAGAGGTGGATGTAGGATACAACACCAACTGTGAAAGCGTGATGGAGTTACCTGAGGGGGGAGCAGGAACAGCAGTAGTAATGGACCATTACTGGGCCTGTGGAGACAAGGCGTATCACACACTGCCCCCTTTGTGGAATGGTGTATGCACTATAGTACACGTTAATGTACCATCACTAGTGGTACCCCAGAAGCATGTGAATATGGCGAATTTCCCCAAGATGGATGAAGGAAACAAAAGGAAGAAGAGATCTGCACAGGCTCAGAAAGGGCCAGAGAACAGACACAACGGCAACAACACTGTCCTCAACAGAAGGAAAAGACAAGGAGAACCCCTGACAGGAAATTACCTGTGGGGAAGGTCGGAAACAGCACTCACCTCAATTCCGCCGGAACACAGACTATTCAGCAGAGCAGCCATGTTCTTCTCCTCAATAATACATCCTGGACTGCAGGCCTACGCAAACGCGAAATGTCTCCAGATAACTAGGTGGGAACTAATGATGACAATTAACTCTACAGTAAATGGATTCAACGCAATAAAAGAGGAATTGCGAGCAGTAAGAATGGTTGCACTACAGAACAGATATGTACTGGACCTCCTCACAGCAATGGAAGAAGGAGTTTGTGCAAAGATAGGACAATCATGCTGCACATTCATTCCTGCTAACGATGCTGACAATGGTACCCTCACGGAAGCTGTGTCACAATTGGCCCAGATGCACTCAAAATGATGGATGAAAGTAAAGGTGTGAAAAAGGATGAGAGCTGGTTTTCAATATTATGGTCATGGATGCCATCTTGGCTGTCAGATGGACTGAAGATTATAGTTGGATGCACTATTTTGGCTGGAGCTGCACTGATCATAATAAGATTTTGGAAGGCCCGGAAGGCACGCACCACAGACGAGATGATCGAAATGGTTGGTATACACCTCTTGATGCCAACAGATGATGGCCAACACACAGGCACAATAATAAAGGAGAGAGAGAAGTTGCGCAACCAGATCATCACCAACCACCTGGACCCACCATCTGTGAAGCTCGAAAACCCAAGAAACCCAAGGAGCTACATAGGGAAATGGGTATACTGCACTCCTGGAGGAACATGTGAATATATGTATTGGTCATTTGAAGACCATGTTAACCACTATGGACATTTGGGAGGAATAATTAAAATATGGAGAGTAAGAGGAGATAAAGAAAAGGATATGTTTGTGGTCGACAAGTCGACCAGAGGGGGGACTGAAGTGGGAGAATGGAAGAACAGGCTCCCGCCCTTCCCCTCTCGCGCTTGGCCTAGAGGATCACGGCCCAGACACCCGCCACGAGAGGAGTTTGCCTATCTACCGGACGACCAAATACCCTGGTACAGGAACATACGGATGTGCCCATCTACCTGCCAGCAGCCCGCCCTGTCCATGCCGACACCTGCGGCACGGACCAACTCGACTAAACCTACACGTCGTTAGAGATGCCATGACGACCTAGCCAACGGTCAGCACACCTGTGCAAATATACACACCGGACACTCCCGCACCAATCTACACGAAGAATATACTCAGTGCTATGACGTAGGCGACAGACATACTCACGGACGTACATCTTTATTATTTTCCACATAGGCTCTCAAAATGCAGAAACTCAAGACACATCATGAACTTATATAAAAAAGGCTTGCTCACGCTTCTTCTAAGAGCCATGTACCATAATGAAGAATATAACGGGGACACAATACTGAGGATAAAGCAATATGATACCGTAACCTAAAGCGCCCTGTATCAAACGGTTCCATCTATGCACTAGGCCCAAGTAGGCCGCAGGCAAAAGCTTCCATGAACATTGAATGAGCAAGAACTGGGTTGCTGACCCTGCAAAATGAGCCCGGTGAAAGCACACCACCAAGGGCACGATGTTGCAATCTCGCACGCTGCAAGCCAATGCCAAGGTCGCACCTGCAAGATAAACCAGGCACACAGTAGGAAAAACAATATTAATTGTGTTGAATTTTGCCTCAAACACGGTCCCACCTCACGTGACAAAGTCAAACCTGACAAGATGCCAAGCCCAGGAGGAAGGAGACGCCTGAATCCCACGTTTCAAGACACCGGCAGATACAATTAAAAGACTCATTGGACATCTGCAGCAGTGGGAGTATTCGACCTCCCAACATATGAATAAATCCTCACATTGTTTACACCTACCCATATTAAAACATTGTTGCAGATGAAAGGTGCACCGCGAGCTGGGAACAGCGATAGTCCCAGACTGGGAGGCTCGCAAGCGGACCAATTAGAACATGGGGTTCTTATCACTGACGCCATTCACATTGACCAATCCTCAGAGGTCTTCATGTAACAATTTTCATGTATCAAATTGAAGGGACAGCCCAGGTATACCACCTGACTAACCCTCAGCCACTAACACCGTTCTCTATATGTGCGCTATACTAATCCTACCACTCGAGTAACCAATCCAGAGTGGAGATAGGTTTTTTGCTAAACTTTCCAAGTGACGCAAGTAGCGCGTCATACTAAGGTAAAAAGGGCCTGCGAGCCCCACGATTGTGTGTGTGTCAGGACGGACGCGTACGCTCCTTGACCCATCCCTGCCGTTTTGTCTAATAAACAGCAGAGTCACCTTGCTTCTTGCGTGTGTCTCATACTCTATCTCTTTTGGGATATATGGGAGGAGTTGGGGCCTCCCTGCCCGGAGGTCTTCGGACGGTCCGGCCGACCCCGGCAGAATTTCCCCCCGACATGATGGTGAGCTCCCTTTCCTGCTTCTCAATGCAGGTGTGCCTTAGATGGACCAAGTTCCTTCACTGGTCCATGTGCGTGGCAGCCCAGACCGGCTGTGGCTGAACCACTCCAAAGGTAAGTATGCTTTTAATAATGTCTTTCCTTGATTATTGTCCGTATCCTTTTATAATGTCTTTCCTTGATTATTGTCTGTATCCTTTTATAACGTCTTTCCTTTGCTTTCTCCCAATAGGTGATATGCGGCCCAGCGGTAGTTGTGGTGCAAGAAGCGAGCCCCAATGGAAGGTAAGGGAGTTCACGATGTTCCAATAGATGGTAAGTTTTGGTTTAAAGGTCAAGCGCGAGGATTTGTCTAAGTGTGACCTTAGCGTAATGTCTTTAGTGATTCTCTAACCTTGTTTTGTCTTTTTCTCTTGCAGGAACTGTCTGTCGATGTCGGACTGAAGTGCTGCTATCCGAAGATCTGCCAGCGAATGAACGATGTCTGGATCCGCGATGATGCTGGCCATAAGCGTACTCCCGGGTAAGTGCTGTGGCTGGTAGCCAGAATCAGGTAAGTATGCGCTCCGACTGCGGTTGCTGTTGGAATCATGTAAGGTTTTCTCTGACTGCAGTTGCTGCTGGAATCAGGTAAGGATGGGCCCCAACTGTGGTTGCTGCTGGAATCAGGTAAGGATGCGCTCCGACTGTGGTTGCTGTTGGAATCAGGTGAGGATGTGCTCCGACTGCAGTTGCTGCTGGAATCAGGTAAGGATATGCTTCAGGCAGCCGTGAGCGTTACGCTGCCATAAGCAGATTAACACGAAGTGCTTGCATGCAGGCCGGGCAGGCTTACATAGCCTGGCTCCATCCACGCCAATTATTTCTGACTTGTGGCCACACCCTGCCACTCCTAGAGGATGCTGCATATTCAGCCCAACTCTATCCTAAGGCCATGCCCGACCTGGATGCATGTGGAGGCCCTGCAGTTGGAAACCAGCACTTGCACCAAAATGAAAGTGTGCAGGGGACACACACTCATGATTATTGGGCCAAAGTGCTAGGACTGGGTCCAACTGGACCCTTTATGTTGTGGAGTCTGTGGTTCTTGGCCAGTGGCCATGACAGCACTCCCCCTTCAAGGCCCCTCTCATGGGTGCTCTTCCTTTTGGTCCTGGCTTGGTGGGGTTGTTGCGATGAAATTGTTTGATTAGTCATGGAGCATGGACGAACTCACTAGGTTCCCATGTACGTTATTGAGGTCCATAAACTTTCCAGTCTATAAGGTAGTACAATTTAGATCACACTATCTGGAATCCAGAATAGTCTTGACCTCGTATTCCGGTTCTCCTTCTATGATGTTGGGCTCGGGTGGTGCCTCAATCCGAGTACCTGGTTTCAATGGTTTTAAGAGAGAATCATGAAACACCGGATGGATCCGCATATTAGATGGTATATCCAATTTCATGGCAGCAGGTTTAATTATGGCCTTGATTGGATAATGTCCCATGTTCCTGGGACGGAAGGCTTGTGGTCCTTTAAGAGGAATGTTCTTTGATGCCAACCAAACTTTGTCTCTATCCTGATAAGTGGAGCCTCTCTTCGATGTCGATCTGCAAATTCTTTCTGTTTTTCTTTGGCTCTGGTCAGATTTTCAGCTGCTTCTTTAAGGATTTGAGTGATAGTTTTGTGCAAGGTTGTAACTGCTGGCATTCCTAATTCATCAAGTGAATCAAAAGTGGACATTCGAGGATGTCGACAATGCACTGTATAGAATGGGGTCTGTCCGGTGCTAGGGTGGATGCAATTATTGTAGGCGAATTCAGTCAACCAAAGGATGATTTTCCAGGACTTCTCAGTTTGTTGTAACATACACCTTGGGTATTGACCAAGGTCTGGTTGGTCCGTTCAGTTTGGCCATTGGTTTGGGGATGATGACTAGTGGATAACCAGAGGTCAATTTTGGCTATTTTGCAGCACCTCCTCCAGAGTGCAGAGACAAATTGTGTTCGTCGGTCTGAGATCAATACCAATGGGACATGGGAATCCATGTAGCTTGACAATCTGTTCCAAAAACACAGTGGCAAGGGCAGAAGCAGTGTGAAGTCCCTTCAATGGAATAAAATGGGCCATCTTGGAGAATAAGTCCACAATAACCAGGATAGTGTTAAATCCGTTGCAGGGAGGAAGATTGGTGATAAAGTCCATAGACAGCGTATGCCATGGTGCTGGTGGTACAGTCAAAGGACATAGTAACCCTGCTGGACTTAATTTCTGAGATGTGTGTTGCATGCAGACACCACAGGTCTCAATGAATTGGGCAATGTCTTTTCTCCAGGTTGGCCACCAATAGCCCTTTTGTATTTTAACTCGAGTCTTGGAAATCCCTGGGTGTCCTTCCCCTAATGAATCATGATAGTTTGCTATTATCTGGTCTTGTAATTTCTTGTCCGGAATATATAGTCTCCCTTGAAAATAAGGTAGATCATTTTCGTTGGTGTATTGGTCTCCTCTAGCTAGCCACTCCTGTTGTGTTGCTTGGTTCATCTGAGATTGGAGATCGGTTTTCAAGTCATCCAAACAGGTGGTTGCAGTGATTTGGTTTTGGATTCGTTCTTCGGGAATGATGGCCACAGGTTCAGACGTGGTGAAAGCGTGTTTGTCCTCACTCATGCATGACAGAACGTCTGCTTTCCCATTGCGTACTCCTGGTCTGCAAGTGATGATAAAATTGTATTCCACAAAGAAGAGAGCCCAGCGAAGCTGGCGTGAGAATTAGGCCTTGGCAGTCTTCAAGTATTGTAGATTGCGGTGATCCTTGATGACTGTGACCGTGTGTCTTGCCCCCAGAATATAGTGTCTCCATGTTTTGAAGGCTCCCTTAATCGCTAGCAGTTCCTTGTCAGTGATTGCATAGTTCAACTCTGGTGCAGAAAACTTACGGGTCCAAAATGCTATGGGATGTAATTGTCCTGTGTCAGGGCCCTGTTGCTATAATACTGCTCCCATGGCTACGTTGGAGGCATCGGTTTTGACCACGTATGGCTGGTCTGGTCGAGGGTGTCGAAGAACTGGTGCTGTGGTGACAGCGATTATAAGCTCCTGGAAGGCGTTCTCTACTTCAGGAGACCAGAAGAATTTCTTATTTTTTCTCAGTAGGGAAGTAATTGGATGAACTATCTGAGAAAACCTTGGAATAAACCAACGATAAAAATTGGCGAATCCGACCACACTCTGTTCTCCTTTCGTGGATGTTGGTGATGGCCATTGAAGGATAGCATCCACCTTGTGTGTGTTCATGTGTACCCCTCATAGTGTGAGCATGAAGCCCAAGAATTCAACTTCTGTAACATGGAAGAAACTCTTTTCTAAATTGGCAAACAGCCGATGCTGTCGAAGTTTTTCTAAAACTGCTCTTACATGGCCGATGTGGTCCTCCTGGGAAGCCGAGTAAATAAGAATGTCATCTATGTAGAGAAGTGCGCAAACGTCCACTAATTCATAAAACTCTGCATTCTCCTGCTGCTGGACCTCTCTGCCACGTTTGACCTGATGGACCATGACAAATTATGCAACTCACTTGCCCATGAGTTTAACTTCTCTAGCAAAGCCTCTCTTGGGTAAAATCTTTCTTAACCGACCGCACTTCCAGAGTGTCCATAGGTAAAGAAGCAGCCAACCCCATTCCAGTCCACATAAGAGTACCCTAAGGCTCTTGCCTCTCCCCTACGTTGTACAACGCATACACCAAACTTTTGTTTTCAGCACTAGATGATATGGGTGTCATATACACAAATTTTGCGGATGACATCCAGATCCTTATACCTCTCACAGGCAACTATGAGCAGGACACTTTAACAATCAATACAATTTACGCCATCATACAAAACTGGATGGCATTAAATAGCCTGTGTCTCAACGATGAGAAGACAGAAGTCCACATCGTAGGATCGCCAGCCAAAATAGCAACCCTTCACCCATAATACTCAACCATCAATATTGACGGCACCAATATCCCCGTGCTGAAGCAAGTGAAAACACTGGGCGTGTACATCGACGCCAGCCTGACTATGACCAAACAGATCAACGCACTCTCCTCTTCCACGGCTTACACCTCCAAACTAATTGCTCTCAGCCATCAATTTCTCACACCAGCAAACTGCCTTACCTTAGCCAGAGCCCTGGTTCTATCGAAGTTGGATTATTGCAATGTACTACTACTAGGCACATTCAACACCAATTTAGCTAAAATGCAACTACTGCAAAACAAAGTCCTGAGGGCAGCTCTAGGCATAAAAAAAATCAGACATATCTCTAAGACTAGAAAAGACACCCACTGGTTCCCCATCAAAGCCAGAATTATCTTCAAATCTTTATGTAACACATACAAATAGAGAAGAAGGTTTAGAGAGGTTACTCGCATGCGCCAAACCTTGTTCAAAAAATCATTCAAGGTGAGTCAGTCATTTCTTTTTTATTTTTCACAATTTTTTAAGGAATGTTCAAACAAAAAATATCGTTCCAATTTGGTGTTTTCTTCACACCTTATAATGTCCACATTTCGTTTTCTCGGTTCCTTAGTACAAACAAATCCGAAATTACCACTTACATTGCTTGATCCTTAATATAACTTGATATGAGGTGTTGCCTTCACACCATTTATTTGATAGCTTGCTGCATCTCTCATAATCTTTAATTTTGCAAATACCTTACTGTATCTCTCAACACGTGTTTCCCCATTGTTGCTAATAATGGTTCATCAGGAGAGAAATTGTTTTCTAAAAAGAAAGAGACAACCAAAAATAGCGTTTTACTATAATACTAAATGTCACTTATTTAAAATTCGTTTTCCATATCAAAATTATGATTACAAATGTTTTCTGTGACTCACCCAATCTGTTATTTTTATGTTCATCCAAATAGTATTGGAAAGTTCAAAAAGGATGAACGGTTTTGCTTGATAATTTTAATTTTTATGGCAATTGCCTTTTGTTCCAAATTGCGGATTAGGTCCAAAATTTTAACTAGAGGGAAGAAGGTACAAAAAAAAAACAGAGAAAAGGGATTTTCTTTTTAGAGTGCTTGGAGAAAGAGTGCCAGAATAACGTTGGTCTATCACTATTTAGTTATATAATTTATTACACATTTAATTTTCTTACCTTATTTCTTCTTAGTACAAGGATCCACTGCCATGATAAGCATTCGATTGAGTGGATGGAGTTGTGTAGCTTTTTTCCGCTATTTGTTCTATGAACGAGACGTGGTGACGTCATCGCATCACGTCCACGTGATCCAAGTGACGCGGTGACGTCATTGCACACGTTTTTTAACGTGACTGTGGCCATTTTGAGATGGTACATTTTCCATTTGTCACGAGCATTACCGAAAGATGACCATCTTTGGTCATTGAATTCAAACAGTACTACTTATTAAGGGTAGTTAATTTTACCTACAAATTACTCTTCTTAGTTTCTTTGATGTTAAATACATCTAAAAAGCGGCACGTTTATTTTAATTATATCATAATAGAGGTCTTGTTTTATGTATGCTAATTCTATTTTTGATTAGAACATTTTTTTAAGCTCATTCTACAGATTTTTAAGTACACTAATATGGTTTTTGAGCTGGCTTGAATTACCCATTGATCATTAAGTCATATTACTTTAAAAAAAGCATGAATAATAAACAAATCAATTCAAAGCTTAACATTCATAGAAAAAGTATACAAGCAAGGTAAGCTAATTTGTGCTTTTTCATAAATGATAAATGAATGTTTAGAGCCAATTATACATTTCAGTGTCACAGTTTAAACCTGTGACACAGGTATCCATGATACAAATCCATTTGCATTCATTTTTTCGCAACAGGTCCTCTTTATTTCCTCCTCTTGGAGGTAAAGTCACTTTCTCCAGGCCAAAAATTCTCAAGTTTGAAATGTCAAAGTTTGGGTGATTTGTCATGATATGTACCAAAATGGGGGATCTTAAATCTTTGTTTTTGATTGCTCTTATTTGTTCAAATATTCTTATCTTTAATTTTCTAATGGTACTCCCTATGTATAGTTTTCCGCAGGTACATTCAATCCCATAAATAACATAAGTGGAGTTACAGTTAATCATCTGGTTGATGTGTTTAGTTTTTCCATTTGGTAGATCAATTTCCTTTTTTCCTTGTTTCATAAACGGACATAGTTTACAGTGACCACATTTGAAGGTTCCTTTATTTGCCATATGAAAAAACATTTATCTTTTATTTGGTAATGGGCTCAAAAACTCGGGCTGATCAGATTCTTGATGGTTGGTGCTCTTCTAAAACAGATATTTCGATGTTTGTCCAGATGTTTTTGAAGACTTGTATCTGTGAGTAAAATATTCCAATGATTCTTTAGTATTTGCTTCATCCTACTGGCTTCCGTACTGTACGTGGTGATAAAAGGAGTTTTTGGACTAATTTTTTCTGTTTTTGGTTTGTCCTTCAAGAGGGAGTCCCTTGGCACGAGTTCTGTTTTATTAATTGCTTTTTTGAGGGTTTTTGTTCCATAGCCTCTTTGTTTAAATTTTTTGTAAATTTGTTGAAGGTTATCTTGAAAGATAGGAGCAGTGCTACAGTTTCTTTTGATTCTGAGAATCTCCCCATATGGAATACGTTTTATATTGCATCTGTGTAACAGCCACACAGTTTTGGAGAAACACTCATGCTGACAACCTAGTACAACTATCTTGAATCATACATTTGGCTAATTTTTGCTTAACATTAATAATTAGTGGTCGCCAAGGGAATATTTCTTTTTTTAAAGGCTGCAAAACATTTTCCTAACTTTATGACATACAAATGCCTGACCAAAAAAGGACCTATCTATCTCAACAATACCCTACACCCCAAATTTGACAGGAGATCACTAAGATCTAACGACAAACTCCTCCTGACCCTCCCTCGCTTCAAAACCACCACAGCGGGGGATGTAGCTTCACCTCCCTAGCCCTCAAACATTGGAACACCCTACCCACTAACATTAAAAAAGAACCCTCCTTCACGGTTTATAAGAAACTGCTAAAAACTTGGTTATTCAACCAATATTAGCATCTAAAGATAAGTTTCTTTTTTTTAATTTTTTTTTAATTGTTTTAATCATTTAATCAAAAATAAGATATTTACAATATGATTGACTCTTCGTGTGTCTCAACGTTTGCCTCCCATCCTTGAGCTTGCATCGATTGGGCAAATTGCGAATTGACTATACTCCAGCAAGTCTCTTTGGGTTATTCTTTCTCTTGTAGTAGCTCCGTCGCAATGAATTCTAGTATTTTTGCTGTGATTATTTGCCAGCTGGTTCTGTCCCCACCTATGTATCTGCACCACCATGTTTGTTCTTCCATTAGAGGGTCATCTCTTGCTGCATGCAAGATGTACCGTTGTCTTATTGAGCGCGTCGCGGGACAGACCATCAGGAGATGACGAATAGTTTCTTGTGGTGGAGGCACAGAGCCTTGGCAGAAACAGCAATTTGCAGTTGCTGGTAGACCTCTTATGTGCAAGATTTTATTTGTAGGTAAGAGATTTAGTCGTGCACTTAGTACTAGATTGCGTGCACGTCTGTTTGGAAATATTTTTATGAAGATTTGCAGCTTGTTCAATTTCTTTGTGTTGCCAGGGATTTGGGCGGTGAGCCTTTGAGTCGCAGCTAGTTCGGGCGTCTTCACCCAGTCTGCTTCCTTCAATTTTCACAGGATTCTGCATGGATTATGGATGAGGTCCTCTTCGTCCGAGGCAATGGTGTTCAGAAGCAAGATGTTGTTTTTTTGCCAGGTTGTTAACATCTCGGATTTGCCTGCATCCATCTCACGCTTAATCATTTTGTAGATTTTGTTGCCATCGACCATTCTGCACTTCCTGTACAGCATTAGTGTGTTGCAGTTCACTGTGCATTCCATGGACTGGAGGCTCAGCTCACGTCTTATCGCCACTCCTGAGGTAGAGTTCGGGAGCTTGAGCACTGATTTCCAGAACGAGGCTTCCAATTTGGTCCAGATGTTTTTTGGGATGGTTGGCATGGCCTCAGTGCCATATGTTACAGCGGGCACCACTTTCATTTTGTAGAAGTTGATTGTTGGCTGTAATGAAAATTTCCCATATTTACGGTCGATTGTCTTGGCTTGAGTGGCAAATTTTTTGATCTTCTTAAACAACACTGTTTGCATGGTGATTTCACTTTTTGAGCTGTCAAGGTGTACCCCCAGGTACTTGAAGTTCTGGACAATTTCGATTTTTGTATCTCCGAGAAACCATTTTAGGTTTTTGATTTTCTCTTTCTTCTTTTGCAAGATCAATACCTTGGTTTTACTTCTATTAATTTCCAAAAAGTTTTCACTTGTTCACTCTTGTAGACCGGTTAGTTGCCGTTGCAGGCCTACCGGTGTCTGGTTGAATAATGTGAGGTTGTCAGCATAAAGGAGTCGTTCTATCATGGAGTTTCCGTTTTTTCGTTGGAAGGCGTGCATAGTGGATGTGCTTTCTTGTAGATCACCGATATAGGCTAAAAATAGAGCTGATGCTAATGGGCATCCCTGCTTGACTCCCCGTGTGATCGGAATTTCGTCGGATAGGTCACCTTCACGATTTAGACGCACCCTCATCGAAGTGTTATTTGCAAGGCTTGTATGGGAGCCAATATGTCTTCTGGACAATTCCAGTCTCTCAGTTTCGACCAAAGGCGGTGTCTTTCAATGCGATCGAAAGCCTGCATGAAAACTAACGAACGCGACAAAGAGCCATTGACCAAGTTGTAGGGCTCTGCTTTTCAGTATGCTGTGGATTAATATGTTGGCTGCTGTCCCGGCATTTTTTTTTAAGCCTGATTGCAGATGGTCATTGCAATTGGCTGAGGCGGCCCATGTTTGAAATTTCTTGAGAAGTAGGGAGCCAAAAACATTACCTATGCAGTCGAGCAATTCTATCGGCTGAAAGTTCATAGGGTCCTTTATGTCTCCCTTTTTGTAGATGGGAATAATCGTTGCTGTGGTCCACTATTTAGGCACAGAATTCGACGCTGCACAGCGTTGAAAAATTGCGCTGATAAAGGCAGCCCATTCTTTGGGGTGCGCTTTGAGTTCAAAGTTGGTAATCCCGTCGGGGCCGGGCGTTCGTGAGTTTTTGATTTTTTTGATGACTTCTAGGATGTCCTCTTTGTCTTCTAGATTAATCCATGTTGCATTGTGGTGCTGACACTCCTCTGTGTTTTCTGGTGTGACTGATTTGAACACTTCGGTGAAGTGTGTTTCCCAGGTGCCTTGTGGGATGTTGTTTGTTATCAAGTTTTCTACCAGAGATTCTGTTGCTTTCAGTAAGGACCAAAAGTCTCTGGCGTTGTTCGTTGTTAGTGCTTTGGTGATGTTTTCTGCGTCCAGCTGATATAGATTGCTTCGATGGACTCGTACCCAGGCGTTGTACTCTGATTTTAGGATTTTAAGTGTGGCGTCGCCGTCTGCAGTTGTCAAGTTTTTTTTTGCGTTCCTTATGGCTCTTCTGTACTCACGTCTTCTGGCTACCAAGTCTAACTTGTAGCTATGTTTTTTGATGACACCTGAGGTCTTCGAGCTTGTTTTTGGGCATGCGTATGCCACAAGCATTGGTTGGTAATCGACTGCTTTAATTTCTGCCGTCTGGACATCTCCTTTGTATCTGTGCGTTAGTTCTTTAATCGCAGCTGTACTTAGTTTGAGCCGTGTTCCTTGGGCATTGTTCTCAATGTCCATGCCTGCTCGAAGATCTTTTGCAGTGTGGATTAACCAGCAGGTCTCTAGGAGTTTGTGATCGCTGGCAATTGTATGTCGTACATTAAAGTAGATGGTGTTGCTTAGTAGCGGTTTGAAAACAAATATGTAGTCGATTGTCTCACTCGAGTCTGCTCCTTCCCAGGTCGGTATTCTGTTTGGTTGTGGGAAGGCGACATCAAAGATAAGTTTCCTTACCACTGCATATTATTGTGAAAATTGTCCATCAATAATGTAATGATGTTTGTATTAATTTCTAAGCTGTCTTATAACCTTGCTGTGACACCTGAGGGTCTGGGTGTGTAACAAATAAAATAAATAAATAAATAAAATAAATAAATAAATGAAGCACATTGTTCATAAAGAATTGAAATGCCACCGGGGTATTACATAACCCAAAAGACATGACCTGGTACTCGAAAATCCCATATTTGGTTCAGAATGCCGTCTTTCACTCGTCCCCCTTTTTAACTCTCACAAGGCGATAGGCTCCTCATAGGTCCAATCTTGTGCACATTTGAGCATTCTTTAACTGATCTAGAAGCTCCGGGATAAGTGGCACGGGGTATCTGTTCTTTACCGTGATTTGGTTAAGCGCTCTATAATCTATACTTAAGTTCTTGATGTCACCCTCTTTCTTTGGTACGAAAAAGAGAGCCGAGGAGGAAGGGGGGTTAAACAGGCGGATATAGCATAGGTACTGATCCAGTTAAGATTTTAGATGCTGGTTTTCTTGCTCCGATAGAGGGTAACATCGACTGCAGGGAATTTGGGCTCCAGACACCAGATCGATTTGGCAGTTATAAGGCTTGTGTGGAGGCAGGGTGTTCGCTTGCTTCTTCTTGAAGACATCATGGTAATCCAGATATTCAGGGGGTAGGGAACTAGAGAGTCCCAGAATGGATTTTGCCTTGTGTTAGGGAGAATTCTCAAGAATGCCTAATTTCCCTTACCTACTGAGTCCCTCAGCAGCTTTGCTGGATTTCTAGGATTTATTTCTTTCACCTGGTAAGAGTGTGAGCCCTTTTTTCCCACTCTTACATGTGTTTTTCTGTGTGTGTTTAACATTTTTGTGTTCATAGTCTGTGGAGCCTCACCTACTCCACAGGCATCATCTATTTACTGTGTGTTACACAGCACCTTCAGTGCAGTGATACAGGGTTGTCTTTTAAACTTCCCAACTCAGACTCAATTTTCTGGGACTGACTACTGGCTCCCAGAACATGTAAAGTTGCCATTGACTTTATTAGTCTTTTAAATCCACAGAACCAGTACAAACCATCTTACATGGAGTACTGGAAAGGGTTAATACTTATCCCTTTTCGTCTGTTTCTCTTGGAGCATTTTTTTGGCTCCCTTTTCATCAACACGTGACTGGTGGCAGTTGGAACTACCCTATTTTTCCTACCACGGTTATCTTAAATAACCTTGGTATTGTTTTAAGTTATCTTGGTAGCCTCGGACTTAAATCCGCTAGACCATATACATTTTTATACAGTTCTGGCTGGGTTTATTCGCCATTTCTTTTTGAAAATGTCTTTCTTGTGTTTTTCTCTGCGCGCCAAACCAGGTTTGGTTCCTTTGTTCACCGTCTCTTCACAGGCTTCTACACAGAAGCCCTCCTTAGGCGCCTGAAAGTCTGGCCAGGCAGTATATGAGGGAGGGGTTTTAGGACCCCTGCCATGGGTTCCCTTGGTAACCCAAATCCCACTCCTGTTTGATTGGCTAGGTGACTGTCCGGCCAGGACAGCCACCCTGCTGTGTGATTGAGAGCCAGGCTGTGTGAATGGGGGAAAACTGCATAAAAAGCAGGTCTCTGGGATTGGAAAAGCAGAGTCGCCACTGGAACGAAAGAACCAACGAGGATCTGACAGAAGAGGACCCCTACAACGACTGAACCGCCAGTTGAAGCCCTGCTGCAGGTCCGAATCTTCAGACTCCAATGACAGAGATGATCCTCCAGGAATCTTCTTCCCCTGAGCTGGTGGGATGAACCAGTTCACCCAAACTGCAAGCCAGGACTCCGTCCTCTGGTTGAATTTGCTGTGCAGAGCTACAGTGGGCCGGATAGCCAGGAAGGTCAGACCCTGCTTGGGTTTTAAGAAGCGCACCTTTTATTCGTTGCTTTGCTCTGCTGCTGGTTTTTTCCCTGGGTAGTGCAGGACCGTCCAGTCTTCCTAAATCATGTCAGTCCGACAGTCCCTTCAGGAACCGTGAGCCTGCAGGAACTACAAGGAACGACCGCCTCAGCTACTGCTTCTTCCTCATTTAAAGGTACTGTGCAAATCCAGTTGTGCATTTCGTTCAGCCATGGTGAAAGTGTGTTAATTCTTTCGCCAATCCAAGGGCTTATCCTTCTCTTCTCTTTAACCTAACTTTTCTGCCGCCCAACTTTGTCTGGAACTCTTGGCAAAGACTTACCCGCAAACTATCCTGAACTGTGTGATCTTGCGCAAAAGACTTTTGTCCTATTGACTTTGGCCCTAAGCCTATTTGATTTGATTCCATCACTGTAGTTCCGCTTTCTAGATTGCCCTGCTTACTTACCTGTTGGTGCAGCTCAATATTAGCCTAACTTTGTTTTTCCCTCCCTTTTTAAATGCTGGAGTGCTATATGGCTCACACTTCGTTTTGAGTTTAAACTTGTCCAGAATCTATTGGGAGTGGTCTGGTGTATTGGTAACGTGATTTTTCAACTGCTTTACTTTAGTGAAATGTTATACAACTGATGTTTAAATAAATGTATATTCTTTTACTTAGAAACCTTGAGTCAGTGTTTGTTGGAATCATAGTAATTGCTGTCCTTTGTGTAACTATTTGATTCTGCTCACTTGCACTTGAGATAAGTCTGGCTGCTCAGCCATCGCTAGCACTTTTACTGTGTAGTACAGGCTTGTACCAAAGGTGAATTTGTACTGTCACTTATAGTCTTAATTGTGTGTGGTGTTCCCAAAGAGTACTGCATTTAATTCTGCCTAACACCTTGGGTTCCCGGCTCTTCACATTTTTGTTGTAGCAGATGTTAGCACATTCTTGAGGGAAGGTCAGAACTCGTTTTCGCCAGTCGATCCTAGGGTTGTGGGTTTCCAGCCAAGGCATTCCTAATATCATCTGGAATGAGGAGCTTCAATGAGATCGAAGGATATGTCTTCTTGATGACTATCCTGACACATTAGCATGACTTTTTCAGTGTGTTGCGTCACTGGGCCGGATGACAACTGAGAACCAACCACTGCTGTGACGTTTTCCGTTTTGAGCTTTTGCCGGAGAGGAAAGCCAATTTGTGCAGCCAGATCTTGATCAATATAATTTCCCACTGTTCTGCTATCAATATATGCCTCCAAGTCCTGAACCTTTGACGGTTGTTGGTGGTTGACCAAAAGTACAGAGATGACTAGATGTGAGGTCTGTGCAGATTCCTTCTTTTTGCTCGACAAGTGAACCCCTACACTTGTCGGGCGTTGGAGTTTTCCGGATTTTGTTCCTTTTCATCGTTAGCATTGTCGTTGCACCAACTATCTTCTTAATGGGAGTTTTACCGGATATTTCCGGAGGAAATGTCCTGCTCTCCCGCAGTATAAGCATAGCTGTTGTTGTCTTCTTTTCTCTCTTCCTGCCTTGGTGATAGGACCCCGTAATCCCCCAATCTGCATTGGTTCAGTTTGTTTGTGGGTTTTGGTTTGGTTGTCCCGGGGTCGCATATAGACTGACCTCCCTTCAGTTCTTGTGCGATCCATTTTTCGATTCTGCAACCTATGGTCAAGCTGCAGAGTTAGGTTGATGTATCCCGCACAACTGTTAGGGGGATTGACCACTTGGGCTAGAATATCCTTAAGTTCCCCACGCAACCCCCGATAAAAGAGTGTGGTCCTCTTTTCTTTTCTTCTGGCCAGTTTGTCTGTGCAACGAGACGATTAAAAGTAGCGATGTAGGTCAGCAGGTCCTGGTTTTCCTGCCTGAGTGACAATAGTTCATTGTCCAGAGCTTGTCCTTGAGTATACCTAGCAAACAATTTTCCATCTCCCGCTGAAATTCCCCAAATACTAATGGTATCGAACAGTCCGCTGCGCTGCCTCCTAAATATGAGAGAACAAAGGTGACTCTTGTGCTATCATTAGGAAAAGCCCCAGCCCCAAGCTGGCACAAAAAATGGAGGCAACATTGTTTCATATATAGCGTACTTATAGGGGTCGCCGGTAAATCTTTCGGGCGGTGCCAGTGGCACTGCACCTGGAAGAACCACTTGAACTCGTGGTGATAACTGCAGCATGGGAGGATGGACAAGCCCAGGTAATAGACCCTGACCTGCGTGGGTCTGAAGCATTTGTTTTGCCAAGTCGTCAGTTCATTCTCAAGCTACAATAAGGTCCCTTCTTAAAGCATTGGTTTCTTGTCTGGAGGAATGGACTTCTGCCCGTAATTCCCCCAGTAGCTGAGCCAACTGGTCTGTTTCTGAGGTTTCCATACGGCCAGGCAGAGATTCAGAGAGGCTTTGTGTTCTGTTACGCTCACCTCGGGGACGTTGGGGCACGGTTGCAGCCCTCCTTGGAAATGGCTTCCCTTTGTCAGGTTTCTTCCCCTGCTCGTGTGTTGTGGACTGTGCTGGTTGTTGGCACTGCCCCTGCGAGGATATGAGAGGTTGTGAGAATGCTGTGATATGACTGCTGTGTCCCTCGAACCCTTCTTCCCAGAATGTGGTGAGCATGCACTGACCCATATAGTCTTGCCTGTTTAATGATGATGGTGAGCTCTCCGTCCTGCTTCTCACTGAAGGGGTGCCTTAGATGGACCGAATTTCTTCACTGATCCATGTGTGTGGCAGCCCAGACCGGCTGTGGCTGAACCACTTCAAAGGTAAGTATGCTTTTAATAATGTCTTTCCTTGATTATTGTCTGTATCCTTTTACAATGTCTTTCCTTGATTATTGTCTGTATCCTTTTATAATGTCTTTCCTTTGCTTTCTCCTAATAGGTGAGATGTTCCAATAGATGGTAAGGTTTGGTTTTAAGTCAAGCGTGAGGATTTGTCTAAGCGCGACCTAAGCGTAATGTCTTTAGCGATTCTCTAACCTTGTTTTGTCTTTTTGTCTTGCAGCAACTGTCTGACGATGTCGGACTGAAGTGCTGCTATCCAGATATCTGCCGGAGAATGAAGGATGCCTGGATCCTCTGTGATGCTGGCCATAAGCGGACTCCCAGGTAAGTGCTGTGGCTGGTAGCCGTAATCAGGTAAGGATGCGCTCCGACTGCGGTTGCTGTTGGAATCAGTAAGGATGCACTCCGACTGCAGTTGCTGTTGGAATCAGGTAAGGATGTGCCCCGACTGCAGTTGCTGCTGGAATTAGGTAAGGATGCGCTCCAACTACGGTTGTTGTTGGAATCAGGTAAGTTGTGCTCCGACTGCGGTTGCTGATGGAATCAGGTAAGGATGCACTTCAGGCGGCGGTGAGCGTTACGCTGCCATAAGCAGAGTAACGCAAAGCGCTTTCATGTGGGCGGGGCAGTTTTAAATAGCCTGGCTCCAGCCACGCCCATTAGTTCTGACTCGTGGCCCCACCCTGCCACTCCTAGAGGATGCTGCACATGCAGCCCAAATTTCCCCTAAGGCCAAGCCCGACATGGATGCATGTCGAGGCCCAACCAGCACTTGCACCAAAATAAAAGTGTGCAGGGCACACTTACTCATAAGCCTGGCACCAAAGGTGCCAGGACTGGTTCCAACTGTACCCTTTATGTTGTGGAGTCTGTGGTTCTTGCCCAGTGGCCATGACAGGTTATAACAATTTACCCTAAGGAGCGAAGGAAAAAAAAATACTCTGTAAACATATTTGTGGCATCCATATACCAGTATCACAGTGTTGGCATGCATGGCTGCATTACATTGCGGTGGGTGTGACCTACGGCCTTCAGACATGCATCCAAGTGCCTAGGCCCTGGCCACACCCACCACAATGTAATACAGCCATGCATGCAAATATGTGGGCAGGTACCACGACCCACAAACATAACACAGCAACCAGCATTCCTACACAACCCCCGCACCATAATACAGCCATGCATGCAAACATCTAACCAGTTAGCAGAATCAACAAACATAACACAGCCTCCGGCACCCCTACCCACTTCCATTCACATAGTATTTTACTACTTCCAACCAAACCACAAAATCTTCAGAAGATTTCCCCTGCTCCCATCACTGTATTAACTACAAAGAACGAATACATCATAATACAGTACAGTACTCAGTAATCTGCGCAATGGCCACAACCCAAACACAAAAAGCCTCCACTGGAACCCTATGCACTTCTCTACACACAGTAGTCCAACACTTCACCCAGTGGACACACTGCAGGACTGTTGACTCCATCATCTCCATCCATGCAACCAAAACTGTAGGACATGCTAACAATCACCACACCCATGCAACCAACAATGTGTACAATGCTGACAAACCACACCCACAAGGCAACAATGGACATACTTTTCAGTGCAAGGCCTCCAGCCATGCACACAAGGTGCTAGGGTCTTACCACATACAACACAGCATGCTAAAACGTATGTAAAAATGGTCATGCCATGTGCAATCCACTCCCCATCTACAATTGAGCCTGATACCAGTCACCACAGAAAGAGGTCACCTGAGGAGCTACCCAGTCACCACACAAGCTAGGCGCCTGAGGTGCTACCTGCGAATCGCTGCAGTACTCGTGCACACCGCTGGCACACCACTGTCGTCTACCACCCAAACAAATATATTATATGAAACGCTTTTTACTCCCCCACCCTTTCTGACCCCTCTTCCACAAGGATGCTGCAAAACATGTTTTCCAGCACCTTTTGGCTCAACACTTTCCTCTGATTCACCATGGCTGCGTTTCCCAAAATTGTGATGCACATCACGCTTCCCTCTAGCCAACCACCGGGTGCACCCAATGTTCGCCAACATCATGCCACACTCCAGGCCAATGAGATTTTGACCACGCAGCAAACAGGGAAATGGGAACAAGGAGCGGAGTCAGATATCACTATTCTTTTGAGACGTACATGTTAGCTGTTTCTAAGAAAGTAATGGACGGATTTTCACCAAATACAAAAGCATTCTTTCAGGACCAAGCCATCACTCCTTCCCGGAAATTTGATGAAAATACATTCAGTGATTTGGCCTGTAGGCGTGCACAAATCAGCCACTGTAACACTATGCACTTCTATAAACACTGTATTCTAACACTTAACCCAGTGGACACACTGCAGGACTGTTGACTCCATTATCTCCAGCCATGCACCCAAAATTGTAGGATGTGCTAACAATCACCACACCCATGCAAACAACAATGTGTACAATGCTGACAAACCACACAGACAAGGCAACAATGTGAAACCTACTTGCAACCAGTGGACATACTTTTCGGTGCAAGGCCTCCAGCCATGCATCCAAGGTGCTAGGGCGTTACCACACACAACACAGCATAGTACACCCTCTGTAAAAATGCTCATGTCATGTTCAATCCACTTCCCATCTGTAATTGAGCCTGCCAGCAGTCACCACAGAAAGAGGTCACCTAAGCTAGATGCCTGTGGAGCTACCTGCGAATTACTGCAGTACTTGCGCACACCACTGACACACCACCATCTTCTTCCACCTAAACAAATATATCATATGAACCGCTTTTCACTCCCCGACCCTTTCCATCCCCTCTCCCACCCACCAGATGCTGCAAACCATGTTTTCTAGGCCCTTTCGGCACAACACTATCCTCTAATTCACCATGGTGACGTTTCCCAAAATTGTGATGCATATCACGCTTCCCTCTAGCCAACCACCGGGTGCCTCCAATGTTCGCTGGCATCACGCCACACTCAAGGCCAATGAGACTTTTGACCACAGAGCAAACAGGCAAATGGGACTGCAGAGCGCAACCAGATATCACTATTTTTTTAGATGAACATTTTAGCTGTTTAAAAAAAAAAATACTGGATGGAGTTTTACCAAATTTACAAAAGCATGCGTTCGGGACCAAGCCGCTGCACCTGCCACAAATTTGGTGAAAATCCATCCAGGGGTTTGGCCTGTAGGCATGTGCAAAGTTTTTCTCCATTCAGTCTATGGAAAAACATATTTTTGGGACCTTCCTATAACTTTGACCCCCCCACGAAACCTCCCCCAAAAATTCTGAGTGGGCCACATACTTTTTTTTTGCAAAGTTTTATGCAAATTCGTCCAGGGGGAGCAAAGTTATAAGCCGGCCAAAAAGTGGTCTTCCTATGAGATAAGCAACTTAACCATAACTACACAGCCGCTAACATGGGCCATGTAATATATATTCGTCTTAGTTTCTATTCAATTTTTCATCCATCCTTTTCATTCTTCAGATGGTTTCTTTGCTCAACTTTCATTTTGCTCCTCAATCAGTCGTAAAGCATGTCTGGGATGACAGTTGTTCAACTGATTGATCTTGACCCACTTTTTTTTGTCTGTTCTCCTTTTGGGATATGATATGATATGATATGATATGGCATTTATAATGCACTTGTACACAAGTGTTTCTAGGCGCAACAAGGCAAGGAGGGAGAAACAAAGGGAGAACAAAACAACAATCTTACTAGGCCTTGTGTCATTCAGATCGCGCAAATGCAGATGCAGATCTTGTACGCAACATGTAATATTTTATCTACAATTTTAAAGGCACCACACCAAAATGGAAGGAATTTCCACTCCTTGGCCTGATTCCTTTGGAAATTGTAGAGGTAAATCTTGTCACCTACTTCATATTCTTTCTTGTTGGTCTTTAGATCATAATAGCTCTTCATTCCTTCAGCCGACTTTTCTAAATTGTGCTGTGTATAAGCAAAAGCATGCTGTAGGTGCTTCCTTACATTTTCACTATACTCATGAGTCGTTGATGTATTTATCAGTGTCTGCTCTTGAGTTCTGTAGAGCAGATGCTGAGGAAACACCATTTTTCATCCGCTCATGAGCTCAAATGGAGACATCTTTGTTGAGAAGATTGTGTAGACCTAATAGCCATCAGGACGAGCGGTAATTGGATGTCCCAACTGTGTCGAGAGTCTGCCAACAAACTTCTTTAAGATACTCACAATTTTGTTGTTATATCTCTCACCCTTCACTTGAGGCTAGACGGTAGGCAATGTGGAGTTTTCTTTTTACCCCTAGAATCTCCCACATCTTTGCATCACCTCACTGGTAAAATGGCTTCCTCGGTCTGACTCAGTCCTTTGTGCGAGGCCGAAATAAGAGAAGAAGTGGTTGATCATTAGTGCCACAACTGTCTTCGCCTTACAATTCTGATCTGGAAGACATTCTATCCACTTTGTGAACAAGCATGTCACGGTGAACAAGTAATTTGCTCTAGAGGAGCGAATCACTAGCCCGATGAATTCATCTTGAAGTCTGACCAAGGCCGTGTCATTCCCTTTTTGGTAGGGGATCTCTGTGCATGACTGAACTGGGTTGAATTTGAGCAGACACAAGACACCCCTTTAGTTAAGTGTCAAGGTCCTGGCCAATGTGTGGCCAGTAGGCAAACCCGTGCAAGATCCCGATATGACTGGCAGTGTCTGCATCATAGGCGTGGTTCAACATTTCAGGCTCCGCAATGAGGTAAGTGTTATGTCTCATAGACACCGATGGTCCATATCGCAACGTTGGAAGCGTGTCCATAGAGTATTCAGTGTGCCTCCCAACATGGCGCCCTGGTTCAGGAGCAGCATTACAGCTTCTGTCCCTGTGGCACAGCAAGCAGTGCCCACTTTTCCAGTCAGGAACAGATATGTGACAGTGTTTCTTCGCTCCCTAGCAGATGCTTTGTGATTACATTCCTAGAAGATTCCTATCATTTGATCTGCTACGACCATTAGCTAATTCTTTCTTCTTCTCTCCACTCTCATCTCTGCCCGTGAATCTATCCTGCATTCCCGTCAAAGCCATTGCAATGGCGTTTCTGCCTGGAACGCAAATGCGTTGCCAGGCAACGGTATGGACACTGTTTGCTTGAAGTCGTTTACAGACAGTTCTTACAATTTCACTACTTACTGCTTGCTCTTTCTCTAACATTGTTATTATCCTTCTCCACTGCAGGCAGTACAGAGTGCTTCTCTGGATACACTTGGAGGCATTCCCTTGCGAATCACCTTACACGCAATTCACCACCACCACCTTGTGGACGTTCTTTGCAGCGTCCCACAAGGTGCTAGCACCTTGCCTTGTCTTTATAATAATGGCCCCTTCTTATTCATGTTAGAAAAAGAGGGGATTGTGTTTTCAAACTACGCAGATGATGCTCAATGCGTAATTCCCCTAACCGGGCATCATGAGAAGGACGAGCAGGAAGTGAACAGAATTTTCACTTTAATAGAAAAGTGAATGTTGGACAATTACCTTGCCCTCAACCGGAGCAAGACAGAACCTATGATTGTACGCAGCCCCCTTGCCCTTAGTAAACTCAACCAAGCCTATAGTTTCTTAAATTGGCCGATGACATCATATCACCCCTGTCCAAAACTAAGATTCTTGGAGTAACGTTAGATCAGTCACTAACATGAAAGCTCATTTTACAATGGTGGTCTCAGGATCAGTTTACTATGTTAAATTGCTGTTGCATTTGAGACCTATGATCTCCCAGGAAAGCGCAGAAACTATTGCTCAAGGAAATGATTTAAGGCTGGCAGATTCCTCCACCTGTTGGTTGCTAAGGGTTAATTTCAACTTTCATAGAAAGCCTCTGTTTAAAAATTCAGAACAGCCAGCTGCATGTCAGGGCCCTCTGGAAAGACAGATCAGGAAACTAGTCACTCTTCTCCCTAGGATGGTCCCCCTCTCTCCACAATAGGGTCTAGTCAGCTTTTTAGGGCTACCAAGCAACAGACAGCTTCAATAGACAGCTCTACTCAAAGGCAATTTCTGCAATCTCTTCTGGTGTTTCCTTCTTGCAGTCAGATGTTGAGTTTTAGCAGCTCTCTTGACGGTAAATTTAGCAGCTCTCCTGATGGTAATTTTAACGGCTCTTCCTGATGGTACATTTTAGCAGCTCTATCGCTTCCTCATAGTGCATTCCACCTTATATAGTAGCGATGACACCATCAAATTTGCAATCTTCGGGGAGTACCTTGCAAGCGTTCTCACAACTAGGATAGGACAGTCAACCTTCACTCTCCTCCCAACACCGCCCATCTCTACAGATTGGTTTAAGAGTCTGGAAAAAACATATGGCAGCTTCATTTGCAATCCCTATTTTTTCTCATTTGTTCTCATGTCAAGTTGTTGGCACAAACTGTGTGTCAAAACTTCATAATTTTACTAGTAACTGCCATCATATATATAAGTTCCTTTTCAGCTAATCATGGGAAATTAAATAAAACGACTGTCAGGTCTGCGCCATTTTGCATGACCGCTTGGCAATTATACGCCATTTTCACAGTAAGCATAACAGTTATGAAAATGTAGTTTACTCTCCACATTCATAAGTTCACCCTTCACCAGTTCACCAACTCACGTGGAAATTATCTTAGAAATTACACATGACTAAAGAAAATCCAACTTATGGTTGTTGAGAAAAAAGTTCTAAATGATAATAGTCCTTTTAAATTAATAGCAAATCTTTGGGATATGCCAATTTGCCAATTGGAGGCCTCCTGTCTTCAGTGTCATTTGTCTCCCTGTGCCAGTGTTTTTATTAGTATCTTTGAAGTTGGTTGTTTGGAGTTGGTTACAGCTCGTAAAGAGGGGATGCATTTGCTACACAGAGATCCCCCACTGTAGATAATGAGCCGGGCAGGCCGTGTGATGTCACAAGGCCTGTTCTCTTATCTAGAGGGGTCCACTATTTTGTTCTGAAAGGCTTGCATGTCTTGTAATTTTTTCAAAGTTCAGCTCCACTTAATTGTAGCCCTTCTTTTTACACCTCCTCTCTACATTACAGGGATACACCATCCAGGGTCATTTGTCTCTGTACAGAGCCCAGCCTTCAGGGATGACACCTTAAAGGCAGGCCACATTTTATTGCAGTTGTAAAATAGCTAGCGGGATGTAAACCAAGCTTTCCACTGGGGGAGTCCTTCATGACATTGGTCCCACAACAAGCAAAGGGAAATGCCCAGGGCCTACAGAAACTTTTTCATGGAAACAAAGTGGGATTTTCTTTTTAAATGTGTACTGGTATTTTGAATGCAAAACATTATATACATTATTTGTTGTTAACACGCACTATGATATGATATGATATGGCATTCGTAATGTGCCTATGCACAAGTGTTTCAAGGCGAGACAAGGACAAAGATGGATGAACAGAGGGAGGACAGAGACATGGATCCTACTAGGCCAAGTGACATTGAGATTGTGCAAGAACAGGGGAGCGAGTGGGGAAAAGTGCCTGGGGAAAGGGGATAGGCAGTGCTGTACATGGGATCAAAACAATAACAAGAAGTGCGGCCAACAGGTGGCAGGTGCAAGGGTAAGTGCAGACAGCAGGTGTCCAAAAGTGCAGGTAAGGGGACTGTAAGGTTACAGATACAGACCCAGTTCAAGGGTTGTCCAGAGGCAGTGCAGGTGTGCAACTGGGCGGGTAGGGACCTGTGCTCGAAATCACAGGGTAGCCAGGTGACCAGTGCAGTATCAGACTGGAAATCAGCAGGGGAGAGGAAGAGAGAAGGCAGAAGCAGATAGGAAGGTCTTGATGTGCTTCCAGAACCAGAGATGGTTCCCCTTGAGTTTCAGGGAGGCAGGGAGACTGTTCCAGAGGGAGGCCCCAGCCGAGGAAAGAGATCTACTACCAACTCATTGCTTGGAGAAGTGACTGACCCTGAGGGAGTTGGAGGTGGAGGAGCCTCATCAGAAGTTGGTCCTTAACCCTTTAATGCAGCTGTAATGCTATTACTGCCACATTTAAGGGTTCTCCCAATCAGCAGCTGGGCGTTAAATGGGATATTTACCACCAGCTTTTCGCTGGAGGTAAAAATATCCATTTAGTGCCTGTTTTTGGCACAATTAATGTGGTGCTAATTGCACCAGCACTAATAGCACCCCCCAATGGGGAATGGGAGCTTGCAGCTACTCAGGATTCGGTACTGATGGTGCCGGACCAAGCAGCAATAACACTATTTGCATTGGCGATTTCCCGGCGGTATTGCCATTGAGATACCACCATGCCTCAGATAGAGCCCCATGTCCTTTCCCTGACATTGATAGTCAGCAGGAGAATATTTTTGTCATGGCTTGCCTTAACTTGCAAACACACCTGCAAAGCTGTTTTTGTGACAGTGTTTAAAAATTATGTTTTTCATGTGAAAGGGACCCTTGAATTTCGTCGTCATTTGTGAATAAAAAAAATGTTGATTTTCCTTTGGTAATGACAGGTAGGCCTTTTTCACATTGCCCTTCAGTTTTGGGTCTTTGATTACACCCCACACCTGATCCTCTGCAAGATCAATGGATGCAGCATATCATTTTGAAGTTTATTCTTGCTTCAATTGCAAGCCAATGGGGGGCTTTAAATGCAGTGAAAATGTATGACATGGGTCTAGTGCTGAAGTGTAGTCTAGCAGCCTTTGAATTAGCTAGCTTTGATGTCTGATATTTTTGGGGAGGTCCGGGTAGAGACTATTGCTAAGAGAACAATGGCTTTATTCACTTCAATCTTGTGTGCAATGTTCAGGTGAATGTTCTGAAGCATGTTAGGGTAACAGTAGGTTTTTAGTGGGTTACTGCACTTGCTGGGGGAACAAAATACTCCCATCAAATGTGAATTCTAGAATTTTAATTTGGGAACAGGTGCTAGGAGGGGGCCAAGGGTCAGACTATGAGGATTTGCCACTTGGCAAGGGTGCAAAGCCCTGGCTTTTATATTTTATGAACAAATAGAATGATGAATGTAATTCCCTCTCAAAAAGGGGTAATCTGACAAGCAGATTCCCCTTTTCCATTTGACTACATGACAAAAGCATTGTACACTTGTGCCCTGCCACATCAGTAGTCTGATTCATGCCACTCGCACTACGCGGGGCACAGAGCAGGCTCGAAGGTCACAAGATGCCCATTTGAAAGTTGCAAGGACAGCCAAATCCCTGTGTCGAAGAGGCAGCATTTAAGATGTGCCCCCCTGTTCACAAAACTATGATGATCATAAGTCACCCATGCTAGTAGCAGGATAGAATCTAAATAAAAGCTATGCCAATCTCTAGGCATGGTGCATGGTGCTACTTATGATCACAACCGCCACGTTCCAATTGATATTGCACATGTTTCTGCTCCTGTGAGCCAGCTCCACTATGGAAGATGATGTGTACAGCCCACCAAATTGCAGGACGAAACCTGGAGAGCCGGGCCTCATCTTTCATCTATTTGTGAGGACAGGTAATACCCTCCACCTGAGACAGCCACACAGCAGGCAGCTGTCCTGTGCCCAGGCAACAGGAGAGCACACCCATTCAAAAGGAGTAGCCTCACACACGAGTGCTGCATCTCTAAAGGCCTTTGTTCTCAGTTGGAAGGGAAGGTGGTATGATTATCGGCCATCTTGGAGGAACCCCATCTCCAGCCAAAAGGCACAAGAGGCTCCTCTGGCAGCTCCAATTAGGAAGAAATCGCCTCATCCCAGCAACAGCATGGACAATATCAGAGAGACCAACCACTGATGGACTAGATGAGATGACAAGAGCGTGTCTCATTCCTTCTGGTTTTTGGCTTCGTTTTCTGTCTGTAACTTGACTGCCAGTGATCATCTTGGATTGGTCACTGACATAACTTCCAGGGTGCATCTTGCATCTGTACCATCACTTCCTGTGGCATCTTGGACCAAACCGATCTCTGCCGAAAGCCACAAGACGCTCCATTGGGAACACCAATCAGGAATAAATCGCTGGCGTCACAGCACCAACAGGGACAATATCAGAGAGACACTCCACTGATGGACAGGTGATCAGGTGACAAGAACATGTGTCATCCCTTCTGAACTTTCTAGGGAGCCCAGCCAGGGGTGTCCCAGTTAAGGGTGGAACAGTGAAGGGTGAAAACCAGCCCTTGACCAGACTCTTTGCCTATGAGCCATTGCTTTTTGCCCTTCTCCCTGTTGATTTCCAAAATCAGAGATTCTCTTCTGAACTTTCTCACACTCCCTACGCCAACATTTTACATTCTGCTTATTCTACCATCATCCTCTGCCTCCATCTCCCACTTTATTCACACTAATACTGACAAGACGAATTGCTATCTCTATTGATAAAGGCTAACCATTCTTGTGCCCTATTAGACCCTCTTGCTCTTCAGCTAGTCAAGCCTATTGAGCCCTATAGCGGCCTCTCACCTTGTTGAACTCTTCAGCCTGGCCTTTAACTCTGCTTGCATTCCCTCTGTTTTCAAAACAGCCACGGTCCTTCCTCTCCCAAAAAAGCAAAGGGCTGACCCGAACCAACCAGCTAACTTTCATACTGTGTCTCTCCTTCCACACTACCCTAAAGTGCTCAAAAGGGTTGTGTTCAACCGGTGTGCAGTAATTGAATTGCGTTAAAATAGTTGTCTGTAAATTAAAAGCTGTGGTTTGACCTGCTAATTGTGTACCCATTATAACATTTAAGTGGACACATCCAATACGTGGATTGTGGTGGAAAAGCCAAACCTTTTTGCCAGGATTTTTTGTGTAAATGGCAATTTCTGCCTCAATTTTAACAAATGGAACCCCAATCGTCTTACCAATTTCTTAGAAATCCACAACGTTCGAGACCCCATACAAGTAGGTTTCCGCTCCTGTCACTCCACAGAAAGTGCTTCCAACTTCATCACCTCTGCTAAGCACTCAAACCTATCCTCTACGCTAATTCTCCTTGACCTGTCTGCTGCCTTTGACACTGTTGATCACACTGATCTCCTTTATACTCTCATTCTTCTTGCGATTCATGATTGAGCCCTGGCCTGGATTCAATCCTACCTTGCACCTCCCCAGTCCTTTGTCTCCTGGAGCAACAACACCTCTTAACTCACTCCTCTAACTGTTGGTGTTCCAAAAGGCTCGGTTTTGGGTCTGCTCCGCTTTACACTCTACACTTCTGCTCTTGTGGCACTAATCTCATCCTTTGGGTTCTCAAGCCAACTCTTTGCGGATGACACCCAAATCATCTTCTGTTTTCCTGTACTCTCATCTGATCGCTCTATCAACATTACCAACTGTCTCCCTACCATTAATTAGTGGGTGGCTTTGCGCTGTCTGGTTTTAAACTCTACCAAAACAGAGGTACTCTTCTTCCCTGCCAAAAGCCCTCTCTCATCTCTTCCTCTGCTTATCCAGTTCCTACCTGACACTCTCCCCTACTCGTCTTTGGCTGGAAACCTCAGCATCAGATATGACCCTTCTCACATCTTCTCTACTTCCATCTCCAAAACTGCAACAGTAGCTCACCTCAACCTCCTAAATATTAAGCAAATCAGACACCCCCTTCCTTTCAACACTGCCAAGCATCTCTTAACCACTCTTGTCTTCTCTAAACTGGAGCACTGTGCCAGCATCCTCTATGGTCTTCCCAACTATGCTTTCTGTCTTCTCGACAAGATCATTAACTTTGCTACCAGGACTCTCTTTGAAATCCAATCTTTCACACCTAGTTCCTAGTACCATCACCAGGCTGGATGGCTGATAATGCAAGACAGGGACAGATTCAAAAGTCTTCTCCTTGTTTACAAATTTATCCATGGTAAGGCATCCACTGTATCTTTCCTCCTCTATCCAACTTTATAAGCCTTCTCATAATCTCTGTTCTGTCTCCTTGACTACCCGTGTGGCTCCTCTCCCTCCCTGTGCTTCCTCTCGGTTCCGCTCTTTCTCTCTTTTTGCTCCACTTGCATGTAATTTTCTTCCCCCAGATGTCAGAAAAACAGTCCATATAGATTTGTTCAAAACCAAACTAAAAGCCTACCTCCTCGCCTCAGGGTTACCCTCTTAACCTACCTCTCATCTGCCTGCTAGCCAACATTTTTCACTAGGCTCTAACCTGCCTTTGTCTCTCAGTCCCTCTGCCTCCATTCTAGCACTTAACTCATCATGGTCACATCTCAAGCACATCTTGAATACCACCTACTTGCACTTAAAAATATCCAATGCTGGTTGTCCTTAATCTATGTATGTCCAATTATGTATTGCCCCTGGTGACTGTCCCATTTACACACCTCCACAAACTGGTCAGAATGTCCCTCAAACTCACCCTATTGTACGAAGCTCACTACCCATCAAGTCTGATTTCTTATCTGTTTTTGGTTCTTTTGTGATTAAAAGAGACTTGTTTATTACTAATACATAATGATAGGCTTAAGGGCTTTGGTCAATTGGAGCAGTGTTCCACCCTTTTCATTCTCACTGTCCTTATATCTCTTTCCTGTCCCCTCCACTTCCTCTGGAGCAAAGCACTTTGGGTGTGGCATAAACAGGGCAATGTCCACTCTGTTCAAGAACAGGGATTGGACCACTAAGACAGGCTAGTTTTAGTCCCATCACCTAAGGACATTTGCAAATAAAAGAAGGGGTCTTCCACCCCTTCAGAAGATTTGCTAAATTCATTCTGGGTTTTTAACTGATGGGCTATTATGCATGGTATGCAAATAGGACAAGCATACTCGTCCATAGCACTTAAGTGGTTAAGGCTGCAGATTCTTTCTGAAGATCAAACTGGTCTTCCTTTGGGAGAGTTGCACTCTCCAAGGATCTCAGTATGAGATGCCAAAGGAATTGTCCAAGACAGAAGAAATATGTTTCCCCAACACCTTAGAGGGCACATCGGAAGTAACATCTGCTGTGGTTCAGGAACTAACACTCTGCACCAGAATCGCCTGAGCTGGGAGAGCAGACCCTTTAAAGGACTATCCTATCCTTGATTGGCCCTTGAATGGGCCACACAACAACCATAGGACCAGACCAGTAAAACCACACCACACTGAACTGGTCGCTCTGTGTTCACCGCACCTAGAATAAGAGGGACATTGATGGCTCTGGCTACTATGCTCCACATATCGAATATTTCTTCCACCTTCGACCAGCTCGACACTGCATTGTGTCCTAGCCAAAGCTCATCACCTGGTCAGCCTGAAGTGACTACTCAATGCCAGGGCTCTAACTGAATCACTGTAGACTCACTCTCCAATGCTAGCCGGGGTATACAACAACGGCTTGGCCCAGCTAGCCCTTGACCTGCTGTGACATTATCGCACATCGACGCACCCATGATCACCACTTCAACCATCATCGCCCATCCACTTGAAGTGCTGGAGTGTTACCAATCGTTGCCTTCCAGTGCCTAAAGATGACTCACCTGGCCAACTGCAAAGTGTTTCTGGGACCTCCCTGTCCAGCATCCTTGAACAGCCGCCGTTCAACCTTACGAGCCATGCTCGAAACCTGGTTGCTGCCAGTGCCTACATGATACAATGTGCCCAAACTGAGCCTGATATGCTCGTATCAACATTCAACCCCGATTTTGACTGTGTCAACCCACCAAATAACTTGCCTCTGAACTTACACCTCGGTCCACTTGGATGCTAGAGAATGGTAAGGTCACGATCGCTCTTGTTTTTTTTACCAAGACAGCCCTTTTGTAATTAGTACTTTATCTACCATCCCTGGAACCATGCTCAGAGTGCTGCTTTCTTCAGTTTGTCAAATCTTTTCTGTTCTTCCTTTGGGGTGGGTTTTGTGGATTATTCTCAATTTGTTCTACATGCAAATGGTGTGTTTAATTAAAGTGTTTTCATGTTTTTATAGACCATTGATTGGACATTCCCTTTATTTTGGACAGTGATACTCTGTTGTTTTGGTCACTACTGGTATATGTTGACACCCCTCTTAAGAGCATAGCCTTCCAATGGCCCACATTACAACAAAAGGCAAAGCAGGCATAGCTCTTATTTTCCCCTGGTTTATCTTTATGCTTACGTTGTGTTTTGGTTTGAGTGGCCCATTTTACTCCTACTCATCCTTGTACTCCTGAGAAGCAGAATCCAATTTGTCACACTGAGTTTATGAGGAGGTAAGGGAAAGAGAGACTAAGATCTCAGTGAGATGCTCATTTGACTCCCAAAATACTTCTGTGCTAGACATCTTCGCACAGAGAAGGAGTGAGGAGATCTTATTGGCTACACACCTAAATACCTATTCTATCAAATATATAATTCCAGCAGCTCATTTACTTCTAAAATATTCCCTAACATTTAAGGATGTACAATCATTATATGCTCCCATCCCTCAGCACTACAAATGACATGGAAGAATGTACAATCTATTTTCCTTTATGTTATCACTCTCCCTGGGAATTAGTTCCCATTGATGCCATTCTTATGTATGTATTTCTTTTGACTGTCTCACAGACAGGTGGCCACCCTCTTAGGAACTGGTTCAATTCTCCCCCTCTAGGAAAAGTGGGCATGATGAGGTAATCTTTCTTCCACAGCATGGTCTCCCTCTTTCTGTATTGGGACCTGCCTGCTGTCTCTTCCACTGAAGAGTTCCTGGGTTTTTAACTCCAAGTATGCCTCTCTTACAGTGCTCTGTTAGTAATCCATAAAATGAGTTAAAAAGGAAGTCAATCAATTCTATTCTCTTTTCTGTTGTTTTCAATTCTCCTTTTGCTCCTTTTTCCTCTCCATCAGTCACTGCGCGAGTGGGTGTCTGTCAGAGAATCTATGGATTTGAACTTTTAAAGAGCAGAAAGCATACTCATTAAAGGTGTGTATAATGTCTCTAAAATAGTTGATCAATGTACGTGATTAAACAATTTTCTAAAAGTGACATCACACTAAATTGACCCCTCCATGATCATTGGGAATCATATTGAAAATGCAGCCTGACAGGAGTGACTTTTAAACCTAGTTCCTCTCTGATTTGATGTGATCACATCTTGTATATTTCTGCATTAAACATTTATAATGTTCTATAACAGCATATTCTGCACGTGTTCATGTTATTAAATCAGTTCATGAGATTGCTCCTACTCAGATAAATTAAATGATTACAGGGTGCTCGCATCATGATATGAGACGTGTGCAACACATTTCTATTTTTTTCTCGCTTTGATCCTTTTCCACACAAATTCCATTTACAGCTCAAAATAACAGACTCCATCACGAATGCTTGGATTTATAAATAATTGGCACACACTCTTTTTGCCTGACGATATCCACTTCACCACATTTGAATAAAGAAGCTAACTTAAAATAAAATTGAATTTAATGCCATCTAATATGGTGTTTCAAGCTAAATTTAAATATTTAAATATGGCAAACATTTGGAACTGAAATATGAATCCAATGTAATGTCAATTATACATTTTTTTCTCTTCACAAAATATTACATGTAAATCCAAATTCTCTATCCAGTAACAGAACATCTATTGGGTAATTCATAGAAATTTGCGCACAAGTGGCGCACGCGACTGGCGCACAGTGTGCGCATGCGAATGTCTGCGCCAGCCGCGTGCGCTAAAATCGATTTCCGCGCACAGTCTATTCATGGATTTTATCCTCCAAAACCAGCCGTGGCGCAGAGTGGCGCAGCGAACCTGCAGCAGCGCCAGTTACGCCCCCAAGAACGCCCTTGCGCAAGGAGAAGCTATCAAAATCCCCAATCCAGCGCAAAGGGCTGCGCTAACCCTGGACCAGTTTACAGGGCTGCCAAACAGCAAACGCCAAGTGGGGAACATGCATTACTGGGGTTCGCGTGAGGTTTCACACACGAAAGGGCCTGTGCGAGTGGGGTACGTGTATAACTGGGGTTCGTGGGAAGTTTCACACGCGATAGGCCCTGTGCGAGCGGGGTATGTGTATTACTGGGATTCGCGGGAAGTTTCACACGTGATTGGAGCAGGGTACGTGTATTACGGTGTTCGCAGGAAGTTTCACACACGATAGGCCCTGTGCGAGCGGGGTATGTGTATTACTGGGGTTCGTGGGAAGTTTCACACGCGATTGGAGCAGGGTACGTGTATAACTGGGGTTCGCGGGAAGTTTCACAGGCAATTGGAGCAGGGTACGTGTATTACGGGGGTTCGCGGGAAGTCTCACACGTGATTGGAGCAGGGTATGTGTATTACGGAGGTTCGTGGGAAGTCTCACATGCGATTGGAGCAGGGTACGTGTATTACGGGGGTTCGCGGGAAGTTTCACACGCGAAAGGTCCTGTGCGAGTGGGGTATGTGTATAACTGGGGTTCTCGGGAATTTTCAAACGCGATAGGCCCTGTGCAAGCGGGGTACGTGTATTACTGGGGTTCGTGGGAAGTTTCACATGCAATTGGAGCAGGGTACATGTATTACGGGGTTCGTGGGAAGTTTCACACGCGAAAGGGCCTGTGCGAGTGGGGTAAGTGTATATTCGCGGGAAGTCTCACACGCGATTTCAGCAGGGTACGTGTATTATGGGGGTGCGAGGGAAGTTTCACGCACGAAAGGGACTGTGCTTGTGGGGTACGTGTATTCCTGGTGTTGTGCGAGAAGTTTTACATGCGAAAGTGCCCTGTGCGAGTGGGGTACGTGTATTCCTGGGATTCGCGTGAAGTTTTACACGCGAAAGGGCAACGCCCGTGTGCGATACGTCACAGACGCGCTTACGCGGTAAGGGCCTTTGGTCCAATGAAATCGCGTACGTGTGCTGACCCGCTTACGCGCTAAAGGCCTTTCCTCGAATTACACGCTGAAGTGCAATTTTTTCACGTGCCAAATCACTACGTATCAAGCTGGCCACGCATACACACAGGGAAGACCACGCTTCTGCCCTGAAGGCCAATTCCTGCCCCCCAGAGCCCAGAGCACGCTCCCAACCTGACATCTGCTGCTACCTGACTGTCTGCTGCCCACGTGCCCTGCTATTTGGTGCCTGCACATCAGCCATCTGCAGGGGTCCAGTTGCTGTGCCCACCCCTGCTGGAACAGAAGACTCCCGACTGGGATACCATCGCTCCACAGCCCAGCCCCAGGACCCAGTTGCCCACCCACTCCTGCCTCTGGGGTTGCCATGTCAGGCACATCTCCATCTGGCACCACTGGCAACCCCCAGCCAGAGAGGCAGAGGGCCACCAGCTTCAATGCCACCGAAGTTGGTGTCCTGGTGGAGCATGTCCTGGGGCATTATGATGCCCTCTTCGGAACATCACCCGCCAACAAGGAAGGACGGGAGAGGATCTGGGATGACATTGTGGTTGCCATCAACGCGGAGGGGTTGGCAACCTGCAACATCAAGCACGCCAAGAAGCGCTGGGAGGACTTCAGGTCCAAGACCCTCCCCAAGGCCCGGCGCCTCGCAGAGGGGGGCCGGGCACGCATGAGTAACATCCAGATCAGGGTCCTGGAACGCGTAGGCCCAGCGCTACATGCCCAGATCCTTCGGAGGCAGACCCATCTGGAGTTGAGCGGTAAGTGGGCAAGTATTGCTGTGTGTGACAGGGCATGTTGCAGTGTGCTGGTAGTCTGATAATTGCCTGTATGTGTGACATAGACCATGTATGGATGTGTGTGTGCAGGGACATCATGGTCATGCATGTGAGACCAGTTATGTGTGAACCACATGGTTGGTGCATGTGTTTTAATGCAACATGGGGAGCTCTATGCGGAATGCACACATGAAACCATGGCTGTCTCCGTTCCTGGACATGGAGGGGGGGTGAGGAATGGGTGCTGATGTCATGTACATGTATGGTACACATGTGTGTGTGTGCCTGAGAAGTGTGTGTGTGACTTTGAAATGCATGGATGCATGTGACTTTGAAGGCAACATCTTGGTTTACAGGGGCCCTTCTACATGGATGTTGATGTTGATTGCAGGCGCCAGGACTGTTTCTGCATGTGTGTTGTGTGCATTCACCCATGTGTTGTGGAATGACAGGATGGAAGTGACATTTGACAGTGCCACTCATGTGTTATTGCTTCCTGTCTAGGGTATTTTGAACTGTACCCTGATGCTTGTGTTCTATGTCTCCCTCTACGCAGCGTCAAGTGAAGAAGAGGGCGGAGACGGCGCTGTGGAGACCAAGCGGCGGGGATGCCTCCACTGGGCGGCGACGCAAGGCCCAGCCACCCTCCCAGGAATTACCATCATCCGGGAGCGAGGGGGCTGGTGCTGCGTCTGCCACAACGGCTGTGGCGGAAGAGCCGGGTGAGCCCCCACAGGGGCTTCCAATGGCGGAAGACGGTGTGGAGACATCCAGGTTGGTGATCTCCACAGAGAAGGAGGAGCCCGCTACTGAGCCGCACATGGGGCCTGGTGGGGGTAGTACCACTGGTGCAAGTGGTGCAGTCCAGGGCCAGGGTCAGGAGGCAGCACAGGTCACCGCGGAGGGGCCTGTGCATGTCGCTGTCCCTGAACCTGCAACTGCACCACCATGCACCAGCAGGGGGGCCCCGTCCCAGGCCCATCCGCAGGTAGGGGAGAGTTCCATGTCATCTGCCTCTCCACTACCTGTGGACGAGGGGTCCCACGAACGTATGGGCTCCATCCTGGTTGGTGGGTTCCTACATGTGTCGCGCACTCTGGCGGACCTCTCCTCCTCTGTGGAGACTATGCGCCAGTCGTTCTCCACACCGTCTTCCGGCCCAGATTCCACCAGGGCCCCCGTGGACCTGGCCCGACCAACACAGCCAGCTTGGTGGAGCTCACATCCCTGCCACAGTCGGGAGTCGGCAGCCCAGCAGGGGTGGACACCACAACTAGAGACCAGCTGATGGAGGATGTGCAGGCACCATCAGACACGGCACATGGACAGCAGCAGCAGGAACAGGCTCTAGGTGGGAGCAATGATGGCTCGGGCCATCATCATCAGAGGGGCAGGCATCGGCCAGAGGGCAGGAGGACCCAGGAATGGGAGTGTCTTCCGTGTGGCACCGGTTGGGCCAGCAGATAGGTGCGGAGTGGCGGTGGGTGGAAGAGACGCGGCTCACCATGGTCAGGGCGGAGTTCTCCATTCGTCGGGCTTTGAGGTGGGCAGAGTGCCTCGAGGCAACTTGCAGGGAGTTGGAACAGGCCATGAGTGCCTCCCTGGGAGACCTCGGGGCCAGGACAGAGGCCCCCCTCCGGCAAATAAACAATAGAGTTCGATGTTGCCCTGGCCCAGGACACCACAGAGTGAGCCGCTGGACTTGCCCGCCGCCATTGTATATAGTTAGATAGTGTTAGGTTTCCTTTCATTTTTTCTTTATTTTGGTTGCTCTTGGACAATGCACCACGTTTTTGTATATAGTTTTTTATTAGGTAGTATTTTTGATAGGTTTCATTTCATCAGTTGGGCTCATGGACCCTGGATTGTTCATCTGTACATAGCTCACCATTGGATTGTTCTCTTTTTGTTTATTTTCACCATTGAGCAATGGTTTTCACTTTCTTTTTTCCCTTGGATTTGCTATGTTGGACTGTGACTTTGGACACCATTACTTTTGGATTTCTTTGGATTATTATTTCTTGTTTTTTATTCTTTTACGGGCATGCAGCTTTTCTTTTATTATTCCCATTGTTGTGTGTTGGATTTAGATTACATTCATGTTGTGTTCAATACATTTTTTTCTTCATACGTTGATGTGTGGTATTATCTCATTGGTTTCATGCCTGTCATGATATGGGTTTTCACATTCACTTGCACCCATTGTGTGTGTGTGACGGACATGTGTTCATTTACATACTTGCCACTGGGGTTGTATCATGTCATTGCCTTTTCTATGTGGGTGGACGCAATACTTGGTTGGGTCTTTGGGCTGGGGAGGCTGGCCATAAGGGCCATGATTGAGGATCGTCATGACCTGGGGGACATGAATGGGACATGAGTGGGGGCCTGCTGGCAGGTGCCCTGCTCTGCTGGGATGTGGGGGTGCAAGGGGACATGAGTGGGACATGAGCGTGTGGGTCCTCCCAGGTGTTCCCTCTACACCCTCCATGGCCCCTGCTGGCAGCCCACACCACAGGGGACTACCCTGCACCCCTGGTCATGTCCCGCAGGCAGCCCATTCACCTTGGGCATGCCCCCCAGCCAAGCCACATGTCACCTTGCACTACTGATCACCAACTCATGTCCCCTTGCACTCCCACACCCCAGCAGTGCAGGGCACCTGCCAGCAGGCCCCCACTCATGTCCCCTTGCACCCCCACCCCCCAGCAGTGCAGGGAACCTGCCAGCAGACCCCCACTCATGTCCAACTCATGTCCCCCTGCACCTCCACCCCCCAGCAGTGCAGGGAACCTGCCAGCAGGCCCCCACTCATGTCCCACTCATATCCCCTTGCACCCCCACCCCCAAGCAGTGCAGGGCACCTGCCAGCTGTCCCCCACTCATGTCCCATTCATGTCCCCCTGCACCTCCACCCCCAGCACTGAGGGGCACCTGCCAGCAGGCCCCCACTCATGTCCTCCTGCACCCCCACCCCCCAGCAGTGAAGGGCACCTGCTAGCAGGCCCCCACTCATGTCCCCCTGCACCCCCACCCCCCCAGCAGTGAAATGCCGATCTCATAACACAAACCAAAAGTCAACTATGTACATCAACACATGTCCGTCACACACATACACTGGTTGGCATTGCTTGTGTAAACCCACATTTTCACATGCATCAACCCAATGAGCGAATCCCACACACGGAACTACATGAAATCATAAATGAAATGAAAGCATACCAAAATATGAAATATGAAATGAAAAGCATGTGAAAAAGATGATTGAATGAAAATGATAACCAACCCAAAACAACGTGAAAGAAAAACAGTCCAAAGTCACCCTCCAACAACGCAAATCCAAAGGAAATGTAAAAAAAAATCTTCATTGCTTCATGTTCATAATAAAAAAAAAAAAGAGAAATCAATCCATAGTCCAACTATTTACAATCCATTGTCTGGAAAAAATAAATCCATTGCTCCATGTCCATAATGCAAAAAAAAAAAAAAAATGAATACATGATGAAACTATATACAATCCATTGTCCAAGGATGTAAAGGGTCCACGTTCCAACCAAACATATGAAACCTTCCTAACAAACTACCTAAAAATATAACTATATACAAATTTGTGTGGCATTGTCCATTGACCACAAATAAAAGGAAAAGGAAAAGGAAACCTAACTCTAAAAACTATTTACAGTCTAGTCCGACGGCTCACTTTTGGATGTCCCGGGCCAGGGCATCATCGAACTCCTGCTCAATGTCCTGGAGGTGGTCCTCTTCCATGGCCCCGAGGGTTCACAAGGATGACGACATGTTCTCCTCCAACTCCCTGCGAATTGCCTCGAGGCACTCGGCCCGCCTCAGGGCCCTCTGCATGGAGTTTTCCACCCTGACCATCGTGAGCCATGCCTCTTCTGCCTGCTGCCTCTCAGCATCTATAGTATGGCCTAACCGCTGCCACACGGAACACACTTCCAGTCCAGGGTCCTCCTGCCCTCTGGCCGATGCCTGCCCCTCCGATGTCAAAGGCCCTGAGCCATGATGGCTCCCACCTTGTTGCTGCTGCTGTGCCTCTGCCTGTGCCCTGGCTCTTGCTGCCTGCACATCCTCCTCTGGCTGGGGTGCAGTTGTTGAGGTGGCCACCCCTGCTGGACGTCCGACTCCCGACTGTGGCAGGGATGTGTCCTCCACCAGCATTGCCGCAGGGTCAGAAGCAGCTCCACAGGGTACCCAGTTGATACATGGGTGGGAAGATGGCATGGAGGACGACTGGGGCATAGGGGGTTCAGTTGAGGAGGGGGTCGGAACAAGGTCCAGAAAACGGAGGAATCCGGCCCTCGTGAGCTGTCCCAGTAGGTCAACGCGGTCAACGAGCCATTTGAGAAGACGTGCAGTCTCCTCATGAAAAGACTGCAGGTCACCTCTCATGGCCCGTTGACGCAACGCCACCCCACCCAGGACAGGCGCAACCGGGTCCCGGAAAGCCATGTCCGCAGGGAGAGGAAGGCCAGTTATTGTAAGCAGATCCCCTCCCTGAAAACGGGTCTGGACGTAGGCATCCCTGCTAGTGCGGGATGATGCAGTCACAGGATCGGGGACAGGATTACACACAGGCACCTCCGCGGTGGCCTGTGCTGCCTCCTGTCCCTGCCCCTGCACTGCACCACTAGCACCAGTGGAATCCCCACCTCCAGACCTCGTGTCTGTCCCTTGCACGGCCTCCTCCTCCTCCACCAAACCCCCCACGAACATGGATGACTCCGTGCCATCTTCCTCTGTCGCACCCTGTGGGGTCTCAGCCGCCCCTTCTGCTGTCCAACTCTAACCTCTGCCTCTTGGACCTTCCCTCGGCAGCTGTGGCCTGGGACGCGGCACCAGACTCCTCACTCCCCGACAAGATGACAACCTGGGAGGGGAGCCGGGCCTTGTGTCTCCGGCTGGCGGGATGATCCCTGCCGCTGTGCTCCTCCGCCCTCTTCTTCAGTTGACGCTGCAGACAGGGAGAGATAAAACACAGGCATCAGGGCACTGTACAATGGACTGATACACACATGACAGTTGCACATGAGTGGCATTGTTTAACTACAGACACGGCATCATACTCCACGACACACATGTCATTTTAACTCACACACATGAATATTTCAACAGAAATATTGCACCAGGCAGCACCATCCATACACATACAACAGCATGAACAGCCAAAGGTGAGCCTGACATAACATGAAACACAAGGAGTGCACTAGACATGCACACACGCCACCACACTTACATGCATGTCTACATCTCCTCCACCTGTTGCAGTGATGAGATCGCCATACATGTCACATCTGCTATTCATCCTTCTACATATCAGTGTCACGTGCATCCATGTTGCATCACAGTTTCACACTTGTCACATACACATACATGCACATGTACACAGTGCAGATACATGCATTATGAACCACCATCCATGCCACAACCATGCCAATGTACATACACAGAAATTCAACACATGTGTGCTCCCACACCTGCATTTGCCCAGCATGCTTACCAACACATACACCATCAATGTGTCTCACAACTGAGAGGACTCACATGTAGCAGCCTCCCACCCATGTTCATACATATCCCTACATGGCCCTAAATAAACACATGTGCAACCTGCACACTACTGGCACACCACGACATGCACAGCATACTATCAACATGCATGTACACTTACCGCTCGACTCCAGACGGGTCTGCCTCTCAAGGATCTGGACGTAGAGCGCTGGGCATATGCGTTCCAGGACCCTCATTTGATGGTTCGACAGCTGGCCCTGGCGCGCCTTGGCATCCGCTGCCTTAGCGAGGCGCCGGGCCTTGTTGAGGGTCCTGGACCTAAAGTCCTCCCAGCGCTTCTTGACATGATGTAAGTCGCGGACTGCCACCCCCTCCGCATTGATGGCAGTCACGATGTCCATCCAGATCCTGGTCCGTCCTTCATTGTCGGTGCGCGAACTTCCAAAGAGGGCATCATACTGCCCCAGGACTTGCTCCACCAGGACACCAACTTCGGTGGCAGTGAAGCCAAAAGGTGGGCATGGTGGGCGCGGTAGGGGACGTGGCCTGGATTTGCAGGGTGCCCCTATACCCCCATGTGTGGAGGAACAATCAGGGACACCCATGCCCCCCCCTATGGTTGAGGGAAACGTGGCTGACACCATCCCAGCTCAGCCCCTGTTGGACCAGCCCATTGTGGAACCTGACCTGGCACAGGATGACTCCCTGGCTGTCATGATGCCCGCTCCCGGGGAGCCGGTTCAAGCCCTGCATCCCCGAAAGCGGACATCCCGTCCCCAAGGAAGGACCCAGCAACCCCATATAGGGGCCCTTTGGACAGTGTCCTGGCGCCTATGGCGCCAGGCTCATAAAAGACATCAGTCCTGGCGCCATAGGCGCCAGGCTCATTATGGAAGTGCTTGGGTGCACTTACCTGATGCAGACCATGCTGCAGGATCCCGGTCTCCTTGAGGCCTGAAAGGAACTACTTTACCTGTGGGACTAATTTACCATCCGGGCGTGGTCGGGGAAGGATACATACCTGATTGGAGGAAGGATACATACCTGGGACTTCTTCCAAGGCTATTTAAACCCCACCCGAACAGCCACACGTGCTTCGCGTTGTTCTGCATCTAGCAGCTGGATGCTCACCGTGTCTGCTCCTGCATCCTGACTTCTGCCACGCCTGCCAGCATCCTGGATCACCTGCAAAGGAAGAGAAGAAGAGAACAGAAGAAGGAAAAGTCCTTACCTGCTAAATCCGCATCCCGGAGACATCTCGCCGACAATCCTGAAAAGGAAGACTTTTATTTAAAAGATCATCGCGTCGATCGCTGCAGCGCCGCATTCCACTCACCTTTACAGGGCGCCTCCATGTTCAGCAGCGATCATCCGGATTCGCAGTCACGCCCCAGCGCCTAGGGAGAAAAAGACCAGAACAAAAGGTGAGAGAGAGAAGGGAATAAGGAAAGCTAAATCTCCATGTTAAGACTTACCTGTTGTTTCATTCCCTCTTCATTTCGGGTCCGCGCCGCATCCTGGTATTTCCGGACCCCGGCCCCTAAGGGGAAAAAGAGACATCAGCGTTAATGAGCGAATGAAAAGACATTACCAAAAAAACGCTCATTAAAGTCTGACCTGATTTCTACAAGGATTTCACCTCTCATCTCGGGTCGGTGCCTGTTCCCCGGCATTCCGTATCCCGGCCCCTATGGGGAAAAAGACACTAGCATTAGTACATTAATGCATGGACACAAGGGGAACCTCTTATCAAAAAACTTACCTGGAAGCCAAGCAAGTTTGGTTCTCACCAATCCGAAAATCCAGTGAAGTAACTGGATACCAACGCGCCCCTGCATCAGAAGCAGGATGGAGAGCTCGTCCTTCCAGACCCTAAGGTGAGACGCTACGAGGAATCACAGAAGGGTTTCTAGGAGGGTGCGAGGGGAAAGTGGGAGGCTGATTGCATTACCCCGCAGACAGTTAATCCCCTATTTTCGCCTACAGAAGGATACTTCTGCGAGCCAGACAAGCCAGATTTGGGGGCCCGGTCCAGTCCGTCTTCCGAACCCTGCGCATCACCTTAGAAGAGGTCACAGCAGCACGAACCAGGCCAGCGCCTCCGTGGAAGTCAGGTGAGCGTTACAGAACGCAAAGCCTTCCTACAAATTCCCACCCAGGCGCTATGGAAAGTTCTGAGACTGATCAGTTGGCCCAATTACTGGGGGAATTACGGGCCGAAGTACATGCCGCTCGTCAAGAGACAAATGCCCTCAGGAGGGAATTAATAATATCAAAGGAAAGAACTGATGCCCTGGCCAGACAGCTTTTGCAAGGTCAAGCTGGGAAAACTCCTCTACCCCGCTCCTGTGGTTTCCAGTAACCCTGTGCAGATTAATCTACCTGGAAACATGCCGCTGGCCCCACCCGAACGCTTTGCTGGGGACCCCAAACGATTCGCCGTATTCATGAATCAGTGTCGTTTGCACTTCCTATGCAGACCTGGGGCCTTCCCTAATGATCAGACCAAGGGAGCCTTTGTATTGTCATATCTCAGCGGCTGCGCTGCCGATTGGTCAGTTCCACTGGTTACTCAAGATGACCCGATTCTCCGTGATTTTCAAAGGTTTCAAGCAAGCATGGAAAGGTTATTTGCTCGACACTCTCAGGGGCAGGCTCTGGATGACGAACTTCTATCCCTGCGACAGGGCAATCAGGAGCTCCTATCCTATATTGCAACCTTTAATAGACTAATTGTTGAAACGGGATGGCCAGAGGATAAAAGAGTCACGTTGTTTTATTGAGGCCTATGCGGAGAACTTAAAGATGTCTTGGCCCAAGTTGTAAATCCGCCCCAAGAATGCACAGAGTATATAGACTTAGTGGTCCAATTGGATCACAGACTTCAAAACAGAAAAGCAGATCGGTCCAGGTTTGAGACCCGGGTGTTGGTCAAGACGCATGCTAATCCCAAGGGAGTTGATGTCTCTGAGCCTATGCAAATTGGAGGGGTTAAAGGACCCTTAACTCAAAAGGAACGTGAAAGGAGGCTGCAGTTAAAATTATGTCTTTATTGTGGGAATTCCGCCCTGAAAGGCGGTAGGAGCCGCTGATAAAAACCCTGAAGACTCTGTTTCGGGAAACGACTCCGCCCGACAAGTGTAGGGGTCCGCTTGCCGAGCTTGAAAACTAACTCTCAGACCTCGCATTTCATTGTGCCAATGGTTCTCGTAGATCCAGAACAGCCTAAGCGGTTGCATGCAATAAAGGCATACATCGATAGTGGGGCTATTGGAAACTATGTGGATCGTGAATTGGTCTCTAGGATTAACCTCCCTCTCCGTCCTAAAACCAGCAAAGATGTCATCACCACAGTCGATGGAACTGAAATTGCCTCTGGACCGGTAACACATTCCACTACTGAGGTGACTCTTATTGGTCCCGACGGCCATCGGGAGGGTGTTGTGTTTGATGTAATCAAGGCTCCACAGTTTCAGGTTATTCTTGGAATCCCTTGGTTAGAGACACATAATCCTCGAATTGATTGGCGAGCTAAGAGAATAACCTTCCCGGATTGTACACAAACCTGCTACCCAGAAAACCTGAAGATTAATCTAGCATCTGTAACCTCTGCTTCCATGCAACTACCTCCGGAATACCAAGACTTTCAGGACGTCTACCAAAAGGAACAGGCCAACACGTTACCTCCTCACAGATCGTACGATTGCCAAATCGATCTGGTGCCCGGTGCACAACCCCCTTGTAGCAGGATTTATGCCCTTACCGAACCTGAGAATCTGCATTTGAGACAATATTTGGATCAATACCTAGCTAATGGTTTTATTCGCCCGTCAAAGTCCCCGGCATCCTCGGCTTTGTTCTTCGTGCCCAAAAAAGAAGGCGACCTTAGAACTTGTATCGATTACCGCGCATTGAACCAGATAACGGGGAAAAACCGTTATCCTCTGCCTCTGATCCCTAAACTCCTTGACCAGGTGAAGGACACTTGCATATACACCAAGTTAGATCTCCGGGGGGCTTATCATCTGGTACAAGTTAAAGAAGGCGACGAATGGAAAACTGCCTTCCGTACTAAATACGGATTATTCGAGTACCAGGTGATGCCTTTCGGATTGTGTAACGCGCCGGCTGCCTTCCAATACTTCATGAATGATGTCCTTTGGGAACTCATCGATGTTTGTGTTGTCGTATATATCGATGACATTCTGGTGTACTCCTCTTTGGAATCTGATCACAGAAAACACGTCAGGGCAGTACTTGAAAAACTGCGTCAACACAAACTATTTGCTAAATTGGAGAAATGTGTTTTCCATACCACAGAAGTCGAGTTTCTAGGTTTCATCCTGACACCCAAAGGAGTCCGAATGGACTCAAGAAAAGTGGATGCCATCCTCAAATGGCCATCACCTAGCTCTGTAAAAGGGGTTCAAAGCATGCTCAGCTTTGCCAATTTCTATCGCAGGTTTATCCCGGAATTTTCACGCGTGGTACAACCCATTACTGCACTCTTGAGGAAAAATAAACGTTTTGAATGGTCTGAAGAAGCCGAGCAGGCCTTTCAGGATTTAAAAGCTAAGTTTACCTCCGCACCTATATTGAAACACCCGCGTCCAGATCTCCCTTATGTCATCGAGACTGACACATCCAGCCTTGCCATGGGAGCTGTCCTGTCCCAAAGAGATCCCGAAACCAACCAACTGCATCCCGTAGCATTTTGGTCCAGAAAATTCTCGGCACCCGAGGTTAATTATGCAATCACGGACAAAGAACTGTTAGCCATTAAGTCCGCTTTTAAAGCCTGGCGGCATTATCTGCTTGGCGCTCGACATACCATCACAGTGATCACTGATCACTGGAATTTACAGTATTTGAAAACCGCCAAGGCTCAGTCATCACGGCAGCTCCGATGGGCTTTGTTTTTCGCTGAATTTGATTTCGTGATTACCTATCGACCTGGCTGCAAGAATGGCAAAGCAGACGCCTTATCCCGAATTGGAATGGGAGAATCTGATACAAACTCAGAACCAGTACCAATAATTCCCGAACAGAGGATTCTAGGCATGACTTCGTTACAGACGCTTGAAGACATTCAAGCCAGAGTGAAACAACTCCTGGACCCTACAACCTTACAGGATTGGATACAAAAGGGATCAGACTTTACCATAGATAATGGTTTACCTTATTTCCAAGGACGCTTATTCCTGCCACATAAGGAATTACATGAACTAGTTATTTCCGGTTATCATGATGCATTAATAGAGGGACACCCCGGTATTGCCAAGACAGAGGAAAAGGTGAAACGATAATTTTGGTGGCCCTCTGGGCGAAAAGATGTTAAATCTTTTGTGATGTCCTGTGGTGTTTGCGCCCAAAATAAAAGTCAAAAGAAAAGACCAGCCGGTCTCCTTCAACCTCTAGACATACCGCCAGCACCCTGGCACACCCTATCAATGGATTTTATTTTTCAGTGTTCGTTCAGGCTGATTGTTTCAATTCTCCCACTTTTGCTACGCATTCCTCAGCCCTATTGTCACATTTATGACATGCTTCTGTCATTGATGAACCCCACATCGGCCCACATGTGTTACCTTGTTAGGTGAATGATTTGACCATTTAGGCTGATTGAGTATTGGCCTGATCACATACATTTTTGGGGCCTGTTTGAATGTGGAACATGATAGTTGTTTCCTGTCATGTTCAAGTGCACATCCATTGATGTGTACATCGGCCTGCAATCACCATATTTTTGTACACTGGATGTCTTGCAGTGTGTGGCAAATGCCTATTTTGTCACACTATGTAGCATTTTTCATCTCATCATGTCCATCTCACATGGATGGCTGACAGTATTCATTCACTGACATATGGATGTACTTGTGGAATGTACCATGGCTATGGTACATGCCATCTGTGTATTGGACATGCCACTCACAGGGCAAGGTGTGATGGCAGTGCTACCCAGCATGCAGCAAATGTGTTGCTCTTCCATCTTGGTGTCATCAGTGTCTGCATTTTGCCTCCCCTTCCAACTCAGTGACAGTGCATGCATGGGAGGGTTATAGTCATGTGGGACATGTGTAAATCATGTACTGGTTCTGTAGCTTGTCAGGCCTATTTGTGTGCTATGGTGCTAATGCCTGTTTCCACTTTTTGTCTTTCATGTTTTTGCAGGGGTGACGTACTTGATGCTGTTGAGGTTGAGGAGATGGTGCAGACCCAGGAGGGATCTCAGGCACGACCGGGCACCAGTGGGGGAAGTGGTGTGGTGGTGGGTGAGAACCCAATCTTGCTGCAGACCATTCTGTCCAGGGGTGTCTCTGGGTGCACCTCCCCAGACCTCTATTCAGGTGCTGATTCGCATGATGAGACGTCGCAGTTAAGTGTTTCTGACAGGGATTCTGTTCTGTACAACCCACCTGCACCAGGGATAGAACCCTCTATGGGGATGTCAGTGTTGGTAAGTCCGCCTTTGGCGGTTACGGATGCAGGGTCACACTCCACAACATCTGATCCTGTTCCTGGGCCATCAGATCAGAGGGAGAATGCAGTCCTGCAGCCTCAGGTAGTACAGGCACAGCAAGGCGCAGATCGCCTTGCCCCAAACAGGTGTGGTGCCCGCCGACGCGGTGGCCATACACCACCAGGCAATACCGCATGGGAACAATCCATGTACGGTATGGCAACCCAACAGGCAGCATCAGTTGAGATGATGGCTCAAGCAATGGAGAGGGTGGCCACTTCCATTGTCCCCCCTGAAAGGCAGATGGAGCAACTACAGCAGGCAACAGACTCCATTTGCCAATCACACAGGGAAGACATGTTGGCGTCCAACAGGGACAGACGGGCGGCACTGGAGACTCTACGCCAATCGATATCAATAGAGTCCCAGGGCCACAGGGAAGCCCTGAGGGTAGAACTCCATCACCTCAGGGAGACTCTTGTTGACCTTGAGGCTTCCACTAACTTGAGGACAGAACAGCAGCTGGAGTGGCTCACACGTTCGCTCACAGCTGAGATGCAGGCAACACGGGAGGAGATCCGGGCATCACGTCAGGTGCTGCATGGGAATCTCCGCACTATAATCCTCCAGAACGAGACCTTCCACACCTGCATACTTGCTGCCATGGAGGACCATACCAGGGCTTTGCGTGGGCTGCCTCCCATAGCACCACCACCTCCTGTGGCAGCAGCAGAGGGTGATGAGAGCGACAGCAGCAGTTCTCCCACAATGGCATAGCTGTGCAGGCCATGAGCCCATGGAGGTGTTTTTTTTTTCCCAACCTCCACACAGGTGGCTGTTGCTGCGCACCCTGTCCTCGGACCTCCTGGGTGCCCCCCCACATGGCCATTTTTGATTTTTGATATATTTTTTTTTTTTTACAGTGTGTTGCCTTGTGTGGCTCCCGTGGGCATCCACTGTATTCTGGCTGGGCACATGCAGGCTTGTCCTGAGTTTGGGTTAGATGCTTGGGTTCGGGAGAAATACACCCCTCCTGCTTCCCGTTTCCATGGGCTTGCAAAGGGTGTGCCCAAGTGACAGTGACTTACACAGTGACGTTGGACTCCCATGAGCTGTGTGGGCAGTCTGAAGTCAATACTGTGTATACATTCCTAGTGGATATTGTTGTATTGTACACTGCATGGTGTATTGATATGTGCTTGTGCATCCATGTCTTCCTCCTAATTTGCAGGTTCACTCCTCATGTCTTCACAAGGCCGTCTACTTTGGAGATGGAGTTCATGTTGTAAGCAGTGCACTTACACATTTGCGTGGCAGCAGCACTGTACATTTGGAAGTGGTCGATGTGCTGGCATAATCAGGTTGTAAGACTACCACTACTTTAACTTAGTACTGTCATGTGTATGCTATGTTTGAGGTTGTGTAGCTGCATTGTATTGTTGGTAAGTATTTGGTCATGTGTGTTGTTAGTTCTACATTACTGGGAGCATATTGTGTGTGGCCAGTTTCCATTAGGGACACTGTACTTTGTGACACTTGTGTCATGTTTTGGGGATTGCTTTGTTTGCTCTCACATAGCATGACATGCCATGGTGTGTTGGGTGGCGGTGCTGGGGAGGGGTTGGGTGACATGGCACTGTTGTCATGTTGTATTTTGCAAGGGGGTAATGAATTTAGCAGCATAGAAGTGTGTCTTTTGATGACACAGCATTGGTGGTGTTTGTGTAGGTAGGGATGCACACAATGTAACACTTCCAGGTGACCAATCTCAGGCTGGTATGGTTGTGACAGTTGACTGTCCCTTATGTCATCATCATTGATTGTCAGATGGTATGTGCCAGGGCTGTGTGCACTCCACATTGGTGTGATTTTAGGTGAAGTAATTAGCCACCAACTGCGTACGGGCTGCCTCATGCCGTGCCCTTTCCCCTCCCATGCGCAGTGGGGGTGCATGTGGTTGGGGATGTGGGGGCACCACCATGTCCACGGGCAGGCCCCGGCATGTTGCAACGTTGTGCAGGACACATGCTGCCACTATGATCCTGCACACTACTGGGGGAGCGTATAACAGCTGCCCGCCAGAATGGCCAAGGGCGCAAAAGCGTGACTTGAGCACTCTGAATGTGCGCTCCACTATGCCCCGGCTTGCAATGTGGGCTGTGTTGTATCTTACCTCGGGTGGCGTGGTGGGGTTCCGAATTGGCGTCATCATGTGGGTACTCAGAGGGTAGGCACTGTCCCCTGGGGAGGTGGTGATGGGTATCATTAGTGGGGTTGTGACATTGTGCTGTGGCATTTATACTCACCGAGCAGCCATGTATCGCCATGCTGCCCAGCTTCTAGGTCCCGGTTTAGGGTTGACATTCTGTAAATACAACTGTCGTGGGTGGACCCTGGATAGTTGGCATATACTGAGGTGATGATTCCCTTGGCATCACATACTTCCTGGAAGTTGATGGAATGCCAGCGGTTGCGGTTTTTATAGATGGGCTCTGATGCCCTGGGGGGACGTAGAGCCACATGAGTGCAATCAATGGCACCTAGGACTTTGGGGAATTGTGCCACCCCGTAGAAATCCTGGACGGCAGCCTGCCTTTCTGCAGGTGTTCTGGGTAGGTATATGTGCCTGCGGACTGATGGGCGTGCAGTCATGATGGCCAAGATATGGTGTAGGCAGCGTGACTGCGTGGCCTGTGACACCCCCCCACTATAGCACTTGTCCGTTGAAATGATCCAGTGGCCAAGAAGTGCAGTACATTGAGGACCTTTTCCAGGGGGCTGAGTGCTTGGGAGCACAGGGTGAGTGATGTGAGGTCATCCTCCCACTCACTCACCAGGTCGAGTATTATGTGAGGTGGAAACCTGTACCTCCCATACACCTGGTCATCAGGCATCCCAAAAAGGCTGGTTCTGGGTGTGAAAATTCTGGGCCTGACTATCCTCCTCCTCCTCCTGCGGTATCCCACGACCACTGCTGCTAGGAACGGTATATTCATCCTGGCGTCTGAGCTTGTTTGTTGTTTGCGTGCACTTTTATGTTGCGCGGGTCCACGTATGCCTGCTTTCTGCTGGCGTACGTGTTTCAGGATTAGCGCGTCTTTTTTGGCGCACGCGTTAGCCCCGTTCGAATCCATGAATACATGTTTTGAATGTGTGTGTGGGCGTTCCGCGCTTTTGCCTCCTCTACTTCCCCTGTGATGCCCACATTTTCACCCATTGTTCCCCATTCCGCGTGTCACGCCCTCTGTTGCTCCTACTTTTGTTGTGTGCGCTGCGCTATGTGCGATTTCGCTGTGCGTGTAGCGCACGCTGTTTGGAGACGTGTGCGCCAGCGTGCGCCACGCAGAATTTTGGCACACATCCTGGGATTTACATGCGCACGGACATCCATGAATCGCTGTGCGCGGGTTTCGCTGAGATTTTCGCACTGGCACTGCGATTCGCACTCTTTCACACGCTTTTGCACGCTTGCGCTGAAAATTTCAACGCACATTAATTCCATGAATCGGCCTGCTAATGTGAGTCCCTTCTAGCTCAGATTAGTGAAATGTATTACCCCTGTGAATGCTCGGTCACCACTGAAAATGTTACTTGTTTTTGAGATTCTATGGTTTTTACATTGCCTTTCATCCTGTCTTTATGGCGGATTCTAGGACGTGGCTGCCCCTTTGAAGCAGACCTCCAGTACTAAAAGGAGAGGACTGGCAGATTGAAATATCAGATTAATTGAAAAGTGACCACTCGCTAGGATGATTTCAATGTAAATGTAAGAGTTTAAACCCAAGCACATAAATGTAAGTTGTAAATGGATACCATTTGTTTTTATTTTCATTCCTGGCTTCCCAAGAGTCATCAGGTTTAGCAATTTGGCAGTTTTAATCCTTAGTTTAATTCAGATTGGTTTCTTTCACAATTGCATCCTTGAAAAATTATGTTATTCTCCATGTTTCAATTGAAATTTTAAAAGAACAACATTATAACATTGTATTTGCTTATCAAAGTACTATCACATACTTTATAAGTTTAGGTATCTGTAGGTTTATCAATGCTGATTTGGAATCCTGTAAAGAAAAAAACAGCAGAAAATACAGGGCCATTTTCATTGTTCTGTCATTTTAAGTGCTGTGCTTTGCATCTCGCATAATAATGGCCACTGAACACTTTCTGGTAACGGGTAGGACATATACTCTTGTCGATGGGATTCCAACATTGCACATTACCTTGCACTTGTGTTTTTTGTATGCTTTGCACAGGCAGCAGCTCACATGTTTACTTTTAAACTGGTGCTTTTCTTTTTGTGCACACTTTTCTTCACATACATTTCCCCTCAGTGTGTAATCAATCATAGGCTGTTAAAGCAAACATTCTTTTAGATTTGGTTCCTTCTAACTAGGCTTGTATTTATGTATGATTGTATGATGTATGCATGTATGTATGCATAGGAGTTATACATTACAAAACAAGCTTGGTAGCAATGTAACACTGTACAAAAAGGATGAACCCTTTGAGTTACAAGTAGAGTGCATGTGTAACAGAGTTGTAAGGGGATCAGAGAGGGGGAAAACACCAGAAGGGCATAAATATAGTTGAATGGCACAATCAGGAAATGGCAAGAGGTTATTTGTACTCTATGGTCTTCAGATACATCCTGAATAGTAGGTTGGAGGTATGCTACCTTGATGATTCAATTCTCTTCTACTCTGCCCAGCAAGCAAAGTGGAGTTCATGCTGGTTAAGTGGCAAAGAGCTGCCAAGGAACAAAAAAGCCACACATGAAAGTCTCCAAAAATTATATCCGGGAAATTGTAACAGACTGCAAATAAAAAAGGGTTAATAGAAGGGGTGGTGAAAATTAAGTGAAGTACTGTGTGTTTTTCTACCTGTTTGACTACTACGGTGAAACTCCAAAAATCATATGGCTGCTTTGATCATTCAGTTATTCAGACAGATGTGACATATTCCTTCTTTTCGGAAGCTCTATTAAGCACACAAACAATGTGTGTTTTTACTAATTTGGGGGGGGGCAACTTTCAGATCCCACTCCCTATTGACAGCTTCTGGGTTGCTCAATTTATCAGATACTGAATTGATCCAATTCACATGGGCAGCCACTTGTCACACATTCTTGTCCTAGTAACATTTTGCCCAATTAAGTTAATAACCATGTTGACTTCATTCACGTTAAAGCGAGAGAAGAAGAATAATATGTACTCATCTGACTGTTACATTCTGCCACATTAGCACAATTAGAATTGTAGAGTGCTTACACACTATACACCTATGGATGATGCACCTGCTTCTGCTAGTTTTCAAGGATGACCTTCAGTACCAAATATGCTACTTCCCTTTTCCAGCCACAAGTTCTCTCCATTAAACATGTTTTCGACCTTGGGTATCTGGATTTGAATGGAACTAATTCAAATGATAGTTTTGCTTTGGATGAGACCATATAACTATCCACTCAATTGTATTAAAACTTATATGATCATGAACGTATAAGAGCTGGTTGGTCGCTGGGAGGGGGTTACTCTTTTCCATAAAGGGGTCTCTCTGTTTTGATTTTGTCTCTCACAGTGCAGAGGAATAAACATTATGTCTGCTATTCTTACATGACAAAGGGTAAACTAATTGAACATTTTAAGAAGTGCACACTTTTAGAACCTTAACACCTGCAATGCCACCAACATATTTTAAATAATAAATAAGGGAAGCTCCTGAGTTAACCTTTTAAACTAGCCCCTTATGTGTGTGTAACAATGCATGCTCACACAGAGGCAGCACATTGGGAAAGCGATGCCAGTTTGAAGTGCAGGCTACTGTAGAGTAATAACTGAAATGATACATAACATTAGGAAGTCAACATTTTAAGGAGTCGACACAAAACATTCGGGTGTGTAGCTTTTGAAACAGCAATAGAAACAGAGCATTGCGGCTCCATTTCCACTATCTCTTATTGCGTTTGGTTGTGTAGTACAATGCATAAAAAGCTTCAAAATGGTTGCTAAAATCTCAAGCTGCTCCCATCTCAGCTCAACGACGAGTGCTCTGCAAGGCACTATCTGTTCATGTAGAGATGAATGTTTTGTAATTAAAGGTTTTGTAGGGTTTTGTGGTTTTGTAAGGGTCTGCAACCTTCAGCTCTCCAGATGTTTTTTACTACAACTCCCATGACCGCTCACTAATGAATATGCTGGCTAGGGTTAAAAGGGGTATTGATTCTGCCTCTCTCAAAATAATAGCAGATGGGCTACCAATCGTTTGAAAGAAAAGGCAATGCCTCAAAATTAAAAATTAACAAACTCATGCTATCTAACACTGACAGTGGGCAGTGCAAATGTGTCACTCTAATTTTCCTGGTGATTACTTTGAGCAGCTGGACCACAATAGTTTTCCTCGATAAGGGACCGTATTGGGTTATTTTCCTTGAGTTTGATTTTCTCGTGTTACGTGAATAAAGATTTTGACTTGAGTTGTTTTTACTGAGGACCATTACTCACTGACTATAACTCAGGAAAACAAATCATTGGCTAATTTATTATAACCCTACTCAACCCAAAGATACTCTGTGAGCTGGTCTGGAAACCTCTCTTACCCATACTATTTTTTAAAAAAAATTTGTATCAGCTCAATCTTTCAAATATAAAAATTCACAAATCAAAAAAGAAAATGTACATTAAAACAATCAAATTTGCATAATTGCAACACTACTATGACAATCAAGCATGAGAGTCAACATCAAAAGTAAAAGTGTGCGTATACATAAAATAAAACAGAAGCATGGAACAGTTGATTTCATGAATGTTAAAAAAACATAATCAAGGAAGGCCCAAATCTACACAAATCATCATTATCAAATGTGAAATGCCAAACAACAATTGTCCCTAATATACAATTATATAGCAGATGACAACACTATGTTATCTACTCATTCTTCCAGTTTTAAACTAATAAACAAATTAACAGTAGCAATTTGTAATCCTGAACTAAGGATAATAGACCAGCATTCTCGTTTTCTTACGCTTCCCAAATATTTACAGTGTCCAGTAAAATAGATCTCACACTTGGGCCTAAGGGGTCGACACTCAGTGATTAAATGTACCAGGGTTTCACGAGTGCCTCCCTCTAGGCAAAAGCAGCAGAAGTTGTTATCAGGTGTAATAAGCCTACTATTTGCTTTTAAATCATTAGTAGCCCAAAGATTAAACCGTACACGGAGTATGCCACTCCTGAGTTTAGGTGAGGGTCAGCGTATTAAATATGACGGCATGGTATAAACTTTTTTTGGAGGAAAACGAAGACGATTGCCTTCCCGCTAAGTTAAACATAATTCTCTTGTTTTTATCCTGTCTCTCTGATAGATCTTAAGTTTGCCTTTATCTGGGTTGCTGAGCAGTAGTTCAAGTGATACTTCTGCTTCAGCTAGAATTTGATAGACTTTCCCGAGCCAATTACTGATAAATCTGTGTTTTAGCGAGAACATGTATTGCGGCAATATATTCAACAAAACATTTAACTTAGTTGATAATAGACATTTTTTGAAAAGAGTGCCCAGTCGTCAATTATAGAGAGCCTGGAGCGATACCAACCCAAGCTCATATCAAATCCAAGCCGCGGGGGTACATTGGGGTAGGTGTAGTATATTCTGCCAAAATTTAGTTTCCCACTTTATAAATTGAAAGGGAGAATCGCTAGGCATAGTTTCCAGACCATAAGCAGCAGAAGTTGTTATCAGGTGTAATAAGCCTACTATTTGCTTTTAAATCATTAGAAGCCCAAAGATTAAACCGTACACGGAGTATGCCACTCCTGATGTTAGGTTAGGGACAGCGTATTAAATATGACGGCATGGTATAAACCTTTTTTGGAGGAAAACGAAGACGATTGCCTTCCCGGTAAGTTAAACATAATTCTCTTGTTTTTATCCAGTCTCTCTGATAGATCTTAAGTTTGCCTTTATCTGGGTTGCTGAGCAGTAGTTCAAGTGATACTTCTGCTTCAGCTAGAATTTGATAGACTTTCCCGAGCCAATTACTGATAAATCTGTGTTTTAGCAAGAACATGTATTGCAGCAATATATTTAACAAAACATGTAACTTAGTTAATAATAGACATTTTTTGAAAAGAGTGCCCAGTCGCCAATTATAAAGAGCCTGGAGCAATACCAACCCAAGCTCATATCTAATCCAAGCCGCGAGGGTACATTGGGGTAGGTGTAGTATATTCTGCCAAAATTTAGTTTCCCACTTTATAAATTGAAAGGGAGAATCGCTAGGCATAGTTTCCAGACCATACAGCAGGGTTGGTACAATTTTCATTTTCCAAAATTGGCAAACAGGCATGATAGAAAATTTGCCATATTTGTACTTAATAATGCGGGCTTGGGAGGAAGCTGTGGTTAATTTGAACTCCAAACGTTCTAAATGGCCTTGTGCCCTCCTTTTGCCTTCAAATTGCATTCCCAGATAGTTAGATAGTTGTACTATTGTGACTGGTGACTGATAGATGGTAGCAATGAAAAGCAGCTAACAATCGCTGAAATCCTATATGAGTTTTTGAAATTAGAACAAGGTCATCCTCATACATTAATGTTTTATTCTGATGATTATTACAGTTCAGCGAATCTGAGACGATATCAGATAATGATTCTCTGACATCGTGAATAAAGTAGTTGAAGATGGCAGAGGCCAAGGAACAACCCTTCTTCAAACCTCGATTGGTGATTATTTTCTCTGAAAGTGCATCATCCATGGTAATCCGAATTTGAATGGAGGTATTGGAGTGTAGAGAATGAATAATGTTATATAGTGTAGAAGGACAGTGATCTCTACGTAGTTTGGACATCAGTAACAATCGACTGAGTCGAATGCAGCGTGAAGATCTACAAACACAAAGAAAACGTATTGCTTTTGCGTGTGACAATGGGCCGTAATGGCATTAAGAGCTAACAAATTAAGGTTGGTTCCCATGCCGGCCACAAAACCAGTTTGATTGGGATCACGCAGATTACATTACATTGTCCAAGCATTAAAATTGTGCAAAACCAACTTAGTAAAGATCTTCCCCGGAGCATCCAAAAGCGCAATTGGACGGTAGTTTGATGGTATGCCCCGATCCACCTTTTTAAAAATCGGGATGATGATGGAGATTTTCCAAGACAACGGTATCAGGCGCATACCTAATATCCCACTAAAGATGGTTTCGAGGATATGTGCCCATTCATGGGGGTTTGATTTGAAAATATGATTTGATAGCCCATCAGGTGCCCCTGCCCTAGAGGTGCTGATATTTGTTATTAAAGCATAGATTGTGTCATAAAATGCCTCACTCTGCCAAGATGAGGCAGATGTTGGTTCATAAGGGAGGTCAGCATAAAGTGGGTCCACATACAAGGTGCTAAAGTGGGTAATCCAATTTCGTTCATGTACTCCATTGATTTGTGCATCTCCTTGCTGATGATAAGTATGGTTATTTAAAAGATGCCACATTCCGGCTGAGTTTTTATTACACATTGCGAGTGCCAAAGCCTTGCTATCTTTCTGAAATAAAATAGCATTTCTGATGGTAGATGGTAGCAATGAAAAACAGCTAACAATCGCTGAAGTCCTATATGAGTTTTTGAAATTAGAACAAGGTCATCCTCATACATTAATGTTTTATTCTGATGATTATTACAGTTCAGCGAATCTGAGACGATATCAGATAATGATTCTCTGACATCGTGAATAAAGTAGTTGAAGATGGCAGAGGCCAAGGAACAACCCTTCTTCAAACCTCGATTGGTGATTATTTTCTCTGAAAGTGCATCATCCATGGTAATCCAAATTTGAATGGAGGTATTGGAGTGTAGAGAATGAATAATGTTATAGAGTGTAGAAGGACAGTGATCTCTACGTAGTTTGGACATCAGTAACAATCGACTGAGTCGAATGCAGCGTGAAGATCTACAAACACAAAGAAAACGTATTGCTTTTGCATGTGACAATGGGCCGTAATGGCATTAAGAGCTAACAAATTAAGATTGGTTCCCATGCCGGCCACAAAACCCGTTTGATTGGGATCACGCAGATTACATTACATTGTCCAAGCATTAAAATTGTGCAAAACCAACTTAGTAAAGATCTTCCCCGGAGCATCCAAAAGCGCAATTGGACAGTAGTTTGATGGTATGCCCCGATCCACCTTTTTAAAAATCGGGATGATGATGGAGATTTTCCAAGACAACGGTATCAGGCGCATATCTAATATCCCACTAAAGATGGTTTCGAGGATATGTGCCCATTCATGGGGGTTTGATTTGAAAATATGATTTGATAGCCCATCATGTCCCCCTGCCCTAGAGGTGCTGATATTTGTTATTGAAGCATAGATTGTGTCATAAAATGCCTCACTCTGCCAAGATGAGACAGATGTTGGTTCATAAGGGAGGTCAGCATAAAGTCGGTCCACATACAAGGTGGTAAAGTGGGTAATCCAATTTCGTTCATGTACTCCATTGATTTGTGCATCTCCTTGCTGATGATAAGTATGGTTATTTAAAAGATGCCACATTCCGGCTGAGTTTTTATTACACATTGCGAGTGCCAAAGCCTTGCTATCTTTCTGAAATAAAATAGCATTTCTGATGGTAGATGGTAGCAATGAAAAACAGCTAACAATCGCTGAAGTCCTATATGAGTTTTTGAAATTAGAACAAGGTCATCCTCATACATTAATGTTTTATTCTGATGATTATTACAGTTCAGCGAATCTGAGACGATATCAGATAATGATTCTCTGACATCGTGAATAAAGTAGTTGAAGATGGCAGAGGCCAAGGAACAACCCTTCTTCAAACCTCGATTGGTGATTATTTTCTCTGAAAGTGCATCATCCATGGTAATCCAAATTTGAATGGAGGTATTGGAGTGTAGAGAATGAATAATGTTATAGAGTGTAGAAGGACAGTGATCTCTACGTAGTTTGGACATCAGTAACAATCGACTGAGTCGAATGCAGCGTGAAGATCTACAAACACAAAGAAAACGTATTGCTTTTGCGTGTGACAATGGGCCGTAATGGCATTAAGAGCTAACAAATTAAGGTTGGTTCCCATGCCGGCCACAAAACCCGTTTGATTGGGATCACGCAGATTACATTACATTGTCCAAGCATTAAAATTGTGCAAAACCAACTTAGTAAAGATCTTCCCCGGAGCATCCAAAAGCGCAATTGGACAGTAGTTTGATGGTATGCCCCGATCCACCTTTTTAAAAATCGGGATGATGATGGAGATTTTCCAAGACAACGGTATCAGGCGCATATCTAATATCCCACTAAAGATGGTTTCGAGGATATGTGCCCATTCATGGGGGTTTGATTTGAAAATATGATTTGATAGCCCATCATGTCCCCCTGCCCTAGAGGTGCTGATATTTGTTATTGAAGCATAGATTGTGTCATAAAATGCCTCACTCTGCCAAGATGAGACAGATGTTGGTTCATAAGGGAGGTCAGCATAAAGTCGGTCCACATACAAGGTGGTAAAGTGGGTAATCCAATTTCGTTCATGTACTCCATTGATTTGTGCATCTCCTTGCTGATGATAAGTATGGTTATTTAAAAGATGCCACATTCCGGCTGAGTTTTTATTACACATTGCGTGTGCCAAAGCCTTGCTATCTTTCTGAAATAAAATAGCTTTTCTGCCCCTTGCCCAGTTTTTATACCAACATTTTGCAGTTTTTAGATCCTGCCATCTGGAGGAATAGGTAGAGGCAAGGACTTGTTTTTTATTTTTATTTTCCTGAACTCAGCTCGAATGTAGTGAGTTTCAGAATCAAATACATGAGAATGACGAATTTTATCATGGTATGGAATTGAAATTGTTTTGAGAAAAGGTTGCAGTAAGTCAGAATACTGTGTTGGAAGCGCTGAAGTAGAGTTAATATCAATCACATTCTTAAACCTTGCTAAATAATTCGCATTCCAGCTCACTCTAGTTCGAGCTGTGTTAACAGTAAATTCTGGCCGATAATACAGTTTCTTGTCAGTCTGAGACAAGTTCCACTCAAACTGTGTGATCAGAAGACTATGATCACTGTGTAGATGATCCTTTATGAATAATTGTTTTACCTTCTGGAAGAGCTTATGATCAACATAGACATAATCAATGATGCTAGTGCTTGAGCCACGACACCACGTATAATGCGGAGGCAAGTCACCTTGCAATGCACTATTGACTATTTGAAAGTTGCGTTCGCCCATACACGACATCTATTTGCGCACTGATTGAAGTTGTCGTTTTTGGTTCTAACAATCTAGATTGAGATCACGCACGATCACAGTGTGGGTGATTGTAGAATCTGATAATATGTTTTGAAACATGTTGTTTAGACCAGAGTAGAAAGCATTGTCTGACATCGCTAGTACGTTACAGTAAATGTTAATCAGGGCAAGGGACTTATCGTTATTGGTTATTTTTAACGGGCTGAATATAAGCACCCACTGAGGCCCATGGTGTGATGATAAAGCCTGACAGGATATGGGCCGCCACCAAGAGGCCAGAAGAGGGTTTACCTCCACTAGGGATAGTCGGGATCAAATCAAGCTCATAGTTGTCCCATATCGGAGCGCTAGTTCGCCATGTTTCTTGAAGGGCTATAATGTGGTACAGCTTGGGTGTATCTTTGATTGATAAGTGCAGATGCGCATGGCCGCTGGTGTTCCAACTTACAATAGTGAAGTTAGATGTAATGCTACAAATTAGTGGCTACTGGTGCAACAACAGGGTTCTTAAAGAATCACCATTTCTCTATTGGTGCCCTGGTAGATGTTCTTTTTTTTTGGCAATTTGAGACCTTGGAGGAGCATTCTCTAGGTCTTTGGCTAATAAGAAGTCCATATCAAAGAGTTGCATTTTGCACCGCCAAATGGATTGCCAAATTACTCCCGAAGGGATCTGTAGTCTGACTACCGAGAGTGTGCAATCAACCACAAATTCAATTTGCTCAATATCTAATGTGGATATGTTGTTCTTCAATTTCTCCAAAGATATTTAGCACACTCTGCCGATTTAGATCGTATGCAGGATAATTCCCCTCTCTGCACTTTAAGATGAATGTGTGGAAATTGCCTGGATGGGGATGCAACTGTCGAGAGGAGGTCTGTGTATCAGGCTTGCGCTTCGTCCATTTCAAATGGGCCTCAGGTCCTTGAGTCTTAGGAGGACGGGGTACCTCCAGTCAGGGGCTGGAGGTACCTTCGCCCCAGCCAAATTGTTGGCAGGGGTGAAGATCAATTGGACACCTCAAAGCATCAACCATAGGCTTATGAAGCTCTGCAGATTTGAGAAACACTTTATCTAAATTAGTGGTTAAATATTCATCAACTCTTTTCTTAAGTTCCTCCACCGCAGCTTGAGAGATGCCCGAATCACCAGAAATACTGCAATTAGCTTGAATAGCAAAGGACACTGTTTTCAGGTTTGTGGATGGTACATACATCATTGGGGCGGCTTTCTCTATTTCCTGTGTGAACTGGCCTGTAAGCCCCTGCGGAATTGTGACTGGAGGGAACTTAACAGAGGCAGAAGGGACATCTGATTGAATAAGCTTGCAAACCCACTCAACCGCTGGTACCATATCATTTGAGTGTTGGAGCATGTGTACCAACTGAGTGAGTGGGGAGAGGGAGTTATCCGCCTGTTGATTTATGTGGGAGGCACCAGGTAAAGGAACGGACTCAAAGACACCCAATGGCGACCCAGCTTTGTTTGCTGCTGGCACACTACAAATTTACTGGGTTTGGTGAGATGTGGAAGTTTTCCCAAGTGCTTTAAAAAAACATTGAGGGTGGCTTTGGAATGTTTTGGATAACACAACAAGATAATGCTGCAAAGCAAGAAACAAAGCACTCAGCACCTTGCCTAGTGTGCTGAATTGGTGGAGTGCCTTTCAGTAATTGGGTATTTTTCTTGTATCAAATCCCACCCCTAATTACAACCATATTCATGCATTATGAAATATATAGAATAACAAGATGACCACATGTACCGCAACATTTCCAGTGTATAATTTATACTGTTTTAATGCTGTAAAAAGTTGCAAACAAAGATTACCATGTGTTGAATAACAGAATTAAAAAAAACACAACAATTATACATTGATCGTAAACATGGAGAGGGGAGATGAAACAATTATTTACATCATTCATCAAACATATGGCTACACATAACCAAGGTTAAAGAATAAAGGAAACGGATGCTGATAAGTGCAAGTGTGAACAAACGAAAAACCCAGTGCTCAGAATAAGGGGAAAGAGCAAGAGAGGAAAAGCTCCTCTGATTTAAAAAAAGGGAAAGGAAAGGATAAATGAAACAGTTTCATAGTGATAGTTTCATGTATTCTAATTTGAACAACAATCTAAACAAATCAAATAGTGGTTGGAAATCCCTCAAATATCTAGTATTAGTAGACAATTTATTTCAAAATGAGTCTAAAGGTTTTTTTTTGAAAAATAAATTCTGAGATCTTCTCATAAGACTCATGTAAGGGTAACCCCCACTGGGTTTGCCAACGCATATAGGGGAAACAGAAAACATATATGGATACTCCAGATTTAGACAGAAACAGTTTTCAAATGTTGTGTCTGCTGCCAAGTTATTTAATACATTTGAAAAAAGGGGAACACATGCCCAAATGTTCAAAGGCCGAGAATCTGGAAGCCAGTCCCCCGTTTCGGTGGTTGTTTGTTACCACCTTCTTCGGGGCAACTTCATGATACCCTATAGGGAAAGAGAGAGAGAACACAAAAAGGAAAAGCTAAATTTCCAACTCAAAATAATGGGCAATAGTGGTCAAAATGCATGCTTGAGTGTACATCTGCCATTCCACCCCAAGCTTGCTTTAAAATTTAGAAAAGCCATGAAAGGTTCTGCCTAGAACACGCATGTGTGACCAAACAAAAGAAGGGCAACCCCTAGGGAGGAAGTAATTAAGATTTAACCATTCCTCACCTAGAGGCGTTCAGTTTGTCCAGTCCCCATGGATGTTGGACTGGAGAAAGAAGAAACTGGCATGCTGTTCAGAGCCGACTCGATAAACCCACACCGGGACTGCCAAGAGACTCACAGTAAGCCTGAGCACAATCAGGCATAGATGCGCCGGTGCTGCGGTGCGACATGCATGCTCACAAACTATAGGGAAATGAATAACAGAAAACCTATTTTAAAATTATAATGATAATGAACAATAAAAAATAAATGAAAAAATAAATAAATAAATAAATGAGTAAATCTACACGCTTGATAGAGCAACCATTATTGCATATTAGGGCTGTGCTGTAGCCACTGGGGAAAGGATACATAGTATAGAAAAAGCGGTGGTCAGCCTACCAATACACCTCCTCCATAAATGAAGAAAAGATGACTGCTGCTTGAAGAGCGACGAGTGCAATCCCTCAGTCAGGAAGACGCAGTAATGAATACTGAGAAACAAAATGTAGTAGAGGAAGGGAGCACGTTAGTCTCAGTGCATATCAACCTGCAGATAAATAGTGGCTACCTCTCAGGGCAGCATGGTGTGTTGTGAAGGCTAAAGCTGTAGTAGGGAGCAATGCGCATGTTGCTTACCTTTTAATTATTTAATTAGCAGTCCGCCAAAATACGGCTCAATCGGGGCTGCACAGGATGCTGAGTCATCCACACGCAGCTACCGGGAACGGCCTGTGGCTGCAAGCTTGACTTGACCGAGGCTGGTTGCTAAGTGCAACAGGGAAACAGACTTATCATGGGTCACGTGACCCAGAAGTGTCGGCAGCGCGACATGAGAAAATGAACCAATCACAATAGTAGGTGGAACCCAGATAGCAGTGGATAGTGCATCTCCAACTGCGCCTGATTGGTTCACCATTCGGGGTTTTGTATTAGTACATCCCTCATGGCAATGCCTGAAGTAGAAGATACCCATAGGAAAATAGTGAAAGCTGGTAGTTATAAAAAAGGAATCGTGGTATTGTATCTAGAGTGGTGAAAATTGTTTGTTTAAGCCATTATCACAACTATCCAGCCTGTGAATCCATCTGTTTTCAAGATTCAAAAGGCGTTGTTGTGTAGCAGAGCCCTTCGGTAGTTTCTCGAGGACACACCATAATAGGTCCTCTGGTGTATGTTTAAAGTTCAGATAGTGCTGGACCAGGGGTGAGGTTTCCTTCCTGCACCGTATCCTGGACCTGTGCTCGGAAATCCACACTCCGCATGGTCTGCCCAACATACCGTAACCCACAGGGGTATTCAATACAGTATACAACTTGGGTAGATTTGCAGTTTGAAAAATGTCTGAAAGTCCAAATTTTGCTTCCGAAGGTGAAGCTTGACATTTTCTTCGTATGCTTGCAAGCTACACATGAACTGCAGGGATGGTGCCCTATTAGGGGCCTCAAATTCCAAGGCCTCCCCCGGGGAGTTTTTTTTCAGTGAAGCAAGAGGGAACCAGAAAGTCTCTGACGTTACGTGATCTTTTGAAAGCAGAACAGGGTTCTCTTTCTTCCGGTAAATTGAGTTTTGCTAAAGGCCAGTATTTCCGAATGATCTTTTTGATGTCGAATGTATGAGGGCCATGAGTGAGTACGCACGTCAGTCTTATGTCTTGGTCTGTGTCTTGCTGATTGGGTTGTGATGTTAAAATAGACTCACGGCATGTAAACCTTGCTCATTTTTTCGATGTAGTTATTAATTTCTTTGAGTAGCCCCTGAACATTAGGCGTTCACTGAGAACAGCCGCATTTTTGTAAAAATCCTCCAGTTGTGTACAGTTTCTGCACAGGCGCAGAACCGGGCCATAGGGCAAATTTGCTTTCAGATGTTGGGGATGGTTGCTAGAGAAGTGTAGCAGTGTGTTACGATCTGTTGGTTTTCTGTACAAATTACAGCTTTGTTTGCCACCCTGATTGCTGATTCTCAAATCAAGGAAGTGGATGGCTTGCCTATCCCTTTCCATGGTGAATTGGATATCTGAATCACGCATGTTCAACCATGCGAAGAAAAGTTCAAGTTGTTCCTGGTCGCCATCCCAAAAAAATATAATGTTGTCAATAAATCGATGCCACATGATGATATTATGTTGCCAGGGATTGGTCTCGTTGGAAATATGTTTTTTCTCGTAGGCTGCCATGTATAGAATAGCCAAGTTGGGTGCAAAAGTCGCACCCATAGCAATGCCTTTTGTTTGTAAGTAAAATTGATCACTGAAGGTGAAAAAGACTTTGCATAGGGCTACAGTCAGAAGTCAGAAGTTCAATAATGAAAGCTGAAGGGACTCGTGACTGTAGATTGGTTGCCGTTTGGAATGTTTTGGGCCAGCCATATTCTTTTTTTTTTTTATAAGAGATAACGATCTCTTTTCTAAGAATTTAGGATTCCTGGATTTAAGTTGCTGTAGGTGCCCTTGACCTGCACGCATTGGAAATTTGGGTGTGTTGTCTCCGGGAACAACCAGAGGGGGCACTAAACCCGAGGAAACCAACTGATTTGCACTTGCTTTCAATATGGGCAACCCAGGAGACACTTGAGCTAAAGGGCGTATGATCCCTGGAATGGGTGGGAGAGGACAAGTGGCCACGACTGGGACATCCACAGCCAAGGGGGCCAGGTCTCTGGGCTGAACCACATTTTGCACCTCTAAACATTCAACCAAAGGACTCAAAACCATTGGAACCAGATGCTCAAAACCCCCATTAACATTATTCTCCTTTAAACGCACAACCGAAGGGCTCAGTGCCACAGATACAGAATGTTCAATACCCCCAGGATCATTTGTACATAGATTTTGAGAGGATAGCCATTTCATTAATTCCGCAAATTTAGTAGATTGCAAAGAAACTTTTGAGTTTAATGATTCAAATAATTTGCAAAAACTGTAGATGGCAGTGTTAATAGAAGTGAGAGCAGGTTGGATCATAAGTAAATGCTGAAGTGTGTTGTCAGACGTAGAAGGTTTGTTTGGATGGGGGGTGGGCAGAACATAAGACTGTAACATTGGGTTAGAATGTGCAGTTGGTGGCTGGTAACATCAGACACAGGCTGTGGATTCACACGCCCAAGTGGCGTACACAAGGAATCATGCACTCTTCCAACAGTAAGAGGGGAAGGTGCACGTTTCCTTGGAGAAGAGTGGGGGGGCCACGACGAAGAAGCCCAGGTCGCCTCATTTATTTTTGCATTGAATGAGAACCTGGTTTGTCTCCTGGCCATACAGGCTTTTGGCGTAACTGAAGTGGCAGAGAAAAAAGTTTGAGGATTTGTCCCCAAACAAAGGTTCTCCTTTGTGGGGGGCAGTTGCATCATTGGAAGTAGTAGCGGGACAATGGCCGGCATGTTGGATGTACATTTGTACACTTATTTATTTATTTATTTATTTGTTTATATAGCGTTAAAGCCCGCGGGCATCGGAACGCTTACATATAGACTGGACGACAGAGAATAAAGACGGGACTGGGCAAGTGGAAGCCTAGGTTAACTCGAGTTCATTCAGTGTGTTTCTAGGATTTACTTAAAAAGTAGTGTTTTCAGTTTTTTCCTGAAGATGAGGTAGTTGGGCTCAAGTTTTAGTGAGGTGGGTAAGTCATTCCATTTTCCGATGGCTAGTGTCGGAAAGGCCTTGCCAAGGCCATGTTGTTTTTTAGTAATAGTAGTTTGTAGTTTGCCTGTATTTGATGATCTAAGACTCCTGGATGGCTCGTACCATTTGAACTGTTTCTTGAGGTAGGCCGGGGCTGCGCCATAAAGACAACGATGTACCATGGTAAGAGACTTGAAGGAGATTCTCTCCTCCATAGCTAACCAGTGGAGGGCTTTCCTTTCTCCGGAGATGTGTTCTCTCCATGATTTTCCAGCAATCGTTCTAATGGCGTTGTTTTGGATGGTTTGGCATCTTTTCAGGCACTTACTATTGGCACCCAAAAGTAGGGAGTTTCCGTAGTCCAATCTAGACAGTATAGTGGCCCTAGCGATGGTGATGCTGTTCTTTTGGTCTAACAGTGGTCTAATCTTGTTAAGGAGAATCTGGTGATACTGACAGTTTTTTTTAAGATAGCTTGTGTGTGCTTCAGCGCCTAGTGAGGCTTGAAGATACACACCTAGGGTCTTTACTTTTGTTGATATTGGAATCTGAATGTTTTTGATGGTAAATGAGTTAAAGGCAGGGCTCAATTTCTTTCTGGCCTGTGTGGATCCGAAGATCATGAGTTCGGTCTTGGAGCCATTCAGACACATCCAGTTTTCTTTCATCCAGTGTTCGATGGTGTTGTATGGGATAGATAGTTTATCATTGTCTATTTGATGATTCCCACTGAGTTCAAATACCAGTTGGGTATCGTCAGCAAAGTTGGTAAAAAATATACCCATCTGGGATAACATGGTGCAGAGGCATCGCATATAAAGGTTAAAAAGTAAGGGGGAGAAACTAGCTCCCTGAGGGACTCCGCAGTCAACTAGCTTGGCGCTAGATGCTTTGTCTCCCCAAACAATCTTAGATTGTCTGTTTTGCAGGAATGAAGCGATCCATTCAATAGCTCCTTCTGAGCAATTGCCTGATTTTTTAAGGGCCTCACGGAGTTTGACATGATCTAGTAAGTCAAACGCCGCCGAGAGGTCCAGCAGTATCAGTAACCCTGATTTGCCTCTGTCCAGAATGCAAAGGACATTGCTGTTACTTGTTACTTGTAAATTGTACAATAAGAAAGAAGAAAGAAAACATTTTCAAACTACGTAATGATGCAAAGATACCGAATTGTAGATACCTGATCTCCAATAGTGTTAGTAAAAACAGACACATCCACGTGTGAAAGCTGATCAATGAGGGCAGTACTGACTGGCAAAGACTAACACAGCCACATCTCCTTAACTGTGTGGTTGAGCAGCCACGTCCAAGCAGCCAGCCGTGGTTTCGCCGGGGCCCAGTACCTAGTTCACTGTAGTTCAATCTAATGCATTTATTAGTGCTAGAACACAACACACAGAAGTCGCCCTCTGCTGTGCAGCAGCTTCGCACGAGCAGCGAACAGCAAACAGCACCTTTGGAAGCAACTTCGGAAGCGTACGCTGAAGCGCGTACACTGGGATGAAGTAGCTCAGCCCAGAAAGGAGGTGGGCTCAGCTGCAATGTTGCCACATTGTGGCAAACAGAAAATACTGTGATTAAACTAACTGAAGCAAACACAAGCAAACAGAAGCAAAGATGTTTGCAGGTCCACCAAGTCTACGAAGTCTGTTGCTAATGCTAACTGTGTCGTACCACAAGTCTGGTTAGCAATTATTCTAGTAGCTCCCATGGCGTTCTAGCAGCAGAATATCCCACCAAACAGCACCTTTGAAAGCAACTTCGGAAGCGCACGCTGAAGTGCGTACACTGGGATGAAGTAGCTCAGCCCAGAAAGTAGACGGGCTCAGTTGCAATGTTGCCGCCCACAAGTCGGTTAGCAAGTATTCTAGTAGTTCCCAGAGCGTTCTAGCAGCGGAACGTCCCAGCAAACAGCACCTTTGGAAGCAACTTCACACCCATGCACATGTGAAGGAACAGAGCTATTCAGGAATCAGGAACTGCCCCACATGTGTACATGCATTTTGCTTTCCAGCAGGCTAGTTTAGGGCTCTCGAGAATTTGCTACATATGGAGCCCAACGGTATCGGTGATCACACAGGAAACAGACAGTTCCAACTCAATGGGAGGCTTGTGTAAAAGGAGAATGGAAGAATTCACAGCTAGACATTGAACAACAGGGTCTTAGAGATGGGTGCTGACTTGGAAGTGCAACCAATGAATCACAGGCACGTCTAGGCTGGGGGCTTGAGTTACTTGAGAGGAGCCTGAGGGCCTCATCGAAACCACCAAGTGAATTGTAAAAATTCAGCGATAAATTAGCAAATGAGAAGTTACTTGGGACAATAGACAGACAAAATATCAGATATCAGTTTTAATTTCTAGATTACTGCAAAGCAATCCAGTCCCACGTTGGATTTATGTTTTCAATATTGTGCATTTTGTTGCATGGACTATCCTGTTATGTCCATCATCCATAAAATCATACAGTAACGACGTGACCTTAAGGTAGACAGTGTTACTTCGCATTGGCTAAAATAAATAAAATATATATCAAAACAACATTCACAACAGATGTCATTTTACAGTGGAATACATTAGGGCGAATATTCTGAAACAGACTGTGACCGGTGCATTCCAATTAAACAATATCTATCTATTTATTCCAAGATTTAAAAAGTGCTGGATACCCAAAGGCCTCAGAGCGCTAACACAATCACAGACAATAGACAAAACCAACAGGAATAAAAAGCAACGTCAAATGGCAATTAATCTATCCCTATATTAACTAGATATGTCTTGAGGTCCTTTATAAATCTAAGCGAAGAAAAGATGTCACGAAGCTCGTTCCATGCTTTGGGTGCCCAAATATCAAAGCTCCGGGCCCTGTGTTTGGCCAGTCTGGGTTGGACAAGAAGCAGACTGTCGCTCTAATGTAAAGTTCTGATAGCCATTTTAGTGTGTCATCGATCCTTCAAGTATGGAGGGGCAATGCCCACGATACATTTTTGTAGTTGAACAGGCAGCCAATGTAGTAATCGCTGCAACGTGGTTACATGTTTCTTTTTTCTCAGTCCGTGAATAGCCCTTACATCTCCATTATGGGTGACCTGTAACTTCTTAATATTACCTTTGGATGTACCGGCAAGTAAGCTGCTACAATAATCCAACCTTGAATGAAATAAGGCGTTAGCCAACGATGATCTTTTGTCCACGGTGAGATAAGGGCTGATCGGGCACAGAATTCTGTTGATGTAGGTGCAAAGGAGCTGATCAGGTCCACTTGTTGAGAACATGTCAATTGGGGATCGCAGTATACACCCAGTTTTTTTACGTGGGTGGCATCCTGGATCATACATCCAGCAATAACAAAATTATTATATTGAGAATCACACTTTTTAAGCCTTGGTCCCGACCCCAGATGAGAAGCTCTGTTTTACAGTCGTTAAATTCAAGGAATTACAAGCCATCCAGGCCTGCACTATAGAATAGATCCCAAAAATTGCCCTAGAATGATAATCACAGTCACAAGCCAATTCAAGTAGGATTTGGGAATTGGTGGTGTAATTGGTGTGAGATACACTGGCGTTATCTAACAAATCAAACAAATGCATCATTTAGACAATAAATAACGCTGGTGAGAGGCATGAACCTTGATGGACACCACAATCCAAGGTCACTGGACTGGCCTGGAAATCGGTCACAGCCACTCTCGCCATTAAGGGATTCAAGGATGAAGTTAATCCAGGCAGCTACATTGGCCAATCACTTAGCCACATGGACCACTCTCCTTTCTAGAAGTGAATGAGAGGTCAAAAGCCACAGATAAATCTAATAAAAGAAGCAGCTCAACATGGCCCCATTGATAATATTAGTAATGTTAGATTTGAGGTCCAATAAGGACGAGTCAGTGCCATGCCTGGCTCGAAAACGCCAAGTTATTATGATTCTCAATATGCTATCCTACCCCACTTTAAATCTCCTGCGAAAATAAATATTTGCCTTGACATGATTGCAAAACACATTCTATGTGCATATTCCTGTGCATTTAATTTTGCACAGCTATATGTGCATGTGCTGTGTGTTGCAGTGACATCAGGGCACACATTTGTTATGGATGGTATTTGTGGCGAGCACCACACAATAACATGCTCTTTCTCTGCAGAGAAACCAGACACAAGACATGTACTGTTATCATCCCAGTATTCAAGAAGAAAGGACCTACAAGAAGAAAGCACAGACCTAAAAGAACAAACACAAGATCAGGGATGTATTTCACCAAAATTCCAGGTGTAGCGGAAGTGGCATCATCCACCCAATGACATCACAAGAAGTGATGGCATATGACCTGTGGCCTCAATGTATCACATGACATTTAACCCTGTCAGTACCTAAATCAACAGATGGGTATAAAAACAGACAAAAGCTTACATTTAATTTCCAAACTTTATTTTAGATACCAACCACATTTTAAGAATGGCATTGCTTTTGTATGTTCGGTGTCTTGTTCTTTCACTTGTAAAGTTTTTCTTTGATGCAGAAAATAGCAAAGGTTGGACAAAGGTGCATACCTTAGGTTTATAGAGAGTTGTTAACAATTCTGAAGATTAATTTTAACAATTTTAGGTGCGGGGGAGGAACTGGGGTCATGGCACAGAACCCCTACACTGAACAATGAAAAGGAAGAGGATTCAGCCTGGGAATCCTCCTGTTCCCTGCACACTTTCAAATGTTTGGACAAGTCCAATACTGTTATTTAAACAAAAAGTAAGGAGATAACATAGGTTCTACTTGTGACCAATATAAGCAAACACAATTGTATAAGACCAAAGTTATTTATGTCAGAACACTGTGGTTAAACTTTATGAAAGATTATTTACAAAAGAAGAAACAATGTATTATCAATAGTCGACACCAAGTTTAAAGAGGTAATGGAGTCCGATTCAGTTGGCGACGCGTTTCTGGGATGTTTTCCTCTTCTTCAAATGGCCTGAGTTGGACTCTTAATACAAAGAAAAAGCATTGATTCAAAAAGTGTGTTGAAACAAGCATTGATCTTTACAAAACATATTCTACATATTCACCCTTAGTATCTGGTGTCTATACTGTACATAAAGAGATTCTCTTCCCCTATGCTATAGATAACACAGACTCAACATGTGTTCATGTATACGATCATTGAATTATGTTACATACCCTTTGATTAGTCACAACATCTCTGCTAAAAGATATAAAGAGTCACTAAGTAGTCCCCACCCTGCAGGCTTGACAAAGATTCATTCAAAGGGTAAGTAACATAATTCAATGATCGTATACATGAAAACATGTTGAGCCTGTGTTATCTATAGGAGAAAGTAGGAGAAGAACATTTAATACAAAAATATCTATACAGAACATCGCAACTAGATACAGAGCTGCATAAACACTATCTCCTGTCAGCACATCCCAAAATAATCAAAAGGCATTGTGCTAAACATCTTCCTCCTCTAAGAACCACATCCGTGTGTCACGATTATACTATCACTAAATCTACCACAAAAGCCTCTTGCTCTCTGTTATAAAGTGTAAGCACAATTAAAACAGCCTTATATGCCTGCTACTTTCCTCACCACCAACTCACTGATAACATTGACAGCCACCACCTGGGCATTATTGCTCTATTACTAGCATCTGCTTGCTCCTTTCATCATTATTTAAAGTGTCGGCAGCTTTCATCTGGGCAATAAATACCTCTTATGAGTATTGACTATCCTGCCCTCCAGCTCTCCTCACTAAATAAGGTAGGAAGAAGTTTAAAAAGGACATCCTGTTCTCCAACCCAGGCCACCCTATCGACGATACCTATACCAGTGCCGCCTCCAAGGAAACTCTAACCGACATCCTCTTTGTTGTGCCTTTGCCAGACCTATAGACCCTTCATATGGTCTCTGTGATTTGCCCTTTCACCTCTTCTCCCATTGATTGTGGTACCTGCTGGGACGCCCTACTGGCATCCCTCCATTCCTCTAAAGTCATCATCAATGTCTACTCCAATGGGACCGTCCTGGTCGAAGGCCCTCAGGCCAACCTTCACCTCTTTGATAGACGCTTCCCGCACCTAATCAACTTCCTTTCTTCTCCTGCGGTCCCCTCTCCCCTTTCCTTGACTACCTCGCCTCCCTCTTCTGCCTCCTCCTTGGCTTCCTTGCCTTTCCCTTCTCTCTCTTCCCCCTTCCGGGCTCCTTCTGCACCTCCGCAGGGCGTACCTCTGATCTGTACCCCTCCACGGAAGTCATTCAAGGATGGCAACCTTCTCCATATTGCCACTCTAAACACTTGCTCTGCCATCAAACACTCCTCTGATATCTGCCACCTTCTGGAAGAACTTGACCTTGATGGCCTTGGTCTACCGAGACATGGCTCACGGCCAGCTCTGTCACAAGCTTTGATACGCTCCTACCTGATGGCTACAAGATCCTCTCCGCTCCCAGGGCCAACCACTCTGGTGGGGGTGTAGCCCTGATCTTCCTGAGGTTATTCCTGCCTCTGCACTCCTACGCAGGCTGACTCCTCTTTTGAATGCCTTGTCTGCATGCTCTCTCTCTCCCCTAGCCATTCACTTACTGTGGCTACTATCTATCGGCCGTCTGGTCAAATTTCATCCTTCCTCTCTGAGTGTGTGGACCTCTCCTCCTCACTCCTAGCCTCAACTTCTCAACTCCTCCTTCTGGGAGACTTCAGCATCCACCTGGATGCCTCCTGTCCTCCCTCTGGACTCTTTTGTGACCTCTGCAAATCTCTCTCACTCACTATTCTGCCCTCTGTCCTGTCTCATTCTACAGGGCACACTCTCGATGTTCTGATCTCCTCACACCTTCCCCTCTCTGTCCCTCTCACCACTCCTCTCTCCTGGAGTGATCACTTTCTCCTATCCTCCCACCTCACCCTCCCTACCCTGCAGGCCAAGCCACTTCCATCACTGCCACCCACCTTCTCGGTCATCCGACCCATGAAGCGTGTGTAAGCTGAGGCTTTCACCGCAACCTTCTCACCCCCTCCCCCCTTTGGCTGACTCTCATCCACTCCACTCTGCTATATCTGATACTCTTGATATCCTTGCTCCTGTCATGAGAATCCGCCAGAAGCCCAAAGCCAAGTGCAACTCCTGCTATAACTTTGACCTCGTCACCCTAAAACGCAAGTGTAGGGTGGCCGAGAGGAAATGGCATGCTTCATGTACATCTTCTGACAAACTGGCCTGCTGCCTGCTGCAAAGGTAATACTGGCTCTCTGTCCTAACCAAGAAGAGAGCGCATATCTAAGCCTGCATCTCTGCGGGACCTAACAACTCGGCTGAACTCTTTAAAATCTGCAAGGAACTGACCAATCCTGCTGCAGTCTCTACCTCTCCTGTCCCCTCCCAGTCCCTCTGTATGGCACTGGCTTCTCACTTCATCTCTAAAACTCAGGACATCCTGTCCACTCTCTCCTCCTATCCCCTACCTCCCCCCCACTCCCTGCTCTTCCTGCCTCTCTGCAGCCACCTCTCCTCCCTCTTTCTCTGCCTTTCCCCTGTTCTCCTCAGATGAGGTTTCTAGACAAGTCTGATCTATGAAAGTCTCGTCGAAACAGGTTTACCCCTGTTCCTCCAAAATTATCAAAGACCACATTGACTACCTGGCACCTGCCCTGGCCGATTTCTACAATCACTCCTTCACCACTAGAGTCTTCCCATCCCCCCTAAAGCACTCCCTTTTGCACCCTCTTCTTAAGAAACGCTCTGCCGACCCCTCCTGCCTGGCCAACTATCGCCCAATCTCCATCACTCCCTTCCTGGGCAAGCTCCTGAAAATGGCCATCTCCAAGCTTAATCTCCACACTAAATCTGTTGGTTGTCTTCATGACCATCAGTCTGGCTTCAGAGCACGGAAACGGCTCTCCTGAACAACTGGGAAGACCTGCTCTCCAACCTTCACTCTAACACCCATTGCGTCCTCATCCTGCTTGATCTCTCTTCTGCCTTTGACACTATCAACCATGCCATCCTGCTCAATCGTCTCCGTGATAACCTGGGTATCACTGGTCAGGCTCTGGTGTGGTTGACTTCTTTCCTCTCTGACCAATCCTCCCAGGTCCAACTTGGGTCCTTCCTCTCCGCTATCTTCTTCTCTACCTGTGGTGTCCCCCAGGCTCTCTCCCTGGCTGTTCAACCAATACCTACCACTCCTGGCCCACTGCATCGCCGCTCTCTGCCCCAACTTTCGGTGCTATGCAGATGACACCCAGCTCATCTTCAGGCTACCCTCAGCCTCCTCCTCTAACTCCCTCATCTCTGACTGTCTGTCTGCTATCCAAGAGTGGTGTACTGCCAATGACCTCTGCCTTAATGCCATTAAGACTAAGATTGTCCTCATCGGCACACCCGCTCCCTCCTTTCCTGTAGCTCTCTGGCCAGCCTCTCTTGGCCCTCTTCCTGCCCCCTCCTGCATGGCTAAAAACCTCGGGTCATCTTCAACTCTACACTCTCCTTCTCTCCTGACATCTCTGACATCTCTAGGAAGTCACACTACCAGCTGTATCTCCTCAGAGGTATTCTTCCTTTACTCTCTTTCCCCCAGAAGCTCACAGTGTCCAGAGCTCTGGTTCTCTTTAGGCTGGATTATTGCAACAGCCTCTTTCTAAATCTGACTGCTTCTACTCTCCGCCCTCTGCAACTTATCCAGAACCCGACTGGAAGACTTGTCCTTGGCCTCAAGCCCAGGGATCGTATCTCTCAAGGACTGAAATCTCTGCACTGGCTCCCAGTGGCTGCGAGGATTAAGTTCAAAAACCTCTGCATCGTCCACAAGGCCTTCTGGGGCCTCAATACCTTCAACTCTCTCTCCTTAAATACCTTCCTTCTCAAGCTCTTTGCTCATCTACCTCAAACTCCCTCAGAGTCAGTCGCTCTCCAAGCAACATGTTGGTGGTAGATCTCTTTCTTGAGCTGGGGCCTCACTCTGGAACAGCCTCCCTTCCTCCCTGAAACTTGAGGAGAATCCTCTTTGGTTCCGGAAGCACCTCAAAACCTTTCTCTTGGCTTCTGCTTTTTCTCCACCTCTCCCTTGCTGACTTCCTGGCTGCGATTGAAATTGCACTGGTTCCTGGTCACCCTCTGATCTCGGGCTCAGGTCCCCTCCCCCACCAGTCACACTCCTGCACTGCCTTCCCGGCAACCACCGCACTTGGGTACTGTTTTCTGTATTCCTACAGTCCCATTACCAGCACTTGACACCTGATGTCTGCATTTACCCTTACACTTGCCACCTGCTAGCCGTACTTTTACTTATTGTTATTTTGTTTTTCTTCTTATTCCGTGTTCTGCACTGTCCTCTACCCCACCCCCCTGCACTTGCGTGATCTGAATGACACCTGGTTTAGTAGGATCATTGTCTATCCTCCCTTTGTTCCCCTCCCTTGCCTCGTCGCGCCTTGAAACACTTGTGTATAGGCACATTCTAAATGACAAATCATACATCTGCTTGACACGCTATCAAGCCTTTATTTGCAGCCGTAGTACACAGAACAGTTCTATACCTCTATACCTGAACCGGTGACCTCACTAAATGCTGTATTATCTATAGTCTGCTCCTTATTATTCTCTGTCTATTAATTTAAGCCTCTTATTATAAGTCAGACAGTCTAAATAATATGGATGGAATAATTGCATACTATCAGATATTATAGAACCTAAAAAAAAATCCCATCAAACTTCTTCAAGCAGAGTACGTTACTCGAAAATACTATAAAACTGGTGTCCAAACTACTGTCTACATAACTAACATTATACAAACCTGCATTTACTTCAGGATCTCTGCCTGGGAGCACTATTCTGTATTCTAAACCTTAACAATACCAATCAGAAAGGCTGCCAGTAAATCCAATCAAAAGAGTGTACCTATTACAAAAGAATCCACTACTTCCTCAACAAATCTTAAAAGGCCTAAACGTGACTCACCACCTTCACTTGGAATCTCTGATCCTGCCATATAAGCCATTCTTGCTGAAATTAGAGCACTTAAACCTTTCATTGAGGCTACAAATAATAAACTGCAGCAATTAGATGACAGATGGATGGTATCTATTAACAGAATGGAAGAAGTGGAAAGGAGAGTTGGGGTTGTTGAAAGCTTATCCCCCAGAGTTGTACCGCTAGAAAAATCCATAAAAGAGCTTCAAAAGCACAATGAAGATTTGGAAAATTGTAGTAGGTGCAATAATCTGCAAATCTCTGTTCTACTTGAAGGCTCTAAAGGCCCTGATCCCATTTCCTTTCTACAGAAATTTCTACCAGCCATTCTACATCTACCACCGGAAACAGTACACAATATACAGTATGCTCAAAGAATTGGTCAAACTACAGTCTCCACCACTTCTCGTCCTTTACCCAGAACACTCATATTTTACCTCTTGGAATACTCCCATCTTCAGCTTATCATATCTACAGCCAAAGAACGCAAATCCCTTATCTGGCACGGAAAGAAGTTATTCATATCTCAAGATGTGGCCAGAAGCACAGCCCAACGCAGAAAGGTTTTTCTATCTTTTCGTCCTGCCCTGAAGCAGCTTAATATCCGATACGGGCTATATCACCTGTTCTCCTTTAAGATAACACATGAAGGTCGAACGGCTGTGTTCGATGATCCAGCTGACCTTAGGATCTTTATTCAATCCATCAAAAATGACGGAATGGGCACTTCTGCACCTACAACTGCCTCAACCTCCTCTGTTACTTGATTTAGCTTTTTCCGTTTTCTACCTACTTAATGCAATCATTACCATTTACTATAACATGGTAAGGTGGGCGCTGTTGCAGCGTCCTTCTTCCACTGTGGTTGTTATATATCCTTTTGAAAACCCAGTTGGTGTTACCTATCCCTGTTACATTTCTCTTTCCCCTTCTATACTCCCATGTCCTGTTTGATATCCACTGCTATTCTTATTACCTTGTACATATACTTTCAGTCTATGATCAAACCCTATACCCCCTTCCCTGATCACTGTTGTGCTATCCTTTAATGTCACTACTTGGGTATATATGACCTGATCTGCAGTTCTATGGTTCAGATTCTAATAGCATGCTGCAATTATAAGCTGTATGTATATCATTATTTTTTCTTTATGGTTAAATGAGCTTTAAGTGTATTACATGGAACATAAAAGAATATAAAAATCCCATCAAAAGATGTAAAATTATATCACACCTAAATAAATTTAAGCCATCAGTTGCTTGTATACAAGAAACACATCTATCCAATAAATAGACAATGAAACTGAAATCCCTTTGGGTTAAGGAGGTTATCTTCAGTTCAGGCGTAGCCAAAAAAAAGGAGTTGCCATACTAATAAGTAAAAAACAACCCTTTAAAATTCTGGATCAAGTTGCTGTCACTAATGGAAGATGGGTTTGGGTGAAACTGGTAATAGATTCTACACATGTTGCTATCTTAAATATCTATGGCCCAACTTTACCCGATCTCTCCTTTTGGATCTCTAACAAACAAATGATACTCAAAATAACTTTACCAATCTGATTGTATGTGGTGATGTTAATCAGATCCTTGATCAATTTCTTGATCAAAAATCCAGTTGTATGTTTAAGACTAACAAAACCCATAAATCCTTTGTGAGTTGTCTTGCCAAAACAGGATTAATTGATACTTGAAGGCTATCCCATCCTACTCAATTAGATTATACCTTCCATTCACCCCCTCATAATACACTATCAAGACTAGATTATATTTTCACCACCAAATGCCTCTGAGGCTCCATTGTAGACTCCAAAATTTCTAATATTATTACATCAGATCAGCCCTGGTAATTACATCCTTCTGTCTTTTAGGTGTGAATAAAGCCACCAGCCGCTGGACACTTAATAATTCCCTTCTACATGAGCCACATTTCACTAAATCCGTCCAATCATTTACCCAACAATACTTTTTAAACAATCAAGACCGTGACACATCAGTTGTAAACAATTGGGATGCATTTAAAACCGCTTTAAGAGGTCACATTATGGCTTTCTCAGGTAAAAAAAGAAATTACGGAAAAAACACCTAGACAATCTCTATTTCCAATTTACTCAAGCTGAGCTATATTACTATCAAGACCCCAGCCCAACCAACCTTTGTCAGGTCATAGCGCTACGCTTCAAAATTAACAAAGAAATCACAGAACTTGCCGCTGGGACCATACTTAAATATAAAACAAAAATCTATCAAACATCAAACAAAGCTGGTAAAATGCTAGGCTCGTATTTAAAAACTAAAAAGGAAAAGTTTCATATTTTACATATCAAAGATACCCATGGTATATCCCATCATCGTTCAGAAGATATACTTGATTGCTTTAAAAAGTTTGATGCAGATTCATATACCCCTGAGAGTCCCATCCCTGATAAAAATATAATATAGAGTCCTTTCTTGATAATATCAGCCAAACATCATACCCACAAACAGATCTTTCCTACCTTGACAACAATATTGCAGCTTCGGAGATCATCAAAGCTATTACGGCTTGGGCAAAGGAAAAGCACCAGGTCCTGATGGATTATCCACAGAATTCTATAGTAACCTTTCTAAATGTCTAGCCCCAAAACTTAAAACACTATTCTCATATTTTATATCTCAAAAATCATCATCTGGCTCATTCTCAGAAGCATTACTCATTATATTCCCTAAGCCAGATAAAGACCCTACAGTCCCTAGTAATTATCATACCCATTTCTCTCATTAACATCAAAAGTAAAACTTTCGCAAATATACTGGCCAACAGAATTGAATCCTCACTCCCTGCTCTCGTAAAATCAGTCCAAACTGGTTATGTGAAAGGACGTAACATATCCTCAAATTCTAGGATATTACTTAATTCCATTAACTTAGCTGCTTAAGATAAAAAAGATCAACAAAGTTATGCAGCCATCGCATTAGATGCGGAAAAAGCATTTGACCGTGTAAATTGGAACTTTATGTTTCAAGCCCTACATTGGCCTGGATGTGGCGATAATTGTATCTCCCTGGTCAAACTTCTCTACTCATCCCCTAAATCCTCTATGTATCTAAATGGCCAAGCATCCTCCTTCTTTCCTCTACTCAGAAGCACTCACAGGGATGTCCCTTTTCAACTATACTATATATTCCCTCACTTGAACCATTATTGGAATTAATAAGATCTAGTAAAAATATCCCAGGCATTCCTGCAGGAGCCTCATGTACTAAAATAGCGGCATGCTGATGACATACTTATTAAGAATCCCAAACTTCATCTATCCAATCTACTTAATGCTTTATCTCAGTTTGGTCAAATGTCAGTTTACAAATTACATAGAGACAAATCAGAAATTATGCTCTTAAACTCCAATTGCCATAAACAGGATATTGATACCTTTGGTATTAAATGGTGTAGTGTCTCTATTAAATACATAGATATTCGATTTGCCCTCACAATCCAAGAAACTGTCAAACTTAACAGTAAGATCTTGTTAGACACTCTGAAAGACCTAACATCCAAATGGTACCCCCTCTAACTTTTTTGGTGGGGACGTCTAGATACAATTAAAATTATGCTTTCTCCTATTGTACTATACTAACTGCAGCTTCTTTCTGTTCCCCTACCTCTCTCCTTAAAATCTATATATTCTATCTTACTGAACTTTCTATGGGGCATGGGAAAGAGTATGAGAATTGCCTTAACCAAACTAAAGGCACCTTATGAAATGGGCTGGGTCAGATTTCCAGATTTAAAGCTATATCACTCTGCATTTCTCCTAAAACAATCCCGTCACTGGTTTGCAGATCCTGAAGTCTCTGATACCCCCACATGGTGCACTTGGGAAAAACATTCAGCTTATCCTTACAACGTCACTGACCTCATCTACATATTTAAACATACATCCATAAATGTCTTGGAGCCCATTAAAGCCTCCGTCACGGCTCTACAAGCCTTTCTCTTCCCTCATACCAAAACTCCCAATAAGCACCCCTCACCTTTAATGTGGCATAATAAGAATATTGTGATCAATAACAAGGCCTTAAATCACAAAGCATGGATAAAAAAGGAATAAGATTCACTCAACAAATTATTCATGGTTCTTCCATTGTCTCCTTTCAGCAAATATAATCTCAATTTACCCTCCCCAAAGCAGACTTTCAGTGTTACAACAAATTAAGTAATTCTTGCCTAGACACACTTAATCACTTCTCTAATGAGGTTCTTTCTCCAGACGCTTTTAGATGACTACACCTCTCCATGATTAACGATGTAAGAGACTCAAAATTTAATAAAATGCTCAGCTCAACATTTGAAGTTTGCTCTATTTGTCTGAAATGGGAATATGACTTAGGATGAACATTTGATGATCACATTTGGTTACGTCTGTTCTCTAAAAGCAAGAATATATCCGTCTCAGTGAATATTACACAAAACTATTTTTTCTTTATTCACAGAGCATGTATTACTCCAGCTAAACTAGCTAAAGCTAAACCTAATTACGATGCTAAATGTTGGTCATGTGGTCTGATTTCTGCTTCATATATGCATATGTTTTTTGAATGTTCATTTATCTTCAGGTTTTGGCAAGACATTTGGAAGTTCATCAAGCTTATTTTGTATGTTAATATTCCGTTATCCTTTTTAAATGTCATTTTAGGGAGTTTGTCCATCCCGTGACTCTGCCAAACTTTATGATTTATTCATTAGCATAGCCTTGAAACGTATCACAGCTAACTGGAAAGACTTCAGATCTCTCTCTACCAAGGCATGGTGGAATTCCATGTGTCACATACATAGAATGGAATTATGTATGGCTAATAATTTGAATACAATCCCTAAATACAATGCTAAATGGATTTTCTTTATTTGTTATCTCAACTGTTTCAATGTAACTGTTCATGGAACCTGAACCTGCCTACTTGCATTTAACCCTATAGCAATCTTCTATTAATCTCACTCACAAACTGGTCATATTTCAATATTACAGTTGCAATAATAATCTGATAAAATATCACCTTATACCCATCTTCCCCCCCTTATCCTCCTCCCATTTGTTTCCTGTATGTTCTCTGTCTGTGTGTCTAATTGTTTGTCGCCCCAATTTTCTTTTCTATTCTCTCCCAACTAGTATTTTTGCAGACTTTTTATATAATTTCGCTTTTATATCAATTCGCTTCTATAAACTGTGATCCACCATCTATGTACAATATCTCAAAGATTCAATGAATATTCTATGTGTAATATATTATTTTATCAGTTAATATTGTAAACTTCTGTTAACCATTAGTTGTAAACTGCACTTGATGTCTGTAACTTGCGAACACTTGTATTATCATTATTATTTCAAATAATAAAAATTATTAAAATAAACAAAAAGTAAAAATAAAAAAAAAAGTGAGGAAAAAGCATCCCGTGTTGATAGTGCTTAGGTCACCACCCACGTACCCCGAATGTGCACCCTGCAAGTCTGGGGCTTTCAACAAAGCTGATGAATGGAGAGAGAAGAGTTCCAATACCAAGCACATGGCTGGGGCTCTGGGTAGGCAGCTGCCCGCCTCCTCACTGGAGGGACAGAGCTGGCAAAAAAACTTAACAGTAAGATCTTGTTAGACACTCTTAAAGACCTAACATCCAAATGGTACCCCCTCTAACTTTTTTGGTGGGGACGTCTAGATACAATTAAAATTATGCTTTCTCCTATTGTACTATACTAACTGCAGCTTCTTTCTGTTCCCCTACCTCTCTCCTTCAAATCTATATATTCTATCTTACTGAACCTTCTATGGGGCATGGGAAAGAGTATGAGAATTGCCTTAACCAAACTAAAGGCACCTTGTGAAATGGGCTGGGTCAGATTTCCAGATTTAAAGCTATATCACTCTGCATTTCTCCTAAAACAATCCCGTCACTGGTTTGCAGATCCTGAAGTCTCTGATACCCCCACATGGTGCACTTGGGAAAAACATTCAGCTTATCCTTACAACGTCACTGACCTCATCTACATATTTAAACATACATCCATAAATGTCTTGGAGCCCATTAAAGCCTCCGTCACGGCTCTACAAGCCTTTCTCTTTCCTCATACCAAAAATCCCAATAAGCACCCCTCACCTTTAATGTGGCATAATAAGAATATTGTGATTAATAACAAGGCCTTAAATCACAAAGTATGGATAAAAAAGGAATAAGATTCACTCAACAAATTATTTATGGTTCTTCCATTGTCTCCTTTCAGCAAATATAATCTCAATTTACCCTCCCCAAAGCAGACCTTCATTGTTACAACAAATTAAGTAATTCTTGCCTAGACGCACTTAATCACTTCTCTAATGAGGTTCTTTCTCCAGACACTTTTAGATGACTACACCTCACCATGATTAACGATGTAAGAGACTCAAAATTTAATAAAATGCTCAGCTCAACATTTGAAGTTTGCTCTATTCGTCTGAAATGGGAATATGACTTAGGATGAACATTTGATGATCACATTTGGTTAAGTTTGTTCTCTAAAAGCAAGAATATATCCGTCTCAGTGACTTTTACACAAAATTATTTTTTCTTTATACACAGCGCATGTATTACTCCAGCTAATCTAGCTAAAGCTAAACCTAATTACGATGCTAAATGTTGGTCATGTGGTCTGATTCCTGCTTCATATATGCATATGTTTTTTGAATGTTCATTTATCTTCAGGTTTTGGCAAGACATTTGGAAGTTCATCAAGCTTATTTTGTATGTTAATATTCCGTTATCCTTTTTAAATGTCATTTTAGGGAGTTTGTCCATCCCGTGACTCTGCCAAACTTTATGATTTATTCATTAGCATAGCCTTGAAATGTATCACAGCTAACTGGAAAGACTTCAGATCTCTCTCTACCAAGGCATGGTGGAATTCCATTTGTCACATACATAGAATGGAATTATGTATGGCTAATAATTTGAATACAATCCCTAAATACAATGCTAAATGGATTTTCTTTATTCGTTATCTCAACTGTTTCAATGTAACTGTTCATGGAACCTGAACCTGCATACTTGCATTTAACCCTATAGCAATCTTCTATTAATCTCACTCACAAACTGGTCATATTTCAATATTACAGTTGCAATAATAATCTGATAAAATATCACCTTATACCCATCTTCCCCCCTTACCCTCCTCCCATTTGTTTCCAGTATGTTCTCTGTCTGTGTGTCTAATGGTTTGTCTCCCCAATGTTCTTTTCTATTCTCCCCTAACTAGTATTTTTGCAGACTTTTTATATAATTTGGCTTTTATATCAATTCGCTTCTATAAACTGTGATCCACCATCTATGTACAATATCTCAAAGATTCAATGAATATTCTATGTGTAATATATTATTTTATCAGTTAATATTGTAAACTTTTGTTAACCATTAGTTGTAAACTCCACTTGATGTCTGTAACTTGCGAACACTTGTATTATCATTACTATTTCAAACAATAAAAATTATTAAAATAAACAAAAAGTAAAAATAAAAAAAAAAAGTGAGGAAAAAGCATCCCGTGTTGATAGTGCTTAGGTCACCACCCACGTACCCCGAATGTGCACCCTGCAAGTCTGGGGCTTTCAAGAAAGCTGATGAATGGAGAGAGAAGAGTTCCAATACCAAGCACATGGCTGGGGCTCTGCGTAGGCAGCTGCCCGCCTCCTCACGAGGGACAGAGCTGGCTCTGTTGCCGACTGCAGGCCCAGCTTCTCCCGGAAGAAGGTTGTCATCACCAGCTCAATTGTGTGTATTCATTTAGCTCGTTTGAGAGTTCTCATGCTGCTCGCGCTGCAATGTTGGCTCTAAGCCCCTCCTCCACATAGAATAAATCACGTTTTAATAATATATACCGTCACATGTGAGTTTAAAAACATATTTGTTGGAAAATAGAAGTCCAACATCCCACTTCCCACACTGACATACCAATCCTGTGCAGCGTCGCGGCTTTGCAGGGATGGCAGAATTGCACTTGATCCAGGGTTTAGGCAAACATAGCATGGTAGATTTAGCACCTGACACAAATTCCTAACCTACATAAAATGACGCCTTGCATTACTTTTCACAATCTAGTTCTGAACAGGTGGTCATTACTTCTCTGGAACATCTCGCCAGCCGTAAAGGGGGGGAAGGGGAGAGGCGCTCCACAAACTAGCGAGCTTCCAGGCACTTTCAGAGATAGTGAGTGCGCCCATGGGACAGGTCTAAGGGAGAGAGACTTTTACGCTGGAGCATGCACAGCCGCCTACTACACATAACAGAACGTGGCAGCTCAAAATGAGATGCACACCAAATTTAAAATGTATTGAAGTGGTTCTTGTTGACATGGTAGATCAGGAGAGAGAGAGAGAGTACGCAGGCCTGGGTAGATCAGGAGAGAGAGAGAGAGAGAGAGAGAGAGAGAGAGAGAGAGAGAGAGAGAGAGAGAGAGAGAGAGAGAGAGAGAGAGAGAGAGAGAGAGAGAGAGAGAGAGAGAGAGAGAGAGAGAGAGAGAGAGAGAGAGAGAGAGAGAGAGAGAGAGAGAGAGAGAGATATATATATATATATATATATATATATATATATATATATATATATATATATATATATATATATATATAACGGGGCACACATGTATGTTAACAAGCTGCAATGTTTTATTGCTGGTTTACAACCAGAATGCACACAAATGTTCCAGGCAGGTGCCTCAGAGGGGAAAGAGGAAACACGAGACGGCTAAAATGCCATCTCACCGGCTGCAGTGTCCTGAGGAGCATGCGTTGCAGCAGGCACTGTGCTATTCCAGCAGCCACTGATGTGTGCATATTAATCCCATGAGAAGGAGGTGATGCTAAAGGAGTCTGAGAACCACGGATGTCAGACAAAATGATGTCCCTGAGATAATTATATTTATGGTAGTACATCAATCTTACAGGCCAGATTTAAGCCCTCTAGGAGGTGGGCAGATTGTTCTACCCACATGCAGACATTTGTGTTACCACATGCGGAAGCCTTGAAAATCGACCCTATTATATGATAACCATGATTTGGCAGTATTGGGTATGGATTCAAAAAAGTACTCTTTGTAGTTTCTCATCAAATAGGCCTCTGGTATTTTTTCATTTTTTATAATCCAATTACATCCCTTTTTTGCGTAGGAAAATGGGTAATCCTCTTTTGTACAATGTCATGTGGGCCTGCATTCATTTAACAAAAATCAAAGGAATTAAAAAAAATAGAGGGAAGCACAGGAAGGTGTACATTGGAAGGTAGGAATACATTAAAGGGAAAGACAAGGGTCAGTTTTGGAAAGATAGTAGAAAAATTCAACCAACAAAGCTATGGTACAAAGGACGTAAATATTATAACAGAATGAAGAGAAGATTCATCATTAGTCTTTCTCTGCATGGCATTATAAATGGGTGAGAAATTGGGAATTTTAGAGGCCCACTTTGGTTTCATCCCTCGCTGAAGTCACTTACAGACACATTATTTTACAATTACGGGTACGCTTGTGCACTTTTTCACTACATAAATAAAAAAATAATGCAATTCTAGGGGCTTATATTTAATTTTTGCTCCACCTTTTCATTTGAGGAAAACAGTAGGCAATTTGGAATGATGTCATTTTCCTCATAATCTGATCTCTTTATTGGATGCAGTTGTACCTGGGATTGCTGCAGCTAGTAAAAACCTCCTGGCCGATTGTAAGAAGTGCAGTAAAAAACATTAAGTACTTGAAATGATTTTTGTATCACCGCCTGTTGTTACTGCTACCACCCAATTCCTTTTGACTGCCTTAATGTAAGCAGAGAAGGACTGGCAAAATTTGGCCTGAGGGACAAGTTTACTTTTCTTGCCCACAATATAATGGCCCCAACTTCCAGAACAAATAATCTGAATATCAACCACTCCCTCTGCAACACATTCTCAAGTATACATAGTTGATATTATTGACATTACGTTCCTTTTGTGCAACACATTTTTTTAGTTATGTTTGTGGTTTCTTAGCGACCTCTGGACATTCTCACCCTTACCAAACATACTAAAGTTATTTCACCAGGATAATATAATTAGTGAAATGGGAAAGTTGGGATTTGAGCCCAGTTTTCAATGTGTTAGTTTCCAATTTGACAACAGACTACATCTCCCTCACCCCATCTCATCTTTAGTTGTAAATAAATGTAAAGAGAATTCACTGGTAGAGCACAGCCATCACTAAACCAGGGTCTGGGTTTTCTCTGAGAATCAAACATGAGCTGACATGTCAAAAGACCCACACGTGGATTCACGACTACTCAGCCAACAATACAAGACCCATACCTGCACCCTGTTTACCCACCCCTCACAACAGAATCGCTTCACTTGTCACCCTGCCTCACCATCAGTATAATTAACATAAGTTGTTAAAACAATTTATGGAGGCTGGCCACCAGGGGGCGCACAGAACGAACCTAACCTCTGTGTAAGCTGTGCATCTCATGGTCAGAAAAGTGGCTTGAGCCCCCACTAGGAGGCCCCCCACCCTGGAGAAGTTTGGCAAGTCCTGTGTCGGAACATGGCCCCCTGGATCTGAGCAAAGACCCAACAGAAATCAGAGCAAGATTTCCCTGAAAATGGAATATTTCGATGTATCACGGAGTGATGCTTGAGCTAAAATATGGTGCTGGTGCTGGTGCACAGTGCATTCTGGGGGCACTCAGAGCCATAATGGATATTTATTCCATGCCTCAGTGGAAGCTGCACTTGTACACAGATTTTCAGCTTGGTTAGCAGTATTTCACTGAAAAACATGTTTTCAACATCACTCATTGCTTGTGTTGGTTTGCATGGCTCATCCAAGGACACGGAGCTCGGAGAGGCTAGAATCCACAGGTGCTAGCTGGTACCAGATAAGGTTTGTTATGCCCATGCCAAGGTTAAAGATGAGTTATGGAATTATTTTCCGTGGTGCTCTGAGGGAGGGAAGCGCTTTGCTCCTTGGGGTTACCGTTGGTCGACCCGGCCGGCGACCAACAGTTGCTCATCAATGTGAAAGCGCTAACGCCAGAAGGTTCGATAAATGCCCACCCCTTTGAGGAGGGTATATAATGCGGGGCTCTGGAAAGGTCAGGCGGAAAAACACAAAGACCTCAGTCGGAGGAGGGATGCTTCACTCTGAAATACCTGCGGGCTGTTGTGCTCTCGGCCTGGCTGTTACTGGGGTCTTCCAGCCGCTTCTGGCGAGATGAAGAATCCAGTTACGCCCATGGTGATGTATTCTTGTTAGCCTATTATCTTTTCTGTGATTTATTCTCTGTTACAATGTATTGCTTTATGTATGCTTAACTATGAATAAATAGCCTTATAAGTGCTACTTATCTCCTGTGTGTGTGGGTGTGAATCATTGTCTCTGTCTACCTGCGTTCAAAGTATTTGCTCTGCTCTGCAATGTACTGGTGATAAATAACTGTCACTAGCCTCCTCCCTCGGTGGTGCACATCCAAGACATACAATTGACTTCTTTGGTCCTGAACTACACCTGTTATTGAGAATGTGCCCTCCTCTAAGGATAATTTCCTTCGAGAGAGAGTGAATTCCCCCTGCACCAATAGAATCAAGAGGAGCGATATACCATAACTGGCCCGGGTAAGACACTGTGATTTGAATGCGGCAGAGCTGGTGTGGTAGTAACCTCAATGAAGCAGAGCATAACCCGCTAATAAAGCTCCATGTGAGGAACACATGGACATAAGTCAGAAACTTGCATCATATTGGTTTGCTCTACACCATACCGAGCCAGCCACCTTTCTAGAACCTGTAATGGCGACATCGGGGGCGGAAGCAGCCACAACTAAGGCCGAGGTAGCGGCCTTATTGAACGAAATGAAAAGCATGAGAGCAGACATAGATGGGAAGGTTGACAAAATAACACAGAGAATCAACAAAATGGAAGAAAGACTGGAGGAGGTCGAGGATAATCAAACCTTGCTTGGTACACTTGAGTCACAAATAGACCAAAGGATTACAGAGATTGAAACTAGGGAGGAGGATTTCTGTCCAAAAATGGACGATTTGGAAAAACGGGAATGACGGAACAACCTACATATCTTCGGCACTCCAGATAGGGAAGGGGAAACCGAACAGGACTTGAAAAGGACCCTCCACACGATCATGAAACTCCTATTCAAAGACAATTCAATTGATGAACCAAAAATTTACCGCATACATTGAGCAGGGGGAGCCACAGGGGGTCCAAAGACAGTCCTGGCACGGTTCCACAACTATGGTGACAAAGCCAGAATTCTTGAGAAAGCAAAACGCAGCTCACAGATTCTCCTGGACACAGCAAGAGTGACAATCTTTCAGGACTTATCATCTTGACTCTCGACATGAGAAGGAGGTGTATGCCGCTTACCAAATGGCTGAAAGAAAAGGTGTCTGGTATTGCTGGGGTTACCCATTCTCGCTTACATTCGAATGGGAGGGGAGTAAGACTAAGATCAGAGAAGGATATTCATAACTGCACAACTGACCTACTAGGGAACCAGGAGAATGGGGCAATACAGGGAGAAAGAAGAGAAGATGTCAGGCAATGGTGGTAAAATTCAATTCAATGAAAGGTAAGCCTTAAAGAGTCAGTACAATCAACATCAAGGGGCTAAACTCCCCATACAAAATGGTCTTTGGTCTCCAGGGATTTCAGAGGTCTGGGATTGATGTGCTCTGGGGACGAACGTAGGGTTTTGAAACCAAGGTTAGAGATTGAATAGTGGGGTTCAGGCCCTCTTAAAAAGGCGTGAGTGGGGATACTCATTAGAAAGGGATGGAATCTAATGGTCACCAAGGTATGGGTGGATGTGGGGGGTAGGGCACTTATGGTGGTGGGTACTGTTTGTGAAATAACATTCAAGTTTGCGACGCTCTATGCTCCCAATACTGAGCAAGCCAGATTCCTACAGCGACCGATATCGAAAACAATGTTGGAAGCTGCCGGGCATGTAATAATTTGGGCGGGGGGGACTTCAACCTCTGGGCGAACACTATAGTGGACAGACAGGCAGGTAACCGGAATATGGGCGAAACAGGCGATGGTGGTCGAACAGCGGTAGTCGAGATGATGGTGACATATGTGTTACGGGATATATGGCAGAGATTTTATCTGAGTGAAACAGGCTACACTTTTACTCGGCGCCCCATGGCACTTTCACTAGAATCGATTATGTCTACATCTCAGAAGAGCTGGCGGAAGTAGTGACTGGTTCAAAGATTGAACCCATTTCCTGGTCAGATCATGACATGGTCATAGCTGACGTAAATATGGTCGTCCTTCCACACAGAGGGTCGAAGTGGCGGTGTAATGAAACACTGTTGAAAGACCCTGTCTTCCGAACTGAAATGGACACTGAGATAAAAGAATATCTCAAAACAAATAACACTGGGGAGATATCAAATAGAACTGTGGGGGACATGGGAAAAGCGACGTGGCGGGGGATATTGATCAGGCAGGTCGCCAAAAAGAAAACAGAAAGGGCTCTCATAGAAAATAGACTAAGGTACAAGATCACACACTTGGACTGGGCTGTACGGACCACCACCGAGGGCAGGGCAGAGAAGATCTCTGTAGCCAGACAGAAAAGGGAAGAACTTCATCTCTTTGAGGAGGGGCGGGTTGACCAAAAATTACAGCTCCTTAAACAGAAGTATTATGAGAAGGGGGATAAGGCTGATGCCCTCCTGGCAGCTAGACTAAGAGGCCAAAGAGAAGACAAATGGGTGACCTTCATAGATAGTGCAGGAGTCAATGCCTAGGGCACACAAGGAGGGGACATTCCAGAAGTGTTCTCACGGTTTTATGAGCATCTATATAAATCTGAAACAGCTCAAGACAGAGTGGAAATAGAGGGGTACTTAGGAAGTGTGGAGATGCCAAAACTCACCCATGCAGAGGCAGACACAATGGATGCCCCAATCATGGCTGAAGAAGTGGAAAGAGTGGTGAAGAGGTTGCCGCTTTGGAAGGCCCCAGGAAACTACAGTTATACGGCAGGCTTTTACAAGGCCTTCCTGTCGGCCCTCCTGCGATTCCTGGTAGAACTATTTAATGACATATTGGAGACGGGAATAGCTCCAGACTCCTTCTCAGAGACACTGATTACAGTTATCCCCAAAGAAGGTAGAGATCCTAGACACTGTGGATCCTATCGCCCAATATCATTACTCAATATTGATGCGGAAATATACACATGGATATTGGCAGCTAGACTGGAGATATACACGCCTAGGCTGATACACTCAGAACAAGTGGGATTATTCTGGGGAGAGAGGGGGCAGATACGATGTGCAAAACGCTACACTTGATCCACTAGTCAAAGAAAAGGACAAGGGGACCCTGCTCTCATGTCCGTCGACGCTGAGAAAGCCTTCGGCTGGGTGTAATGGGCCTTCCTTGAGGCAGTCCTGAGCAAGGTACGACTTGGCGAGAGATTCAGAAGAAGGGTGAAGGCAAGGCCCAAGGCCTCGGTATCAGTTAACTCGGACTACACAAGATGGTTTGCTCTGGGAAGAGCCCTCTGTCTGCAATACTGATCGCTCTATCACTTGAACTCCTTGCACAGACAATTAGGGCTGACCACCTAGTGGAAGGACTGAAAGTAAATGGGAAGGAATATAAGATTGTATGCTGATGATTTATTATTGCATGTAACAAACCCATTATCATCTATACCAAGAGCCATACAATTGATTGAACACTATGGGCTACTTTCCGGCTTTAAAATGAATAGGTCCAAGTCAATCCTGTTCCCTTTCCATGAACCCACTCAGAAGGACACCGGCAGATATTCCACGCTAGGCCTCACCATTCGGGAAACTACACTGTGATATCTGGGGATACATCTTACATGAAATCTAGATGCCCAATATGAAGCCAAATTTCCCCCTCTGCTCTCCCAATTTCATACTGACCTAGCCAAGTGGCAAAAGCTCACAATCTCGTGGATGGGGAGACTTAATGCAGTCAAGATGGTGTGTCTTCCTAGGTTCCTATACTCATTCCAGATGCTCCACATTAAGTTGTCAAACATATTTTTTGGAGAGGTGAAGAGAGCCATCTTGAGATTTCTCTGGCAAGGGAAAAAGCTAAGATAGCATATGAAGTCTTAACTTTACCTAAAGAAAAGGGTGGGTGGGTCTACCTGACCTTAAAAAATATTAAGTCCCACCTTTAGGCATGCCAATAATTCCATCTTGGCATCCTGACCCTCAGCGTCAAACCAGTTGACCATTCCTAATGTTCCCTTTCTACCTTCTAAAGCTTTAGAGGTGGCATGAGGGAGGAGGGCAGATTCAGAGAACTGAGGGTTACTAGACACTGATTTCCGTAGCTCAGTTCATGGTCCTTGGAACATACTTATGTACCTGTACAAGGTAAAGATGGTCCTTCATTGATAGGCAGGATGTTGATGCTAGCTGCAGAAGTCTCTTACAGAAACTCGATGACTGAGGGCCCTAGAAAGGGCAGGCAGTCATGAACCAAACTACCCAGTGTTGAGTGATGTTCCATCTGAGCAGGCAGGATAGAACTCACTTAGCTCTGAGTGATAAATAACTCTGACCAGGCATGCGCTTAGGTCAGGTAAACATAGGAGTACAAGATTTGTTATGTGTGTGTGTGATGGGCTGTCAGGTGCTCCACGAAACCAGCAGTCTTTTTTTCAGATGGTGTGGTCTACAGATGAAGACATTCTGCATGAACCTTTGTCTACTTAACAGCATCACTGTCACTTTGTTCTGTGCTCTCAATGGGGTAAGTGGTTTCTACACAGGTAGACCTTCTGGTTCATGGGGTGTTTACCTAGATCACAGGAGATGGCCACCTGTCATAAAAGTGCACACTAAATACTGAATAAATAGTATCTTCCATTCTCTTTCCTTTCAGGGACATGGGCATTAAGAAAGTTAGCTAATGTAATATAGTTGTCTTTTGGCAGCGTTGTCTCCAGCAGCACAAATTCTAATAGAGAAAATATTAAATTAATCCATCTGACTGCACATAACCATGCCTCGGCAGAGCTACGTTGGCATTTGTAAGCAACCTTTGAAATTTGGGGGCATAGCATTACCACCCAACAATACTGATGGCTAGTAATAATAACCAGGGCCAGGCAAAGTTGATAAATTCCATTCTCCCAGCCGTGGAAACAAAATCTGTAAGATTTCAATCTGTTTTGTTGCAATCCACCATTCTTCCACCCCTGTGTATCCAAAAGAGCAGTGCAAGGTTTCTCGTGCCACTGCACGACCCTAGCACGAATCGTACAAAGTTTCTGGTGCCATGGCGCGAAGATAGCAAGAATCGAAAACAGTAGCGCAAAGTTACTGGTGCCACTGCGTGAACCTAGCATGGATCGAAAAAAACGAGCCAAAATTTCTCGTGCCACTGCGTGAACCTAGCATGGATCGAAAAGAGCATCACAACATTTCTCGTTCCATTGCATGAACCTAGCACGGATCGAAAAGAGCGACACAATGTTTCTCGTGCCACTGCACGAACCCAGCATGAATCGTACAAAAAGTTTCACAAAGTATCTTGTGCCATGGTGCGATCATAGCAAGAATCGGAAAGAGTAGTGCAAAGTTTCTTGTGCCACTGCGCAAACCTAGCATGGATCGAAAAGAGCAGCCCACAGTTTCTCATGCCACTGTGTGAACCTTGTACGAATCGAAAAGAGCAGAACCAAGTTTCTTGTCTTTCTGTGCGAAACTAGCTTTAATCGAAAAGAGTATTGCAAAGTTTCTCATGCTGCTCGAACCTACATACTTGCTTTTCATGCACAAGTTGTGGGCCCCTGATTGCATACTTAAGTATGCAGCGCAGAAATAACTACTTGGGTGGATCACACCGTTCATATGGCTCCTTTTGAAGACTGATGCCTAGAACGGTATATTTAAAATGTGGTGATGAGGAGCACTGCGTCCACAATGCAAATGGGATGGAGTGTAGAAACAATACACATGGATGACGTGTATTTATGGACTATCTTGTAAAGGCCAGATTTAATTAGGTATTTGCAGGTGCACAATCTTAGACGATCATTCATGACAATGCTCTTTGCTTTGCATATATAATCAGAGCCACGGTGCTGATGGGGCTGAAGCTCATTAGATGATGCGCTCCATATGTTATGATCTATTTATTAAATGACTGAACGTCTGTTTGAGTACACACCCTACTCCACAATTGTATATCCAGTTGTTAATTATGGGTCATGCACAGGAGCACATCTTATGCATCTTATACTCAGTCCACGACCTGAGCACACATTTCGCCCCCTATCAAGGGGCCATATGGGTGCGGGCATTCTGCTGATGAAACAAATTTTCTCAAAATGTATTGTGGTTTTATTTGGGTTGCACAAAGGGGATATTTGTAAAACAATGGCTTAATTAGGGGCAAACTGGTAAGGGGGGAACATGGGCGAATGCGCCTCAGACTGGCTGGATTGCTGCCCAGCCAGTCTGTGGGGCATTGGCACATTTGTCAATTGCTGAGCCATAGCTCCAAAATGCAAAGAGAATCACTGACAATGAAGAAATCCTTCAGAGTCTAGCCTTCCACTAGGGAACTGAGTGTTGCAAAGCCTGCTCACATTCTAGGTAAATGGGGCCAGGCATTTGTTTTGTTTTTAGCAATGTTGCAGATGTGCCTGGATGTCCCCCACACATGGCCCTCCACAGTGAGTGATAGGTAGTTGCGTCTAGGCTACAGGGGCATGTTCATACCACGCAGTAGCAATGTATATATTTAATTAACAGATTCTGGGACTCTGGATGGTAATGTTGGCACCACTGCTCCCCGTAAACCATTGGTCTGTTACAACCCACATTTGCGTATCATGACTCCTAATTGTCAAGGAAGTAAGGGTCCATATCTTATCAGAGTTTGTCCACGGTTTGATTCTGAAGAAAGGCTTTCCCTATGTCCTAGTGAATGTTTTAATTATCAGTGTGTTCACACAAAAACAGTTTAATAGCACCCTGAATAGCACCCACAGGTTTTACATATATAGTGGTCATAAAAATGGCTGTTGGACTGTTTGTGGTATTTACTTTTGGTCACAGTTGAAAAAAAAACACACACAGATGTTATATTTAGGTGTTAATTATACAAAAACCACACACTAAGGAGGTAATTCACAGCTGACAGATTTCAGAAATACCACCTGTGATGGTGGCAATGTAAAAAAAAGTGTTTTTAACATTTCTTCCAGGCATTTTCATCATGAAATGAATTATGTACTGTAGCGACTCATATTACAAGTGTGATTTTGTTTATGCACAAAATTGTCAATTATGTCCCATTTAAGCATTATATGGGTGCCCAGATTTGGACCACCTCAAAATGGCCATTTATAAAAACGTGTTTCCCCTCTATGAAAGGGAAGAACATGTGCTTCCGCTCTTTACAGTACAGATAAAGCTTTACAAAATTTGGGGCGAGTTTGGAAAAATAGGTGGATTTCTGCAAAAGGCCTGCCTAAAATACCACTGCTGGTATTCCCATGGAATACCACTGATGGTATTTGATCACACTCTAAATTGGGTGGACGATAAAATCAACAGTATTTGCCAAATACAGATGATTTTACTGTTATCACCCAACTCTGAACAACCCCTTAAGACTGTTTTCATTTTTCAATGTCTTGTCCAGATTCGGATATTTAGATACACAGTCAAATTAACACAGATACTTCCTTCTACTTATACTTTACACTGTCACAATTACACTCAAACACAATTACCCATTCAAAGAAACTGAAACACAAACAGGCTCCACCTTATTTGTAAACAAACATACACATAATAGGTAGTTCTTGCTCCCTCTCTATCACCAGGCTCAAGGCATATTCTCCCTTTCAGTTTTTTCTGCTTTTATGAGTTGAATTATGCAGCTGACTTTCCAAGAAAGTGTAACTTGGGAGCACAGAAAAAGCCACATCCACTCACCATCTTTCACTCTGCATTATCCAAGTGCAGACCCCATAGCGACAATTAGCAGCTAGACCCCAACCATGGCTTCTTTTTGTGTCTGCCAGAGGCTGACTGGCAAATCAAGGTAGTCTACTGTCTATCTGTAAGCCAGGACAATGAAAGGCGGTGAGGGGTAAGGAATGGGCTTGGTGTAAAAGGCAATTAAATGGCATGAGTCACAAGGAATTGGTGACTATGCATTGTGGGCAAGGGAAAAAGGTCTGTGAAACATAAGGAAAGGGAATTCATTAAAGGCATGGTCTAGTAAAAAAATGTATTTAAAAAATAGATAGGCAACATAAAAAAAAATACTAGCATTCTCTTTTTTAAAACTTCCTATGTAAAATTTTGAGCTATTCAAGCTCAAAATTTGCAAAAGCAAGCACATGGGCGCATCCATTTTGTGAAATGGATGCCCTCATGTGCTGGCTTTTGCGGCACTAATGAAGGAAAAGCCAGCCAGCTGTAGTAAACAAAAGCTACCGCTGGGTGGCTTTCCCTTCATTAGTGCTGTATGCGGAGGACGGGGACCGGAGACCAGAGCAGGAAAGCTGCAGCTGAATCTCGGTAAGTGCTATTTCTTTTTTTTAAAAAATAAGCACTAGCTGCTGGAGGAGCCCGGAAAACTTAGAAAATAAAACCGCAGCTTTAAAAACGTTGTATTTATGTTTGCGGTCACTTTTGAAGCGACCGCAAACATAAATACAACTTTATTGTGCTGGAAAACGCTGCGGTTTTTCTTTCCAAGTTTCTCAGGCTCCTCCTGCACAGGCTAAGATTATAATTATTCTAAATTGTCATTATAAATATAATCTGTGTCTGTTACTCAAATGTATTTGCCTCAGGATACAGACAATTCATAGGCTTACCCTTTGTAGATACATTGGTGAATTGAAAACCAGATTTATTGAATATTATACTAGTTTAGCACTTGAATAAAACCTTTGCAAAAAGGCATTGTTTTTGGTTCTAATATTGAAGATGGAATAGGAGAAGATGAAGTCTCCCCAGCCCTCTGAATTGGAAACTGTGGGAACCAAAAAGACAGAGCTGAAATCCCCAGCTTTCACACCTCAAACATTTTGTGATCCTAAGCCAATCAATTGTCTTCACTGTGACTTAGTTTACTTAACTATCTGTAGATAAAGCTACACTCATATACTCTCAATAGTGTTACTCTATAAATATATATATATATATATTTTCCAAATTTTATTTTATTAACAATTTTACAGGACAGGTTAAACGCCTTAGAGGTATTGGATGGTGCATGACTTATCTGCCCCCATCGGTCCCCTCCTACCCACCTTCCAAAAAAAACCAGGAACATTGAGTAATCCATCATGCCTCCTCATACAACGTGGTCTCGCTTGTGGCATGCGGGTCACATTCAGGTTTGGGTCTCTTTCAGTATTTTTGGGTTGCTTAACTAAGGTGCTTACAGGAGTACATTCTCAACTTCAATGAGCCAGCAGTTCTCAGAGCAATACATTGTTCCACCCTGCATGTTTGTGTGTACCATATGTTTCACATCTTATGGCATCATGCTTTACAATTGGTTAAGTATTGGTTACATATTGATTCACAAAGTTGCCCCATCGCATCACATACTGTGCAGATTTTCCATGTAGGGTAGCAGTAATTTCTTCCATTACATAAATATTGGTGGCCACATTAATCCATTCTCTCTTGCCTGGCACCGTGATTGCCTTCCAATGCAACACGATACAGGTTTGTGCAGCCAGGAGGAGAGGCGCCCCTATTCCAGTCACCCTTCTAAACTCATCTTCACTTTTTCCAAACCAAATAATATGAGAAGGGCTGTAACTTCCCCATGGATCCCATCGAGAGCTCTAATCCATTTGAGGACCTCATCCCAAAATACTCTAATTCGGGGGCATCCTCACCACATATGCCAGTAGTCTGCCCTTTTACCACATTGTCACCAGCACAAGGGACTCATTGAATGAAACATCTTTGACAATCTGTGGGGGTCGTATTGCCATCTGTGGAGGAGCTTGATGGCACGTATTTTGTACTGACAAGCAATCGATACCAGTGAGTACTCAGGGTCTATTTCTAGGTTCAAGTCTTTTTCCCACTTGCTCTTCAATTTCACAGAGGACCTTTTCCCAGCATTTATCAATGCTTTATACATAATTGAGATGAGTCTTTGGTCTCTGTGAAAGTATTGAGGAGAGTTTCAAAGGGAGTACGTTTTCTCTGTAATTTCTCCTTCCATGATTCCCTCTTTAGTATGCCTTTAAGTTGAAGAAAGGGGAAGACAGGGAGGGGTCCTATTTGCAGTATGTTCTCCAGTTCTATAATCGTGAGGAAGCTACCCTCCTTCCAGAGTTGTCCCACCCTCTCCAGGCCAGCCTCAAACCAGGATTAGAATCTCTTATGATCTGTGATCTCGTCTCGAATCCCTGGTACCCAAATATGACTCAGAAGCGAGGGCCATGTGGTGATGCCTGCATGTCTGCGCCCTCTCTCCAGATCTCCCAAATAGTACCTAGTATGGGTTGGTGTCGGATCCTACAGGTTAGTTTGTCCCTCGGTACCCAGAGCCATTCCGATATGGTGGCCGGAGCGAAGCTGTAACTATTGAGGTTTATCTACTGCAAGTGTGTCTGGTTTCTCATGCGAGGCACTAAGATCCTTAATTGTACTGCTGTGGACAAGGCTCAATTACACCAATGTAGAGCTAATTATAAAAAGCTAGTCACAGAAAAGAAGAAGGCTAATGTTAGGTCACTGTGGTCTGGTTCAATGCAGGCATTTGAGAAAGGTGATTGCATTGATATCTGGAAAAGGATTTCAGGGGTGCAAATATGTGGAGATGAGATGTTCCAATGTTGTATTGCTTCAGATTACTGGCAGGAGCATTTCTCTGATCTATATGGTTGTCTCTTGGAAAAAACAATTGGTATATTGTATGGCGTTAACCCAGCTGCAGAGGAGACTGCAGGGGATGTTGATTTTCAATTTACTGTACAGGAAGTTTAAATGCTATTAGCACCCAGAAAAGTGGAAAGGTCCCAGGCCTGGACAGAGCCCCTATTGATTTGTAAAAAGATGAACTGTGTGCATGGGACACACTAACCGCCTCTTGGCAATGGGCCATGATTGTCCCCATATACAAGAAAGGGGGCAGGCACTCACTTTCAAACTTTAGGCCTATCTCACTTTTAGAATATGTTGGCAAAACGTTTGCCAAATCTGTCTTGTCCCATCTACAAGCATGGTTGGAGGAAAATAATACCATCAGTGATCCCCAAGCTACTTTTCAGAAATATAAGAGCACAGTAGATCAAAGCTTCAAATATTTCACTGGTTCAAAGGTATACAGTCTTGAAAGGAATGAAAGAAACTCCATGCAAACTTTGTGGACCTCAAGACCACTTTTGACGGGGTTTCCAAGGAGATTCTCTGGCATGTTTTAACGAAATGCAATACACCTTGTCATCTGATTTTGGTAATCCAGGTGTTGCATTGCAATAATACAGCAGTAGTGAGATATGGCCTGGCCGGGGAAATGACTGATGCCTTCAAGGTAATAAAGGGTGTAAGACAAGGTTGTGTCCTTGCCCCTTGTTATTTTGTAGTTGCATAGAAGAAACCATTCTCTCTCTGTTACAGGAGTGTCTGGATTGTCCTAGAATTGGTGTGGACAAATATACAGTGCTTCTGTATGCAGATGACACTGTATTGTTACCCACCAATCCTCGGGTATGAAACATAACATGGATATGTTTACAAGTAAATGTGAAGACCTTTCCATCAGATTGAATATCGACAAAAACAAGTGTCCTGATTTTTAGGACCCATTATTCTACGCACTGTAACCTTGATATAGTGACAGAGGGGAAACGCCTGGAGAAAGTCCCATTCTTTGATTATCTTGGAATCAGATTCCATGAGAATGGTCTCTGGGCTGCTCACCTAGACAAGGCCTGTACACATTTGGGGAAAAACTCTGGGACACACAGAATTGGTCATGCTAGTCATGGTAGAGGTGCAATTGCACCAGCCTTAGAATTTATTGAAAGCAGGCATTACCAGCAAGTCTCTATGGTGCAAAATGGTGGGGATATTGGAACACAATAGGCGTAGCAACCGTGGAAAATAAGCACCTGAAGCAACTCCTTCAAGTCCCATGGGCTGGCCTAATGTACTGATGCACTTTGAGCTTAATGTGGATCCGACCGGAGAGCAGGCCGTCCTCAATCCAGTATTATACGGGATAGTGTTATGGAGTACTGAAGGTCTTGGGTAGTATTGAGACACCATGACACCTATTCTGGATGCAGTGGGGGGTAAAAACATCCTCTGGTTAGTTCATGTGAACAATCTTCTGTATAGCTTAAATGAACCAGTGCTTTGGGAGGGCCCACATACTATTCATTGTCAGGGGCATTACATCTAGGTTAAAGGACAAAGCAACCATCCAATCCAGGGCAAAACTGATTGAAGCAGAAGAAATGCTGAAACTAGGTCCTGATGATTTCACATGCCAGGTGGACTTTGGACACAAAGTCTGCTTTCATTACTTAAGCCCATCTTATATGGGTGCTTTATTCCTTAGCTTCAGGCTAGGGACATTAAAGATTGCTGCCTTTACCGGATCATGGAATCGTGGAGGGGATGGTGTATGCCCTTAATGCAACCTGGGTGAGCAATCTATTGTGCACTTTTAATGTGTGTGTGAATCTTTGAAATCTTTGAGAGTAAGGCAGCTGCAACCTTTGCTGAAGAGGGAGGGAATTTGGACACGTGCGGATGCTCTGGAATTTAGTAACAGTACTATTAGTCCTCACTCAGTGATATGCGTGGCACCTTACGTTTGTCTTGCATGGCTGTGCAGACGGAAGCAATACGCAGGAATCTTAGAAGGGAACTACTTGTGAATCCTCTATCATTGCGAACGGATGATAGCACAGGGGCAACACGCTGGTCATGGAAGCAAGACCACACAGAGCAACAGAGATTCCAATTCCAGATCTGCGCGTTATACAAATAAAACAAAATAAATAAATAATGAATCCCATGTAAGTGATCATAGGGCTGCGAGTATGCGCCCCCTAGCGAGTGTAACTAATTGCTGACTTTCTGAGGCTTCTGTAATTGCTGAGTAAAACCAAACTGATAATGTTAGCAATCCTGGAAATGGATTTGAGAAATCACTGTTTTAAATCGAAATGTACTTTAATTAATGCATTTTAAAACCATCTTGCTATGAGATGTTTGAACTAATATTAGACATTTTATATTGTTATGTTTAGTATATTAAATGTATTTTTACATGTTAAGAAACTGTATGCTTGTAGGGCCTAGGGTCCAAAATGAAGCTTATTTGATTGATTGATTGAATCTGTACTTGGAGTGAAGCCGCCCTCATGAGAACCCTACTGACCTCTACACATACATAACCTTTGCAAATCGTCTGCATTGCATGTTTGTTTACTGACAATGAAAAGACTGCCAAGTACACTGCAAAGTGGGCATTAAGGTGAGTGGGACCTAGACACCTGCACCCTACTTCGATTTAAGGTGCAACGTGTAAGCTAGCATTGGGGGACCTGGACATATCCCCCTTCCCTGGAATTATTATTGCAACAATACTGAGGGTGCCACAAGATCCCTTAAACAGTGCAGTCTAACATCTAGGGCATGATTTACAAAAGCATTTTACAATGGCACAATCCCGTTGAAAACTGCTTTGCAAATCGGGCATACATTCACAGAGCGTTTTCCAATGGGGTCTGTATCCTGTGAATTTGGCCCGTCATCCCTTTCCTTCCCTTTCTGTGCAGTATGGCCGCCAGTTGACTAGTTACAGTATTCTATTTTCCTTCTGTGGCAGTTTGATCTGCCAAGCATGCCTGCCACCTCCAGGCCGCTGTCCACACATCTAACAGTGGCAGGTAATTTCCAAGCACCTGACAGCTTTCTCAACTGCAGCGGCCGCTATGCTAATCACCACACAGCCGCCTGGCATGGCACATATTGGCCAAGACGGACGAATATCTTTCCTTCAGAAACTATTTTCCTGTTGCCGTGTGGGTTTCAGCGCTTCCGTTTCCCGTTAATCAGAGTCTGCGCTGCTTTTCCACAATGACCTTTCCAGGGTGCTGATTTTCATTTTTTGCCAGTGGTATTTCGAAATGTGCGAAATAAAAACATCACATCTGTCTTGGTAGCGCTATTTTTATCTGGATGTTGTTTAATATGCAGGGCTGCTACTGAGATTAAATCATGGGAAGATTGCTGAAATGCCACCTGCAGAAGTCAGAAACATTGTGTTCCTGGAATGGAAGCCCCATCGCTTCACTCTTCCCCATTGGCCCTTAATCTGCATGTTATGTCCTAAATGCTGCATATTCTTGACATTACTGCATGCGTGAAAGCACAAGTACTCCCCCAAACGTAGAAAGAGAAGGCATTACATGTTTCTCTGCCACACAGGTGCGAATGAATAATTTAATTCCACATATGTTTCATTTCAGGTTATAAAAAAGATCTATACAACGAAATAATCCATATATGTATACATGCACAGATGAAATACAGCACAGTTCATAAACTGATGCTATCCATATCTGCGAATAGCACACATTTCCTTATTACAGAAACTTCTAAATCATTAGCATCAGTAAACCATTTTCTAAATACAACAAATTTTAAAGGAAACCATTGCCATACAAGTGAATAATATGTTAATTTACAAACTTGCTTGAAAATTATCCCTTTAAATTGGCATTTAGCAATTTGCTTGCCAAAGTACACAGTTCCACATGCTCCTGCAACATGACTGATGCTATGGGCTGGACTATTGCAACAGCCTCTTTCTAAATCTGCCTGCTTCTACCCTCCACCCTCTGCAATTCATCCAGAACAGGACTGTGAAACTTCTTCTTGGCCTGAAGACCAGGTCTCGTATCTCTCAAGGACTGAACTCCCTGCACTGGCTCCCAGTGGCTATGAGGATTAAGTTCAAAACCCTCTGCATTGTCCACAAGGCCTTCTAGGGCCTGGGGCCTCAATACCTCCAACTCTCTCTTCCTAAATATCTTCCTTCTCAAGCTCTCCGCTCATCCGCCTCCAACTTCCTCAGGGTCAGATGCTTCTCCAAGCAATGAGTTGGTGGTAGATCTCTTTCTTCGGCTGGGGCCTCCCTCTGGAACAGTCTCCCTGGCTCCCTGAAACTTGAGGAGAATCATCTTCAGTTCCGGAAGCACCTCAAAACCTTTCTCTTTGCTTCTGCTTGCTCTCCTCCTCTCCTCTGCTGATTTTCCTGCTGACACTGAAACTGCACTGGTTACCTGGCCACCCTCTGATCTCGGGCCCAGGTCCCCTCCCCCGCCAGTCGCACACATGCACTGCCTTCCTGGCAACCCCCACACTTGTGGACTGTTTGCTGTATCCCTACAGTCCCACTACCAGCACCTGACTCCTGATTTCTGCACTTACTCTGACACTTGCCACCAGTTGGCCGTACTGTTACTTATTGTTTATTTATTCTATTTATGCCATGTACTACACTGTCCCGTTCCCACTAACCCGCCCACACTTTCCCCTTTCCCCCTTCCCATGCACTTGCACAATCTGAATGACACCTGGCCTAGTAAGATCGTATCTCGTCTTCCCTCTGTTCCCCCTCCCCTGCCTCGTCGCGCCTTGAAACACTTGTGTATAGGTGCGTTATAAATGCCATATCATATCATATCACAGAGCTTTCTTAAGTTTGCACTCTTTCTACGTCACAGTGCATATGGCTGGCGTCAATGCCAAGGTGTATCACCACTATCTCCTGCAGAAAGTACATTCTCTCTCTGACCTGTCCTAGAAAGTAATGTGGAGAAGAATACAGCACCTTTTAAAAAAAGGAACTCATCCACTGTTCAAACCAGATACGCCGCAATCTAAATAATAAGAACAAATGAGTGGAGTATGCATTTAATGCAGATCGTCACATGATAGTGAAAAAAAATGTTCTACTGTGTGCACGTATCTATGTACATATATAACAAATACCAAGTAATGCTTATTCAATTTGAATTTGTAATGTTTGGTTGAATATTCAAACTCTCCGACACGTGTTTCGACCATAGGCCGTTTTCAAGGTATAGCACAACTTTGTGTATCCGATCAAACTTTTCTGTATTTTGATTAATTGTCGGGGTTATTGATATCAATCCCTATGTTCATACTTATACATAGTGATTGATATCAACAACCCCGACAAACAATCAAAATACAGAAAAGTTAAGAAAAGTAGTTATTTTAAAAATGAATGAACCTTGACCCACTGGCTTGTAATTGTCTGGCTTTCCTCAGAGTTTTCTCTGTGCTTTCTTATGATGCTTTATGATTTTGTTTTGATACTGTGTTTGTAGGCTTTTATATTTTTAAAGTGTTGTATTATTCTTCTGTATTCTTCTGTATTTTATGATATTGGTCTTTGATTCTATGTATTTTCTTTGTAATTGTGCCCATTTGCCTATGGGCCTAAGGTGCCTCAGTAATGAATAAGGATAACTCTAAATCTAAATCTCCTGTTCACACTCTAAGGGGACTGAATCAAGGCAGTAAGAGAACTCAACTATCATATTGCCCTCATTCAACTGATTGCCAGTGGTGACAAAGACCTCTCCTTATGACTTATATACTAGGCCATATGTATACATGTGAGACCTACTCAGGTACTTACCCTGAGGGCCGGCTCTCCTGTCTGCCCTACATGCCCCTAATTGTGTACAATGTCATGTGGGACTTACATCCTCTTTACCACCTACAATTTAGATAACTCTACTGGCATCCCTGGCCAAGTCCACTGCTGCCACTCGCGTCAAATCTGTACATGGCTAGAATTAATGCCACTGGGCAGCCCATGGTCCTCACTCAGTCTGGCCAGGCTATGATGATGGACTTCCACCGGTGCAACCCTCAGACTGATGGGTGAGCCACCCCTCATCCTGGTGCACACCTAGGCACTGGAAACATAATAGCTACGTGTGCAGCATCACACTTTTAACCATTTAGAGTCCGGTGTAGTGCTGCTCTATGGCCTTCACCTGACACTAGCATTGGCGGCTGTAACCTGTGTCAAGCTTTCCAAGGGCAGCTTTGTACAATGTCACATCTCCTGTGGAAATTACAGTTGTCAGAATGAAAGGAAGAGGATGTAGTTCTGCCCATTCTCTCTGGCAAACAAGGCCTGCTGGATGCCTGTCTCTCTAGGGTGTCTGACCAGAAGCACTGCCCTCTCATGCTATTGTGTGGGGAGTTGCCTCGTAGAACTCCCCCAAATAAACTCAAAAAGAAAATGACAAAAGTAGTCAAAAAGGAGTGTACAAGAAGTAACTCAATTTGATTCAGGGCAGCAGATGCAGCGGGAATGTCAAATTCAAACAGAACGCGGTACTGAACTGCATGAAAAAGTGCTGTCAAAGAACCACCCTCAAAATAAAAACGTTTATAGAAAGAAAAATAATTTCCGATTGTGTAACATAAATGAATCTCCCCACACAAAAATGATTGGACCTCATATTTTTAACCCATATAGGAATACATATATTGTGATTGATCATTGGGTCCATGAACCTTCCCACACAGCCCTCAATTACAGAGTTGTAATGTCACAATCCACCCCCCAATTCCCACAACACAAAATTATGTGATTGAAACATTTGAGATGACCAGTGGAACATTATATTATTCTGCCCTGGATGCCTCTTCCTGACTGTTATGGGAATGGCTGCCCACCATGACACCATCAGAGCCTTGAACCACGGACATACTTTTGGATAAATGTTGCACATTGGGAACACTCTAACCCTCTTCCCATGGAAAACAGTCTATGGGAGATTTAAAACTGCTGTTGTTCTTGCAGTCCCACTAGAAATTCACATTGCATAAATGATTTTGAATTATAAAATGGTCATATATTAATTTTTTCCTGGCAGACCCACTGAGCTCTAATCAGGTGACCTAAAAAAATAAGAACCACTATGTGCTTCTTTTAACGCTGGCCTGGGATCGCATGATTGCATGATCTGTACTAATGAACCAGCTGCAGCAGCCGTTGCCACAACCAAAATTCTTGCACACGTTTATTGCAGATGCAAGCTTTTTGAGCCTATTTACAGCGTTTCATTCTACCACTAAGTTTGATTATACTTACCTATGCCCCAGGATTTATGGATTAGTCTTATTAATCTTTTAATTTCACAGATACCTGAAAGAGCCCCCTTCTCCTTTTATAGTGCTACTCTCGCAGCTGATAAGTGGGTTCCTTCAGACTGCGCTGAGCTTGCATTTTTATTGCACTATCAATCACGTGTGCCACAACACTGCATAGAACATGGAGTGTACACATGAGGAATCAGGAGAGCAATCAGAGGACTCAGAATAATGGACAAAATAATTTGGAATCAGACACTTTAGAGGTGGAAAACCTAATGCAAGTGTGCACGTCCCAGAATCACTGATCCACAAATGTATAATCTAAACAGACACCGTGGATAGGTCACATGGCCCATACAAAAGCATTTCCATTGAGGAACACACATTTGTGCCACACATCAAGTCACATACATGTTTGCATAGAACAATTAAACATTGTACACTTCACACATATACAACATAAGGACATGCACATCCCTTGCATACACACTTGATGAAACCCATCACATCCAATGTGAACAATGAATGACAACAAAGTCATCATGCACACTGTCACTCACCAGATGTGGCCACATATGTGTTCATGACTCCCATGCCAATAGCCTGCTCACTGGAAATGAGACCACTGACTTCCTCCTTGAATGGCGTCACTGTGGTAGTCATCCACCAGTGTCCTTATACACATGGACATTCCTGCCCAACTTGTTCTGGGTTCATCTACTAAGATCTTCCAGGCACTTATATGCTTCCTTTGATGTATGATGTTCCACTTCACAGGCATTTGCCAGTATTAGTGGCCTACTGTCATAGAAACGGTACTGGCAGACAAAGTATACAGGTCCAAATAATGTTGTGTGTGAGAATGTTCAGCTCCTTATATGAGAAACCTTTTTTTTTAAACTCTGCAGGCCCGTCTCTTTACTTGGCTGTCCCCCCATAACTCACATTATTTTGTAGCACAATTGTCCACTATGAAAGCACAACAGAAATGCCATCTGTGTATGTGCTACCTTTATATAACAAAATACAGCATACAAGCAATACATGTGGAACTAATGCGCTGAGAGCCTTTCCTCAATGTTGCCTCATATTGCTGGTTGATGACACCTGTCTTGCTATCATTGTCCTGTGGTGACAGTTTGTCCACCACAGTCTGTCCTCACCTGCTAGAGCAGTCTGCACTTGTATACTCTTCTGCCTCATCTGCTCTCTTGCCACCCCCTCCCTCAGCTACTCTAGCTCCCTTGCCAGCTTTAGCTCTCCTGGCTCCCTTGCCCCTTCCTCATCCTATACCCCTCTGGCTCCCTTGCCTGATGCCTCTCTCATGGCTACCTCGCATCGCCTCCCTTGGCCGTCACATCTTTATCTGCTCTGCCATTCATGTCTTCCTTGGTTCCTCTGCCTCCCTACACCGCCCAGGCTCCTCTGCCACTTCCGGTGCTCCACACTGTTACTCTTAATTGTCACTCCGATGTCAAACACTCCTGTGACATCTGCTACCTCCTTGAATTGCTGGATCTAGATGTTCTCGCCCTTACCAAGACATGGTTAAAGGCCATCTCTGTCATGAGTTTTGACACACTTCTCCCTGTGGGCTACAAGATCTTCTCTGAGCCCATGCCCAGCAGGATCAGAGGTGGAGTGGCCTTGATCTTTCTTGAGTGGATGCCTGTCTCAGTCATTCCCACTAAAGACTACTCCTCCTTTGAATGCCTGGTCTGCAGGCTCTCTGTTTCTACTGGCCACCTGGCCAGGCCACAGTCTTCTTCTCTGAATGTGCTGACCTCACCTCTTCTCTCCTCTACCTCCCAACCTCTCCTCCTTGGGAATCCCAACATCCACCTGGACTCTCTTGACTCCTCAGGGCCTTTCCACAACCTTTGTGACCCTCTCTCACTTTCCATTCTACCCTCTGGTCCGGCACTGCCGGGTACACCTTGGATGCTCACATCACCTCTGACATCCCTCTAACTAACCCTCTCACTACGTCTCTCTCCTGGACTGATCACATTCTTCTCTCTTCACAGTTGAAGCTTCCTGTTCACTTGGCAATGTCCCACCCAGCACTGCCACCCTCCTTCATGGTCATCCGACCCATGAAGGGAGTGTCAGTGGCAGCCTTTGCCTCCACCTACTCTCCTCCACCTACTCCTGTGGCAGACTCCCATCGTGACACAGCCCTTTCCAACTTTCAACCTTCCATCTCAAACACTCTTGACATCATTGCCCCTGTCATGAGGATCCGCCTGAAGCCTGCCAAAAAGTGCAATTCTTGGTACGACTCGGACCTGGTCGTCATGAAATGCAAGAGCAGAGCAGCTGAACGGAAATGGGGAGTTTCAGGTTCACCTTCTGACAAACTGGCCTGCCACCTAATTCAAAGGCAATATAGACTCTCTGTCCTCTCTAAAAAACAGTCTTCATTCAAGCCCACATCTCTGAGGCATCTAAGAACACGGCCAAACTTTTTAAAATCTGCAAGGAGCTGGCTCATCCTACTACTGTATCTTCCTCTACCACACCCACCCAGGCTCTCTGCTTGGCTATGCCCTCTCATTTCACCACTAAAACTCAGGACATCCTGTGCTCACTCCCATATGCTCCCCTCCCTCCCTCTACCTCTCTCAGGCCTTCCTTGTCTGCCCCTTCTCTTCTCCTCCTCTCCTCCTTCTCTCCTGTCACACCTGATGAGGTTTCCAGACAAGGCCGGTCTATGAAAGTCCCATCCAAACAGGTTTCTCTCTGCCCCTCCAGATCCATTAACGACAACATTGACTCACTTGCTCCATGCTTGGCCAATCTCTGCAATCACTCCTTTGCCACTGGAGGATTCCCCTCTCCTGTCAAGCACTCCCTTTTGCACCCCTGCTCAAAAAGCCTTCTGCCGACCCCACTATCCCGACAAACTATCACCCAATTTCTATTACTCCTTTCCTGGGCAAACTCCTGGAGAAATTGGCTATCCCAGCTAACCCTCCTCACTAAATCTGTTGACTGTCTCCATGACCATCAGTCTGGCTTCAGAGCAGCCAGAGGCATGGAAACTGCTCTTGTGAACACCTGTGAAGATTTTCTCTCTAACCTTGACTCTAAACATCCTTCTGTCCTCATCCTCCTTGACCTTTCTTCAGCCTTTGACATGGTGAACCACAACATCCTGATCACCCGTCTCCGGGATACCCTGGACATCACGGATTATGCTCTTGTGTGGTGTTTCCCCGGGATCTTTCCTCTCTTCATGGTTTTTCAATATCTTTCTGGCCCCCTTGGCCTGACTGATCTCTTACTTTTCCTCCAACTTTCAGTGTTATGCGGATGACACTCAGCTCTCTTTGAAGCTACCCTCCGCCCCCTCCTCGCTCATCCCTGACAGTCCTTCTGCTATTCAGACATAGTGCTCTCTAATGATCTCTGCCTTAGTGCCAGTAAGACGAGATCCTTCTCATTGGGACCCCTGCTCCCGATATTCCCCTTTCACTCTGGCCGGCCTCGCTTGGCCCTGTGCCCTAACCATCTTGTGAGGCAAAAATCCTCTGGCTCTTCTTCACGTCCTCTCTCTCCTTCTCTAGACACATCATGGACATCTCTAAAAACTCCAATTTCCAACTGCACCTCCTCAAAGGTATTCTACCTTTTATCACCTTGTCCCAGAAGCTCTCTGTCTCCAGAGCCCTGGTTCTCTCTAGGCTTAACTATTGAAACAGCCTCTTTCTCAATATACCTAACTCTACCCTCTGCCCTCTTCAACTCAAGCCCCAGGACAGCATCTCTCCGGGTTGGAAATCCCTCCACTGGCTCCTGGTGGCTGCAAGAATCAAGTTCAAGACATGTTGCATTGTCCACAAGGCCTCCTGCTGCCGGGACCAGTACTATGTCCAACACTCTCTTCCTAAGTACCTTCCTTCCAGAGCCCTCTGCTCATCTACCTCCAATTCTCTGTGGGGGAGTCAAAGAGACTGGGTGGTAGATCTCTGTCCTCTATAGGTGCCCCCCTCTGGAATGGCCTCCCTGCCACTCTCTGCCTTGAGCCGGACCTCCTTAAGTTTCCAGAAGCTCCTCAAGATCTTCCTTTTCTCCTCTTCCTTCTCTATACCTCTCCACGGCTAACCTTTCCCTACCTCCTTTTCTCTCTGTCTTCCCTCTGTTATCCTTCCCTTCATCCTGTTGTTACATTGGCTGGCTGCCTGGTGATCCTCTGAGTCATATAAGATAACTGCCTACCCAATCCCCCATGCCCAGTCCCTAGAACTTGCCTTCGGCCCTACTGCACTGCCAACTGGCCTTCCTTGCACTTCCTGGACATGTTCCCATTGGATGCCATGCCTTCCTGCACTTAACTCATGGCATTGTTCCACTGGGGGCACTTCTCCCCCTTCCTCTTGTATGCACTTCCTGTCTGCTCAGATGCACAATCTATATGATACTATGCCTATTTAGATTGTCTTTTTCTCCCCTGCTTCCCCCTCCCTGCCTGGTTGGGCCTTGAAACACTTGTGTATAGGCACATTATAAATACCCTATCAGTGAATCAATCAACAACTTACCACCCTAGCTTTGTGAGGACAGACAGATTACAGAATATGAAACATTATAATGAGGAGAGCAATACATTGGAAATGTCTTCTGTTATTAACTACAATTCAACCATAAAATGCCTATTAAAAGTGAGACCTATACATAAGGCCTCAATTTCATCAATGTGCTCCCATGGCTTTAACTGTGACGTGGTATGGAAGAAACGTCTCCTAAGGAAATCAATAAGAGACTCTAAGAAATACAAAGATCCGCCATTAAACACAGTAATGAAGATAATGAGGAAACACAAACAAAACTGTAAAAACTGGATGAAGCAGTATAAGATCACTATGAATTTAAAAGACAGAGCCAATATCTTGGCAGTAATCAAAAAACGTCTTGGACGATATAAACAACATAGATTTGTAAATACATGCAACACAAACCAACACCATTGCAGATATGGTGTGGGTAGACTATTATAGAGGTATTTTATGTAAGGTGCCCCGTACAAAGGCAGTTTTTATGTATGAGTATCTACTAACTCGGGAGGGATCCTTTACAGTGGAGGACATAGAAAGGAATATCCTAAAAAGTAAACATGCAGGCGCCATGGGCTCCAATGGTCTGTCTAATGCCACATTGTGGGGACACCCCAATTTATGGGATCAATGGCTTTATCCAGAGTTATGGTATAAACGATAGTTACATAGTACCAATTTTTAAAAAAAAGATGACTGTAATCTACCAGGAAATGATCACACAATTGCGCTCCTGGATGCTTCTTTGGTCCTGGATGACTTGGTCAAGTGGGCCGGAGAGGCTAATACACTATCAACATATGTAACTGAGTTCTGCAATGGTGTGGGGACAGATTTGAAAGAGCCTATTCTCAAATTATTGAGAGCTAAAAGCTATAACTGTAAAGGTCAATCTCTATATGCAGCCTTTTTCGACCTTGATGGTGCATATTGTTAAAAACAGTGGAACAAACTCTGGAGTATGAACATTCCAGGAGGGCTCTTAAAATCCTAATTCTTTTATACTCTAATAGCTCAGTTCAGATCGGAACAAATCACCAGAGTGGGACTGCATCAAGGTGGTGTACTAGTTCCTTTCCTGTTCAACCTCTACATGAGCGAAGTGGGCAAACAGCTATAATTGATAAGATTGTTTCCACCATAGATTGTACACATGCAGATATTTAGCGTTTGCCAATGTTGTGGTAATCTTCAATTGAACCAATATTGGCTTGCAACGAGGACTCGTGAAATGGTAGAGTATCTATCCAATAACAATTTAAGGATAAATATCTATAAGCCGGCTGTGGTGATTACAAATAATGCCAAGGGAAAGACTATATTCAGTTGGCATTTATAGAGAAAAGAAGTCCACGTCTGCAACTCAATCTTGTATTGGGATACATGATAAATAATACTATCAAAACAAACAAAAAAACAAGACTTTTAGGAATCGGCCATCCCTTGTTGAAGAACTAAAGAAAATTAAGGCCAAGTATTGTACTTTAGACCCCTTATCAATTACTACAAACAAAAAATATTATCGACTTCTTTATATGGCTTAGAAAAATATCTTGATCATATAGAAATCCTCATCTGGAAAAGTACTTTAAATCTACCAAATTGTGTCCCTATCATAACCATGGGGTTGGAATTATGCTTTCAATTGTTTCACTCTCATACAGGATTAAGGACATTTATGATTCTACATAAACTGCTGAATCCCCCAGAAGCTTCCTTGTATAAGGATGAAATCGGGGTTGGCTCTAGATATGGAAACAGCCTGTGCTAAGCTCCTCTGTTGTCCGAGACTGGTGGGTTATTTTGGTGTTTGCAAGATCACAGGAGGTTTTGGGGTTAAGCCAGTACCCCAATTTGTTGAGTAGAAAGAAAGAGGTTTTTCTCCTGGCTATCTTGCTTTAGTAGTTGCAATAATTTTTCTAACACTTTAGTTAGTGCGATACAGGATTCCCTTTTATTAGTGATAGTGTTGAATTGTTTCATCATATTACATCAGATAAGTGTTAGGTACACTTAAGCAAAGTCGTGGCTCCTTTTGGGCCCTGCGTGCAGCTATTCCTCGGTCCGTACGGCTCCTGTGTGCCACGACTGCCAACAGGACAGCACCCATTTGAGGAACAGGACCCCACAGGGGGCTCAAGACCTATTGACAATAGCCTTGATAAAGACCCACGGGTCGAAACACGTGTCGGCTGACAAACAAGGCGCACTACTGCCCTTAAGTGTACCTAACGCTTATCTGATGTAATATGATGAAACAATTCAACACTATCACTAATAAAAGCAAATCCTGTATCGCACTAACTAAAGTGTTAGAAAAATTATTGAAACTACTGAAGCAAGATAGCCAGGAGAAAAACCTCTTTCTTCCTTGTATAAGGAGCTATGAAATATCTTAATAACTAGAAGATCAGACATCTTCCACAGCTTCCACATTGAATGTATCAGTTTATTATCAGTAATAGGATGCGATGGGGAGCAGATAACATTTAATCCCACTAATATTAATAAATTAAGAGAGTTTAAATGGGAGCACAAATGTGACATGCGGGCACAGTATAGCTCCTTGATGGAATATAGGATGCACTGCACACTTCAAAATTGCCTTAAGTGCTCCATCAGCCCAATTTACAGACACACATTTATGCGATTCAGACTCAATCGGTTGTGTACACTAGATGTATGGGGACCAAGAAGAGGCATCCCCGGAAAATAACCGGTCTGCCTCCTATGTATGGCACCAGTAATCATGGAAAATTGGAAATATTTGTACCAAAACTGTTTAGGTAACAACGGATATCCATAACCACTTTTTAAGTTGATTTTTCACTGATGTGTGGGGTAGTGTCTGAGTTTTTATATAGTATAGATCATTAAATCGAGAATGACAATCTACCCATATTGTAACTTTATATATACATCTTTTGTGATCAAAAGAGCATTCTTCCTCATATTTATATATTATAGGGCAGCAACACCTTTACCTATAGTTAAGGTGGGTCATACTCCCATACCAACCCCTCAAAATTCAATTGTTAATAACATTTGATTGACAGACATTTCGGAAGTGATTAAGCACTCGCTGGCGCCCCAGACTGCACAGTTTCATAGAGGTTAGTTAATAAATAAAAAAGTGTCAAAATGTTATTCTTTTTTCTCCAAAAGTTTGGCCTAATTCCCATTCATTCTCCCTTAGACAAACAGGGTACATTTCTGCCAAAGTGCACAGCCCAAACCGCTGGACAGATTTGGTCCGGGTCTCAAAAAATGTGCGATGCAAGCGTGGTTTGGGGTTATTCTGTGCAGTAGCTATTTAAATATTTGATGCAGAAGGGGGTCTCCCCTTCTCAAAAATGTATAGTTATATCTACAATGGTGCATTGCAGGATCATGGATTTCAGAAATGAAAAAAGCTGCCATCTTGTTTTTCTCTCAATGTGAGAGATATCAATTGTTATAGCCGAGGATATGTGAAAATGAAACTCAGAAAAAAAGCTATTTGCAGGTCAAAAAAACATGCAAATGCCATCAAGCTAGAGGTGCAGGGTGGCTAGAGGGCGTCAGGTGAAATTTGGTAGTTGGAGGAGGTCTAGCGACAGAGTTTGCAGTACAAGGTTTTTGGTAGCCCTGGCTATAGCCTCGAATAGCTGACATCTCAAAGCAAACTACATCACAGAAACAGTGTGTGTTGTGGGGGAAAGGGAGAGATCAGGGGAGGTGAGGAGGCCATCCGGCGAGAGGGGGAAGCTGGCTGTAAGTGATATTCAATCAACACTACAGCTAAGTGAATGCCTAGTCTGGGATGCTGAGGAAAACCCTTATTGATGTATTTTTATGTCCAGTTCAGTATTCTGGATGACAACCCTTGTATAACACCCCCCTCTTAGAATCCCCCTGACCCCACTGAGCCAAGAAGTAGGTTTGTTTTGCAAATTAAAAGGTTTATTTGAAAAATTAACAAGATATTTATCACACTTTTATAATAAATTAATAATTGATATCACACTTTAATAATAAATTAATAATTGATATCACACTTATGGATATAATGTTGATCAACAATGGGTAATCTGGTACTAGCACACCTCTTTACAATCAAGGAGGAGTTAGTATAGGATGGATAAGGTAGCAAAAATACTTTTATGGTTTCAAGGGAAAAGCAATGAGGAATAAAATGCAGTACAGAAATACCTGATATGATTTTAGCAAAAGATAAGATAATCACTTTTTCTCTGGCAATTCACCCCCCGCCCCCTATGCAATGTAAGAAATGGAAGGAGATGGAGAGAGGAGCACACCGTTCTCAGGAATACAATCAAATACAATACGGAATTCAGTCCCCCCCCCAGCAAGCTTAGACAACAGGTATGCTTTTTAAAACATGGGCAAGAGTGCTTTGTAATGTGGTGGCAAGGAAGTGAAAAATGCTAAAATTGCTTTTAATTCCCTATAGGAGGTTCAGGGTGAGTGGTAGACACTTTAAGTCAGTTCAGGTCAGTCCTAACAATGGTCAGGGATGGTTATTAGGTTGCAAACAAATTTTAGCAGTTCAGGCAAAAGTGGCTATCTTTTTACAGATGACGAAATCAGGCCAAATCGCAAATCGCGGTAAATTTTGCGAGTGCGTAAATCGTGATTACGGCAGAAGTATAAGGAGAATCAAGTCGGTATCAAGTAGGTTCTAAGCCTTAAAATGAAAGTTAAATTTCATTCCTAGCCCAAACGGTTCAAGAGATATGGACGATTTAATAAAGGTAGGTTTTCGGATTTAAAGTAAAACTCAAATGGCAGGTGACAGCTTGCAGCTTTAGAATGACAGATGACAGTTCTCAGTTTTAAAGATGACAGAATGAAACGATTCTAGGAGGCAGTTCTAATAGGTTAAAATAGCTTGAATTAGATTATTTTAACTAAGAGATTGGTTCTGCACAGTTCTGCTAGGTACTCACAATATAAATTTGAAATAGGCCTCGTCACGGATCTGGTCAACACGTCCAGCAGCGGTTCTCTCTGCTCGGCGGGTCAATAAGGCACCGGTCCTGCTCACAGCGATCTGGATCCCTGGTTTTGCTCACAGCGGTGTGGGTCTGGTCTGCGGTTCCGGCAAAAGTTCTTGGCAAAGAATTCAAACAGCTCGCCCGGCTGTTGAATAGTTTGATTAGGTTTGCTGGATTCTGAAGGCCCACTGAGAATACTTTTGCTTGCAGTGGGCCTTCTAGGTTCAAAGTTCTGTGGTCTATGGGTCCCTGGTTCTGGTCTCTGTCTGGATGGGATGTCGGCCGCCAAAATGCTCCGCAGAAATGGAAAATGAATCTCTCTACCTGTCCCAGCAGTCTCTTTTTATGTGTTTTGGAAGTGGGTGTGTGTGTGGCATAACTGAGCCTGCCCCTCTCTACTTGTCATTGGCCCAATTCTCCCCTCTCCCATGATTGGGGGAAGGAAATGGATTGTCATCATGATGAGGTCTGTTTATGGGTCAGAGGATCCTCCCCTGGTCAATTTGCACACAAATCTATTTTTGACCCAAACACATATTTATCTATGTACCATTTTTCTAATATTATAGGTCCAGTTAACATATTTTCTGTAGCACCAAACCATCCGATCCCTGTCTTTGTACGATGTCGTGTCCACTGATGACAGAATTCTCCCCATTTCATCCAGATAACGACCTCTAAACCTTTCCAGATTTTACACAAATGTGCACCAAGGATATGGGTTTCATATGATAAAGTGTCAGATTTTTAACATGCATACATTTGGAGTAACAACCTTTTTTCCGCTACTATCCCCAAGAACATCCCACAGGGTCCTAACACCTTTTAAAATGTGCACGGAAAAATCCCAAGAACAATGATATTATTTATATAATTTTGACCAGTCAGCACTATGAGTTATCTATCATTTTAAAATTATGCCCTGGTCAAAAAGGGGTGTGGCTTCCCACATCACATGGTGGAATAACTGGTTTATCCACTTCCCCCAAGCTCAGCTGGCTCTCACAGGCACTGCCCCTCCCACTTCTCCCAAGAGGAAGCCACTTTACGGCCCCCCCAATATAACATTTGCCTGAGTCCAGGACAAGGCTTTGTTCAACCTCCTGCAGGTGCCCCTCCCCTAATCTAATCAGAGAGGTGTCATCTCCTTTTGGTGGGGAAGCAGGAGGCAGCCAGGCCTGGGAATGCAGTTTGATCAAGTTTCAACTCCTGTCGGGGGTTGTTGTCAGGCAGAATTCAGCTAAATGCCACTTTAGTTCCCAGTTTAAATTAAAACTTACAATTTTTACATATACATTAAATAATTACTTCCTTCAAGTCATTTCAGAATATAGTTTTACATTGTACCCACCTCTTAGCAAGTCTTTCCTTGGCCTGGTTGGGGTTCCTCTGTTCAGTTTTACACAAAAGTCTGGTGGTTTTAAAACGCCGGCTTTCTGATAGTGGTGAGTACCGGTATTGCATCTATTTTTGGGATCTGTCTTGAATTACTGCATTTCAATAGAGTGGTCTTTTGCTTGATAGTATACGACCCTTGCTTAACATTGTTTTGATGGCATCCTTACAGTAGGGTGGTGATGCGGAACCCCCCACAAGAAGGGTGTATCTTTGGAGTGGTGTTGTGCCAACTGCGCAGTTCTCCTGGATTCTGGCGTGAATGTGGGCGGCGACAGCTCATCCCCACATTAACCCAGTCTATTGATTTAGTTTGTTCTGGGATAGAATAATGGGCGGCGACAGCTCATCCCCACATCTACCCAGTCTAAGGATTCAACATGGGTCAAAACCCTTGACATGGCACAGGTGAGGGGGGCACTTGGTGAGGACAGGAAAGCATTTTTTCCCTGCGGACTTTTGCCAGTATTCACAGCAATATAACTACGGATAGCCAAGGGTGTGTGTAGTTCAGTACCATCAGTTATATTTTTTTTGAAGATATGTTTACAGCAATAGTGACATCAGGGGTGAAAAATCACTGGCCATGGCCAGAGACATGCTTGCCATCCAGGTCTCCTATCCATGCACTGATCAGGACAGACTCTGCTTAGCTTCAAAGGGAGGAAGGGGCCAGTCTCTTCAGGCCATGTAAACATAAACATAAACATTACCGATAAACAAGCCCAAATTACAAGAGCACTTAGAGAAACGGGCTGGCCTTTCCTCTCTTTGAAACTAAGCAGGGTCAATCCCGGTTACTGCATGGATGGGTGACTGAATGGCCATCCAAATTATTGAATTTATTTAAACTGTGCTGCTGTCAGACCTTGAAAGTTGTGCACTCGGAGACCACTTTTTTACTTTTTCTGAATTGCATTATAGAATTTGTAGTCTCCCAGTCAGAAATAATTAAAAAAAAATGTTATGGTTACAGCAACGGGTTTCCCATCCCGGCAGTAAATGAGAGAAACCCTGCTTAGCTTCAAAGCGAGAAAGGGTCAGCCCCCTAAGGCCTTGTTGCCTAATAAATAAGCCCACCTTGCAAGACCACTTAGAGAAACATGGCGTAGGGGGGCTGGATCCTTCCTTCATTTAAAATTAAGCAGGTACAGTCCGGTTACTGCATGGATGGGAGAAAGTCCACAGTCCTTAATCCTTTGTGTTTTCTTAGTTTTAAAAATCTTAAAACACACAGCATCTGCATTATTTTCTTTAAACCGTGCTACTGTAATACCTTGAGCGTTTTGCACTCAAAGACCATTTTTTTGCCTTTTGATTAATTGCTTTCTGGTAGTTGTAGTCTCACAGTCAAGATGGAGGGAATAATGCCACAATTATACACTCTTTGCCTAACATAGTTCTACAAGGATTTATATATTTGAGTAACACTATGGTATGTGTACTTTTCAAGTTAGCTTTATAAAGCATAGTATTGTTTAAAGCTTGCCATGGGGGTGAGGAGGGAAAATGATGAGAGGGCAAGTAAGTCGTATTTGCCCAAAATGTGGTAAAACAGCTGGCAATCCTAGACACCTGTGCAGTTACTTTCCCTTGATTGTGGCTGCTTTTCAGGGCACCAGTAAAGGGTACATGTGGTTGGACAACATCACTCTTTTTCAGAGGGCTGACGCAACCACTTGTTTTTTTTTTTTGAGGTTGGTAAGCTTGTTCAAGTATTTGGCTAACAGGATTTCACTGAGCTTTTCATGTTCCCAGTGTAGGTACTTACTCACAAGACCACAAGCACTTGTTTTGTATTGGGATTTCATTTTCCAGGGAATAGTTCAGAACAGATTGCTGGGTTTAAAAGGTCAGCATCTTTTATACTTTGACACCATATTTATTGGAACCTTTCCTCTCCCTGGCTGTTTTTGTGGTTTTCATTAATAGTCTTAAAAGTCCATTGCTATTTTGTCTGGCTCACTTTTGGCTATGGAGTAGGTCTATTGAAATTCATTTTATATTTCACTTTGAGATATATGTTCACTCACTGTGCATATATTCGTGGGTGTCACCTTTTGATTTCTGCTATGGGGTAAAAGTACCTGGGCATATGTAAATTTCTGCAGCTGGAATTTTGTTTCCCTTTAACATGCTGCTTAAATGCAGTTAGTTGGGGTTGTGCGATGTATGACAACAGTAACCAAGAGACGGGCCATGAAACAAGGTGCTTGTAGCAAGCTGCTGAACCACAGTGCGTGATCCTCTGCAAATAATTGACATTTTTACAGCTACAGTGACATCGAGGGTGACAAATTACTGGTGACCCGGGTCTGCCATCCATGCTGTAACTAGGACCAACGCTGCTTAGCTTTAAAGTGTGGAAAGGCCAGCCCCCTCAAGCCATGGTGCCTAATAAGTGAGGCAAAGTTACAAGACCACTTAGAGCAACATGGCCTGAGGGGGCCGTCCCCTTACTTACTTTGAAGCTAAGCCATATTGTGCGTATATTCATAGGTGTCAGCTTTTGATTTTTGCTATTGGCACAGAAAGTACCTGGGCATATGTTATTCTTTCAGCTGGTAATGTATTTCCTCCGTGAAACTTAAATATGGTTAGTTGGGGTTGTGTGATTTTTCACAACAGTCACCAACAGACCGGCCATAAAACAAGGGGCTTGGAGCACGGAACAGGACATTTGTGCCCAGCCAGTTAGGTGCACACCATTATGGCGCAACCGTTTTGCCACTGGTCCAATTTGGGCGTGCCCAGTTAGACACGTCCAGTTGGTCACATGGACCTCTTGGCGCAAGGATGTGTTGGCACGAGAAGTCACAATTGGCATGGACCTGTGGGCACTTTGCATTTTATAATATGGATTAAACGTGGAAAACATTTATTTACTGCAACATTATGAAACATGATGAGAAATGTATTACACCAGTGTTGCAGAATTGAACATGTATTAAACTTGAAACACATTTATTTACTTCCCCATTATAAAACAGAATGGAACATGTGTTACACTATCTCTGGGCAACATTAGAAAACTGAAAAAAACAAAAGAAAAACACATTTGTGCTGAACGCTGCCTTGAAGAACCTTACCCTGCACGAGTATGAGATGCAGCACTTAACCATTATGCTGCTATTGTTTGGATTCACACAAGTTTCATACAATTGGACATATTAAATTGTAGGCTAAATATAAAATTATGATTATAATTGGTTATTTATAATGCACTTAATACCTAGAAATTTCTGAGCGTAGACCCGGGTATCAAACCTGTGGTGCTCCACGCCATCTTGCTTTCAAGGCAAGGGCATTGCTCCCGAGCTATCCTCCAAAAATAAATGTATGCACCATGAAGCACTAAGCCATTGTGGTGTAGTGGTTGAATGCTAGTACTTGAACTCTGGCAGATCAGGGTTCTAGACATTTTTTCCCAATTTAAAACAGTATATTTTGGTAAACACTATGTATTCTGGACTATGTAGTCTTAACAGGCATGCCTTTCATCCATGCGGCCTCCTTCATGGAAACATTCACCCAATCAATGCACTATTTTAAGAAGGTCTTTTCAGCTGCACTACCAAAGGGTTATTAATAGTTGTGCGTCTTCCATTGCACGTGAGCCAGGGTCAACAAGACTTTCTTTGCAGCTGAAGGTAGGGGCGTGTCGTATGGTCCCATTATTCCCTTAATATATTGGGCTACTTTTAGACTTTGAAAATGGCAGGGGCAAGTAGACACCACTCCTCTTCAGCCCCTTATTTTTGCTTTCCCCAGTTGAAAAAATATATTTCACTTTTTCCCCCTCCTCTAATTCTACACTGCATACCTCCTCCTTCTACAATTTACAGATCCCCTACTGCCATTCAACCCAACACATAGAGGTGCAGTAGAAATCTTGAATATAGCCAAGTTACATGTCAGATATATATATATATATATATATATATATTTACATATTCAGTAAAAAAACTTTGTTAAAGGGACATTAAGGTTAAGTTACGCTACTAAAAACCTATGAAATTCAGCAAAAAAATGTTGTTAAAGGGACGTTGTGGTTCCAAGTAAAACCGAAAAACCCTTGAAATTCGCCAGTTATGGTAAGCTAAGCAACCATAACTCGCGTCACCATCATGCACTGCTAAGAATAACACCCACGACATCACAGATGACATCACAAATGTTAATAAATAAACAAAATCGGGGTGTCCTGAGGACGCTAGACCTGTTTGTGCTGTTCATAAGAATGTTCAAACTGTTCTCAGAACACATCAAGTGTCCGGGGATGTTCGCAAATAAACAAAATGGGGTGTCCTGAGGATTCTATGCCTGTCCGTATTGTTCGCAAGCGAGTTAAAACTGTTCTAAGAACAAACGCCTGTCCGTAATTGTTTGTTTCACTTGTGACGCACTTTTAATTAGTTTCAGGACCCGAACAGTGTCCGTAGAACACCAACGCGCATGCGCAAAACAGTTTCAGTGCATTTGATGTCCTGCGGACACCCGCTCCCTTTGTGGACATTTTCGCGAAGCTATCATATGACCGCACCCGCGCTGAGTGTGTGTTCTGACTGCGAACACTGTTTGTGTCTCCGAACAATTGAAAACTACCTTTTCAAGCAATCCACAATGTTTTTCAATAATAACTCACCATAGCACAAGTCCCACATAGTAATCCTGAGTTTCTACATACTTTTTGGGACTTTTTAAAACTTTTTTTGGTGTTCGATCTGTCCGCGCACAAGCACCCCTATAAAAGGCCACACCCTAGAGCTCATTGTGTTTCTGGCTATCTTACAGAACACAGTGCTTTTTCCAGCCAACATTCCAGATTTGAATCGGAAACCTGATGGCATCCATGGCTGCAGTACTGACACCTGGTGCTACATCAGCCTCAGCACCACCTCCCCAAGGGCCTGAACAGGGCCTGAAGAGGGGAACACGAGTGAGGATGCAGAGGAGGATGAAGAGGATGACGAAAATGAGGTAGAGGAACTCCCTACTACCAGCACTCGTCGTGAGTCTTGGGTGTGGCGGTTATTTACCATTCATGGTAATGTTCCTAAGGCGCGTGCAAACCGAGTCACCTGCAAAGAGTACAAAATGTACTCAGTCGCAGGACGCCTGGTTCATACAGCTTTGGGACAACTACCATTAAGCGACACCTAAAGTCATTCCACACTGGGGCCATTCGCAAGGTTGTACCTTGCGAGGAGCGTAGTAGGTTGACTTCCTCTACTTCATCCTACATTTCTGATCCTGTCACCACAAGGAACAAACCTGTGGGGCAGCGTATTGCTCAAACTGCCTCACAGGCCATATGCAATACTGATGACCCTTACCTTGTCGAGGGTCACAGTTGTGTGTATGTACTGTGATGCAGTACTCTGCAGGGGGGAGAGACTTCGAAATGCTTTTGAGGCTCTGGTCTCAGAGCACGAGAAGATCTGCTCACTACCCAAGTAAAACCCACTCTACATCTTCCTCTCTCTACCCGCCCTTTCTTATGACTGTGGTTGGTGTCCCCCCTTACCCTCCTTTTCCCTCCTCTCCTAGTGTGTCATGTATAAAAAAAAAAGAAATATATAAAACAGCAAAAATAAAAAAAGGCTCTTTTCAGAGGCACCTTTCACAGTTTAAAAATAGAAGTGAAAATAAATGAATCAGGGCCCTGTGTATTTTTTAGAAGTCCGCGGACAGTCCGTGAACATCTGCTGCCCTATCATAACCATTGCAGTTTTATTTGAGAGAAAGTGGTGGCTCTGAAAAGAGCCTTTTGGTAGTGTTTGTTTGTGTTTGAAAAATTTGAAATGCTCAACACCTACTACAAAATGGATGCTGTAATTCCAAAAAAAGTTGCAATGCATTTTGTACATTTCTCAGAAAAATCTGATTGCCAGCATAAGTAAGATGGACTCCATCTCTGCGAAAAATGTGTGTGCTAGGAAACATAATATTATCATTGTGAAAAGAGGACCTGCCAAAATCTCTTCTAAAGGCACAAACAGCCTTATTGACATTGCGCCTTGCTTTCTCCATTTGTGGCCCAAATGAAGAAGAACGAAGCCACATTTGTCTCTGCGCAATCGGTGAAAAAATTACTCGAGAATTTGGAAACATGTCCATGACCTTCCCAAATCCTTCTTTCATTGCAAATTGCAAAGAAATTCCAGACACGTGTCCTAAACTGTTCCCTCCACAATGAATTACAATTATGTCTCGATGTTGCTCTGTCTCCAAAGTAGCACAGAGAGGTAGCAAGTCCAACCACTTCATTCCACGTACTCCATGCCAGTGCACTTCCACATGTGGGATACAAGATCTACAGCTACTCCACAGCTTTCTGCATGCACTTTCAACCAATATATCCAAGAGTCTCCCAAAATCCAAACAATCTGTTTTCTGAAACACACAGCCATAGCTATCTGTTCTTCTCTCAGCAATGAGAGTATCTGAGAAACTCTCTCCTTGCACAACACACCCACTAAACTTTACTGACCAATCCCTTGGTCTGCTCATTCTTATTTGCATGCCTCCCCACCCCAAAATCCCCAGATGTAACACCCGATGTCCGCGGACTACCGCCATGTCCGCGGACATATCGTAACATGGACAGTCCTTCTACCATTTTCATTTCACTTTCTGTGCTATTCCCTCATTGGATATAGCTAAGAAGTCACACGACCATCCACCAATCACATCCAAGACCTCTACATCTAACTGCATCATCATAGATCAGCACTTCAAATGTACAGTTAATCTCTCTGAGTACAAGTGTCATATCATTGGAAAGCACCTTCTACAAGAAATACTGTACAAGTCTCCAAGATTTCTACTTGCAGCTGCATGTATATCCATATGCATGAACACAAACTACAGTTATGCATATTTTCTGTATAGTACATGTACAATTCTTATAGATTCATATAAACAGATTAACTGACTTTTAGCATGTATAATCTATAAAATGAACTTACTGTAATTTTTTCCATCTCCTATAATCAACTGTCACTTCCAAACCTATCTGCAAATTAATTTCATTTTACACACACATTTGCAAAACATGTTGAACTAACATATTTAAAGTACAATATAAAGAGTTAACATTCTCTAACAAAATTGCATGCACACAGTATGTTCAAATATCAAACAACAATACTTGTACACACACATGAAAATGTATTTATTTATTGATTTATTCATTTATTTATATTTACAATGAGGTGCTGTTACTTGCAAGAGCTTAGTTACAGGTATAGTGGCATTCAGTGGTACATTATGAATTCCACAAGGCATAGAACTGATATTTTGGTTGGTACAGTTAGTCATTACAATACAGCTTATGCATTAAGAACATATGATATGTATTCAACTGGTGCGACGCATATTATGTGAATAAGATAGTTTTCATGGTTTTGCAGAAGGCGCTGAGGGTCAATGACAATTTAAAAAATCAATGTCTAAATTAAAAACAGTGCTATATACAAACAAAATTACTAATTTGTATGCTTTACAATTGCAGTGAAGTCCATTTTCCTGAAACGAAGCAGCCGAATTTGAAGTACAAAGAACAACTAAGAAGAAACCTGCTCATTCCAGTAAACAAGTAAGTTGAATACCACCATAATATTTGTACTATTACTCAAACACACTGTAAGGTTAATTCATGCTATTTCTGCCCCTAAAAAATAGAGATTGTGCACCATTCTGTCCACAAATCCCCATTTCGTAAACTGAGATTTACAAGCAGATTGGCGCGTACATTGCTATTTTTCGGCACACAAATGACCCAACTCAGCCCCTAGAATTTTGATGTTATAGAACAAACAACTGTTTTAATTGTATATCATTAGATTTACTTTCTGTACTTCTCCACACCACTAGCTTACTTTCTACTGGCATCTGAACCCCAGTTTAGTAGCACATAAATTCAAGAATACACATCCCAAAGAGTTGTAGTTGCCCAATGCATAATCACACACCATCACATACATCTTTATCATCTTACTCAGACACTCATGCACACAGCACACACACATTGCAACACCCCAACCCATACCTTCTTTATTTTTTTTTAACAGACCCTAAAGAATGCCTTCCAAAAATCAAGTCCGTAGAAAGCAACACAGAAGCAGAGCAAATGAAAATAGAAGTGTCGAAAATAAGCATCCATCGTTAGCAGAATTTGTAAAAAAAAGTTCAAACAAAACAGCTAAAACAGTCATTTAGCGAAACAAAACAAGCTTCAAGTACAGAAACTTTGCCTCCTCTATCAAAATGTAAGATGAACCAGAAAACAATTAACAAAAATTGAGCTACCACTACAGATAAAACTGCTCCTATAAATCTTGATATAGTGCAAAGTAAGCATACCAAAAAAAGTATTTTAGCAAAACTGTTCCGTCACAGAGTCCTTCAAAATATTATAAAAACAGGAGAGAAATCAGGCACAACCCTTAAAACTTATCGTAGGAAATTAATCTTAGAAGCGTTGATAGACAGTGCAATCCTTCTCAACAGAAAATTATTTATTTTAGTGTTAAACAAAATGAAACCACTAACAAAACTAATGACTAAATTACAAAAAAGACTTCTCAATAAACGAAATGTCAATAGAAATAACTTCTTAAGCATCTGTGGAGGTGAGTGGAGACACACTACAAGCACAGAACCATATTTTAATGAAGAAGCATACAAACAGAAGCAAACAAATATAATTGCCATACATAGCAGTGGACGAGGTTATGAAAAAGTTAATAATACCATAATGGAACAAGAAACACTGCTTACAAAAATATCCCCTGAAAACTTAGAATTACCTCTGCATTCAACTGAATCAGAACGTCTAGTATACAAATGTCCATGCACGTCAATGTGTAACATTCCCAAAAAATCTTTCAAGTCTTTACGCCAATTCCTCAATCAATATGTGAAAGGCAAAGACAAAATCAAAATTAAACTACTGCAAAATATGGATACCTGTCCAGTGTGCAATTACACAGGACTACACGGACATTCATTGGCCTGCATTTCAGGACCTACTAGCAAAACCAACTTCCATTATATCAAAATGATATCAACACATCATTCAACTATAAGAAATCTAGTCTATAAACTGTATTATGCTAAAAGTCCTGTTTTAGCACTAGCCAATTTAAATAACATTCTTCTACATGGTACAGCAAAAGACCTACTTCAAGAAATTGACGATATCCAGAAAAAATATTTTGGAAGTGAAAGCCACTTACAGAATGAAATAGCCTTAAAGCAAATTAGCAACAATTATATGCATGGCAACCTTCGACTACACACATACAAAAAAGAAATACTGAAATTTAAAAGTACATCTGCTGAAGTACCAAACCATGTGTGTGTATGTTGCCGTAGAACTTTTTATTAAAGTAACACAAAAACTATAGACCTAACATACAAAATAGAAGACAATGAAGATTCTAAATGGTTTGAATTAGCTCTCTACCTTATAGCAGAAAACAAATACGAAATAACTGACCCCTTAATACTTTGCAGTTACTGCACTACAAAACTTGAAAACAAACAAACTCCTTCACATGCTATCAGAAATAATTTGGAATTATTTCCACTACCAAAACCCCTACAACAACTCAATTTATATGGGAGCATCATAATTCAAACAGTGCAATAATACGCCTTCAACCAAAAACAGCAAAATGACCTCCCTCTGAATTAGTGAAAGGTATTTGTGGAAAAGTGTGTATTTACCATTAGATCTAAAACAAAATGTGCACACTCTAGGAGTGCAACGTCCCATGGAGCAATCTTTAATTATCTTAGTCAATGGTGTTCCTACAAAAGACAAAACAATTTGGCAACAACTGATAGATTTACATAAAGTTAGACACGCCTTGCAATATCTAAAAGACAACAATGAATACTACAAAGAAATTAATATTGAAGAAAATTTGAAGGATACCACTGAAATAATTCAAGAGTCACAAGAAGCTGGTCAATTTGAGCACCCAGATCCTGCTACAATATCCAATACTTTAGATCATTATACAATTCATCCATTGCACTCTAATGACACCGTAGAAGATGCACTAGAAACGTACCAAATGCATCAAACAAAAGGATCACCAATCAGCATATGGGAAAAAGTATAGAAGCAAGTGCTTACTCTTTCCTACTGGCAAAGGAGGAAGGTACGATGATAGACCTATTCAAATATCAGCATCAGAATACCGCTCATTACGGATGTATTCTGAAGATCCCAGATTTAGACAAAATGTGGAATACATATTCCACCTACTCTTTGAAAGTGAACTAGCAACTTTATGTTATGGAGTTACACACACATTTAAATCAGGATCCCACTTTCAAAATATGTCAGCTACACAATTATTACAAAAAGTGCAACAAAAAGATGAGGTTTTACAATCAAATATTACAAATCTATTAGCAAACATGCGTGGTACAAAAGAGTACTGGTTTTGACGTCATAGAGATGTTTGTTGTATGATAAGAAACCTTGGCCCACCCACTTGATTTGTTACATTAAGTTGTGCAGAATATGCATGGGAAGATTTACATGATTTCCTACGCATATCAAACAAAAACAAAACAAACATAGATATACTAACACCTGGAGAACTTTGTTCTCTAGATCCTGTTAATGTTTCAAGATATTTTCACCATCGCTTCATTTCTATGCTACACTTTATTGGTAATAAAACTGCTCCTACCGTCGGAGAAGTGCAACACTTCTTTTGGAGGAAAGAATATCAAGCCAGAGGAGCACCACATACCCACATGCTTTTATGGATTAAAGATGCTCCTAAATTTGGTCAAGACTATGACACCACTGTGTTACAGTTTATTGAAAAATATGTCACTTGTGAAATTCCATCAGAAGCAACAAATAGTGATCTTCATGCACACATTTTACAATTTCAAAGACACAAATGTGGCAAATATTGTTGTCGCAAATACAACAACAAAGGGAAAAACTACACCAAATGCCGCATTGGTTTCCCTAGACTGGTTACAAAAATAGGTCAAGTGAACAACTTCATGTCTTCAGTTAGACATAATGTTAAAGGTAAACCACCTAAAAATACATATTACATAAAAAGAACAGAATAAGAAAAATATATCAATGATTACAATGCAATCATTGCCCACTTATGGAATGTAACATAGATGTGCAGTACATTGTAGACAATTCCACTGCAGTTGCACGATATGTTACAGCATACTTAACCAAAGCAGGAAAAACAGAGCTCCGAGACCTCTGGAATAACCTGTCATCAGAAAAAGCACTGTCTCAGAAATTATACAGATTGGGCATAAAAATGCTCTGCCATAGAGAATGTGGCTCCTATGAAGCAGCAGATCGTTTAACTGGTACTGCTTTGTATGGAAAATCTGAAAATATAGTATGGCTAAGTCTTGGTCCTGCTAAATCTAGAAAAAGAGTTCTAAAATCATACGAAGATATAGACACAATAGCCAAACACAATCCCAACAGCCAAGACATTTTAAAAAACAATTTACTGGACACATACTACCCAAACAGAAGTACCACTTTGGAAACCATGTGTCTATACCACATAGCCCAAAACTTCACATACAAAAATAATATAAAACCTGATGAAAAAAAGGCAAATACAGAGTGACAAATTGTGAAGGCAGCTTAGTAAAACTCACCAAACCAAAATAATTAATCATATCAAATTGTCATTAAATACTCCTCAACATAAAGAACTATATTACATGTCCCTGCTACAACTCTTTAAACCATGGAGAAAAGCAGAATAAATACTAGAATACTATGACTCCTGACAGTAGTCAACCTTCTGTAACAGGAAGCCAAGAACCACTGGGAGAGCCACTCATAACAAATGAGGCAAAATTAGCTATGACAGAAGTAGAAAACACCATGTGTTAGTATGAAGATAAAGAAGACTTAACTATACTACAATCAAAAATAAACAATGAGCAACGTAGCATTTTTGAAGAAGTAACAAAAGAAATTGCACATGGTGTACAACATGAAAACAAAGAATGCACCTGCCAAAATTACAAACCTATACTACTGTACCTCAGTGGTGAAGCTGGTTCTGGCAAAACATTCTTAATCAAAATCATCAGTAAATTCCTTCAACAATTGACAAACAACAAACTTTCAGCTGTTGTCACTGCCCCCAAAGGCAGTAGGCAACATAGGCAGTGTCACTTTACACCTATTACTACTAAATTAGACTATTACAAACTTTCTACAGAAGCTGCAAAGGAACTATGCAGAGTATTAAAACAAATGAAAATGCTACTAATAGATGAAGTGAGCATGGTCTCCAACCTAATGTTGGCCTTGATTCACCTCAGATTAAAAGAAGTACTCAAAACAAACTACGAAGAGCTCTTTGGAGGAAAACACATTGGGGGTCATTCATAGAATTCAGCGACAAGGGGCGCACGCGGCTGGCGCACAGTGTGCGCGTGCGAATCCATGCGCCAGCCGCGTGCGCTAAAATCCATTTCCACGCACAGCGTATTCATGGATTCCAGCCACCAAAACCAGCCGTGGCGCACAGTGGCGCAGCGACCCTGCAGCAGCGCCAGTTACGCCCCCCAGAACGCCTCTCGCGCAGGGAAAAGCCATCAAAATCCCCAATCCAGCACAAAGGGCTGCGCTAACCCTGTACCAGCATGGCAAGCAGGCTACGTGTATCACTGGGGTGCGCAGGAAGTACCTCACGCGATTGGCCCTGTGCGAGCAGGCTACGCGTATTTCAGGGGTGCGCGGGAAGTTCCACACGCGATTCCAGCAGGGTACGTGCATTTCAGGGGTGCGCGGGAAGTTACACACGCGATTTCAGCAGGGTACGCGTATTTCAGGGGTGCGCGGGAAGTTCTACACGCGATTCCAGCAGGGTACGTGTATTTCAGGGGTGCGTGGGAAGTTCCACACGCGACTCCAGCAGGGTACGCGTGTTTCAGGGGTGCGCGGGAAGTTCCACACGCGATTGACCCCGTGCGAGCAGGGTACACATATTTCAGGGGTGCGCGGGAAGTTCCACACGCAATTCCAGCAGGGTACGTGTATTTCAGGGGTGCGCGGGAAGTTAAACACGCGATTTAAGCAGGGTACGTGTATTTCAGGGGTGCGCGGGAAGTTCCACACACGACTCCAGCAGGGTACGCGTATTTCAGGGGTGCGCGGGAAGTTCCACACGCGATTCCAGCAGGGTACGCGTATTTCAGGGGTGCGCAGGAAGTTCCACATGCGATTTCAGCAGGGTACGCGTATTTCAGGGGTGCGCAGGAAGTTTCACACGCGATTTCAGCAGGGTACGTGTATATCAGGGGTGCGGGGGAAGTTCCACACGCAATTCCATCAGGGTACGTGTACTTCGGGGTGCGGGGGAAGTATCACACGCAACATCAGCAGGGTACGTGTATTCCAGGGGTGCGCGGGAAGTTCCACACGCGATTCCATCAGGGTACGTGTATTACAGGGGTGCGCGGGAGCACCACACGTGAATTGCATGTGTGGGTCCTCCCAGGTGTTCCCTCTACACCCGCCACGGCCCCTGCAGGTGGCTCACACCACAGGGGCCTACCCTGCACATGTCCTGCAGGCACCCCATCCACCATGGCCATGCCCCCCAGCCAACCCACATGTCAACTTGCACTACTGCCCACCAACGCATGTCCCCCTGCACCCCCAGCCACCAGGGGCACCCTCCACCAGGCCCCCTCCCATGTCTCCCACCCCCCCACCCCCAGCACTGTGGGGCACCTGCCAGCAGGCCCCCACCCATGTCAAACTCATGTTCCCCACCACCCACACCCCCAGCACTGTGGGGCACCCTCCACCAGGCCCCCACCCATGTCTCCCACCCCCCACCCCCCAGCACTGTGGGGCACCCTCCACCAGGCCCCCACCCATGTTCAACTCATGTTCCCCACCACCCCACCCCCCAGCACTGTGGGGCACCTGCCAGCAGGCCCCCACCCATGTTCAACTCATGTTCCCCACCACCCCCACCCCCCAGCACTGTGGGGCACCTGCCAGCAGGCCCCCACCCATGTCCAACTCATGTTCCCCACCACCCCAACCCCCCAGCACTGTGGGGCACCCTCCACCAGGCCCCCACCCATGTTCAACTCATGTTCCCCACCACCCCCAGCCCCCAGCACTGTGGGGCACCCTCCACCAGGCCCCCACCCATGTTCAACTCATGTTGCCCACCACCCCCACCCCCCAGCACTGTGGGGCACCTGCCAGCAGACCCCCACCCATGTCCAACTCATGTTCCCCACCACCCCCACCCCCCAGCACTGTGGGGCACCCTCCACCAGGCCCCCACCCATGTTCAACTCATGTTCCCCACCACCCCCACCCCCCAGCACTGTGGGGCACCTGCCAGCAGGCCCCCACCCATGTCCAACTCATGTTCCCCACCACCCCCACCCCCCAGCACTGTGGGGCACCCTCCACCAGGCCCCCACCCATGTTCAACTCATGTTCCCCACCACCCCCACCCCTCAGCACTGTGGGGCACCTGCCAGCAGGCCCCCACCCATGTCCAACTCATGTTCCCCACCACCCCCACCCCCCAGCACTGTGGGGCACCCTCCACCAGGCCCCCACCCATGTTCAACTCATGTTCCCCACCCCCTCCACCCCCCAGCACTGTGGGGCACCTGCCAGCAGGCCCCCACCCATGTCCAACTCATGTTCCCCACCACCCCACCCCCCAGCACTGTGGGGCACCCTCCACCAGGCCCCCACCCATGTCACTCACTCCCCCAGCACTGTGGGGCACCCACCACCAGGCCCCAACCCATGTTCAACTCATGTTCCCCACCACCCCCACCCCCCAGCACTGTGGGGCACCTGCCAGCAGGCCCCCACCCATGTTCAACTCATGTTCCCCACCACCCCCACCCCCCAGCACTGTGGGGCACCTGCCAGCAGGCTCCCACCCATGTCCAACTCATGTTCCCCACCACCCCCACCCCCCAGCACTGTGGGGCACCCTCCACCAGGCCCCCACCCATGTTCAACTCATGTTCCCCACCACCCCCACCCCCCAGCACTGTGGGGCACCTGCCAGCAGGCCCCCACCCATGTCCAACTCATGTTCCCCACCACCCCCACCCCCCAGCACTGTGGGGCACCTGCCAGCAGGCCCCCACACATGTCTCCCAGCTCCCCCACCCCCCAGCAGTCATGGGGCACCTGCCAGCAGGCCCCCAAACATGTCTCCCAGCACCCCCACCCCCCAGCAGTCATGGGGCACCTGCCAGCAGGCCCCCACACATGTCTCCCACCACCCCCAGCCCCCAGCAGTCATGGGCACCCTCCACCAGGCCCCCGCTCATGTTCCCCATCACCCCCACCCCCCAGCAGTCATGGGGCACCTGCCAGCAGGCCCCCACACATGTCTCTCAGCACCCCTACCCCCCAGCAGTCATGGGGCACCTGCCAGCAGGCCCCCACACATGTCTCCCACCACCCACAGCGCCCAGCAGTCATGGGCACCCTCCACCAGGCCCCCGCTCATGTTCCCCATCACCCCCACCCCCCAGCAGTCATGGGGCACCTGCCAGCAGGTCCCCACACATGTCTCCCAGCACCCTCACCCCCCAGCAGTCATGGGGCACCTGCCAGCAGGCCCCCACACATGTCTCCCACCACCCCCAGCCCCCAGCAGTCATGGGCACCCTCCACCAGGCCCTCGCCCATGTTCCATTCATGCCCCCCTACACATGGGTCCCAACAATCCCCAATCATTTCCGTAAAGGTCATCCTCCACTGCCAAAAGGCCCAACCAACTATCACATCCACCCACATATCAAAGGCAATTACATGTTACACACCCAATGTAAATAATGCAAATGAACACATGTCTGTCACACACAATGGCTGCAAGTGAATGTTAAAACACCCAACATGACATGCATGAAAGCAATGAGATGATACAACACATTGAAGGATGAAAATAAAAATGTATTTAAAATCAACTTGAATGGAAATGAAATGAGAAAAACCACAAAGCAAAACAACCAAAAGAAGATGAATGTCCATGAAAAAAATCAAAAACACACAGCACAATCAAAATAAATGGTGTCCAAAGTCACAGTCAGAAAAGTAATCCAAGTGTAAATGATGAACAAAATCCATTGCTCCATGGCGATAAAAAAATCCAAAAAATAAAAAAATCCATCGAAGAACTATTTACAAGATAATCCCGGGTCCATGAGCCGAACCAAATGAAACCTAACTATGACAACTAACTAAAAACTGAACTATATACAAAAATGTGGCGCATTGTCCAATCGCAACCAAATAAAAAAATAAATAAAGGAAACCTAATACTAACAATATAACTATATACAAAGGCGGCGGGCAAGTGCAGCGGCTCACTCTGTGGTGTTCCGGGCCAGGGCATCATCGAACTCCTGTTCGATGTCCCGGAGGCGGTCCTGTTCCATGGCCCCGAGGGTCCACAGGGACGACGCCATCTCCTCCTCCAACCCCCTGAGGATTGCCTCGAGGCACTCGGCCTGCCTCAGGGCCCTCCGCATGGAGTTCTCCGCCCTGACCATTGTGAGCCGCGCCTCTTCCGCCCTCCGCCGCTCCGCACCTATCTGCTGGCCCAACCGCTGCCACACGGAAGACACTTCCTGTCCTGGGTCCTCCTGCCCTCCGGCCGATACCTTCCCCTCCGATGTTGATGGCCCGAGCCATAATGCCTCCCACGTTGACTCCGCTGCTGCCTCTGACGCCACTGCCTCTGCCAGCACGACGGCATCCAGGCTGATGGAATCCACCGACGCCGTCGTGCACGTGCCCTGCCTGATGATGCCGGCACATCCTCCATCTGCTGGGGTACAGTTGCTGTGTTGTCCACCCCTGCTGGACCTCTGACTCCCGACTGTGGCAGGGATGGGATCCCCACCGAGCTGGCTGCATTGGTCAGGGCAGGTCCACAGGGGGCCCTGGTGGCATCTGGGCCGGAAGACGGCAAGGAGAACGACTGGCGTATAGTCTCCACAGAGGAGGAGAGGGCCGCCAGATTGGCCGACACATGCAGGAAACCCCCGAACATGGACGATCCCAATTGGGCCACGTCGGCACGGTGCTCTTCGTGATGACGTGCGTGCTCCTCCTGGGAAGCACGCACGGCATCACGAATCACAGCCGTGTGCATCGCGACCCCAATCAGGACCTTCTCCATACGGCCAGCGGTCCCCTCGTCCGCAGGTGGAGGGGAGTCAGATGACATGGACATCCCCTCTACCTGCGGACAGGCCTGGGACGGGGCATCCCTGCTGGTGCATGGTGGTGCACTCACAGGGTCAGGGACAGCGACATGCACAGGCCCCTCCACGGTGACCTGTGCTGCCTCCTGCCCCTGCCCCTGGACTGCACCACTTGCACCAGCAGGGATGCCCCCAGCAGGCCCCATGTGCGCCTCAGTGGCGGCCTCCTCCTCCTCTATGGAAACCACCAACCTGGATGGCTCCTCACCGTCTTCCGCCATAGCAGGCCCCTGTGGGGGCTCACCCACCCCTTCCGCTGCAGCCGTGGGGGCATCCCCGCCGCCTTGCTCCACAGCGCCGTCTCCGCCCTCTTCTTCACTAGCCGCTGCATAGAGGGAGACATAGAACACAAGCATCAGGGTACTGTACAATGGTCCCCTAGACAGGAAGCAATAGCAGATGAGTGCCACTGTCAAAGTACACTTCCATCATGTCCCTCCACACACATGTGTCAGTCCAGGCAAAACACACACAGTGACAGTCATGGTGCATGCCATGGACATTTCCATACATGTCCAATGGACTCTCGAAACATAAAATGTAATGGAACTCACATGCATCATGGGTCATGCCTATCACATGCACACACTTCACCTCAGTCACATCCATCTGGCCCCGTACACCCCAATCACAGTGGATACAAGGATGACTAGGCTGCATCAGTGAATCTGTACATTGTCACAGACATGTGTCATGCATCCATGGCATTCACAAGTCACAGACACGCAGGTCAGGCACACAGACATGGATACCATATATGTACCTGGCATCAGCACCCATCCCTCACCCCCACCCATGTCCAGGAACAGAGACTGCCATGCTCTCATGTGTACAATCTGCATAGGGCTCCCCATGTCGCATTTAAACACATGCAACATCCGTGCGGTTCACACATTACTGGTCGCACATGCATTACCATGATGTCCCTGCACACATACATGCATACATGGCCTATGTCACACATACAGGCAAGTATCAGACAACCAGCACACTGCAACATGCCCTGTCTCACAGAGCAATGCTTGGCCACTTACCGCTCAACTCCAGACGGGTCTCCCTCTCAAGTACCTGGGCGTGGAGCGCTGGGTGTACGTGTTCCAGGACCCTCATCTGGATGGAACTCATGCGGCCCCGGCCCCCCTCCACGAGGCGCCGGGCCTTTATGAGGGTCCTGGACCTCAAGTCCTCCCAGCGCTTCTTGACCTTCTGGATGGTGCGGGTTGCCACCCCCTCCGCGTTGATGGCAACTACACAGTCGGCCCAGATCCTCTCCCGTCCTTCCTTGTTGGCGCGGGACATTCCGAAGAGGGCATCATACTGCCCCAGGACTTGCTCCACCAGGACACCAACTTCGGTGGCAGTGAAGCTGGTGCCCCTCTGGCCGGGGGTTGCCACTGGTGCCAGATGTTGATGTGCCCGACATGGCAACCCCAGGGGCAGGAGTGGGTGGGCAACTGGGTCCTGGGGCTGGGCTGTGGAGCGATGTTATCCGAGTCGGGAGTCTTCTGTTCCAGCAGGGGTGGACACAGCAACTGGACCCCTGCAGATGGCTGATGTGCAGGCACCAAATGGCAGGGCACGGTGGCAGCAGGTAGGCAGCAGCAGATGGCATGTGGGAGGCTGCTCGGGGCACTGGGGGCAGTAATTCGGCCTTCTGGGCAGGAGCGTGGTCTTCAGTGTGTTTTCGCGTGGCCAGCTTGATACGGAGTGATTTGGCACGTGAAAATCCTGCACGTCAGCGTGAAATTCGAGGAAAGGCCCTTAGCGCGTAAGTGCGTCAGCACGCGTACGCGATTTCATTGGACCAACGGCCCTTACAGCGTAAGCGCGTCTGTGACGTTTTGCGCATGGGCGTTGCCCTGGCAGGGCTTGGAGATCCCGCGTGCCTTTACACTGCTCTGTACATGCTTTTTGTGCGGTGCGTGTGTTTTCCATCCATTGGGGTTCACACGCTATTACTTCACAGCGGGTGTTGGCTACGCGTTCTTCTACACGCAAGGCAGACGGTGAGTGGTATCCCGCTCCCCCAGGCCCGATCGCATGAAAAAGTTCACGCGAACCCCTGAAATACACGTAGCCCGCTCCCCCAGGCCCGATCGCGTGAAAAAGTTCACGTGAACCCCTGATATACACGTAGCCCGCTCCCCCAGGCCCGATCGCGTGTAAAACTTCATGCGAACCCCTGAAATACACGTAGCGCGCTCCCCCAGGCCTGATCGCGTGTAAAACTTCACGCAAACCCCTGAAATACACGTACCCTGATGGAATCGCATGTGATACTTTCCGCGCACCCCTGATATGCACGTACCCCGCTCAATCGCGTGTGTAACTTCCCGCGCACCCCTGATATGCACGTACCCTGCTCAATCGCGTGTGTAACTTCCCGCGCAACCCCGAAATACACGTACCCCACTCAATAGCGTGTGTAACTTCCCGCGCACCCTGAAATACACGTAGCCTGGACATTTGCGTGTGGAACTTCCCGCGCACCCCTGTAATACACGTACCCTGATCGAATCACATGTGATACTTTCCGCGCACCCCTGATATGCATGTACCCCGCTCAATCGCGTGTGTAACTTCCCGCGCAACCCCGAAATACACGTACCCCGCTCAATCTCGTGTGTGACTTCCCGCGCAACCCCGAAATACACGTACCCCGCTCAATCACGTGTGTAACTTCCCGCGCACCCCCGAAATACACGTACCCCGCTCAATCGCGTGTGTGACTTCCCGCGCACCCCCGAAATACACGTACCCCACTCAATCGCGTGTGTAACTTCCCGCGCAACCCCGAAATACACGTACCCCGCTCAATCGCGTGTGTAACTTCCCACGCACCCCGAAATACACATAGCCTGGACATTTGCGTGTGGAACTTCCCGCGCACCCCTGTAATACACGTACCCTGATGGAATCGCGTGTGATACTTTCCGTGCACCCCTGATATGCACGTACCCCGCTCAATCGCGTGTGTAACTTCCCGCGCAACCCCGAAATACACGTACCCCGCTCAATCGCGTGTGTAACTTCCCGCGCACCCCCGAAATACACGTACCCACTCAATCGCGTGTGTAACTTCCTGCGCACCCCCGAAATACACGTACCCCGCTCAATCGTGTGTGTAACTTCCCGTGCACCCCCGAAATACACGTGCCCCGCTCGCACAGGCCCAATTGCTGTATGTTGCCACTTTTGTAATGTGCAGGGACGCTACCGCCTGCCTTCGTGTGGCGGACATGTTTCGGCTTGTGCGTGTCTTTGGCTGTGCGTGGCTTTGCCCTATTCGATTCCATGAATACGTGTGGTTCGAGTGCGTGTGGGCGTTCCGTCTGCTTCCCTGCAGTACATCCCCAGTTACGCCCTTATTTTCGCGCGTTGTGCCCCATTCCGCGCGTTACGCCCCGTGTTCCGCCCACTTTCTGGTGTATGCGCCGAGGTTGTGCGCTTTCACTGTGCGCGTCGCGCACGCCTTTCGGGATGTTGCAGTGACGTGTGCGCCATGCACGGCTTTGGCGCACATCCTGAGGCAAACACGCGCAGGGACTTCCATGAATCGCACGTGTGCGCGTGCGCCTGTTTGTTTGCGCTTGCGCCTGCTTGCGCCTGCTTGCGACTGCTTGCGCAAAGATTTTAGGCGCACGTTTGTTCAATGAATCGGCCCCATTATTGTTTTCGGAGATCTTCTTCAATTGACACCAGTGAAAGGTGAGCCTATTTTTAAAACCTTAGGACACAAACTCTGCCGTAAAACTGTTGGCAGCATTGGAAATGTCAACCTTTGGCAATATTTCCAATACAGAGAATTAACAGAAAACATGCAGTAATCTGCAGATCTCACTTATGCCAACATCTTAAAAAGTATTAGAGTTGGTATATTATCTCAAGAAGCACAAGCAATATTGAAAACCCAGCACATTCATGCACTTTATGGCGATAATGCATGTGCTACGGATGTTATGGAACAATTAGCCCACAAAAATGTCAGTTGTATGGCCTTAATGCCAACTCTTGCAAGCTGTTTCAAATTCAATGAAACAATGTTAAAAAAAGAAATGCAACCAATAATTGAAATTAACACCACAGACAAACTAGACATACATGGTATGACACTACCCATGTGTGAACAAGCCACAACGAGACTAAACTGTTTAGAACATTCAATCTTCAACATAGCTGGATTGGAAAAAATATTAAAATTATCCTAAAATTGCAGAGTAATGCTTAAACGTAACCTTGACGTGGATTAAGGACTAGTTAATGGAGCACTGGGTACAGTTGTTGGCTTTCAAACATACCCACGTGACAACAACATTCAGTTTGTCAATATTCTCTTTGACAAACTTTCAGAAGTGAAAAGGATAGGACGCTCAACAGCTCGATTCCTTCTCTTCAAGGACATGTATGTACGCAGAGAACAATTTTCTCAAACTCTTGCATATGCAGTCACCCTTCATAATTCACAAGGTCTTACCCTAGACAAAGCATTGATAGACATTCGTAACACAGTCTTTAAAGAAGGCATGAGCTACGTAGCACTATCACGCTTACGTACACTTGACGGTCTATTTCTAATCAACTTTGATGCAAGTAAAGTAAACGTTGACATTCCTTGCATTTCAGAATACAATAGACTTCGTTCACTATACACCCCCCATCTAGAAACATATACTAGTCCACAAAAAGTAAAATGATCTAAAAGAAAACTAAATCAAACAGAAATGAAACAGGATGTCACTGCAAATCCTCCAAAGAGATTAAAAGAAACTAATACTTCATCAAGTACCACAATCAAAAAAGAACCTATTAGGGAAAGTAAACCAGGTACTTCTTCAAAGAAGGAAGACAAACTCCAAAGAAAGCACTCAGATACAGAACTACCTGGTCCATTTAAACTTTCAAATGTAATTGGTGTAAGTTGCTACTCTGTGCAACAATGTAACACAAGAACAAATCCCCAATGAGCGCTTTGTGATGTATCAATACCTAATTGTGAATCTGTTCCATTTCAGCAACTTGTACAAAATGCAAACCATGGTAGATTATGTACTACCTGCAATTCGGATAATCGCTCCACCTTACTAATACAAACACATAGTAAATACGTAATATTAATGCTTCTACGTTACAATGCAGATGGTACCAAAAACAACTGCAAGCTGACTGGATTCACACATGCTCAAGTATCACTTGGTAAGAACACCTTCACAACAATAGGTATATACTACCACACAGAAGCCACAACCAATGCAGGTCACTATACTGCATATTTAAAAAAATAAATGTGGATGGTTTGAATGTAATGATAGTACCATTACTCTAAAGCAGAGATTCCCTGCAAATCTTACAAATGCTTATTTAATGTTCTTAAAAACAAAATTTATTAACTAAACTGTACTTAAACATTAATTAAACTTCTATTAAAACACTACAAACTGTTACAATATGCCAACAGCTATATAACTGCCCCAAGATTCTACAACAACTAAACAAATAAATAAATACCACTAAATTATATCAAACAATAAACAGAATACGCCAACTGGTATCTAACTACCCCAAGAATTTCAATAACTAAACAGATAAATCAATACCACTACATTATAACAACAAATAGACAGTTAGAATACGCCAACTGGTATCTAGCTGCCCCAAAATTTTACAATATCCAAACAGATAAATCAATACCACTACATTATAACAAAAAATAGACTTTTAGAATATGTCAACAGGTATCTAACTTCTCCAAAAATCTGCAACAAGCCAATACATAGAGCATTAGCCAGATACAACAAGTGAACACTGAAAACAAACAAACAAATAGACCGTAGCATAACAAAAAAAGTTTTTTTTAATCCAACATGGATTTTTTTTTCTCCCACAGACCCAATGATTTTAGCAACAAACACAGAAACTGAGCAAATTGCACAGTACACTGGTTTGTAATCTACTAAATATGAGGGTCAAAAATACAAATGCTAACATGATCTTTTCTTTTATCACAGAAATAATCAAGAAATACATGTACTCCAGTTACTAAACCAAACAGTAAGTATATTATATATTAAGTACAACCATTACAGCAAATCACACCCATAGTGACTTATAACTTTGGTGCTTATACATTTGGTCTTGTCCATGCACCCAAGACTATAGGCCCTGCCCACAACCACCACAGCATATCACACCCATAGTGGCTTATAACTTCGTTGCTTATAAATTTGTTCGTGGATCCCAAAGTTATAAGCCACTATGGGTGTGATATGCTGCGTTGGTTGTGGCTAGGGCATAGAGTCTTGGGAGCATGGCCATGGCCATGCTCCCAAGACTCTATGCCCTAGCCACAACCAACGCAGCATATCACACCTAAAATTAATATGGCCATGCTCCCAAGACTCTATGCCCTGGCCACACCCAACACAGCATATCACACCCATAGAGTCAAAAATGTTAACTATGCTATATTGGCACTTTTAATGTCCGCGGATATGATGAGTTGTTCTTAGAACAGTTTCAACTTGCCTACGAACAGTACGGACAGGCATAGCGTCCTCAGGACACCCCCATTTTGTTTATTTACGAACATCCCAGGACACATAATGTGTTCTAAGAACACTTTCATCTTGCCAACCAACAATAAAGACAGCATCCTCAAGACACCCCCATTTCGTCCATTGATGAACATTTCAGGACACTACATGTGTTATTAGGACAGTTTCAACTTGCCTGCAAACAAAACGGACAGGCATACCGTCCTCAGGACACATCCATTTCATTTATTTTCGAACATTTCAGGACACCGCGAGTGTTTTTAGAACAGTTTTAACTTGCTTTTGAACAATACGTACAGGCGTAGTGTCCTCAGAACAACCCCATTTCGTTTATTTACAAACATCCCAGGACACTTCATGTTTCACGTTCCCGAAAATCTGACGTGCTTCACGCTCTTCACCATCCAATCAGCGAACATGTTGCATGTCTGCGGACATGACGCAAGCCTGTTGGCCAATCAGGACACTGTCCGCGGAGCGAACAGGGAAGTGTGTCCGCGGACCGAACATAGATATCACATAGATATCACACATTTTTTGTGACTTACTTTTTGGTCATTTTTAAAAAAAAACTACTGGATGGATTTTCACCAAATTTGCAAAAGCACGCTTTCGGGACCAAGCCGCTGCTCCTGGTCCAAATTTGGTGAAAATCCGTCCAGCGGTTTGGGCTGTAGGCGTGAGCAAATTTCTTCCCCATTCAGTCTATGGGATCAAAAGAAGTTTTGGGACCCCCCCTATAATTTTGCCCCCCCCGATCCAAACCTCACCAAACTTTGCAACCCATGTACTTTTTTTGCAAAGTTTGGTGAGGATTCGTCCAGGGAGAGCGAAGTTATAAGCCGCCCAAAAAGTGCTCTTCCTATGGAAACAGCAACTTAACCATAACTACACAGCCACTACGGTGGCTGTGTAATATATATTCAATGAAAAAAACAATGTTAAAGGGACGTTATGGTTTCAAGCTAAACTGAAAACCCCCAGACATTCACCAGTTATGGTAAGCTAAGCAACCATATCTATATCTCGCGCCACCACCGTGCACTACTAATACGAACACCATAGAAGTACAATATTTTTAATCTGGTAATTTCTGATAGTCACATAATAAATGTTACCTTATGAGAGATTTGAGTAATGTTAAACATGGAATAATTAGGTAACAATTGAAAACTGACCACAAACTTTTGTTAGTAGAAAGAATACATATACAAATGCAAAATGCATGCAAATTAGAGGCCCATACAGGGAAACTAAAGTAAAGAAGAAAAAACAACAGCACCAGAAAATAACAATATCATTAGAGTTAATCATCATGCACACAAATGAATTGAGTGTTTGAGGCTTGCTTATTGACCAATGCATGTGCACTATGAGCTCAGAGTAAACACTAAGGAAAGTACTTTTAGAACATATAAAAAGGTTAATGTGTAGATATATAGCACCTTTTAAATTTTGGAAATTCTCATTGTTGGTAAAAACAAAAAACTAGCCTAACCATGTCAGTAAACAAAAAGAAATAGTCAAAATATGTGATGTCATCAGTGATGTCAACAATTACATTTGTGATGTCATCTTTCATGTCCTGGGTATTAGGCTAAGCAGTGCACGGTGGTTACGCGCGTTATGGTTGCTTTGTATGGTTGCTTAGCTTACCATAACTGTTGAATGTCTGAGGGTCTTCGGTTTTGCTTGAAACCATAATGTCCCTTTAACAATGTTTTTTCATTGAATTTCGTAGGTTTTAATTAGTATAACTTAACCATAATGTCCCTTTAACAAAGTTTGTTCAGTGAATATATATATATTTAATGAAAAAACATTGTTAAAGGGACATTATGGTTACAAGTAAAAAATAAAAACCTCAGAAATTCGCCATTCATGGTAAGCTAAGCAACCATAACTCGCTCCACCACTGTGCACTGCTATGACTAACACCCATGACATAAAAGATGACATCACAAATGCTTTCCAATAAAAGTAAATGCACATCATCTTCCTCAACCCAATACTGTAAACACTCAGCCTACTTCTGTGGGACACACAATCCCACCAACTACCTTGCAAGCAATAAAAGAGGCTGTTGATCCATATCTCTGGAAGACAATAGTCCTCTGTATATACTTCCACACACTACTTTGGAGGGGGAAGCAATTTCAAAGTGTGTTTGAAGCTGTAATCAAGGAGCATGAGAAACACTGCCCACTACCTTACAAGTAACAGACACGCAACCTCTTCCCCTGTCTATCTGTCCCCACATATTAGTGCTTGGTGCCTCTTCCCTCATTTCCCTCCTCACCTTACGTTATAATCTCTCCTGCAAATTCATTTTTTTTTTAAACACCAAAAGAAAGATTCCTTTAGGAACCACCTTTCACAGTTAAAAAATAGAAGTAAAAAAAAATGTTGAGACTCCATCTACTTTCCATTTCTCAGTAAAGTACATAGACTACATTTTTCAAAATTTCTATTAGCCTTTTGTGTTATGCTAATTTTGGGAATTATATTTGTGATGTCATCTTTGATGTCATGGGTGATATTCCTAGCAGTGCACGGTGGTGGCACGAGTTATGGCTGCTTAACTTACCATAACTGGTGAATTTCAGGGGTTTTTCGGTTTTACTTGTAACCATGACGTCCCTTTAACACAGTTTTTTCACTGAATTTCATAGGTTTTTAGTAGCACAACTTAACCAACTTCCCTTAAACACATTTTTTTTCACGGAATATAGATATAGATATCATGAATTTGATAGCATTTTACTAGAATACCCTTAGTTTATATAGATATACCATACAACATACTAACCCCCCTGTCCCATGCTAGTGGCTGCAATGTCCGTGGACCATGCGAATGTCGGCAATGGATCAACAGTGTCCAAAAGCTCAGGGGGTATCTTACATTGTTGTAGCAAACAACAAACACACTGAACATCCGAGCAGCAAATAGATAAATTACATTAAAATATAAATAAGAAGTACAAACTGTAAATGTAAGACACCAACAGTCCAACTACATAGCTTAAAAAACATAATGGAACATACGAAAAAATAAATAACATATGCCTCCAGCAGAATTTCCTCAGTGATACTTTATACAGAAACTGCACACCTACAAAGCAGTGACGGGAAATATGAAAAGCAAACTGGTAAGTACACTACATTAATTCCTATAGTTATAAACGTTCTTTAGTTGGATACACTAAAACATAATTTATCTTTTGTTTACGCAGAAATGGCTACCACTTGACAGCATGGCCATCTGCGGAGCATGCACCAGCACCCCTATAAAAGTCCACACCCCAGAGCTGCTTCTCATTCTGATTTTGGAGTTCCAGGACAGACACTGCTCCACATTGCTGGATTAATGTTACCTGTCTGCAGATTGCTGACTTTGCTGTGCCTCTTGACCATTTGAGATGGCATCCATGGCCCCTGCTGGTGCCAGTTCACCTTCAGCACCATCCCCACCCCCTCCACAACCACCACTTCCCCAATGGCCTGGAAAGGGGAACAGGCGAAAGATGACAAGAGTGATGAAGAGGATGACGAGGTTGAGGTAGTGGAAGTCCCTACTACTCACTGTCCCTGTGGATCTTGGTTGTGGAGGCTGTTTACCACCGTTGGAGGGGTACCGAAAGCTTGTGCATACAAGGTGCACTGAACTGAGTGCCAGATGGAACTCAGTCGTGGTAAACCGGGTTTGTACAGTTACAGGACTACTTCCATGCGGTGGCACCTAAGATCATTCCACACGGAGGAAATTGGGAGGGTCGTCTCCTGTGATAAAAGTAGTAGGTTGAGTCCATCTACAGCAAGCTCTGTTTCTGCTCCTGCCTCCACAAGAAACACTCCTGTGGGGCAGCACATTCCGGAAGCAGCCTCGCAGGCCATACGCACTGCAGAAGACCCTTACTTTTCAAGGGTCACTGTATTGTGTATGTACTGCGACGCGGTACTGTGCAGGGGGGAGACACTTCAAAGTACTTTCGAGGCTACGTTCCGATAGCATGAGAACCTCTGCCACCTACCTAATTAAGGCCCACTGAACATCTTCCTTTCTCCACCTAGCCTTTCTTATCCCTGTGGTTGGTGCCCCTTCCTTACCCTCCCTTCCCTTCATTTCCTTGTGTATCTTGTTAAAAATAAAATACAAAACAACAAAAAAGAAAAAAAAGGCTCTTTTCAGAGCCGCCTTTCACAGTTTAATAATAGAAGTGGCAATGAAATTCTGCAGGACCCTGTGCATTTTTAGAAGTCTGCAGAGAGTCCGCAGACATGTACATTTTTGGGGTACTGTGCTATCAAAACCCTTGCACTCTTCTCCAGGAGGAATGTGGTGGCTCTGAAAAGAGCCTTTTTGTGGTGTTTATTTGTGTTTCAAAAAAGCTTCCTGTGGTCAGCACCTTCTGGAAAAAGGATTGCTATAATTCCAAAAAGGGTTGCAATACTTCCCAGTTGAGTAAGATGGACTCCATCGCTGCAAAAAATGTGTGTGCTTCGAAACATAATATTTTCATTTTGAAATTACCAACATACCCACATCTCTCAAAAAAGCACAAACAGCCTTGTTGACGCTGCGCCTCGCTTTCTCTATGTGTGGCCCAAGTGAAGAAGAACACAGCCACATTTGTCTACTTGGGAGTTTGGAAACATGTGCATGACTTTCCCAAGTCATTCTTTCATTGCAAATTGCAAGGAGATTCCAGAGACATGTCCTAAACTGTTCCCTCCACAAAGAATAATAATAATGTCTGGGTGACGGTGTGTCATCAAAGTGGCACAAAAAGGAACCACATCTCACCACTCCATTCCGCGCACTCCATGCCAGTGCACAATCGCATGAGGGAATCCAAGAGGTGCAACCACTCCACAGCGATCTGCATGCACCTCCAAACAATTAATCCACCAGTCACCCAACATCCAGACAATCTGCCTTCTGAAAGACACAGCCATAGCTATCTGCTCTGCTCTCAGGAAACATATTTTCTACTGAAGTCTCTCCTTACACAACACACCCAGTAAACCTTATTGACCAATACCTTGGCCTTCACAGTCTCATTTGCATGCATCTCAGCCTCCAAATCCCCATATTTTTTAATTTTCTAATTTGTCTATGATTCAAAAAAATGAACCTTTGCAAATTATACATAATTCATAAACAAAATGAAACAGGTTTATACATTAATTCATTGACATTATAAAAGTAACATTGTTATCCATGTATCTCACAGTTATTAAACAATTATAAGAATTCTAAAAGAGAATTAAACTATCAGAGAACCAAAATATAAGATTGTTACATAACATAACTTAGTAATTCATTTTCTATGTGTTTGAGAATCCATACCAGGACATAAATCAAAGGTCTATGGTTCCCTTGCATCATTCTTGCCCAGAGTGCTTCAAGACATTCTTCATATTCAATAGTAACAAATTTCATTAGCAAGTTGGTTCTCATGAATTTAAAATGCAGACAATATACAATTAAATGTTTCAGCGTTTCAACAGGCTCATAGCAAGGATAAAAATGGCAACTTAAATGTATTGTCTCCTCTTTCGCCTTATTCCAACTGCCTGACCTTTCTTTTGTGTGAATTTGATTTAGTTTGAACCATATATAATACTTTCTAGTATGATTGCAAGGAAGGATTCAATATATTTATATCGAGTAATACGCTTTTTTGTGAAATTGGCATTATCAACATATCTTTTGCACTAGTCATACTGATATACTTTCATCTTTGCATATCCAGGTTTTAGACATATATGTTCACTTGTAAGATTCATCGCATGTAATATTTCTTGCATTTCTTGTTGGTATGAATTGATTGATGATACATTTTTCAGAAGAAAATCCCCATATGTAACATGCGTGACCCGTGGAGAGCCGCGGTGTCTGCGAACAGATCATGAAATCTGAGAGTGGGGAATGAACATTTAAGTAGTGTACTCCACTTCCCTTTTGATGTTGGCTCTGAAAAGAGCCTTTTTTATTGGCTTTTTTGAGGCTTTTTTGAGATTATGTCTGCTACATGACTTCACAACAACTTTCTGATTGAGTTCTGAATATTACTAAGAAATATTGCATTACCACAATCAGTGAAATTAATTTCATCACAAAAAAAAATTGCACCATCTTCCAAACGGTTCTAATCTTGGAATGATGACATGCCTACAGAATACATAAAAGAAGATATTCCTTCATTAACAAAACATCTTGCTATGTCATGTTGAGGAGTAAAGACACCACAAGACATCCATGCATTCCTAGGTGGTATTTGGGAACAAATTATCTTTGCAGATGGAAATAGGTACATCAGTTCCTTTAGCAACTGATTCAGTGCACCCTGCAAACTTATTGCACTCAGATACCCCAAATACATTCCTCTACAATTTACTACGAGAATATCTGGAGTGTTAAAAACAGCCATAATTTTACAAAGTGTAAATACACCTTGCAAACCTCTCCCTGGCACATCACACCACATAGCCTCCAATCCCTGCATTCCAAGATTCTCAGATATTCCACACATGTTTGCATACCACTGCAGATTAGTGATAAAACCATCTCCCACTATCCATACTCTGACTCTGTCCATCTCAGCAACCACAACCATTTTCACTACATACAGCAACGTAAAACATGATTACCCGCTCTCCCTATGAATGACACCATCAGCACCTGATTGGCTAATCCCCCCAGCCCCCTTTCCATGCTGGATTTGCTGAGAAGCCCCAGATGTGGCACGCCTTGTTCACGAACAGCCGCACTGTCCGCAGACCCCCCAACACAGGGGCAGCCCCTTTTCCCTTTCCATATCACTGTCTGCACCACTCTCTCAATGGATAAACATAAGGAGTCAAACAAACATCCACCAATCACATCCAAGAACTCTACATCTAACTCTGTCATAACAATTCAGCACTTTTGATGAACTGTTCATCACTCTGAGTACAAGTGTCCTGTGATAGCAAAGCACCTACAGCTAAAACTACTGTAAAACAAGATTTCTCCTTCCAGATTCAACTACATCTACATACATCAATACAAACTACAGGTATGAATATTTTGTTTACAGTACATTTGCAACACTTTTTTAAATGAATGTGACCAGGGTACCTGCCATTCACCAGGCATAATCTGCAAAAAAAAGCATACTCTAATTTCTCCCATCCCCTATAATCAAGTTTACTTACACATCTGTCTGCTTTCCAAATTTTATTTCACCTATATTACTCATTGCAATGTCCAACCTATAATTCTCGTATTTCCTTCTGTCATTTTCACAACCACTTACCCCTTAACACACTCTTATACATTCCTAGAATGCAATCAAAACAGGAGACCCGCTTTTATCTTACAAAAGCATTGCAACTATAGAAAATGCGTTTATTTAAACAGAATGCCTGACACTTGCCATAACCAAACAAATACAAGTGTACATTCAGAACAGTGCTAATAGGAATGTGGGTAACAAAGGGCCTCATTACGACCGTGGAGGTAACCATGCCGCTTTCTGCAGCATGGCTACCCCATACTGGGTCCCGGGTCCGGCTTCCCTGAATGGGGAAATACCGGGTCATTCCGACCTTGGAGGGCCCTATATTTCCTCATTCAGGGAACCCGGACCCGGAACATCCACATTCCCGTTTGAGACCCCATAGGGCTCAATGGGAATGGGGATGATGCTAACAACAGGCCCGTTAATGATGGGCCCATTGTTAGCATCCTGGTCTGCTCGCGGGACCCGCTAAGGATGCCTGGTGGTACCAGGCGTTCTTAGCGGGTCCTGCGACCAGATCTCGTAATGAGGAGGTAGGGGGTTAATGGGGCCGGCAGCTCTTCCGGCCCTGTTAACCCCCTACCATAAGGGTCGTAATGAGGCCCAAAGTCAAAGAACTGAAAGGTTTTCAGCACTCATGTAGGAAACATCTACGCACGAAAAAAAAATGGAATTACACACACAAAAGCATTCTCCATTTCAATCTGTACATTTTTCCAAGCTTTTTTTATCACCCTACTACAACTTCCATGAATCTATTACCACACTAAACAGATCAACACATACTTTCAAAAGTGCACCTCATAGGACACTACTATAAATAATCCACTAACCCCCTTAGCAATGAAGCTGATGCTCCAAAATCAACATTCATATACAAACCTATGCAATTTAATACATACAGTACCTCTTCCTAGAAATAATTCCTTTTGCAAATGTAACTAATCTACTCTTCAAGTGAAATTACTGTGACATTAATACACATATGTACTAACTTCCTTCTTTCACAATTGCAGTGAAGACCGCACTCCTGAAAACCAGAAGCGTCTGAAGTACAAGACAGACCCAGAAGAAACCTACTCTTTGCATCGAACAAAGTGCAATACTGTCGTAGTGTTCTAACTGTTCTCAAACACTGTAGTATTCTATTATTGTAGAACAAACAATTGTATCAAGCCTACAGCATTAGATTCAGTATTGCTGATTGCACCTCAACAGGTGCACACTGTGGGCCTCATTACACGGTAGGCGGTAACCATGGCGCTAATAGCGCCATGGTTGCCGCCGGTATTTTACCGTGTCCGCCTTGGTGGATGGCGGAATTACCGCCCTACTCCAAGGTGAGCAGGGGCGGTAATTCCCCATTCACAAAGGCTCTTCCCCATTCCCATTTTTGCTCCTATAGGGCATAATGGGAATGGGGAAGGTGCTAATTACGGTACCGCAAATTGCGGTACTGTAATTAGCTCTGAGGTCCCTTTGCGGCCCCCTACTTTAACGGCTGGTAAAACCAGCCGTTAAAGTGGGGTCCCGCAAAGGAAACTCGTAGTAAGGCGGTAGGGGTTTACCGGTACCGGTGCCCTTACCGGTACCGGTAAACCCCTATCGCCTACCGTGTAATGAGGCCCTTTGTATTGTCATCTGAACACCATTATTTATTTATTTTTTATACTTTATTTAACCCATGGGTTTTTAAAAGTTTGTTTTGCGTTTCATTCCTTTCTGTTTGAATATTGTTTACCTATGTTCATTTTTCTATAGTTGTCATCTGAACACCATTATAGTAACACACACATACGAGAATAGCCATCCCAACCAGAAGCAACAGCACATTCCATAATCACACACCTCTACATACATGCCTACATCATACTCAGACACTCATGCAAAATGCACACATACATTGCACAACGTCCCAACCCACACTTTCTTTTATTCTCCAACAGACACCAAAGAATGCCAACAAAAAAGCAACTCTGTAGAAAGCAATGCAGAAATAGGGCAAATCAAAACAAAACTGTACACAATAGTCATCCACCTGAATGTATACAAAAAGTTCAAACAAAACAGCTAATACAGTCACTAAGTGAAACTAATGCAGCTTGCAGTAAAGAAACTTTGACTCCTCTTTCAAAATGTAAAATAATTAAACTGAAAGATTTTAAAAAGACTGCAGCTGCCACTTGTACTAATACTGCACCTATAAATATTGATGTAGCCACAAGTAATCATACCAAAAAACTATTTTACAAAAAATGTTCTGCCACAGAGTCCTTCATAACCTTTTAGAAACAGGAATGAAATCATGCTCAACCCTTAAAACCTGTCACAGACAACTAATCCTGGATGCTTTCATAGACAGTGCTATCCTTCTCAAAAGGAAACTATTTATATTAGTTTTAAACAGAATGAAACCATTAACAAAACTAACCACTAAACTACAACAAGGACTTCTCAACAAATGGAATATCAACAAAGATAGCTTCGCAAACATCTGTCCAGGTGAGTGGAGTCACACCACCAGCACAGAACCATATTTCAATGAAGAAGCATACAAACAAAAACAAACAAACCCAATTGCCATAGATAGCAGTGGACAAGGGTTTGAAAAGGTTAATAATACCATCATGGAACAAGAAATGCTGTTCACACAAATATCTCCAGCAAACGTAGCAAAAACTCTCCATTCCACTGAACCAATGTGTCCACTCTACAAATGGATGTGCACATCAATGTGTAATATAGGCAAAACATCTTTCACATCTTTACGCCAGTTCCTCAATCAGTATGTGAAAGGCAAAGACAAATTGAAAATACAACTATTACAAACTATGGACTCCTGTCCAGTGATAAAATACACAGGACTACACGGACATTCATTAGCCTGCATTTCTGGACTTATTTGCAAAAGAACCTTCCACATATCAAAATGATAGCAACACACCATTCAACTGTAAGAAATCTTGTTCATAAAATGTACTATGCCAAAAGTTCTGCTTTAGTAGTGGCTAATTTAAATAACATTCTTCTACATGGTACAGCCAAAGAACTACTCGGAGAAATAGAGCACATCAAGAGAAAGTATTTTGGTAGTGAAAGCCATTTACAAAATTCAATATCTTTAGAACAGACTAGCAACAACTTTACAGATGGCAATCTTCTACTACACACATACAAAAAAGAAATGCTACAGTTTAAAAGCACTGAACTACCTGCTGCACTACCAAACCATGCATGTGTGAATTGCCCCAGGACTTTTTTTAATAAAAATAGCACATAAACTGTAGACACAATGTACAAAATAGAAGAAAATGAAGATTCCAAGTGGTTCCAATTGGCTCTCTATCTTAGAGCAGAAAACAAATACGAAATTACTAACCCCTCAATACTTTCCAGATACTGCACAGCAAACCTTGACAACAACCAAATCCCTTCACGTGATATCACTAATAACTTGGAATTATTCCTACTACCACAATCACTGCAACAACTTAACTTGTATGAGAGCAAACAACAAAACTACCTCCCTCTGAATTACTAAAAGGCATTCATGGCAAAGTAGTTTATTTGCCATTAGATCTGAAAGCAAATGTACACACTCTGGGAGTGCAATAGCCAATAGATCAATCTTTGATTATCCTAGTAAATGGCGTTCCTACAAAAGACAAAAAATGTGGCTGCAACTAGTGGACTTACATACAGTTAGTGAAGCCCTGCAATATCTAAAAGACAACAATGAATACTACAAAGAATTAGACATTGAAGAAAAGCTGAGGGAAAAGACCAAAATAATTCAAGACTCATCAGGAACTGGCCCATTTCAACTTCTAGATCCTACGACAGAATACAATATTTTAGACCATTATACAATTCACCCATTGAACTCTAAAGACACCATAGTTGATGCACTGGAAACTTACCAAATGCAGCCCGCCAAAGGATCTCCAATCAGTATATGGGAAAAAGGTACAGAAGCACAAGCCTTTCCTCTACTCTTTCCTACTGGAAAAGAAGGAAGGTACGATGAAAGACCCACACAAATAACAGCATCAGAATACCGCTCTTTACAAATGTATTCTGAAGACCCCAGATTCAGACAAATGTGGAATACATATTCCACCTTCTCTTTGAAAGTGAACTAGCAAATCTATGCTATGGAGTTACACACACATTGAAATCAGGTACCAACTTTCAAAATATGTCTGCTGCGCAATTACTACAAAAGTGCAAGCAAAAGATGAAGTTTTACAGTCGAGCATTACAAACCTTTTAGCAAACGTGCGTGGTACAAAAGAATACTGGTTCTGATGACACACAGAAGTACAGTGAATGATAAGAAACCTTGGCCCACCCACATGGTTTGTTACATTAAGTTGTGCATAATATGTATGGGAAGATTTGCACAATTTCCTACGGATAGCAAACAAAAACACAACAAATATAGATATAAAAACACAAGGAGAACTCTGCTCTCTAGATCCTGTAAATGTATCAAGATATTTCCATCATCACTTTATTCCCATGCTACACTTTATTTGTAATAAAACGGTGCCTCCCCTTGGAGAAGTGAAACACTTCTTCTGGAGAAAAGAATATCAAGCTAGAGGAGCACCACACATCCACATGCTTTTGTAGATTAAAGATGCTCCTAAATTTGGTCAGGACAGTGATGCCACTGTTTTGCAGTTCATTCAGAAATATGTGGGAAGTATTGTCGGTGCAAATATATAAACAAAGGGAAATACTACACCAAATGCCGCTTTGGTTTCCCTAGACCAGTTTCAACAACAGGCCAAGTGAACAACTTCATGTCTTCAGCTATAAATAGTGTCACAGGTAAATTACCTAAGAACAAATACTTCATAAAAAGAACAGAAGGATCAAAGTACATCAATGCTTACAATGCAATTATTGCCCTCCTATGGAATGCAAAGATAGATGTGCAATACATTGCAGCCAATTCCACTGCAGCTGCACGATATGTCACAGCCTACTTAACTAAAGCAGAAAAAACAGAGCTCAAAGAGCTCTGGGACGACATATCATCTAACAAAAAACTGTCACAGAAATTGTACAGCTTAGGCATAAAAATGCTCTCCCATAGAGAATGTGGCTGCTACGAAGCCGCAGACCATTTAATCAGAACTGCCATTGGAAAATCTGAAAATATAGTATGGCTAAACCTTGGTCCTGCTAAATCCAGAAAAAGAGTTCTCAAATCATATGAAGACATAGGGCCTCATTACGAGTCTGGCGGTAACCAAGGCGGTAAAACCACCTGGTTACCGCCGGACTCGTATTACCATTCCGCCTCCGTGATTCCCAGAATTACTGGGGCATTACAACCCCGGTTTTCCGGGAATAACGGAGGCGGAATGGTGTTAATCTCCATTCCCATTGAGTCCTATGGGACTCAATGGGAATGGGGATCATGGAAACACCGGCAGCATCTCGAAATGCTGCTGGTGTTTCCTCGTCTGCCTGTAGGCGGGCGACGTTAAACCCGCCAGGTCAAACCTTGCGGGAACATCACCTCCCGCCTGCAGGAGTCGGGATCAGGCAGTCCGGAAACAACGTTGGCGGCGGGTTTACAGCCATCGTTATTTCCGGACTGCCTGATTTGTAATGAGGCCCATAGAAACAATAGCCAAAAATGATCATCCCAACAGCCAAAACATTTTGAAAAACAACTTACTAGACACATACTACCCAAACAGAAGTACCACTTTGGAAACCATGTGTCTATACCACGTAGCCCAAAACTTCACATGCAAAAATAATATTAAACCAGATGAGAAGAAAGGTAGATACAGAGTCGAAAATTGTGAAGGCAGCCTAGTGCAACTTACCAAATGATGCTTAATTAATTATATCAAATTGTCATTACAAACTCTTCAACATGAAGAACTGTATTACATGTCCCTACTACAACTTTTTAAACCATGGAGAAAAGAAGAAGATTCATTAGATACCCATGACTCCTATGAAGATGCTTTCAAAGCAAATGAAAGCATGATTACAGACATAAACTTTATGCAGTACAAAACAATGTTAGACAATGAACAGCAACAAGAAGAAGAACTCCACGCACAACTAAATGTAGACACTCCTGACAGCAGTCAACCTTCTCTAACAGGAAGCCAAGAGCCACTTGGACAGCCACTCATAGCAAATGAGGCTGAATTAGCCATGACTGAAGTAGAAAACACCATGTACCAGAATGAAGGGTCTATAGAAGACTTTGCTGTACTCAAATCACAATTAAATAATGAACAGCATAGCATTTTCCTAGAAATAACAAAACAAATTGAACATGGTATACAGCATGAAACTCAAACTTGTACCTGCTAAGACTATAAACCTTTACTGCTATATGCGAGTGGTCAAGAGGGTTCAGGGAAAACATTTTTAATAAAAATCATCAGCAAGTTCCTCCAACAATTGACAAATAACAAACTGTCAGCTGTTGTAACTGCCCCCATAGGTTTAGCTGCCTACAACATAGCCGGTGTCAAATTACACCGATTACTACTCCTTTCAGTAGAACACCAAAACAAATTAAACTACTACAAACTTTCTCCAGAAGCTGCAATAGAACTACGCAGAGTTTTGAAACAAATGAAAATGCTGCTAATAGATGAGGTGAGCATGGTCTCCAACCTAATGTTGGCATTGATTCACCTCAGATTACAAGAGCTCCTCAAAACAGACTACAAAGAGCTCTTTGGAGGAAAACACATTATTGTTTTGGGAGATCTTCAATTAACACCAGTTAAAGGTGCACCTATTTTTTAAACCTTAGGGCACAAACTATGTCCTAAAACTCTTGGCAGCATAGGAAACGTCAATCTTTGGCAACATTTCCAATACAAAGAATTAAGTGAAAACATGTGTCAGTCTGCAGACCTCTCCTATGCCAACATTTTGAAAAGTATTCGGATTGGTCTACTAAGTAAGCACAGAGTATCTTGAATACCAGACACATTCATGATCTAAACGTCCATAACTCATGTGCTATTGATGTCATGGAACAATTAGCACACAACAATGTAAACTGTATGTCCTTGAAGCCAACTCTTGCAAATGTGCACAATTCAATGAAAAAATGTTGAAAAAAGAAATACAACCAATAGTTACAATTTGCTCCACAGACAAACTGGACGTGCACGGTATGACACTACCCATGTGTGAACAAGCCACAGCATGACTAACTACCTTAGAAAACTCTATCTCTAACACAGCTGGTTTAGAGAAAATATAAAAATTATCTTTAAACTGTATAGTAATGCTCAAACATAACCTTGACGTAGAGCAAGGACTAGTTAATGGAGCACTTGGTGCAGTTGTTGGCTTTCAAACATATCCATGTGACAACAACATTCAGTTTGTCAATATTCACTGTAGGTACGGAGAGAACAATTTTCTCTATCTCTATCATACACAGTCACCATTCATAAATCACAAGGTCTTACCCTAGATCAAGCATTGATAGATATTGGCAGCACAGTGTTTAAAGAAGGCATGAGCTGTGTAGCATTATCACGCCTACCTACACTTGAAGGACTATGTTTAGTCAATTTTGATGCAAGTAAAGTAAACGCTGATATTTCTTGCATTCTATAATACAATAGACTACGTGCACTCTATGCACCCAATACTGTTCCTCAAAAATCAAATGTTTGTAAGAGAAACCCAGTTCAGACTCAAATTATACAGGATCTCACAACCATACCTCCAAAGAAATTAAAAAAAGCTAATAATTCATCAATGACCACACCAAAGAAGGATCTACTGCACAAACAAAACCATCTACTTCTTCAAATAAACAATGCACATTCCAACAAATGACTTAGGCACAGAACTGTCTGTATTTCCAAATACAACTGGTGTTAATTGCTGTGCAAACGTAGCAATCAATATTCTATTCCAATTGCCACCAATTATTGAAAACATTTACTTAAACAGGACAGACCAATTATGTTTGCAAATGTTAGTCCTTCACAGAAATGCAACCAATAATCCAGACAACACTTACAGTGTTTCCTGAATAAGGCAGGAATTGGACTACTTTGCTTGAATGGTCAGATTCACTATAACCACACAAGAAGATTCACAAGAATGTCTAATGTACTTACTACAAGTACTGGAAATCAAAAACATACCTATAAATGAAATCTTCTATGCAACCCTCTGGCACAGGAACAAATCCCTAATGAACTCTTCGTGTATGTATCCATACCTAAATGTGAATCCATTCCATTTCAGCAACTTGTACAAAATGCAAACCATGGAAGATTATGTACTACTTGCAATTCTGATAATCCTTCCACCTTACAAATACAGTCACATAGTGACTACGTAATAGAAATGCTTTTACTTTACAATGCAGATGGTACCAAACAAAACTGCAAACTGACTGGATTCACACATGGAAAAGTTTCACTTGGTAAGAAAACCTTCACAGAGTACTCATGATCTACCATGCAGGAGCCAAAACCAATGCAGGTCACTACACTGCATACAGAAAAAAGAAATGTGGATGGTTTGAATGTAATGATATTTCCATTACTCTAAAACAAAGATTTCCAGCAACTCTTGTAAATGCTTACTTAATATTCTTAAAACCAAAATGTATTTACTAATCAACATCTACAAAATGTCCTCAATAACCTTTAAATCCATAAACGAATCGAATAAGACAACAGTTATCTAACAGTGAAAACTATAAACAGTTAGAATACATCAACTGGTATCTAACTACAACCAGACAGCTGCAATATACATTTTTTTAAGTAAACCCTACAATACTTATTACATATAAAAATACCCTCGACAACTTCAAAACTGTCAACAGTTAGAATACACCAACAGGTATCTAACTGCTCCAAAATTCTGCAACAACCAAACAAATAAATGAATACTGCTAAAATGCAACAAGAAACAAACAGTTAGAATAGGCCAACAGGTATCTAACTGCCCCAAAATTCTGCAACAACCAAACAGATAAATTAATACTGCTACAATTCAACAAGAAATAAACAATTAAAATACGCCAACATGTATCTAACTGCCCCAAAATTCTGCAACAACCAAACAGATAAATGAATACTGCTAAAATGCAACAAGAAACAAACAGTTAGAATATGACACCAGGAATCTAACTGCCCCAAAATTCTGCAACAACCAAACAGATGAATTAATACTGCTAAAATGAAATAAGAAATAAACAATTAAAATATGCCAACTGGTATCTAATGACAACAATAGTGCCACCACTTCCATACCAAAAACCATACACCTATTCAATTCCTCCTACTGAAATGAACCACCGAAAAATATTGAACCATAACGTAGAAAGTTTTTTAAAATCCTGCATGGATTTTTTTCCCACTGACCCAATGATTTTATGATCAACCACAGGAACTGGGCAAATTTCACAGTACACTGGTTTGAAGCATACTGCTTGTAAAATACTAACTATGAGAGTCGGAAAAGTACAGAAATGTCTACTATGCAATGCAATAACTCATTACAAACTACCTTAACTAAAATGTGATCTTTTCTTTTATCACAGAGAATGAAAAAACAATGTCTGCTCCAATTTCCCATGCCATGAAAAAACTGCATACAACCTCAACAAAGCAAACAGTAAGTATACAATTGGAGTCACAAACACTGCAAAAGAACAAACCCATGAAAGCAAACATCTGACCACTCACCACAACCCAAAATGTTTGCTTGCATGAGTGTCTTATGCTACAGTGGCTGTGACCAGTGCCTACAGACTTGGGTGCTTGGCATGGACAAAACACTGCATACAGCCTCAACCAAGCAAACAGTAAGTATACAATGATTGGAGTCACAACCACCGCAACCTAACACACCCATGCAAGCCAACACCTAAGCACTAACTACAACCCAAAATGCCTACAGTTTTAGGTACCAATATTCTGAACACAATTCAACAAAACAACTACCACACACCATGTCCATTGCCCTATAAATACTATTACACTACTAGCAACCAGTACACAAACCTTCGAAAACATACCGCCTATGCAGCCCAGATACCACAGACAAAATGTTGGCTTGCATGGGTGTGTTACACTGCGGTGGTTGTGGCTTGAGTGCATGGTCGAAGCCCAACGGCCTATGACATTTGGCCATGCACCCAAGACTCCTGGCCCTTGCCACAACCACCGCATCATAACATACCTGTGCAAGCAAACACCTGCCAACTGACCACAACCCAAAAACGTAACAAAACCACCTCAAACCCTATCCACTTCACTTGACATACTAAGCCAATGCACAAACTCTTCAATGCATGCCCTCTCCACCCAATACTCGACTAACTATCCAAAACCAATCAGAGCATAATAAAATACCCAGTAGTGCAGACAGCCGCGGTGACCGCGGACATTGGGATCAAATCACGGCCTTCTTCCACCTAAGCAAATATAGCATTTGACCCATCTCTCACTCCACCACCCTCTCCAGCCACTCTACCACACCAACACATGCCTTAAATTGAGATTTATGCTCTGATGCACTCTGCGCTGTCCGCAGACTTTCACAGATCCAACATGGCGGGCGCATCGGGAAAATTAGATGCACCTCACGCTTCACTCCAATCAATCAGCGAACACTTTGCCTGTCCGCAGACATGACGTAGGCCCTCTGGCCAATCGATGTCCTGTCCGCGGAGCGAACAGGTAAGTGTGTCCGTGGACCAGACACAGATATCACAACTTGTTTTGGACCTACTTTTCTGTCATTTTAAAAAACAACTACGGGACAGATTTCCAATAAATGTACAAAAGCACACTTTTGAGACCAAGCCGCCGCAAATTTGGTAAAAATCTGTCCAGCGGTTTCGGCGGTAGGGTAAGCTAACTTTTTCTCCATTCAGTCTATTGGAAAAAAAAATGTTGGGACCCCCTCTATAACTTTGCCCCCCCTTGACCAAACCGCAACAAACATTGCAAAAGGAATCAGAGCAGGCCATATATGTCTTTTGCTAAGTTTGGTGAGGATTCGTCCAGAGGGAGCGAAGTTATAAGCCTCCCAATGAGCTGCAATAGTTTTCTGGCAACATTATAATAACAATCCCTTGTGGACTGGTTTCATGAACACTAAAAGCACATGTGATGTCATTAGTGACGTCATCAATGACATATGTGATGTCATATTTGATGTCATGGATGTAAGTACTAGCAGAGCACACAGGTGGTGCGGGTTATGGTTGCTTCGCTTACCATAACTGGTGAATTTCTGTTTTTTGGGGTTTTACGTGTACCCATAATATTAATAGGTATTTGATAGAGCAAAGTAAGTATAATGACCCTTTAAAAAAGTGTTTGCACTGAATGTGCTATTTTTTTTAGTAGTTAACCATAACATTCCTTTAACAACACTTGTTCACTGAATTTATTAGGTTTTTGCCAGGATACCATACAGCATACTAAATGGATGTCAGCATGATGATGAGCACAGTAACCGCGGACTGTGCGTCTGTTCGCGGATAGCGGCAGCAATCGAACTGCTGGAAAAGGCAGGGGTTCTCTTATATGGTGGTACCATTCAGCAAAGACAATGAACATATTCAAAGAGCACCATTTGTGTGCATTGCAAGGAGAAATAGAGTAGATCTGCAAAGTTCATACTTGTGAAACAAACAGAGCAAAGGCATAGGGTATACATCATATTAGAATGCATCAATAAGGGAAATAATGTCTGCGTCAAACAATATTATGGCACTGCTGCTTTACATAGGAACAAAGACGGAAATGGCAGAGTAAGGGCTACAGTGTATTGATAGCAGAACGTCACTACAACGCGATAAGTACACTGAAGTTTCTTCTATAATTACAAACCTTGTGCAGTGCACAATAGTGGAAAACCATAAGATTTCTTTTTGTAGGCAGCAATACCAAGCACCTTGCAATGGCTGTAAGAGAATTTCCCTCATAACGAAGTGAGTAACGATACTAACCCCATTGGTACACAACACAGTCTGAAAATTAAGACAGTTAATATGTATGGCTTCATATACACCTAACAGATATTTTATCTTTAACAGGACATACCGGAAATGAAATGAATGTACCACATGCAGCACCTTTTCCACTACAGTAAATGGCCACAGGAAAGGAAGGAATCTCTGTAAATAAGTCTAGACAGGCTAGATGCCAAAATTGAACAATTGCCAATCAATTTAGCCACCTTAAAAAATTTTTTTCACGTACATAATATGGGAAAAATGAAATACCACTGACTCACCTGCACGTGGACCCTTTGCCCATTTCCCAGCCCACCATCCCCAACAAAATCCCGGTGAACAGAGATGTTACGATAAGACCTCAATCCTTGCCTCCCCTCATGATGACCTTGTAGAAATCCCCAATTCCCCTATGTATGTATCCATTTCTGGTACCCCTTCCCATTCTTAATAGTGTCTATGTATATCAGAAATTAAAGGTGTAGATCTAAAGTGTTGTTACGTCTGTGATTGAATTTTCCTTTTATTTTAAAATTCATTATGAGTCTGTGGTGCACAGTACTGTCTGGGATGGATGTAGTTAAGCAAAATGGAGGTTTCCTATGGACACCGCACCTGCCCGGCGTATGCGCAATCACAATCCAGGTTTCCATAGGATGCCAGTACTGTCTGCATTTCTGCATTTTGTGATGCACCTTTAATTAGTTGTGGGAGCGCACATCTGTCCGTCCCACAGCTATGTGCATTCATACATCATCCTTTATGTCCTGGTAACACCGCCCCTGTCCAGCATGGTAGGAAAAAGGTGTGACATACTTTCTGTACTTCGAGGCATCCACCCACATCCAATGGACAACTGTGCACAAGAACGTTGCACTTGATGTAGTGTACAAACAACCAGCTTGTGCAAAAATGGTCGCCGGACATGTGTTGCATGTTTAATGAGTCCGGAGAAGCCAACCTTGTTCGTCAGACACCTATGCACATGCATGCAAAGTATTCCGCCCAATACGGATCATGCGAACAGCCGTCCCAGTGGAGAACATTTGCGAATCACTATGTGACTTCATCCACGGAGCACGTGGACCCTTAGTTGACGGACACAATCAGGGCCCCCTGAGATCAGAATAGTACTGTTTTCTGCTATATAAGGAGTGTTATTGTGAAAGTACACACTTACAAACGTCCCACACGGTGCCATTGTATATTTAACAATTTTTTTGAATGATTTAGGCCTGCATTCCGATTCCAAGTGCTCCACAGCAGACCTACAAAAAGCCACACCCCAGAGCTGCTCCACAGTCTGTTTGTGGCTTTGCAGAGAAGAGTAGAGGGCCACATTGCTTTATGCCAGAATGGATATCTCATCAATTCTGCTGTGCTATATTCCATTTGCAACTAATGGCAACCATGACTGTCGGTACTGACTCTAAGTCAGCAGCACCCACACCCTGACCCTCACCGCAACCACCTCCTTCCGAAAGGGCCTGGCAACATGCATGGTGATGCACATATAGATCAAGAGGAGAACAAGAATGAAGTAGAGCAAATCCCCAATGCCTGCAGGCAGCAGGAGTGCTAATTGTGGAAACTGTTTACCAGCATAAGAGACGTGCCGAAATGTCGTGCTAACCTGGTGAGATGCACTCACTCAGTCACGGAAAACCTGGCTGGTACAGTTACGGCACCACCTCAATGCGTCGACATCTCAACGCCAACCAGAAGGCATCAGTTCAGAGGGCAGTTCCCTTCCAACAAGGCAGTAGGTTACATTCTTCTACAGCATCCTCCGCTTCTGCTCCTGCCACTGCCAGGGACACTCCTGTGGGGCAACAGATCCCTAAAGCAGCCTTGCAGGCCATATGCAACACAGCAGACCCTTACCTTTCAAAGGTAATTGTATTGTGCATGTACTGTGATGCGCTACTCTGTAGGGGGGAGCAACTTTGAAGTGTTTTCAAGAAGTAGGTCCGGGAACATGAGAATGATTGTCCCCTACCTAGGTGAGGGCCAACCAACATCTTCTTCTCTCTGCAAGTGTCCTATTTTATACTGGTGGTGGTGCCCATTCCTTACCCTTCCTTGCCTTCGTTTCCTTCTGTGTCGTGTGTTACAGGACCAAGAAAGATACAAAACAACCAACAATGAACAATTTTAAAAAAGGCTCTTTTCAGAGTCACCTTTCACAGTTCAAAAGTAGCATTGTCGATTAAAAAATGCAGGCCAACACACAGCCGATAAGCTCTGCAGATTGCACAATGAATAAAGGGAGTGGTAGCTCAGTCAAAAAAATTGTAGTCATTTCCGGGAGAAAGTGATCGCTCTAAAAAGAGGTGTTTTGTGGTGTTTCATTGTGTTTCGAAGGGTAGAAATGAGCATCACCTAGTAGAAAAATGCTTGTTGGGCAGCAATGCATTTTTCATATTTCACAAACAAAGCTGATTGCCAGCATTAGTACTCCATCTGTGGGAAAAATGGTTGTACTACTAAACGTAATGTTTGCATTGTGGAAGACATTACGCCTCACTTTCTCCATTTGAGAACCAAAGCAAGACGAATGCAGCCACATCTGTGTCTGCGCAATGCGAGAAAGAAATTACTCAGGAGTTCTGTCATATATTAATAAATGAGACAAGTTATATGCATATCCAATCAATCAATTGGCAGGTTATCCCAAGGACTCACCGTTACCTCTTCCTCCGACAGACCCCCTTTCGGTAGTGGAAGGCTCTTCTTGTTCCAAATGGAGAGAAGATAATGAAAGCCTCCCAAGTACCTCTTCCCCCTCCCGGATAAACCAGGTAGAAGAAGAAGTCCCAGGGAAACCCTCTGGGGAAGAAAACCCTGTTCCGAAGGTAGCGGTGTGTTGTCCTCCGTTGCAGTCGGGGATTTCGGCGAAGTCAGGAGGGCGTTCGTCTTTGAGAAGAAGAAAGAGACTGGTAAGTATCAGAGTGTAACAGAGGGATAGAATGTAAGGTAAGAGGAATGTGGATTACCCTTAAACCGGAACAATAGGGGGAAGATGATGGTAGTCAGAATCTTCCGAAAACCTCTGAGAAGCAATCGAGGCGGAGCTAAGATCTGTTTTGATGGTGCAGAGTCTTGCCAGTGTGTTTGAAATGCCGGTGCGTGATGTGCCTGTTACTAAGCGAAGAAGAGGATAATAGTGAGTTGTGAATGTTAGAATAAGCGGGATTGGAGGTAATTGGTTATATGGGATTGGGATGAGGCTTACCACGGTCCGGAATGGGACCGGATGGCAAACTTGGTTGATGAAGAGGAGGAGACCGCGAACTCGGAAAACAAAGAGGTAGTTGGAGAGACGCTAGAATTTGAAAACAGGAAGTTTAGAAGCTGAAGACAGTATTTCACAAGTCAAATTCTAAGACCTAGGAACGAACTTACGTAGCGTTGTTAATGAGGAGTAGCAACGCAATGCCGTGTTGATCTCCGGGACTGATATACCCACCCTCGGGTAGGGAGGCAGTACTTCCGGGAAATCAAGGTGTGCTGAGGCTAGACTCGCAACTCCAGTTACGGCGGCCATCTTGGTAGTAGAAATGGCTGACACCCGCCGTCCTATGGTCCATCGATGCCACAAAGCCCAGCGTCTCCGAAGGGGCGTGACAGTATGCCCCCTCAAATGCCCCGGGCCTCCCGGTTTGGACGGATGGGACAAAAAGAACCGGCGGACCAAAGTAGGAGCATGAACCGCCGATGCCGGTTCCCAAGAGCGATCCGCCGGAGAATAACCCTTCCAGTCAATCAAGAACTGTAGACGACCCCGGAAAATGCGTGAATCGCAAATTCCCGCCACTTCATACTCGGGACCTGTCGGGGTGATGACAGGAGAGGGTAATCCTTTCCGTGCACGGGAGAAACGATCCGCCACGTCTTTCTTCAACTGCGAGACATGAAACACAGGATGAATCCTGGACCAGGATGAAGGGAGATTGAGCTTGAAAGCTGATGACCCTATACGCTTCAAAACGCAGAAAGGGCCGAAATATTTCGGGGACAATTTGGATGGTACCAGATGACGAGGCAGAAATCGAGATGCCAACCAAACCAAGTCTCCTGGTACCAACCGCGGAGCCGGAGTACGATGTCTGTCAGCAGAGCGTTTGACCCGGATCTGGGCCTCCCGAAGAGAGGTCTTGGCTGTTCGATGTCCCAACTGGATGGCATCAACGAGAAGATCCACATCGGGAAATTTTGAAGTGGAGACCGGTCCGCTGGGAAAACACTGAGGATGGTATCCGTAGGAGCAAAAAAAGGGCTGAATCTCAAGGCTGAATGTCGAGAGTTATTATACGCGAATTCAGCCAAAGGCAACAAGGAACACCAGTTATCTTGTGAGGAGGAGATGTAACAACGCAAATATCCCTCAAGGGTCTGATTTAGGCGTTCCGTCTGACCATTTGTCTGCGGATGGAAACCTGAACTCAATGCCCGGGAGATATGCAAACTCTTGCAGACTTGCTGCCAATAGCGAGATGTATATTGTGAACCTCGATCAGAAACAATGGTCTCAGGTAATCCATGAAGGGAAAAAATCCGTGAAAGAAAAACTCTTGCCATCTGAGCTGCGGTGGGAATCCGCGGAAGTGGAACGAAATGTGCCAATTTTGTGAAGTAATCGATTGTGACCATGATTACTGTACAACCGTCTGATGGTGGCAAATCAACTATGAAATCAGTGGAAATCATTTGCCAAGGACGGTCCGGGATCGGCATTACTGAGAGGAGTCCTGAAGGGGCGTTTCGAGGGCATTTTGACTGCAAACAGATAGCACAAGCGGACACATAGTCTATGATGTCTTGAGTCATTTCCGGCCACCAGAAGTTACGTTGGATCAACTCTTTAGTATTAGCCACCCCTCGGTGACCCGCTAGGTATGAGTCGTGACAGAGATTTAGAACTGTCTTTTGCAGTTCACTCGAAGGGAGGAAGAGCTTCTTGTCCTTATAAGCACATCCTTGGACCAAGTTGAGTTTCCAGGTCGCCAGTAACTGTGGATTCAACTGAATAAATTGCAAAGTGGAGTTAGCCACGTTCTGTAAAAACGTGGTAACTACTTGCACGAATGTGGCTCTGGGAAACAGAGGTTCCGATCGAAAAGGCGTAGAAGAGGTATAATCCTTTCTGGACAATGCATCAGCCTTGAGATTGACTCTCCCGGGAATGAAGGTGAAAACAATCTCATACGGTGAAAAGAAGTGTGCCCAACGTGCCTGCCTGCTATTTCGGGTCTGAGCATACTGTAGGACGCGTAAATTACTGTGATCAGTCCTGACCTCAACTGGGTGTCTTGCCCCCAGGAGAAGATGTCTCCACTCTTCGAATGCCTTTTTTATAGCTAATAGTTCTTTTTCTAGCACTGAATAATTGATTTCAGAGGGAGACAGTGTTTTAGAAAGGTAAGCTATAGGACATTCTATTCCTTGATCATTTTCTTGAAGCAAAACGGCCCCAAGGGCCTGATGAGACGCATCCGATTCCACAATGAACTTCTTGGTTTGATCTGGAGTAATCAGTATGGGTCCTGTGAGAAAATGTTTCTTCAGGTTCTCAAAGGCAATGTGTGCCTCCCCGGACCAAAGGAATTTTACATTCTTTTTAAGAAGTGTCGTCAGTGGAAGTATCTCTTGCGAATAGTGTGGGATGAAACGTCTGTAGAAATTGGAGAACCCCAGAAATCTCTGCAGATCCTTAATGCAGATTGGTATAGGCCAATCTGTAATAGCTGATACTTTTTTAGGGTCCATGGATACCCCATTTGCAGAGATTATGTACCCTAGGTAGGCAACCTGGTTTCTGTGAAACTCACATTTCTCTAGTTTGCAATAAAGGTGGTTGTTGAATAGTCTCCGTAGTACTTCTTTCACGTGCTGACAGTGTTCTGATGGTGATGAAGAAAAGACCAGAATATCATCTAAATAGACAATAACGGTGTGAAGAAGAATGTCTGAAAAGAGGTGGTCCATAAAGCGTTGGAAGACTGCGGGGGCGTTGGATAGGCCGAAAGGCATTACTTTATATTCATAGTGTCCCAAAGGAGTACGGAAAGCTGTCTTCCATTCATCGCCAGCTCGTATACGAATGAGATGATAAGCCCCGCGGAGGTCCAGTTTTGTAAAGATGGTAGCTCCTTTAACGGCTTCTAGTATATCTGGGATGAGAGGCATAGGATAGCGATCCGGGATGGTGATCTTATTTAAGCCTCGGTAATCTATACACGGTCTGAGTTCCGTAGAGTCTTTCTTTGGGATGAAGAACAAAGAAGCCCCCGCTGGTGAGGTGGATTCTTGAATAAGTCCATTGCAAAGATTCTTTTGAAGATATTCTTTAAGAACTTCTCGTTCCCGTCCAGATAGGACATACATGCGACCGAAAGGAATCGGTGCATCTGGAACTAGTTCCAGGGCGCAGTCGTCTCTCCGATGTGGGGGTAGTTCAGCATATTGAGATTCGGAGAACACTGTCTGATACTGTTTGTATTCAATGGGTAATTCCTGGATATGGTTCAATACAGAGATGGAACCCGGATTTTCCAACATGGAGATAGTGGGACGAAACCCAACCGCACCGTCCGAAAGACAGTGCGTCAAACAATGTTCAGATCCCAGAAAAACCGTGCCCGCCTTCCAATTGATGTATGGGTTATGAGCACGAAGCCAGGGTAGTCCTAGAATAACTGGATAGTGGGCTGTACGGATTACATCAAAGATAATGGATTCTTGATGGGAGGAGATATTCATCCGCAAAGGTATAGTTTGTTCCTTTATGGGACCTGATGTTAACGGACTACCATCCACGGACTCAACTGGGATTGCCATTGTCTTGACTGAACATGGTATATTATGAGCGGTCTTCCAGAGGGTATCAACAAAGTTCCCTGCGGCCCCACAATCTATTAAGGCCGTGACCGGAATGGGGTCTGTATCTCCCCATTTGATCTGGACATGTAAGGCCAACATAGTAAGATCGGGGGTCTCCGTAACTTGGGAAGGTATCAGATAAGATGAGGAACCGTTTACTGACTCCCTAGCCGCGGTTCCCCTGGCGGTTGGGAGATGGCGTTTCCCTGACTTTTGGCTGGGATGAGAGGACAATCTCGAATTGCGTGTTCTTTGGAACCACAATACATACACAGGCCCTTGACTCGACGTCTATGACGCTCCTCTGGAGTAAGGCGACCTCTGGTAGTCCCTATCTGCATAGGTTCATCTGTTTGTGATCTTCCTACACTAGGAGGGTATGTCATAGGTGGTCTCATGGAGCGGCCACGACGACGTTCCTTCACTCTTTCTTGCAGTCGGTAATCCATCTGCATAACCATGGTGATCATCTCTGCCAAATTCGGAGGTCTGGGTACTCGGGAGATCTCATCCTTTAGCTCTTCGTTTAATCCTCTGCGGAATATTGTGATTAGAGCATCGTCCGCCCATGACGTACCAGCTGCTAACTGCTTGAAATTGGTGATATAAGACAATAGATCTTGAGATCCTTGTTTGTAATCTAATAACTGCTCTTGGGCTGAAATCGTGATCTCCTGACGGCTGAACATGGCTCGAAGACTATTCAAAAAGGCAGGATAAGAATCTAATAAGACATTATTGGTAGTAACAAGAGGCGTGGCCCATGCTAACGCGGACCCCGTCAAGTTTGCAATCATGTGTCCTACCTTATCACGGTCGCTTTGAAAAAAGGCTGTCTTGAAAGAGAACTGAACGGTACAAGCCTCGATAAAAGTCTTGAGTTTATGAGGATTACCATCGTATAAACCTCCTGGGATAGGGCCAGGAGGCACTTCGGACCAGCTAGGGACTCTGCCTGCCTGTTGTCGGAGGTAAGCATTCTCTTGTTTTAAAGAATGCACTTCATCTGTCAGAGCCTGTACTGCAGTGACTAATTGCTGTTGTTGTGAGGCGTCCATGTTTCTTAGTAACCCTGAATCCCTGAGACAACCTGCTCAGATATACTTTATATTTTTTGGCGTTGCTAACTGTCATATATTAATAAATGAGACAAGTTATATGCATATCCAATCAATCAATTGGCAGGTTATCCCAAGGACTCACCGTTACCTCTTCCTCCGACAGACCCCCTTTCGGTAGTGGAAGGCTCTTCTTGTTCCAAATGGAGAGAAGATAATGAAAGCCTCCCAAGTACCTCTTCCCCCTCCCGGATAAACCAGGTAGAAGAAGAAGTCCCAGGGAAACCCTCTGGGGAAGAAAACCCTGTTCCGAAGGTAGCGGTGTGTTGTCCTCCGTTGCAGTCGGGGATTTCGGCGAAGTCAGGAGGGCGTTCGTCTTTGAGAAGAAGAAAGAGACTGGTAAGTATCAGAGTGTAACAGAGGGATAGAATGTAAGGTAAGAGGAATGTGGATTACCCTTAAACCGGAACAATAGGGGGAAGATGATGGTAGTCAGAATCTTCCGAAAACCTCTGAGAAGCAATCGAGGCGGAGCTAAGATCTGTTTTGATGGTGCAGAGTCTTGCCAGTGTGTTTGAAATGCCGGTGCGTGATGTGCCTGTTACTAAGCGAAGAAGAGGATAATAGTGAGTTGTGAATGTTAGAATAAGCGGGATTGGAGGTAATTGGTTATATGGGATTGGGATGAGGCTTACCACGGTCCGGAATGGGACCGGATGGCAAACTTGGTTGATGAAGAGGAGGAGACCGCGAACTCGGAAAACAAAGAGGTAGTTGGAGAGACGCTAGAATTTGAAAACAGGAAGTTTAGAAGCTGAAGACAGTATTTCACAAGTCAAATTCTAAGACCTAGGAACGAACTTACGTAGCGTTGTTAATGAGGAGTAGCAACGCAATGCCGTGTTGATCTCCGGGACTGATATACCCACCCTCGGGTAGGGAGGCAGTACTTCCGGGAAATCAAGGTGTGCTGAGGCTAGACTCGCAACTCCAGTTACGGCGGCCATCTTGGTAGTAGAAATGGCTGACACCCGCCGTCCTATGGTCCATCGATGCCACAAAGCCCAGCGTCTCCGAAGGGGCGTGACAAGTTCGTAAACATACCCATGAGCTAGCCAAGTGCCTGCTTCATCGCAAGTTGCAGAGACATTCCGGTAACATGTCCTAAACTGTTCCATCCACAATGAAGAATAAGAATGGCTTGATGATTGAGCATCACCAAAGTGGCACAAAGATGAACCAAAATCATCCAGTTCATTGCACATACTCCATACCAGTGCACATCCACATGATAGAATCCAAAATGTGCAGCCACTCCACAGTGTTTTGCATGTACTGTCAACAAATGTATCTAGGAGTCCCTCAAAATCCATACACTCTGCCTCCTGACCCACACAACCATAATCATAAGCTTCTGCATTCCTCTCTACAGATCTTATGCCACAGTTTCAGACTATCTGCTTACACACCACACCGAGAAACCTTATTGACCAATCAGTTAGCCTCCACAGTCCAATTTCCATGCCTGCCACCCTCAAAATCCCTGTGGCACCTGCGATCCTGCAAATACTGTGTACGGTAGTGAGAGAACAGATTTCAACCAGGGTAGAGGATGCCGTCTTTAGTGGTGCCTTTTCTTTTTTTTAGGTGCTTGCAAACAAACACCTTTTTTTTGCGGGGGTGGGTTATTTTCTTCTCCTCCTTAAATTCTTAAAGGAACCTCGTCAAAGAATCCTGTAGATTGTAAAACAATATACCATTTCCAATGGTGGTCAAAGAAATGCCATTTGCATGGAAAAAGTACACATGTCTAGAATTAAGGATGTCATTGTCACAGTAGAACATCCCAGCAGTGCACAAAAAAGCAAACATGCTTCTGTTTATAAGACCCCTACCAACCTCTAACTGCAGATAAATTACATTCGGATAGTCACGTTCTTGTCTTGGAGGTATGCATGAGAAAAACACCTTGGCAGTTGGAAAAATGTGCATCATTGCTTTCAGAAACGTATTCAGTTGATGCAGAAAATGTGCACAAGGCATGTAACCAAATACAGGGTGCCGTAATGCACCACAGCAACATGAACAGTAGTGACAGTGGCCACATGTCTGCAAAGTGCAATCACAGCTCCAAAACTGCACTCACGCACACTACACCACAAAAGCCTCCACTCCTTCCAAATCAACATTTTCAGCAAGGCCTCTTTCCAGTGCATACCTGTGCAGATCTTGCACAAAGGCATCACCCATGATCAACTCTGTGCATCTCTCCATCTCTGCCAGTCTCACTACACAGAGCAATCAAAGAAAGTATTACCACCCCTTCCTGTGACGCACACCCTCATCACCTGATTGGACACTCTCCACAGTCCCATGTTCATGCCCAGCATGCTCACAAGTACAGTCTGTGGCACGTGCACTTCCCCAACTACTGCGAGGACCACGCCCTGGTAAAGCAGGGGCAGTGCTTCTTCCCTTTGCACTACTCTTTTTCCAGCACTCCCTCACTGGCTACTGTTAAACTGTCACACACACATCCACCAATGAAATCCAAGACCTCTGCATCTAACAATATAATTTCTGGGCAACACTCCATATGTACCATTAACCACTCAGAGTACAACTCTTGTGTGATTGTAAAGTACCCCCAGTAGAAAGTTCTGTGAAATTATGCAAGATTTCTGCACCCAGATTCATCCACATCGGCATCCATCACCACAAAGTACAGGTATTAATACATTTTATCCAGTACTTTTGCAACTCTGTTATAAGTGTGTCTGAGCAGGGTACCTGCCACTAAACCTCCATAACATACTCAAGAAGCATACGGTCATTTCTCCCATCACCTACCATCAAATGCCACTTGCAATGATATGGGCATTGAAAGTTTTTATTTACCCATATCAGCCATTGCAATATCCAAACAGTTACTCTCTTCTTTGCTTCTGACAATTGTATGCCTTTTTCCACACTAACACATTTCCTATAAAAGTCATAAAATTGTCACTTCAATGAGTACCGAATGCATCCTACCAACCTAATCAAAGTGCGTACATTGCATGCATGAGAACAGAGTGCCTGCCACTTACCTTGCATACTTCAAAGAATGTAACATTACTGAGAAAAGCAAAAACATGTATCTGTGCATTGGCAACAGTACCAATCGTACATGTGGATATATAAAACCAACCAGTGAAAAAATTGCTCTACTCATGTAGGAAGCATATAAGCCCAGAAAAAGGTAATGGAATTTCACACACAAGAACATTTTCCTTTCCAAGCTGTACAATTTTTGAACCTTTTTTTCACCCTTCTACAACTAGGACTAATCCATTTGCAAAGTGAATACTCCTACACCAATGCACACACTTGCTAAACTGCATGTTGTACAGTTCACTAACAAGTGTGCCACTTATCCCTTAACAACAATGCTGATGCTCCAAAGTCCCCATTCATATACACAGCCATCCAATTACACACACTAAGTCTTCCTGCCAACACATCCCCCTACCTTTACAAGTAATGTATTCTCCAAATGCACTCAGTATGCCATTAAGAAACATATTTTCTTATCATCTTCTTTCACATTTGCAGTAAGCTCCTCTGTCCTGAAAGTCAGTGGCAAGTCAAATTGAAAATACAACCCAGAGTAAGCCTACTCTCGACAGCCAACAAAGTAAGTGCAATGCTATCGTGGAGTTTCACCTCTTACTGAGACAGTGCACTGTTTTTGTATTTTCATGTACACAATTGCATCAACCCACTGGTGTTTGCATCATTGTTACTCATTGCACCTCAACACTTCCTCACTTTGTGTTAGTATTTCGCCGCCATTACATTAACTCCCATCTAGCAATATAGCATTCCGACATTAAACTAACATACCATTACACAATCTCACACCTCTTTCTATATGCCTACCCACACATTCATCTATTCATGCAAAGCTGCACACATATGCATCAGAAAATGTGCACACCAACACTTTCCTTTTTATCTGCAACAGATGTTACAAAATGCCTAGCAAAAAGGAACTCCATAGAAATCAACGCAGAAATATACCACCTACATCTAAAAGCATAGAAAGTAGCCATCCACCTCTAGCAGATTTTGTACTGAAAGTTGCAAGGGAACAGCTAATGCAGTATCTAACGAAAAGTAAATCATCTACCAGTTAGGAGAATGTCATTCCACTCTCAAAATGTAGACATAAAAGAAAAGTAGTAAAAAGAGTGCAACTGTTACTTCTGGTAATAGAGCATGTACAAATACTAATGTCACCACAATGAAGCATTTCAAAAAAGTAATTTTACAAGCAATGTTCCTCCACACAGTCCTTTACCCTTATAAGTAGAGGGGAGATATGACACTCAGCCCTTAAACCTTATCACAGAACAGTATTCCTGGAAGCTCTTGTAGACAGTGCAATGCTCTAGAAACAAACAATCTTTCTATTAACTGTTAACAAATTGAAACCACTGCCAAAATAAATTTGTAAACTACAAGCACTACTTCGAAACAGACGCAATATCAGCATAGATAGTTTTGGCAACAGCAGTACAGGAGAGTAGAGTCACACCACCAGCACACAGCCATACTTCAATGCAAACATCTTAGAAACAAGAGCAAAGGAGCCACATTGCCATATATAGCACTGTGCAAGGGTATGAAAAGGGAGACAATAGCATAATGGAACACAAAACACTGCTTTCACAAATATCCCCATCACACTTACATGCCACTGTCGATGGTACCAAACAAATATGGCCCATATACAAATGGCCTTGCACATGATATGATATGAAATTTATAACGCACCTATACACAAGTGTTTCAAGGTGCGATGAGGCTAGGGAGAGGGAACAGCTGGAAGACAGACAACGATCTTACTAGGCCAGGTGTCATTCAGATCGAGCAAGTGCAGGGGAAGGGGGGAAAGGAAAGTGCGGGGGGGGGTGTGAGGGAAAGTGCAGTACATAGGATAATAAATAACAAGATAAATAAAGAAACGGCCACCTGGTGGCAAGTACCTGGTGAGTGCAGACAAAGTGCAGGTGGGGGGACTGTATGGATACACAAACAGTCCTCAGGTGCAGGGGTTGGCAGGGAGGCAGTGCAAGCATGCAGAAAGAGCTCTACCACCTACTCATTGCTTGGTGAAGCGATGGACCCTAAGAGAGTTGGAGGCGGATGAGCGAAGGGCTCGAGAAGGGAGATATTTAGGAAGAGAGATTTGAAGATATTGGGGCCCCAGGGCCCAGAAGGCCTTGTGGACAATGCAAAGGGTTTTGAACTTAATCCTCGCAGCCTCTGGGTGCCAGTGCAGAGATTTCAGTCCAGGAGAGATACTATCCATGGGCCTGAGGCCAAGGACAAGTCTTGCAGTCCTGTTTTGGATGAGTTGCAAAGGAGAGTAGAGGCAGGCAGATTTAGAAAGAGGCTGTTGCAGTAGTCAAGCCTAGAGAGAACCAGAGCTCTGGAGACAGCGAGCTTCTGGTGGAAGTAGAGGAAGGGAAGAATGCCTCTGAGGAGGTGGAGATGGTAGTGTGACTTCTTGGAGACATCAGAGATTTGAGGAGAGAAGGAGTCTGTGGAGTCGAAGATGACCCCAATGTTTTTTGCCTCACAGGAGGGAGCAGGAGGAGGGCCAAGGGAGGCTGGCCAGAGTGTAACAGGAAAGGAGGGATTGGGTGTGCCGATGAGGAGAATCTCAGTCTTACTGGCATTAAGGCAGAGGTCATTGGTGGCACACCACTCCTGGATAACAGACAGACAGTCAGAGATGAGGGAAGGAGAAGTGGAGGCTGAAGGTAGCCTTAAAATGAGCTGAGTGTCACCCGCATAGCACTGAAAGTTGGGGCAGAAAGCGGCAATGCGGCGAGCAAGAAGTGCCAGGTAGAGGTTGAAGAGCCAGTGAGAGAGCTTAGACCCCTGGGGGACACCACAGGTAGAGACAAAGATAGCTGAGAGGAAGGACCCAAGTTGGACCTGGGAGGGTTGGTTGCAGAGGAAGGAAGTCAGCCATGCCAGGGCCTGACCAGTGATACCAAGGTTATCACAGAGACAATTAAGCAGGATGGCATGGTTGACAGTATCAAAGGCAGAAGAGAGATCGAGCAGGATGAGGACACAGGGGTGTGAGAGTCAAGGTTGGAGAGCAGGTCTTTACGGATGTTCAATCATGTTCAATATCATATCATATCATATCATATCATATCATATATCACATATCACATCATATCACAAAAAATTAAAAGAAGAAAAATGATGGCAGGTATCAGCAGCTTTACAGTCATTCCCAGCCAAGAAGGTACCCATGAAAACATGTTGTCGAACCAGGTGCTGGGCTGTACCCCTCCATCCTCTTTCATCCGCTCACCAAGGATATGCACAGAGTCTATTACATGGGACAGAGCTCCATTGTCCGTGTCTGCAGAGGGTACGAAAGTGCAACATGCGCTCCCAATTTTTCTGCAAACACCTCCATCCATGGCTGTCAACAGATATAGGACATACCTGTTCTGCATTGTCATCAACTGCAGGGCTCTTAGCTCCACCTTGATCATGTTAAACCCTTCTTCCGTGTCGTTTGCCAGTTGGATCAGCTCCCGGAATCGATCTGGAATCTCCGCCAAAAGTTCAGAAGATGCGTTGGAGATATAGTTTGATGATCTCTTTTTTCATGAGACTGTGTTCTGCATACTCTCCTCAGATATGGCATACATGGGGGGGCACATCAAAGTGTAACACTCGCAACACCTCTATCAAGTCGTTTCGGCAGTTCGTTGACCACCATGTGAAAGACAATGAGAAAGGAAAAAGTAACATACTACAACATATGAACTTCTGTCTGGTGCGCAAATACACAGGAGTACAAGGACATTTGTTAACCTGCATTTGTGGACCTGCTTGCAAAAGTACCTTCCACCATATGAAAATGTTAGCACCACAGCATTGTAGCGTAAAATAATCTTGTTTACGAAGTGCACTAAGCAAAAACTGTCTGTTTCATTCAAATTGTCCAATTCAAGTTGCATAAATTACTGTGCAAATGTAGCAATCAAAGATGTATTACAAATGGCACCAATTGTTGAAAACATGTATGCAAATGGCTCAGACCAGTTGTGTTTTTAAATAATAGTCCTGGACACAAATGCTGCAAACAATCCTAGAAACAGTGTCAGGAATAAGACAGAAATTGCACTACTCTGGGAAATGCATGTTAAACAGACAAGGAGATCCACAGGAAGTTGTAACGTAGTTAGTACAAATATTGGAAAGCAAAAACATACCCACAAATGAAATCGTTCAGACTTCCTACATGTGGAAACATACATGCACTCTTTGTAATCATGTAATTCAGGAACAAGTCCTTAACAAACGCTTTTTCTATGTACCTACACCACACTGTGGTTCCATTCCATTTTAGCAGGTGGTACAAAATGCAAAGCATAGCATATTGTGTAGGTCTTAGAATTCTAATAATCGTTCCACCTTACATATACAATCACATAGGCAATACGTAATACGAATGATATCAACATACAATGCAGATGGAAACAAAAATAAGTGCAAGCCTACAACCTTCACACACTGACAGGTATCACTTGCCAACAAAACATTCCCACCAATGGCCATAATCTACCACACAGGCGACATAACCAGTTCAGGTCACTGTACTGCATACATTGGAAAGTATGTACAATATTTGAATGAGTTCTAAAGGAATTTGTTTCCTTTCATGAATGAGAGGGCCAAAAATCTCCTTGCCAAAAGGCACTAAAGTGCGTTAAATGGCCATGCCACCCATGTATGCACAGCCGTCGCACATACAGCCTGCCAAAATAAACTGTTGATTTGTAAGACACCGCACATATTAATGGTAGATATGGCCCGTAAATGTACATTTATATATTGCGGCAGCTGTACATTCATTGCACCATGTGTAAGGTAGCTCCATGTACATAAAAGTAAGTTCTACATAACTGCAACTATATGTGGGTGGCTGTGTACATTCTCCATATTTTAAATGTGTGATGCCAAGCAATTCCTTTTATGTCGCAGTAGCTTACTGCACTTCCTGAACAAAGGGTGTCTTCAGGGGCTAACCATAGCAAACGCAAGTGGTGGCATGTTGCTCCCTAATGTGCTATGACCTACACCATATGGAAGTGTACGAATGACAGCCCACTTCTCGTGCTCTACAAAGTATAAAATGTCCTTCACAACCATTCTGTAAAGGTGACCACCCTCAGAGAGATGCAAGTGTGTATGATGCAGCAATGTATGGATTATAACAACTTAGCCAAAGGAGCAAAGGAGAAAAATGACTGCGTAAACATATTTGTGACATCCATATAGCAGTATGACAGTGTTGGCATGCATGGCTGCATTACGTTGAAGTGGGTGTGTCCAAGGCCTACCCTCTTGGGGGTATGGCCTATGGCCTATGGCCTTTGGCCATGCACGCAAGAGCCTATGCCTTGGCCACACCCACTGCAGCGTAATGCAGCCATGCATGCAAGCATGTGGCCAGGTACCAGAACCCACAAAAAAAACACAGCCACCGGCAGTCCTACGCAACCCCCACAACATAATACAGCCATGCATGCAAGCATGTAACCAGTTAGACATAACTCGGCACCCCTACCCACTTCCATTCACATATCATTTTACTACTTCCAACCAAACCACACAATCTTTACAACATTGCCCCTGCTCCCAACACTCTATTAACTACAAAGAACCAATACATTATAATACAGTTCACTACTTATTAATCTGCACAATGGCCACAGCCCAACCACAGAAACCATCCATTGCAACCCTATACACTTCTATACACACAGTATTTCAACAGTCCACCCAGTTGACACAAGCAGGACATGCATCCAGGGCACTACGAGCTTACAACACACAACACAGCATATTACACCCTATGCAAAAATGCTCATGTCATGTGCTGTCCACTCGCCATCTACAATTGAGCCTGCCAGTAGTCACCTCAGGACCAATTGTGCCGTAACCAAGGCTAGCTGCATTCACCACTAGGTACTCGCCTGAGGAGGGACCCGTGAATCAGCGCAGTATGCACGGAAACCGCTGCAACACCACCGTCTTCTTCCACCAAATAAAATGTATCTGATGAACCACTTCTCACTCCCCCACCCTTTGCATCCCCTCTTCCCACAACCAGATGCTGCAAAGCATGTTTTCCAGCTCCTTTCGGAACTGCACTATTCTCAACATGGCGGCTTTACCCACAATTATCACACACATCACGCTTCCCTCGAGCCAACCACCGGGCGTATCCAATGTCTGCTGACATCACGCCACACTTTGGCCCAATCACACTTTTGACCACTGAGTGAATAGGGAAATGGGACCGCGGAGCGGTGCCAGACATCACTAATTTTTTTAGACATACATTTTACCTGTTTTTAAAAAAAGAACAGGACGGATTATCACCAAATTTAGAAAAGCACGCTTTCTGGACAAAGCCGCTGATCCGGCTGCAAATTTGATGAAAATCCATCCAATGGTTTGGGCTGTACGCGTGCGCAAAATTATTCTCTATTCGGTCTAAAAGTTTGCCCCCCCCTGTAGGAAACCTCACCAAACATACCCAAAAAATTCAGAGCGGCCATATACTTTTTTGCAAAGTTTGATGTGATTTGCGATTTGCCCAGGAGGAGTGTAGTTAACCGTCCCAAAAAGTGGTCTTCCTATTGGTTGAGCAACTTAACCATAGCTACACGCCTGCTACCGCGGGCCGTGCAATATTACACAGCCACGTTAGCAATTAAGCATTGCTTAATGTACTATGTAGCTCATAATATTTATTCCAATGTTCCTTGACACTTTTTTGTCAACATTATAATAAGAATCATCCCTTGTACAGACTTTTCTTGAAAAGTCAAAGCACATGTGATGTCATCAGTGATGTCATCAATGACATTTGTGATGTAATCTTTGATGTCCTGGGTGTTAGTCTTAGCAGTGCACGGTGGTGGCGTGAGTTATGGTTGCTTATCTTACCATAACTGGCAAATTTCAGGGGTTTTTCGGTTTTACTTGGAACCATAACGCCCCATTAACAACATTTTTTTTACTCAATTTCATAGGTTTTTAGTAGCACAACGTAACCATAACGTCCCTTTAACAAAGTTTTTTTTACTGAATATATATATATATATATATATATATAGTTATTCAGTGAAAAAACTTTGTTAAAGGGACGTTATGGTTAAGTTGCACTACTAAAAACCTATGAAATTCAGTGAAAAAACTTTGTGAAGGGACGTTATGGTTCCAAGTAAAACCGAAAAACCCTTGAAATTCGCCAGTTATGGTAAGCTAAGCAACCATAACTCGCGCCACCACCGTGCACTGCTAAGACTAACACCCAGGACATCAAAGATGACATCACAAATGTCATTGATGACATCACTGATGACATCACATGTGTATGTACTTCTTATGGAATATGTGTAGAAGGGATTCTTATTATGTTGCGAAAAAAGTGTCAAGAATCATTGCAAGAAATATACCCTAATAAGTGCATTGAACGATGCATTGATATAAATAGCATCCTATTATGGGGTTCTATCTAGTATACTAAGCTACTCATACAGAAACATAACATTGTGTGCAGCGTACAAGATGAAGGTATGATATTCGTAATGTTAATATGTTGAATAATGAAATGATAATTGTTTTCTTAATAGATTTTTGTGTACTGTGAAATATGTAATAAGTAGCTAATAAAACCCATGTATTACATAATTGCATTACTATAGACAAAACACAAAGACACAGAACACATACCAATATGGGTATATACAGGGAAAGTGAAGTTAGCAAAAAAGCACAAGTAGTAGCAGAAACAATTCATAACTTAACTGATTAGTTTCATGCAAATAAATGATTGCTCTGTTTCAAAGCTGCTATTTACCCTATGTATATGTATCACTTGATGTGATTGGACCCTAAGGAAAGTAGTGTGAGTACAATGTATACAAATATGACCATATACAGGGAAAGTACAGCCATAAAAAAAAACAGCAGAACTATCAGAAAGTGCTCATAAGTCTAGTGATTATCTTTATGCACAAAAAGGATTGCTGTCTTCAAGCTTGTGTTTTCCCATATGTATATGTTTCATATGATGTGACTGTACTCTAAGGGAATTACTGTAAGAACCTACTAGAAGGATATGTCTACAAATAAAATAAAATTCTTAGTTTTTGACTGTTACTGAAGAAAACCATGTGGCCTAGATATGTCAGCAAAAGAAAAAATAGTGAGCCAGACATGTGATGTCATCAGTGATGTCATCAATGACATTTGTGATGTCATCTTTGATGTCCTGGGTGTTAGTCTTAGCAGTGCATGGTGGTGGCGCGAGTTATGGTTGCTTAGCTTACCATAACTGGCGAATTTCAAGGGTTTTTCGGTTTTACTTGGAACCATAATGTCCCTTTAACAAAGTTTTTCTCACTGAATTTCATAGGTTTTTAGTAGCGCAACTTAACCATAACGTCCCTTTAACAAAGTTTTTTCACTGAATTTCATAGATTTTTAGTAGCAAAACTTAACAATAATGACTTTGTCTTTATATACATGTCATATGGAATTGACTAGATCTCTTCTAATGAACTTGATGTCCGCGAACTTATTTAATGTTCGCTGACATGTTCGGAGAACAGTACCACTACCTAAAAACTGTGGGGGGGAGTCGGGGGGTATGTTTGATTGTTATATCATAATATAAGAACAATTAACAAATTCAAAAAGCAGCTCACAAACACATTATATATAGTAATACATAAGAAATGTAACCCATATATGGAACACACTAACCATTCATTTAAATACAATATGTTCTGAAATGGAATATACCACAAGAACATAAATTGGCTTCCAACATAATTACCTCACAGACACAACAGAACTGAGAACAAGACCAGACCCACTGAATACATAGGACTTATCTTACCAGAAATAGTAAGTGTACTTCATTTTACTCATATATTTATAAACTTTCTGTATTAGATTAAAAAATATATTATATTTTCTTTTTTTTTCTCACAGAAATGTCTAGTACTCTGGAATGGCTAGAGGACAATTTCCCACATGAAGAAATGTCACAAGATAGTGAAACTAATGGTAAACACTTTATAATATAAACCATTTAAATATTATTATTTTGTATACATTTAACATATATATATTTTTTTTATACAGAGCATAACAAAATAGAAACTACCTCTGTAGAAGCTGTTATGGAAAACACGCTTGACAACATAAAAGAAAAAATTGATTTACTGTTGACCAATTTTAATAATTTGAAAACTTTTGTTGAAGATCATTTTAAAACAAAAACGTCATACCATTGCCCCACATGTACTTGTCCCTCCTCACCATATCCCAGTCAATTATCCCCAAACCCTCTCCATAATCCAAAACGTTTTGATGAGATTTGCCTCCCTTCCTCACCTAATACCAATCATGTTGAAACCCCAAATTCTCCTGTTTTTGTTTCTGTTTCTGCCTCACCTTCTCTGTCATAAATTATTAATATATGTTAAATAAAGTTTAATTTTTATATTGTATTGTGAATAGTTTCGTTTTTTTTTTTTTAAAAACAATAAAGTGTCCGCGGACAGTGCGAGTGTTCTGAAATGTTCGTACATAAACGAAAATGGAGGTGTCCTGAAGAACACCACACCTGTTCGTACTGTTCGCTAGCAAGTTGAAACTGTTCTAAGAACACACGTGCTGTCCTGAAATGTTCGTAAAGAAACAAAAATTAAAGTGTTCTAAAGAACACTATATCTGTCCATAATGTTCGCTATCAACTTAAAAGTGTCCTAAGAACACAATTGGTGTCCTGAAATGTTGGTGTCCTGAAGTGTTCATACATAAACTAAATTACACGTGTCCTGAAGAACACTATATCTGTCCTTACTGTTTGCTTACAAGTTTAAACTGTTCTAAGAACACACGCAGTGTCCTGAAATGTTCGTTTCACGTGTGACGCACTTTTAATTACTTCAGAACCCGAACAGTGTCCGTAGGACATCAATGCGCATGCGCTAACCACTCTCCGTGCACTTGGTGTCCTGCGGACAGGCGCTTCCTTCGCAGACTAGTTCGCAAACAGATCATATGACCGCGCCCACACTCATCGTGTGTCCTGAAATGCGGACACTGTTCGTGTCCCCGAACAATTTAAAAGTACATTTTCAGTTAATCCATAATATTTTTCAATAAAATCTCACCATGCCACAAGTCCCACATAGCAATCTTGAGTTTCTATATACCTTTTGAAACTTTCCGATCCTTTTTTTGTGTTCTATCTGTCCGCGCACAGTGCGCATGTCTGCGGACCGCGCACAAGCACCCCTATAAAAGACCACGCCCAAGAGCTTATTCCCATTGTGTTTCTGGCTATTCTTCAGAACACAGTGATTTTTGCTGCCACCTGCAGACTACACCATCATCGACATGGCATCCTTGGCTGCTGAACTGCCACTTGGTGCTGCACCTGCTTCAGCACCACCACCGCCCCCTCCACCACCACCACCTCCCCAAGGGCCTGAAGAGGGGAAGAGGACTGAGGATGCAGAGGAGGAAGAAGAGGATGATGAGAATGAGGCAGAGGAAATCCCTTCTACCCGCATTAGGCGTGAGTCTTGGGTGTGGCCGTTATTTACCATTTATGGGAATGGTCCTAAGGCTCGTGCGAACCATGTTACCTGCAATGAGTGCAAAATGATACTCAGTCGCGGGAAGCACGGTAGCTATAGCTTTGGGACCACTACTATGAAGCGACACCTGAGGTCATTTCACTCTGGGGCTATTCGCAGGGTTGTACCTTGCGAAGAACGTAGCAGGTTGATTTCCTCTACTTCATCCTCTGTTTCTGATCCTGTCACCACAAGGACCACCTCTGTGGGACAGCGTCTTCCTCAAGCTGCCTCACAGGCCATACAGAATGCTGATGACCCTTACCTTTCGAGGGTCACAGTTGTATGTATGTACTGTGACACAGTACTCTGCAGGGGGGAGCGACTTCGGAGTGCTTTTGAGACTATCGTCTCAGAGCACGAGAAGACCTGCTCACTACCCAAATAAAACCCACTCTACATCTTCCTCTCTCAGCTCGCCCTTTCTTATCCCTGTGGTTGGTGTCCCCCCTTTACCCTCCTTTACCCTCCTCTCCTAGTGTGTCGTGTCTGAAAAACCAAAAAAAATACAAAATTACAAAAATAAAAAAAAAATAAGGCTCTTTTCAGAGCCGCCTTTCCCAGTTAAAAAATAGAAGTGAAAATAAATGAAGCAGGGCTCTTTGTATTTTTAGAAGTCCGCGAACAGTTCGCGAACATTAAAAAAATTGGGTTACTACTCCATCACAAACATTGTAATTTTCTCTGGAAAGAAGTGGTGGCTCTGAAAAGAGCCTTTGGGTGGTGTTTGTAAGTCAAAAATTGTAAATGCTTAACATCTACTTCAAAATCGTTGTTGTAATTCCAAAAAAGGTCGCAATGCATTTTGTACATTTCTCAGAAAAATCTGATTGCCAACATAGGTAAGATGGGCTCCATCTCTGCGAAAAATGTATGTACTACAAAACATAATATTTTCATTGCGAAAAGAAGACATGCCAAAATCTCTTAGAAAGCCACAAACAGCCTTATTAACATTGCGCCTTGCTTTTTCCATTTGTGGACCAAATGAAGAAGAACGAAGCCACATTTGTCTCTGCGCAATCCGTGAAAATATCACTTGAGAATTAGGAAACATGTCCATAACCTTCCTCAGTCCTTCTTTCATAGCAAATTGCAAAAAAATTCCAGTCACATGCCCTAAACTGTTCCCTCCACAATGAATTACAATTATGTCTGGATGTTGCTCTGTCTCCAAAGTAGCACAGAGAGGTAGCAAGACCAACCACTTCATTCCACGCACTCCATGCCAGTGTACTTCCACATGTGGGAATCCAAGATCTACAGCTACTCCACAGCTTTCTACATGCACCTTCAAACAATGTATCCATGAATCTCCTAAAATCCAAACAATCTGTTTTCTGAAACACACAGCCATAGCTATCTTTTGTTCTCTCAGCAACAACACACCCACCAAACTTTCCTGACCAATCCCTTTCAGTGCTTATTCTCATTTGCATGATTTCTGAACCCAAAAATCCCCGGATGTAACTCCCGATGTCCGGGAACTACCGCCATGTCCGCGAACATATCGTAACATGAACAGCCCTTCTACCATTTCCACTACACTCTCTCTGCCATTCCCTCATTGGATGTACCTCAAAAATCACATGACCATGCACCAATCACATTCAAGACCTCTACATCTAACTGCATCATCATAGATCAGCACTGCAAATGTACTCTGAATCTCTCTGAGTACAAGTGTCATATCATTGGCAAGCAGCATCTACCACAAATACTGTACAACTCTTCAAGATTTCTACTTGCAGCTCCATGCATATCCATATGCATGAACACAAACTTCAGGTATGCATATTTTCTGTATAGTAGATGACATAGCTCTCGACCATTTTTGTTTTACAGGCGGGTGAAATCACCCGATTTTGTTTTTAGCGGGTGAGACGCCCATTGGAATGAATGGGCGTGCAGGATGCTTGGCGGGTGAGTCTGCCCTTTACAAGGCGTGTGACACCCGCCAAAAGCGTGTGACTTGAGAGCTATGGTAGATGAACACATTTTCAAACAGACTTTTACCTTGTAAAATCTGTAAAATGAATTTACTGTACTTTTTTCAATTTCCTAAAATCAACTATCACTTATACACCTTTATACTTTTTACTTTCTTTATACACACACACTCAAATCATGTTAAACTAACATTTTTTAAATGAAATATATAGAATACATATATTCAATCAAAATTGCATGCAAACACAATCTATGTTTAAACCTTTATAAAAATACTTATACAATTTCATATTTTTTGTTTTTATTTATTTATTTACTTAATTACTTTAAATTAGACATGACATTGAGACGCTATTACCTAGAACAGTTTACTTACAGAAATAGTGGTATTCACTAATATATTGTAAATTTCACAAGACATAGTAAAGATATTTTATTTTTGCTACAGTTAGTCATTCAATACAATTTGTTCATTAAGAACATATCATATGTACTGAACTGATGCAATGTATCTTATGTAAATAAATTAGTTTAATGGTTTTACAGAAGGCACTGAGGATTTCAATTAAAAAAATCAATGTCTAAATTAAAAACAGTGCTATATACAAACAAAGTTACTAATTTGAAGCTTTTACAGTTGCAGTGAAGACCAGTTTCCTGAAAAGAAGCAGCCAAATTCGAAGAAGAAAGAAAAACTAAGAAGTTACCTGTTAATTTAAAAAAAAAGTAAGTAAAATATCACCATAATATTTATATTATTAATCAAATATACTATAACAGCTATTTTGGTTTCTTAAAATAGAGATTTTGTACCATTTTGTCCAAAAATTTCCATGTCGTAAACAGCGATTTACAACCAGAATGGCCCACAAATTTCTATTTTTGGACACACAAATTAGCCAACTGAACCACTACAATTTTCATATTATAGAACAAACATCTGTTTTAATTGTATACATTAGATTTACTATTTGTACTTTTCCACACCACTAGCTTACTTTTTTTTGTCATCTGAACCCCAGTTTAGTGACACATAAATTCAAGAATACCTATCCCTACTAGTTTTAGTTTCCAATGCACAATCACTCACCATTACATACATCTTTATCATCTTACTCAAACACTCATGCACACAGCACACGTACATTCCAGAACACCCCAACCCATATCTTCTTTATTTTTTTCAACAGACCCTAAAGAATGCCTACCAAAAGACATCTCTGTAGAAAGCAACGCAAAATTAGAGCAAATGAAAATAAAGGTGTCCAACGTAAGCATCCATCTCTATCAGAATTTGTAAAAAAAGTTGAAACAAAACAGCTAATACAATCATTTAGTGAAACACAAGAAGTTTCAAGTACAACAACTTCTTTTCCTCTATCAAAATGTAAAACAAACCAAAAAACAATTAACCGAAATCAGCTATCAGTACAGATAAAACTACTTCTTCAAATTTTAATATAGTGCAAAGTAAGCATACCAAGAAAAGTATTTTAGCCAAAATATACCATCACAAAGTCCTTCAAAATCTTCTAAAAACAGGAGAGAAATCAGGTTCAAAGCTTAAAACCTATCGTAGGAAATTAATCTTAGAAGCATTGATGGACAGTGCAATTCTTCTCAAAAGAAATGTATTTATTTCACTGTTAAACAAAATGAAACCACTAACAAAACGAATAACTAAATTACAAAAAAGACTTCTCAATAAGCGAAATGTCAACAGAAAGAACTTCTTAAGTATCTGCGGAGGTGAATGGAATCACACTACGAGCACAGAACCATATTTTAATGAAGAAGCGTACAAACAAAAGCAAACAAATACAATTGCCATAAATAGCAGTGGTCGAGGTTATGAAAAAGTGAATAATACCATAATGGAACAAGAAGTACTCCTTACAAAAATATGCCCTGAAAACTTAGAATTACCCCTCCATTCAACTGAATCAGAACGTCTAGTGTACAAATGGCCATGCACGTCAATGTGTAACATTCCCAAACAATGTTTCAAATCTTTACACCAATTCCTCAATAAATATGGAAAAAGCAAAGACAAAATCAAAATTAAATTACTGCAAAATATAGATACCTGTCCAGTGCGCAAGTACACAGGACTACAAGGACATTCATTGGCCTGCATTACAGGACCTACTTGTAATACCACTTTCCATGATTTCAAAAGGATATCAACACATCATTCAACTATAAGAAATCTAGTCTATAAACTGTACTATGCTAAAAGTCCTGCTTTAGCACTAGCAAAGTTAAATAACATCCTTCTACATGGTACAGCAAAAGACCTATTTGAAGAAATTCACTATATCTAGAAAAAACATTTTGGAAGTGAAAGCCATTTACAGAATGAAATAGCTTTAAACCAATTAAGCAACAATTCTACACATGGCAACCTTTTGCTAAACACATACAAAAAAGAAATACTAAAATTTAAAAGTACATCACCTGAAGTACCAAACCATGTATGTGTATGTTGCCGTAGAATTTTTTATAAAAGTAACACAAAAACTGTGGACCTATCATACAAAATAGAAGACAATGAAGATTCTAAATGGTTTGAATTAGCTCTCTCCCTTCTAGCAGAAAACAAATATGAAATAAGTGAGCCCTTAATACTTTGCAGTTATTGCACTACAAAACTTGACAACAACCAAACTCCTTCACGTTCTATCACAAATAATTTTGAATTATACCCAGTACCAAAACCTCTACAACAATTTAATTTATATGAGAGCATCATAATTCAAACAGTACACCCATTTCAAGCAATAATACGCCTTCAACCAAAAACAGCAAAATTACCTCCCTCTGAATTGGTAAAATGCATTCGTGGAAAAGTAGTTCATTTACCATTAAATCTAAAAGAAAATGTGCATACTCTAGGAGTGTAACGTCCAATGCAGTAATCTTTAATTATATTAGTAAATGGAGTACTTACAAAAGACAAAAAAATATGGCAACAGCTGGTAGATTTATATAAAGTTAGACAAGCCTTCCAATATCTTAAAGAGAATAATGAATATTACAAAGAAATTAATATTGAAGAAAACTTGAAAGATACAACTGAAATAATTCAAGAAACACAAGAAGCTGGTCAATTTGAGCTACTAGATCCTGCTACAATATCAAATACTTTAGACCATTATACAATTCATCCTTTGCACTGTAATGACACCGTACAAGATATACTGGAAACTTACCAAATGCGTCAAACAAAAGGATCGCCAATCAGTATATGGGAAAAAGGTATAGAAGCACGTGCTTTTCCTCTACTCTTTCCTACTGGCAAAGGAGGAAGGTATGATGATAGACATATTCAAATATCAGCTTCAGAATACCGCTCATTACGGATGTATTCTGAAGATCCCAGATTTAGACAAAATGTGGAATACATATTCCACCTCCTCTTTGAAAGTGAACTAGCAACTTTATGTTACGGAGTTGCACACATATTAAAATCAGGATCACACTTTCAAAATATGACAGCTACACAATTATTAGAGAAAGTGCAACAAAAGGATGAGGTTTTACAATCAAATATTACAAATCTATTAGCAAATATGCGTGGTACTAAAGAGTACTGGTTTCGACGTCATGGAGATGTACGTTGTATGATCAGAAACCTTGGCCCACCCACTTGGTTTGTTACATTAAGTTGTGCAGAATATGCATGGGAATGAAGTGGGAGAATGGAAGACCAGGCTCCCGTCCTTCACCTCTCGCGCTTGGCCTAGAGGGTCACGGCCCAGACACCCGCCGCGAGAAGAGTTTGTCCAGTTACCAGACGACCAGGTACCATGGTACAGGAACATACGGATGTGTCCACCTGTTTGCCCAGCAGCCCGCACTGGCCATGTCGACACCTGCGGTTCGGATCAGTGTAGGGGAGGACTGGCCGCGAGGCCCTCCTCACCTACAGTCTTCTCCCCAGGTGAGGACCATGACTCGGTGGGCGTCCCCTCATGCCACCCGGGCCCAGGTGGAGGAGGGTTCACCCGCCGACGACATTGCCCACACATATCCTTTCCATGCATTTACCAAAATTCAGTTAGGCCTAGAAGCCATCTTGTCCAGCAAGCATGGCGTGAGTTCAGCACACTGTAACGAGGCCCCCACCTTTGGAGGGCCTTTCATGCATCTCTGCCGCCACAGCAGCCCTGGTGGATCCGCTGCGAGCGCGTTCCCATGAGAAAGTCAGATATGAGCTAAACCCGAGATGCCAACACTGTAACCTTCTCCCATTCACAATGTAATATTGCTCCTCGCATGACCCGGTCCGCAAGGCCGGGGTGACGGGGAAAGAGCTGACGCATCACTATCTGAAGAAAGTAGAAAATAATTCAAGTATTAGTATTAACGAACTACCTCTGTTTAAACAAGTCCCGTAAACTGTGAATAAACCACAAAAATGTAACGTTATATGATATCACTCCAGGTCTGGACTAGTGCTGCTATAACCACAGAGAAAGATGTTGACCAAACGTGTAACCTCTAACTGTATAAGTGTTTTTTCAATAGTATGTAGAAACCTGAACTCATATATGCTTTCTTAATCACCCAAAGCGGCGAGCATCAATCTCTGTAGGCCATAACCTAGTAATGCCTTGTATAACGTTTTATGTACATACAAATACGCACACAATGTAGTGAATATAATGTTAGGTAATGAAAAGGTACTGGAACCGACTGTATTAAAGAAATGTGTAACGAAATGGATATATATATATGTGTGTTTAAATGACATCAAAATAAGGCGGAACAGTATAAAAGTTCTGCATTTGAAAGTTAGCAACGCACGAGGAAAAAACCTTTGCGAGTATATGCAAGGCCATTCTCCCTCCCACCCGGCCAAGCCTGTCAGATAAGGAAGCTAAGGCCTGTGCCGCGCTCCCTCACCTCCCCCAACCAAGCTGGAGCCGCTTCAGAGAGTCAGAGGCCCCGGTACCGCACCCAAGGCCACAGCCCACCACCTGGGTTATTTACAGCACGGTAATAAACCCACGTTTTGAATCCTCTGATCTACCAGCACCCTCTCGTAAAGTCCACAACCCTCCCCCCTAGACCACCCCAAGAACGACCCCCATCACTGGGACAAGACACAGAGACCCATTTGTATAATAACTTCTAACGCGGCAGACAGGCAGGTACCAGTCGTCTCAGGCCCCAAGACTCAGCCCCTCGACCTAGAATACCGGTCAATAGGACACAGGTAAATCTCACCCTAACCGACAATCACCGGACCTCTCAAGAGGTGCATTCCTCATGCGTTGCGTTTATTGTATAAGACAAACTGCTGAGCGATTTAGTGATGGACTTAGATGTCGTTTCTTGAATAACTGCAGTGTGCATGGCCTAGGGCAAACGAGTCAGGAGAGGTATTCATCTTTGTCACAGGCTGCCCCAGCATACCAACACCGCTCGGATCACCTCAAGCTGGCCTGCCAGGCCCAACCCAACCCACGAGGCTGACCAGTGACGTCCTCACGCCAAAGACCAACCGCGCTGCAGCAACACCTATAGTTAGTCGACGCCACCCAATCCCAATTAACTTGTGCCCCCTATAGTGTGTAGGTTCTGATGACGTTTTTTGTATTAGAAATACGCCTGTCTTTGCTATTGTCAGACAGAGCGCTCTCGGAGGTTGCAGAGTTCTTTGCATGCCCTATTCTTTGGATAAACTCCCACTTACGCTCACCCGCACTCTGTCTTGGCCTTATTCCCACTACGGGAGAGTCCCTTATTGTCTCTCATTGCGGGGAGGATCGTGCTGAATTGGGGGCGCTTCCTTTCAGTGGTGACCCCGATAGCGTGATATCTCCAAATTATTTTTCCTAACTCCTTTCTAACGACCCCCTTGTGGCACGAGAATCTCCGGTCGAGAAGGGATACGCACGGTGAGCCGGCTCCGGGAGGCCGCCCGCCAACGGCGACCGGCACAATAAGAAGTGCGCACTCAATGAGAAAGGGTACGGGATCCCGATTGGAAAAAAATCCCCTTTGAGTGCCGCTCGCCGGAGCCAGGGGCTGACCGTTGAGTTACCGGTGACACCGCCTGGACGGACCCAGTTTCGGAGACTATCGGTTCAAGACGGGCACGTGAGTACTGAGTGCGAGCGATCGTAAAGGGGAAGGGAGGGGAAACGGTGAACAGGAGAACGGGGACAGGTAGAGGAGAAGAATATCGGGGGTCTACTAAAGACGGGTCTTGAAACTTTCTTTATCTTTTCTTTGCATATGGCCATTAGGAGTAAGAAATAAGTGAAGTGGTAGAAGTGACGGAAACCTAGCTCCGAAAGGGGGTGGAAGGCGGCGCCGCATAGTGCTATCTAAACTAGTACTGGGAATATATGAAGAAGTAAGAAATAAGTTATTGGTGTCTGGCAAAAGGAGACACCGGGAATATTTTTTAGTGATTGCTACTCTCTCTATTTCTTTTTTCCAATACACGGGGCAGGGAAAGAAAGCGAAAAGGGTATAAGATAAATACACTTGTAGAAGGGCTATAAAATAGGGAGCACATTTTGACGAGTGGGGGCTAAGTAGTGGCACGTACAGACGTGAACGGAGCAACCTTAGCAGAAAAATAGGGACAGCTGGCCAGGGAGGAAAGGGAGGAAATAAGAAGAAGTGTGAGTGGAAAGGCATTGTGATGGGTGCGCGCACCGTGTGAGTGTTGGAGACGATCGGTTGACTGCGAGGTGGCGCCAGAGAGTGTTCACCATAACTAGTACTTGATCAGTTGTGAGCGGAATCACACGAGAGTGTATGGGAATGGAAAGGAAATGAGCTATGGTAAGTGCGAAAGGATTTGTGCAGTAAATAAACTTGGGTGATAAAATTTGAGACGTCCGCTCTTGTCTGTGCCATAAAGGTATACATACATAGATCTACACCTAACTAAACGTAAAGAAGGTGGACACGGCTGTGAGAGTGATTTAGAAGATGGGGGCCGAAACTCCCTTGTCACATATTTGTAAGAGCTTACCGGGATACGCTGAACGAATAAATAAATATCACGATCAATGGGTAACAGAATTGAAGGGGGAGGGTCTGCCCCAGATTTGGCCCGAGGGAGGGTCTTTTGACAAAAGCGTTCTTGATATGGTACGAACATGCATTAGCCTCAAGTATAAGGGGAAACAATGGCAAAATAGGAAGGAGATATTAGACCTCTGGAGATTGTTTGAGGAGGTACCCCCACCCAAAGCTCCGGCACCAAATATTGATCTACCTTCCACCACAGATAATCCATTGATGATCCCAAGAGAGGACAAGGAACAGCTAAGTACAGCACAACCTGCGGAAGTGATTAGTTTGTACCCGATATTACCTAAACCAGCCCCCGCAGCAGGATACAGCGACCCTACGTATGTGCCTCCCCCCACAACTGGTACACCACAAAGACCAACAGCCCCCCCGCCATACGAAAGCACCAGAGAGCGAGCCCAGGGAAGCACACAGAGGGTGGATATAGAGAAATTAACGAGTGACTTAGAGTCGAGGCTTACTGTGGCAAGGGATGAACTCTCAAGGATAAAAGACATATGTGAGCGCACAGCGTGTGCCCCCACACAATCAGGACGCACGTCTAGAGCGTCGAGCGAAGGTAGACAGATAGAGGAAGGATGGAAAAAGGGGGAAATACTGTTCAGGATTGAGGAGGAGCCGACACGAATAATAGAGGTAGGAGCAGTAGAAGGGAGCATTGGTGATGTATCACGAGAGAGAGGGATCAGAGAGGACTTGTTATGTGATGTCAGAGGAGGATTGGATGACAGTGATAGGTTGAGTATGGCAGTGGGAGGGGAAAGCGAGGAAGTGGACGGTGCATGTTCTCTAGGAACTATAGACGACGAATGGATGGGACGACTAAGAAATAGGGTGGGGAAGATGGCGTCATTGGAGTCAGCAGCGACTAAGGAAAGGGAGGGTGCAACTGCAAAAGGGAAGTTACAACTTCCATTGATACACAGAGGGGGGGGAGACCAAACTATATACCATGGGCTCAGATGGATAAGGCTAATTTAATGAAATTATTGCCCCAGCTGTCAGGAGGGGCGAGCAAGTGGATATATGCATTTGAGAAACATACCGCCGGCATACCGTTGGCAGTAGGCGATGTGAAAAGCCTACTAGTCACCGCAGTAGGAGATCAAGCGGACAGAGTATGGGCTAAGGCTGGTTTCCCGGCCGTGACGTTAGATTATGATCGTCATGATGGAGCTTCCTTTAATACAGTACGAGCAAGGGTGTGGGACGCGCTGCGGGAGACATTCCCAGATACCCCTGATTTACAGTCAGTAATGCAATGTACAATGAACGACGGGGAGGATGCTATGGATTACATTCTCCGGGTGCAGGAGATGTGGAGAGCGGAAACGGGCACGCCCTGGCACCAATCCACATCTCTTTTTTATTTCATCATTAAGAGAGGGCTCCCAAAAGAGGTGCAGAAGGCACTCGATAAGATAGCGGGCGTTGAGGCGAAGGGGTGGCCAGAGATCCAAAGTATAATAGTGCACCATTGCAAAAGGATAAAAGAGAGAGAGAGGGAAGTAGCACAGAAAAGGTTGGCAGACGAGGCAAAGTTGGTACAATCAAAACTAGTGAAGGTTGCAGCAGCGGTAGCAGGACTCCCACTCATGAGGGAGGGAGAGGAAGGAGAGGAGGGGCAAATAGCAATACAAGGAAGAATAGCAGCAAATTGGGCAGGACAAGGACAACGACAGTGGACTGAGCAGGAGCAGAACGGAGGTCCAATGTGGCAAGAGTGGGCCCCAAGAGGGGGAAGAGGTGGGTACCGGGGCCGAAGAGGAGGACAAGGGTATGGAGGAATGGGAGGTAATGGGTGGCAGGGTCCCAGAGGTCCACAGGGGAGCTGCTGGAATTGTGGGAGATGGGGGCACTACTCAAGAGAGTGCAGGAGCAGACAAAACAACGGGCTCCAGGAGACAGGACAGTACGGTCACCCCCACCCAGGAAGCCCCTACGGCCTCCCCATGGGACACTATCAACAACCAGAAAATGTAGGACAAAGAAGTAACGCACAGCTACACGGACATCAGTACAGGACACAAAACCATCCACAGAATAATGACAACATGCAATACACGCCAGGTAACACTTTCGCCACAGTAGCTAACGGAGCACCTGCTCCTGCACCTTACAGCGGAGTGTCAGTAGTTTCGGGGAACATTTTTGATCAAGGGGGGGCAATGAGACACCCCGCATAGGACAGCCCACAGAGAGCACTTGCGTGTCCAGTACTATCTACGACCCACAATGCATCAGAGGAACCATTGATAGGAGCGCAGATAGGAGACAAGCAGTTCATATTCATGGTGGATTCGGGAGCGGAGAAATCATGCATTAGAGAGGGCCGGTTCCCGTTATCTAATAGAACGTTAGAGACGCAGGGGTTCTCTGGGGCTGTAATTGAAGTTCCTTACACAGAAGCATTGGATGTGACAGTGGGGGGTAAAACAGTGAAAGCACCCTTACTGTACTATGAACACTCTCCCATTAATTTGCTGGGGAGAGATCTCTTGAGCAAACTAAACATGACAATATCATTCACAGGGAGCGGTATCGTATGTTCAACGCCAGGCATATGTCCTCTCCGCATATTAGCAGTAATGCACGGCCACACAATTATGCAAGAGATCAGAGGGTTACCAAGAAACGAGGAGATGTTTGTTGAGGGCATGAGAGCATTGGCTCTCATAGTACCAGAACTAAAAAGGATGGATTGGAGGATTCCAGCCGAATTTCTCTTCCGCCCCATAGCAAGCCCCGACACTGCTCTAGGGTCAGTGGTATCGTTGGATTTACACGCAGTACACGTGTCAGCAAACAGAATATGTGTGATTGGCGTTGACATGGAAGGATGTGAGTGGCGGACAGTACTGTGTACAAATGCAAATATCCCACTGAGGGAGCTCTCGGACGAGGAGCTATTTTCAGACACTGAGACAGATGGCGAAATAGTGATGGAACTAGCAATGCCGTGTGACATTGTAGTTACAGCCAGAAAAACTCAAGTTGAATTAATGGCAGTGGTAGGAGCACCACATGCATTTTTTGATGATGACATGCGGTTAATACCTGATAACATATGGACAAATGGACCCCATGACGTGGGGTTATTACATGAGGTTCAGCCTGTGGTAATAAAACTGAAACCGGGAGCAATTATACCCCGGGTAAAACAATATCCATTGTCACGCGAAGCAGAAGAAGGGATCAGAGAGACACTAGATGCACTGCTAGCACAAGGAATAATAGTGCCCTCAAACTCCCCATGCAACACATGTATTTACCCGATTAAAAAGGCGAAGGGAGGTTCATGGAGGATGATACAGGATTTACGCCCACTCAATGATGTGATTCAGAAGGAGTTCCCTTTAGTCCCGAACCCATCAACAATACTGTGCAACATTCCAAAAACGGCATCCCACTTCACAGTTATTGACTTAAAAAATGCATTTTTCTCGATTCCCTTAGCTGAGGAGAGCAGGTACTTAACAGCATTTACACTAGGGGGGAGGAGGTTCGAACACTGCAGACTACCTCAAGGGTATTGCGAGAGCCCAAGCATATTCAACAGGGTACTACATGAAGATCTGGGGAATTTGTGTGTAGAAAGCACAGTGATTCAGTACGTTGATGATTTATTGATCTGTGCACAAATTGAGGAAGAGTGTAGAAAGGACTCAATAACACTCCTGACATTATTGGCCAATAAAGGGTACAAGGTGGACAAGGGGAAGTTACAATACTGTCTGACCGAGGTCCTATACTTGGGACAGCTGATATCAAAGGACGGCAAGCGGATCATACCCGACAGGGCACAGGCGATTAGAGCAGTTGGGGAGCCCAAAACAGTAAAAGAGATGCAGAAATTTCTGGGTATGTGCAACTATTGCCGAGCATGGATATTGGATTATGCAGCATACACAAGGCCATTGTTACAGGCACTAAAAGAGGCACAGCAGGAAAACAAACACATAGAATGGACAGAAGAGATGAACACAGCATTTGACTCACTAAAAGAGCTGATATCAAGCGCTCCAGTACTGGCAAATCCAGACTATGGACGCGAATTCTTCTTATTCTCACACTGCAAAGGAACACTGATGACAGCAGTATTGACACAAAAGACATCGTTAGGGCACAAACCACTGGCTTACTATAGTGGCACCCTAGACGCAGTAATGCAAGGTCATTTCGCGTGCGAACAATCTCTAGCTGCAGCGGCGTTCGCGATTGAGAAAAGTGCCACGATAGTGATGGGCTGTCCTGTGACACTGTTCGTGGAACACTCACTCTTTGCAATATTAGAGCGATCAAAGAGTACATTGACGACACAACGCGCCACAGCATACGAAATAATATTGTCCAGCGCCAACATCCACATAGTAAGATGTAAAACAGTGAACCCAGCCACATTCATCACAGAGGCATGCACCGTAGAGGATATGCAAAACCACAACTGCGCTACGTTCACAGGTGACGAAGGTCAGGATCAAGTGATTTTTGAGAATGCCCTGAACGAGGGAGAGGTGTATTTCGTAGACGGGTCAGCATCAATAGATATGGAGACAGGAGAGAAACATGTGGGTATGGCAGTTGTACGATTAGAGGAAGATGAATACGAGACACTAGTACAACACCGCCTCCCATCCCACTATTCAGCCCAAGCAGCAGAACTAATTGCGCTAATAGAAGCATTGCATGCCGCCAAGGGGTGCGCAGTGACAATATATACCGACTCAGCATACATGACAACGACAGTACACGGCGGGTTGGCACGGTGGGGGCGGAGAGGGTTCCGACGAGCAGATGGAACACCAGTTCAGCATGCAGAACTATTGAAAGAACTGATTGAGGCTCTGCAAGACCCCACGGCAGTGGCCATCGTAAAATGCCAAGCCCACACCACAAATACAGATTTTATATCTTTGGGGAACGCGGCAGCAGACGCCGCTGCCAAAGAAGCTTCGTATTTACAGAAAGGTGTAGTAGGAGAATACATGTTGCACCACACAGCACGCCAGGAGGTCCCCACAGGATATAACATGATGCCCACACAGGAAATAATAGAGCTGCAAGAGGGAGCTAGTGCAGAAGAAAAATTGCTGTGGACTAAAAGGGGATGCAGCAAATCGCCGACTGATTTGTTATGGCGACAAAAAAGTTCAGGAAAAGCGGTAATGCCAGTCACATTGTTAGAAATAGCATTTCAACAACTACACTTTCCCGCACATAACGCAAAGCAACACATAATGGCAGAGATACAAGAAGATTGGTTTGCACCTTGCCTCCACGAACATGTCACAAGATTGGCTTTAGAATGCACGACATGTCAGATTTACAACTCAGGCATGACATTGCGCACACTGAGAGGAACGATACCCAAACCAAATGGCCCATTCAGAGAGCTCCACATTGATTATGTAGACATGGGAGAAAGATGTAACGGGGCTCGCTACATGATTGTGGTTGTATGTCCATTTTCGAGATGGGTGGAGGCAGGCCCCTGTGCGCGCCCTGATGCGAAGGGCGCCGCGAAGTTCCTAGTGCGGGAAGTGTTCCCGCGCTGGGGGATTTGCGAAGTTATTCGCTCAGATAACGGCACGCATTTTGTTAATGAACTATTCAAGGAAGTGACTACCCTATTGGGAATAAAGCACAAATTATGTTCAATTTATCATCCTCAAAGTAATGGCGTAGTGGAAAAAATGAACGGTCTGTTAAAAAGCAGATTGTCAAAACTGTGTTTTTCCCTTAAAAAGACCTGGATGTACTGCCTGCCTTTGGCCTTGTTCGAGTTACGAAATCAGCCAAGTAAAGACCACCACTTGTCCCCGCATGAGATCGTCACGGGAAGGAGGATGCACACAGCGCATTCACCTCTCCGTGAACGTTCTGATGCACACAGAAGCGCAGCGATATTAGGAGAGGAGTTCACAGAGTACTTGAGAAAACTGACACGGGCAGCGCGCGTAATTGCAAAGCAACTAGCCCCCCCCTCTACAAGAGAGGAGGGGAACACAACAGAAACAGAGACAATGCCTGAAAAACCATTACAACTAATGCCTGGTGACTTTATATATGTCCGAAGTTTTGTGCGAAGGTGGAATGCACCACGTTTCCATGGCCCTTATGAGGTAGTGTTTTGCACACCGACAGCAGTAAAGGTAAAGGGCCTACGATACTGGGTGCATTTGACAGACGTACGCAGAGCTTATAACGCCACGGAAGGTGAGGGACAGGACGAGGCACAGACAACTGCGGACAATGAAATTGTGCAGAATGGATGATGGGAATTTTGTGTGCATTAAGTGTTGAACACTGAACACGAATGGCGCACGACATGCGTACTGAAATGAACATGTGTATATACATATATATATATAATTTTTTACAACTTTTGAAGGTTTTTGTCTGGTCCTTTTTGGGTTTTGGAGAAGTTTTTTTTCTCTCTCTCTCTCTCTCTCTCTCTCTCTCTCTCTCTCTCTCTCTCTCTCTCGACTTTTCTCTTTATGTATGGAATAATGTACTGATAGTAATATTTGTAAAGTTACCCTGTCTGTGGACATACCCCCTCCTTCACCCACTCCCATACTTTACCGAAAAAATTTCACAACGTTCTAAATGTTTACATGCGTGTACTTAATGCACTTTTATGTCTCAAACAGGATTCACTATGGCATCGGATGGGCAGCCTGCAACTAATAGATTTGTTAGATTTAGAGAAATGTTAATAGATAGATTGACGTATTCATACGAATGTGGTTTATCAATGTGTGTTATTGTGTTCTTCATCTCAATACTCTGCCTAATGACACATTGGGTCGTAGCGTTCATCTCTACTGAGATGAACGAGGGGGGAGGGGGGAGTAACACCACCCTTGCCCCTGGCACGAATTCAATTACAAATATGAATATTAAAGAAGGTGATTTTTTGATCTGGGATGGATCCCGCCTTGTATGGGGTTACTACACTGCACCACCCACTGCTGCCCCGTCACGATCAAAAGACAAAGGTATGAAAAATGACACAATGTCCCTACCTGAAATATATAACAGCCCCACTACCCTTCCCGCCCCGATACAAAACAGCGACTTGTTGTTTATTGAGGAAAATGGAAAAGTAATTACAATGACAGAACACAAGTCCCTACATGAAGAAGTGGAAAAGGGGGGAGGGAATGAGAAAGGGGGGCCTATTATTACATCTATCGGAACTATAAGGTATAGGAGGGGGGAGAGAAGTAGGCGAAGAAGAGAGACAAGCAGGAGGGGGTATGATGAGTACTATGGGTTAGGATTAGACAAGATGGAAGACCCACGACACCCCCACCAAGCAAATAAATGGTATGCAGATATGAGTACAACAGCTAAACAGACAACTAATGAAAGCTGCTATGTCTGTTCGCTCATCCCCCATGCATCAGGTACACCCAAAGTGTTGTTGCCAAGAGAATTGCCCATTGTGGATGCCCAATGTCTCCTTCATCTCACACTGTGTAGAATAAAGAACACCTTTCAAGCACACGATGTCTCTTTCAAAATAATACAGGACAACAAAACGTGCTATTCAAAAGCGTCTGGAGTGGTCTGTCCTAAAGAACCTTTCTTTGCAATACAAGGGACGCTGTTTTCAGAAAACAAATGGAAAGATGAAGAAGTACTGTGCAAAGCGGAAGCACTGAGAGGTGTCCAACCAGACAAGCTGTGATGGATGGAAAAAACGTGCTTACCAATATGGAAAGAACACATCTCTAAACTAACATGGGTAACAGCGATGGAGAAACCCTTCAAGCTACAAAGTGAAATACAAAACGAACTATGTTTCAAGGGAGAAGGAAAAGTGGCAATGGGAACGAACAAAAACTGTAACAAAACTCTCACCATCCCAGACATGAAAAAAGGAACAGCAGCACTAATGGACACATACTGGGTGTGCGGGAATCAGGCTTACTTGCACCTTCCCCAGGCATGGAGTGGCAGCTGCTCAATGGCCACTTTGCATTCGGCCCTAATGGTGATTCCAGAAAGCCACGTTGACAAAAATAAAAAGACGCAAGGAAACATGAATAAGGACGAGACGTCTCCCACTGCAGAAGCGCACCTCTATGTCCTGTCCTCCGGAGGGAAAGAAGAGGAGCTATCACGGAACAAGCGAGCATCAAACTATATATCACAAGCGTCATCCGATTTATTGGCACAGATCCCAGACAGGTATCGCCTGTTCAGCTCCGTGGAAACATTTTTTGCCTCACTGGTTTCAAGTGTCCAAGCAAGAGCAAACGCAAAATGGCTTCAGATCACACGGTGGGAATTAATTCAGCTGGCCAATGACACTGAAGAAGGATTCAACATAATAAAGGTGGAATTACGAGCTCTGCGACTAATGACCATGCAGAACAGGTATGTTCTGGACCTGCTAACAGCAATCGATGGAGGTGTTTGCCGAAAAATAGGAAGTGCGTGCTGCACGTTCGTACCTTCAGAAGACGCAGAAAATGGGTCCCTGTCCCACGTCATTGAAGCAGTCCATAACCTGGGAGAGAAAATGAAGCTGGAAGGTGGCGCTAAAGACAGCTCATGGTTCGACAATATCTTCTCCTGGGTTCCCTCCTGGCTTGGAATGACGATGAAATTATTGATACCGGTTGCGGTGGTCCTCCTCGTGGTGTTCTGCCTGTGCCAGGTGGGCCTTCGATGTTGTGCTAACGCAGTCCCTAACGGTGCGATGATGATGGTGACAATGGGCAACTCAGGTGGTACAATTAAGGCGACACAAGAAGTACATGTACAGACAGGACCGGATAATACTCCCAGATACCAGTTAGTGCCTATGTGCCGTGATAAGTACATAGTAGACAAACTATGGCACACCACTATCAAAGAACCCCGAGATGTGGAACTAGAATGGTATGAGGAGGTCTGGGTGGACTTGGAAGAGACGGGTGACTGTATATATTTAACCTGTACCCCAGATGAGTATGCTAGAAGAGGTGAGAGCTTGAGAGGGGTATGCAGAGCATGGATGCCTAGAAAAGGAACACCTGCATGGGATGACGCAGTGATAGAGGAGCAGGAATGTAGAAGGTTGGAAGAGCTAAAGAATTCGTTACTTTAGTAACGAAAGGGGGGAAATGTAGGGGAGGACTGGCCGCGAGGCCCTCCTCACCTACAGTCTTCTCCCCAGGTGAGGACCATGACTCGGTGGGCGTCCCCTCATGCCACCCGGGCCCAGGTGGAGGAGGGTTCACCCGCCGACGACATTGCCCACACATATCCTTTCCATGCATTTACCAAAATTCAGTTAGGCCTAGAAGCCATCTTGTCCAGCAAGCATGGCGTGAGTTCAGCACACTGTAACGAGGCCCCCACCTTTGGAGGGCCTTTCATGCATCTCTGCCGCCACAGCAGCCCTGGTGGATCCGCTGCGAGCGCGTTCCCATGAGAAAGTCAGATATGAGCTAAACCCGAGATGCCAACACTGTAACCTTCTCCCATTCACAATGTAATATTGCTCCTCGCATGACCCGGTCCGCAAGGCCGGGGTGACGGGGAAAGAGCTGACGCATCACTATCTGAAGAAAGTAGAAAATAATTCAAGTATTAGTATTAACGAACTACCTCTGTTTAAACAAGTCCCGTAAACTGTGAATAAACCACAAAAATGTAACGTTATATGATATCACTCCAGGTCTGGACTAGTGCTGCTATAACCACAGAGAAAGATGTTGACCAAACGTGTAACCTCTAACTGTATAAGTGTTTTTTCAATAGTATGTAGAAACCTGAACTCATATATGCTTTCTTAATCACCCAAAGCGGCGAGCATCAATCTCTGTAGGCCATAACCTAGTAATGCCTTGTATAACGTTTTATGTACATACAAATACGCACACAATGTAGTGAATATAATGTTAGGTAATGAAAAGGTACTGGAACCGACTGTATTAAAGAAATGTGTAACGAAATGGATATATATATATGTGTGTTTAAATGACATCAAAATAAGGCGGAACAGTATAAAAGTTCTGCATTTGAAAGTTAGCAACGCACGAGGAAAAAACCTTTGCGAGTATATGCAAGGCCATTCTCCCTCCCACCCGGCCAAGCCTGTCAGATAAGGAAGCTAAGGCCTGTGCCGCGCTCCCTCACCTCCCCCAACCAAGCTGGAGCCGCTTCAGAGAGTCAGAGGCCCCGGTACCGCACCCAAGGCCACAGCCCACCACCTGGGTTATTTACAGCACGGTAATAAACCCACGTTTTGAATCCTCTGATCTACCAGCACCCTCTCGTAAAGTCCACAACCCTCCCCCCTAGACCACCCCAAGAACGACCCCCATCACTGGGACAAGACACAGAGACCCATTTGTATAATAACTTCTAACGCGGCAGACAGGCAGGTACCAGTCGTCTCAGGCCCCAAGACTCAGCCCCTCGACCTAGAATACCGGTCAATAGGACACAGGTAAATCTCACCCTAACCGACAATCACCGGACCTCTCAAGAGGTGCATTCCTCATGCGTTGCGTTTATTGTATAAGACAAACTGCTGAGCGATTTAGTGATGGACTTAGATGTCGTTTCTTGAATAACTGCAGTGTGCATGGCCTAGGGCAAACGAGTCAGGAGAGGTATTCATCTTTGTCACAGGCTGCCCCAGCATACCAACACCGCTCGGATGACCTCAAGCTGGCCTGCCAGGCCCAACCCAACCCACGAGGCTGACCAGTGACGTCCTCACGCCAAAGACCAACCGCGCTGCAGCAACACCTATAGTTAGTCGACGCCACCCAATCCCAATTAACTTGTGCCCCCTATAGTGTGTAGGTTCTGATGACGTTTTTTGTATTAGAAATACGCCTGTCTTTGCTATTGTCAGACAGAGCGCTCTCGGAGGTTGCAGAGTTCTTTGCATGCCCTATTCTTTGGATAAACTCCCACTTACGCTCACCCGCACTCTGTCTTGGCCTTATTCCCACTACGGGAGAGTCCCTTATTGTCTCTCATTGCGGGGAGGATCGTGCTGAATTGGGGGCGCTTCCTTTCATCAGCTAGACTAAAAAACCACACGTCGTTAGAGATGCCATGACGACCTAGACAACTGGAAGCACATCTGTACAAATACACACACCTAACATTCCCACAACAATCTACACGAAGAACATACTCAGTGCTCTGACGTAGGCGACAGGCATATTCACGGACGTGCATCTTTATTATTTTTACATAGGCTTTCAGAATGCAGAAACGCAAGATGCACCATGAATTCATCTATAACGCCGCTTGCTCACGCTTCTCTTAAAACCCGTTACCACCATGAGAGGTATAATAGAAACACGATACTGGTCATGGAAATATACGCCACTATAACCTAAAGCACCCATGCCCGAAATGGATCACTTATACACCAGGCCCAAGTAGGCCTCAGGCAAGAGTTCCCGTGGACATTAACAAAGCAAAAGTCAGGTTGCTGATCCCGCAGAATGAGCCTGGTGGAGCAACCAGCCAAGGTCGCAATGTTGCAAACCCACATCCAAGAACAAATCATCAAAGGTATAATGTTGCAACCTTGCACTCCGCGTACCAACGTTAGAATCATATCTACATATTAAACCAGACACACAGTGGAAAAGCAATATTAATTGTGCAGAATTCTGCCTCAAACACGGTCCCGCCTCACGTGACCAAGCCGAACCTGACGAGATGCCAAAGCCCAGGAGAAAGAAAGGCGTCTGGGTCCCTCGCTACGAGACATAGGCCGATACACTTGAAAGGCTTAATGGACATCTGCTACAGTGGGAGCGGTCAGCCTTCTACCTATGAATAAATCCTCACATTGTCTGCACGTACCCTTATTGAAACATTGTTGCAAACACAGGTACACCGAGAGCTGGGAACAACGGTGGTCCCAGGCTGGGGAGCTCACGGATGCACCAATCAGAACATGGGGCTCTTATCTCAGACATCAGTAACATTAGCCAATCCTCAGGAGTCTTCATGTAACAATTCTTATGTATCTAATTATAGGGACAACCCAGATATACCACCTGACTACACCTTGACCACTAATATCATTCTCTATATGTGTACTATACTAACCCTACCACTCGAGCAACCAATTAAGAGTGGCGATAGGTTTTTTGTTAACTTTCTGAAGTGACGCAAGTAGCGCGTCATAATGTAGTAAAAAGGGCCTGCGAGCCCCAGGATTGTGTGTGTGTCAGGACGAACGCGTACGCTCCTTGACCCATCCCTGCCGTTTGCATAATAAACAGCAGAAGTTGCCTTGCTCCTTGTGTGTGCCTCATACTCTGTCTCGATCCGAGATATACACGGGAGGAGTTGGGGCCTCCCTGCCCGGAGGTCTGCGGACGGCCCGGCCGACCCCGGCAGAATTTCCCCCCGACAAGTTGGAGGCACCGCTGAGATCTGTTTAAGATCGACTTTTATTTTTAATTTTTCCAGGCACTCCCGTTGCGAGGAGGCCCGGCAGCGCGGCCCCCTCTGCCGTTGCCCCCTTCTGAGGACTACAGGACCATCGCGGAGCTGCGAGAGGACCGGACAGCGCAATCCGGATATTGGCCCTCGGGAGCCGGTTGAGAAGTATCCCGCCTGCGGTCGGCGAGTGTCCAGACGTGGTCCAGACGAGGGGAGGTGGCGAGCCGCTTGGAGGGGTGCACGCAATCGAGCGGCCCTGCATCGAGAGAACTTGGTGAGCATGACACGCACAACAAGCAATGCGAAATTGTGAGGGAGGAGGGAGGTATTGTAAAGCGGCGAGGGTTTAATTGAGTGTTGCTAATGGAATGAATGGTAGCGAAACGAGTGCGAGAGCAGGCGGCTAATGTTACGCGAAAGAGGGGGGCGGGGCACGAAAATATCACGTGCAGCCGCTCGTAACAGTGGGCTAACGTTACGCGAAAGAGGGGGGCGGGGCACGAAAACATCACGTGCAGCCGCTCGTAAGACACTGATTGGCCTAAATCGCGACTACGTGTGAGGGTGGGTGTGTGGTTTCCTACGATTTGATATTTATTATTGAATGAGTAGATGAGGTTCCCTATTGTTCGAGCAAGAAACTCGATAGGTAGATGACGTTTCCCTGTGGGCGGTGGCTAGTTACGTAGTTGCCCAAAACGGAAGATAATTGGCTGGTTAAGCCCTCCTGTTGAGGGGCGTATCACACGCGAGGCGACGCAGCGTGCGCAGTCCGGTTATAGTATTGATGAGATTACCTTGTTCCAGGAGAGACAGGAAGACAGCTGTAGGGTTAGCGGGGTAGATTACAAGTGTATTTTGAATTTAAAGAACATAACACGAATATACCAGTAGCTCGAAGAAATCGGTGACGTCACCAGTAGGGATTTAATAGGATATCGCGAGCACAAGGAACATTGGGTTGAGAGTGGTGGGGAGGAGAAGCATGATAAAGGAGCTGATACGGAGATAAACTATAAACCAGTGGATCGAAAGAAGAAGGGGAAAGGGGCGTGGTTGCGCACGGAGAACGCCGGCCACGGCAAGTGTAAAAGGGGGAGGAGAACGGAGAAACAGGACAACTGTATAAGATCGTCGTAAGGGGTACGCAGCCGCAGGGGGCTGCGTGCGCTTCGGCCGCAGGGGGCCGTAGGGGAAGGAATATAATATAACATCACATTTATTACTATTGCATAATTTGTCAAAGGATTGTCGTAAGTCCCCACACTTGCGGGGCGAGGTAAGCAATACAAGGTTGTATATTGTAAATTGGTAGTAAGGGGAAGGGTAACAAGGGGAGTACAACCATGTCATACGGGAGAGGGTCGGGAGGGTGGGGGAACACCCTCACTACCCCACTACAGCACATATGCACCACACTGCCACCACACAGGGAGAAGTTAATTAAGTACAGCATAGAGTGGACCCAGGGGACAGACAACAAAATGTTAACACCATGGCCGCCTAATGGTAGTTTCGATCCATATGCCCAACACTCACTACTGAACCATCTGCACAATACATACAAGGGGAAGAAGTTGGCAAACCACGTGGAGGTGTTTAACTTATGGAGGATGTTCCAGGGGTCTCGACCAGGACCAAATGGAATGTTCACTATGGGGGAAACACCGGAAGAAAAGGAGATTAAGAAAGAAGGAACGGGTGGGGAAAAGGAGAGCGAAAGCACAAAAAATACGGGGAACGAAAGAAAGGGAGGAGAAAAGGTTGATAAATCAGACGACATAAAAAAGGAACCGAGCAATGAGATACCCATAACACCGGGAGTGAAAACAGAGGGAGGAGGGTTGTACCCTTTAAGAGAATTAGGAGAAATAGAAGGACAGTTAAGGGCGGCTGAAGGATTCTCAAACCCGGCATACAGCCCTCCACCATATGTGGCTCATGGGAAGATACCAATGGGGGAAGGGAGGATTAGAGAAGAGCAGACTGTAGAGATAGGAGACGATGAGTGGGTAGCTGCACAGATATTGTTGAAATTACGAGGCTCACTAACTGGAGAAGAAAGGGAGGCGGTAAGGAGAACAAATGAGGATAGTGCCAGAGAGAGTGAAATGAGGGGAGAGGAGCTACTACGGCAGAAGGAAGAGATTTTGGAGGAAAGATTAGCAAAACTAAGGGATGAGCAGAATGAACTGATCAAACAACTTGAGAGGGAGGAAAGAGAGAGAGTGAGGAAAAGGAAAGAAGGTAAGGACGAATTGGAAAGATTAAGGGAACGAAGCGAGGAACAAAAGAGAGAAGCTGAAAGGGTAAAAGCAGCAGCAGATAGGGTATCAAGAGTAGTGCTGAGAGAGAAGAAGAAGGAAGAAGAAGAAAAGGAAAAAGAAATGGAAATATGGAGGAGGAGGATAATATCTGAGACAGCTAAAAAATATGAAGAGGGGAAGGTAATAGAGAGTATAGTAGAAAGAGAAAGGGTGAAATGGGAAAGGAAGAGGGAGGATGAAAGGATATTGGAACAGATGAGCAACGAAGTAATGGAGGAATTAAAAAGGAAAAGAGAGGAAAATAGTAGGGAAATGGAGGAGAGAAGGGAAGAAGGAAGAGAAGGGAGGGGTAAGGAGAGTGAAAGATGGGGAGATGTATATAAAAGTAGGGAGGTAGCAACGACATCAGCACTAGGGGGGACAGTTGGTAACAACGAAAGGGGAGAAAGAGACCTAATAGATTTAAAAACAGTAACAATAAAAGGAAAAAAGGCAGAGTGGGGGGTGTCATTTATAAATGATTTTTGCAGTGAGGAGGAAGAAGGAGTGGAGAAGGATGGAAGAGAGAGTGAAAGGGAAAGCTTAGATAAACTGTACCTCACTAGAACAAACATAGATTCGCCCTGGATGAGTAGAAGAGGGGAGGAGCTGGAGAGAAGTAAGGAGGAAACGAAAAGAATAGGGGAAACACAAACCAATGAAACCACGCCACCCACATCTCCATCACGCCGCCCTCCCACGTCACTACCTACATGTTCAACCACCGCACGCTCTCTGCACAGAATAAAGCTCGCGCCCTTCATGAACGAACTTACACCGTATGCATGTCGGCTTAGGGACCTCCCTAGTCGCAGGCAAGACAGACAAATAAACATACCCATATTGAACACAGGAAATGATGAAAGAAGGGGAAAGGAAGAAGAGTGAGGTAGGGGCAGAGGTAGTAAGGAAGAATTTGAAGTAGTAAAAGAAATGGGGGAAGAGGAGGGGTGTGAAGACTCAATATCATGGAGCGTAAAGGGTGACAAAAGACAGAATTTAATGCCACTGTTGGAGAGAGGAGGGGTTAGACCACAGTATGTACCTTGGAAACATACGGATAAGGAAAATATAAAATGTAGGCTCCCATCACTAAGTGGAGGTGCGGGTAAGTGGATATATGAAATGGAAAAACACACCGCAGGACAGAAACTAGCAGTAGGAGATGTGAAGGGCCTGTTAATATCAATATTAGGGGATAGAGCGGATGACATTTGGAAAAGAGCGGGATTCCATGGGGTAACAATAACAAACACATCGCATGATGGGGCACCATTTGCAAACTGCAGACATGCGCTATGGCAGGCACTGAGAGTGCAATACCCAGACACCTCAGACATAGGAGCCATTACTTCCCGTAAGATGGGTGAAAATGAGGATCCTGTTGATTATATCCAGGACATTCAAGAGAAGTGGCGCATGGAAACTAGAGAACAATGGGACAAAACACCAGCCATATTTTATCATATACTAGTACAAGGGCTCCCAGAAGGAGTTCAGAAACAACTAAAGAAAGTAGTAGGAATGGAAGCAAAACCATGGCCAGAAATACAACTGACTATAGTACATCACTGCAGGACATGGCAAGGAAAGATGAAACAAAAGGAGGAGGACAGGAAAACAGAAGAGGCCAAATTAGTACAGAAAAAACTTACTAAATATACAATGGAAGGGGCACTAATAACTACGCCCACACCAATGGCCCAAAGCCCAACGCAAGTAGTGGCTGCACAAGATCCAGCTCAAATAGCGCCCCCACAAGGTGTAATACAGCAAGTGCCGCCTCTGCAATTACACACACCGAACATGGGAGGAGGGTACCCAATGCAAGGAACTGGGTATTATAGTTATAACAGAGGAAGAGGAGGGGTTATGAGGGGGAGAGGATATGGATATAATACCCAGCAACAGGGGGGGGGACTCAGAAATTACTACCCCACAGGGCAACCCGTATACCAGGACAACACAGGGAGCTTCCCATGGCAAAACAGGGAACCACCCGTGTGTTGGAGCTGCGGACTATTAGGACACATGTCACGTACATGTAGGGTCAGGCCAGGAACACCAGCATGGAATGAACAAGCACAACCTAGGACCTCACAAGAACAGCAGGGCATGCAACAACAGCAGATGTCACAACAAGGGAGTGACCAACCACAACAAACACGACAGCAACAAACCTATTCACTGCCACAACAACAAATAACACAGCAACTGACGCCGCCACAACAACAAGTGGCGTTAATACAACCACCACCCCAAAATGAACGAACACAATTGGGTGGGGTGTCGGTGTTGGGACACAACCCTTATACAGGGAATGGCCAATCATTGTACCCCCAATAGGCCAGCCCACAGACGGCCTTGGTGTGTCCCATCCTGTCAGTAACACCTAATAGTGCGGAGGAGCCACGCATAGAGGTAACGATAGGTGACAAAAAATTATCATTTCTTGTTGACACCGGGGCAACCCGGTCTTGCATAAGGGAAGGTAAATTTAAGATGTCAGGCGAAGCCATGAACACCCAAGGATTTTCTGGGGCTAAAGGGTTGGTTCCATTTACTGATAACGTTCCCTTATCTATTGGAGATTATGATCTGTCAGTCCCACTTTTGTATTATAGTGCCTCGCCAGTAAATATACTGGGGAGAGACATAATGAACAGGTTGAATATGACGATCTCCTTTACAGAGGATGGCATAATTTGCTCTACTCCAGGGATTAACATGCTCGCAGCACGACAGATTTTGCAAGCATACTGTGGACAGACAGCGATTAGGGCGGAGCCACTGGATGGCGAGATATTCCAATATGGCACAGACATGGCATTTGCATGGATGCCAGGGATAGAAGGGAAAATATGGAGGAGGCCAGCAGCCTATCTATTCCGACCAGAAACACCAGCTAATGAACTGGAAGGGAAGGTGTTTGCAGTGGACATTGAGAGCATTATTGCAACAGCTGATTATGTTGCTGTGCACGCCCAAGATAAAGAAGGGAGAGCCTGGAGGGCGGTGATAGCACTAGCAGAAGGGTGTAGGCTGACCCAGGTGTCAGATGAAGAGCTGTTCTCAGAAGAAAAGGAAGAAAATGAAATGGTGTTCATGATGAGTGTAGAAATATGGCTAAGAGTGGCTCACAAACAAGTAGCACAGAAAATTGCAATGGCACTTGAGGCACCCGCAGGCACCCCAGTCCCATTTTTTAAGGAGGATATGTCAAAGGTGCCCAAATCATTATGGACTATTAGCCCTTATGACGTGGGATGCATAAAAAGCATAGGGGGTGTAAGGATAAAATTGAAAAAAGGTGCCATATTACCAAGAGTGAAACAATACCCATTGTCAAAAGAGGCAGATGAGGGCATATATGAAACCATAACGGCCCTTATAAACAATGGCATATTGGTCCCCTCAGAATCACCATGTAACACAGCTGTGTACCCGGTGCGCAAGGCTAAAGGGGGGTCTTGGCGCTTCATACAGGACCTCAGACCCTTGAACAACATAGTAGAAGCAGAGTATCCAGTAACAGCAAACCCGGCCACAATATTGTGTGGCATTCCAGCAGAAGCATCACGATTTACAGTGATTGACCTTAAAAATGCTTTTTTCTCTATACCATTACACCCAGACTCACAAGATTTGACAAGCTTTACTTACCGAAATACAAAGTGGAAACATACCAGATTACCACAGGGGTATTGTGAATCACCCTCAATTTTCAATAGAGTAATACAGATGGATTTGGGTAACGTTGAGGTGGAAAGCACAGTGTTACAGTATGTGGATGACTTAATAATTTGCAGTACAAACGAAAGCAAATGTAGAGAGGACTCCTTAAAAATGTTGACAATATTGGCTGAAAAGGGGTATAAGGTAGACATGGAAAAGATACAATACTGTCAGGAACAGGTACTTTACATTGGCCAACTGATATCTCAACATGGAAGAAGGATTGCACCACAAAGAGCACAGGCCATCTCAAGCACTCCCGTGCCACAGACTGTGAGAGAACTGCAGCAATTTATGGGGCTGTGCAACTACTGTAGAGCATGGGTATTTGATTATAGCTCATACATAGGACCCCTGCTTGAGGGTTTGAAGGAAGCAAATAAAGGGGAGAAAAAGTTGGGATGGACTGTGGAAATGAGGGAGGCATTTGACGAATTAAAGGACGCGATATCAACTGCTCCAGTACTGGCATCCCCAGACTATGAGCGGCGCTTCTTTATATTTTCACATTGCGACTCAGCAGTGATGAAAGCAGTGTTGGCCCAAAAAACTAGCATGGGCTATAAACCAGTAGCATTTTACAGCGGTCACTTAGACCCTATAATGTTAGGCCACTTCTCTTGTGAACAAGGTCTCGCTGCAGCTGCTTTTGCAGTAGAAAAAGCATCAGCAATAACTATGGGGTGTCCAACTACACTATTTGTGGAACATGCATTATTTGCGATATTGAATAAACCTAAGTCCACACTAACAACACAGAGGGCATCAGGTTATGAGATTATTTTGTCTAAAGCTGAACTAGCAATTGTTAGATGTAGCACGGTTAACCCTGCAAGGTTCCTAGCAGAAGTAATTGAAGAGGGAGATTACGCCCACGACTGCACCCAAGTAACTGAAATGTACTCATGTACTAGGAAAGTTGAAGAAAACGCACTAGAGGGAGGTGAGCTTTTGTTTATTGATGGGTCATCAACTATTGATCAAGGAGATGGGATACGAAGGACTGGGGCAGCAGTAGTAAAAATGATGGAGGCGCCGGTGTGTGTGGCTATGAAGTGTGTACAATTACCACAGCATTACTCTGCTCAAGCCGCGGAACTAGTTGCACTAATATTGGCATTAAAGGAAAGTTTTAATAAAAGAGTAACTATATATTCTGACAGTGCATATGTTACATCAACTGTCCACTCAGGGCTATCAAAATGGAGAAGAAGAGGGTTTAGGAGAGCTGATGGCACTCCAGTACAACATGCCCTCTTGTTGGCTGAACTAATTGAAGTAATAAACGACCCCCAAGAACTAGCCCTGGTAAAATGCACCGCACACACAAATGGAGAAGACTACGTATCAAAAGGTAATGCAGCAGCAGACGCACATGCGAAATATGCTGCATATTTTGGTGAGATATGGAACCCCACAGACTCACAGAGAGGGAGAGGGAGGGGAATAGCTAGGGAGATGTTAATAAGAGAAGGGTACACCCATCTCCCAGCCACACAGATTATGGAACTACAAGCGGCTGCACCAATGGCCGAAAAAGAAGTATGGGTGAAAAGAGGATGCACAATGTCACCAACTGACGCACTATGGCGCCAGGGTGGCACTGGGAAAGTTGTAATACCGTTGGCACTGTTAAATACCGCCCTGAGCCAATTACATCACCCTGCCCATACAGGCAAGGAAATAATTGCAGCACGAATTAGAGAAGATTGGTTTTGTCCCGAGTTAACCTCTCATGTGTCAAATTTTATCAGCAATTGCCTCACATGTCAACAGTTTACGGCCGGTCATACTTTAAAAGTGATAAGAGGTATCATACCCCGGCCAGAAGGACCTTTTCGGCACCTTCACATTGACTATGTTGATATGATCAACATATGTCAAGGTAATAGGTATATGATTGTAGTAGTATGCCCATTTTCTAGGTGGATTGAAGCAGGGCCCTGTTCACACCCTGATGCGTTTAGAGCAGCCAAATTCATAGTAAGGGAGGTCTTCCCCAGGTGGGGAGTGTGCGAGGTGTTAAGATCAGACAACGGGCCCCATTTCGCAAACGAAATGTTCCAGCATATCACATCCCTGCTGAACATTAAACACAAATTTGCATGTGCATACCACCCACAGGCTAATGGTGTATGCGAACGCCTGAATGGCTTATTGAAGGAGGCAATTGCTAAAATACAACAAACAACAAAGAAAAGTTGGTTGTATTGCCTTCCGTTAGCATTGTTTGAACTTAGAAACAGGCCAGGGTCCGACCACCACCTCACCCCACACGAAGTGGTTACTGGACGCCAAATGCGCCTTCCCCTAACACCAACGTCAAGGGCATTCACCGACCACGAAAGTTCAGCGAATGTGTTAGGTGATGAAATGTATCAATATGTGTCTTCTTTGATTACTAGTGTCGTGTTTGTGTCTCAACAGCTCGAGCGCACACGGGGCGGGTCTACCAGCAACCAAGAAAAAGACGAGAATACAGAATTGGGAAAGGAGAACTTGTGCAAACTTGCCAAAGGTGACCACGTACTACTTCGCAATTTCAATAGGAAGTGGAACCAGAAGAGGTTCACTGGCCCCCATCTGGTAGAGGACGTATCAACAAGAGCAGTAAAACTAAAGGATAAGCGTGCCTGGAACCACCTACATGACGTAAAGATCTACAAACTGCAGACCCGCCCCAGCGCCAACGACAGATCCATTGGAAGAACAGCAACCACATCCCCTACAGCGGAAGAAAGTTTAACCACAGACAACGACCCAATTGTTCCCTCGGAGACAATAACTAACGAAGAAGGGAGTGATCCCCATACTGCCCACCCCATGATCACTCGCTCAAAGAGTAAAAATACTTCCGCCATTTGAGCACAAACCCCCCCATTGACTGCTAAGTACAGTTGTAACTAAAACTGAAGGACATGCTTGCACTAATACACATGTAAACACGTGAATGTTCTCTTTTTTCTCTCGCACATACAGGAACTGTGTAATATTGTATTGTTAAGAAAGCTAATTAACAAATTCAGTGTGCAGGTGTAGATGGTGCTGCCAGACGATAACTACCCAGAAGAATTGTCACACCAGTTCGTATACGAAATAAAGAGGCCAACATACTTAAAAAGGAGAAGGGTACGTGTCTACTACACAGCCTTCCTCCTGGCCATAGAATATCACATGCCCCACCTCCACCCATACTTGCCGGTCTTAAGAGACCCATCACTTAGAGTAGCGTGGGAGCAGCTCTTCGCCTGGGCACTGAATGACTACTTGATAGGGAGAGCTTAAAACTAACATTTAATAACAAGCACTTTTGAGAATTTTTAGGCGGGCAACTGTAACGTCGCAAGAATAAGCTGCCAGGACTGCAGCAAGGTAAGAGCAAAATGCCGGTGAAATTAGCACATGTAATAAAAATAATAGGGATTTTTATGATCACCGGGTTCTTGGCTGCCTCTGTCTGGCAGTACAGCTATGCTATCGATTTTATTGCTGCGCACAAACTTAATATACCCCCGCCCTCTGCTGCAACAGGTGTTACGTCAGGTGGTAATAGTAACATTGCACCCAAGAAAAATATAGTTAAACGCAGCACATACTCAGACAATAAAGGTATTGATAATTATGTACACGATTCAGCACATGTCACAAACAACATATGGTACCAGCACATGACCCGCATTGGTAAGCAGACAACTGAGGATAGCTGTTACGTTTGCTCATTAATACCATACGCCATGAGCGCCTCACGAACATTTGTTGCCACAGAAATAGATGAAAAAACAGCACAGTGCATAATATATTTGGCCCTGTTCCAAACGAAAGGAAGATTTCAAGGAACAGTGGTGCACATGACATGGAAAACGCGAGACTCATACCCATATGAAAACAACTTCCTCAAGACCTATCTGAGTTATCACAAGACCAGTTTACATGCCGAAGCATTCAGGTACATAACAAGTGGCCCTGCAAAAGGAGAAACAAAGAAGGTAACACTGCAGTATCTACCATGTGATTGGTACGCCACTGAAGTTCCGGGTAAACAAGGATGCTGGGAAAGGCCGCTACTGACGATAACAGGAAAGGTGTATCTGGACAACAGCTGGGAGATAGGAGTAATTGGCAGCAACATGGTAACAAAAGAAACTATCTCAACCATCGAGACACACAATCATCGATGTTGGACGACGTGGATCAAGTACGTACCTATGCTCACGTGGGTAGAAGAAGATGAAGACCCAATAACAATATTACCATTGACTGCGCCCAAAGTATGCTACCAGCATAAAGGAGAGGTGGATGTAGGATATAACACCAATTGTGCAAGTGTGATGGAGTTACCTGAGGGGGGTGCGGGAACAGCAGTAATAATGGACCATTATTGGGCCTGCGGAGAAAAGGCATATCATACACTGCCTCCCCTGTGGAATGGTGTGTGCACAATGGTACACGTCAATGTACCATCACTAGTGGTACCTAAGAAGCATGTCAATGTGGCGAAATTTCCTAAAATGGATGAAGGGGATAAGAGACGAAAGAGATCTGCACCACTCCAGAAGGAGCAAGAGAACAAGACCAACAGCGAGGATACTGTCCTAAATAGGAGAAAACGACAAGGAGAGCCACTGACAGGAAATTACCTGTGGGGAAGGTCGGAAACGGAACTAACGTCAATACCGCCAGAACACAGACTATTTAGCAGAGCAGCAATGTTTTTCTCCTCAATAATACATCCGGGACTGCAGGCATACGCAAACGCAAAATGGCTCCAAATAACAAGATGGGAACTAATGATGACCATCAATTCAACAGTAAATGGGTTCAACGCAATTAAAGAGGAGCTGCGAGCTGTAAGGATGGTAGCACTACAGAACAGATATGTACTGGACCTTCTCACAGCAATGGAAGGAGGAGTTTGTGCAAAGATAGGACAATCTTGCTGCACGTTCATACCTGCCAACGATGCTGACAATGGTACACTGACAGAAGCAGTTACACAATTGGCCCAGATGCACTCTAAAATGATGGACGAGAGTAACGGTGTAAACAAGGATAAGAGCTGGTTCTCACTATTATGGTCATGGATGCCATCTTGGCTGTCGGATGGACTGAAAATAATAGTGGGGTGTACTATTTTGGCTGGAGCTACTCTGATCATAATTAAATTTTGGAAAGCCCGAAAGGCACGCACGGCTGACGAGTTGCTGGAAATGGTGGGAATGCACCCCTTGATGCCAGCAGATGATGGTCAGCATACAGGGGTGATAATACAAGAGAGGGAGAAGCTGCGCACACAAATCATCACCAACCATCTAGATCCACCATCAGTGAAGATCGAGAACCCAAGGAACCCCAGGAGCTACATAGGAAGATGGGTATACTGTACTCCTGGAGGAACATGTGAATACATGTATTGGTCGTTTGAAGATCATGTAAACCATTATGGACATCTCGGAGGGATAACTAAGATATGGAGGGTAAGAGGAGATAACGAGAAGGATATGTTTGTGGTCGACAAGTCGACCAGAGGGGGGACTGAAGTGGGAGAATGGAAGACCAGGCTCCCGTCCTTCACCTCTCGCGCTTGGCCTAGAGGGTCACGGCCCAGACACCCGCCGCGAGAAGAGTTTGTCCAGTTACCAGACGACCAGGTACCATGGTACAGGAACATACGGATGTGTCCACCTGTTTGCCCAGCAGCCCGCACTGGCCATGTCGACACCTGCGGTTCGGATCAGCTAGACTAAAAAACCACACGTCGTTAGAGATGCCATGACGACCTAGACAACTGGAAGCACATCTGTACAAATACACACACCTAACATTCCCACAACAATCTACACGAAGAACATACTCAGTGCTCTGACGTAGGCGACAGGCATATTCACGGACGTGCATCTTTATTATTTTTACATAGGCTTTCAGAATGCAGAAACGCAAGATGCACCATGAATTCATCTATAACGCCGCTTGCTCACGCTTCTCTTAAAACCCGTTACCACCATGAGAGGTATAATAGAAACACGATACTGGTCATGGAAATATACGCCACTATAACCTAAAGCACCCATGCCCGAAATGGATCACTTATACACCAGGCCCAAGTAGGCCTCAGGCAAGAGTTCCCGTGGACATTAACAAAGCAAAAGTCAGGTTGCTGATCCCGCAGAATGAGCCTGGTGGAGCAACCAGCCAAGGTCGCAATGTTGCAAACCCACATCCAAGAACAAATCATCAAAGGTATAATGTTGCAACCTTGCACTCCGCGTACCAACGTTAGAATCATATCTACATATTAAACCAGACACACAGTGGAAAAGCAATATTAATTGTGCAGAATTCTGCCTCAAACACGGTCCCGCCTCACGTGACCAAGCCGAACCTGACGAGATGCCAAAGCCCAGGAGAAAGAAAGGCGTCTGGGTCCCTCGCTACGAGACATAGGCCGATACACTTGAAAGGCTTAATGGACATCTGCTACAGTGGGAGCGGTCAGCCTTCTACCTATGAATAAATCCTCACATTGTCTGCACGTACCCTTATTGAAACATTGTTGCAAACACAGGTACACCGAGAGCTGGGAACAACGGTGGTCCCAGGCTGGGGAGCTCACGGATGCACCAATCAGAACATGGGGCTCTTATCTCAGACGTCAGTAACATTAGCCAATCCTCAGGAGTCTTCATGTAACAATTCTTATGTATCTAATTATAGGGACAACCCAGATATACCACCTGACTACACCTTGACCACTAATATCATTCTCTATATGTGTACTATACTAACCCTACCACTCGAGCAACCAATTAAGAGTGGCGATAGGTTTTTTGTTAACTTTCTGAAGTGACGCAAGTAGCGCGTCATAATGTAGTAAAAAGGGCCTGCGAGCCCCAGGATTGTGTGTGTGTCAGGACGAACGCGTACGCTCCTTGACCCATCCCTGCCGTTTGCATAATAAACAGCAGAAGTTGCCTTGCTCCTTGTGTGTGCCTCATACTCTGTCTCGATCCGAGATATACACGGGAGGAGTTGGGGCCTCCCTGCCCGGAGGTCTGCGGACGGCCCGGCCGACCCCGGCAGAATTTCCCCCCGACAGGAAGATTTACATGATTTCCTACACATATCAAATAAAAACAAAACAAACATACATATTCTAACACCTGGAGAACTTTGTTCTTTGGATCCTGTTAATGTTTCAAGATATTTTCACCATCGCTTCATTGCTATGCTACATTTTATTTGTAATAAAACTGTTCCTCCCCTTGGAGAAGTGCAACACTTCTTTTGGAGAAAAGAATACCAAGCCAGAGGAGCACCACATATCCACATGCTTTTATGGATTAAAGATGCTCCTAAATTTGGTCAAGACAGTGATGCCACTGTTTTACAGTTTATTGAAAAATATGTCACTTGTGAAATTCCATCAGAAGCCACAAATAGTGATCTTCGTGCACAAATTTTACAATTTCAAAGACACAAACGTGGAAAATATTGTCCTCGCAAATACAAAAACAAAGGCAAATACTACACCAAATGCCGATTTGGTTTCCCTAGACCAGTTACAAATACAGGTCAAGTAAACAACCTCATGTCTTCATTTAGACATACTGTTAAAGGAAAGTCACCTAAAAATACATATAACATAAAAAGAAAAGAAGAAGAAAAATATATCAATGATTATAATGCAATCATTGCCCACTTATGGAATGCAAACATAGATGTGCAGTACATTGCAGACAATTCTACTGCAGTTGCACGATATGTCACAGCATACTTAACTAAAGCAGAAAAGACAGAGCTCCAAGACCTCTGGAATGACCTGTCATCAGATAAAACAGTATCTCAGAAATTATACAGCTTGGGCATAAAAATGCTCACCCATAGAGAATGTGGATCTTATGAAGCAGCTGATCGTTTAACTGGTACTTCATTGTATGGTAAATCTGAAAATATAGTATGGCTAAGTCTTGGTCCAGCTAAATCTAGAAAAAGAGTTCTAAAATCATATGAAGATATAGAAACAATAGCCAAACATGATCCCAACAGCCAAGACATTTTAAAAAACAATTTATTGGACACATACTACCCAAACAGAAGTAGTACTTTGGAAAACATGTGCCTATACCAAATAGCCCAAAACTACACATACAAAAATAATATGAAACCCGATGAAAAAAAGGTAAATATGGAGTGACAGACTGTGAAGGCAGCTTAGTTAAACTCACTAAACCAAATTTAATTAATCATATCAAATTGTCATTGAAGACTCCTCAACATAAAGAAGTATATTACATGTCCCTGCTACAACTCTTCAAACCATGGAGAAAAGAAGAACAATTACTAGATAACTATGACTCATATGAGGATGCTTTCAAAGCAAATGAAAGCACTATAACTGATGTAAACTTTACACAGTACAAAACAATGTTGCACAATGAACAGCAACATGAAGAAGAACTCCAAGCCCAACTAGATAACGATATTCCTGACAGTAGTCAACCTTCTGTAACAGGAAGCCAAGAACCACTGGGAGAACCACTAATAACAAATGAGGCAGCATTAGCTATGATAGAAGTAGAAAACACCATGTGTCAGTATGAAGATAACGAAGACTTATCTATACTACAATCAAAACTAAACAATGAGCAAAGTAGCATTTTTCAAGAAGTAACAAAACAAATTGCACATGGTGTAAAACATGAAAATAAAGAATGTTCCTGCCATAATTATAAACCTATACTATTGTACGTCAGTGATGAAGCTGGTTCTGGCAAAACATTCCTAATCAAAATCATTAGTAAATTCCTTCAACAATTAACAAACAACAAACTGTCAGCTGTTGTCACTGCCCCCACAGGTTTAGCTGCCTACAACATAGGTGGTGTTACATTACACTGATTACTACTATTACCAGTAGAACAGCAGAACAAATTAGACTATTACAAACTTTCTGCAGAAGCTGCAATGGAATTACGCAGAGTATTGAAACAAATGAAAATGCTACTAATAGATGAAGTGAGCATGGTCTCCAACCCGAGGTTAACTTTGATTCACCTCAGATTACAAGAAGTACTCAAAACAGACTATGAAGAGCTCTTTGCAGGAAAACACATTATTGTTTTTGGAGATCTGCTTCAATTAACACCAGTAAAAGGTGAATCTATTTTTAAAACATTAGGGCACAAACTCTGCCGTAAAACTGTTGGCAGCATTGGAAATGTCAACCTTTGGCAACATTTCCAATACAGAGAATTAACAGAAAACATGCGCCAATCTGCAGATCTAACTTATGCCAACATTTTAAAAAGTTTGAGAGTTGGTATACTTTCTAAAGAAGCAGAAGCAACATTGAAAACCCGGCACATTAATGCACTTTATGGCGATAATGCATGTGCTACAGATGTTATGGAACAATTAGCCCACAAAAATGTCAATTGTATGGCCTTAATGCCAACTTTTGCAAGCTGTTTCAAATTCAATGAAATCATGCTAATTAAAGAAATGCAACCAATAATGGAAATTAGCGCCACAGACAAACTAGATGTACATGGTATGACACTACCCATGTGTGACCAAGCCACAACAAGACTAAATAATTTAGAAAAATCAATCTCAAACACAGCAGGCTTAGAAAAGATGTTAAAATAATCCTTAAATTGCAGAGTAATGCTTCAACGTAACCTTGACGTGGACCAAGGACTAGTTAATGGAGCACTGGGTACAGTTGTTGGCTTTCAAACATACCCACGTGACAACAAAATTCAGTTTGTCAATATACTCTTTGACAAACTTTCAGAAGTAAAACAGATAGGACACTCAACAGCTAGATTCCTTCTCTTCAAAGATATGTATGTACGCAGTGAACAATTTTCTCTAACTCTTGCATACGCAGTCACAATTCATAAATCACAAGGTCTTACCCTAGACAAAGCAATGATAGATATTGGTAACACAGTCTTTAAAGAAGGCATGAGCTACGTAGCACTATCACGCTTACGTAAACTTGACGGTCTATTTCTAATCAACTTTGATGCAAGTAAAGTAAACGCTGATATTCCTTGAATTTTAGAATATAATAGACTTCGCTCACTATACACTCCTCATCTAAACACATATTCTGTTCCACAAAAACTAAAACATTGTAAAAGAAAACTAAATCAAACAGAAATACAACAGGACGTCACTGCAAATCCCCCAAAGAGAGTAAAAGAAACTAATACTTCATCAAGTACCACAAACAAAAAAGAATCAATCAGAGAAAGTAAACCAGGTACTTCTTTAAAGAAGGAAGACAAACTCCAAAAAAAGCAGTTAGATACAGAACTACCTGGACCATTTAAATTCTCAAATATAGTTGGTGTAAGTTGCTATGCAAATGTAGCAATATTCTATTTCAATTACCACCAATTGTTGACAACATTTACTCACACAGTACAGACCCATTGTGTTTGCAAATGTTAGTACTTCACAGAAATGCAGCAAACAATCCTGACAACACATATAGTGTTTTTGGAATAAGACGACAATTGGACTACTGTGCTGGAATGGTGAAATTCACTATAAACTCACAGGAAGATCCACAAGAATTTCTAATGTACTTACTACAAGTACTGGAAAACAAAAACATACCTATAAATGAAATCTTTCAAATTTCATACATTTGGAAACATACATGCACTCTCTGCAACAATGTGACACAAGAAGAAATCCCCAATGAACGCTTCATGTATATATCAATACCAAATTGTGAATCCATTCCATTTCAGCAACTTGTACAAAATGCAAACCATGGTAGATTATGCTCTACCTGCAATTCAGATAATCGCTCCACGTTAGTAATACAAACACATAGTAAATACGTAATACTAATGCTCTATGTTACAATGCAGATGGTACCAAAAACAACTGCAAGCTGACTGGATTCACACATGGTCAAATATCACTTGGTAAGAAAACCTTCACAACAATAGGTATAATCTACCACGCAGGAGCCACAACCAATTCAGGGCAGTACACTGCATACATAAAAAAAGAAATGTGCATGGTTTGAATGTAATGATAGTACCATTACTCTAAAGCAGAGATTACCAGCAAATCTTACAAACGATTATTTGATGTTCTTAAAACCAACATTTGATAAATAAACTGTATTTAAACCTTTAAGTAAATGGGTGTTACAAAACTATAAACTGTTAGAATACTCCAAAAGCTATCTAACTGCTCAAAGATTCTACAACAACTAATCAGATAAATGAATACCACTAAATTAGACCAGAAAATACACAGTTAGAATACGCCAATTGGTATCTAACTGTCCCAAAATTATAAATTTGTGTTAAAATAATATAAACTGTTAGAATACTCCAAAAGCTATCTAACAGCTCAAAGATTCTACAACAACTAATCAGATAAATGAATACCACTATATTAGGCCAAAAAATACACAGTTAGAATACGCCAATTGGAATCTAACTGTCCCAAAATTTAACAATATCCAAATAGGTAAATCAAAACCACTAAAATATATTAAAAAAATAGACAGTTAGAATATGCCAATTGGTATCTAACTGCTACAAAATTTTATAATATCAAAACAAATGAAGAATCTGTTACTGCTCCAAAAAAAATACAACAAAGCAAGGTATAAAGCATTAGCCAGAAACAACAAGTGAACACTGAAAACAAACAAACAAATAAACTGTAGCATAACAGAAAAAGGTTTTTTTTTAATCCAACATGGATTTTTTTTTCTCCCACAGACCCAATGATTTTAGCAACAAATACAGAAACTGAGCAAATTGCACAGTACTCTGATTTGTACTCTACTAAATATGAGGGTCAAAAAAAATAAAAGTATATTGCTTGTACAATGTAATAAGTCATTACAAAATACTAATACTAACATGCTATTTTCTTTTATCACAGAAATGAAGAAGAAAAACATGGACTCCCATTAGTAGACCAAACAGTAAGTATACAATAATAAGGACAACCATAGCAGCATATCACATCTATAGTATCTAATACCTTTGTTCCTTATACATTTGTTTTTCACCCAAAGTTATAAGCAAATATGAATGTGATATGCTGCGGTGGTTGTTGCCAGGGCATAGAGTCAGAGAACAATACGGACAGCGTCCTCAGAACAACCCCTACAAACATTTCAGGACACCGGGAGTGTTCTCAAAAACATCTTCAGAACACCCCCATTTTGTTTACTTGCGAACATTTCAGGACACCGCGCATGTTCTTAGAACACATTCAACTTGACAGAGAACAATACGGACAGCGTCCTCAGGACACCACCTACGAACACTCCCCGGACACCGCGAGTGTTCTTAGGACAGTTTCACTTTGCTTGCGAACAAAACGGACACATATTGACTCCTTAGAACACCCCCTAGTCAGTTTATTTAGAACATTTCAGAACACCCGTGATGGCCGCAAACAAATCGAACACAAAAAGAACGTCTAACACATAAAAAACACAACTTTCATCCTATCTCATACACTCCCACCCTCCCCAAACACTCCTACACACCAACACACTCTACAAAATACACATTTTGAACAAAGTTTCATTGCGCTGTCCGGGGACGTCCGCAAATCCAATATGGCGGGCGCTACCGAAAAATCTGACGCGCTTCACGCTCCACGCCGTCCAATCAGCGAACACTTTGCATGTCCGCGAACATCACGCAAGACGATTGGCCAATCAGGACACTTTCCGCGGAGCGAACAGGAAAGTGTAACCGCAAACCGAACACAGATATCACTAATTTTTTTTGACCTACTTTTTGGTCATTTTAAAAAAAACTACTGGACGGATTTTCACCAAATTTGCAAAAGCACGCTTTCGGGACCAAGTCGCTGCTCCTGGTCCAAATTTGGTGAAAATCCGTCCAGCGGTTTGGGCTGTATGCGCGAGCAAAATTATTTTCCCATTCACTCTATGGAGAGTGAGTATAATGTATACAAATATGAGCATATAGAGGGAAGGTAGAGTAATAAAAATAAAACTATGACAAAGTGCTGATAACCATAATGATTATCTTCATGCACAGAAAGGATTGCTCTCTTTCAAGCCTGTATCTTCCGCTATGTACATGTTTCATATGATGTGACAGGACCCTAAGTCTACAAATATAGTACCTTTTCAATTTTTACTTCCTGACTGTTACTGAAGAAAACTATGTGGCTTCGATATGTCAGTAAAGGATAAAAAGGGAGAGCCAGCCATGTGATGTCATCAGTTATGTCATCAATGACATTTGTGATGTCATCTTTGATGTCCTGGGTGTTGGTGTTGGCAGTGCACGGTGGCGCGAGTTATGGTTGCTTATGTTACCATAACTGGCGAATTTCAAGGGTTTTTCGGTTTTACTTGGAACCATAACGTCCCTTTAACAAAGTTTTTCTCACTGAATTTCATAGGTTTTTAGTAGCGCAACTTAACCATAACGTCCCTTTAACAAAGTTTTTTTCACTTAATTTCATAGGTTTTTAGTAGCGCAACTTAACCATAACGTCCCTTTAACAAAGTTTTTTCACTGAATTTCATAGGTTTTTAGTAGCACAACTTAACCATAATATCCCTGACATGCAACATAGAACATACTAACCCCCTCGTAGTGATTTTCATGTCCGCGGACTACCGCCATGTCCGCGGACACATCAAAAATCTGAGCGTGGTGAATGTAAATTTAAATAGTGTGCCCCATTTCCCCTTTGAAGTTGGCTCTGAAAAGAGCTGTTTTTTTTTTTTACAGATGCTTGACAGACACCTGTTATTTTATATTTTTTTTCTTGTTTTTTTTTCTTACTTTACTCCTAAAATCTTCACATAACCTTCTCCAAAGCAACCCTTACATTCCAAAATAGAAAGCCATTTCCGGTAAAAGATAAAGAAATGCCATCTTCTTTAAAATTAACAGCATTACTGGCATCAATATTCTCATTGTTACAGAAGAACATACCAGCTCAAAGCATGAAGGCACACATGCCTCGGTTGATGACACACATAGCAATGTTTTGCTGAGGACAAAAAACTGAACTATTGTCCCATATTGCCCTAGGTAGTAATCCAGAAAAAATTACTTTTGCATTTGGAAGGATCTTCATTACGGCTTGAACCAAGCGTTCCAAATCAGCCAACAAAGTAGGGGCACTGACGTTGCCCAAATGGAAAGCACCATAGTGCAAAACTACCATATGCAGACTGTTCATCGTGGCCATATCTGCACAAACTTGTACAATTCCCTGTACATTGCAATCAGGCACAGTGCTCCACACCACCTCCACTCCTTTCACATCAAGTTCTTTGCAACATGCCTACATTCAGCGTACTGCTGTAAACCATACACAAACATATCTCCGAGCACCAACACCCTGACTTTCTCCACTTCTGCCATCTTCACCACACACAGTCTCTTTGAACACAAATCCACAACCTCGACATCTGATTGTCTGATCCGTATAGTCTTCTTTCCATGTTGGATTTCCTGGAAAAACCTGGATGTACCACGCCCTGTCCACGAACAGCCGCGGTGTCCGCGGACGGCTTCCACTTTACCCTCTGTACCATTCCCTCATTGCATACAGCTAAGCAATCACACAATACGAATAACGTCCTCAGAACACCCCCATTTTGTGAATTTTCGAACATTTCAGGACAATTATCATTTCATTATTCAACATATTAACATTACAAATATTATACTTTTATCTTGTACTCTGTGCTACCTTAGCACCCAATGCTATCTTTCTCCATTAGTAGCTCAGTATACTACATAGAATCCCATAATACAATGCTATTTATATCAATGCATCGTTCAAAGCACTAATAACGGTCTGATATTTATTGCAATATCCTTGACACTTTTTTCGGAACTTATAATAAAAATCCCTAGTACACAAATTCCATGAAAAGTTCATACACATGTGATGTCATCAGTGATTTCATCAATGACATTTGCGATGTCATCTTTGATGTCCTGGGTGTTAGTCTTAGCAGTGCATGGTGTTGGCGCGAGTTATTTTTCATAGCTTACCATAACTTGCTATTTTCAGGGGTCTTTCGGCTGTACTTAGAACCATAACGTCCTTTAAACAAACTTTTTTTAATATCACGCAAACAATATACAAACATGGCGTGCAAAAACCAACTTCTACAGATGGCTTTACACAGAATGTGGCAAAGTAAGAATTTATGCTCGTTCACAGTGAAGGTCAGCTGCTTCCATTTTTTTCTCGGGCCCCGGAGAGGCTCACGAAGCAGACTATAAGGTTGTATTGTGTTTTGACCTTGACAGACAGAGATTGTGATGAAAGACTTCTCTTGAAGGAGTGTTGCTAAAACGTAAGAGAAGATAAAGATGAAATTTCTGAAACAAAACCACTTTTACATATTATATCACTATGCGAAAGATCGTTGGCACACGCAGAGTCGTATTTTGGGACTGCACCACTCGTAGAAAATGAAAATTGCAATTGTACTGTAAGTAACCATTTAGATTACTTTATACCAAATATAATTACAATAGCGTAGCATTAAAGACCGCTGAAGTTGAACTTGTTCGTTGAAAGTGGCATAATGTTTTCTACCGCACACTATCACCGCCGAATTGATCCCCTGTCGTTTAGAGGGCTCTGAAAAAGGCAGACGACACAGGGTGGGTTAATAGAAATAATTTAACCTGTCTATAGGCGATCAAGCGCTCTACTCGCTGTGCCACTTCACTGTAGCCTGTCAAGTGGCACAGCGAGTACAGCGCTCGCTTTGACATCTGTGCACAGCTTGCTAACGCAAGTTTGAATCCCGGCAAGGTGAAACTCAGCCTTTCATCCTTCCGTGGTCGATAAATGAGCACCACACACCGTGGTTAATAATAAGCACCGCTTACATACCTCACAGTTCTTAGCGCTATATGAATGGGAAAATATTATTATTTTATTATTAACATACTCTGTTGCATCAATAGCAAATAGTTTCACGCCCTAATAAATAAAATGATGATTTTTAATGAAGATCGGCTGGTGAGACTAATTTATGTTTTTTAAAACAGGTACGTTGCCCCATTTTGTCTATGTCACGATTTACAGACTCCAGCGGATGGGGTCTTCAACTGCCAGGTGCAAGTCCAAATATGCAACTTCATGACCCTCACCATTTTATGGGACAATCGCCAAGGACCAATATGCCCTTACGCAGTACTAGCGGCTACAAACAACATACCAACCAATAGGGTGCTCTAATGGCTCGTTGTTGGAGCAACCTTCTGATTATCAGAGCGACCATTTACTGCTTTTATCATAAACTAACAGCCTATCTACGGCAAAGGAACAACGCGTGGCTCCAAATAGAGACAATAGCAAATAGCTGAATATTCACTAAACATTTCATGTGAAATAAATGTACTTTACCAAATGTACAATCCTGCTGTTTACTTTTAAACCACAGTTTCATATTCCGAATTGTGGCGCACTGAGTTGTAAGCTGATCTAACACTCTCTGTACCGCAAAAGAACATCGCGTGTCTCAACATGAACTTTTGCGGATCGACAACAAAGACAAATGCAAATTGCTGAATATTCTCTAAACATTTGATGTCAAATAAATGTACTTTACAACATTTACAATCTTGCTCTTTGCTTTTAAATCACAGTTTCATATTCCAAATTGAGGCGCGCTGTGTTGTGACACAATGTGTGTTGTCTTCCGGGTTCTGTGTAAAGTCGCGTAGTACTGGAGACGACTGGGCGCGTTTCATTACGCACCCTGTAACGTCACGGAGAAAGGCGGGGAATATGAATGCTTTGATAATATCAGGCTTAGGGGCGGGAGATACGATTTAGTGTCGCAAAAGCAAGTCAGCCAGGTCAATAGCGCCAGTCATAGGATTATCACATAATGTCGACGCACACCAGCCGGATTTATCGTTTCTTTAGTGGACAAAAATTCGGTTGACGCCCCTAGGAAATTGTACTATTAGCGAACAAAAGGAGTGCTCTTAAAACACTTTCACCCTTACAACGAACAATACAAACAACGTTCTCAGAACACCCCCATTTTGTGTAATTGCAACCATTTCGGGACACTGCGAGTGTTCTTAGAACACATTCAACTAGACAGATTATAATACGGACAGCGTCCTGAGGACACCCCCAGTTTGTGTATTTACGAACAATTAAGTACACCGCGAGTGTTCATAGCTCATTTTTACCTTCCTTGCGAACAAAAATGACACATACTCCGTCCTCTAAACACCCCACCATTTAGTTTATTTACAAAATGCCAGAACAGCCGTCTTCTCCGCGGACAAATCGAACGCAACAAAAAGGTCTAGCACATAAAAAAACAAAACATTGAACCTATCTCATACTCCCCAAACCTCCCCAAACACTCTTACACACCAACACACGGCACTAAATACAATTTTTTATCCACGTTTCACTGCGCTGTACGCGGTCGACTGCGAATACAAGATGGCGGGCGCCACAGAAAATCTGACGCGCTCCACGCCCCTCACCGTCCAATCAGTGAACACATTGCATGTCCGCGGACATGACGCAAGCCCATGGGCCAATCGGGGTGCTGTCGCAGAGCGAACAGGGAAGTACGTCCGCGAAGCGAACGCATATATCACTAATTTTTTGGCCTTACATTTTGGTCATTTTTTTAAAAAATACTGGACAGATTTACACCAAATTTACAAAAGCACGCTTTTGGGACCAGGCCGCCGCTCCTGCCGCAAATTTGGTGTAAATCCGTCCAGCGGTTCGGGCTGTAGCCGTGCGCAAAGTTTTTTCCCATTCAGTCTATGGGAAAAAAAAAAGTTTTGGGACCCCCTCTATAACTTTTCCCCCTCTGGACGAATCCTCACCAAACTTTGCAAAAAAATCCAGAGTGACCCAACTACTTTTTTTGCAAAGTTTGGTGAGGATCCGTCCAGGGAGAGCGAAGTTATAAGCCGCCCAAAAAGTGCTCTTCCTATGGAAACAGCAACTTAACCATAACTACATGGCCACTACCGTGGCCATGTAATGTGCCGCAGAAAAAAACTCAATGAAATATAGCTGTGGCTATGAGCAATGAGTCATTTTAGAAAATGTTTTTCAATGTAATTACATTGTAATTGGGTACCTATATTTGATGGATGTTATTTCATTGTATTTGTATATTCATATGTGATAAGTAATCTTCGAAGGACTGTTTTGGAGTACACTAAGTGTAGTATGGTAGCCCATTTGATGTGATCTCTTTATTTTCATCAATCTTACATAACTATTTTTAACTACCATTGTATCACTACTGTCTCTTGTGTCATTCATATTCCATACTCAGATATTTTTATGTATTTTTTAAATCTAATAACCGTGTGTGCACAGTATCCACCTGTTGCGCTGTGTTGCTACCTTCAGTGAAAAGTGGTACCCTGTGCAGCCACAGCTATATACTGGCAAATGGCACAGCGAGTTTTCTTGGACGTGTGATCTCCACAGCTACGAGAGGGTTTTAATATGAGAGGACTGAAGCAATACAAAAAAAGGGAGTGATTGGTCTTTTGAGGAGCATGCCTCGCCACAGCCACGGGCTGGTGTGTTTATCCATGACTATACTACAGCTACCCGGTGCAGAGAGTTTCTATCTGCGGTTAAAAGTGGTACCCTGTGCAGCCACGGCTATATACCAACAAGTGTCAGGTGTTCGTGGACGTGTCTGAGCCCCGGGTAGTAAGAGCCGAGCTGGTGAGGCATCTCTATAACCGCATCTATACCAAGCACATGCGTGTGAGCGTCAATGCTTTTTTCACTTTTCGTTGGTTGTTCTGATAAACACTGCTACTGTTATAGCCATGTGGACCGTACATTTTCTGTGCAATAATCATATTTGTATATGGATGATACAACTCTGAATGTTACACTGTGCATTTCATGCTACCAGTGACAACATATGATTGCCATTAATCAGTTGTTTGTCATTGGTTTATTAAAAGTATTATTTGATAATATGTTGATAATAGGGCTTTTTGATATTTTTTTATCTTACTGTATTTGTTAGCAATTAAGTGGTCCTGCAGTATATGTAGAAAATGGGTGAGAACAATTGTTAGAAGTTGTCTATTAGGAGAGAAATGTATTTCAGGAGTGGTGTATGACATATAATCACTAAGTATACTTCCTGCACTCAAAATACAAGAATGATCACAGAGCAGTAGAAATGTGATTTTATTTACAATGTTTTTCTAATCACTTATGGTGTGTATTAAAATGTGTTTTGGAGTGATCTGAAATGTGTGTTTTAGAAAGATTTCTTTGCTGGAGTGAGTTATGGTGTTGTTTTGGGAAACCTATTGTTTAATTTCATGACAAATATGTTATTACATTTACATTCCTCTTATGTAAAAAAGAAATAGAATGTTTTCCGGTACAAGTTGCCCAAAGAAATGCAGGCGTACTGTGGGTTCAGCAATGCAATTTCAGTCAACAAATAATATAGGTATGGGTGTGTTGTGCCTACTCTGTTTTGTTTTTGTAAAATAAGGGGATAAAAACTATCACCACAGTGTTATTGGAATTAAGGCAGAGATCCTTAGCAGAACACCATACCTGAATAGAAGTCAGACAGTGAGGTATGAGAGAGGCAGAAGATGAGTAAGAGGAGGGAAGCTTAAAGGAGAGCTGTGTGTTATCAGCACAGCATTTGAAGTGAGGAGAGAAGGTAGAGATCAACTGGGCAGAGGTGCAAGATAAATATTGAAAAGCCATGACGATAGGATAGATCGCTGAGGAACGCTGCAGGTAGATAGAGAGATGGAGGTTAGGAAATAACCCAGTTGCACTTGGGAAGGGTGGTTAGAAAGGAAGGAGTTCAGCCAGGTCAGTGCCCGGACTGGGATGCCTAGGGTATCACAGAGATTATTTATGAGGATGGCATGATTGACTGTGTCAAAGGCAGATGAAAGATCAAGACAGATCAGAACAGAGGGAGAGTTGGAATCAAGATTTGCGAGCAGGTCTTCACAGATATTCAGGAGAGTAGTTTCTGGGCCTCTGGATGCTCTGAAGCCAGACTGGTGGTCTTGGTGACAGCCTACAGATTTGGTGTGGTGGATCAGTTGGGGTTTTACCAACTTCTCCAGGAGTTTGCCCAAGAAAGGGGTGATGGAGATAATTATCCGGGCAGGAAGGGTCAGCAGATATTTTTTTTTTAGGAGAGAGTGCACAAGGGAGGGTTTGTTGGTTGGAAAGGTAGGGGGATGTAGGGTAACCGGTGAACAGATAGGTCCTTTTTAAATGTGGAGGCCCATCATTACATGAATGAGGTGCAGAATAACTCTCACACCAATAACCAGACCGACTCAGGAATTTGGCAAACAAAAGCTGTTTTATTGTCAATTGTCTAAAACAGGGAGTACAACGGACATCAACGGACATCTCAAAGCATAATTTCAAAGCATCACATGAAAAAACATCCTTATTTCCTGGGAGGATAGCTCAGTGGCAACGTGCTCGCCTTGGAAACAAGATGACACGGATCAACACAGGTTTGATCCCCAGGTCCGCGCTTAGAAACCTCTGGGTATTAAGCGCGTTATAAATACCCTATCATATCATATAAAATCATATAATTTAGAAAAAATGTGTCATATGTGACGTCATACTATGTGGCAAACTAAGAAAACCTACTTGTGATTGCTATAGGTCTACGGGCAACATCTAGGTATACTTTCTTTAGTGTATTGCATTGTGATTGGATTCTATAATCAGGTGGACAACTTATGCCCACCCCTTGTGAAAGTCATCCTCAATATTTGTTAGATATACAACACACTATGGGCTCTCAAACTATAATGCTCTTTAATACATGTCTCTCTATAATTGGTTGGCACGCTTGTACCCTTCTGGAATATTCGACTTGCTAGCGGCTCGCATGCTGGTACCCCAGGGGTTTGTGGGTGGACTTGATCATGCCTCCCCACCCAATTAGCCCACAATTCCATCATCACTCATGCTGTATGCCATTTGAATTGTCTTTGAATGTGGCCTTGCAAAGTATCACTGCTGCTGAGAATAGAAGGGAGTGTGAGCACGTTCTTATCTTCATGTCTCACTGCAGCTTGCCCATTTTCTCTTTCCATCCATCCCACATTTCAGGAGCCCGCGTTTCAGCTCATTTCTTTGCATTTAATGATATGAAGTGAATAAAACTTGGCACTCATAGTGTTTCCATTGCACCTTAAGAGGAGCTCACCTCGTTTCTCACGTCTTTGTATCTCCTTGAATAGATAAGCAGTTCTTGGCTGCCCAAACTCTTTACACTAGGCAAGACAGCTTTCTCGTTCCTTCCATGATTTTCAGCTGTTTTTCTCTATGCACCACAGTTTCAGCCCTTCTCTTCCATGGGTCCTGGCTTACTAAAGTTGCGACATCCAGACTCTCTCTCTCTCTCTCTCTCTCTCTCTCTCTCTCTCTCTCTCTCTCTCTCTCTCTCGCTCTCTCTCTCTCTCTCTCTCTCTCTATCTCTATCTCTCTCTCTCTCTCTCTCTCTCTCTCTCTCTATCTCTATATATATAGAGATAGAGAGAGAGAGAGAGAGAGAGAGCGAGAGAGAGAGAGAGAGAGAGAGAGATAGAGATAGAGAGAGAGAGAGAGAGCGAGAGAGAGAGAGAGAGAGAGAGAGAGAGAGAGAGTCTGGATGTATATATATATATGTATAGATATATATAGACGGCACCACCTGCAGTCTATTTACTACGTATAACCAGCCTTCATGATTACTTAGTCTACTTGCTTTGCAGTTATAAAGTGAATGCGTTTTTTGTTTTCACACAAAATAACTGCACCACACAGTAATCTTTTTCAATGATTTGTATTGATAAGGTTTATGCAAATCACTTAGGTGCCCCTTGTATTGACACGTGTTTCGGCTTCACTAGAGTCTTTTTCAAAATAATAGGGCATGTGTTCAAATCACATATCCGGTCTGGAAAATAATGTCATGTGGCTATAATCCACCTTAAACACTCGGTCTCGGGTTACAATGCCTCCTTCAAACAGTGTCTTCCGAATTACACGCGTCGGTCGAGTGGTTACAAAATGGTTTTGCAACAAAGCCCAGGTTTATGAGAAAATAAATCACAAAACTACCAGATGGGCATCCCCAATGCCTTTGAGTAGTCACTTTAAAGGGAGCTTGACGAACATTAATGAGCAGAGTGTTAATTGACATAGTTTATTGCAACAAAATAATTTCATAGTCAATAAACTGATGTGATAATGAAAATACTTTCAGTATGTTCATAAACCCACAATCATACCATGATAACAAGTTCAAAGTTTGATACAATTGTCCCACAGGTCTTAGCAAAGGCAGATGTGACCCACGACCAATCTTCTAGATTTTTCAATTGTGATGGGACATTCTAGGGATCAACCACTCTTCCATTGGCATCTGAAATACAATATTTTTTAATTGTCTAATGAGAACAATACATTTTTAAGGTTTCAATACATTTTCTTTTCTTGTTTTAAGAAACTACGACATTTGAGAAGAGTCACCAAGGTTATGAGCATCAAAGCACAAACATCTTAAAAGGTCCATTTAGTCCCAGACTAGGCATGAAACAAATCAAAATTGATCACCATGTTTTCCTCGCTTTCATCAGAAAGATCCACTCAGTCAATTTCCCCTGAATGAATAAGACATAAGGCTGGGATCAAAGAAAATATCTGGATCAATTGTGTTGCATTGAAACAAATAGATTTCTTAATTTGATGCATATTCCCAATCCCAATCACTGCTCCAGTGAAATCATTTCTGATATTGTGAGTGGTAATCTGTGCATTAGCCTCTTGTTTATGAGAGCTTAATTTAAAGACGGTCGCACAAAAGCCTTGTGAAGATCTCTCTCCAGTAAGGAATCTCGTCCATCGACATCACTAGCACTAGTTGTCTCACCCAGATTTATGTCAGGACAGTCTTATTTATCGTCGTCAGTCTCATCCTCAATAGGGTCTAGCAATTTAGTGATCAAATTAAATGGAAGCAAACATTTTGTCGGATGCTTCTTCTTTTGTTTCCTTTTTTGCATCATATATTTTGTTGGTTTTGTTGTATTGTCGGGAAGGACTGGGGTGTTTGTTGATCGAGGTAGACTCTCTGTGTTTGCCTCACTCACCGGCAGCTGATTGTTCAAGTGAATTACTTCTTCTGACAGTAAGAATCTTTTTTTGTATTTTTCTCGTAAACTTTGTCCTTGTTCTATCAGTTGTTTTTCTGGATATCTCCACTGGATCAGTTATGGAAGTACAGTGAAGGATGTTATCCAATGTGCTCGATCTTTCAGAATGTGTGGTAACAAAAAGATCACATGTATAACTCAGCCTCTTGTTGGTGTGTGGTGCTGTACTTGAAATTACAACAGAGCGCGAGGGCTCATTGTAATTGTTCAAAATTAGGTCTTGTATATTTGACTCTTCTTATAAACCCTTCACAATGGACGATCTGTCTTTGACACTGTCTATATTGAATTTTCTTTTAATATGGAAGAGAGAAGAATAGAATTATGTTGAATTAATTCCTTAATGTTATCGTAAAGTCGCACAATAGATTGCAGGATCAAGTGTAGCGCCAATACAGAAATCGGGCCCAAAATGGCACCACTTGGTTTACAATCAATATTATTCATAATAGTTTTGTATTGACCTTGTAAAATTACAGGTGAATCTTAGAAAGTTAGGAGACACCTTAGGCAATGAAGACAGTCGAACATGAAAAAGAAAAGCATCTTCCTAGGAAAGAACTTATATAGTTCCTGGCAGATTCTCAGGAAGGATTCCTCTAGCACTCGTGAGTCAGCTTTCTTTTGTGTTGTATCAGTAGGAACATTATTTCCAGAGGGCCAGAAGGATTCTCTAATTGTTCTTTCTAAATTATCCCTAGATGTCTTGCCCTTGGGATTGAGAGGCTCATTTCCTGTGAAGCCCCTCAGGTTACATTGTTCATCCTCCATAGGCGGGGTCATGTCATTGACCGCTGTGTGATCGGCGGAGCAGTAAGGAGCAGAGAATTGGGCTCTCATTTTCATGCTGCAGGTAGGGTTGCTCCTAAGATTATACTTAGTGCTGATTGCGTAGTCATGGGGGCATGTAGCGGGGTAGCATGGCACAGTGAGAGCAAATAAAATGCAATGACTCAGCAATATTCAGTCTTTTGGAGAAAGACAGTACTTAGTAAGCTTGGGCGGCATGCATCTTTTTGATGACAGCGCACAGGGTTGCACAATAGCTTTTGCCTTCTGGAAACACAAGGTGAACTTCAATACCTAGCCATTGCAGACCACACTTGCCTTCATTAACGTTGATGTGTGCTATCACATGACTAGACTGGCAATTTGGTGCATCCAATATAGCCATTTATTTTTGTGGCATGCCATTGTTTTACTGGGCATCTATAACAAAGCAAGCATTATAAGTATTATCACATAGCTAGATGGACATTTTGGTCCAGCCAGTCAAGCCATTGATTACTATGTCATGACATTTTGTACTGGGCATCTATGATAAAGCAGGCAATCATTTTATGTGTTATGATGTGATTAATCTGTTTTGGTGCAGCCAGTCTAGCCATTTCTCACTGTGGCATGACATTCTTTATTGGACCTCTATGATAAAACAAGTGTTTGTTTGTTTATTTTATTTATAATGCGCGCCAGACACAGAGGTATCAGGGCGCAAAGGTACAAGAAGGCTTTAAGCTTAGTTTGCAAGAGGGCAAAAAGTACAGGTCAATAGATACAGTTACAAAGTATAATAGATACATGAAATGATAAATTTACAAAGAATATCAGGGTACAGGCTGGTTACAGTTATCATCAATAAAATGTTAAACAACACCTATGTATACAGGGTTTGTACAGTACATATACAATACAGTTAGTGCCAAGCTGACAAAGCAGGTGCTCAGAGGGCTATCTAGAGTACGATTACAGTGCTAGTAAGGTGACATTACTGGTTGGTATCTTTGAGCCGTTTGATAAGGTTCTGCCTAAAGTTGCTGTATGTTTGGTCAACTTGTAGTGTAAGATGTGTTCTTACATGTCTAGACTGGCCTACATTGTAGACATGTATTCTTATTGTGGCATGGCATTTTTAATGGCAAAAACAGCAGGAGAATGTTCTTACATGGGTGTACTGGCATATAAGGCAGAGCCAGCTTGGATATGTTTTCTTATATCAGCATTACTGGCATTGTGCAAAAAACAAATATGAGTATGTTCTTTGGGACTACTGGCATATATTGGTGCAGCCAGCAAAGAAATATGTGGGCACAGTCATTATAAAAATGTTTTTTATACTGGCATATATTGTGGAGAAAGGCATTAAAATTCATCGGGAAATGCTCCTGTGCATGTTTGTGACTTCATTTCTTCATGAGTTCCCCTAAAATAATGATTGCAAACTGTCTGGCTTTTTACTGAATTTTTTTCTGAAAGTGTGCTGCATAATGCACCTTTTTAATCTATTATTTCAAAGTTTTTCTCAGGGTTGAGAACCTCATTCAGCCGTCTTTCATTGGTTCGGGCTCTCTTACTATTTTTGGTCGCTCTCACATACTTATGGCTAATATATATGACCCTTTAATAAAAAAGAAAATAACCATTCACCTGTTGTATCCTGCCCCCTTGATTTAAGCTTTGATAAAAAAAAATATACACCTTTCACCTAGAATAGTGCGCACATGTCCCTGCAGCGGCATGATCATCATGGACATTGAGCATGCATCGTGGTCCAGGCCGGCCCAGAGTGTTGCACTGTGGTATTCAGATTTTTTTATTTTTATAAAACCAACCTTTCAAATATTTCATACAAAATACATATACATAATCATATGTAAATACATACATTTTTCAAAGAATAATAAAAAGCAAACATGATACAAATTAATTTGATAGGTATCCTATCAATATTTCTCAACACGCTTTTACTGGAGGGAATAACCCATAAATTATAACTCATGTAATAACAAAAATAGAGCGTTTTCTGCAGTTATACATTATCTGTGAAGTGTTTGCCCAATTATTAGTTAGATTCAACATTAACCAATGACAAGACAGATTCTAAGTATTGCATTACTGCAATCCTAATTGTCGTGTTTCTACTAGTAAAAATTGCAAACCAGATTTCATCATCAGTCATAGGAGTATACAGACAAAGTAAATTATGAAAGTAAATAAGTTTTCCTTATCAATGTTAGTGCGTATTCTGATTTATAAAAATGAATTACAACCTCCTCCTACCTTAGCATGTATTTTGTCTAGCAACACAAATATGGCAGATTCATTTATAGATACTTAATGGAATCTCTTCATTCTTAGAAAGAATCTTAAGACAATTTCAATGCAAGCACTATTTTGTATCACCACACATATATGGTTCACTTATTTACAGATCAAGAATGTTATATCCTCCTATTGGTAGAGGATTTTAATACATTTTAAACATACAAACAGGATTTTGTCTCAACATACAAATATGGTACCTGGTTTACATGCTTTGACCTTCTACTACCTCCAAACAATTTTAAGACTATTTCTATGTAAGCAACACATATTTTTTTTATTTGAATATTATAGTTTGATCACAAACTTTTCATTTGTATCCGTATTTATCGTTCATACATTCTTGGGTGATTCCTTGCTCCAGTTACCTCGTCTGGCTGTTATCAGTTACTATTCATTCAGTTGTTCGTACCCATTTCTGCAAGCTGTTTCAGAATTGTCCAATGGTAAAAATCAGTTTTTATCTTTTCCTAGAAAGATCTGTGCCCATCTTTCCTCAAGGTTCCATCTGTTTCTCCAATATCTCAAATAAGTCCCGAAAAAGGTTTTTTTTCTCTTTCAATGATAAGCACTGTATCAATATGTGGTAAAGCATTTCTGTTACTCCTGTCTGATCACAGAAGCAACAGTGTTGTTGTGTCGGCGGTATCCTTTTCATTATCACTTGGAGCTCTCTTGTCGGGAGTACATTTAGGCATAGTTTCAGGAATGGGTCACACATTGATTGGTTCGGAAAGATTTTCAAGTAATCTGGGAGCTGATTAATAGATCTTGTCTCTATGTCACAGTTCAGGTTAGGCTTATATGTTGCTTTCTGCTATGTGGTTTTTATCCAATCGTTGTGTTGGATCTGTCTTTTGGCGTATTGTGGACTTAGGATCAACATTTCTGAGGCTATAGCTTCTTTCGCCATTTTCATTTCGATCTTGTTCTTCCAAGCGGTCAATGCTTTCATGTTTGTGGAATTGCACTTGTCTCTCAATATATTCACTGCTGGAATTTTGTCCTCACTCTTAACCTTTCTGTATACGTCCAGATGTTTCCACAGGTCTATGGAAAATGAAGAGGCTGGATGAACCATCCAGCCAAGACTGGTGCTCACGCTTCTGTTCTGAGAACTGAATGATATAATTATTTTCTAAACAGAGTCAATCAGAGTTCCATTTGTAAATTGTTTCTTCACAATTTAATTAATATTCAAAATGTATTTGATTGTTGCGTTGATCAATGTGCATAGTAAACTCAACACCATCCAAGTCGATTGCCAAAAACATATGGTTAACAGTGCCTATGCATTTCGGAGTCTAGCTCCTTCCTCAGGGCTGAAACCATAACGTAATATGCTTTTTCTAATGAACCACAAAAAAAATTAATTAGTTAAACAAATTAAGTCCATAATGTCATACACGTGGAATGTTCACAATATATCACATAGGGTAGAATCAAAGGTAGTGTACATAGCAGATACATACCGCATCCCGCGTGCACACAGGACGTAGTGAAACAGGAGTGCAAAACATGAAAATAAAAATAGAGAAAATGCAAATGAGTGCAAAGGATTTGTGTGTAAAACTTCTTAAGTAAACTAACAATGATGCCCAAACAGAATTAAAAAAGTAAGTGTACCTGAAGTTCAACTTGAATATACTGTGTGTTTCTTATCCAGGTCGAGTGTGTGGAGTAAAAGTGTCTCCCTTGAATGCTGCGCAGAAAAGTAAATAAGAATGGAATATGCGCGTAACTTAATACAAGTATAATACAAGTATGTCATTACTGAAGTAAATATACTAGAATAACGCTACATATAGCCACGCGTCCTATAATTGTTACCTGATCACTCGAATGTATGTCAGAGCACGAGAAGTACGTGTGTCCAAGGAGGTGAACGGCGTTCACTTCCTTGTTTTATTGGTTGCCATGGTTTCCTCGGCTCGGCACTGCGCAACGTCAATTAGCGTGTTGACGTGGCAGTGCCTCGCGTCCCGTATCTCCAAGGGGTTCGGAATACGGGAATGAGGAATAACCATTCGGATGAACATTGAATAATTGTAGTATTAGAAACACTCGCTCGTGTGGATCAATGTAAAAGATAAGAGCGCATAGTTATACAAGCCAGAACCACCGTGGTGATGATTCAGCATGTTGGATCGCATCTCTGCATTCAAGTCAGGGATGTCAATGACTTGTATGGCAATTAAATAAATGTGGAGTATTCATACCTGCTCACTAGATAATGGGAGGTAGTAATTACTGTGTTACAGGCTTGGAGTACATTGCACATGTAGCTCATAGTTATGAGGGAGGCCGGTGGTAGGGCCAAACCTTTCCTCCAGATTGTTGCTTCATATTTTTGCCACAAAAACTGGTGTTGTTTAAGCATTGTTTCGCTACCATAGCTCAGGATGGGAATTACCTTTTGTCTTTAAAATGCAACAATCAGTTTAAGTGAATATTTTCCAAATTTTCAATGCAGATATCTATCTTGTCGGGCAAGCAATTGTGCCTTTGCTTCGAGGACTTTGTTCCTCTCTTTTTTGTCATGTGATTGATTAATCATGACGCCAAGATATTTTATGGATTTCACTACTGAGAGGAGCTTTCCTCCCTTTATGATAGATGGTGATTTTCCTTTCTTATTTTTCAATTTTGTTAGCAACATGATTTTGGTTTTTGCACTATTTATGTTCATTTCTGAATTGGCTGCTGTATTGGCTCCAGGGTGTCAGATGGGAAATTCCAGTGTGATAGTTTGTGCCAAAGCATTTGTCTGGTTACCGCGTCAAAGGCAAGCTGTAAATCGACGAATGCTACGCACACTTGGGTTTTTTCGTTCTTGATGGCTTCCTGCTTAACCAGGTTTAGGAGGAAAAGATTGATGTTAGTGCCAACTTTCTGGATAAATACAGTTTGTCTGGTGGCCTGTTTGTTGTTGGTCTTTGCCCAGGATAACAGTTGTTTCTGCAAGAAGGGGGCAAATAGCTTTCCCAAAGGGTCCAGCAAGGCGATCGGTCTATAGTTGGCCAGGTCCTTCCTATCGCCTTGCTTGTAGATTGGGACCAGGGTTGCCGCCCTCCAGGTGTTCGAGATTTGTTTGGTTCTGACAATTAGCCAGAATATTTGGACAAAGACGTGTTACCACTCTACTGGGGCTACTTTTAAGGTTGTATTGGAAAGGCCATCTGGTCCCGGGGCCCAAAAGCCGTTCAGCTTGGTAATTGATTCCAAGATGTCATCTTCTCTCCAGGTTAGATTCCATTCCATAGGTGTCATTTTTGTATTTCTAATGGTGATATGGCTCCTTTCCTGGTATAGATTTCTGAAGTGTGTAATCCACTTCAGTTCAGGGATGTCCTTTATCAGTTTCTCTTTGGTCTTTGAATTGGGATTCAGCAGGGACCATAGATCTCTGGAGTTTCTGTTGTTGACAATTGCTCGCATGTTTTCTGCGTCAGTTTGGATTAATGTATTTCTCATGGATTTTATACAGTTTTTGTAGTATTGTTGTTGTGTTTTTATTCGCTGTCTTCTCTCTGTGTTGTTCTGTTTGGTTAGCTTGCACACTTTTTTCTGAGTTCCTTCTTTTTCTCGTTGATTTGTATGTAAAAGCAGTGCTTGTGGGAGATGGCTACTCCATCTTGTTGTTTCACACGATGGTGGAATGGACAAAGGTGCCACTCATGGTTCAGTTTCGACATTCCTTTTCTGTCAGTGTTCCAAACTAATCGACGAGTTGGCTTATTTGATGGTGTTTTATTCATAGTCTGTACATTCCATGTTTCTCATCGATGTTTCTTTAGACCATTTAGTGGCTCTGCTAGTTAGAAGTGTTTGCTCCAATTGGTGGCCTTTTGGATCATATAAGTGGATGTTTAAGTCGCCAAATATTATGAATTCCATGTTGTCGTATTTGGCAGATGCTACGTCCATGGCCGTGAAGACACAGTCTAGAAAGGTTGTGTTGTTAATCGCGATGAAGTTCCAGTATAAATTAAGTATCCCCACTCTTTTCCCTCGATTACTTTCTGTTCTTGCTGGCTCGTTTCCTGGGCACTGGTCTGGTAGTTACATGATTGAGCATTGTGCCAAGGATTCAGATTCTTCAGTTCCATGATTTTTAGATGTAAGTCCACCTTTATCATTGTTATCATGCCAGATGAGGGTCTACCTTGTTTGCAAATGATGGCTGGGTACATATGAGTTATGAAACCACCGCAATTTGGTTCAGAGGTCAGCCAAGTTTCTTGTAGGCATATGATGTGGTTGTTCAAGAGTCGAGGATTGGCTGCTGGAAAAGGTGGTTATGTCCTCTGGTGTTCCATGAACAGACTGTGACTCGTTTCGTCTGTTGCAACATATATTCTGGCTTGCTATAAAAATAGGCACACTGAATGTAATATCTAACTACCTCCAAAGGATTATTTAATTTAATTTATTATTAATGTGTTACAGCTTATTATAAGCTTTTCACATGACATAAGAAATTACATTTAGACAACAATTAATCATTAAAAATAAATACTAACATATTGAATAAATAGAGGAAATAATAGCATAAAAGGCACAGATAAGCAGAAAAGGATTCATAAATCCACCAATGAATGAATATTAGTTTTTTTTTTTTTTTTTTCCTAAGAGTAACGTTCCCAAAGAGAACATCCCCGAGTTGGCAATTTGCTATATGTTTATGCCCAATGATTTCTCAGCAATCGTCCAAACATTATACATAGCAATGTATAATTTCATTCCTTTTCCCTTTGCATTAACGGCTCTTTGCCAGAATTCGTTACTGCCAACATATTCCAAGTTATGGAAAAAGTCTGTATAAAATATTGTATAGCCCTTTGCCATAGCAACACATCTAGTAAGGACATGTTTGCCCGTTTCAGATTCCGTTTTGTCCTTGCACAGCCTGCAGTAACGTTCAGGTAGGGGGAGATTGTTCTTAATCCCACTTATGGCCAGTACAGGTAGCTGATCGATCCTTAGCAGAAGAATGAATCGACGTAGCCGTGGTGAAGGGCATAGATTCAGGTATGGTAATGGTTTTTTAATAGTGTAATTCATGAATTGCGCAAATTTATAGCACTTCAGATCTTCCAAATGCGCAAAATGGCTGATCCAATCGTGTAATTCAGATTTCTTGGCTAGCGCTCTCAGCAAAGGAGTTGAGACCACTTGTTGTTTTTGTGTCCAGCCAATAGCTTCAAGGTAGTTGATAATATTCTTTTTCATAATAGAATATGAAGACGCTTTGTTAATTTCGCAGTGAATCACTGCTAACAATAAATTGGCTGTATCCGGTGTTGCTTTTAGATATAGTTCAGCTCTTTTCCTGAGTACAAGAGACTTCCAGGAAATAAGGCCGAGCTCTAATCTAAGGATGGCCATTGGTATACAGCCCAGGAGACCGAGTATTTTTTTCCAAAATTTTCCTTCGAGGATTTGAAGCCAGTCAAGGTCTATCAATTGTAATGCCTCAAGGCCATAGATTATCATCGGTGTTAAGACCTGAAGGTAGAGTTGGCGTGCTGCCCGAAGGATTATAAGAATTTTTCTCTACAAGCATAACGGATGGAGCTGCATCAAAAATATATGATGCACTCATTTACAGCCGCTGAATACAATGATCACCTACCATCAATCATTTTAAGACTTGTGTCTGTGCAAGTCGTTTTTTGGATCAGAACAAAAATATGGGCTCCACTTTTTAACAACTGAAATCTCCTATCTCCAAAGAATTAGTAAATATTGTATATGCAAGCAGCAACAATTTTGTCTCTCCTCAAAATGTTGGCACATAGATTTACAGTCATAGATTATAATTCTGTCTACAAATAATTATTATAGTTTTGTTGTGTTACTCTTTTCTCTGATGTCACTCATGTACAGACTATGAATGCACTCTCCTTCATCCAAAGATTTCTTTAATGTTTTCATTTTATGTAGCATGTATTGTTACTCGCCACATAAAGTAGGTGCACACATTTTCAGCTACTGAATTAAATCTGCTACCTGCCCTCAAACCATGTATTTGATGTTCTTCTCAGTTTGACAAGACATATCATGTGCATTTTCCATTGTGCAAAGTGGTCACCATGATTTAGTAGCAGTGCTCACAGAAAGCAGTCCTATTCTATATGTATTTTTTAACTCTGCCTTAACTTAATCCTACCTAATGTTCTGATACTCCGACAACTTCAGTCTACATTAATTGTGTGTATTTTCCTCAATTCGATCCAATACATTTCTGAACTTTCCCTCAACTAAAGCCTATTCTCCCAACTCCCCTAGCAACCACTGGCATCTGCCTAACAAGACTGACCCACAAATTAAACTATGCATGTGTGACGAAATTACTTCTGCTCTGCAGGAATATAGGGTTGAGGGTCCAGTGATAAAGTCGCCAGGGAAATGGCCCCAGGGGGCATTGTCTGCCCAAATTTGCACTCCAAAGAAAATCAAGCACTTTCCCCACATATTCTACGACTGGAGCGCATGATAGAATATTATACCCAGACTGAATATGTAGTGGAATGCTTTTAGGGGTGCAGGAAAAAAATCGCCTACCTGGTGACTATTTCTAGGTGACATTATCACAGTATCTAAACCACATACTGAGCCCTCACACATTTAAAACACAACAGCCAAATCATAAAGGTAAAAAAGAATCTGTTAGGAGATATACCGCTTTTGCCTTTTGTGGTAATGTGGGGCGAGAGAAGGCTATACTCTCAAAAAGGGGTATGAATGTGATTTAGTAGTACCCCAACAGGAAAGTTTAACCTTTAAAAATAAAGCTAATGGCCAATCAAGGTTCTATCAAAAATATGTATACTTTAATTAAACACTCTATCGGCAAGACAACTGAATAGAACACCTTTACAAAAACTCACCGTTGTGGAAAGAACAGAGAATAGGCAAAAAAGAGAGAATGCAGCAGTTTGGGCAGGAATACTTTAGGAAGTTGCTGGCAGTCTCACAGTTGCTGTTTTGTAAGATCTGGGGAGATCTGGGCTCTTTGTAGAAACCCATCAGTGGACTCAGTATGAAACATGTCTGCAAAGTGGTATGTCTCCTCAGTTTCATCATCAGTGACAAGAGCCATCGCCTTTTCTCCAGCAGCACATACAGCCCATTCCACTTGTCATTAAGTGTGTTGATTTAGCCCAGCATGTACTCAGTCATGGAGGCTGTTTGGTCATGCCAATGTTTCTGACTAACCTCTGGGTTCTCTGTGCTATGTTCCCTGTAGATGGCCATGCTGGATCTGAGAACAAGGACATTGGCCCTCATTACGACCCTGGCGGATAACCATGGTGCAATTTGCACCATGGTCCATGGCGCTAAGCTGCCAACTCCGCCATGGTGGTTGGCGGACTTACCGCCCCATTCCGACCTTGGCGGGGCGGTAAGTCCCCAATCCCCATTTACCCTTCCCCATTCCCGTTTTTGCCCCATAGGGTATAATGGGAGTGGGGAAGGCGTTAATTACGCCACCGTAAATTACGGGGGCGTAATTAACAACAAGTCCCGTAGCGCCATGGATTTTTCCGCCTGCAAAAAGCAGGCGTAAAAATCACCATGGCGCTACGGGAACTCGTAGTCAGGCGGAAAGGTACGCCATGCTTTACGCCGGCGTAAACCCCTTTCCGCCAGGGTCGTAATGAGGACCATTGTCTATTATGTAATGGGAAGGAGTTTTGGGTTTGCCCCCAAATGCTTCCAGCACTAGACTTAATGGGCCCCTACTAGGGTGGGCAAGCAGAAGCTCACAAAAGCTTAACCCAGCTCCATTCTGTGGCACCTCCCAGCAGATAACAGCAGGCATGGAGAGAGAATATCCCACTTTCTCCTCAGGTACTCTTCCAAGCTACCTGTCATGTCCTTCAAGGTCTTGTTGAACCACTTGGCAAGCCTATTTGTCTGTGGGTGAAAAGCTGTTGAGAATGTGTAAGCTACTCTACATTCAACCCACATGACCTTCATATACGTAGATATGAAGACTCCATGTCAGAAATGACTGCTTTGGGAACCTTATAAAATAGATTATGTCTATGCTGGCCTTCACCGCCACTGGCGCTTTGATGTTCTTCAAAGGTACAACCGCTGGATACCGGATGGCAAGGTGTAACACTACCAGAATATACCAGTTCACGGAGGAGCATAGGGTATCCAAAGGACCCATAATGTGTACAACGAGCCTATTGAAAGGCATCCCAGCCACTGGCAGTGGAACAAATTAGACTTTTGTGGCTCTGCAGGCTTTTCCAGATGATTAGCAAATGAAACAGGACAGGACAAACTCTCATATTTTTTGTCCCATCTGGAGCCAGTTAAAAATGGGCAGTGTGAGGGGTCAAAAATGTGAGGCAGATGCCTTTTATAAAGAGTTTTTGTGATTTTTCATTTTAATACATCAAAAGGGTTGGATGAAGGCCTCACTGTCCCCACCCTAACGAGGATTTCCCTGCCTAAAGTAACTAATGGAAACACTCTAATAAACGAAATTTGTCCCTTACACTTTAACATTCAACAAAGCAATAAGGAAATATATGGCAATTCAACATAAGAAAACAGCATCATAATTGAACGTGCAATATATGCAGAATCCTGGCTGAAGTTTGAGTACTTCTTCTCTTCTTTGCATACACATGCACCTCGAGGTAATCTTCTTCACAAGGTAACACACATTGGCTTTGTCAGGATGATTTTTGCCACAACGGAATGCCTTCAAGAAAATGTATCTGCTCCACAGCAGTATTATAAAACTCTTCCTTCAACACCATGAATGATATAACGTTGTGTATCAAGAGCACAGTTCAGCACTTTGTAAACTACTACCTGGTCTCTTCACATGCCAGGCCTACTGTTTCAAAGTTTTGCCATTCAGGTTTACTCTCATGCTCAAACAGCTCTTCAGCAACAGAAAGTACTACAGTGGTAAACCAAATTAAATAACTTTGCAACATCTTCACAATGTTCTGTAGCATTTAGACTTGTATCAACATATTTGTGCTCCTTAAGATTCCTCTGCAAATTATGCTCCTCTCCCTTTGAATAACATTCTTCAGAAGGACAGCCTCTTTGCCACTCTTGTATCTCGACTGCACCACAAACCAAATAATGACAGCAATACAGATTTGTTCTGCTTCTCTTTTGGCGTTGGCAATGTATGTATATATCAGCTGTTGCTATATATTTCAGCAAAAATGAATGACAGACTTCACAACCTAACTGTATTCTATTACTCTCCTTTCATCTTTGGCAATATCTGTTGGATTTATATTGCTTAAGGTTTTGACTCTCTTGGCTTGGGTAGTAGTTGTAGGCATTGGCTTTTAACAATGTTGCCTTCCTGGCAACATTGCCATTGCTGGTGGACTTGCTATAAACTCACATGCCCAATTTTAAAGTCACTTGATTTCTTAATAGGCCACTGTCACTGCTGTTTAATAGTTCGGTATTCAAAATTATGTTTGATACTTCTTTTTCTCATATGCAAGTGAAATTGTCTGCACAACGTGTTCGGCATCGGAGTGTCACAGAGTCACCTTCACACTGTGAACGCACCGGTCAGCATGCACACCTCCGATCCTCTCAGCGGCTGAAGGTACTCCATTGCTGTAGCTCCCAGCGACTCAGCGAACACGCCTTCACCCGTGCCACCTGTTGCTGGAGCCTCCCTGACTCCTGAGAGCTCCTTGTGCATGCTTGCCGCCAAGGATCTCTCCAGAGGGAAAACTTCCCTTGCTGCTTTCGTCTTTTGTTGCAAAACCTCTGCAGAACATGCCTTCAAAGGGACAGCGTTCCCACAACAGGTTTCCCTCTGCACAACCTCTGCACCTGGGACCTCCGGAGACACAGACCCTCTCCAGACCAACCACAGTCTTCGGCTTTACAATGGTCTCAGCGTCTTCCTTTTTCAGTCCGGACCTTGGCTGCATATGCGGTCTGTACAGTTATCTTTCTGCTTGCACTGCTGCAGTCTCTGATTCAGCTTCTCTCCTTTCCCTTCTCTTGATTAACTGCACTTGAGGGGGCCTTTTAAGCCTCTCAGCCTCCCGCAAGTGTGGGTCCCTTAAATTAATGAATGGACCACTCTTGCATTTTTCCTCTTCCTCGTCCCAGTACTTAGGGAATTATGGGACTTCAAGTCCCTTGTAACAAAGTTAGTTATTCTGTCATTCATAACATTTTCTAAAGAAATGTCATATGGATTAGTCATGAGGCTTAATTGATGAAAGGAATAAAGATCTTTAGAATTCAGACTGATATTTTTTACATACTTCCTTTCACTATACATTTGGGAGCTAGTGGGGACTTTAGGTGTATAAACTCCTATGGTTTGACAAGGGTTTTTATTTCTCTTCATGCCAAAGGGTTGTGGACGATGTTTACCCACAGCAAGGTGTTTAACTTGTGGAATATACAAATCATTATGACAACACACCATTATCTATTTTGGTATTTGTGATATGTCTTCCCTAGAGGAAGACCAATACCACGTCTCATCCCATGGATCCTTCTTACTCCCCTGGGCCTTTTCTCCACTCAGGTGATCCTCCCACAGAACAACACCCCAAGGTTAGGATCAGAAAGCGTCTGCCTTTCCCTGGCCACCAGGGACGAAACTTTAGGCAGGAGTTTAGTAAGGGATCTGTAGAATGCATCACAACAGATAGCCTGCCAGTTATCTTGGTCATTATAAGATGACCTGCCAAAGAAATGTTGTGAGACAAGTCCTGCGGTATTGAGGGACTAGTGGCACCTGCATCAGAATTATTGGGCTCACTGTACAGGAGACCATTCTCCAAGTACACCCTTAACAACCCAGGAGCTTCCCCCTGGGCTTTTTTCTCTGTCTGCTCACACAGATTTGCCAGATTTATTCAGTAACGCTGGGCTTGGAAAAAAGTAATCCTGCCTTGGGAATCCTTCTAAGGACATCACACTTAGTTCTGGCAGGTCCTTGAGGTCGGAAACTACTGAGTCCTCCACCCCAGGCTGTAGGTCTATGCATGAAGGCAACCCCCAGTCTCTGGATCTTGTGCCACAACAGAAGGCTCTTCAGTAGCCACTATGTGCCTTCCGGCTGGAGCCTCTGTTGACTCTGGATCTGGACCAGGTTTCATCATCTTCAGCCAGGAGTGCCCCAGTTTATTGGTCACTTTAGCCATAGATCTCATGATCGCAGACATTATTTTCTGTCATGCTTGGCATTCCCTATCAAATTTGCTTCTTTCACAGCGACACAGAGCTGAGAGGTTTTTCCCCTCCAACTGAACTCCACGATAGCAAGTGGGCATCAGGTAAGGCCATGAAATCCCCTAACTAGTTTGTGAGGGCCATGGAGAATCTGGTCCTCTGGCACCCACCATTGTCAGACAGCATTGATGCTCACAGCTGTTTCATAAATTTCTAGGGCTTTGTCCCAATTTATGAACACATACTCCAAAAGGATCTCTGTATTAGCAGGGACTGTGGCCTCTGTTGGAGACCCAATACCTATCCCGCTCAGACACTAATGTACATTCGGCCATCCACTGGACTAGTGGGCATTCATCATCCAAGATGCCCACACTTACTAACCCCTCCTCCTCAATGAGGGTAGCACTAATTCCAGTTGGCTTGTGTCTAACCTTGAAAACAGGATATCCCTTTCTATGTCTTGTGCCTCCCCACGTAAGGCAACCCTGTAGTCCTATGGGGTGGAAAGTTTAGCTGACTCCAATTTACTCTCACATTTTAGGGGCCCTTTCAAAGCAGGAGGGTGTGAACCATTGACCTCATCCTCCTTTATGGGTGCAAGTACTCACCGAGCACTCGACCGCCTTTTCAAGCTCCCTAGGGTCCATGATAATCTTGTCCACTAAATGCTGGTGTAACTCATTCTCACATTGTTAAGGATACTCTCACATGCAATCAATATAAACATGCCCTGAAATGTGTGAACTTTCTTACATGTAACACATCCACCCACATGGCTTACATATTAGTACAGACTGACCTCTTCTCCAGAGCCAACTGATCAAGGACATCAGATCCAACTCTTGGTAGAAGGCTCATAAGGACTGCCCCCCACAACTCCTCTTCCACTTTGATTAGGTGGAGCGCTAGCTCCAGATTTTTGAACCAGTCAGAAATATCTCTCCCCTCCTCATAAGGCTGGACTAAATTCTTGGGCAGGTGGCTCCTAGGCTTTTCCTGGGGAGTCACTACTGGAGACATTCCCCCATTTTACCGGTGCCTGACTTACCGGACCGCCGGGGCTATAATGCCCCAGTTATTCCGGCAAGTCAAGCACCGGTAAATTAATGCAGGTCCGGCGGCTACCTGCCATTTGTTCTGGCACGGTTACCGCCAGACTCATAATGAGGGCCATTATCTAAAACACATTCCCCTAAACATGTGACCTATTACATCATCACTAGGAGCTAACTACCATGTACATTGTTACCAAATCAATAATCAATAATGTACATTGTTACCATAACACATTTCTTTGATGAGTAAATATTTTTTACCATCACGTGCACCCCTCTGTCGAAGCTTGCTCAAAGTGGGAATAACAAGGTCAACTCTGCTTTGATAATACAATGGGCTTCCTCATTATACCAGCCACTGTAGCATGCACCAACAGCTACCTGCCCTTGTAGATATATGTATTGGCATCATCTCTGCTCCTCCTGTCCCAAATCATGGTACAGCCCTAGCACGTCTCGCTCCTTATCTTCCTGGGGAGCTAGATGCGCATGAATGATTTGATTTGGCACCACTCTTATGTTTGAATGTTGCTTATTTATTGATCCCTAGAGTGCAGTTCCTGCATTTCAAACAGGATGAACGCTCTTCCAGTGAAGGAAGTAGTGCTCTAAATCATGACCAGGCCTCTTGGCATCAAAGACTCACTTGACTCCATCTCATAATCATACCTAGGCAAGCTATCTACTCGCACATCCCTTTAAACATAACACTGTACCCTACACTAAATCTTAAGTGCATGGCCCTGTCTTTAACCTCTGCCGCCGTAATATTATATAGTTGCTCTTTCTGTGTGGCTATATGGTGTTTCTAATGTGTTCCAAAGCTAACTACAAAATGGGTACATGTGCAATCTTTCAGGCCCAACAAGAACAGCTGGTGCTAAGCCACCTGCTAATATGTTTTGCGCAGTCTAAACAATGTTTGCCTGCTCGGGATGTTGCACTTTCATCCCAACAAAAATCCCTGCCTATTTAATTCTCTTTACTTCCCTTTTTTCGAACATGTATATCGCCCCTGTTATTCAATAGACATTTCACTTTTAAACAGTATTCTAGAAAACCTGATGAAATACCAGCTACCTCGCATTCCTACAGGTAAATAGCTTGTAAAAAGGAAAATGTATGTTCAGCGTGTATGTTTGCTAAATTCCCTTCAGTAATGTTTCAATTGCATTAATGTAAAACATGCATACTTCTTATTTTCAATGGGCAACTGAAAGGCAGGATCATGGCTATCAAATAATCACCTTTTCCCTTTTATCTTGAGTGATTTAGCACTAATAACAGGATTCTGCTTGGTGGCGCACCAAAGAAAGGACTGCGATTACATTATTATTCTAGGTATACACACAGTTAGATCTCCTTTTGACTATTTCATCAAATGTATAATTAAAGAAGCTCTTACACCTCTAAAATATTCTCTAACTTCTCAGGATGCATCATCAATGTATAAACTCCCACACCTCAATAATTACAAATCACAGGGTTGGGGTTTAATCTCTTCCCCTTTATGGTAGCGCTCCCCTCAGGCTTATTTCCCCTTGATTGAATGCTTGTATTTGAATTTCTTTTGGCTGTTATGTACTGGTTTTAATTCTCCCCACCAGGAGCAGGTGGACATAAGTCATCGAGATGTTGTCAGTTTCCTTCCTTCCTTCCTTCTGCTGTCTCTTCCACTGAATAAGGCCTGGAATCTTAACTCCAGGTAGGCTTCTCTTATAGTGAGATGCTTGTAATCCATGGATCCACAAGGAAAGCAAGGTATTCAATTTCCTTTCTGTTGTAATCAATTTTCCGTTCTCTCATTTTTCCAATCCTCAGTGAGTGAGTGTCCCCAGATTCTATGGTTTTTAACTTTTATAGAGCAGAAACCACATCCCTTAAAGGTGTGTATCATTTATCCAATCTAATTGGTCAATAGATGTGATTGGACAGTTTTCCAAATGTGCCATCACCCTAAACCAACCCCTCCATAGTCATTGGACGTATTAATGAAGGGGGTAATCTAATTGGAGTGACTTTTAAACCCAATTGCCCTCACATCTAATTTGATGTCATATTGGATATTTTTCCATTAACCATTTGTAACTTTTTAAAACAGGATATTCCATTCATGTGATCATGTTCTAATTGCTTCATCATATTGCTCTCAATTATGCAAATCAAATAATGCAATTTTCATCTTGGTACAACATGGGATGCTTCCGTAAAAAATGTGACTTTTTACACACAGATATCTTTATAAAAAAACATATTTGCCAGCTCAGAATAATGACTCTGCCAGCACTGATGCTAGGATTTATGGATCACTATCATGCACCATTTCTGTGAGACAATATCCACATGTGCTTACTTTGTATAATTAACATATATAATTGTGTTACATCAATTTAATAGAGCTTTTCAAGCTGAACCTTTTAACCAATATATCTCTACAACCTTGAGTTCAGCGATTACCAGTGAAAATGTGATTCCCATGCACTTTCAATGGTGCATTTTAAGTTTCTTATTTACAACATATTAAATGGAATCTCCAATTAATCTGCCCAGTACCAGAACATCTTGTGTTCCACACTGTTAGTTCAGGGGCATTTTATGGCTTCTGTGAATGTTGTGGTCATGGTGAAAGTTCTTTGTAGTTAGCCTGGCAGGGCCATGTATGAATCCAGTCCCTCCCTCTTTGAATGTTTTAAGGATCTGGAAGCCCCTTGTGTGAAACATCAAGTCTCCACAGGTGTGAAATTTCATTCCTCTCTAGAGATTTGATAACTTGAGATGGGACTACTACTGACCAGAGTGCAACAGAAATTCAGTGTATATTTAAGGAATTTAGCGCAAGCTTAGTGACAGATAAAAGTTGTAAATGGGAAGCGTTCTGTGTTTATTGCTTGCAGAGCTTGTTCCTAGAACAAAGGAAAGTGTCAAGGTTTTACAGTCAGCCTCCAGGCCTGAGTGCCATTTCCTTCTCTGGAAGCAAGTCACACCCTCAGTCCTGTTTGTGTGTTGCGTTAGATTAGGGGAAGAAATACCATATAGTTTCTAGGCCCAAAGCGGATGCTTGGTTCACAAATTGTAGCATTTTAAAATCACCTCTTTTTCTCCATGTTGCAATTGTCACCAAATACAGAACACCATTATAACTTTTTATTAGTCATCAAAGATCATCCAACGGTCCACATTTCTGATATATGTGTATATTTCTTTCTACAGGGCTGATTTCCAGTCATGTAAAGGACAATATACACAATGCAAGGCCCAATTATTTTTTTTTCCTTTTCATGAAATTCTATGCTTTTCATGTCAGATTGGACTGTTTTCCATTCAATAACTGGTTGCTGGATACTTTATGGTACTAGGAAATATCTTGGGCCTTTTCATTTACTTATGACATACATTCAAGGTTGTTGATGGGCTATAAACATTGAAAGGTTACTCACACGTGTGGTTTTATAGTTGCAGTGTGCAGGGAGCAGCTCACATTTTTGTTTTGTATACTGGTGCTGCTTTTCTCTGTTTTCTTTTCTTCAGGATAGATCTCTTTACAGAGTTGGTTCCAGTGATAAACAGTTGCTGTGCGCAGAGCATGTGAAGGGCTCTGCAAGGACTTAGTGCTGCGTTGAGCTGGTTTTAAGTTGCAGGCACAGTGGTTCTAAGGTTTGTTTATCAAACATAGCACTGGAGGGTCCTAAGGTTTGAGTGTCAGTGACCCTCGTCTGACAGCAGTTCAACTGTTCAATGTGATGAAAAACTGGGTATGGTTGCCTTGGTTCCAAGGATGATGTGACTCAAGCTCTGGGGTCTCTGGGACAAGTTCAGTCCTTGTTCATGGGCTCCCAGAAATAGCGGCTGGCCCACACAACCAGAGGCCCTCAGACCGGTGAGGTCATGGGCATTGGTGGGGTGGGAAAAGATGCATGGCTTGTTCCAACTGAAAGAGTCACGCTCAAAGTGCCCTGGGGATGCCCAATGGATTATTTCTTAGATGTTTGTATCAAAGTGAATCTGAGATGGTGTGGGAGACCCTTTCTTTTGAGGGCTACATGTGATTGACAAATGCAAGCATGCTTTAAGGGTCTGATCCCTTTCCTGGGAACAAGTTATTTTGCCTTCCGACATCACACCCAAAGTGCTTTGCACTACAGAAAGTAGAGGAGACATCAAAAAAGACAAAGAGGCAAAGAGAAACAAGATGGTGGAACCTTCTGCCATTTGTAAGGCGCTCTCTGTGTCTACACTTACTCAAGCCCGTACCCTTCGCACTAGAATCAAAGGCCCTTTTGGTATTCAGCACCCAGGAGTGAGGCTACAACTTTTGTTGATGAGTGTGCAATTTGTTTCTTGCTCCCAAGACAGCTTGCTGTGAATTTGCTGTCTCTATGAGGTGAGTGTTACTCTGCATAAAGAGAGTCAAACCTTAGGGCTACAGTCATGCTGGCAGCAGCAAAGACAACCTGGTGGGGAATACTACACATAATTCTTACACAGCTCAGCAGGGCTCACATGCCTGACGCATGTGTGATATCAATTGGATGTGACTGTAATTACTATGAGAAATACCATCCACTATACCCTAACTCAGGTTGTCCCATCAGGCCATTTTTATTTATTTTTTTAACATTTTTAAAGCGCTCACACAGCCCGCAGGCATCGAGGCGCTGTTACAGGATGTTTTCTTTTTATTTTTGTTTTAGTTGCGTATTTATAACGTGCTTAAACACCCAGAGGTTCCTAAGTGCGGACCGGGGATCGAACCTGTATTGCTTCGTGTTGTCTTGCTTCCAAGGCACTCTCAAGGGTTTTGACCCATGTTGAATCAATAGACTGGGTAAATGTGGGGATGAGCTGTCGCCGCCCATTATTCTATCCCAGAACAAAGTAAATCAATAGACTGGGTGGATGTGGGGATGAGCTGTTGCCGCCCACATTCACGCCAGAATCCAGGAGAACTGCGCAGTTTGCGCACACCAAAATGGTCACCTAATCTGCCACACACCAGTGCAAAGAAAGGTGGTTCTGTACAAAATCCGTTTTTTTTAATGTCAAAAAGTTGCTAAAATCATGGACACAAGACCACTCTAAAAATACAACCTTCTTGTGGGGGGTTCCACATCACCACTCTACTGTAAGGATGCCATCAAAACAATGTTAAGCAAGGGTCCTATACTATCAAGCAAAAGACCACTCTATTGAAATGCAGTAATTCAAGACAGATCCCAAAAATGGGTGCAGTACCAGCTTTGTCCACAAACCGGGGCTAGCGGTCTAAACTCTGACAGGGACACTGTATTTAGGAGTTGCAAGAGGGGCAGGGACTTCAAAGCCTGTTGGTTAATTAAAAATCTTAGCCACCTGCTGTTCCCAGAGGCCAAGAGGCTGGGAAACCTTAACACCCCAGAAGGCCCACCCCAGGAGGCAGGATATCACATGGCACTTCTGTGTGAGAGGGGGGGGGTTCCCCTTCAGCCTGGAGGAGAGAGACAATAGCCCCTTGCGGTTGAATGGGGTATGTTAATTTTGAGTGTGGACTGTAAACAGAGAGCTGCCTGTGAGCAGAGACATGTGATCCCTGACCCACACAGCTTCAAGTGGCGGGCCAGACTTGAGTGTGGATTCCTATTGCAGCAAATATATATTTTATAGAAACATTGATAAGTTATTGTAATCAAATGACAGGAATGTACAACTTTGAGATTCTTAGTATGAAAAATGCCCTCACGATTTGAGTCCAAACTCCAATTTCTACCGTGTTCTAGGACCAAACCCCGCTATTTATTGATATTACAGACACTGGGTTTATGCCAGAAATCTAGTAAATAGCTAGAATGTGTGTAGAAGGAGGGTGTACATTGGTGTATCTTTTGATACAGATTTAACATTGGTAAACCAATTAAAGATGAAATTAAGTTGTCATTTTTTAATGCAAGCACCCAGGAAGATCAGAGTCGGACAAGCATGGACCATAAGGAATCTGTAATATGTACATGTAATTTCAACAAATTGTGTATCTAGGAAATATGTATTTGGGTCAGAAATAGATGTGTGTGCAATTTGAGAAGGGGAGGTTCCTCTGACCATAAAACCTACAGCATCACTCTGACACTCCATTTCTTTCCCCCAATCAAGAGAGAGAGGAAAGCTTGGCCAATGATAAGTGAGAGGGGCAGGCTTAGCTAGGCCCAGGCACACACCCATTTTCAAAACACATAAAAAGGAACATTGAAGCCCAGGTAGAGAGATTCACTTTCCACTTTCTTGCTGGACGCTTTGCCGGGAGACTTCAGACTTCACATCCAGAGATCCAGACTTCAAATCCATCAATCTCCAGAGACCAGAAATTAACTCCAGAATTTGTAGCAGAGAGGCCTGAATCCACAAGCTGAATCCTCTTCAGTAGGCCTCAAAACCAACCAAACTATTCAACAGCCGGGTGAGCTGTTTGAATTCTTTGCCAAGAACTTTTGCAAGAACCTGTAGCAGTATCCAGAAAGCAGTGCTGTATCCGGAACCAGAGAGAACCAGAGACCAGACGCTGTGAGCAGAACCGCCAGAAGTCCCGTTCAACCTGTTGACCAGATCCTTGACGCGGCCCATTCCTGTCCAAAATCTAGTGTGAGTACCCAGCTAGCACTGTGCCAAAACCAATCTCTTAGTGTAAAATAATCTAATTAAAACTATTTTAACCTATTTAGAACTACCTCATAGGAATTGTGTGTGTCATTCTGTCCTTTTTAAAGCTGAAAACTGTCACCTGTCATTTTGAACTTTTAACTTCAAATCCGAAAAACTACCTTCACAAAATCGTCCGTATCTCTGGAACCGTTTGTCCTAGGAGCAAAATTTAACTGTTATCTTAAAGCTAAGATTCTAGGCTTTCCAACGAACCTAGAACTTCCTACTGCTTATAGTGCCTCCGTAATTACGCTCGACGCGCGTGACTAATTTGCAGCGATTTGACATTTTGCACAATTTCAGCCACATGTAAAAATCAGCAGCTCCTTGCTTTCCTTTGCTAAAATTCGTTTTAACCTTTTATTTACTCATAGAGCATTGCTAAAGTGAGCCTGAACTAATATAAACTAGATATCACCCACCCTGAACCTCTAGAGGGAATTAAAAGCATTTTTAGCACATTTCTCACTTCATTGTCATCACATTCAAAGGATTTTGGGCCTGTGTTTCAAACTTCTACCTGTTTTCCTCTAAGCTTGCTGGGGCGGAACTGAATTTCGTATTGTATTTGATTGCATTCCTGAGAACTGTGTGCTCTTCTTTCCATCTCCTTATATTGCATAAAGGGGGGGAGTGAATTGTCAAGGAAAAGTGATTACATTGTCTTTTGTTGAAGCCATATCAAGTTATTTTCTGTACTGCATTTCATTCATCATTGCATTTCCTTGAACCATATAAAGCATTCTTTCCCACCTTATTCTTCTGTTCCTATTCATAAGTAACCAAGAACTGTGCTACTATAGGATTACCTCTTGCTGATTACTGCTCATATTCTCAAGTGTGCTATCCATTATCAATTTATTTATAGAAGTGTTATATATATATATATATATATATATATATATATATATATATATATATATATATATATATATTGTTTAATTTTTCAAATAAACCTTTTAAATTTGCAAAACAAATCTACTTCTTGGCTCAGTGGGGTCAGGGGGATTCTAAGAGAGGGGTGTTATACAAGGGTTCATTATCCAGATTATAACTTGCCATAAAAATATATAAATAAGGGCTTCCCTTTGGCATCCCAGACAAGGCACTGACTTAGTGGGATTGCTTGATTGGAGTCACTTACAGCACGCACGTTGCTGCTGAGCTATCCACCAGGACATTAATTTGTATTTTGTATTGTATTGAATTGTAAAGGCCAAAGGCGCTGAACAATAAAAGAGAATCCAAGAACAGTACAAATCAAAATGGTACAAATTCAGTACGAGTAAAGATTACATTAGTAGAGAGAGAAAGCAAAGAATTTTCAAGGAACAAAAGACAAGAGAAGGTAAAGTTTAAGATTTGTTTGGAAAATGGGAAGAGATGCGGAGGAACGAAGTGAGAGGGGAAGAGTGTGCCAATGTTTAGGAGCGAAAAGGGAAAAGGTTCAGAAACGAGATGAGGCACAGGGAGGCTTAAGAACAATTACAAGCAATAGAGTCTGAGATTGTAGGGGGCACAAGAGGACATAGAATGAGAGTTTGGAGGAGAGGTAGGGCAGGGTCAGCCGATTAGTGCATTTAAAAACAATTGCGAGAAAGTGACAGACAGATGAGATTCAAAAGGAAGTAATGAAATTGAGAGCAGTGACAATGTGATGGGGTACCTAGGGGTAAAGAAAAAAGGAGCCAAACAGAAGAGTTGTAGATAGAACGAAGAGGAAGAAGGTGGGAGGCAGGGTGACCAAGCAATAGTCGATATGGGAAAAGACAAGAGAAAAGAGAAGATGTTTAGTAGTGTGAAAGGAAATATAGGAGTGAGCATGGTGTTTGGTATGAATTGATGTAGTCACACTGTTTGAGACTACATAATACTTATCTGCTCGTTATTAGGTAACCCACCTTTTGGTATAGGTCTGTACTACATACGTTGGTAGTGTGACTGAACATCCAGGCCTATCTCAAGACTCAAGAGGGGTAAATGTGAGCTGTGCAGCTATACAAATGAAATACGTAAATACAAGTAGCCAAGTGACACTTACACTCAAGCTTTCTGTTATAAATAGTTATTTAATTAACATCAATTTTTAAATAAGCGTTCTATAAAAAGGAAATTCATGTAACAATGTAAATATACTTTAAAAATACTTTTCATAATCAAAACAAGTTAGTGGATAATCTTTGAATATGCTTCTTACACAATTCCTACACCCTGAGGTGACTTCAATCAGAAGGACAGTAATGGCATTCATATATCACACTAGTTATACTTTGCCGATTCTGAGTTTACTGAAAGGAAAGGTTTGTGGAAGGAAAAAGGTTAAACAGGTTCTCAGTATATGTGAGGACACTTAAATCCTCCAATGAAATCTAGACAAGCCTTTCCCAGCAATAACAGTCTAAAACAAGTTACCACCTATGAGGGACAAACAATATAAAAGTCAATGGGCTAGAAGAGTCTGCAGGGAGCCAGGACAGCCACAGTTAATTTGAAACAGTGTATGGAGCTGAGGCACTTTTAGAATCAATGGGCCTCATTACAAGTTTGCTGGTCCAGGAACTACAGTACCGGTAAGCTTGCTGATTCCGTAGTTCCCGGACCGGCAAACTGTGAGTTTGATCGCGGGTGCCTTTCTGCCCACTAGGTCTGATGTGGCGGGCAGATCCGAACCCGCACGCACAGCATATCGGATGCACCGGCACTGTTCATAACCATGCCAGTGCCTCTGGCTTCCCCATTCCCATTGAGCCCTATGGCTACTGCCAGCCTCGTAATGAGGCCCATGTCTTGCAAAGATTTAGGGAGTCTGTTAGAAAATCACTTGTAGGTTCACAAGCTGTTAAGCATGTGAAAGGAGAGTTGGAATGAAATCTAAAAGTAAGCCACTGCAATTTCCAAATGAGAAAAGCACAGCTAAACGACAATGAGGTAAGTACCCCAAATCTAAACAGTACCTCTTGTTTGAAGAATAGTGGTCCAGCTGGATTCTGTCCTGTTACAGTGTTGCAGCCCCAGTTTTACTGAGCCTCACTCGTGATGACAAGAGGGAGGACATCTGGAGGGCTTGTGTGGCGGTAGTTGGGAGGTCGTTGGCAGCTATGGGCTCTTTTTGGTTCAGCGGCACTTTGCGGTTTCAGCACTGAGTAAAGAGCACTGACGTGGATCCGGGATACCGGTTGGGCTTCCTTCACTCCTTGGGTCCTGCATTCTGGTGAGGGGACTCAAGCTCTGGTCGCCCTACTTCTAGAGGGTCCTTAGGAGACTCCTAGAGCTTCTGGCTAGATTTCACATGTTGTACTCGACTACGGCTTTCTCAACCCCTGGCACTCGGTTCTTGCAGCAGGGGAAAGGAGAGGGAAGGGGAATGGAGTGGGAGAGATAGAAGAGGGGGGTGAACCCACAGAGGGCCCTTTTAATCAGTAACACATCATACAAGGATGGGGATGCAGAAAAACTCTTACTCCAAATAATAAGACTGACTCAGGAAGTTGTCATAATTTCTCCTCCAACTGTTTTATTTTCAATTGTATAAAACAGGGAGTTACAACGGACATCAACAGACGTTTGATGGTGCTCTCAATCATTTTGCATAAAAAACATACTTAAGTACAAAACGTTGTCATACGTTACGTCATACGATGTGGCAAACTAAGATAACCTACGGCTGATTGGAATTGGCTCAAGGGGAACATCTATGTATACTTTCTTTACGGGATCGGGTTGAGATTGGGTCTCTACAGTCAGGTGGACAACTTATGCCCACCCCTAGTGCAAGTCATTTTCATTAGTTACTAGATACACAATACACCATTGGCTCTCACACTATAAGGCCCTTCATTATATGGCCCTCTATTATTAGTTGACATGCTTGTACCCTTTCAGAATGCTCGGCTCACTAGCAACACGTAAGCTGGTACCCCAGGTGCCAGCGGGTGGACTTGACCATGTCTCACCACCCAATTAGCCCAACATCTCTCATTGCTCATGCCTTCTGCCATTCAGATTGTCTTTGAACTTGTCCTTGCAAAGTATCAATGCTCCTGAGATTAAAAGGGAGTATAGGCACACTCTATCGCAGTTCAAGTTTGTACCCCCAACTCCTATTTCCATCCTGGACTCATGTGACAGGAGACTTTAATTTGGCCTGTTTTTTAGCAAGTAATTGTCTTGAATGAATAAACTTGGCTCTCATGCTGTTCTTTCTTGGACCTTAACAAGGGCTGATTCAGCTTCTCACGTTTACTGTTCTTCAAAGATAGATAACCGGTTCTTGGCTGCTCCATCCTTTGACACCAGGCAGGAATTCTATTCCGGGCCTATCCTCGATCTTCAATTGTTTTCTTGCTGCGATACAGCCCACTAATAGTTCTTTCTTCATAGGTCTGCGCTTACTAAATATGCAACACCGATGTCCAGAATTCTATATAATGGCGGCAATGCCTACAGTCTATTCACTACGTATAGCTAGCCTTTAAGATCACCTAGTCTACTTGAATTACTGCATCTGTACATGTATAAAATGGCTTGCATTTTCGGCAGTGCTGTTCACATGTGCAATCTTCGTTGCGCATATGAAATTTTACTCGATTCTTACTTCTTCATCAGAGTCTATAGGGTCTTATGCATCTACTTCCTTGACCATTCTTCTCAGTACGTCATGCTCAATTCTCGTGACGTCACCAGCCTCTTTTCCTCTCATCTTTATATTCCTTCAGGGATCTCCTCCAAGAGGTTCTCATCTGTACGAGAGTACATCATATAGGGTTTTCTTAATGGATACCTTTTCTCAAAGACTGGATGGAATAGTCACAATCACTAATGTTGTGCATGCCACGATTTCCGGCTTGCAGCATATAGGCAAGATGGGGGTGAAACTTCCTGTAGAGACATTCAGCTGCTCCTCTACAGGGGAAAGAACAGAGCCTCACTTTTTGAGGGATTAAGATGCAGAAAATGGGAAGACATCCAGTTCTGGACAGCTGAAAGACAATTTGAAATGGTGGAGTGCAAAGCAAAATCAAAGGAGGAGAAAGAGAGAATGATCTGGGTGACATCAGCGTACAGGTGAAAGAAAGGTGAAATGAGGAGATGAGGGCAGAGAGAGGAGCGGTGTAGAGAGAGAATAGAAGAGGGCTGAGTACCGAGCCTTCAGGGACCTGATAGAGAATAGGGAGTGAGGGAGAGGAATGTCCATCACAGCTAACAGAATATGTCAGTTGGGAAAGGCAAGAGTGAAACCATTTGTGAGCAGACCCAGAGATGCCCAGAGTGGAAAGAGAGGTGATAGGAAGAGAGTGTCCACAGTGTTGAACAGCGCAGGCATATCAAGAAGGATAAAAATAAAAGAAAGCTTGAAGTGGCAGGCTGTGAGGAGAGAATTTGAAACATGAAGTAGGGCAGTTTCAGTGGAGTGAGATGGACAGAGACCAGTCTGCAAAGGAGGAAAAAGAAAATGAAGACTCAGGTAACGGTTACATGGGTATAAGCCACCCGTTCAAGAATTTCAGAGGGAAGGAAAATAGGGCGGAAGCTATCTGGGGAAGACGGATCAGGATGTTAAATGCAGTCACTGTGCCTCAGTAGCCTGGCTGTTACTGCAGCTGTCAAGAGGGCACCTGTGCCAAGAACATGCTCTGTGCCATGAGGAAAAAGGGACTGCAGATTAGTCTACTAATTCATCCAAGCCCAGGTGTGTACTATGCTTTTGCCAGGAATTTTGTGGCGAGGATTGTCTGGTCAGCGGACCACCCTCTCTGAGGGAGACTTAGCTGCATCTGTTTAAATACAAACACAAAAGCCAGTGCTTCTACACCCTTGTCAGATTGCAATCCTTCACAGCATGTCCTTTTTGTAGTATTTTAGCCCACACCACAGAATGTATTTTGAGTGAACCCCTGATATTCATTGGGACATCTAAATTATAAATAAAATTCAATGTACAGGTGTTTTGGAATGTGCCAGAAAATCTTCACCTTTGCCCAATGATCACTCACAGATTCGGTCTTTCGTGAGAGGATTGACATGATGTTGTTTGGTTCGTCTATGATCGGTGATGCAACACCGAATAAAGTTGATCTCAACTGGTTGACAAAGGGTTGAAGTACACGTGGATCAATGTTGCAGTGATGTGGTCTGATATTCATGCACTTTAATGAGTTTAGTAGCATAGGGAGATCTCATTGTGGGCACAAATGTAGAGTCGTGGATGATATGGGGATGTTGCTGCTGTGTCCCTGCAATGCGACATGGGCAAATCGAACTAGAAATTGTATTTTTGATAGCGATCACAAGAACTGTTTTCAGTTACAGGAGAATAATAGCAAACCATAGTGAAATAATCAAATACATTAATGTCCTAAGTCTTGCGATTGTTAATATTCACGGATCAACAAGCACGTTAACTTTTTTATACTCCACGTCACAAGCAGTCCCTCTGTAGTGTGATATTCGCTGCAGTTCATGTCTTTGCTAGTTAACATATATTAGCATATTGCTGTAAAAGTCAGGAAATAAAGGTTGTTTTCTATACTGAGTGTCATTGTGTGACAGTTTTTGAACGTTTCCTAGGTAACATTCCACAAATAGCAGCTAAAGGGTTGAGATGCTTCTGGGCTCTAGATAATATTGAAAGTAAAGGGTGAGGGGCAAACATTGCTAACACGTATGCATAGTATGCTCCTTAAGTACATTAACTTTTAAATGTTAAAAAACAAAGGTGCATAAGTAAGTGAAGTCATGGCTGGCATTACAGAAACTTTTCACTGGTGGAAGTGTCCCTCGTCCTAGTTCTTTGCTCTGTTGAAGGGATATAGTGTTTGCGTCAGGGTACATTTTCCTATACTGCTAATTGTACCTTAAGTGTTGTAACGTTCATATAATACCACCCTATTTGTACAAACCCTGTACCAGATCATTATGTAAATTGCATAGCGGTGGACTCATGCTGTGGACTGCAGAGGTCAAGCAGTGGGCTTTTATCTGCAAAGTAGGGGTTCACTTGGGCTGGGCAATAAAAATACAGAACATACAACTCTATAGAAAATTAGAAATCTGCTCTCCGAGTTTTTCGTAAATGTGTTCACCTCCGCCTGAATGATGTGCATGACAGATCTGGCAACATTCTTCATGTTATCAAGCGAAGCGAAGTAATTCAAATGAAGGGAGGTTTAAACCTCATTATCACCAGGGTGGATTGCCAGCTCGATTGTGCTATGCCTTATTCTGGGTGGTCCAGTGGAAAATAGGCTAATGGACTATTTGCAAATTATAACCCTATCCCCTTCTTAAGAGAACCATGGAAAATATTGTCACCGACAACCACATAACTATAGCCAAGAGCCACATGTCCCCTGTCAATTGTCTCAAAACATAAATAGAACATGTTTAGTGAAAGAGCACATGCTTATAGGTGTGACACAAAAAAGGAATGATTTTAGTAAATGTGCATACACACGTTGAAAGTCATGTTCGAAGTAGTTTATACGTTTCTCAGGCGACTGGCACGTAGATACACGTCTGATACTACCCATAAGCTATCCACATATGTCCGCAGGTGAAAACACTGTGTTTAGGTGAATCTGCTGGTGATTGTGAACTGTAACAACTACACTTCTTTGATGAGTTTGGAGAAGATGGGGAAGCTTGAACCTGCTCTCGGGGCGTATATAAAGATTTGCCATAAAGCATCTGGCTTGAGTGTCATTCGCGAACTCTTGCAGTAATTAAGGTGATTTATTATTTATTTATTTTAATGTATTGTATTGGTCATTTATATAGCAGCTATACACAAACGGTGTTTCAAAGCGCTTCAAGGCATTGGAGGAGTAAGGGTAAATGCAATACAGACATTCCTACTGGGACTTGAATCTGTTCAAAATTAGCAAGTGCTATAACGTTGACCATGAACAAGACATAGGAAGCAATAAAGTGATTCCCAAAGAAACAAATAACAGAACCGTGTACTAGGCGTGACAGCATTTCAGAGAGTGCAAGTGCTGTGACATAAAACGGGGGAGTGAAGAGAAGGGGGCAAAATGGGGGAAGGGACAGAGAAGAAGAAGAGGTATTAGACAGGAAGGATAGGCGAGAGGTACAAGGACGTTGAGCAGCCTAGGAGTGCACAGATGGAGAAACATGCTGAAATTCGAATTGCACAGTAAGCACTGAAAACAGTGCAACAATTAAATGCTGACACCTATATAGGAAAACATCTGCTTCTGTACTTTCTTTGTGTAATGAGTTTGGCTGCAGGGATGTGCGGCAGTGTAGATCCACACAAAAAGTAATGCAATATATTTTGGATGGACATTATATAGTAATTTGTGTTATTGCTATGCAATGGGGATGGTGTTGATGTGAAAATGTTATTGTGTTAGTTGGGAACTTTCTTTCATTTTTAGTTTTGGAAGCATTTTTTTTATTATTATTGTTTTATTATTTCAATGCGACATTTGGAAGCAGGCTTTTGTTTCCTAAGCCGTGAAAAAATCATATGTTTTAGTTCTTTTGAGAGTTTTTAGTTAGCTGCGGATCCATTTCTGTTGGCAAGGGTTCTGTTGTTCCCTCGTTAGTTATCAAGATGGGTGCAGAAAGAAGCATCAAAGTCCATTAACAAGTAGCATGGTCTTGATGAGGGAGCCCATCTGAATGCAGAGCTAGTTATCGTACTACCTGACATCCAAAGAGGGAGAGTCACAGTTACAGAGTGAGGCACACCAATAACCCCCCCCCCTCCCCCATATCCAATAGATGCAGATGGAGTTGCTGTTGGCACTGGTGGCTGCACTGGGGATACTCTTGGGTCTGGTACTGATGGTATGAATAATTTTGAGCAGGAGTCAAGGGGCTTGAGGAGGAAGCACCTGAAAGACAGGAGGTATTGGATGAGTCTTTATGTGGGGAATGGATGGTGGAGGAGCCTGAGAGTATAGGTGCTGGATGAACTTCTAAGAGTGCATGAGGAGACTGCAGCACAGTTAGTGCAAATGGGGACAGGGGAAAGAGGCAGTAACCCCGATATCGGCACATGGCAAGCCCAGGAGTTCCCCTTGAAGCACATTGAAGAAAACATGAATGCAGCACCTGAGCCCATTATCCTTTTCAGCGTCACACTATTTTAAGACACCTGAGAGTATTTAGTATGGTGAAGTGCACAGAACTATCAGTAGTGTAATATATCTGACTATCACAACTCTTCCACAACCCACCTATCCCCGATCCAGTTGAGGAGGCGGTTGCCACTGAATGGATCTTGCATGATAAAGGGGAGCAACATCCCATGGAAAGCGAAAGCAGTGAGGTAGATATGCTATTGCAGACTATTTCCAGGCAGCATGGCAGGGTGTGCGGGTTGCAGGGTCAGCATCCATATTAGACAATATTTAACACTGCTGATCAATGGTCAATGTAGTTTGGTTTGGGCATTGAATAAAGACTCATGTGCGTGTAGAAATGTGAAGAGCCGGGCCCCACTCTATGAATCAGGAATGTTTCTGAATAAGAAAGGGTTATTCTGCTCTCACTGACGCCTTGTTTACTATCGCTAGCCTCTTTTAAATAGTCAGTGTACCATTCGTGTGTCTATGGAGAGACCATAACAATAGGGACATGTATCTTTCCAAACATAAACACTTATGAGAAGTAATTCCGACTTCATCATATTATAGCCAACTTCAAATTGGACGTACTTCTAGTTTTCTTGTTTTGGAAGAGTAATGAGGATAATTGCAGATGCCTGTAAAGGGTGGTCAATAATCTGAACCCCATGGAATCTACTGGGAAAGAATCATTGCACTGGGTATCATCATCAACAGGGATCCTCTGAAGCATTCGCCTCACTGCCTGCAACACTTTCGAAAACCTACCCGCATCCACCTTCCAATCGGGGCCCGCAATAATGTACGGTGCCTGAGGATATTTCATCAGCAGACACTGAAAGTGTGAAGTGTTTTGTGTGTCATGCAGCCATCAGTCATGCAACCAAATGCGTATTTAGCCACACATTAGCACTGGTGCTGAGAGTGCAATTTACACATTCCACCCCTCTCCCAGAAACCATAGAGGACACAATATTATGTTTAAGCTAAGTTCCACTTTCCCTAGTCACCCACCTTATGCACTAGCTGATGGACCTACATAGCAGCTGTACTCCTCCTTCTCATCCTACAAATGGGGCTATTAGCCCCAGTGTCAGTGATACCAAGAGCAACGACAACAGCCTAACCAAGCTTGGTAGTGACTGTGGTTATAGAACCTGCCGTTCAAATGTTGCTGAATATCTTTTCTGGAGCCTATGACTCTTCACTGTTTGTCTGTTTGTTTGTTTATTTATTTATTTATATAGCACACCAGACCCTGGAGTAAAAGGGCGCTTAAAGACAGGTTACAGAAGGTACAATATATAGAATTTACAGTTCTACATTATGTAGAAGTGATATACAATATATACAATCAGCAGACAATAGGGCATACAATAGAGACAATTGAATAGTATATACAGTAATCAAGGTCCTAGTCGGGCATAGGATTAGTTTTTAGTTTTGTCCAGTAGCCAAGCAATGACTAGCTTCCTGAACAGGTGAAATGAGACGGCCGATTTGATGTTAAGCGGCAAGGAGTTCCAGAGTTGAGGGGCAAGGACCGTGAAACTGGATCCGCCAGCTCTTTTAGAGATGAATCTGGGCACAGTGAGGCAAAGAGTGTTGGCGGATTTGGTGATTCTGGTGTTCGGCTTCAATGAGAGTTTATTAGTTAAATAAGGGGGGGCTAGGTGGTTTAACGCTTTGTAGGTAAGACAAAGGGTTTTTAGGTCGATTTTTTGTTGAATGGAGAGCCATATGCAAGAAATTCTGATGGGGTTGATGTGCTCTCTCCTGGGGATGTTTAGCGCTGCTCGCACTGTGTTGTTCTGGAGAACTTGGAGTTTGTTAATTATACCTTTGTTCACCCCTAGGTAGAGGCTGTTACAATAGTCCAGTTTAGATTGTATGAGCGCCCTGGCCAGTGTAAGGCAGCTGTTTGTGGATAGAAAGGGTCTGCAGGCTCTAATTAGTTTCCCAGTGTAGGCGGTAGTAGAGGCAGTCATGTTGACTTGTTTTGAGAGGTTAGTATTGGCATCAAGGTAGAAACCTAGCGTTTTCACACTCTTAGCGACGGGGATGGTTTTGCCATCAATGATAATATTGGTGTAGTCAGGGCTAAATTTCTGTAAATTATTGGGAGAACCGACCAGAAGGAGTTCCGTCTTCTCATCATTCTGGCAGAGGCCATGTGTGGCCATCCATGCCTGAATGATGGAAAAGATTTTGTTAATCCTGGTGACGTCAGCCCGTTAGTTGCCAGAGATGGTAAGGAGTATCTGGGTGTCGTCTGCGTAATTAGTGTAGGTGACACCCAGATGGTCCAACTTGTCAAAGAGAGGTTTTGTAAAAATGTTATAGAGGGTGGGGGAAACACAAGATCCTTGTGGGACACCACAAGTAATGGGGATAGGGTCTGCAGCAGCTACTGGTAAAAAAACTATCATGGTTCTGTTGGCTAAGAAGGATTGTATCCACATGACAGCTGAGGGTGAGAAATGAGCAGCAGATGAGAGGTGGTTGCAGAGTATTTTATGATCAACCAGGTCAAAGGCTGCTGAGAGGTCTAGAAGGAGCAGGATGGCCGTTTTACCTTTGTCTTTAATGTCATCAATCTGACTTTTGAGGTCAACAAGGGTGGTTTTGTTCCATGTTGAGGTTGAAAGCCAGATTGACGCAACCCTAGTAGTTGATGAGATTCTAAGTAGTGCTGGATTTGCAAGTAGGCAACTCTATCAAGGAATTTTAACAGGAAGGGTACCATGGTGAACGGCCTGTAGTTAGCAGGGATGGCTGGGTCTAAGGATTGTTTTTTTAAGAGGGGGAGAACCCATGACTGTTTCAGGTTGTTGGGTATAGAGTTGGTGGAGAAGGATAGGTTTATGAGTTTGGAGATGAAGGGGAGAGGTCTCTTGCAGCATCTTTGATAAGCTGGGCAGGGCAGCTGTCCCCTTTGCAACTGGAGCGTTTGAGGGATGCAATCATTTTTTGGACTTCCGGTATAGTAACCATTTTAAATGTGAAGCCATTGGTGGTATTGGTAGGGGCGGGGGTGCTAGGAATGGAGGCGTTGTTATTGGATAGTTGTAGTCGTTTAGTCTCAATTTTGGTTTGAAGGCCACTGATTTTGTTGGCAAGGGCAGCTTGGATGCTGGTGAACCAAGGTTTGTCTTTTACACAAGTGTCTGAAGGTGGGTTAGGGTTTTCTAATTCTTTCAAAATGGTGAAGATTTCTTTAGTAGAGGATCCTGCCTTATCAATTCTCACATTGTAGGCTTCCTTCTTAGTGCAGATTATCTCTTTTTTGTAAAGGGAGGAGATGGTCGTGAGGTTAGTTTTATTTTCAGCTGAGGGAGTAGTTTTCCATAATGTTTCCATCTTAGCTTTCATTTTCCTGAGAATTTTGAGTTCAGGGGTGAACCAGGAGTTCAGATAAGAGAGGTAAGAGTGGTAAGAGTGTGGTATAGTATTACTGAGATGTGCTACTTATCTTTTACAATGAGACAGGTTATGCTAAGGTACTCAGCTCAGACTTGAAAGTGGATTCATCATCTAAGCTCATCTCTACTGAGAGAAATATACACATTGAGTGAGTATGCAAGCCCTTCCCTGCAGCAGTGCATCCCATTATAATTAACATAGGGTGAGCTCAATGGCAGGCATCTACCTCTGAAAGGTCAATGAAGCTGGTGAAGAGTCAGAAACATGGTAAGTGTTTCTGATACAGGGGGGTATCCATTTGAGGTCGCTTCTTTGAAAACCACTTATGTTAGTATTTTAATAGCAAGGGTAGTCCCTAGTTACCACAAAACCATACGTCAATTTCAAATAGGTGTGGGATACCAACCACAAGTTTGTATTAGAGCCAAAATCTGCTCATATTTCCTTTAAAATAAGTGAATGTACAGATAAATCTGGAGGTGGATTGAGCTGATTTGGATTTATTTCTGAGGGAAACACATCGATGAAATAGCATCAAAGTTTGTAGCAAGAGTGAGAAGGGTGTGGGAAGGAAAAAGGCGAGGGTGAACCAATATAACTAAGTTGGCAAGAACAGGTTGTGCACATTAGACATTGCAGTGAGAGATCTCAGAAGAAAAATGCATTTCTCTTTCCTTCTAACTCTTAAGAACGTGTATACCACAGAGCAATTATTTGGCATTGATTTCCAGAGGAGTGTTAATAGTTAAAAACCTAAGTGAAGAGCACTGGAAATGAAACAGTAAAACATATTTCGAAAAGAGGAGAGTTCCCAAGGGGTGGGTGAGGACTGAAAAATAATAGGCCCTTTTACAGGCATAGTTGAACCTAGGAATCTAGGAACAGCCGGTGGTTTAAGACCAGAAGAGCTTTTAATCCTTTTAGAGACACATGAAAGGCACCATCCAACAAACAGTCACTGCACGAGTTGACTGCGGTTTAACAAGGAATTTAAAAACATGATAGCAATGGCAGAGGACACGATCAAAGGAATCTGCAGGTTTTCGAATGATTTGAAGTTCCCGGGTCTCAGAAAGAGTAAGGTCAAGATTCAGAGAATTAGTTTAAGCAAGACAAGTTTGAATTAGTACACAAGAGGCAGTAATATGGCTACGATAGGAAAGTCAGGAAACCGTTTCACAGAGGAGACAGTGACAGTGCCAACTCCAAGAGGACATGTATACATGCCGAGATTGATGTGTATAATATGAAGCTAAGAGTGAGACAGGTCTAGGGCAGGTCCCAACAGAAAGGAGCCAGAATTAAGGGCCCGCCAAATACTAAAACCTCTGTCCTATTGGTGTTGACTGAAAGTGAAGTTAGTCACATCCAAAAAGAAATAGACATGCAAGATTGATAATGTGAAAGGATACACAGTGAAATGAAAAGGTGAGATGGAAGAGAATATGAGTCGAACATGATGTTTAAACAAAAGAGGCAAAGGGTACAAACCCTGAGGAACACAACTGTAAAGAGGATGAAAAGAAGAAGTGAAAGGGGCAGGTAACTAAACTTGAGAGTGACCAGAGACAAAAAAGGAGCCCAAGGATAGATCATTGCGAGGGAATGAAGCCTTCCAGGAGGATGCAATGATCAACCATATAAAATGCGGCCAACAGATCAAGTATCACAAGACCAAGGACTCCTTCTGCATTAGTTGCCAGTGTGAAGTCATCAAGGGGGGGCTAACAAAGTGGACCCCCTCCTACATCGTAGAGGAAAATCTGTCTGAAACGGATGAACAAGTTCATGACTCTAGACACAATATTGAAGTTTACAAGTGACAATGCTTTCCAAATGGTTCGCCAGAAAAGTGAGAAGAGTGATTAGAACCAACTCCAGGATTGAGACCAGTTTCTTTATTCCAAAGAGTGTTTTTTGAAGGAGGTAAGTGCAGTGACATTAGAGAGATGTTGCAGATGTGTTAGGGTGCATTTGAAATGTTCTTACAGTACACGGGTCTAGAGGGGATCCAGGTCTGTTTTTTGTGAAAGTATCCAGGATAGAATGAGGATTCACAGTGGGGAACCCAGAGTACAGAGCTGGTGAAAATGAAAATAAGTGAGGATATTAGTGAAATGGAACAGGCAGCAGAAGGAAACAGAACCTCAGCAGGAATAATGACCGGAATGAGACTACTTTCTCGAGGATGGCTTATTACATATTTGAAGGGAAAAGGAACCATCTGAAGGGGCCGCAGAAAAATAAGAATATTCCTTCAAAATGGTTCTATGTTGTTTCATCACACCATATTGATTTCTACTGTTGCACTGTAGCAAGTGCATACTTTTTATATACATTGGGCATCATTATAAATTTGCCGGTCCGGTAACAACAGTACCAGTAAGCTTGCCGGTACTGTTGTTACCGGACCGGCAAACTACGAGTTCTGTACTCAGGTGCCTTCCCGCCAAGTAGGTCTGACATGGCGGGCATACCGGCACCCACGAGTAGAGAATGTCGGATGCACCGGCACCATTCTGAATGGTACCGGTGCATCCGACCGCCCCATTCCCATTGAGCCCTATGGGGCCCAAATGGGAAAGGGGAGCATTTTATTCCACCTCCCGCCAATAGGCAATTGTGGGGTCTGGTGGGGCCGTAATGACCCGGTAATTGCCCATTCGTTTGTGCCGGAAAAATTCTATCCGGTGTATTGACCCACATTCGAGTATTATGCTGCAACATTTGGTGCTGTGGGCTTCGAAAATCCAAGATAGCCGATAAGCCCACATTTGCACCCGAATCCAGGAAAACCACACAATTTTTGTGCACACCAAAATGGTCCCTGACCTGCCACCAACCAGTGCGAGCGTGATGGGCCAGAAGCGCCATGAGTGAAACGTGATGCCAAAGGAGAAACAGCAGTGCCTGTTAGCTCAAAAAAGTGCTTTGAAATCACCTTTGTTTCTCTGAATGCAAGCTCAAAATTCCTATTTCAAACATTGCAAAATAGTTAATGCAGGAGACCATTCCCAGACCCTATCCTTTGGCTGCACACAGAGCAAAACCAGTGCAAAGGAATATGGTGCTGTTAAAAATCTGTTTCAATTTATGTCAAAAATTGCTAAAATCATGGGCACAAAACCACCAAACAAAAAAATCCAACTTCTGGTTGGGTGTTCTACATTACTCTACTGCAAAATCCACATCAATACAATGTTAGCAAGGATCATATGCCATGAAGTAAAATCCCCTTTTTGAAATGCATTAATTCAAGGCAGCTGCCAAACAAATGGGTGCAGTACCGGTGTTTGACACTGACTGGCGATAGCGATCTAAACTCTGACATGAGACCTGTATTTCAGGGGCTGAAAAGGAACCTGAGTCAGCTGGGACTTCAAAGCCTTTGCTGGTCAATGAGAATTCTTCACACCTACTGTTCCCAGGCCCTATAACAGAAGGCAGTCTGATTTAATTAAAAGTTCAAGAGGCCTCTGTCCATGGGAAACCTTCTGCTGCCCCACCAAAAGGAGATCACACCTCTCTGATTGAATCAGGGGAGGGGTACCTGGGACTGCAGGGAAACAGAACAATGAACTTCCCTTGGCTCAAAGCAATTGCTAAATCAGGGGGTCGTAAATGGCTTCCTCTTGGAAGGAACTGGGAGGGGCACTGCCTCTGTGAGCCAGCTGAGCTTGGAGGCGGGGATGAACGAGGAATTCCCCCATGTGCTTTGGGACTTAACCACACCCATCTGGGCCACAGCATCATTTTAAAAAGATGGATAATTCATAGTACGAAATTGTCAAAATTATATAAATAATATCATTATTCCTGTGATTTTTCTGTGCACATTTTAAGAGGTGTTAGGACTCTGTACGATGTTCTGAGACCGAACCCGGCGATTTATTAATATTACAGACACTGTGGTTATCTCAGAAAATTGAAAACTTATTGTAATGTGCCCAGAGAGGGGGTGTACCTCTGGGGAAGATTTGATGAAAAAACAATATAGTGAAACCCACTAAAAAGCGCAAAATGTTGTCATTTCTGAACCCAAGCTCGCAGGAAAATGGGGCTTGAACAAAGAACTGTCTTAATTCATCTGTGATGTGTACATGTATTATGAACCACTTGTGTATCTGGGAAACCTGTTTGTTATGAGAAATTAATTTTCTAAGTGAAACCAAAGGGCAGTGTTCTTTCTGTATGCCATAAAAATGATGCCTCATGACACCGGATGACTCACAACTCCGTTCTCCAGTCAGAGGACAGAAAATCCCCTAACCTATCAGGATCCTTAGTAGGTTGGGCATAGAAAGTCAGCCTTCCCACCCACTTTCAAAAGACATAAAAAGAACCAAGATAGGGACTGCTCTTTCCACTTTCTTGCAAAGCACTTTGCCGGACCAGACAATATCCAGAAGGACCATATCCAGAAATTAGACTCCAGATTCCAGTTCTTTGAAGCAGAAGGCCTACTGCAAGCTAAAAGTATTCTCAGCTGGCCTTACAATCTTGCAAACTGATTTTACCCCAGACTTCCAAGGGGCACATCAGAATAAAACAGCCGGGCTGTGCTGTTTCTGCTTGCCAAGAACTGTTGCCGAAACCAGAGACCCAGACCAGACCGCTGTGCAGTGCCAAGAACTTTTGCCACAACCAGAGATCCAGACCAGCAGAGCAGAGCTGACCCAAATAGCTGTGACTTCAGAACCACCCACCAGAAGTCCAGTCTAAACCTGTTAAGGCTACCGCCAAACTTGTAATAAGGCGCATTGTTTTCTTCCTACCTACAATTGGTGTCCCTACTGATACCCCTTTCTCTCGTCCCATCAACCCCTCCCCTCATGTATTTGATACTTCAAACCCCTTTCCCAATATGTATATATTTACAGTGGAACACCTTTAGTTTGGGGACAGTTAAGACAAGCATTGACAATCGCAGCACTTTGGGCACTTTCCAAGCACTGCTGTAGCAGTATTAGCTGGCTATTGGCAGTATCAGGTGCAAAATGTGAGTACATGTTAATCTAATTGCAGTGCCTGGCAAATGCCTAATACCTATGCACAAGCCAACACTTTTGGCTTTGCCAATGATTGTGTTTAAAATTACTTCAGTGAAGGACACGCATAGTGCTTATAAATAAAGTGATTGACCTGGTTAAGACATTTCTATTACACCAGGAGTGCATTTACAGCACTAATTAAGTTTTTAAGTTTAAGAAGATTACTTTGAAAAAACACTGGTAGGCCCATTCGAGTGTAGAATTTGATGGTAAGGGTTGATTAGAATGAGCTCAAAGCGTTCCTGTGAGGCGGTGTTTTGGGCGGGGAGGGCAGATACTGGCTGGAAATAGCCATAGGGATAAGCATGATCATGGGAAGTCAATGAGTGAGCAAATAACCAACGTACATTCTTTGCATCACTCTTCCTATGGCATTTCTCCCTAGCTGTACTCTAATGCATCAATTTTGGCTTATAGGTGGTGCTAAAGCACAACCTTATAGTACAAACGAATAATCCGGTTTATCAGATCAAACCCATAGTGCTGGAGTGACAACAATCTTAACTCAAAAGTGCACACACTCTATATTTCACCTCCAGTGTCCTTTTTTCATCTCTTGTTCATCTTTGCTGAGTCTGTATGTATCTAATCATGGGCTCATAAACAGAGGGATGGGCCTCGAATTAAGATTGTCATTTTGTTGTGATAAACTGGTTCATTTGAACTGCCATTTAGCTAAAGTGGTTTCAGTGAATTTCAAAGATTTTGTGGTGCTATATTGTATCCATTTCCTGCTGGCCTTGGCCTTCGGCCATTGACAATTTCCTCTGTGCAACAATTCACAACAGGGCTGTGGCCCTGCCCTGACTCACATCACCCTCCCTAGTAAATAACAAAGTCCCTCCCGCCATGTTCTTAAGCAATAACATCTCACAGGACATGCCCAATTCCCCATGCTGCCTTCCATTGCCACTGGAATCGTTGCTGCTGAATCAAAGCCTTTTCAGTTTACAGCAATAATGCACAAATCATCAAACATGAAAAAAAGTCTCCTCCCCCAATGCCACTGTACATATGAACCTATCTTCCTTTGTATGCCTCCCCACTTTCCCCCAATGTGTAATTCCCTCTCCCCCTTCCTAATTATCCTCTTTGTAAAGACACATTTGTTTTATCGCATTTTATGATATTCCAAAAGTAAGACGAACATGATATGACTTAAGTAGTGCCCTCCAGCCCGCCGAGAATTGCCCACCTAACCAAAAGGTACTTGTTCCCCATTGCACCTGTACTTCAAACATCATTTTGATAACTTTTCTGGGCTTACTGGGGGAAACCCGCACATCGAGCAAACTACATATACAAATACAAATTGCATGTTTTCATTTCTTAAAAGTCTCAGTTCTGCAATGCAGCATGTGAGATATATATTCTTTTTTGGACCGTGCCACACCCATCTCCAGTGGTAAAACAAAAATGAAAACAGGCTCTCCAGACTCCCCCAAAGCGGCCATCAAACTAATTGGGCCTTTTCAACCCTCCTCAACCCTATTCTCAGATCAAACCACCACTTTTCCTCCCCAAATATGATTTTGAACACTTTTCTTGTTGGCTTCCCACGGGATTACTGCAGGAATTGCTCATGTTGAAGGAACAAAACATGGCTGCTTTTCATTTCTAAAACGTCTCCTTGCTGCACAGAAGATACATACAGGTTTTTGAGACCTGGGTGCCCCTCTTTCTCCGTCAGTCTCTTTAAAAACAACCATCGTATTGAGTGCTTAATTTGTAAAAAAATAAGTGCCAATGCCCAAAAAATCTTGGCCCCATAATGCCGCCCTCGGAGCTAGCGGGCAACACTCGCAGTGTGGGCTGCAGGGTCAGTTCAGTGGGATAGACATTTGCCAGGTACTGCAATAATGGTGGTACCTGGCCATTAAATTCGCAATAGCTGGGTAATGGTGTGAGTACCTGTGTTGGTACTCCTTTATCGACCTCCGAAGGATGAAAGGCTGAGATGGCCTTGCTGGGGATTCGAAGCTGCAACCTGAAGATCACACACATATCACAGCAGCGAGTGCTCAACTGACTGAGCTATTATATCGGCCATAGTAAAATGAGTAATTATTCTGTAGTGGATACCATTAAACTACTAACTGAGATTTAACAGCAGACCACTTCAGTTCATCTGCAGGTCTGGTGCAAAGTTGGCGCATGCCAAGCCTGCATGCATCTACTCTCAGGGTTCAGAGGTTGGCAAAATAGGGAAAGCAGCAACACTTAGGAGGGACACTATATTGTCGATCATGCCCTCCACTAACCACTCCATGCTGACACTGTCAAATTCTCTGCTCATTCACACTACACGCAGACTCTGGAATTCACTTGCACATAGTAATGTAATATTCCTCCCAGCAGAAATCAAACTAGTAAACTACACCTCTCTGCACACCACAGCCCCGGACAATGCATCCCAGAAACATGGGAACACAGGTCTTCGATATCCAAAAGCCCATATGCCAGTAACTGGATCCAGTAAAAACTATTTGTATAGGGGCACCCGGAGTTACCACCAAGGTTGATGGCATTGCCAGTGTAATTCTGCGCTTGACAGCTTTGATTAGTTGCCAGTTAGTGCGGAGAGAATGAAAGCAAAGCCCCCTAGGTTGTAACTTTCTTTGTGATAAGAGCGGTGTGACGAGGAATTCATTTAGCAGCGTGTAGCTCGTGGTCTGGGGGCAGTGGCGTAACACCATTGAGCTGACCGGGCTTCAGCTCCTGCCCACCCCCACACACCACCCTGACATTTTGGGCTACGTTGACGCGACCTGGCTGATCAACAAAATGTGGCCAAACACACACAACAGGACACAGACATTAAACTGCGGCGGAATGGCTTCATGGTTAACAAAGGCCCTGCCGTTGTACTTATTTATTTATGTATTTATTTATATATGGCGTTGTAGCCCAAGGGCATCAGAGTGGCAACAGAAAGACAAGAAACAACATATGATTGAACCAGGACAACAAGGTCAGCGAGCAGGCTAGCGGATGGCCAGAAAATTAAGTAGCGGCAAGTTAAGGAACGAGGTGAGGGATCCCAACATTCTAAAGGAGAATTCTTTGCAGCAGAGAAAGGTGATGTGCGAAATTACCTGCACACTCACAGGACATCACATACTATGTGGGCACTACCTCATACATGCAAACAAACATCCTGCTCCAATCCACTAACCGTGCTCGCCGCAGCATGTCCATGGTCTTCTTAATGTGATCCGGGATGAGCAGGCACTGGGGTGAAGGGCTGTGAGCCGGCCTCCACCTGCACTGTGTGCACGTACGGTACAGCCCATCGCTAATTACAGAGATCAGCCTGCCTGTTGGCAAATAGAGTAGCAGGATGTCCTGGAGGTACTGCATGCTCGGAGAACTGAAGGCGCTGGCCAAGCAGAGGGCACAGAGCAGGACCAGCGTGCACGCAGTAGTCTGTAATACAAATCACTGGGAGGGAGCAGGCCGGGCTGAGGCAGCCCCACCCAGACCTGCCACTACCTCCCAGTGTTTTGTAACACTGACTGCTGGGCTGGCGCCATGGTGTCGTGGCTTGCCGCATTCATCAACGAAAGGTAACACTTCAGTGTTACCTTTTCTTGATGAATGCAGCCGGCAGGCGCCGGCGGGGCCGCAAAGGATCTTTTAATTACAGATCCTTTGCAAATTAGGCATCCTGCATCTGCATCCAGCGAGTCCCTGGGGGCTGGTTCCTGAAGCCCACGCCTAGGTGGGCTTCAGGAACCAACCCCCAGGGCCTCGTCATGATGTTCTGGGCCAAAAAAACAGTGCCGGTGTTGGGGACCGCAGAACACCGGCACAAATTAAGCACTATTTACACCAAACTAAATAAAGGAATATTTGTGACTCTTCATCCCCAACTTGTTTCTTATATGACATAAATCTGATTCACAGATTCCGTAAGCCTATTTTATCTATGGGAAAAGTCCTAGCAAACACAAACCCTCTGCTGCATTGGCTGTAATTATACATGTGCATGTGAAAAGCAGGTTGCAGGTTTGAGGGGTCGAGGAAAGAGTCAGACGTTTGTCCTGAAGACGACAGCAAAGGTACACTGCAAATGAAAATTCGTGAGATTTCGTAACTGCATGAAGGTTCAAGCACATCAGGCACATCTGGGACTGATAAACAGCGTTCAGAGGTATTTGAAGCTTATATTTTTAATCCATGGGGAGTTCATCGCAGGCATCAAACTCTGAAATGTCAGTACCGGAGGGAGTCAGTCATTCTTTAAGTGCAAAAGTGATTCAATATTGTATCTCTGTGAGGTTGCTTCCTTTAGTTCCACTGAGGTTAGTTAGTTTACATCAAGGAGAATCACTGGTTGCCAGGTAACACTCAAGGAAAAACAATCGTTCATCACAGAGAGCGTGTTCTCCACCAACCGCCTACATCCTTATTTCATTCCAGTTAGAACATACAATGCTTCACGCACTTAGGAAGGACCACAGGAACCCTTGCAGCCATTCACAAAAGCTCTTGGATCTACATCCATCAGCGAGCCGTAATCTTTCAGCTCTGCAAAACTCCTCGGTTCCATTCTTATCTCACACACAAAAGTAGAAAGAGGACTTGAAGTTGAGATCACAAACTCCATGACACTTGCTGCTATGCATTCGAACAATAGCTTCCTCGGATGCTCCAGGCTGCCTATAACGCATGCAATTACTCAACATGGCGTTCAGCACGTCCTCAGTCATCAAGTGCTTCATATCCCTTCGACTGGACTAAAATGCGCACACTGTTATAACAGTCATACTTCAGAAGATAATTTCTTCTCGCCACAGAAAATCCAAACCAAGCAAATCTTCCATTTGCTCCTTCAAATACTTATCAATAAGAGCACTGGCAAAAAACGTACCCCTTCTGAGACACATAAAACCTTTTGGCTAACACATTTCTCAATGAAGTGACCCATGCCCTGAAAGACAATACCAACACATTCCATGCTAAAGAAACGACGTAACAGAGCAAACGTCGCTACTCAAGGGTACATGCAAGAACTCACTGCCATTAAGAGCTTCATTATCCCCAGATGAGAAAATTCCACCATCATGATATGATATGATAGGGCATTTATAACACGCCTATACACGTATACAGAAGTGTTTCAAGGCGCGACGAGGCAAGGCAGGGGGAACAGAGGGAAGACAGACAACTATCTTACTAGGCCAGGTGTCATTCAGATCGTGTGTGGGAAGGGTGAGAGGAGGAAAGTGCAGGGGAAAAGGGAGGGGACAGTGCAGTACATGGGAAGCATAAATAACAAAGTGCAATGGTAAAGGATGGCCAGCAGGTGCCAAATGTAAGGGTAGATGGTAAGTGCAGGCATCAGGTGTCAAGTGCTGGTAATGGGACTGTAGAGATACAGAGAACAGGCCCAAGTGTGAGTTTAGCCAGGAGGGCATCACCCTTAAAGCATTGCACGGTGCAAACATGAATCTCATCACCCCACCAAGACATATCACTACTCATCACCCAAGTCATAGGCCCACAGAAATAGCACATTTCACTTAAAACCCTCGGATATTGCTCGAAACCATGAACAGAACCTGCCACACCTTGCTTCATAGACAAATGCAACAACATCACATCTGAGAAAAATAAGCAAAACAACTCAACATAGCACCAAGCTTGACAAAGGCCTTTCACATGCTAGAACTGACCAGCATACTCATTCACGTCAAGCTGCTATAACCCCCGACCCCCTGTTTTAATCATCAAAACATTGGACCTCATTACGAGGTGGGCGGTAAGGGTTTACCTGCACCCGTAAGGGCAAACGGTGGCGGTAATTCCTTACCGCCCTACTACGAGTTCCCTTTGCAGGTCCTTCCTTAACGCCTGTTTTTTTCAGGCGTTAAGGACGGGACCCACAAAGGGACTCCAGAGCTAATAACGGTACCGCAATTTGCGGTGCCGTTATTAGCACCTTCCCCATTCCCATTGAGCCCAATGGGGGCTCAAATGGGAATGGGGAATGGCCCTGGTGAATGGGGAATTACCGGTCCCGCCAACCTTGGAATGGACTGGTAATTGCTCCATTTACCAGGGCGGAGTCGGAACGAGTTTGGAGGCAGCCACGGCGCTAATAGCGCCATGGCTGCCTCCAACCTCGATATTTGGCCCATTATCTTTAAAGGTGCTCACCTGACTGCTGAGGCAAGACAATTTACCCTGCATATTTATGATTGTCCAGATACTTTCTCATTTAAATAGCACATGTCTGAACAGACACATGGCAAACTACTGACAGATCACACACATTTTCACATCAAACACGCATTCTCCCTTTAACTGCATAAACAGATCTCTGAACACAGACTCCTATGGATATATAAATCCAGATTTAGGTTAAGCTGCATTACCGAGAATTATTTCATCCAAATCATAGGTAATGTCCTCCTCATCATTGATATCATGTATCTCCTGTCTTCTCTTCCATTTCTGCTTGACCTTGCTGAAGTCTTTAATACTAAGGACCACACATCACTTCACAATATGATGTACTTGTCATGGTTTCTGTAATTCTGGCTCACCCAAAATGTGCACGTTGGCTTGATATGGTAACTAGTATATTTGCAATTTACATCACATACATGTCTTTATTATTCAGTATTGTGCCTAAAGACAACAAACGACACACTGACACTGTTACCCCAGAGTAATGTATATGCATTTATTATAGAACAGGGTGCCTATAAAAGGGATGTCTTACAAATTAGACAATAACATCTGGCAGAGGCAGTCAGAGTGGATGGTGCCTTTACATAAGAACATTGTTGGATTGAATGATACATAATGAATGGTGAAGGGTTAAGAATACAAATGGGCTGTTTATCATTGAGAGCGTGGGGCCATAATTTACATATTTACAAATGACGTAGAATAGTCTTGGGGAAGAAAGCAGGGGCGTGGGGTTGGGCAGTTAGTTTGGATAGGAGGGTGAGCAGATTTTGGGGGCCTGCTTCAACTGCTAGTAGGTTGACTCGGTGCCTTGCATAGATTGCATTGATGTATAGTGGCGCTTATTCTAATGAAATTGGGCAAGTAAGCAGAAGGAACACAAGTCGAACCAGGCAAATTGTGAAGAGATGAAGAGTAGAGCTTTGGACAGAGAGAGAGTATAGTGAGATGCATTCTGGGAGGTAGAGCGGGGCAAGACCGTGGATGGATTAAGAGTGCTGATTACATGTGCTTATCAAGGCACCGGTGATGCTGTGAGAAGAAATAGACAAAACATGACAATGATAATATTTGTGATGGGAAACCAAGGAGAGGAACGTTGGTGTATGGAACCATTGGATACAGATTATGATTAATGAATGTATTAGTCAAAATGATTGATATAGCTTGTAAAAGGGTGGCTCGAGGCCACAGAAGATTTAATGTGTCCTCGAAGCGAAACACGTGTCGGCCTGATTGTTGTGGATTGTATAGAAGTATCAAATGTGCGCAATTTGGCATTTTATGTTGTGCATTGTGTGGATGTATCAGATTTGCAGTTTGTATTGAGGAACCTTTAAAATAGAAAGTTTAAGGGAAATGGAAATGATTGCTTTCCAAGGTGTACATTTCAGGATACATTATACAATTGATTAAACCTTAACATTAACAGTGATATAGTATTAAGGTGTGTTAATTAAGCGTGGCACATAAGGGGTTTATTGTGTTATGGTATATTTTAAAAACGAGTCTTACAGATTTGGGCCAGATCAATCCTCTGCTGCCATATTTAGGAAGGATACATTTTGTTTTGTGAGTACCAATTGTATAGTGTGAGTAAGTGCCAGTGCAGGTAGGATCACTTTAGCAAGTTAGCAAGTTCTTTTTTGTACAACATTAACATAGCTTGTAAGCACCATTTATATAATTATCAGACATTCATTTTTATAATATTCATGACAGAAGAATTGATTTAATAAGAGTAAGAATCTGCATTGTGAACTGGCTTCAAAACTCTCTGAACGGTAACAGATTTTTCCATTATTTATTTATTTTTTCTCTCGGGTTCGGCAACATAAAACAGGACTTGATTTCCTCACAGTGATTCTAAAACTGCACTCAAACCTCTACTCTATTCAACTTCATGTTTATTCTTTCATACATGTGGACCCATTGTCATTAGTTATTGGTGAATGTATTGATGTCTGCTAACATACTAGTGTAAGTCATATTGTATCCGAAAACATGGCAACACGACTGAAATCCAATAGTATCCTACTGCAACATGCACTATACTGCACTTAGGTTGTCACAGTGGTGTGCCTTGAATCCTACAATGTTGTTCGTAACTCTTTCCCTGATAGTTGTGCTCAAAGCTGAGTAATAGCCTAACAGTAACATCAAAAGGCAAGCACATTTTTAGGTAAAACACAGACAGTGTGCTTGATTATCCATTCTGCCCATCACCTTGGAAGCCTGTAGTGGGACCCTGAACCTGACTTAAAGAGGTTCTTACTTTCAAAAACAAAGGAACATGCTAAAAACAAATGAGCATTGGTTGTCTTGGGAAACTAAGCTTGGAGTCTAGGGCACTTCAATGTCTCGTGATAGTTCCACCAGGCTACCAAAGATATCCAAGAACCTCCACCTTCCTTCACAGGTGTGTATTCCTACAACTGGTCCACCAACTATTGGCTAAGATGCTTGCCTAAAGGCGCAATAAGCGAGTGTGATGTAGCAAGCCTCCCATTAGCATACTGTCTACTTAATATCCCATCCTATGGGACTCTGCTGACTTTTGGAGTTTCGTTTATCCAGGTTCTTATTCATATTTCTAAATTTAGTGGTAAGGTTTAGAATAGAAATTCAGCGTATTCTAGCAGCTTAATATCAGGCTGATGCAACCAACATTAATTACTTTGTTTATAAATTAGATCAACTGTCCAATCCAAGTTGGCTTTTCAACGAGCCCTATTTGGAGGATACATTTTGATTTTCCTTCAGTGGCCACATATCAGCTGCTTCTCTTCCTCCCATCAAACTTTAGGGGTTCTCTTTCCTGCTGATTAAGCCCCACTCACAAGCATGTTCGTTATTTATAGCCCTACTTCATCCTGCTCCTATCATCCCACCACAACCACTACTTCTATGACCACACATTACCTGTACAAATAGTCTTCAAGTGTAAGCGTTATACACTATTGTGGAATGTGCACCGTATTACAGTATTTCTTTGGAGTATCAGCACATTGTAGGATTAAATGCCAAGCACCATGTAGTTAGGATTATTTGAAACACATCAGTACTTAATAGACCACACAAATGATATCTTTTAAACCAACATATTATTAGGCTAACACACATTTCACACCTAAATTAGAGCTACTTCAGGACTTTATGATTGTCTAATTTATGCTATATAAAAGTAGTTGAAAGTGACATATTACAGTCGAAACTAATGCAGGAATGCACATGGCAAAGTGTTGCATTACATGAACATTATTTGCATGCAAATAATAATTAAATCAAAACTCGGGTAAATTATGTCAGCTTGTGTGAGATATAGTGTGGATATGCCCATCTCTCCGTTTTAGATAATAGTGTTGCGATAGCCCATCATACATGTTCTTGACTTGCATGTTTTCACACAGACGAGTTATACATTTGCCGTTAGAGAGCATATTCATATCACAGGTTTATGTTGACGCTATCATTTCGAAGTTGGGTTTAAAACGAATTTTTATATTTACACCCCCTGACCCCTAGACAGTGCTTTTTTCACAATTCCACCGTTTATTGACATATCTCTCTTTGTGCCTTTTACTGCCCCTTTGTGGTGTTTTTATTTATTTATTTATTTATTTATTTATTTATCAATCACATTTTTGTAACGCCCAGACTAGGATGTTTCATGGCGTTTTTTACAGAAGAATATAGTGCAGACGTTGCAAATAGACATACGGTAGCAGACATTAATCATACTTGTTGAATGTTTTAAATGTTTTAATGGTTGGGTAATAGCATTTGTTTCTGATGTTGTGGGGTATGTATCTCCAGAGAGAGGGTGCTGTGACAGAGAAAGTTTGCGCCTCCTGCTCTAATCCTTTTTTCTTGTAGAGTGTGCAACATGAGGCAGGCGGATGTTTTCAGAAAGTGCACATTATGTTTCTGGGCAATGCTGTTGTTGAGATAGAGGGGACTTATTTGTGAATACAGTGGTGTGCAATGATCAACTTTTTGAAGTGAATGCAGGCTTTGTTAGGGAGCCAGTGGACATCTCTCCTGTTTGCAGTGATGTGGTCTGAGCAACGAAGGCCCAGTGCCACGCCCACCTGCTGAGAAGTGGAAGTGTGTGCTGAGGTGTTGACATAGCATATCATGGTCCAATACGTCAAACACTGCAGAGAGGCCAAAGAGTAGTAAGATGTCCAGGTATCCTGTGTCTCTGATGTTATCTAGTTGGTCTTTAAGATCCAGTAAGGCTGTCTTGGTACTATGCTTAGGGCAGAAACCGAATTGTCTAGATCCTAGGAGGTGGTGGTGTTGAGGTACCACTGGACTTGGGAGTAGGCAATTCGGTACTAGTTAGTGGGTAGGGTCGGGTCAAGCAGTGTTTTTTTTGTATGAGTGAGGTGACCCAGGCTGCTTTAAGGCTGATAGGGACTACAATGGCTGCAGAGGAGGTGTTAAATTCTGTGATAATGGGGGTCAAGGTGGTAGCGCAGAGTTTAACAATATGAACCAGGCAGGTATTTCCATTACAGTTGGAGTGTTTCAGGGACATAATAGTTTCCAGCACAGTCACTTTGGAGACTTGGGAGAAGGTTATGAGTGGTCGCTGGACAGGAGAGTGTGGGGCTGTGTTCGCAATGGTGATCAGTGCTGGAGGTTTAGTCGCTAGTTGTGCTTTTTTCTCATTGATTTTGGTGCATAAGATAACAATTTTATTGGCAAGGTGGTCTTGGATCGTGGTGCACCAGGCTTTGTCAGAAAGGGTTGGGGAGCTAACTTGATAATTCTCTCAGAATAGAGAATATTTCTTTGGGTTTGGAGATTGCATTGGAGATTCTGGACACGCAGGAGTGAGCTTTTAGCAAGATGTAAGTTCCCTACTTTACCACCATGGTGTAATCTCCGTTTACACCATGGTGGATGGCGGATTTACCGCCCCATTCCAAGGTGAGTGGGGCGGTAAATCCCCAATACCCATTTACCCTTCCCCATTCCCATTTTTGCCCCATAGGGCATAATGGGAGTGGGGAAGGCGCTAATTACGGCACTGTAAATTACGGTGCCGTAATTAGCGCCAAGGACGCTTAGCGCCTTGCATTTTAACGCCTGCTAAAAGCAGGCGTTAAAATGGGAATCAGGCGTTAAGGGTTAACGGCGCCGATGGCGCCGTTAAACCCTTAACGCCTGTGTTGGAATGAGGGCCATGGACATGCAATGTGTGCTCCCTCTCTGTGTCATTCATCCTCCATCCTTGACCCAATTGTGCCATATTCATCCCTGTTGGTGCCTTTTGCTCCCCTCATTGTGCTGTTCACTGCCCTGTCACATTTGTCTCCTCCCTGTTTCTGTTCCTTTTCCCTCCCCTTCATTGTTCCTTCTGTATACCCGTTTTTCTTTTCACCCCTCTGCCTTCCCCCTCTCTGTACCCTTTGCCACCTCTCTCTGAATTTTCTGTGGGTTTGATTTGCCATCCTTGGTCTCTGTGTCATTTGATTACAAATTAGAGAAAGATAGTGAAATTAGAGAATGATCACAGATGATTGACCAAACAACAAACCTTTGTTTAGAAAGATAGCTCAATTTTAGAGAGATTATCAAAGAACAGCACTTAGATTTCAAGGGATGGTCCAGAGAAGTAGTGCAACAGCTTACTCACAATTCCTTAATTGTCGTTCTATTTCTATTAGTGAAATCGGCATGACTTCATTCATCATGCTAAAAGCAACCAGAATATCAGTGTAGTGACATTAACATTTCAGGCATCTAATAAGGAACAGCGCGGCAGCAGAAAAAAAGATTCAGCAGTAGAGTGACTAGTATATATATACAAATTTCCTGGATGCACCTATAGTATGGGGTGTGATTATTTGGGGTGTTTTTAATACTACCTTTTCAGGAGCTCTGAGTATATAAAGTCCAGAAACATAAAGGTTTCATCTTTACCATTGTGGGTATGGTCTATTGGGACATGCAAAGAAACACTCCCTGTTTGCACCCTACTCTCCGCCCTACCTCACTGACACCCTTGCATGCATCCTCTCGTATACCCAAGCAACATCTTCTCTCTCTCACCTTTGCTTGGGTCATTCCTTTTTTGCTCATCCTGCTGCTCTTACTCTGATGAAACTAGGTCTGCTCTTCAGGAGTATAGGAATCAGCCGTGGCTAAACCACCTCCTTGCCTTCAAACTTTTACAAAACAAGGTTAAACAAATGTAAAACAGATACCCAAGAGAAATAACACTTTGTCTTCAGTGGTAACATGTAACCTAATGTAATGTAATATAAAGTGGCCTTATATAGAGCCTTTTTCCCAATAATGTTGGCCTCGCTGCACATGTCTCTCTAAGAAAGGAGGACAGGGTTTGTTAGTCCGATCGCAAGAAGGCATACTTAGAAACCTTTGGTGTTGATGAATGGAAATCAGAGGTACTCGTCACCTGTGAGCCACTATTAAAATCAATGTGTTGTTTGTGGTTGTTACTGAATGGGCAGGTTAGCTTTATGGTCCGCCCCCTGATTGTGGAGTGCAAACATTGACAGCATGATTGTTGATAGAACATGGATAGGGTCTGACCCTGCTATGTAAACTAGACCTGGAGGTCGTTTGAAGGAGTGTGGAGATTAAGATGAAGACCAGTGTCACGCAGCAGAGGGTCCATGAATCAAATTAGTTTCCCACAGATGGTAGTGCCAAGCGCAGAGAAAATTATAAATTCGTCTATATTTCTGATGCCCAGTTGTCAGTTGATTGCTATTATTTGTCATTTATTTCAAAGTGATTGGTTTGGTATGTTTTCTGAAAGTCATTTGGTTCACGTGCAGTCGGAGAGTTTGGGCAGTGTATTACACCCACAGTTTTGTGGCCAGAACTGAAAAAGAGAAACCTCCTGGATTGTATGGGTGAAGGAAAGCTATACGCTTAGACAGGTATGAATATGATCACAGTAGCAAAACTAAAAGCAATAGTACATCAGTCCAAAATAAAGAAATGTCCAAACATGGTTCTATACAAATATATACTTATATTAAAATCACCATATTCAATGTAACTATGCATGTGCATCTTTCCGTCTTTTGAAGAAGATGATATAACAGGCTTTAAAGAATGGGGAGAGCTTATCACTAATACATCTAAAGACATCTAAAGAAATGATGTTTTGGCTCATCAATAACGCCAACAAAGAACATGACAAACTATATACACAATACAAAGCAACAAATTGAAATGTTGAACCTTCCGGAAGCAACCTTTAAAAACTATTAAATTCTTGATGATTATCTCCTTTGGTTCACTCAAGAATTAAAACTAAAAAAATAAAAGAAGTTCTACCGTGAAGTTCTACCGTGAAATAAAAGAAGTTCTACCGTGAAAAAATTCAAAAGGGTATACACTTTCCAAAGACCAGCCTTCACAAGACCATTCAAACTGAAACCTAAATCCACACTACCAGCACCTGCACCTACAACAAGCACCCCACCACTCCACCATCTTCTGACATCGAGTCACTGAGTGATACGGATCAAGATATAGTGCCATCAGTATCAACACCCAGCTTTGAAACCAATGAAGGTTGTTCTTTTTAGACAAATACAAACATTTCCAGAACACCAGGAATCCTCCACACAAAGCACCATTTATAGGCGACATTCTACCAGGACAAGGAGGGGCAAAAGCTTGCAACAAGTTCAGAAGGAGTCAAAACACGATCAAAAAATGACACCAACAACAAGAGAACCTGATTATCAATGTCACTGATTTGACCTTAGCGACTGACCTGATATCCACCCTAAACAAAGGACTCTCTTTCAGACCTTCATCTGTCTTGGACCATTTCAACACCAATGTAGACCTTTTCAAGTTCTGCAGAAGACTTAAATGAAAGAAATACTTTGCAACCAATCCATATCCCAAAAAAAACTGATTTCTTTTCCTTCAGAACTATCAGTTGAACATTTAGAACACACAGCTACCTTAATGAATATTACAGGAGAAAACAATGCACACTCAGTGCTCTCTATTTCTGACAATATGGACATTATGACAGACATATCGGAAGATACCAAATTAAAACCAAAGTCTAAATTCATTCCCCATTTTCCATCAGACAATGCCATTGATATTTTTCAAAAACTTACAACACAAGATCTCCATCACAATTATTTAACAATAACTCAGAACAAAATGAGCCAAAACCTGATGAGACAAGGAAAAATTGAACTAGCAAAATTAAGACAAAACAGTGAAATCACAGTAAAGAAAGTCGATAATGGAGGGAATATTGTCCTTATGAGACCACAACTTACCTTGAATCAGCAAATGCTCACCTTCAACAATCACAATGCTATGAAATGCTGCCTACAAACTCACTCAAATCATTGGTCAAAAACTGGAGACTAATGACAGATCATCGGCTGAACAAAGGACTCCTATCGGAAGACGAATATGACTACCTCTATAATCCATAGCCAATACTAGGTACCATTTACTTCATACCTAAAATTCATAAACATTTTGACAAATTCCCTTCATGCAGACCCATCATTAACAGCATTGGCTCACGTACGGAACCTATATAACAATTCATCGATACCCATCTTCAACCACTCGTCACTGGCCTGGCATCCTACATCAAAGACACTATGCATGTCATACAACAGCTTAAAGCAGTTACCTGGGAGGACGAATTCAGACTAGTGACACTAGATGTCACATCACTGTACACAAGGTTTTTACACAACAAAGGATTGGAGACCACAGAATATGTTCTAAAAACAAGGTCTGTTTCATATCTGCAACACAATGACATGTTATTGGAAATGCTTCAATTTACACTTCATAACAACATCTTGACCTTCAATTAACAGATTTACAGACAAAACCAAGGCACAGCAAGGGGTGCGAAATATGCCCTTCCTATGCAAACTTATATGTAGGACATTTGGAATTTGAATATGCTTGGAGACACAAAGCATTTAAAACTGAGTACCGGATCATCTATTGGCGGAGGTACATCGTAGGATGTGCTCATCATCTGGAGAGGCAATAAACAACAACTTAATGAATGTTTCACTTATCTCAACCAAAATTACTATAATCTCACATTCACATTGACAGAGAGAACCTCCTCTATCAAATTTTTGGATCTTCATTTATATATTAAGAACAATACCATCCATACCACATTGCATGTTAAACCAACAGCAGTCAATTCTATATTACATGCAACAAGCAATCACCTGGCACATGTCATCCACAATATTCCCTTTGGACAATTGCAGCGAATTAAAAGAAATTGTACCAAAAAAGAGGAATTTGACAAACATGCACAAATATCAATAGAAAAATTCAAGAGAAGAGGCTATACAATTTCGCATTTCAAGAAATCATATAAAAAACTCAATCAAGACAAAGAACAGAATTACTCATCAAAAAACCAATTCAGAGGGTATCCCAAAACCCTTTCAAAATATGTTTCATTATTGACTTCAGCTCAAATATCAAACTACTAAAAGGAATTATAATAAAAAATGGGCACATCCTCATATCAGATGATGACCGTACCCCCTTTCTGGACAAAAAAGCAAGTCTAACTTATCGTAAATCTCAAAACCTGAAAGACCTACTTTGTCACTCACACTTTAAAAGACAAAAAAATTAACCAGGCCTTTCTCAACTGTGGAATCTCCCTAAACTCAAGGGAAACTACAAATGTGGAAAATGTTCAATATGTCAACACTCAATCAATGGCAAAAAGGAAATTTCTTTACCAAATTAGAACTTCACCAATAGCAGATTTCACCAACTGCAAGTCAAGAAATTTTGTCTATGCAATACAATGCATATGTCAAAAAATATATGTGGGAAGCACCACAAGACCACTGAAACTGCGAATCCAAGAACACCTGCGCAATATAAAACAGGAAGATATGAAATTCCCCCTAGGATTCCATGCACAACAGAACCATAAATGAGAATCCAAGCAAGCCATCAAATTCTATGGAATATAAAATGTTTCACTACCACCACGAGGTGGAAACATAGAAAAAATACTCAGATCTAGGTAGGCAAAATGGATTTGCCTTTTGGACTGCTGCCACACTGGTCTAAACATGGGCAAAGAACTGTCAAACACCCTATAGCCCCAAAAACCCATAGGGCCCTACCAAAAATTCCAAAATTCATTCTATCCCCATTGATTATCCCAAATGCATTCTATATCAAGTATTTACTTTCTAGGTTTAAAATGGCAAAAGTAGCCTTTATTTACCTATTTGGGCTGACAGGTGAACAAATTCAAAACCGAAGACCCCGCCTCATCTGTATCCATTAGTATTACATAAGCAAACATTTTTTGTATTGATAGAGAAAAATTAAGAATCTATTCATTCATTTTTTTTAAAAGGGACTTTGAGAAGCTTAATGAATAATATTTCACTTAAACTAGCGATTTCACATTCATCACAAACATATAAAACGTCTTGTGACTATGCCAGTTTAAACCTGCACTAATTGCCCAATTTAAGATGGCCGCCACGTGATGATGTCACCGCGACGATTGGCACAACAGCGTCATCACGTTACTATAAATAAGGCGGCCATCTTCATTCAACTCACTTCCTGGTTAGCTTGCCTACCTTACTTCAATGCTGACAAACGGATCAAAGCAAATGAAATAACCATCTGGTAAGCAAATCTTTTGCATTTGCAACTATACTATAAGATCTCTAGCGTAAGATCAGAAAGCTCAGATATAAAACCTTCTTACAACCTGTAGGTAACCAATGACTATTTACTATCAACCTTAGGGTTAACAACCCGGGAATAACGGATTAGCTTCAATTTCATTGGGGCCATTTCCCTTTTCAACACACATAAGGAACATCACCAACTCGCAGTGACAATCTACTTAAAGAAAGTGAATTGCACTTTTGTTTTTTCTCTATGAAACATAAACTTAAATGCAGTTAACAACTGTGTTTAGGACTACAAACATTAGTCAGACCTTTCTTTTGTTTATTATATGTAAAAAGCTTCATCATCCTCCCGAAGAACCGGTGTAATCCTCAGCGGGGAAACACGTGTTGAGGACTTTGTGAAGACTCTGTTAAATGTAGAAAGACGGCAAAATATTGCCAAACCATTGAGGACATTGTGAGGATTTTGTGAATCTAAAAGACAACTCTGACTAAATAGCCAAGGACACTACAATCGAGTAAACAAGTTTCCTCTATGCAATCTAATACAGAGAACTACAAGGAATCTAATCTGGTAACAGCATCTTCTAGGAAATATTTTCTCTTAAGCAGCTAAATAGAGGGAACCAAAAGGAACTTAATCTATGTACTGAAAACTGAAGAAATTGCACTTAAGATACAATTATTGCAAACTCACAAAAACTGCATTTTCAATAAATATTTAATTGTTGCAACTTTTGTGATCTCCACTTATCTTTCTCTTTGTGTAAAATATTGTGATACTGATCAGCCTCAATATTAGGAGATCAGAGTGCAGCCTTGCAATCTTTATTTTTTCACTTTCAAATTCAGCTCAAACAAGCATGGTATCGCTCTAAGTTGCTTCAAGGCTGACATTAGTGAAATTGTACAGACTTCAATGTAACTATACTATCAAAACACTAACAAAAGCCCACCCCAGAGGAAAGAACACAGAATATGCAGAATGTAAATGATATGCACATTCTACTTAGTAATAGGAGTGAAAGGCAAATACATGACCTCGATGTCACCAAAAGAATATGTTCTTCAGAAAAAATGTGCACAATTTAATGAATCACTGAGGCCCCAAAAATGGACCAAGTAGCCAGAGCCTCTTAATAGTAACTGATCCCAGTTCTTAGGTGGTACGATGGGGTCAAGCCAAGATTCTTGATGCTGTAGATGCAAGTCATTCCAGGTTAGATGCAGTGATTCGGTATGAGGAGGTGGGTGCCTAGTTGGATTGAAGCAGAGCCCTGTGTGTTCTCAATTAGTTCAGAAGGCTCACCAGGGTGGTTCCAAAGTGGAGCCATTCCAGAAGGTTGGGAAGAGTGACACATTGCTTTCAGCAGTTTGAGTCATAAGTGGGGCAGTTGGAAGCTGTGATTCTGATGTCCGATGCAACGTTTGAAGAGGCAGTGAGTTGCCAGAGGACATGCTCTGTGGGTCTAATGCTGTGGACAAGATGGTTCATGAACTGCAATTGCAGTTCGAAGAAGGTTTGAAGAAGTGTCAATGGTGACAACATGGGTTCTGATTGTTTAAAGGCAGCCAAACATGGTCGAATCATGGTTAACGGTGGTTTGACAATGTAGAACTCCAGAAACCAGCTACTCTGCTTCTTCTGCCGCTATAAGTCATAATCCAGGACCTCCAGGACAAGACTGGCCCTTGTTATCTTCTCTCTCAACCCGGGAAGGCTTGCTAGCCCATCAGGAGTTCTTTTCCTCCAGTAAGGATCCTGGTAAACAATGCGGCTGGCAAAGAGAGGCAGATCTGGTCCGCAGAAGCAGTTCACCCTCAATGGCATTTGGAATTATTAAAGAGCAAAGCTTGCCTTTACAATGGAGCACTCTTTCTTCATCTCACTGGCAGAGGACTCTGGAAAGGACTGTTCTTCCAATAGAGGTCCAAAAAAATTCTTCTTGAAGCCAAAAATGATTCATGGAAGGAGTGGGAGTCCACATACATATGTAGGCAAATGTCATCCAGTTTCGGATAAACATAAGCCTGCTTTAATCCTGGATATGGTAGCAGTTGGCATATGTCCTCTGACAACATACCCATATTGTAGGAGACAGGGAGAAAAGAGAATCCTGCAGAAAAACAAGATGGAGGAATCCTTCTTTCTGTCTCTTCCACTCTGTCTGAGTGCCTAAACCCACCCCCTTCTCTAAGCCTGCACTTCAAAGACCCCTTGTTGTGCAAAACTCTAGTATTAGGCAGGCCCTTTTGTTTAGGGTGTGTGATTAATTGCCATCTTGTCATGACATAGAAGCCCCGGCTTCTTTGATTTTGATTACATTAATAAAATGATACAGGTAATTCCATCTCAGAAATGGGAATCTGCTAACCAGGTCTCCCTTTCATAAGCTCAAGGCTAAAAGCATAGTGTACACCTGTGCCTTGATGGACCAGTATCCTAATCTGCAACACTTGCTCTCCTGTGGCACAGATCAGGTTCAGGAGTCACAGGCACTCATTCGACAGCTGCTCTGAAAGCCATGTCACTTCAGCACAGCGGCTCCATTTACAGTCTGCACCTCTGTTCCAAAACCACATAACTTGGGAGTCACTATGGTGGCATTTGCAAACCTTAAACATAAGTGAAAACTGAGTTTAAGGTGTGGTCACTAGCATTACTCATAATTACCCATGCCACGTCAAATTAAAAACACACATGTGTCAGCCCTGTGAACCCAGCTCAGCTGTGGAAAGGTATATTCCCCACAGTAAGGCTGTCTCGGCATCTCCCAGCAAGACTGTAGCCATGGTTATTGCCTCCATTTGATTCATAGTGAGGTAGGGTAACACCTCTCACCAGTGACCAAGCTTCCAGCAGGGGCTGGCCTGGGAAGCCAGAATCAACAGCATCCCATCCCAAAAGGACTTGCCTGACACCAGGGTGTGACAGACCAAACAGACATTTGACGCCACTGTCAAGGGAAGTTGATGGGTTTAGTGTAGACAGAGAGAGCTCAGTCCAGTCGGAGGATTATTCCACGGTCTTGTTTCGCTTTGTCTCTTTCCTCCTTCCTGTCCCCTTCCTTTAGCATATAGCACTTTAGGTGTGATGTCAGAAGGCAAATACCACTTGTCTCAAGCAGAGGGATCAGACCCGTAAAGAGGACTGCTTTAGTCCAATCACCTCTGGACGTTTGCTTTTGAAAGAAGGGGGTTCCCATATTTTCTTTGATTCACTTTGGAACAAAAAACTGAAGAAGAATTCACTAGACCTCTTTTGGGATAGTTGTTTTTCCAAAGCACTCCACCCGAGACGAAGTGAAGACTGAATGTCCAAGGCAAAGGAAACTCTGCTTCCTAACCATGCCCATGGCACATTGATCATGGTATGCTGCTGGAGCATGACATGCCACCTCTCTGCTAGCCACAGCTGGTACCTGGGATGTCACAGTGCTGAAGGACACCATCAGGTGTGTTCCAGCCTCCCCTTTGTTGTTAGTCTGGGAACGAGGACCACTCTTATCCTTGAGTTTCTGAATTGGGACTTACATCAACCGGAGATTCAAGACAGTCAAGACAGCCAAGATCCCTATGTTTTTTGTTGTCAAACTCTTGTGAGCCATGATCTGAGACATTCAACTCCTTTCAAACCAACAGGACCATAAAGAGCTGCCTTTGGCACTCAACTGATCTTCCAGCCGCTGGTTCTGCACTCTTGAACCAGCTCACCAGAGCACCACGCCAGCTGAGCACATCATTAATTTGGCTCAAACTAGAAGCTCATCATGTGATATGATATGATAAGTCATTTATTACTCGCCTGTACACTAGTGTTTCATGCGCGACAAGACAAAGAAGGGGAGACAAAGAGAGGACAAAACTAACTATCTTACTAGGCCTTGTGTCTTTCAGAACGTGCAAGTGTGATCTTAGCACCCACCACCTTTGAACCGCCTTTTGAACCACCATATTCATTGTTGATCTTCATCCACAGTCAACCCGACCCCGGGGGACAATTGGAACGTAACTGCTGAATGCCGCACCGAGCCATCAGACTCAAACTGTGCATACTGTCACCAGCATGTTTGCCTTCAAACTGACTGTCAAATGGACCCTGATGGCCCTCATGATCTGTACTACTTTGAACCGCAAGATACTTCAGAATTGATCCCGGCTCAACACCTGCTCCTTGTCTGGAACAACAAGCATGATGCGTTTGTGCCTAATTCAAATTGCACAAACTATAACCAGAAGCCTGTTTTGAAGCCATTGAACCGCCAAGAAACATAAAAGGTATTACTGACTGATAACTGCCCCCTTGGTCCTTCTATGGACCTAGAGGCTTGTTAGTCCTCTTTAATCCCTTTTGCACTCAAGAACATTGTGTTTTTGATTTGCCTTTCACTATGTATTCATTTCCCAGAGTACTGTATCTTTCTATCTTTGCATGCTCTGTGTTCCTTCCTCAGGGGTGGGTTTGGTGTAGTGTTTTTCTATTTAGTTATTTTTTGCAGATGCTTTGTTCATTTAAAATAAACCTGGTCACTATCCCTGTCAAGTGGCACAGGGAGTAGAGTGCTTGCTTTGACATTGGTGCAGAGCCTGCTAACGCAGGTTCGAATCCTGGCGGGGCAAAACTCAACCTTTCATCCTTCCGAGAAGGATAAATGAGCACCACACACTGTGGGTAATAATAAGCAGCGCTCAGATACCTGAGGGTTCATAGTGCTATATAAGTGCCAAATTGTTATTGTTATATTTGTGTATAGAGTCTTAATTAGATATTCCCTGTATGTGGGACATTTATGCTTGGCTTCTGAATCACATTCACACCCCTCTTGAGAGTATAGCCTCCACTCGGCCCACGGAAACACATAAGTTAAAGGCGGTATATCTATTAATTGTGCCTGTTTTTACTTTATGATTGGGATCACTTGTGCTTTCTAGCAGTTTGAGGGCTGAATAGGCGCTTTAGCCACTACTCACCTTTGCACTCCTGCAGAGCATAAGTCATTTCATCACAGAGTGCCCTTTGATATTTGTTTCCTAGGGGTTCCTGCTGGGAGCTGCCCCACTGGAGACACGTGTTTACCGACCTGACAAATGATCAAAGAGATGCACAGTCCACGTGCCCATTGTTCTGCTGTGTGAGCAGAGAAAGACAGTCTGACAAGAATACACATACCCCTTCCCTTGCTGGCCTGGACTCACAGTGTTGACGCATGAATTCTACAAATCACTGAAATGTCATTTTCAATAACTATGTGAGGAGCCAGCCACCATACCAAAACATAGGTATGGCTTCTATTTCAAGATTACCTTGCCACCATGTGGTAGGTTATCATACTCGTTACGGTTTTGGAACAGAGGTGCAGATTTAAATGCAACCGCGGCAATGCAGTGACTTTGCTGGACTGCAGGAGTTGCAGATGTGGAGACTGATGCAGCCGGGCAGAGGTGTCATTATGCTTGTGGCATGGAGCATTCCGGAAGGGGGCCTGATTAGCAGGCAACCTTTTCTGAGCTGGAATAGCCAACATCATGTTATTATTTAATTAAATCGAGGCCATTCACACCTTTACCAGATAGCAATTCCTAACACTCATGCCCTCGCTCTCACTCACTTACCCTCTAGCTTGCTCACTTATTCTCCTCCTCGCAACGTTCACCCACTTCTCCTGATCATGCTCGCTTGAATCCTCTCTCAGTGACATCATCACTGATATCCTCCCCTGCTAAAACCTTCATACTGTTCTCAAACCTCTCTTGCACACTTACACTCTCCTCCTTGCTCTCTGATGCTTAGCAATTCATAATGCAATGAACAACAGCAAATGTCAAAACTATTGGCTTTTCCAATGCCTGTTTCACTCAGTTATTGAAGTTGTACTACAACTCCTTGTCAATGGCCAGGCTGTAATAAGACCGAAATAGTCACCACAATGCACCTCCAGATACTGAAAAGCTAAAAGGTAATTTCATGAAAATCATAACATCAGCCGTTTCTAGCGTGGTGGTCCTCTGCGGTGGTCTTCAGCCTGCAATTATACAGGTCCAAGGCACAAAGTGGACCAGGAAAGAAAAAATAAGCCAGACAAACTTACTTTAACTCTTTCCACTTTCCACTCCATCTCGGGAAAAAGTAAACTCTGCCATCAAATACGATTTTCATGCAATGTTTACTATATGGATCCTCACTGGTCTTGACCACGTGCAAAACCAAGCCGGATTCCATTCTTTGTATGCCTGCACAGCAACTTAATGCAGGCATGCAATGGGGAGCACTGACAAGATCCAGAAAGGCTGCGCGCTGGATGTCTTATCCCCTATGCATGCCTCTCCTCCATCTCATCAGTGCTCCACAACGAGGCAGCAGGTTAAATGCAGACATGCATGCGCCACCTATTGTGTTTACACCTGCAACTAACCCGCCATTTAAAATGATGCTGCGTTTGCAAACCTTGGTCAAATTTAACGAGAGAAAGAAAAGTGATGCGTTTTCTTCTTTATTATCGAGCTAATTGTGTACACCAACATAAAGTACCACACATAAAAACACTCTCATAAAATAGTGTGCAGACTCACAATACGCTGACATCAATATCATGGTTGACTCGCATTTTAACTGAGACTGAATTGTACTCCTTAGACACAGACGTCTCGCTGTTCCTTTCATGCACTCATCTTTATATAATAACCACGGTATTATTGCCCGCCTTCTTTCCTGGCCTAAAACACTTACTTTCATGTTCCAATTTGAGTCAGTTCACCTGAACTGTCCATCATAATTCAGAAGATAATCTGGTAAAAAATAGTTTTTTCTACATTTTCAGCGCCTTGTCACTATATAAGAGCGTTTTTCCTCCTTTGAAACGACAAGCTAAACAATATGCAAGTGGGGAAAATCTTCCTGTCGTCTGTGGGAACACGAGCGCAGGGGCTGTCTCGGCTTGGGAATTTGAAGTATACAGTAATCAGTCAGCTGTCATCTCACGTATTTCTCCTTGACATGTATCAAGCTGAGATCTGCTTTTATAGCCCGTGCGATTGGAAAAAAAAAATAAATGAGAATTGCATGAAGCTTTATGATGGATTTTATTTGCTGTGCTTTTTCTGCAATAATTCCTCGGTTAGTATTATTGGACTCCCTCTTTAATTTACTGTAGTAAACAGATCAATACTGGGCATGGCACGAGTTCGAGCTTCATCATGCACAATGTCCTAAAAAAAAAAAAAAAAAAAACTTAAAAAAAGATAATAGCATCAGCCCGCTGCCAGTCTTGGTGTTGCAGAGAAAGATTCAATAGCTGTACGCTGCATAGTTGTGAAAATAAGCAGTGACATGTTCTGTACATATTAGTAAGAGGCAGTAACAAGCATATTGCTAAGAACTGGTGGCGAAAGTATATCAATTCGCAGCAGCCGGTGAAACATTGAATGACGCAACATTTTAGGTCAAGGATATACTTTGTGATAACATATGAAAGTAGAGCCCCTCCCCCCCTGATTTTGGAAAAAGCCAATTGTGTCCTGGGACTACCAAATTAAGGATGTCATTGTGATCCAGTCAGTAACGGGTAGATCGGGTTCCTTTAAATAAAAGCCTGTTTTTAATTCCCATATGATATGATATGATAGTTTATTTATATAGCGCCTATGCACAATGAGTTTCAAAGTGCTTCAAGGGAAGGGAGGGAACACGGGAAAATACAATGACATTCTTACTGGCCATGAACAGTTCTTACTGGCCATGAACAGTAAGGAAGTGAAATGAACTATCGTACTCGGCCTGATGACATTTCAGATAGTGCAAGAGCTAAGTCATGCAGTCATGAGATAGCGCCGAGCGATATTCAGAGACTACTACATTGAGTAATAATGAATGATTTGTGTTCCACATAAGCTTTACTCCACATGTAATTCCACCGTAAACGAGACATTGGTATTTACTGCAGTAATGACCACTGCCTCACTACCAAGTACAATGATCACTCATTATGACCAACTTCACTCCTTCTCCCAGGGGACTCTGGAATACCCCTACACACAGCTTCATGATAGTGGTATGGTAGTCCCTGCCACCAAAGCACCATCACAGCAAAGAGGCGCAGAGCTGCATCCAGAACACTGTTGAGCAAGTATTTATGTTACTCAAGAACTGGATTTCACAAGGTTTGTCTGATCACTGAAATGTGCTGCATGTTCTAAATGTGCTGCATGCTCTATACTGCTGCCATCATGTGGAAAATGCCTGTGCCTTAATATGATGCTGATCTTCATATACATTCTGTGAAACACTTCAGTCCACCCCCCTCCCCCGTAGATGTCCTTCATTTTGTCATTTTGTCTGTCTTCAGTGATATATATGTTCTAATGTGGGGGACGCCTAGTTAAGAGGCTCATCATTTCTTAACTCTTAAGTAAAGTTATTTCAGGGAATTGCAAGGGTTGTGTTATAATACACTTACTTGGGGGCCCACTATCCATGGCCTTCAGCCATGAACAGCGGCCACAGCACTGTCCATGTTGCACCAAAGTTTTAAAAAGAGGGAAGGCCTCTGGCCAGGGTCTTTGGTTCTTATCGTTTTTTCACTTACCCGGTGGGGGCGAGCCTCATCGGGCTCTCGCTTCTGGCTCGGCACGACCCGCTCGGGGGACATTGACTGGGCTGGTACACCTGTCAAATGATAATGCAGGTGTCATAAGGCTCAGGGAGGGCAGAAACCTCCTGCATAGCAGAAGTACAAAAGGTCACTCATGGGTGGACTGGCCTATAGGCAACTCTGGACATGTCCTGGTAGGCATCTGCACCCTGTGCCTCTTTTGTATGTTAACCTATTTTATTTCCACACTTTCTCATAGGAAAAGCGTTTGGCTTGCTAGAAAGTGTGATATGGGGCCACTTTGAAAAATATTTCTAGGGCCTCTTTTGGTTCCCAGTCGACCCCTGAGCTCACTTGATCTTGATTTTCAGTATGAATACCAAGCGTGAAAGAAGGAACACATGGTCCTTCTTACTTTTTGGTTTTCAAGACGGAAGTGTCTGAAAAGTTATCACAGGGATAACTGGCATGTGGTGGCCTACCGTTCATAGTGACGTTGCTTTTTGATTCTTCGATGTAGGCTGTTCTTATCATTGTAAAGCAGAATTCACCAAGCGTTGGATTGTTCACCTACCAATAGGAAACGTGAGCTGGGTTTCAACTGTAATGGGACAGGTTAGTTTTACCCTACTGCAAATTGTAGGATATTTTGTGTAGATTTGGGGCCTGACGGTATTTTCTTACCGCCAAAAATAATGGTAATTTGGCAATGACTATTCCTTACATTTAGATTGGGTTTGGCCTTATTTCCTTTCAGGGACCATTCCTTATTACAGTACACAGGATCATTTAGTGATATACATTTTTGTTGGTGGTATTTTGGTGAGCATAATTTTTCTGTTTTATTTGTGGCCCCAACATACAAAATCCTTCTTTTTCTTAGGCGGTTTGTGTGATCTATAGAGGCCTCGGACGTACATTCAGAAATACCCCAATTTCACATATAGCATTCTCAATAACCTGTGGTACTATCATTAATTTATATACATTAGTGATTTATATGTTCCATAGGTCTCTTTGCTGATTCATTTATGCCCAGCAAAATCTATTGTATTAAATTCCACTCAGAAACCACACACACTGAGTGGAAACATGCACACAGCTATTTTTCATTGCTAGTGATTTTATTCCATCTGTCTGGGAAACATGCCACATGTATTACCTAAAAAATCTTCCCTTTCTCCCAAAATATTATTCTAAATGCACCAAAGAAACAGACAAAAGCAAGAACACTCTACACAATTTGTGTATATTACACTTGTATTGTAAACAGTTGCATTTCAACATCTTACCCTCTTTTTTTTTACAATCTTCTCTGTAATAAACAGAAGAAAAATACACGGCAACAGAACGAAATTCACTTTGCATTATCTGTAACAAGAAGAAGATAAAAATACAGCGACAGCATGGCATTCACTTTGCAACATTATAATGTGGCAATTAAACACAGGTATTCCCTATTGCTATTCTCCCTGCCTGGTATTTATAGACGGACATCCATACCACACAACCTCAATTCACTTGGATAATTACCAGCTATCCGTAGCTCTCCCATGCGCGACCTCCCCGTACTCGCCTCCTCTGAGGAATGGGCCCAGGGTCGTCCTTGTAATCTTTAAGTTTGAAGTGCACAGCGAGAACATGCAGTAATCTGCAGTTCTCAAGCCAGTGCCAAGTGAGACTGGACCTGCCTCACAGCAGCTCAGCCAAAGCGATCTGAATTTAGTTCTGGCAGAGCTTGTCCAGCAGAACTCTGTTGCATCCCCCTATGCTTACGTGTAATCACTGCAGACACTCTGCACCAATCAAATTCAAAAGACCGTATCCTCCTTCCTTCTACACTAGCTCAACTTTTACAGTAAGAACGTGTATCTAAACTAATTTCCTGGCATGCAGATTTTGCTTCCTACAAACACAGTGAACAGAGAGAGCAAGAAAAAAAAATCTAAATGCACGTTTAAAATGACTCTCAGAGCATGTCTTTTCTGCCTCTTTTTCCACATGGAGAGCACATTATAATGTTATTGAGTTAGTACTAGTGTTAGTATTTGTTAATTTAGTCAGTCAATTAGACAGCTAATGTAGTCTCCTATAAATGAGACATTTCAAATAAGAGAAAAAAGAAAAAAATATATGTATATATTCTGGTGCTTTTAAATCTGCAGCCTGTCTCCATTTGCATACCCATATGTTACACTAGCGACATAGGGCTGGCTATATGTGCCACATTATTGCTGGCAATAATGTTATCATATTCAGTGGCGCTGTACTCCAAAACACAATAAACTATACTACATTATCCCTCCTTTTTCTGAGAATGTGGCATTGGTCCAAGCCACAATTGGAAGAAACTCAAACACGCTGCTTTTCTTCCTTTAAAATGTATGCGTATTGGGATATCTTTCATTCCCTATAGTAGCTAATAACATGAGCAACATCTTCACCTTTACGGACTAAACAATTAACCATCCTCCCATTATTAGCACCAGAACAGCTAAACCCACCACAGAGCGTTCCCCCAGGTTCCCCAATTAAACTTTTCCACTTCTATTATACCCAGGTTACTAACTGTGATATTGTTCTTTCTCAGATTCATTTTCACAACATGCTTCTCTTTATGATTCAATAAGAACTCCACATCCGGGTCTATTGGAAATGCATCCCTTTGAAAAAATGTTACTTTTTCTACTTGGCTTTCCAAAATATCATTTGTAATATGAAACAAAGTTAAACCTCCAATTGAAACAATGGTGTCATTCAGAACCTGTAAGTAAAATAAATCATATTTCACCTGTTTGACAACAAATGTTCCATGATTTAAATGTATTACCGTTAGATTCTTCATACAGGTACTGACCAACCATTTACCCTTGACCATTTTAGCTTGTGCCAACTCTTCACCCCCCATATTGCTAATAACTACTTCATATCCTCTGGATATACTTGGGTCAGATCTCAAACCACAAAAAGTGTCTGTAGCATCAGGAATAAACGGTTTACCTGGACACATGTAATTTTGTTCTTTACATTTTACACAGGTTTCCAAATTTGGGATCAAGTAAACCTCAGGCTCCCATGACTGAAATGCCACCACTTCTGAAGTCTTGATCTTAATAAACTTGTCTTCTTGCCAAAATCCCACATTGTGTACCCACTTAGTTTGATAGATGATTTGAGGAGCTACGTATGGGATGCATAATAAAAACCCTTTTTCCAACCTGTCCAAATACATATATAAGGGCATTGCATTACCCATTTCAAATGCAATTTTCACTTGTACCACATCAATCTCCCTCCTGGTCAACCTTTCTATCATTTGATGAATAATATCTTGTGAAACAAAATACACAATCAATTGTGAAATTGCAGTTTGAACTTCCCTCAAGTAATTCATCAACAGTCTATCAACAGGATTCACTATATTCAGGATCTCATTCAATATTCGGTCATGCTTAATAATTATCTTGCTTGTCCGTTGAATTACATCCGCTTGTTCATTCAATACGATCGCAGTTTCATTTATAAACCTTATTTGTTCATCCAATCCCTCCCTAATTTCATCTAAGGTTTTTTGTATCATTTATAAGTCAATGCTCAGTTGTTGTGCTTTAGTACTCAGCGTCCCTTCCGAAATGGCATTGGCTTTTGACATCGTGGTACCTATTATGGCTCCAACTATAGACATCACCAATGAGACCGCAAGCATTACTGCTCCTCGTTTTCCTCTCCTTTTCTTTATGTCTGCTGAATTCACAAATGTTTTATCTAATTGCATCAACATGTCTCTTATCAACTGCTTGGCGTCCTCTTTCCTTAGTTCCAGCCACTCGTTAGTCTGTTCAGCCTTAATTCCAGTATTATTAAAATGTTTTTCCATCAGATTATCAGGATTCGAGGGTATATAAATGTTCTGGAAAATCATCCTTCTATCACTCATGATGAATCCTGGTGCTTCTTCTACCGCAATACCAGATGCTGGTCCGGGCTCAATGACAACCTGTGCTTCCAAAGTTTTGAAATTCCCTCCTGTTGTCATATTAATCAGCCATATCGTTGGCGTCATCATCAATGCTACTTGTTTTGTAGATTTGGTCTTCGTCCCCCCCGGGGCTTTTCTGAAATCTGATCACGTGGACTCCAGGACTCCATCGTCTCCCGTGTCCTCCGGTCTCGTGACCTCCGACCAAATATTTGTTAAAATTCTAAATCAAATAGAAAAGAAACAAATTAAGTATATAGCACAATACTAACTTCACCCTTTTGCCAAAAAGAAAAAAAAAAAATATACATATATATATCCATTCGCCCTTTTCCTTTCCCCTTCTGAAATGAAACACATGTTAGAGAGAAAATACACATACACAATATATGATAATAATGATCATCACATTTACAGGGTAATTCATAGAAATTCGCACAAAAGTGACGCACCCGACTGGCGCACAGCATGGCCGTGCGAATGCCTGCGCCAGCCGCGTGCGCTAAAATCGATTTCCGCGCACAGCGTATTCATGGATTCTCACATCCAAAACCAGCTGTGGTGCAGCGTGGCGCAGCGACCCTGCAGCAGCGCCAGTTACGCCCCCAAGAACGCCCTCGCGCAAGGAAAAGCCTTCAAAATCCCCAAATAATCGCAAAGGGCTACGCTAACCCTGGACCAGTTCACAGGGCTGGCAAACAGCAAACGCCAAGCGGGGAACGTGTATTACAGGGGTGTGCGGGAAGTATCACACGTGATTCCAGCAGGGTACGTGCATTACAGGGGTGCGCGTGAAGTTCCACATGCGATTTCAGCAGGGTACGTGTATTTCAGGGGTGCGCGGGAAGTATCACACGCGATTCCAGCAGGGTACGTGCATTACAGGGGTGCGCGGGAAGTTCCACACGCGATTTGAGCAGGGTACGTGTATTTCAGGGGTGCGAGGGAAGTTCCACACGCGATTGGCCCCGTGCGAGCAGGGTACCTGTATTTCAGGGGTGCGCGGGACGTTCCACACGCGATTGGCCCCGTGCGAGCAGGGTACATGTATTTCAGGGGTGCGAGGGAAGTTCCACACGCGATTGGCCCCGTGCGAGCAGGGTACATATATTTCAGGGGTGCGCAGGAAGTTCCACACGCGATTGGCCCAGTGCGAGCAGGGTATGTGTATTTCAGGGGTGCGCGGGAAGTTCCACACGCGATTTCAGCAGGGTACGTGTATTTCAGGGGTGCGCTGGAAGTTCCACATGCAATTCCATCAGGGTACATGTATTTCAGGGGTGCGTGGGAAGTTCCACGCGCGATTGGCCCCGTGCGAACAGGGTACGTGTATTCCAGGGGTGCGCGGGAAGTTCCACACGCGATTACAGCAGGGTACGTGTATTTCAGGGGTGCGCGGGAAGTTCCACATGCGATTTCAGCAGGGTACGTGTATTTCAAGGGTGCGCGGGAAGTTCCACATGCGATTGGCCCCGTGCGAGCAGGGTACATGTATTTCAGGGGTGCGTGGGAAGTTCCACACGCGATTTCAGCAGGGTACGTGTATTTCAGGGGTGCGTGGGAAGTTCCACACGCGATTTCAGCAGGGTACGTGTATTTCAGGGGTGCGCGGGAAGTTCCGCACGCGATTTCAGCAGGGTACGTGTATTTCAGGGGTTCTGGGGAGTACTACACGTGAATTGGCCGTGTGGGTCCTCCCAGGTGTTCGCTCTACAACCTCCACGGCCCCTGCAGGCAGCCCACACTACCCTGCACCCCTGCTCATGTCCCGCACGCAGCCCATCCACCATGGGCATGCCCCCCGGCCAACCCACATGTCACCTTGCCCTACTGATCAACAATGCATGTCTCCCACCACCCCCACCTCCCAGCAGTGCAGGGGCAGCCTCCACCAGGCCCCCACTCATGTCTCCCACCACCCCCACCCCCCAGCCAACAGGGGCAGCCTCCACCAGGCCCCCACTCATGTCCCCTATTACCCCCACCCCCCAGCAGTGCAGGGGCAGCCTCCACCAGGCCCCCACTCATGTCTACCACCACCCCCACCCCCCAGCCACCAGGGGCAGATTCCACCAGGTCCCCACTCATGTCATCCACCACCCCCACCCCCAGCAGTGCAGGGCAGCCTCCACCAGGCCCCCACTCATGTCCCCCTGCACCCCCACCCCCCAGCCACCAGGGGCAGCCTCCACCAGGGCTCCACTCATGTCCACCTGCACCCCCACCCCCCAGCAGTGCAGGGGCAGCCTCCACCAGGCCCCCACTCATGTCTCCCACCACACCCACCCCCCAGCAGTGCAGGGGCAGCCTCCACCAGGCCCCCACTCATGTCTCCCACCACCCCCACCCCCCAGCAGTGCAGGGGCAGCCTCCACCAGGCCCCCACCCATGTCCCCCTGCACCCCCAACACCCAGCCACCAGGGGCATCCTCCACCAGGCCCCCACTCATGTCCCCCTGTATCCCAACCCCCCAGCAGTGCAGGGGCAGCCTCCACCAGGCCCCCACTCATGTCTACAACCACCCCAACCCCCCAGCCACCAGGGGCAGATTCCACCAGGCCCCCACTCATGTCCCCCTGCACTCCCACCCCCCAGCAGTGCAGGGGCACCCTCCACCATGCCCCCACTCATGTCCCCCTGCACCCCCACCCCCAGCAGTGCAGGGGCAGCCTCCACCAGGCCCCCACACATGTCTCCCATCACCCCACCCCCCAGCACTGTGGGGCACCTGCCAGCAGGCCCCCACTCATGTCCAACTCATGTTCCCCTGCACCCCCACCCCCCAGCACCGTGGGGCACCTGCCAGCAGGCCCCCACTCATGTCCAACTCATGTCCCCCTGCACCCCCACCCCCCAGCAGTGCAGGGGCAGCCTCCACCAGGCCCCCACTCATGTCGCCCTGCACCCCCACCCCAGTAGTGCAGGGCAGCCTCCACCAGGCCCCCATTCATGTCTACCACCACCCCCACCCCCCAGCAGTGCAGGGGCAGCCTCCACCAGGCCCCCACACATGTCTCCCACCACCCCCACCCCCCAGCACTGTGGGGCACCTGCCAGCAGGCCCCCACTCATGTCCAACTCATGTTCCCCTGCACCCCCACCCCCCAGCACTGTCGGGCACCTGCCAGCAGGCCCCCACTCATGTCCAACTCATGTCCCCCTGCACCCCCACCCCCAGCAGTGCAGGGGCAGCCTCCAGCAGGCCCCCACTCATGTCCCCCTGCACTCCCACCCCCCAGCATTGCAGGGGCAGCCTCCACCAGGCCCCCACTCATGTCTCCACCACCCCCACACCCCAGCACTTTGGGGCACCTGCCAGCTGGCCCCCACTCATGTCCAACTCATGTTCCCCTGCACCCCCACCCCCCATTACTGTGGGGCACCTGCCAGCAGGCCCCCACTCATGTCCAACTCATGTTCCCCAGCCAACATGTCATCACAATCTAGATCCCCGGTCCCTATGGTCAGGCTCCAAATGCAAAACACCCACCCGAGTATTGCAACCACCCACTCAGAAATGGCAATAACATGATAGAACTGCAATTGCAAGTTTGGAAATGAACACATGTCCCTCACATACACCCAATGGGTGTCAGTGAATCTCCAAACCCATATCATGATATGCATGAAACCAATGAGATGATACTACACATTGAAGTTTGATATAAAAATATGTATTAAAGAAATCATGAATTGAATCAAAAATAAACTAAGAGAAATGGGAATGTAAAAAAAGTAAAAAGAAGCATGTCCATGAAAAAATGCAAAACCAAAATTCAGAATCCAAAGGAATGGTGTCCAAAGTCACAGTCCAGAAAAGAAAATCCAATGTGAAATTATAATTGAAAGCCATTGCTCCATGGGTAAATAGTAAAAAGAAAAGAAAATCCAACAGTGAACTATATACAGGTGAACAAGCCAGGGTCCATGATCCCAACAAAAGAAGTGAAATCTATCTATCAACACTACCTAATGAAAAATAACTATATTCAAAAATGTGGCCCATTGTCCAAAAGGTCCAAAGAAAATGCAAAAACAAAGGAAACCTAACACTAACTACATAACTATTTACATGGGCAGCGGGCTAGTCCAACGGCTCACTGGATGTTGTCATGGGCCAGGGCATCATCGAACTCCTGTTCAATGGCTTGGAGGCGGGCATGTTCCCTGGCCCCGAGGTCTCGCAGGGATAAAGCAGTGTCCAGCTCCAACTCCCTGCGAAGACCCTCGAGGCACTCAGCCCGCCTCAGCGCCCTCCACATGGAGTTCTCCGCCCTGACCATTGTGAGCCGTTCCTCCTCTGCCCGCTGCCGCTCCACACCTATCTGCTGGCCCAACCGCTCCCACACGGAAGCCACTCCCATTCCAGGGTTCTCCTGTCCTCCGGCTGATGCCTGCACCCCTGATGTTGATGGCCCCGAGCCATGATGCCTCCCACGTCGAGCCTACCGCTGCCTCCGACGCAACTGCCTGTGCCAGCACGACGGCATCCAGGCTGATGGTATCCACCGACGCCGTTGTGCACGTGCCCTGCCCGATGATGCCGTCACATCCTCCATCTGCTGGGGTCCAGTCGCCGGTGTGTCCACCCCTGCTGGACCTCTGACTCCCGACTGTGGCAGGGATGGGATCCCCACCGAGCCGGCTGCATTGGTCGGGGCAGGTCCACAGGGGGCCCTGGTGGCATCTGGGCCGGAAGACGGCATGGAGAACGACTGGTGCATAGTCTCCACAGAGGAGGAGAGGGTTGCCAGATTGGCCGACACATGTAGGAAACCTCCGACCATGGCCGTTCCCAACTGGGCCACGTCGGCACGGTGCTCTCCGTGATGACGTGCATGCTCCTCCCGGGAAGCACGCACCTCATCACGAATTGCACCTGTGCGCAACGCGACACCAATCAGGACCTTCTCCATACGGCCAGGGGTCCCCTCGTACGCAGGTGGAGGGGAGTCAGATGACATGGACATCCCCCCTACCTGCGGACGGGCCTGGGATGGGGCATCCCTGCTGGTGCATGGTGGTGCAGTCACAGTGTCAGGGCCAGTTACATGCACAGGCCCCTCCACGGCGACCTGTGCTGCCTCCTGCCCCTGCCCCTGGACTGCAACACTTGCACCAGCAGGGATGCCCCCACCAGGCCCCATGTGCGCCTCAGTAGCGGTCTCCTCCTCCTCTGTGGAAACCACCAACCTGGATGGCTCCACCCCGTCTTCCGCCATTGCAAGCCCCTGTGGGGGCTCACCCACCACTTCCGCTGCAGCCGTGGGGGCATCCCCGCTGCTTTGCTCCACAGAGCCGTCTCCGCCCTCTTCTTCACGTGGCGCTGTGTAGAGGGAGACATAGAACACAAGCATCAGGGTACTGTACAATGGTCCCCTAGACAGGAAGCAATAGCAGATGAGTGGCACTGTCAAAGATCACTTCCATCATGTCCCTCCACAACACATGGCTCAGTGCAGGTAAAACACATGCAGTAACAGGCATGGCGCATGCTATGGACATTAGCATACATGTCCAAGTGATTCTTGAAACATACTCTGTTGTTTTGGAAGTCACATGCATCATGTGCCATGCCTATCACATGCACACACTTCACCCTAGTTTCATCCATCTGGCCTCGTACACCACAGACACAGTGGATACAAGGATGACTAGGCTGCATCAGTGAACCGGAACATTGCGATAGACATGTGTCATGCATCCCTGGCATTCACAAGTCACAGACATGCAGGTCAGACACACAGACATGGACAGCATACATGTACATGGCATCAGCACCCATCCCTCACCCATGTCCAGGAACAGAGACTGGCATGCTTTCATGTGGCCATTCCGCATAGGGCAACCCATGTTGCATTTGAACACATGCACCAACCGTGTGGTTCACACATTACTGGTCTCACATGCATGACGTCCCTGCACACACACATGCATACATGGGCTATGTCACACATACAGGCAAGTATCAGACAACCAGCACACTGCGACAAGCCCTGTCTCACACAGCAATGCTTGGCCACTTACCGCTCAACTCCAGACGGGTCTGCCTCTCAAGGATCTGGCCGTGGAGCGCTGGGCCTACGCGTTCCAGGACCCTCATCTGGATGGTACTCATGCGGCCCCGGCCCCCCTCCACGAGGCGCTGGGCCTTCAAGAGGGTCCTGGACCTGCAGTCATCCCAGCGCTTCTTGACATGTTGGTAGTCGCGGACTGCCACCCCCACCGTGTTGATGGCAGTCACGATGTCCGTCCAGATCCGAGTCCGTCCTTCCTTGTTGGCGTGCTTACTTCCGAAAAGGGCATCATACTGCCCCAGGACTTGCTCCACCAGGACACCAACTTCGGTGGCAGTGAAGCTGGTGCCCCTCTGCCTCTCTGGCCGGGGGTTGCCAGTGGTGCCAGATGTTGCAGTGCCTGACATGGCAACCCCAGAGGCAGGAGTGGGTGGGCAACTGGGTCCTGGGGCTGGGCTGTGGAGCGATGGTATCCCAGTCGGGAGTCTTCTGTTCCAGCAGGGGTGGACACAGCAAATGGACCCCTGCAGATGGCTGATGTGCAGGCACCAAATGGCAGGGCACGGTGGCAGCAGGCAGGCAGGCAGGAAGCAGCAGATGGCTCGTGGGAGGCTGCTCAGGGCTCTGGGGGGCAGTAATTCGGCCTTTTGGGCAGGAGCGTGGTCTTCCGTGTGCTTACGCGTGGCCAGCTTGATACGGAGTGATTTGGCACGTGAAAATCCTGCACGTCTGCGTGTAAATCGAGGAAAGGCCCTTAGCGCGTATGCACATCAGCACGCATATGCGATTTCATTGGACCAAGGCCCTTAGAGCGTGAGCGCGTCTGTGACGTGAGGCACGCGGGTGTTTCCCTCATTACACGTGATGACAGAGCACACGTGGATTTCCACCAATCGCGTGTGGAACTTCCTGCGCACCCCAGAAATACACGTACCCAGGCCAATTGCGTGTACGCTCACTTCCCTCCGATTACACGCGATGACACTAGGACGTGCAATTTTATTTCATTGGCCCAAAGGCCACCATGTGCAGCTGTGACGTCACGCGCATGGCCGTAGAGAATGGCGCGTGTAAAAAAGAAGAGATACACGTCCGAGTGTCAAAGCGCGTAATTGGTGGAAATGGCCTCATTGCGTAAGCGCGTCTGTGATGTGTGTATAAAAGGTACATGTAGAACGCCATATCCTTGTACGTGCTTTTCGTGGAGAGCGAGTGGGTGAAATCTGTACTTCTTGTCGGTTCACACATGATTTACTTCACGGCGTTTACAGTTCGTACTCCATGTTACCTCTGACAGCTTTTTCTCTTTTCCTCTTTTTCCTGGGCCTGTTTCCTCAAACAGCGTTCCCTACTACTGTTGTCCTGTCTCCTCAGATAGCGTACAATTCTTCTTTTGGCGGGGGTGTTGCCAACGCGCACACGCCCATATTTTTCACTCTTTTGTTCCTGGCGGACGGTGAGTCGCGCACGTATTTAACCTCTGTGCTTGCCCCGTGTGTCGCGTACCCCTTCAGAGGTCATTCTAGGCTGCGTGTGACACGCATACGTTCATTCTTGTGTTCCTGGGTGCCACAGCGTAGTGCAGGTTTATTTTTCCACGCACGTGGTCTAGGAGGGGTTGCGTGCACCTTACTTCGCTTTTTTGGGGTGCCTGTGCGTTGCGTGACCCGTCATCTTTCCCCAGGGGTGACATACAGCCTTGCTAGAGCACTAGGGTATGATTACCATCTGGTACCCAACACCCCTTTGACCCCCAATTGCCCAGGACAATAGTTCACATCGACTCCCATACGCACAATAACATCAGTGCCATGGCTGGGAGGCGAGCAAGCCGTAAGGGTGGCAAAGGTGGCCGAGCCCCAAGTGGTGGCCGTGGTGGATCCGGTAGGGGACGTGGCCGTGACTTGCAGGGTGCCCCTAGCCCCCCATGTGTGGAGGAGCAGTCAGGGACACCCATGCCCACCCCCCCCTGGTTGAGGTTACCGTGGCTGACACCATCCATGCTCAGCCCATGTTGGACCAGCCCACTGTGGAACCAGACCTGACACAGGGTGACTCCATGGCTGACTTCCAGGACACCAGGTCTAGGCCACGTGCGCCGGTGAACGTTGGTGTTATCAGGCCACGTGGATCAGGGGCAGCTAGGTCATCTGCTGCCCCGCGTAGGCAGGCTGGGGAGGCTGCAGGGGCAGCTGCGGCTCCATCCACCCCACCTCTCACACACCCATCCAGGACAGTGTCGGTCCAAGTCCATCATGCTGACATTCCCCCTGACACCATCACACTTGAGATAATGCCTGCACCAACTGCCATGCTGAGTGTGCAATCCCACGCTCCTGCCCCTAGTGTCCAGAGCGGCGCAGGAAACTCCGGATCCCCACCACCTTCCAAGCGGAAGAGGAAGAGTGCTCGTCCAGTAGAGGCTGATGCCCCAGACACGGCTACACAGCCCGGCCCGTCAAGGAAGCCCAGCTTCAATGAGGCCGAACTGAATGCACTTGTAGAGTATGTGTCCGCACATGACCGCGAAATGGTGATTGTTGCAGGATCCAAGACCACACCTGCACAACGTCAGGCACACTGGCAGACCATTGCGGACATCATAAGTGCCCTTGGAATCGTGAGGCGCACAGCTAATGAATGCTACAAGCGCTGGAATGACCTGAAGCGCAGGGCAAAGAATAAGCTGGCCTCAAGTCATGCCGCAACTCTAGTGACTGGAGGTGGGTCTCCAGCAGACGACATAGAACTCACTCCACATGAGCAGGTTGCTGGGACCTACGTCACGGAGGAACAGATCCAAGGCGTGGGAGAAGTGGCAGATTACGAGGCATTGTCCGGTGAGTGCACATGAATGTGTGTGTCATCCATGTGCATGGTGTGTGTGGGAGGGCTTCTGTTTGGGTGCCAGGGGAGGGTGTGTGTGCCTGAGTGGTTTGGCTCACCCATGTGCCTCTTCCTAAGCATTCTTGGCAACAGCATTTTGGTATAGCAGAATCCCTTCGGCCAACATTAGACATCCAGCCCAACACCACGCCAGTTGCCCTTGTAGTGGCATCTTGCCACTACACTGTTGCTTATTTACCTCTGTTCATTCAGGCAGATTGTTTGCATACCACCACTTTTACTCGGGATTTCTCAGTCCTATTGTCACATGTCTGACATGGCTATGGTACAGTGGACTGGCTCAGTTTCGTGGACATGAATAGTTTGGACATGTCCCTGTGCTATAGGACCATTTTTGACTGGCAGCTGCAGGTTAAACATTTGAACCATTACAATGGAAATAATCAATCATATGAAGAAACTGGACTGAATGAACAATTGGTGACCTCCTCTCCCTCTTCACTTCATGGCTAGGGTACATGCCATCTGTGTGATGGCATGCGTATTTGACCTGGCAATCACTGGCCAATGTGTGTTGCCACTGCTAGGCAGCATGCAGCAAATGTGTTCATCTTCCATCTTGGTGTCATCAATGTGTGCCATCTGCCTCCCCATCACACGCAGTGACGGTGCATGCATGGGAGTGTTTTAGTCATGTGGGACATGTGTCAATCATGTACTGTTTCTGTAGCCTCTCAACCCTCATTGTGTGCCATAGTGCTAATGCCTGTTTCCATTTGTTTTCTTTTATGTCTTTGCAGGGGAAGACGCACCTGATACTGCTGGGGTTGTGGAGATGGTGCAGACCCAGGAGAGGTCTGAGGGCGGACCGACCACCAGTGAGGGACGTGGTGTGGTGGTGGGTGAGAACCCACAACTGCTGCAGGTCGTGCTCTCAAGGGGTGTCTCTGGCTGCACCTCCCCCGAGCTGTACTCAGGTGTCGATTCGGATGATGAGACCTACGTGCCGTCGCAGGTGAGTGTTCCTGGGAGGGATTCTGTTCTGTCCGAACCACCTGCACCAGGGTTAGAACCCTAAATGGGGATGTCAGTGTTGGCAGGTACGCCTTTGGTGGTTACGGATGCAGGGTCACACTCCGCGACATCTGATCCTGTTCCTGGGCCAGCAGATCAGAGGGGGAATGCAGTCCTGCAGCCTCAGGCAGTGCCGGCACAGCAAGGCACAGTTCGCCTTGCCCCAGCCAGGTTTGGTGCCCGCCGACGTGGTGGCCGTACGCCACCTGGCAATACCTCATGGGAGCAATCCATTTACGGTATGGCAACCCAACAGGCAGCATCATCAGAGATGATGGCTCAGGCCATGGATAGGGTGGCCACTTCCATTGTCCCCCCCGAAAGGCTGATGGAGCGACTACAGCAGGCAACCGACTCCATCTGCCAGTCACACAGGGAGGACATGTTGGCGTCCGACAGGGACAGGTGGGCGGCACTGGCGACTCTGCAGGAAGCCATCTCCATAGAGTCCCAGGGCCACAGGGATTCCCTGAGGCTGGAACTCCTTCACCTCAGGACCACTTTTGTTGAGCTTGAGGCTTCAACAAACTGAAGGACAGAACAGCAGCTGGAGCGTCTCACCCGTACGCTTTCAGCTGAGATACAGGCAACTAGGGCGGAGGTCCGGGCATCCCGTGAGTGTTTGCATGGGGACCTCCACACACTTATCTTCCAGAACGAGACCTACCACACCCGCATGCTTGCAGCCATGGAGGAACAGACTAGGGCTTTGCATGGGCTGCCTCCCATAGTGCCACCACCTCCGGATGGAGCTGCAGAGGGTGAGGATAGCGACAGCAGTGATACTCCCACAATAGGGTAGCCGTGTAGGCCATGAGCCCATGGAGGTGGTTTTTTTTCGCAAGATCCAAACAGGTGGGTTTTGGTGTGCACCCTGTCCTCGAAACTCCTGGGTGGCCTCCCCAACCCCCCACCCCGGGCCCATTAATGGCCATTTTTGATTTTTTTTTTGTGGGACAGTGTGTTGCCTTGTGTGTCTCCCGTGGGAATACGCTGCATTGTGGCTGGGCACATGCAAGCTTGTCATGTATTTGGTTCAGATGCTTGGGTTTTTGTTACACACACCCCTCCTGCTTCCCGTTTCCATGGGCTTGCAAAGGGTGTGCCCTAGTGACATTGACGTACATGGTGACATTGGACTCCCATGAGCTGTGTGGGCAGTCTGTAGTCAATACTGTGTATACATTCATAGTGCATATTGTTGTTGTATTGTACACTGCATGGTGTATTGATATGTGCCTCTACATCCATCTCATCCTCCATATTTTCAGGTCCATTCCTCATGTCTTCACAATGCGGTCCACCTTGGAACTGGAGTCCATGTTGTAAGCAGTGCACCTACACTCTTGCGTGGCGCTAACACTGTATACTTAGAAGTGTTCGGAGGCCTGTCATCATCAGGTGGTGAGGCTAGCTAATTTTTAAGTCTGTAATGTCATGTTTAAGGTAGGTTGGAGGTTGGGTAGGTGATTGGTATTCTTGGTAAGTATTTGGTAATGTGGGTTGCAGGTCCTGCATTACTGTGAGCATTTCATGTGTGGACATGTTTCCATTAGGGACACTGTAGCTGCTGACACTTGGGGCATGTTGTGGGGATTCATTTCTTTCCTCTCACATTGCATGACATGCCATGGTGTGTTGTGTGGCCGTGCCGGGGAGGGGGTGGGTGACATGGCACTGTTTTCATGTAGTATTTTGCAAGTGGGTATTAATTTATGCAGCATAGAAGTGTCTTTTCATGACACTGCATTGGTGGTGTTTGTGTAGGTAGGGATGCACACATTGTGACACTTCCACATGAACAATCTCAGGCTGCTATGCTTCTGACAGTTGACAGTCCCTTTGTTCGTCTTAATTGTCAGATCGAGTCATCATTGCTTATCAGATGGTATGTGCCAGGCCTGTGTGCACTCCACTGGGGTGTGATTTCTATGTGAAGTAATTAGCCACCAGCTGCGTACGGGCTGCCTCACCCCGTGCCCTCTCCCCTCCCATGCGCAGCGGCCGTGCATGTGGTTGGGGATGTGGGGGCACCACCATGTCCACAGCCAGGCCCCGGCGTGTTGCAACATTGTGCAGGGCACATGCTGCCACTATGATCCTGCACACTACTGGGGGTGCATATAACAGCTGCCCGCCAGAACGGTCAAGGGAGCGAAAGCGTGACTTGAGCACTCCGAATGTGCGCTCCACTATGCCCCGGGTTGCAATATGGGCTGTGTTGTATCTTACCTCTGGAGGCATGATGGGGTTCTGAATTGGCGTCATCATGTGGGTGCTCAGAGGGTAGGCACTGTCCCCTGGTGAGGAGGTGATGGGTATCATTAGTGGGGTAGTGACATAACTCTGTATCTGACATGCATGCATGTGCAGGGGCATTCATACTCACCAAGCAGCCATGTATCGCCATGCCGCCCAGCTTCTAGGTCCCGGCTTAGGGTAGATATTCGGTAAATGAAGCTGTCGTGGGTGGACCCTGGATAGTTGGCATATACTGAGGTGATGATTCCCTTAGCATTACATACTACCTGCACATTGATGGAATGCCAGTGCTTGCGGTTCCTATAGATGTGCTCAGATGCCCTGGGGGGACGTAGTGCCACATGGGTGCAGTCAATGGCACCTAGCACTTTTGATAATTGTGCCACACCGTAGAAATCGAGGGTGGCAGCCTGCCGTTCTGCAGGTGTCCTGGGCAGGTATATGTGCCTACGGACTGATGGGCGTGCAGTGATGATGTTCAAGACCTGGTGTAGGCAGCGTGACTGCGTGGCCTGTGACACCCCACCCACTATGGCACTTGTCCGCTGAAATGATCCTGTGGCCAAGAAGTGCAGTACATTGAGGACCTTCTCCAGGGGGCTGAGTGCTTGGGAGCACAGGCCGGGTGATGTGAGGTCATCCTCCCACTCACTGACCAGGTCCAGTATTATGTGTGGGGGAAACCAGTACCTCCCATACACCTGGTCATCAGGCATCCCAAAAAGGCTGGTTCTGGGAGTGAAAATTCAGGCCCTCACTATCCTCCTCCTCCTCCTTTGGTAACCCACGGCCACTGCTGCTAGGAATGGTATATTCATCCTGGCGTATGAGCTTGTTTGTTGTTTGCGCGCACTTTTATGCTGCGCGGGTCGACGTACACCTGCTTCATGCTGGCGTACGTGTCTCAGGATTGGACCATTTTTTGGCACTTCTTAGGCGAACGTGTGAATCTTCCCGCCCACCCCAGGAATACACGTAGCACGCTCTCACAGGCACAGTCGCGGGTAAATATTCCCGCCCACCCCTGGAATACATGTAACCCACTCTCACAGGCCCAATCGCGTGTGGAACTTCCCGCGCACCCCGTAGTACACGTACACAGGCAAATCGCGTTTGGAAGTTCACGCGCACCCCGAAGTAAACGTACCCAGGCTAATCGCGTGTGGAACTTCCCGCGCACCCCGTAGTACACGTACCCAGGCAAATCGCGTGTGGAAGTTCATGCGCACCCAGAAGTACACGTACCCAGGCTAATCGCGTGTGGAACTTCCCGCGCATCCCAAAGTACACATATCCAGGCAAATCGCATGTCTGGGGGGTGGGGGTGGTGGGAGACATGAGTGGGGGCCTGGTGGAGGCTGCCCCTGCACTGCTGGGGGGTGGGGGTGGTGGTAGACATGAATGGGGGCCTGGTGGAGGGTGCCCCTGGTGGCTGGGGGTGGGGGTGGTGGGAGACATGAGTGGGGGCCTGGTGGAGGCTGCCCCTGGTGGCTGGGGGGTGAGGGCAATGGGAGACATGAGTTGGGCATGAGTGGGGGCCTGGTGGAGGCTGCCCCTGCACTGCTGGGGGGTGGGGGTAATAGGGGACATGAGTGGGGGCCTGGTGGAGGCTGCCCCTGGTGGCTGGGGGGTGGGGGTGGTGGTGGACATGAGTGGGGGCCTGGTGGAGGCTGCCCCTGGTGGCTGGGGGGTGGGGGTGGTCGGAGACATGAGTGGGGGCCTGGTGGAGGCTGCCCCTGGTGGCTGGGGGGTGAGGGTGGTGGGAGACATGAGTTGGACATGAGTGCGGCCCTGCTGGAGGGTGCCCCTGGTGGCTGGGGGGTGAGGGTGGTGGGAGACATGAGTTGGACATGAGTGGGGGCCTGGTGGAGGGTGCCCCTGGTGGCTGGGGGGTGGGGGTGGTGGGAGACATGAGTGGGGGCCTGGTGGAGGCTGCCCCTGGTGGCTGGGGGGTGAGGGTGTGGGAGACATGAGTTGGACATGAGTGGGGGCCTGGTGGAGGGTGCCCCTGACTGCTGGGGGGTGGGGGTAATGGGGGAAATTAGTGGGGGCCTGGTGGAGGCTGCCCCTGCACTGCTGGGGGGTGGGGGTAATAGGGGACATGAGTGGGGGGCTGGTGGAGACTGCCCCTGGTGGCTGGGGGGTGGGGGTGGTGATGGACATGAGTGGGGGCCTGGTGGAGGCTGCCCCTGCACTGCTGGGGGTGGGGGTAATAGGGGACATGAGTGGGGGCCTGGTGGAGGCTGCCCCTGGTGGCTGGTGGTAATAGGGGACATGAGTGGGGGCCTGGTGGAGGCTGCCCTTTGTGGCTGGGGGGTGGGGCTGGTGGGAGACATGAGTGGGGGCCTGGTGGAGGCTGCCCCTGCACTGCTGGGGGGTGGGGGTGGTGGTAGACATGAGTGGGGGCCTGGCGGAGGGTGCCCCTGGTGGCTGGGGGTGGGGGTGGTGGGAGACATGAGTGGGGGCCTGGTGGAGGCTGCCCCTGCACTGCTGGGGGGTGGGGGTGGTGGGAGACATGAGTGGGGTCCTGGTGGAGGGTGCCCCTGGTGGCTGGGGGGTGGGGGTGGTGGGAGACATGAGTGGGGGCCTGGTGGAGGCTGCCCCTGCACTGCTAGGGGGTGGGGGTGGTGGGAGACATGAGTGGGGGCCTGGTGGAGGGTGCCCCTGGTGGCTGGGGGGTGGGGGTGGTGGGAGACATGAGTGGGGGCCTGGTGGAGGCTGCCCCTGGTGGCTGAGGGGTGAAGGTGGTGGGAGACATGAGTTGGACATGAGTGGGGGCCTGGTGGAGGGTGCCCCTGGTGGCTGGGGGGTGAGGGTGGTGGGAGACATGAGTTGGACATGAGTGGGGGCCTGGTGGAGGGTGCCCCTGGTGGCTGGGGGGTGGGGGTGGTGGGAGACATGAGTGGGGACCTGGTGGAGGCTGCCCCTGGTGGCTGGGGGGTGAGGGTGGTGGGAGACATGAGTTGGACATGAGTGGGGGCCTGGTGGAGGGTGCCCCTGGTGGCTGGGGGGTGAGGGTGGTCGGCGACATGAGTTGGACATGAGTGGGGGCCTGGTGGACGGTGCCCCTGGTGGCTGGGGGGTGGGGGTTGTGGTAGACATGGGTGTGGGCCTGGTGGAGGCTGCCCCTGCACTGCTGGGGGTGGGGGTGGTGGTAGACATGAGTGGGGGACTGGTGGAGGCTGCCCCTGACTGCTGGGGGGTGGGGGTAATGGGGGACATGAGTGGGGGCCTGGTGGAGGCTGCCCCTGCACTGCTGGGGGGTGGGGGTAATAGGGGACATGAGTGGGGGCCTGGTGGAGGCTGCCCCTGGTGGCTGGGGGGTGGCGGTGGTGGTGGACATGAGTGGGGGCCTGGTGGAGGCTGCCCCTGCACTGCTGGGGGGTGGGGGTAATAGGGGACATGAGTGGGGGCCTGGTGGAGGCTGCCCTGGTGGCTGGGGGGTGGGGGTAATAGGGGACATGGTTGGGGGCCTGGTGGAGGCTGCCCCTGGTGGCTGGGGGGTGGGGGTAATGGGGGACATGAGTGGGGGCCTGGTGGAGGCTGCCCCTGGTGGCTGGGGGCTGTCGGTGGTGGGAGACATGAGTGGGGGCCTATTGGAGGCTGCCCCTGCACTGCTGGGGGGTGGGGGTGGTGGTAGACATGAGTGGGGGCCTGGTGGAGGGTGCCCCTGGTGGCTGGGGGGTGGGGGTGGTGGGAGACATGAGTGGGGGCCTGGTGGAGGCTGCCCCTGGTGGCTGGGGGGTGGGGGTGGTGGGAGACATGTGTTGGTGATCAGTAGTGCAAGGTGACATGTGGGTTGGCTGGTGGGCATGGCCATGGTGGATGGGTTGCCTCTGGGACATGAGCATTGGTGCAGGGTGGTACCCTGTGGTGTGGGCTGCCTGCAGGGACCGTGGAGGGTGTAGAGGGAACACCTGGGGGGACCCACATGGCCAAATCACATGTAGCATTCCCCGGCACCACCGAAATACACGTACCCTGCAGAAATCGCTTGTGAATCTTCCGTGCACATCGGAATACACGTACCCAGGCCAATCGCGTGTGGATCTTCCCGCGCACCCCCACCTAGCCAGGCCAATCGCGTGTGGAACTTCCCGCGCACCCCGTAGTACACGTACCCAGGCCAATCGCGTGTGGAACTTCCCACGCACCCCCACCTACCCAGGCCAATCACGTGTGGAACTTCCCGCGCACCCCGAAGTACACGTACCCAGGCTAATCGCGTGTGGAACTTCCCGCGCATCCAGGAACACGCGCACTCGCTGTTTTTCACACAGCGGGTGTCCGTGTTTGTCGGTGCCCCTTTGCACCTCATTTGTCCTGCCACTGTATGGGCCATTCATCATGGCTGTATATGGGTGCTTTTTGTTAGCGCACATTTTGGCGCACATTTTTTTCAGTCGCAGGGGCGCTACCGCCTGCTTTCTTGTGGCGTACTTGTTTGGCCCTGTGCGCGTCTTTGACCGTGCACTGGTTTGCCCTATTTGATTCCATGAATACGGATTGTAGGCGAGCGTGTGGGCGTTCCACGCACTTGCCTCCTGTACTTCCCCCGTGACGCCCATATTTTCACGCGTTGTTCCCCATTCCGAGTGTTACGCCCCGTGTTACGCCTACTTTTGTGATGTGCGCCACGCTATGTGCGATTTCGCAGTGGCCGTGGCGCACGCTGTTGGATGACTTGTGCGCTGGCGTGCACGGTGCACATTTTTAACTCACATCCAATGTTTTTCTCGTGCACATACTTCCATGAATCGCTGTGCGCTGGTTTTCCTGCGATTCGCACGTTTTGGCACCTCTGCGCGAGAATTCTCGGCGCACATTAATTCCATGAATAGACCCCATAATCTATTTTTTTCACATCTATTATATTACAATAATCACTTCTATTTTTATTTTTCTGTCATTGTTCTATGAATAGACTTATGTATCCTCTTTCATTATCTGTTTCTACATGATCAAGCCTCTTGACCTCATGTTTGGGGTGCCATGTTTTAATTTGATTTACGTGAACAAACTGTTCTGTTGCTGTTTCACCTTCAGTTTTCAAAATTTTGTACACCATGGGAGAAATCTAATCTATAATTCGCAATGGCCCCTGCCAGGCTGCCAAAAATTTTGAATTTTTCTGTTTAATTTTTCCAAAGTGAAATTTGTATACCTGATCCACCACACAATAATCTTTCACTGATGTCTTTTTATCATAATATGACTTTGCACTGTCAGCAGCCCTTTCTAGATTTTGCTTCACAAAAGCAAATGCATGTTGTAAATGCTTCCTCAGCTCATCCATGTATTCATGAACTGTAGATGCACTTACACGTGTCTGCTCATGTGTTCTGTATAGTAGGTGTTGCGGCAACACCATCTTCCTACCTGTCAAAATTTCATGGGGGTTAATACCTGTTGCCTTGGCATGAGTTGATCTAATTGCCATCAAAACCAAAGGTAAAAGTAAATCCCAGCTGGAACCTGCTTCTTCTACAAACTTCTTTAACATGTCCACAACGGACCGATTACAGCGTTCAACATCCCCAGAAGAAGCAGCTCTATATGCAATGTGTAATTTTCTTTTCACTCCCAGTATTTGCCATACCTTACTCATTAGAGCGCTTGTGAAATGACTTCCTCTGTCTGATTCTATTCTTTGTGGTAACCCAAACCTTGAAAATATATGATTCACCAGTAATGTAGCTGCTGTTTGCGCACTACAATCTGGTGCAGGAATACACCCTATCCATTTTGACATCAAACAGACCACACTCAAAATATACCGATTACCCCTGCTCAACCTCTGTACAGGCCCTACATAGACTATTTGCAAATCTGACCATTTTCATTAATGGGGCTCTATGCATTGGTGAAGCAGGTTTGAATTGGGCACATACTAGACATCCTCTAGTATATAATTCCACATCTTGGGACATATGTGGCCAGTAAGCATAATCTTTCAGTATCTCCAATGTTATTTGTGAACCTCTGTGACCTTCAGTTATTGCATCATGTGCATGGTGTAGCATTAGCCCTCTGAATGAAAGGGGCACTACCCACTGTATTTGTCCTGTTATGGAATATCTAATCATGAACCCATCCTGTAGCCTAATGTGTTTCTTATTCTTTAATTGCAACCTCAACTCTTTTCCCACACAATCATTTTCTGTTAAAGGGTTTTGTTCAGGGTCTATCAAATGACTATAATATATTCCCAAAATTGGATCATCCTTTTGTGCCTTAATCTTATCTTGATCTGGTGTATCGTAACTCCATTGTACTACTGGTTGATCCACCTCTTTTGGCGCTTTAGAGTGTGTTACTGCATCAATTTGTATTTCACCAAGTAAATGTTCAATAGGTAGCAACTCTCCCATCACAGCCCCAACTTTAGCCAGGCGATCTGCCTTATCATTCCCCTCCTTATCCTCTCCTGGAGTTTTTAAATGTCCACAAATTTTTCTCCAGTATATTGTCAAATCATTCTCTGACACCAATTTGTCTATGGCTTGTATCATTTTTCGATGTTAAAGTGGCTTTTGTATTGTGTGTAACCATGCCTCTTGCTTTCCAGCCAGGCAAATATAACACAAAACTATTTCGTGCATAATCAGAATCAGTCACCAGGACAATTTCATGAAATTTATTATCAACTGCAGTAGCAATTGCTTTATAAATGGCTGCCGATTCTGCTACTTGACTGCTCCTAGCTCCAATTCTCATCCCTATACTGGGGATGCCTTCACATTTCAACCAGACATTTCCTATTCCTGACACTAATTGTTTATTACTGTCATTTTCAATGTGAAAAGCACAACCGTCAACATAGATCAATCTATACTTGATCACTGGCTGGATTTCATCGCCAGTATTGCTAAGGAACTGTTGTTATGCACTAGCCCTTTCGACCTGGGACACCTAGTGGATTCACTAAGCAAATTGGTTCGGGATCCTAGACCTCTGAGCAAGAATATGGCCTCACAAACAAATGACTCCTCTCGTCTTTGTCTTGGGATACGGACAGGTAACTCGGATAAGGCCTGTCAAATTAATGTTCAAAAACAGCAATTAGATAAGGCTTCACAATCGGATTATAGCAATAAGGAAACTTCAGTACCACATAAATGTCAGGCTAATAAAAAAAGCAGCCTCATCGCAAAGCCTAATACCGTTAATTCCATCTTGGAACCGGCCTTTGATTTTATAGCAGCTATTCAGAAGCCAGACTTAGAGGTGCATAAATCCCATTCTCAATCTAAGGCCCTTTTCAAGCTTGGCTCCTCCAAGAACCTCTGTGTTAGAAAATGTCAGATGCCTAAAATCGAAGACATAAACATCCAGGATTTTGTTTCGGAGCAGAGAAATTTTATTATTACCAACATCAGCAAGGCCAATGGTCATGAATCCAAAGAAGCTCTGTGGTGCAAAGTTGTAGCCTGGCTTAGACAGAAAACTGGGCCAGGTGTGGTCAGATTATCGGATCTCAAAATCCTTCGGAGGGTGGACTTGAAGGACTGGAGCACGCATGACAATAAGGAATGTGTCCTAGTGGGGTGTGGGATTAGTTCTCTGACTGCATTCCTAAGACTGTGTAAATATATTCCAAAGGGATCCTCTAGTTGTAATCTGATTATTTGATTGCCTCCGTGACTCAAGGAGATTCCCGTTCTTTTCTATTCTTTGCATTGTATGTTTTCCATATGACTCTAGATACTGAATTTCTTGATTTTGTGTTTGTGTAAGTCTTGTTTGTATTATTCTTTTTTTGTTGTATGCGCCCTTAAGCCTGTGGGTACCTGGCGCGCAATATAAATAATAAACATAAACATATACAGTCGGCAAATCCTTGCATGTCTTTTCATCAAAAGCTTTGTGTGGTGATTGCCCAAATTCCTGTAAACTAGATTCCACTTCTACTTCGTTTGATACATGTTCAGCTGCACAGTCATGTAGATCTGCCAAACCTTGAGCAACTGGGCTCTTTTTATTCTGGCCATATCTCACTTCTACAGGAAAACCCTGTAACGCCAGCGTCCATGAAGTGATTCTGGACTGTGCTAGGTTACCTGACCTAATTCTTTTACTCTCTAAAAACTGCAAAGGTTGATGATTTGTCTCGATAATCACCTTTTCTCCCTGAACAATGGGGAAAAAATGATGTAGCGCCCACTCAGTGGTCAAAAGGGCCTTTTCACATTCATTGAATTTAACTTCAACTTGGGAAAATGCCTTACTTGCATAGGCAATGGTTTTGTGATTCAAATCATATTTTTGTGATAACACTGCTGACATACAATGTTCAGAGAAACCTATTTCTATAAAGAAATCCCTATCCTTTATGGGGTATGCTAAACATGGTGCCTTTACAAGACATTCCTTTAATCTGGCCACTGCCTCAGACTGCTCTTTTTCCCATTTCCAGGGTGTATTCAGCTTTAACAGTTTAGTCAATGGTTGAGTAATTTCAGCATAATTTTCAATGAACTTCCTGTGATAGCTCGTCATTCCTAATACACTTTTTACCCCTTTCACACTTTTCGGGTCTTTTAGTTTTTGTATGGCCTCCACTTTCTACTTTTGTTGGTTTAATCCATGTTCAGTCACTTCATGACCTAGGAAATTCACTTTTTTCTTGCACCATTGTGCTTTTTGTAAAGATACTTTGGCACCTGCTTTCTGCAATTGGCCAAGAACATGTCTTATTTCATCAAAATGGTTTTTCAAGCTTTCATTTTGTATCAGTACATCATCCACATAAACTATGGTACCTCTTTCCGCCGCATCAGGCATAGCCTTTATCAAAAATATTCCAAATTCACTCCCACTATTGACATATCCCTGAATGGAACTCTAACCCATGCGTATTGGGTCTTATCAAATGAAAATGAAAATAAATTCTGAATTTCCTCTGCGAATGGCACGCACCAATATCCAGAAGTGAGATCTAACGTGGTAAATACTTTTGAGCCATGTACCTGAGCCAGGCCCTGATCAATGAATGGCAGTGGCCATCTGGATACCGGTACTCTTTTATCTAATTCCCTCAAATCTGCACATAGCCGCCATTGACCATTTGGCTTTAACACACCTAAAATTGGTGTGTTTGATGTGCTCTAAATAAACCTGATAATTCCCAGAGACTCCATTTTTTGTATGATCTCTGCCAATGACTCTAAACATGCAAGTGGTAATCTATACTGGCGCACAAATACTGGGCTTCTACTAAACCCTTCCGGTAGCGTGGCCACATGTAAATTAGTTAGACCACAATCATAAGCATCTTTAGCAAATACATCTTTAAACTCCATAAATATCTTCCTCAATTCATTTCTATCCTCATTGCTGTCGCACGCATCTGCTGAAAAAACTGCTCCTCCACCATTTTTGAAAATTCTGGGAAATCTTCTAGTGGAGGAATCTCTGTGTTTTCTTCTAACTGTGTGGCTGTGTCTCTCTGTAATGCTGCCACTTTCAAATATTTTGGTATATCAGCTTCCACTTCAACGGGCTGATTTTCTGTTTCATTTTCATTTAAGTTAAATGTTATACAATCCTCTTGATGACAGCATACTGTCTCATTTGAATCATAAGGGTACACAGAATGATTTTTAAATATTGCTATGGGCTGAGATTCCAGGTGTTCTGGCAACTCACCCCTGGCATCCACATACTTTTTAGGGATATTTGCAATCACCATATTATTTAGATCTGCAGTATAATGTGATTTTTGTATGGCCATTCCTAATGAGGAATTTTCCTCTAAATTAATATCTTGACACCCTTTTTTATTCACCATAATTTTTACAGACCCTTCACCAACATCTGTCAATGGAATATATTCATAATGCAGGCCTTGCTGTTTTATGGATTCATTCAAACACACAAATGCATTAGGATCCTTCATCTGTTGTCCATTTTTGCACTTCAGCGTTATTGCAAACTGCTTGGTGAATGCAGGGATAATAGTATCCTTCCTCAGTTGTAATTCAATTGCATATGGGACCAGCTTTGCACAATGATAAGCCCTTCTTTTATCTCCAAATTCAGGCACCGGCCCACCTAGGCGTGACCACATTTTTTGATTAAGGAAATCTAACACCATACACATTCTGTGCATGATATCATTGCCCAAACATTATGGTGAATTGTTTTTTGTCCAATACTAATCTTCAGCATGCATCTGCCTGCAATACGGTTTTCAAAGTCTGGACTGTACAAACCAGAGACATATTGGTTTTTAATTCTAAATTTCGGGATCTCTTCCCTCTCCATTATTTTTTGCAGCAATTTCTCATTAATGAAACTCCTTTCCTGTTCAAGTGCTAAAGTGGCTTTTATTGTTTTAGAATAGTCATTTATACCAATGTGAACCCATGGTTGCTCATCTTCCATGTGTATTTCAGCAAGAGTGGTGATGTGTTTTTCTGTATCTGTTTTAGGATCAGTACTCTGTTTGCATGTCTTCTCTTTTAAATAAAAACATAACCTGTGCTCATCTATGGCAGTTAGCCATTTTTTTCTTGGGTCTAAATATATTTGTACAGATTATTTCTCATCTTCACTCTGCATTTTATCTTGACACATCAAGATAATAGTGACACTAGGTATATAGCTGTTCTGGAGATATACCTCCACTGCATCATTTATTTTGGCAATGGTGTAACATTCATTTATATTGCTGTTTTGTGATTTTAGTTTCTTAGGTCTCAATGGTTTTTTGGTTAAGGACCACAGTACTCCATTCACCCCATCTATGAACGGGGACAATCTTTTCAGGCAATCTGTTCCCATCAGAAATGGAATTTCACAAATATATGTGATCAATACCTCTTGTTTCATCCTGTTTTTTCCTATCTTTATGTCAACCTCGGTGACAACTATAATAGGCACCTCCTCCCCATTAAAATGATGCACTGGACTTTGATTTTCCTTCAGTGTTATCTGATTCTGTGGGGATCTCCCTTCATTGATACTCTTTACCAATTCTTTAGACATAATTGTGGCCTGTGCGCCAGTGTCAATCATTGCAAATGTATTGCATTTTTCTCTACAGTGATGGGAGCATAATACCTGTCTTCAACATCCTCTAACACACATAAGAAGTGTGAATTCTTACTGATTTCAGGGCTCACCTTTCTCAAACCGTTTTCACTTTTGGCTAAGCACATTGGTAAATGGAAAGACATTTTTCCCTCCTTTTTGCCCATTTCTGTGTGGGAGACTTTATGCATTTCTCCATGTTCAGAGGTTTTTGGAGTGTGGCCACTGTTCGCCCATCCATACAGGTTCATCAGAGGTCACATTACAATCCTCCAACTGAACATGTGTAACAACATCACTTGGCAATTTATCATTGTGTAACTAGGTGCATTTGTGATTATTTAGTATGGTACCAGTCCTTTTAACTTCTTCCAAAATATGTGGCTCAAATAATTCTTCAGCTGATTGATCTGTACCCTCCTTTTGAGTATTTCCTTTTTCTGTCTGTGTTTGGTTATTATTCTGATTGCCCAGGGAAAGAGTTATAGCATCCCAACTCACTCCCTTTTCATTGGTATTCCCCATGCATGAGTCATTTTTCTTAAATCTGTCTCTTTGTTCCTTTGGAATTTCAGGTTTTCCCTTTTTATTTGTACAAATCTCCAATGTTTGATTTAGCTCTAGGTTAAACCGAACTTCTTTCATAAGGGTATTTGCACTTTCTGTCACATGTTCATTTACCGGTATCTTTATTTTTGAATCCTTATACATCTCAAGTCATTATGGAAAATCACATCAGAGCAATCTGTTTTCTTAGCACTGCAGGTATTATAAGTACTAAGTCACTTTTCAGAATCCATATAAGTACTAAGTCACCTTTCAGAATCCATGCCCCCTCCTTTGATGACTGTTTTTGTGCTGTACAGAGCTTTCCTATTTGCTCAGCTAACATTTTCACTTGGGCCTCGAGACACTGGAATCTTTCCATCTCTCTAGAATCCTCTCTCTGAGGCCTAGATCGATATTGGTTGTTTTCCCCTGATTGGATCTATTCTGATATCTCTCAGGGGAATGATTTCTATTGGGATTGTTCCTGAACTCTTGATTCATATGGGTAGGGCAGTGGGGTGCACCCATCCTTTGGTTCTAGTCCCCTGGTGGGGAATCATTGTACTGACGTGGAGCGTAGTTTATATTCTGCCTCATGTCCTGTCTCTCATGTTGTGGGTACTGACCCATATGTTGATTCCCATTATCAGTAAATCGATCCACATATCAGGGTCTATCCTGATTACCATATATCATGGTATTGGGATCAAATCTGCTCTGTGTCCCCAATGTCTGGTAGGGACCATTATTTCTTTGATCCTGATTTTGTCTCTGGTTATTGTTCATACCTGACATATCAGGCCAATAGCCTGCCCGGGTCTATCTCCTAAGTACCTAGGGCTGATGTATTTCTCCCTATTACTAGGATCATGTGATTGAAATATTGGCACAGGAAGTGACGACCTTTGTTAATTACCCCTTTTGTTCAGGTGTCAAATTATTTTTACCTGGACTTTGAGCAGACTCATGGGACATTTTGGCTGACCTGATTTCCATCAAGTTGCTGAAGGTTCTTTAACTTTTGGTCTAGTGTCTTTCATTTTATCACTTTCTCCACCCTGACAATAGAGTAATTTATATAGTTTTGTGCTTTGGTGTACAATCCACTCAAGGGACTTGACACGATCAAATTCGCGGACCAACTGTGATAGGATGTCTTTCTGTAACCCATAGAAGTAGGCAGTTTTATATTCATTAGAATTGGGGTCAAAAGATACATCAAAGCAAGAAAATGCTCTTTTTAAGTCTTGTAAAAACTGGCGAGGGGATGTATTAGGCCAGCAGTGATTGTGTAAGCAACCTTCTTTTTTTTCAAACTCTGCCCATGTCATATTCTGATGTTCATTCAATTCCCTTATGATTCCGCCTGTGGGAGCATCTAGAATTAAGTGAAAATACTGTCTGTATTGTTCCTTAGGTATCTGGAGGGCTTTAAATATTTCATGCACTGCCTCTAAGTGATCCTCTATGCAGCATTCCCCTCCCTTTTTAAATTGTTTGATCAGGGCTTTGATGGATTTCATTATCTTTATGGGGCTACTTGTTGCAATGCATGGAATTGCACTACTTGGTGATTCAACCCTGGTTCCAGGTGTATGGGATTGGTGGGAGCCCCGAATGGGTGTATCAAATCCCCCAAGGGCACTGCAACCAAGCTCAGTCACCGGCCCAATCACTGGGGCATTGGCTCTTTGGGTAGAAATAGAATTCACCTCAACTCCATTGAATGTGGTGCCCTGCCATCTATCCTGGGACCTGGAAATGCATATTTGCTGTTCCAAATCCTTACACTTCTTAAGGAGCCTGTCTGCTTCGTTTTGCAAATAGTTGTTTCCATCACTCATTTTACTAAATAAATCTTGCATGTCGCACATTTGCATTTGGCATTCATTGAATTCTTTGTTTCCCTTGTCTCTTTCTTGAAAAATTTTAACCATTTCCAGTTCTGCATTTTGGATGTCACTTTCCTTTTCATAATGTTCTTTTTGTAAGATCTGCATTTCTGAAACAATCTCATCTTTATCTTGTCTAATGTGGTCCACCAATGCTTTTACGTGTACCAATTCTTGTTCACTGTCCTCAAACTGTTTCTTGCTTTTGGACAATTGAATATCAAAATCTCTGCATTTTAACTGCATGTTTTTTTTACACCCTTCTAATTCTGCTCTTAACATTTATTCCTTTTTACTTGCCACATCTAGGTCGGCTTTTAACCTGTTAACCAGCTTAGTATCACTTTCTTGAATTCGCAGGAACCTATTTAAAATAAACCATGTCTTTACGCATAGCCGTATCAGACAATCTTTCTCTGCATGTTTATCAGATGCATTTAATAATCTCAGAAGGCAGACCTGAATTATGCTGCCTTCTGCAAAAATGTTATCTAGTGGTTCTTTCTGCACTTCACCATAAATGCGGTCGTGCCATTCTGTGGCATTGTTCGATGACCACATGTGCATATAACTTTGCCTCTAAATATTGCACTAGTTCTGAGAATGTGGCTTCCATTTGAGACATTCGGAAATTCGTTTTTAGTGACACACTGCTATTATGAAATGGGTTCCCTCTAATGTACAAATGGTAGTGTGAGACACACTTGCCACGCCCAGCAGGTGCTCTATGATCACTTTCCCGGCCTGCAAATCACCATAAATATGTAGGATATTTTGTGTAGATTTGGGGCCTGGCGGTATTTTCTTACCGCCAAAAATAATGGTAATTTGGCAATTACTATTCCTTGCATTTAGATTGGCTTTGGCCTTATTTCCTTTCAGGAACCATTCCTTATTACAGTGCACAGGATCATTTAGTGGTATACATTTTTGTTGATGGTATTTTGGTGAGCATAATTTCTTTTATTTGTGGCCTCAACATACAAAATCCTTCTTTTTCTTAGGCTGTTCGTGTGATCTATAGAAGCCTCGGACCTACTTTCAGAAATACCACAATTTCACATAGAGCATGTTCAATAACCTGTGGTACTATCACTAATTTATATACATTAGTGATCTATGTTCTATAGGCCCCTTTGCTGATTCATTTACGCCCAGCAAAATATATTGTATTATATTCTACTCAGAAACCACACACACTGAGTGGAAACACGCACACAGCTATTTTTCATTGCTAGTGATTCCATCTGTCTGGGAAACATGCCACATATATTACCTAAAAAATCTTCCCTTTTGTCCCAAAATATTCTAAATGCACCAAAGAAAAAGACAAAAGCAAGAACACTCTACACAAATCGTGTATACTACACTTGTATTATAAACAGTTGCATTTCAACATCTTACCCTCTTTTTTTTTACAGTCTTCTCTGTAATAAACAGAAGAAAAATACACGGCAACAGAACAAAATTCACTTTGCATCCTCTGTAACAAGAAGAAGATAAAAATACAGCGACAGCATGGCATTCACTTTGCAACATTATAATGTGGCAATGAAGTAGGGGGCGGATGTATGATGCATAGTCAAGTATCTAGGCTTGCAATAGTTATAAATGCCAAGAAACTTTTGCATATCTTTTACAGTTTTGGGCATTATTGTTGCACGTATAGATGCTGCTCTATCTGGAATTATTTGTTTCCCATCTTTAGATATGAAGTGTCCCAGATACAACACTTTGGCCAGACAGTACTGCAACTTTCCTTTGTCTACCTTGTAACCCTTCTTTGCCAATAAGTTCAGAAATGATATTGATGCTGCTCTGCACGCACTGTTCTTCACTTTCACAGCAAATTAGGTCATCTACACATTGGATTATTGCACTTTTGACATCAATGTTGCCAAGATCTTCATGCAATATTCTGTTAAAAATGCTCAGACTCTCACAATAGCCTTGGGATAATCTGCAATGTTCATATCTTCTCCCTAGTGTAAATGCTGTCAGGTATTGCAAACTGTGGTCCAGTGATACAGAGAAAAAGGCATTTTTCAAGTCTACCACTGTGAAACAAGTGGCTTCTTTTGGAATGCTACATAAAATGGACACTGGGTTTGGGACAAATAGGAACTCCTTTTGTATGATGTCATTAAGTGGGCATAGGTCCTGTATCATTCTCCAAACCCTTCCCCTTGCTTTCTTAATCGGATAAATGGAATAAATCGCTGTATTGCAAGGTGAATTTGATGGCACAATAATGCCTTGCTGTAGTAGTGCATGTATTGTTTCTTTTATCCCCTCCTCCACTTCTCTGGATAAGGGATATTCTTTTTACTCAGTGCAGTATGGCACCTGGTTTGAGTTTGATTTTTACTAGTGTCACTTCCTGTAAGAGCCCTACATCGTCATGGCCTGTGGTCCATGAGCTTACGGGCACCTGTTGCATATTGTCATCAAATATTGATGGTGGTGCACTATCAATGGCCATGAGGGGGTTAGTTACTTGCCTATTCTGAATCATTATATCACATCGTCAGTGAACAGCTGTTTGTTAGTTAAATCGCGCACTCCTATGTCAGGGTCTATGCATAACAGTGTCCTCCATTCACATCCATGCGTTTTCCAGTCCTATTGCCACAATACGTTTAGCTGACACTTGCACTCCCTGTAGGTCTACATAGAGCACAGTACCAGGTACAATCTCTGAGGCCGCTACTGGGTGGAAAATAAAATCAGAAGGTACCCTCCATTCTTCTTTGTTATTTCTGGCACCACTTTTTCTAGGACCTTTGTCCCATAGATGAACATGTCTGCATTCGTAGGTACCCCCCTCACCACAGTTTCGCTTGTTAGGGTATGAATCATAAGCATTGCCTTGACTGGGCATACTCCTGAAGTGGAGCATACAAAGTCTCTCTCGGTAAAAGTAATGGTCATATTGAGCTTACTAAGGAGGTCTCTCCCCAGCAAATGTATTGGTGAGTCTTCATGGTAAAGTAGGGGTGCTCGCACCATTTCCCTCCCACCGTTAAATCCAAATCCTTAGTATAGGGAACCTTTAAAATTGCCCCAGAGAATCCCTGCATTTCCAAAATATTGCCTGACAGCGGAAACCGTCCTTCCATGAGGCAACATTTTTCTGCACTTCAGTCCACCATAAAGATTAACTGTTTTTTTCCTATCTCCGCGGCCACCAGTGGTTCCTCATCTGGACATAGGGTAGTTGATAGGACTGGACACGCAAGTGCTCTTTGTGGGCTGTCCTAATCTGGATGGGTGTTTGTCCCTGTCAAGGTGAAAATGCTTTCTCCCACCACGGCTGTTGCCTGAAAGGCTGCTGGTGTGCCATTTGCGGTGTTGACAAACAGATTAGTGTGTGTATTCCCCATTATGTTTTGAGGTGTCAGTCTCTGTTGTATCCCTGGTTGTGTTGCTTTCAATCTTTGCTGTATCTGTTGTGGGCCTGGTAGGTAATTGCCATCATATTGTTCCTGTTATCTGTTTCCTCCCATTGGCAACCCATACAGACTGCGTGAGTGGGGGTGGCTGAGCTGCTGATTATTGCCAAAGTGCTCTGTGTTTTGATAGTACCCCATCAGATAAACGCGACATTCCCCTGAATAGTGGCTCCATCTCCTGCAGGTCCAGCATACACCTTGTCCCCTTCCGCAAGGCCCCTGTACTACATACCCTCCTCTCTGTCCTCTGTACACACCTTGTCCTCTTCCAGACCTTCCCTGCCTTTGGGGCCCCACATACTGTTCCTCTCCGACCTGTTGCTCTGGCCCGTTTGCTGTCCACGCTGCTGCCATCCTTGCCTGTAAAGCTACTAACCCCTCCTCCTCTTCCCCCTGTCTTCCAGACTGTAGGGTGGCTGTTACCGCCACAACCTTCACCAGCTTATTTTGCACAATTTTTTCCTCATCTGCCAACCTTCTCGGTGCAATTTCTTCTTCCCTCTCTTTGATCCTCCTACAGTGGTGCACTATGATACTCTGTATTTCTGGCCAGCCTTTTGCAGCTATCCTGGCAATTTTTATCTAAGGCCTTCTGTACCTCCTTCGGGAGGCCCCTTTTAATGATGAAGTAAAACAGGGAGGTGAACTGGTCCCAAGCAGTGCCCGTCTCTGCTCTCCACATGCCCTGCACCCAAAGAATGTACTGTGCAGCACCTTCCTCGTCCCCCATTGTGCATATCATCACAGAGTGTAAATCAGGGGTGTCAGGGAAGGTTCTCCACAGTGCATCCCACACTTGGGTCCTTACGTTATCAAAGGATGACCCGTCATGGCGGTCACAATCTACTGTTACTCCCGGGAACCCCACCTTCACCCACAACCTGTAAGCCAGTAAGATTTTAACGTCTCCTATAGCCAATGGGACCCCTGCAGTGTTTTTCTCGAAGGCATATATCGAAGGCATATATCCACTTGCTCGCCCCCCGTGACAGTGGAGTCAATGCTTTTAACAAATTAGCCTTGTCCATCAATGCCCATGGTACATAATGAGGCCTCCATGCTCACTTGTGGATGAGGAGCATCTGTAGTATTGTCTTCCCATTTGTCTTACCTTTACTCCTTTCTTCCTTGTCAGTACCATGTTCCCTGTCCTGCTCCTGAGCCTCCCTTGCCATCTTTCCCTACCGGTCCCCTTCTTCCGGCTCGTATCACAATGGTAGTGGTTGGCCTGCTGCAGCCACTCTTCCTCGTATTCGTCTATGTCGCTCCAACATTCTTCTTTTTCTACTTCCCTGTCAGCTGCTACACTGCCTTGTTCATCACATGACTTGTCGCTTCCTTGATCTACACGTAGCACTTTTATTAAGTTGGAAGAAGAATTCCCCGGACTTGCACTCATCCTCTGTTAAACTTGAGAGGTTCATAGATGGGGCCGGCGATGGTGTCTCCCCGCCCCCTGGCAACATTTGGCTCTTTTCACACAGTGTTCTTAACTGGGTTAATTCTGCTTGTGTATTGGTCAGCCGTGCCTCTAAATCTCTAGTTAGCCGTGCAATGTTTACCGGTGGTGCGCATGTGGGTCTGTACAATCCTCTAGGATCATAAGCCGGTGGGGGTGCTGCCGCAGGTTTTTTGGGTGTGCTTGGTCTTCTGCAGGACTAGTTAGCAGGGGGTACCATTTTGTGGGCTCCCCTCCCTCACCTTCTTCCCCCTCTACTGTCGGGCCAGATACAGTTTCAGGTATCGCTTCTTTTCTTCAAACATCCTCCAGAGATCTAGGACCTCCTTTCTATTTTGGAGTTGCTTCCCTTTGTATTTCGCTAACAAATACGTTGTTACAAGATCTAGTAGCCTTTTCTCAAATGATCCCCCTATTGGCCATACTTGGGACGACTCCTCCCCTTTAATCTCAGTGAGCCACTGGTTATGATGTTAAGGATTTCAATCAGGCTACACACACCTTGATCTCGGCCTAGTATGTAGCGCACAAATAAAATGCTTTTCTCCTTATTTTATGCAGATTCAATTTGAGATGGTACACAACTCATATCACACCCCCTTTTCAAATACCCTGGGTCACAATGGACCATGAACCAGGCTGGTTGGTGAAATACAATATTTATTTATTTATTTATTTATTTATTCAAAAAATCAAAAGAAATCATACCATTTATAATATGGGGCAGCAATCACCAGTGGGGTGATAATTAAAATGAGAATGTAAATAATGCACTTGGTTTAATCTGCTAGTGGTACATACACAAACACCAGGGACTAGGAGCACTTTTTGATTTAGGAAAGATAGCACCCAAGTTAGGATTTCCCCCTGCAATATCCCCTCAACCCACACATAATCAATTCTGAGTGGACATAAAGAAGCATCAGGTAATCAGGAATAAGAGGCAGGAAAGCGGGAATCAAAATCCAACCTTTCCTCCCCAAATAAGAGGGATTTTAAATCCCTTGCAATGTTATGAAATGACACTTTGAAATGGACAAATAAATAATAAATGTGTGTTAAAAACCGTGAAACAAATACAATTCCTCACTAAAGCAACAATGCAAAGATACTAACAATCACAAGCAATGGATTACCAAGGGCATACAATTTGATAAACGAATGGAAAGTTTAAAATGGATTGCAACCAAATGACACGTGTAAAAGTTGCATTTCCTTTCAATTTCCATGTAAATTTATTCAAACGGTTTCTTTAAAAAAACGGGTGAAATATTGCAAATCGTGATGTGGTTTTTAATCTTGGGGAACAGAGGTACATCACAGGGATATTACAGAAGTGAAAGAATGGGGTTAGCTGCAGTTTTGAATGAGATTTCATTCAGGTTGCAATGGGGTACAGTTTTCAGAAAACAAAGCTGTCAAAAATGAAGATTTCAGTTTTGAAAGAACGGCAAATGTTACTTGAAATGAATTATCTAGACTATATTTTTGAAGCAAAACACAGTAAGCACCAAGGTTGATTAGCGAGGTCAACCTTACCATCGCAGTGCTCAACCCCAACAATAAAATATATGGAAATTAGTTGGATTACTCAAATAGAACTGAGGGCTTACAGTTTACACCAGACAAAATGAAAAGAGAGATGGCACTAGCATTACAATCAAGGGAAGGGTTGCAGAGATAATTCTTACAGATTTAACAAGTTATCAGGATGAGTATAGGATGTCTTAGAGTGTGGGATAAGAACAAATTCAAGACAAGATAGACTATGGATTTCTATGGGGTGGGGATTATACTTACAGTCCACTTTTAGTTTGGGACTTTTGGGCTGTCAACAGGTTCTGGTAGCCACACGGCAGCGCGCCTGGAAAAGGACAGCTGGGCAAAAGACAGCCAGGCAAGGTCGGGTCACCGGATGGTAATTCTGGTCGCTGGATGGCACAGGTACCGCTGGATGCAGTTAGTGGGCAGCAATTAGTGGTATCAGGATGCTTCCCAAAGAATACCACACCTTTCTCCCTTTGGTTATTTGGGATTTTAGAATTGAGGCCTTGCTGAAAGGGTCAGCAATGCTTAGGCCTTGTAGTTGGAATCTGTACTCAGCAGGATGAAGGGAACAGGAACGCCAGCGCAGGAAGATTAGGAAGAGTGTCTGTCTAGAGTCTTGTCAGGGACTCTTATTTATAATGCATAGTGACATCATCAAAGTATATTGCTGGGCAGGCTTAACTAAGTGCACCTCTAACCGACTGGATTGGTCAGGGGTTCTAGTCTCTGCCTCGCTCTCAACCGGTTGGATTTCAGGATAACATGTCAGATTTATGATGTGAGTTTTGCAATGTTCAAAAACCTCCCACAGTTACTTTAGCTAAAATCAATTTTGCCACAAATGGTACATTTATACAGTTGAAGTATCTTAGCAACTTACATAAACAGGTTACAAACTTTATGTAGAGAATAGTACTCCAACTCTGCAATCTGTGCAACATTGTTTTGTCCCGTTAATAATTTTTTAGCAATTTTGAGTATGAAAGATTCAGCCTAAAATTCTGTAACTTTATACATGTGTGTGGATCATCATAAGGGAGGTAAGTATTAACATTTGCAATGGGATCATGGATATTTTTCTTTTAATCCCCTATTCTTTGCCATTTCTGTCCCCAAGGTGTCAGTGAATTCTACAATGTCTCAAATTATACCACACAAAATCACTTTTAAACTGCAACATTTTTACATTTTTACAAAGTCTTGCTGCAGAGATAAAAGTCTTTACATTTATATTAATCAATAGTCTTTGGAAACAAATGGCAGTCCTTTGTCTGTCACTGGACCATTTTCTTTTCGCTTCAGCTCCCACCAACTGTCATTTCCTCCAGAGCTAGGTGGAGGTTTCCCAGTTTATTGAAGGTTTATTGGCCCTTCCCCACTTCACACTTCCTTGTCCTGGGAGTTCCATTGTCATGGGGTTCAGCCCAGACCAGATTCTGTCCAACCTAGTAATTATCACTGGGATGTTAGTATCTGCTGAGAGTTTATGGTGGATCCCTTTCTTTGGCGGAAGCCTTAGCTCTGACAACAGAAATAACCTGTTTTTGAGAGCTTGCAAAATCCAGCCAATGCAGTTTAAAACCTTTACTTTCTTAAATTTGGTCCTGAATTAAAACAAGCCTGTGGAATAAAATAGCCCATGTGTGTATTTTCACCGGCATCAAACCCCTTCACATTGCTAGGTAATGGCAGGCTTTCATTCAAAAGTTGTACTTTTCAAAGCTGGCCTTTTTCTCCTTTAGTTTACAAAGACGATTTTTTTTTTATTACACTTATGGTGCAAGCTGGCATTTCTTTTTAAATTCTGTTTTGCATCTTCATCAGATTCCCACACTGTTTTGCAGCAATCGTTATTTTTTTGTATGAAGAGTTTTGTTTGAAGCACAGATAGCTGGAGTTCCTTTGAACTACTGATCTTTGATACTTGTGAAGAAAATTAACATGTTAGTTTTCCTGTGCGGGTAAAAGTGACGACCCTTTGTTGATTTTTCACAGAGTTGGTTTGACAGGACCTGTCAATTAGAAATTATGCTTGATTTTGCAGACGCACAATAGGATATACTGGGCATGGCAGGTCCTTATTAATAACAGTAGTTTAAGGAAGAGCAGATGAAAATAGCGTCAGCAGCATTATTTTAAATGTGAAAACATTTTCTTTTTTAATGGGGATTTTGGGCTGGCAGCAAAGCAACGCTGCTTTTTCACTTATTCCATTTGTATATGTCAGAACACACTCAGTGTGTCCCCTTGTTCCATCCTGCACAATGTGTGCTTGGCAAGAGGGTGCAACCATCTTTTCTGTTGCTGCAACAGACAGGTTTGAGGCCATGGTGCTCACAGGAGCCAGCGTAGCCATTTTGCTGTTTCTGCTGAAATGCAGCTTGGTGATGTAGGCAAGCACAGCTGAATTGGGTTAATCAATCCCACAATGATACGTCTTTATTTTTTCACTGTACAGAGGGAGGTGTTGACAAATGTGCATCAAAGGTTTATTTGCACCCATAATTCTACCTTACTCACTACTTGCATGTGCGTGTGTGATAGTGACACTAAAAAGCATGTAGGCAAGTCTTAGACTGCCAGTAAAACTTTGGCAAAAAAAAAAACTTATAACATCACAGTTTTAAAACCGTTTGCTTATACCTTGCTCAATTTGGAACACTTCATGAAAATCATCAAACAAATAAAACAGAAACCATTTAACGAATACACCTAAACAGACTGATGTACTTTACGAACAACATGAAACATAAAACAAATATGTCTCTAATACTTTTATCTCTTAGTCCTATTCCTTTAAGAAACTTGGTCAATTTTTCCCCCACATTCGTCCTTCACACTCACCTCTCCCTGGGCCCCTTCTTGGCCGACCTCTAAGAAAGTTGTTCTCACAAGAAAAAGAGTTTGCTAATATAATAATAATGTGTTATTCATATAGCGCCTTAATCCAAAGTACGTTACAGAGCACATATTTACATACAATATCACCCAACCGAAATTGGTTCTCATTTATCGACCTCAGAAGGATGAAAGGCTGAGTTGAGCTTGCCGGGATTCGAACATGCGACCTGCAGATCATGCTCAGATCGCAGCAGCGAGCGCTCAACCTGCTGAGCTATCTTACCGGCGTGAAATATCTCCCGACTCTACTCAATACACAATACTCCTAAGTATTTCCTTTTTTACTTCAACCTTTATCCCAATACTGGTCAAGACAGTACTACGCAGTGCCGCCTTCCACCCCCTTTCGGAGCTAAGTTCCCGTATTCTCCTCTTTTATTCCGTTACCTCATATATAAAAAACCTTATGGCCATGTGAAGAAAAGAAGAAGAAAAGCACACTAACCAACATTCACACAATCCCATACAAACTCTATCTGGCTCCCAAACTGTTCCTTCGCAGTTATCCTCTTACTTTTTTACCCCCTTTAATTTCACTTCCTTTCATTTTTCTCGCAACCAATACTCACGTATCCGAAGTGTTCCGAGAGCCTCCGTTCACGCTCTGTCCCCAATCAGGGTGTCGCGCCCAATCAAGCCGTGGCTGACTCCGGCGAGCAGCCGGGTATTTGCAAATGCCGGGACCCTTGGAACCTCTCTGGTGCATACGCTCTACTGGTCAGCCATAGGTGGTGGCCGTCTTGATGGGGGCACGGCACAGGGGTCTTGTCAGAGATCCCGTGATCACGTAGCCGGGATCACCAAGTGAATGTGCTCATCCCCAAAATACAATTATAGACAAATAATAATAAGGCCACACCCCAGTAGGGAATGAGACTAAGAGAATGGTTGAGAGGAGAACAAAGTTTTATCAACATATATGCATGCAGTTGCCTCGAGAGCGCTCTAAGTTCCAATACAGAATGCAGTACATTATGTGTCAGAATTGTAATTAGTGACAATTCTCTATAGGTATTCAAATTACATTGAGATTGGTAGACAACAAAGTTTCAGTATGGCAGTGTAGGGGCCGGCACCACACGATTGGTTGGTGCAGGGCTGTTACTTTGCACGACATGTGGTTTTCTGGGCTCATCTGGGTGGTGAGAAGGTCAGGTTGGGGCCACAAAAAGAGGTCATTCTGTCTAAGCACAGCTACATGCTATCTCCTGAGATGCAACAAATCATACAGAATACAGACCAGTTATAATATATGGGGACACCTATAAATTGAATACATGTATTTACACATTCCTGCCTCAGGCCTTTGTAGTCGTGAGGGGTACGAGGGCCTTGCCCCCCAGGTGCGTTATCATTGGACTCAATCTAAGATTTATTTGTCATGTCGCCCCAATGCTTGAGTGAGTGAATTGATAAGTGTTGGTTTTAGGCGGGCTATATGATGACATGAGACCGGTTATATTGGGGGCACTCTAGGGTGGTCAGTGGGGAAGGGTCACACTTCTGCTACATCAAAGAAACTGTGGAGTGGCAAAAGGTTGAACCGGCAATAACTTCCAAAGGTGGGGTGAGAGGAGCAAGAGCAGGTTTGTGGAGACGAATGGGCCACAATTGAAATGTATCCCTGGTCACTCGCAGGGCAATGAGCTCAGAGGAAGGATAGAAGAATACAGTTTCTGTTTGCAACAATTCTCGCTAGAGCATCCATGAGAAAGAAGCCAGGCTGGCTCATACATGGTAGGGACTATCTGTGTGCGCTGTGTGCAGCGATGCAGAAGGGGAGGGGAGGTTTCACAGGGCTCAGGATGTGGCCTAGTTCAAAAATGGAGTTGAGTCATGCACAAAATGGAATCCTAATGTGTCATGCAGTAGCCCCACTCCCACTGTAACCAGGGAAGGGCAAGGAGGACGTCTCCCTACTATTGCATGAGTATTAGGTTTATTTTGCGCCAAATGTACAGGGGGGGGCAAATCGACCCTTCCTCCCTTACAACAGTGTCAGCCTAAGAAGCCTGTAGAGGGTGTTAGGAAGGTGGTAACCAAATTATATCTGGGAGTGTCTCATGTGCATAGGCCCCTGCTTCACTGGAGCAGGGTGAACCTCTAAATATCACTGAAGTCCACCACACCCAGGTTGTTCTATGGCATCTGATGAAGTATGACCATGTAACCTCTGTGACAACAATGACTTGTGTGCTGGTGACGGGATCATTGTGGACATGAGATGTTTGGAGTGGCTAGTATGTGCATGTAGCCCAATGATGAGAGATGGAGCTGGTGCCTCTTTCAGGGCAGAAGATCCAAGTTTTCTTGCCCCCTGACAGGCAATATCTTCTGCTGCCTACGGTGTGGTGTCCAGTAAGGACCCTGTAAGTAGAAGTATAGCATTAGTAGTCATAATGCAACATATTTTCAGAACATATAGGTGATACAATACAATCATAATCGAGGATGTACGACCTTAACATTGGGGATGTCTCACATTAACTAATGTGCAGCTGTTACATGTTCAAATAAAATGTGTGTGGAGCATAGAGTTCCATGTGATAATGCTGCTGCAAAAATGTCGCCATGCAAAAGATTCACAAAAAAATGGCTGGTTTTTGCAGAGTCATTATTGCATGGATCATGCGGGTGACAACCCTGCAACCCCCAAAACCTTTTAATTTTTTTTCATGGGGAGCGGCGGACACCCCTGCAAACCCGCCCCCAGTCCATATATATATATGGTCACCTATATAATGTCACCATGACCTTTTCCTGGCAACATTATGTACGGCAACTATATATATATATATATATATATATATATAGACATTATTACCTGATACCGAACATAGCAGGTGTAGTAGAGAAAACACAATTACATTCAACATTGCTCACTCACTGTACAACCCTCTCTGCCAATGAAATAGATGCAATCACCATTTCCCTTTTGGATGTTCCGGTCAAGTCATGGTTTGTGTATTGCTTTCTGGATCATTTGAGCTTGAGTATGCAATTGTTATTACGGACATGCACATTCACAAATCTACAGTCACACTAGGAATGGACAGCTAGACATGTTTGCCATAACATGATATAATGAATCAGGATCCATAAAAACATTGCAGGTGTCATGGTTGGGTTAGGTTTACGGGGTCTACGAAGGTAATAGCCACTTACCACATACAGACTTGCCCATAGTACACTAAAATTGGCAAATACCTTGACTACCTCTTGGAATTCATGATTGCCTTTGCAGGCATGTTTGTGAGAGGTTATGCCACTTTATATTTATCAGGCGGGTGATTCACATATTTTCATTGGGTTGATGGTAGAAAACGTTGTCATAGAGGTTCACTCAGTCCTGCTATTCTGAATTCTAGCATGATAGTGGATAACCTCAGATAACAACCTAAAATTCAGAAAAGCAGATCTTAGTAATTTGAGTAATAACAGTTTAGCAGAATTCCACTGAACAAAATTATGGCACTAAAGCTGACTTTCTTTTTCCTTCCCATCTGCTTCACCGGGTACAGAAACCTTGGGTGGATTGACTTCAACATGGTCCTGGTAGAAGGCATGGGTTGCAGAAGGAGGGCCGGTGCTCTTTCATGGAGCCGGTCACGAGACTGTGCAGCAGGTGCAGGGAATTTGTGTTTGAGGAAGTTTCTGAAGCTATTAAGGGCAATATAAGACACATGAGGTAGGAGAAAGGCAGTAGAGTGCAGGCAGGGAATTTTAGCAGCATCGGGTACAAGATTGCTCTGCGTGGGGCAGAGACAGGGGTTGGTTGGAGTGGTGTTATGTTTGAGTTCATTATTGATGCATACAGAACCTTTGTCACTTTCAGTTCCATATGAGGTGATCACATTCTGTAACACGTAGCTCAGAATGTGTTCACTTCAGAATGTTTATGTTGAGTTTCTTACAGTTTAACGTTGAATCTGTTTGTACATGGGTGTGTCTGCATTCTGCAGTGGCTTTACTGAATAAACACTGTTTAATCTAATTTTGGCATCCTGCGTATCTCAACACTGGCCACGAGGGTCATCCCGAGGATCACCCGTGGCCTGTCCGTCCACCCTTGGTACCTGTTTGAGGCACGTCGCGCTCCTCTCAGGAGGCTCCAGAGCAGACCAAAGTGAAGCCCCGCATCCCCACGCTTCACAAGTGCTGCTCCTCATTCTCTGCGGTAGTTTAGAGTGGCGCAGCACAGCTGATCCAGGCCAGCCCCATTCCGCACACCAGGCAGCAGGCGCCGCGGCCCCACCTGCCAGGTCAGAGGCCTGTAATGTACTCATCATCCTTTCATCACGAGGCGCTGCGCGAGTTTCCCTCGTGAAGAAAGGATGAATGGAATACAGTGACGAACGCCGGAGTCAATGCGAGTTTCAAATGTGTAACGTTCAGTTGCTGCCCGCGGTCGGTGGGGCCTGTCCACCTTTACTTAGCTTTGATTATAAATAAATAATCTCCCAAAAGTACATGCCTCTTTGCCTTACCTCAACCTCTTCAAGTGGCGACGAGGATTACTTCCAGGCTCCACCGCCCCCCCCTTCATCACAAGCGCTTCAGGATTCTCCAGCTTCGCATCCGCGTGTCTTTGAGCATGTAGCAGGCCGTGCAGCTGTATTAAAAGCTGTGGCCGCTCTGCTCCATTTCCAGTAACGCCGGAGCAAGCGTTTAAACCAAGTGAGTGTCTGCGCAGCCCTCTGAGTTTTCTTTTCGCTCTTCATGTGTGTTTATTTCCGGTTGTGTACCATCCAGACACGCCTCCTTGCCTGCTTCAAGTTTCTGACCATATTTCACGGTATGTAAGCACCTTTTTGCCTTCAGGTTTTGTACCGTATTTCATGGTATATGAGTGCAAGTACATTACTTTACTAGTATATGGAAAATAGGGGCAAGCAAGAAATGGTTAACAGTCCACGTGTACCACAGCGAGTCACAAGTTTTGCTGGACATATTTTAACATTTTGGGATGCATGATTCACTGAATTGTATCTAAAATTTAAAGGACTGCAACTGTGCAATTTGATAATCTTTTTTTATTTTTTATTTTTTTTTTTATTTTGTTATAGCTGAATAGAATCAACTTTTCAAAATTACATGATAATTCCATAAAAAGATCCCAATACATGGTTAGCATACACTTAAGGACATATAGTAAAAGAAAGCTGAACAACAACAAATACCACAGTTTGCAGAATGATACAATTACTTCAGCACAAGTTACCCTATTAAAAACAATCCCAAAAGATAGAAAACCACATCAACTCATGTGCATTCAACCAATTATTAGTATGACTGTTCATAGAAAAAGTTCACAAGGTAATATATGTTCTAGAAAGTGCACCAGTGCCTTTATAACCGAAAATCTGGTACTGTTGATTAGAGCATTCCATATCTCCAAATCGTCCCGTTGCATGTGCACATTTAACAGATTCGTAAAGTGTTTTGCCCGTATGTCTTCCAAAGCGTGGCATGCAACTATCACGTGTTGTAAAGTCTCTTTGACACTGTGATGATTACAAAACCGACAAAAGTTTAATTCAGGAGGAATAGTCTTCCGTCTCACCAACACTTCTCTCGTAGGCCACAAGTTCATTCTCAAACGCAAGAACTTGGACCGAATTTTCGCAGAGGGACATTTTAGTAGATAACTTGGCGCTTGACCCAAGCATTTAATACCAAAGATTTTAGAATTAAAATCTTTGTATTGTCTGCAGCGTTCGTAGTTCTGAATCCACTCCCATTGATAATATTTTGTTTTAGCACGAATTGGGTTCTCCATCAGCAGCTGTAATGATATATCAGCTTCAGACATAGCATTTAATACAAAGCCACGCCATTGACTAGGAAAGGCCAAACCGGAGGAGGTCAAGTAGCCAGCAATCGTACTCATTATATTATTCTCACCACCACCAAGAATGCATTTCCGAAAGAAAGAACACAGTCTCCATTTGACCCTGCTAGATAATGAATTGAGCCCTAGTTCAAAACGCAGCATAGGCAAAGGTAGGCAGTTTGGCAAATTTAAAACCTTTCTCCAAAATGTGGCCTCAAGTTTATCCCAAGCCTGGTCATTAGAATACAGCTTGGATTCTACACCATATAACAAGATGGGGATGACTTTTTGCTCATAATACATAAACAAATGCCTCAGTGTAAATTTCCCGTACTTATAAACGAGTATTTTCGCCTGTGACAGCAGCATTGACAGTTTTGACTGTAACACAGTCAAGTGTCTATTATCGATGATGGTATTTTGCATGTATAGACCCAGATATTTGTATTCTGACACAATTTCTATTGGTTGTTGTTGTAAATACCACACTATGTTTAAGCTCTTAGCTTTCCCTCTTGACTTACAGACTAGAATCTGAGATTTTTCCAAGTTGACTAGAAGTTGGTTCTCCTTAGAATAGTTAGACAATGCAGACAGCAAGTTCTGGAGACCTCTAGGAGTTTGCGATATTAAAACAAGGTCATCCGCATAAAGCAACCATGGTATGCGCTGACCACCAAGTTCAGGAGCATCCGATAAAGTATGCACGAAATAACTCCCCATATCCAATATGAACAGATTGAATAATATCGATGCTAAACTGCACCCCTGTTTGAGTCCCAGAAACGTTGAAAAGGAAGAGGATAGAAGACCTTCAAAAGAGAGCCTAACACGCATGGACGTGTCCGTGTGTAGTTGAATGATAATTGACAAGAGAGAAGAAGGGCAACCAAAAACTTTTAACTTATAAAATAATAAGTTTCTGTTAATGGAATCAAAAGCTGAGCGAAAATCAATGAACGCAAAATATAAAGGTTGCTTCCTGAGTGCATATTTCGACTTCAACATGTTTAATGTGATCATGTTAGGAAGTGTGCCAAGTCCGCTTACAAAACCTGATTGGAAAGGATCTCTCTTAAGGCATTTTTTTGTCCAGTTTTTCAGCTCGCGCAAGATCAGCTGAGAAAAGATCTTACCCGGGACATCCAAAAGAGAGATCGGTCTGTAACTTGTTGGGTTGGCCCGTTCACCTTTCTTATAAATCGAGACAACAATAAATTGCTTCCACGACAGGGGAATTCTCTGTGAGGTATTGACATGATCAAATACGAGACAAAGGATATCCGCCCAGATGTCCGGAAACCGTTTAAGGTGAGCATTGGATAAGCCATCCGGGCCTGGGGCTCTGGAATTGTTGGCTCGCTTGATAAAATACATGATGTCTTCTCTGTCAAAATGTATATAGAAAGGAGGGAGAGTATCAAATGAGATTTTAGAGGAGTGCACCGGAGGTTCAGCAAATAGTTTTGCATAGTGCTGTATCCACCTTGCTTCAGACACATCATTTGACTGAACCGCCACCTGATGCCCTGCAGTCACTTGATTTATGATGTTCCATGACTGAGCAGTATTCTTTGAAGCCAAGGTTTTTAATATGCTAATTCCATCAGTTTGGTAAAGCTTTGCCCTCCTTCCTCTTGCCCAATTTCTGTATTTAGTTTTGATGCGGGACAGAACAGTTTGTCGCATATGCAAGGGGAGCTTAAGGGCTACTCTCCTCTCAGAACGTACCCTAGCTTTCTCAAGTCTAATTTGGTGATCAAATATGTGCAGATGGGGGTTTGTTTCACTTTCTGTTTGATGGACCCCGGTTGGAAAATCTGCATTAGGTCATAATATGGTGTAACTGGCAGAGAGTTTTGGGATGCTTCATCATTAAGTTGAGCATAGTAATGTGTCCTAAAGGCTCCCGATGAAGACTCGGTCCATATTAATCTATTTCTAGCCGGATTTACGGTATGCGAGCCCATAAGAAAGAAAGGTTTTAGTTGGTTAATGCTAACATTTACAGACAGAAGCATACATAGCATATTATGGTCGCTCATGTCTGAATCAATTATTTTGAATGCTGTTACCTTATTAAACATCTGTGCATTAACATACATAAAGTCAATGATGCCCTCACTGTTAGCACGATGCCAAGTAGATATTGGTGGCATGTCTTGCGGGAAGGCACCATTTAACATGAACAAATTACGAGATTTGACTAAAATTGACCACTTACTCAAGCGATTTTTTTCCAATTTACCTGAAGGGCCTAGGCAATGCAGATTTAAATCACCAGCAAGAATAATAAAATGAGACAAGCCCTCGAGCATCACAATATCGATAGCCTTAACCACAGAATCCAAGAAACACTCATCAGAAATGCGCGACGGGTTCCAGATTACATTGATAGCGGCACCCACAAAGCCCTTGCCACCGATCTTTGTCATCTGTAGGAAAGCGTTTGTAGAAAACCAAGGTTCAATTTTCAGACCCGCGGTCTGTTTCACCCCCATCAATAAACCAGAAGTAGGACGTCCCCAAAGACCCTTCTCAGCTGGTATCAGAGTGACATCATAATTGTTCCATGTGGGAACACTAGTAAACCATGACTCTTGTATCATGATTACGTCGTGCTCTAATAGCTGTACACTCCCATTATTTAGCAGATGTCTATTCCCTCTCGAATTCCAGTTTACAAATGACAGACAAGATTCTGTAATTTCAGTATGCTAACGTTGATTGATTTTGAACTCACAAGTGCATGCAGGATGAGACAGCGCTTGATTTTTGTTTGGTGTTTGTTTTAAGTTAGCCGATTGTTGTAGATGTACAGAAGAGTCTAATAAATCAGATTTAAGTTGAAGAGAGAAACCCAGATCCAACAATTGTGATTTGACAGACCAGAGTGTATTTACTACAATCCTTGAATTAATCCAGAGAGTTGACGCAGTCCAATTAGAGTTGTTAACAAATTCAACGAGCTCGATGTCAACCGTCCCAATATCATCGAGCTCAGGAATCTCACTAAATATAGCTAGCACCGATGCACGATTCAAGTTATATTGCTTGACAGGTACAGGCAAACAACTAAATGTTAAAGCATGGATCGCTGGCCGCTTTGCACAGATGCGCGCACGTTTTGAGGTATCAACCTGAGGCTGCGGGTTCAAAATTGGTTGGACTGGTGGACAGACTTTATCTTGGGTCGTGGGAGGAGTCTCAAGGAATTTAATTAACGAAGACTGAATCAACCTTTCGATGTCACTAGCAGACAAGGGCTCAGGTACCGGGGTGTTTTGTGCGTTAACAGCTGATGCCTGAGACACAGCTTGTACTGTGCTCACTTTAATAGGAGCTTGTGAACTTGCTGTTTGAGGTGATTGTATCAACGTCGTAACAGGTTTATGAACAAGAGCCGTTTCACAAGGTGCGAAAGTTAGACTTTTAAGAGCAGGTTTGGCTACCATATAGTCATCGATTGCTTGCCTTAATTCTTTAAGCCGTACATCCCTGACCCCCGTTCCTGACAAAGTAGCAGGTGTAAGAGTAAAGTCACTGGGTGTCCGATTTTTGGAGTTATTTTTAGACACGTCAGTAGCCACACGTATCAGCTCATTTAGGGGACTATGGTCTACAACCGGGGGAACTACCACCGGATTTGATCTCGCTTTCTTTGACTGTGCCTGAAGAGCATATTTCTTTGATATTACTTTAGCGGCAGCCAAAGTGGTTGCAGCTGGTAGAGACAGGTTCTTCACAAAAGATTTAATTTGTGAAGCACATTTAGTCACAGATTTGATGTTTTTTGTCTTTTTTGGTTGAGAAACAGCTTTATTCAGCCCTGTTTTCACTTGATCAGCTAAACTTGTGTTGACATCAAACAATGGGTATGGTGTTTTTTTTTGCTGTTTAGCTAAAGTTTGGATTATGGGAATAGAAGGGTCAACTATAGGTGCTGGAAAGTTTGGTATGGGTTGATATGTTTGTTGAAAATTACATGACACTTGAGCCGAGGTTTGAGACATTACAGACTTCTTTTTTTTAGAGATGGAGTCAGCATGCCCTAAACCAGTCAATTTGTTAGAATGTACAAGTTGTTCAGCTAATAGCTGATTTAGTTGATCTGAGTGTGCATCGGCTTTTGTAACTAAAACTTCAAACAGCTTTGCTAACGCTATAATAGCCGTATTCAAAGAGGTAAGCGCAAATCCTATGTTTACACTCTGTGATTCTGGCCATCCAAACTCTGGCATATTGTGTGAGGGTACTTTCCGTGGAGTTGGAGCTTTGACACACTGATGTTCGTAAACAAGATGGGGGATTTGGAAAGATTTTCAGGTAGAGTGTGATTTAGTAAACCAGAGGCATTTATGTCAAGATCAATTACTGGCATCTCGCCCTCATCCGAAATAAATGTCTTAAAGTTTGATGCATCACTTATAGATATAACAGGACTATAAGCTATCTTATCACACGGCACACTGGCACCAGTCAGTACGTTATTAAGCAAAATGCTATCTGTAAGCGAGACATTTTCTTTGGCAAACTTTACTATAGGTTCAGTTGAAGAGACAGCTTTTGCAACATCTCCCGTCAAAACATCCTCCATTACACTATTCTTATTTTGTTGTCCATGTGGAGAGTCCTTTTTTATAGCTGCAATAAATTCAACCAAACAGTCGTTTGCTTTCAAAGTGTTATCCCTGTTATTAGAATCACAGGGAATCTCATAAGTGGATTTAGAACAAAAAGATTGAATGTCCATCCCATCGGATAACACAGCTTTACTTTTGGACATCGCTTTTTGAGTCCTCACACGAGGAGTTGAACTCAATCTCGTTTTGCTCAGAGTTTCCGCAGCCACGTTTGGCACGGCATGAATGCTATTCGTAAAGAGAGCAGCAGTAGCAGGAGGCATTCCTGTTTTTAAAGAGTTGAAGCCTCGTTTCATTTTTACAATGCACAAGCCATCAGTAACAGATATAATAGCCACAAGTGGCTTCTATGCGATGTAGAGCACGGACAACTAGGTACTCACCACACTCTTGCACTAGCGACCGAAGCAGAGAAGCGTGATGGTTTTATCTTTGCCCATTCACCCTTCAACCGCCCAACAGCCTAACAGAAATGCAGCGCCCTTTTCGCTGCCGGGCTTATCGCCGCGAGGGTAACTCACGGCTCCTGAAATGGTCCTGTGAAGTCACGTGATCCGTCACGTGCTGCGGGCTGGCTCCGCCTCCTCCAGGAAGCGGCAAAGAATGCAAATTTCTCCAGCAAGAGCTATGTATAGCTCGCAATGCTGTGCAGACAGTAGAACGTTTTAGGAAGCAAAACGAAGCTTCTTCCAGCAGCAGTCACCCTGCTCGAGCAACTCACGGCTCCTGAAATGGTCCTGTGAAGTCACGTGATCCGTCACGTGCTGCGGGCTGGCTCCGCCTCCTCCAGGAAGCGGCAAAGAATGCAAATTTCTCCAGCAAGAGCTATGTATAGCTCGCAATGCTGTGCAGACAGTAGAACGTTTTAGGAAGCAAAACGAAGCTTCTTCCAGCAGCAGTCACCCTGCTCGAGCAACTCACGGCACCTGAAATGGTCCTGTTAAGTCACGTGATCTGTCACGTGCTGCGGGCTGGCTCCGCCTCCTCCAGGAAGCGGCAAAGAATGCAAATTTCTCCAGCAAGAGCTATGTATAGCTCGCAATGCTGTGCAGACAGTAGAACGTTTTAGGAAGCAAAACAAAGCTTCTTCCAGCAGCAGTCACCCTGCTCGAGCAACTCACGGCTCCTGAAATGGTCCTGTGAAGTCACGTGATCCGTCACGTGCTGCGGGCTGGCTCCGCCTCCTCCAGGAAGCGGCAAAGAATGCAAATTTCTCCAGCAAGAGCTATGTATAGCTCGCAATGCTGTGCAGACAGTAGAACGTTTTAGGAAGCAAAACGAAGCTTTTTCCAGCAGCAGTCATCACAGCTGTGAGATGCATACCCTCATCTCGTCCACTATGTCTTTCAATAGTGTGCCACCACCGATGTTTTTCCTGTCTGATGTTGGTGAGCCTGCAATTTCATGGAAAAGGTGGATTAAATCATTTGAACATTACGCTGGCGTTGTATGTGGTCAGAACTGCAGCGTGGAGAAGAGGCAATCTCTTTTGATGCATTGTTTTGGCCCAGCAGGGCAGGAAAAGTTTGAAGACCTACCAGATCTACTTCCTGATGAAAGTAATGACCTAAATGAATATGAACGTTCTTTGAAGAAGATGGGCAAGCATTATGAAAGAAAATTGAGTACCATTTTGGAACGTTATAACTTTGGGAAGAGAACTCAAGAAGAGGGCGAGAGTATAGAACAATACATCACCAATTTGAGGAAATTGGCTAAAACATGCAATTTCAATGCCCAATTGGATGAGAGATTGAGGGATCAATTCATGTTGGAGTGTAGGAGTAGTAAAGTAAGAGAAAGGTTATGAGCTGAAGATGATCTCAACCTGGACACAGTTTTACGCATAGCCAAGGAAGTGGCACACCGAGAAATGTGTCAGAGAATTGGAAGACAGAATACAGACTACTGATATTAAACAAGATGTTTCCAAAGACAAGATGGTGACACCCACTGTGAACAAGAACAATGAGTCCATTGCTCAGGTATCAGAAAGCCTCAATAGAAGATGCAAGTCGGAGAGGAGTGGAAGGTTGCCTTGGAATGATGATAAAAGAAAAAAACTAAGCCGTAGAGTCAATAACGGTGATGGGAGGAAGAAGAGTCCACGCAGACGAGGAGATGACTCTAGGAAGAAGAGTACAGGGAGATGTTTTAGATGTGATAGCGTGGATCATTGGGCGGATAACCCAGAATGTCCTGCTCTGAAAATTATATGTGGGAAATGCAAGGGCAAGGGACATTATGCCCCATGTTGTAGAATGCAGAACACTTCCACTAACTGGAAAGGAAATGATGAGTATAGTGATGAAGATGGAGAAGAATGTTTGTTTGTCATAACAGATGAAGAAAATGAACAAGAAATGGAAAGTCCCAAAGCCGTAGTGTGTGTTGATGGAACCGACATGCACATGATGATTGATTCAGGAGCTAAATATACCTTGATACCACAGAATCTCTGGGACAGAAAAAAACATGAGTATTTGCATGAGCCAGACATAAAACCCAGAGCTTATGGTGAAGTCAAAATAGATATCATTGGATGGTTCTGGGGAGGACTCAGATTCAAGGAAAGGAAAGCCAATGGGAAAGCCAACGGGAAAATATACAATATAACAAAAAAGGGGAGAACACCCTTGTTAAGTTGGACTCACCAAAGCAAACTCAAAGTAAAATTGGATGCCGCATCGGACTAGTCTGCATATTCTATTGAAATCGGTGCTGGGAAAATTCAAGAGATTAAAGGGATCACTAGCAGTGTTGACATGATGAAGGACATTTTCAGGAAGGAAATTGGATGCCTGCGCGGGTTTGTTCATGAGATCAAAATGAAACCAGGACATGTTCCTGTGGCACAGAAGTTGCACAACATCCCACTCTCTATGAGAGAAGAAGTGAGAAAGAAGATCAAATTATTGGAAGATCAGAAGGTCATTGAAAGAATAGATGCCAGCGAATGGGTTTCGCCTTTGGTAGTGCTGAGGAGAAAATCTGGAAAACTGAGAATATGTGTGGACATGCGACAATTAAATAAAAGTGTGATCCCAGACAGACATCCACTCCCTAATATACAAGAGATTGTGTCCACCATTGGACCTTCAAAGTATTTCTCTACTCTTGATTTAAAGTCAGCGTACTATCAAGTTAAACTTCATAAAGAATCTAGGAAAATGATGGCATTCATTAAGCCGGATGGATTATACCAATACAGAAGATCATGCACAAGCTGTTTGAAGGTGATGAAGGGATTATTTGCTTCCAAGATGACATATTAGTGCATGCCATTGACCAGAAGGTACATAATGAAAGATTGCACCATGTTTACAAGAGGTTATATGAGGCAGGAATGACTCTCAGTAGAGAAAAATGTAACATCAATCGCAGCGAAATTGAATATCTAGGACATACCATTTCTGCAGGAGGCATAAGGCCAAAGAAGCAATTAGCTGATGCCATAATGAACATGCCAAGACCAAAAACAAAGGAAGAGGTGCGAACGTTCATTGGGATGGTGGAGTATTATTCAAAGTTTATAAGAGATTTTGCTATACATACAGTTCCACTCCGTGAACTTTTAAAGAAGAAGATATTTGAATGGAACAAGGAGTGTGAAGAGGAATTTGAAAATATCAGGTCAGAATTAAACAGAGCACCATCGTTGAAGAACTTCAAGAGTGGAAAGAAGACCATAATTACGACAGATGCGAGCAACATGGGATTGGGGGCTGTTGTCACCCAAGAAGTTGACGGAAAACAAGTTCTAATTGCGTTTGTGTCAAGATTGTTAAAAGGTGCAGAAAGATCGTATGCTGCAATAGAGAAAGAAATATTGGCCATCAAGTGGGCAACAGAGAAGTTCAGAAATTTCATCTGGGGAGTGGAAATGGAGATTCGCACTGACCACAAGCCGTTGATACATGTCATTATGAATAAAGGTTTGGATAATGTATCCAACAGGATCAAAATTTGGGTTGTACTTCTGCAGGAATACAACTGTACAGTACGATATGTACCAGGAGTGAAAAATCGTGCTGCTGACTGTCTGTCACGGCTTACCAACAATTCTGAGACAGATGATGAAAGTGAAGATAATTCAGAAGTTGTTCTGAATATAGAAGCACTATCCATATCCAAAGCTGAGTGGGAAGAAGCAGAGAGACAAGATGATAATATGGGTCAGTTGAAGCAAATTATACAAAGCAACGGAAGCTTGAGGAAAGTTAAATTTGAGGACTCCGGTCTCATCGAATACTGGAGAGTTGCAGATGAACTCAATGTAACAAATGACATAGTCATGAGAGGAGATCGAATAATTCCACCTGCGAGCCTATGACAAAGAATCATTGATTTGGGTCACGAAGGCCATCAAGGGATGGTGAAGACTAAACAGAGAATACGGGATGATTTCTGGTGGCCGGGATGTGATCTACAAATCGAGAGAGCTATCAGAGAATGTATCCTTTGTAATAAGAGTGACAGAGCATGTGAGAGTGTGAAGTACCCAATGGTTATAACGAACATTCCAGGAAAAGTATGGTATGAAGTAGGCATAGATATACTAGGACCTATTCATTGTGACGGTAAACAACAATTTTGTTTAGTAGTCATAGATCTTCTGACCAGATGGGTAGAAGTTTTAATTAAACCTAATATTAACGCAAAGTTAGTTGTAGAATTCTTGTGAGAAATATGTGCCAGAGAGGGTTTCCCAAGAAGCATATTAACAGACAATGGTGTCCAATTCAGGTCGAAAGAAATGAAGAGATTCTGTACTAGTAATTCCATTGTACACAAAACAAGCGCAATATATCATCCACAAACCAATGGGGTGGTTGAGAGATTCAACCGAGTACTCAAGGACGCCATCCGTTGGGCGTGGGCTAATAGACTTAGCTGGGAAGAAGCAGTAAAAAGAAAAATAATTGCTCACCGTTTTGCTCCACATAGTACGACAGGTTTATCACCCTTTGAATTAAGTAGGGGACGCAGAGCAAATACCAAATTGTCCCCATCCTGGTTAGAAAGGGAGACAGTTGTGAGGAAAGATTTTGGAGAGGCAGTAGAGAACATTAGGGACATCCAACTAAAGAACAAAGCAGCTCATGATGGTCAAAGAAGGAAAGGGAAAAAGAATGAGGTTCCAAGAGTAGGGAGTCTAGTAAGAATTAAACTACCCCCAGTACTAAGAGATGGACCCTGCAAATGGTCCAAGCCAGTAGGTATGATTGAGGTCTTTAAACATGCACTGAGAGTACAAGATGGCAGAGTTTGGAATATGGAGAGGGTGTATGTGATGAAGTCATGTAATGGTGTGAGAACTGGTGAAACAGTGTACAAAGAGCAACCAAGTTGGAGTGGTAGTGGAAGCATGGAGAAGAATGGTGAGCATGTGAGACCGATGTCGAATAGAAGTGCAATGTCACAAATTTCCTTGCCAAAAACAAAATCAGATTCTTCACGTGTGTCAAGAATAGGAAGGATAATCCGCAAGCCAGACCACATGAAAGGTTTTGTCTAAGGATGCAGAAGACACAGAAGAAATATTATCAGACAGTGTTCTACAAACAGCAAGAGACTAAGGAGGGGAGATGTGTAATGTACTCATCATCCTTTCACCACGAGGCACTGCGTGAGTTTCCCTCGTGAAGAAAGGATGAATGGAATGCGGTGACGAACGACGGAGTCAATGCGAGTTTCAAATTTGTAACGTTCAGTTGCTGCCTGCGGTCGGTGGGGCCTGTCCACCTTTACTTAGCTTAATAATCTCCCAACAGTACATGTCTCTTTGCCTTACCTCAACCACTTCAAGGCCCCAGGACTGCACATGTGCTCGCGCCAGTATTCTTTCACTCGCACTGTGCTGGCACTGGGCGCACGCATTTTAGGAAGCCCAGCATTTCCCCTCCCATTACGTAACCCATGGGCAGGCCTCGCCGTTGAGCTCAGAGACTGTATTTACTTTTGAGATTGTTAACATGTTGCCTAGCAACCCACGGCCTGCCCAGCCCACAGCTCATTCCATTGATGTGGAAGTGCGTCCTAGTCAGCTCTGAGGCTTCATTGTGATGTCATCAAACCATGCCATTGTGACACATACACAGCATTCGGGTTTTATATGCTGAGTGACATTCCAGGCCACCATCTCTTTGTATAGACATCATAAGGACTTATTGAAAACATTACTGGTTCCCACTACTCTTCTGAACACTGTATAACCAAAGCCCATTGTTGGAAGTTGACACCATGGCGGCGGCAATTCTGCCTCCTACGCCATTCCTTTCTGAGCCTGGTCGCCCCCCTGTGAGATGGGACAGATGGATTAAAATGTTTGAAAATTATATTCTGGCCATTGGTGGTGACAGATATAGTTCTGCAAGGAAAAAGGCGTTACTTCTCCACAATCTAGGACCTGAAGGGCGCATTATATTTGATGGCCTCTCTCGTGGTGCTGAAGATGGTGCTGGTGATGCGGATGAGTATATCATATCATATGGATCTGTTGGTAGTATTCATGACCATCAGTCTGGCTTCAGAGCTGCCAGAAGCATGGAAACTGCTCTCCTGAACATCTGTGAGGACCTGCTTTCAAACCTTGACTCTAACACCCCTTGTGTTCTCATTTTGCTCGATCTCTCTTCTGTCAACCACACCATCCTGTTCAACCATCTCCATGATAACCTGGGTATCACTGGTCAGGCTCTGGCGTGGCTATTCTCCTTCCTCTCCAATCGACCCTCCCAGGTCCAACTGGGGTCCTTCCTCTCTGACATCTTTTTCTCTACCTGTAGTGTTCCCAAGCGATCTAACCTCTCCCCCTGGCTGTTCAACCAGTATCTGGCACTTCTTGTCCACCGCATCGCCGCTCTCTTTCCCAACTTTCAGTGCTACGCGGATGATACCAAGCTCATTTTCAGGCCACCCTTTGCCTCCTCTTCCCCTTCCCTTATCTCTGACTGTCTTTCTGCTATTCATGAATGGTGTGCCGCCAACGACCTCTGCCTTAATGCCAGTAAGACTGAGATTCTACTCATTGGCACACCCACTCCCTCCTTCCCTGCAGCTCTCTGGCCGGCCTCCCTTGGCCCTCTTCCTGCTCCTTCCTGCAAGGCAAAAAACCTCGGGGTCATCTTCGACTCCACACTCTCTTTCTCTCCTCACATATCTGACGTCTCTAAGAAGTCACACTAGCAGCTACACCTCCTCAGTGGTATCCTTCCTTCCCTCTCCTTCCCCCAGAAGCTCACTTTCTCCAGAGCCCTGGTTCTCTTGAAGCTGGACTACTGTAACAGCCTCTATCTAAATCTGCCTGCCTCTACACTCTGCTCTTTGCAACTCATCCAGAACAGGACTGCGAGACTTGTCCTTGGCCTCAAGCCCAGAGACCGTATCTCTCCAGGACTGAAATCACTACACTGGCTCCCAGTGGCTGCGAGGATTACGTTCAAAACCCTCTGCATTGTCCACAAGGCCTTCTGGGGCCTTGGGCCAAAATACCTTCAACTCTCTCTTCCTAAATATCTTCCTTCTCGAGCTCTTCGCTCATCCACCTCCAACTCCCTCAGGGTCAGCTGCTTCTCCAAGCAACAAGTTGGGGGTAGATCTCTCTCCGCAGCAGGGGCCTCCCCCTGGAACTGGAACAGCCTTCCTGCCTCACTGAAACTTGAGGAGAACCATCTCCGGTTCCGGAAGCACCTCAAAACCTTCCTCTTTGCCTCGACTTTCTCTCCCTCTCTCCTCTACTAAAATCACTGAATCTGCACTGAATTTGCAACTGAGCAACTCACCAATCTCGGTCCTTGGCCAAGCCACTCTTCCCTGCACTGCCTCCCTGCACTACGGGACTGTCTCTGTATCCTACAGCCCCTCCTCCCGGCACTTACCTTGCACTTGCCACCAGCTGGCCCTATTACTTATCTTGTATTCTACTAACCCTGTACTGCACTTTCCCCTCTCCCTTTCCCCTTGCACTTTTCCCTTCCCCTCTACCCTTGCATTTGCGCAATCTGAATGACACCTGGCCTAGTAGGATCGTTGGCTGTCTCCCCTTGTTCCCCTCCTTCCTCGTCGCGCCTTGAAACACTTGTGTATAGGCGCGTTACAAATGCCATATCATATCATATCATTATTATTATCATATCATAACAATCAGAAAAATTGAGGAACACTTTGAACCAAGAAAAAATATGACTTTCAAAGGTACAAGTTCTTTCCGCGTGCCCAGGACAACGCTGAATCAATTGAATCCTATGTGGGGTCATTGAGAACCCTGAGTCATACCTGTGATTTTGGAGATCTCACTGATTCCCTCATTAGGGATCAGTTGGTGCGATTCACAAACAGTCTCAGAGTACAGGAGAAACTGCTCGCTAAAGACGTCTCGTTGGAGAAAGCCATAGAATTGATGCGCAGCATCAAACAGACATCCCAATACATGAGAGTCATGAAAATCGATAAGCAATCGACTCCGAGCATGGCGCAAAGTGTGTGTGCTCTCTTACCCAAAAAGAAAACTACCACTAGAAAAGAGTGGTGGAATCAGAGATGTTCCAGGTGTGGGAACCCCAGGCACCCTGCAAACAATCCCACATGCCCAGCGAAATTTGCAGAGTGCTACAAATGCAAGAGAAGAGGCCATTTCGCGAACATGTGCAGGGAGTCCTCCATCAATGTTATTGAGCAAAGAGACTCTGAAAGCGAGGCCACAAGCCAGTCTTCGAACAGGGTACCAGATGATGTACCGGTTCAGGAGAAGAGCTCCAGGCACATTTTCCACATGTATGCTGTGTCAGGTGATTTCAAGAGGCCAATTGACCACTTCTCAATCGACGGATGTCATCTCAAAATGAAAGTCGATTCGGCTTCCCCGTGGACCATAATATCTGAGGACACTTTTCGAAATGTGCTGGGTAAAAACACCAATGTTTTAAGTCGAGCTGGTGTTCAACCATGTGGCTATGGAGAATCGACCATTGATCTGGTTGGTGAATTCTGTTGTAAAGTGACGTACAAAGGAAGGGAATGCTCTGCTAAGATGTTGGTTGCTAAGAAAGGGGTATCACTTTTGGGTTGGGACGAACAGAGAGAATTGGGCGTCCACATTCAGGCAAGTGCTGCTGAACCAGTAACAATTGCGTACGTTGAAGACAAATGGCCAAAGGAGTTTCCTGAAGTTTTCCACTCGAATTTGGGAAAATTTAACAATTTTGAGCACAACATAAGAATAAAACCAAATGCGAAACCGGTGGTACACAAAGCTGAAACTACGCCAGCAGCTTCGTGAAAAACTTGAGAGATTGATCCAGAAAGGCGTAATTGAACGCATTGATGGAACTGAATTGCTTTCTCCCGTTGTCTTGGTCACGAAAAGCAATGGGAGTTTGAGATCTTAGAGAACTCAATAAGAACATTTTCATTGAGAGGCACCCTCTGCCTCTAATATCAGAGACACTTGCTACTCTAGGAGAACCTAGTTGGTTTTCAGTAATAGATTTGTCTGCTGCCTACCATCAGGTCCCGTTGTCAGACAGTTGTCAACATGTTACAGCATTTGTAACACCCAAGGGCACTTTCAAATACTTGTGGATGCCTTTTGGGTTGGCATCTGCTGCCTCAGTGTTCCAAAGAGTAATGGAAGAAGTGTTGGAAGGTCTCAAGAATGTTGTGGTGTTCCAAGACGATATATTGGTCTACGCTGGGTCTGAAAGTGAACATGATTGTGTGCTGAGGAGTGTTTTACAAAGACTGAAAGTGTTGGTGAAGGTGTGTCCCCAAAAAACAAGTTAGTGGAGAATATGTGTGGAGTCCCTGCCCCTACCGATAAGGATCAACTCAGGTCCTTTATGGGTATGGCAGAGTACTACCACAAATTTGTAAAGAGGTTTGCACTATCTCTTCACCTCTTAGGAATCTGCTAAATAAGGGGGTATACTTTAAATGTTCCACTGCGTGTCAAGGAGCATTCAATGCCATAAAAGAGAGCATATCAAAAGCTCCCTCATTGGGGTGTTTCGTGACTGGTAGGAACACGGTCCTCATGGTAGAGGCCAGTCTGTCTTGTCTAGGAGCTTCACTGTGCCAAATAGACTCGGGGACGGAAGTCCACACTATTGCCTTTGCTTCCAGGCCTTTAAGAGGAGCTGAATGCAATTACTCCATAATTGAAAGGGAAGCTTTGGCTGTCTACTGGGCCATTTTGCACTTTAAATATTTTCTTAGGGGGCAGGAGTTTCTAATAAAATCAGATCACAAACCACTTTTAAGTAGTTGCGATTGGACACAGGGTTCCCCAAGGATCACGAGATGGATGGTTGGGTTACAAGGCTATAACTTTAGATTAACTTACATACCAGGCAAAGACAATTTAGTTGTTGATTGCCTGTCCAGGCTTCCTTCAGAACAGTTGAACATATTTCTAACATGGTTAATGAGATGAGGAAGACATGTGCATCTCGGATATGGCAGCATATGCGTTTGGCAAGGAAGAATGGAGGGAGGCTGATGCAGGGGACTCTTTTCTTACCATAGTGAAAGAGTGGACAAGGGGTGGATGGCCTAGCAGAGAGACTTAAGATAGAAACTGTGATCGTTTTTATGAGGTAAAGTTGGATTTAAACTTGTCTGAAGATGGGAAGACACTGAGGAGAGGTTCCAAGATAGTTCCTCCTTCAAGAGTTAGGTCCCGTCTGGTTGACCTGGCTCATCAAGGTCATTTAGGGATTAATGGCACAAAAAGGTTTCTGAGACAATCGTATGGACAGTGTGGTTGAGAAGAAAGTGAGGGGCTGTGTGGAGTGTGAAGGTGCAGACAAAGGTAAAATTGTTAGGGAGGTTCCTCTTAACCCTGGCAAAGTCCCCAGTGAACCCTGGAAGAAACTCGCAATTGACATTATTGGCACTCTCCAAGGCTTGGGTGATGGGTTCAAGTTCATGGTGGTAATGGTAGATTACCACACCAAGTGGTTAGAGTACAAGGCATTAAGAGAGGCCACCACTAATGAGTTAATTACATTCTTTGAGGAAGTCTTTTACAGAGAAGGGTTCCCCACAGAAATCACCACTGATAATGGGGTGCAATTTTGCTCTCAAAGAATGAAGGAATTCTTAGTGTGTTATGGGTTTAAACATTCAAGAACTGCACTGTACCATCCAAGGGCAAATGGTCTTGTCGAAAGAGCAAATAGGTTTATTAAAGGTGGCATCCAGTTGACTCTAAATTCTGGCATAGAATGGTCAAAATTGTTGAGAGAAATGGTTTTGAGCTATTGCGTCACACCACATTCCACTACTAAAATCTCACCTTTCGAGTCATTGAAAGGGGGGCAACCTGCTACCAGACTATGTCCTGGGAGGTTAGAGTTGCCTGGGTCTGTAGAGGTGGACAGGCGGAAAGTAATGAGTTTAATATCTAAGGCTCAAAATTAATATAGACAAATATTTGACACCAGATTCTGTGTCAAAGACGTGGAATTTTCTGAAGGGGATTTGGTCCTGATAAAAAATCCACGTTTTGGAGTAAAATGCACAGAAATCAAATTTCTTAGACCAAGAAAAGTTGTAGCTATTCGGGTAGCGTAGCTATTCTAGAAGGAGGTGAGTGCTGGTCAAAGTCCAGGCTGGTCAAGAGCACCTTTAATCCTGTTGATGATAACAGTGTGGAGAAAGAAGAACCACAGGTGACATTGCAGTCTGTTATAACTCATCCAGGTGATTCATCACATTCAGGCAAAAGCCATTCAGATAATTCAGAACCCAGCATCGAGGGACAAAGCAAAAGAGCCACTAGAATGCCAGATTGGTTCAAAGACTTTTATCTTGAATAGTTTTTAACATGTTTCTTTGTTCATATGTAAGAAGGAAGGTGTGTTATGTTTGAGTTAATTATTGATACATACAGAACCTTTGTCATTTTTAGTTCCATATGAGGTGATCACATTCTGTAACACGTAGCTCAGAATGTGTTCACTTCAGAATGTTTATGTTGAGTTTCTTATAGTTTAACGTTGCATCTGTTTGTACATGGGTGCGTCTGCTGCCTGCTGCGGCTTTACTGAGTAAACACTGTTTAATCTAATTTTGGCGTCCTCTGTATCTCAACAAGTGGCACATCAATCTGGGAGGAGTGAAATGATTTGAATGTGCAGGGAGCTTGGGAGTGGGGATATTTATGTGGTCCATTAAGGTGTTGAGAGACTTCCAGCCCTCTGGTATGAAGCTGCAGTAGTCAGGGTCCTCTCCATGGCATTCTCCGAGTACCTCCAAACATGGGCATTGCTCTTGGGCCTTATAACAGGCTGAAGCAGACATGCAAGTGGCTGGACTTTGCAGGCACAGGGCCCATCTGAAATGTCTATACAATTCCACAGACTTATTGTGGTTGCTCAGCTCTAGATGAATATTATAAAAAACACTAGAAAGGCTGCCCGTGAGCAGAGGCAGAAGCTGATGTGTTATTTGTGACAAAATGTCTTGATGTATCAAAATGACGTCATTAGTGTAATTGGAGACAAGTATCTTATATGTAGAAACAACCATTGGTAATGCCAACAGGTTTGGCTTCTGTGTAATCATGGACAAGGCATTTGCCAGGCACTGCCATAGTGGTAATAACAGACCAGGGATGGTAGCAGCTGCAAAATGGTGTGAATAACTGGGCAGATAATAGCAGTGCCTGGCAAATGCTTAATAAGTACACACAAGACGAAGCTGTTGGCTTTGCTAGTGTTTGTTTTTAATAGGACTTCAGTGAAGGTCACGCATAGTGCTTCTAAACTGAGTGGCTGAAGATAGACCTGGTGAAGACATTTTCATTACCCCAGTAGTCCATTTACAGCTCCAATGAATAGCCAAAACTAAAACGTTGTTTGTTTCCTGCCTTAACAGATCTCACGAAGACTTTCAACTCCGTGAACTGTGCAATCCTTTGAAGTCCATGGAAATAGATCATGCTCAATGTAGGGCAATTCGAGCGCACTATAAACCCTACAGCGCAATGGGACGTCATGGCTGTGGTTGGAACTCTTTCACTCTTGCCATTGGTGTGAAGCAGGCCTGCATCTTTGCCCCAGTGCTGTTTGTAGGTATGCAGCTGTGTGTATAAGAATAACAAGCATTGGCAATGTCAACAGTTTGGGTTTTTGTGTATGAATGGGAAAGGCACTTGCCAGGCACTGCCGTAGTGGTATTAACTGCCCATTGATGGTAGCAGGTGCAACTGCTGCAAGTAACTGGGAATCTGATATCAGAGCCTGGCAGGGGCCTAAAACTTGTAAGTCAATCAAACACATTTATTATGGATAGAAATATATCCAAAAAACAACACAATCATACGAATTGCACAATTTAAGAAAAAAAAACAGATAAACCATCACAATTGTAATAATAATAATAAAAATTATTATTATTATAATTATGGTGGTATTTATGTATACAATGAGGTAAACAGTAAAATACCAGAATAGGCTCCATACGGTGCGTGGGGGCACAGCCCATATTAGAAAAAATAAAGACGGACGTCAATGTCTAAAAATAAGTTAAGAATGTGTTTCACGTTTCGACCACGTATATCTCTATAAGCTGGACAGAAAAGTAGGAGGTGCATTCAATTCTCTTCAGTGGTTGGGCATACTGGGTAAAATCTTTCAGCCCGTTTTTCTGATCAAACTGCAGCTACTCCTATTAAGTGGTGAGCGGTCCAGTCTGGCTCTTGTAATAATGTTACATTCAGCAAAGTTATTAGCCCATATGAGATCATTGCGTACCAGTCCAGAGGAGATGATTACATGGTTTTGATTAAATGACTCAATAGTTCTCGACACTCTCTGGTATATGACATTAGACAGGCCTGTAGTTGTGTAGCCACAGATTGGTTCAAATCCACTAGCAACATAGAAGTGTGCAGAGCATTTATTTTCTCCAAGTGTGAGTTGACATGTTTTTGCAATGTTATCAATCTATCTCATCATCTAGATAACAGAACTTAACAAATAGCATGAGTAAATTCTGCTTTAGGATTCCACCATAAGCTGAGCCAGTGCAAAATTGGCTGTAAAATCAAGTCTCCATGGATGAAATCAAATCCAAGCTCCAAGTGAACGCCATAGCTGGAGGCCAACTGTGTCAGAAATCTATTCCCTACCACTTGGAGGTCTAATACTTATACATAAGTTTCCCTGCTCTTATGCTATATCTCACTATCTCAACAATAATGCAATAGTTTCGGCTTATAGGGCGTGCAAGTGCGACCAAATAGCACAAACTAAAAATACATATAGCAGAATCCAAATACTTTATTATGGGAAGGGTCTCATGTAAACATTTGCAACTGGTTGGCAACTTCTACAGAAAATTAACTAGTATCATTACCTGGGTGTTCGTCACATTTGCTGGTAGTCCGGTCAATTGCAGAAAAACAAAGTGGGCTGAAACAGGAGTTCCACAGTCTGTAGAGACCCACTTCAAACTCCTGCTGTATATCTGAGATATGTGCCATGCCGAAAGATTGATGTGGGCCAATGACCATGAATGTAGGCCCTTGTGCACTCTGCGTGTCCTGTGGCATCCCGATACATATGAAGCAAGATAAGCATAATACAGTCAGGCATTCTCTGAGATTTAAAAGCAGAATATCTGAAAGATTGTGATTGTAATGGTAAATAGTAAATTACTCGACTCATTGATCGATTCGATAGAACGGTAGAGTGCGAGTCGGAAGCGGCTGCGTCTCGGTCTGAGGCAGTAAGACAGTGCGGCTTGACTCGGTGGACTCTGTGGCCGGAAGGTCCTTTTCTCTAACCCGCCATCACTGCGACGGCGGCTGCGGCTGCGACGGCGGCTGCAGCAGGCGGCTACGGGCTACGGGCTGCGGGCTGCTGTGCTGCTGTGTGCTGTGGGTTGGTGACGGCGTTTACAGTGCGGGAAGCACAGGAGGCACGGGATACTCGGCGGTGCGGAGCTCGTGCTCGTGCTCAGAAGCTCAGAAGCAGGACGGAGGCAGTCCACACAAGAGCCTGCTGCTGCCGGAGTATCACAAGTAGGCGGTAGAGTACTGGGAGACAGGAACGGCTTTGTAGGAATAGCCGGTTACCTGACCCGAGTACCACAGTGCGCTGGCATATATGATTGTCCCTTAAGGGAGTGGCAGGGGTGTGGGCTGTGTTTTGGTTGGGGAGTTTGGGGCTGGAGCAGGGGAATACAGTCAGACCTAGACGACTGTTATGATGTGGTGTGCTTTGTGTAGGCCCCAGCTCAACGGGCCCATTGGGGTACTTTGAGGTTCCCTGCAGTACACACACAACCCGCCTTCCTTCTTCCCCCCCCCCTGACCTTTCCCCCCTGCCTACATCATTTATATCCCTCCGTGAGCTACCCACTAGGCACCAGGTTGCCTGGGCACGTGACCTATAGAGGTGGCTGGTATTTTCAGGCCCAGAATTGTGGTGACCACTACAGGATAAAATAAAAAGTGGGATCCCAATTTAGTATTTCCCCACGGATTGAATTATCACGCTGAGGAAATGCAGCGAGGGAAAAAAGCACCACAGTCAAAATACAATCTGCGGAAAGGCAAGATTATGCCATTGAATGATAGTAAAGAAAATAGAAAGAAAGACAACAAAAGTAAAAAGAAACCTAACACAACACCTGTGGCACAAGGAGCCATCACAGACTTTTTTGGAGTAAATCCACCTCCAGAGATTAACTCAACAATAAATGAGGCAATAGCTGAGCCAGGGAATAAGGAGAGTATCTTGCTAAATTCCTCAAATTATGAGGATATTGATAATAACTCACTACTGAGTATTCAGAGAGGGATGGTAACGCAGAATTCAGCAAAGTCATCTAATAATGCTATTCATCTTAAAGAAAGCAATAATATAACACTAGAGGAAGCCAATCCTGTGTCTAGCTGTGGACGTCTCTCGGCATCTCCGAATCTAGTGATGGCCTCCATGGAAGATGATCCGGAGAAGGAGGATAACGAAGATTTAAATTTAAATCCGCACATTAACAACACGGTCATTATGGAACTCCAATCTTCTGTGGCGTCATTACATTGCACTCAAAATACTGTTGCAGATGACGGGGAATATACTGACAAATACGAATAATATTACAAGGGCACTAGAACAGAAGGACTACCCGCAGGATGAGATAGAAGTGAACCTCTTGGATGCTATTCACACTATGGAGGAGATGAAAGCAGCAGATGAGAGAATGGAAGAAGGGGCGGAAGAGATGACCCTGGACAAGAACTTGGAGGTCAATCCCCCGGTAGAAGATCTTTCAATAATAACTGTAGAGGACCTAGAAATCGTGCACAGCCCAGGGATTCTTCTTACGAGGAAACAACGAAGATTGGCTAAAAGGGCCTTGAAAAGTAAGAAAGCAGCAACGAATCCCATATCCCCCAGTGTGAGACCTAAAGTAGGTGGGGAAACACGTTCCAAAAAAGCTAGAAAAAGAAAGGCGAGAGCAGTAGCTCGAGCCGCAGAAGCTAAGGGGCCATTGGCCGATTGGTTAGTACCAGGAGAAAAATTTAAGGAGGCAGACCTAGACGGCCTCTCTGATGAAGACAATGTCCAAGATGAGAGTGTCACAGCCGAACTGGAGGATCGAATCAGCTCAGCTGGTACAGATGAAACACCAGAGCCGGTATGGCCCGTGCAAATTAGCACGGATGAGGAATGCAATGTGAATCGTATTTGCTACATCAAGAACCTCTACCCTAGTGGTAAAAATCCCTGGTTGTCAAGATCAGAATTTCTAAACCGAATACATTATATTCCGCAGTTGAGAGTCATGAAATCTGATGATTTTTTTTTCATCGAACCCTTGCAGGTCCCTAATCCCCATGTTTCTGCCATCCATTGTACCTTCCTCGCCTCAGCTCAGCTGATAAGAAAATTTAAAAAAGAACTAATAACCGTAGATATTGCCATTGATGTAGATCCACAGGAGAGAGATCTTACTGATGAAACTAAGGACAATATGACCAAGGAGCTACAAACCCCATCGGATAAGCGAGTGGTGCCAGACAATGTGGTCAATCAAGAGGCATCAGAAAATACGGCGTTGTCTGAAATACAACAAGCCCTCAAAACATTGCTGGAAGCTCTACCGCGAATGATACAGAACCGTTGAAGCTTTTCCTTCGTTTCCTGGAACTGTCGGGGTTTTGCCCATCTCCTGAGATCAGAAGGGTCTATGGATTTATTGCTGAAGCATAGTTGCATATGTCTCCAGGAAACATGGGCACTGAACTCTCTATTATTGGACGGTTATGTAGTGCATCAGACATATGCCAAAAGAGGGGATAAGGGTCGCCCATATGGGGGTCTTGTTATAGGGGTGGTTAACACGGTTAACTCGCGGAAAATCCTGGACAACGCCACTGATTACCATCTGGCGGTTGAGGTTGACTACCCCAAGGACAATGGGCGCAGTAGATTCTTACTGATTAACCTCTATAATCCCCCGGGGGCATTAATAAGGGAATCTCTACAAGAATCCATACATGAGAGAGAGTGAAGGGTTGGGATGGCTGCAATTCTTTGAGACATGGGAATTATACATGATTAACGGTAGAACAATGGGTGACAGGCCGGGGAAACAGACATGGTCCAATGGTACCTCATATAGCACCCTAGACTATATATTTATGTGTCCTGAAATGTTGCCCATAGTAAGTGATATGAGAATCACACCCAATGAATGGAGTGACCACGCGGCTCTCGAGTGCTCCCTGCAACTTTCACTCTCTCCCGCAACTAAGTGTAATATAGGCAATATACAAACCAATTGCACAGGCACTAGAATTATCTGGTCGGAGAGAAACATTAAAAAGGCTACGGAAGCACTATCTTCTCAGGCCCAGGTTCCCCTACCCCATTTTGAACAGCTGACCATAAATGAAATAGAAGATTGGATCCTAGAATTCTCAGGACTACATGCGACCGTAAGGAAAAACGTTATGATAAATCCCGGAGGTACCCCTCAACCTTATAATAAGGATATTCGTGATGCTAAGAGAAGGCTAAGAGCAGAACTGCGGGGGTTTAGGAGACTGAATATAACGGGTTCCTCTTACTATGATAAAGTAAGAAAAGCCAAAAACAAATATAGAGCCAGTATTAGAACCATCAGAAATTTAGAGAGAAATATTAGAAATCAGAGGCTGGTTAACACTATCTGCGCTGGAAATTCGCGTAACATATGGCAGCTTTTGAAAGAGAATAGAGAGAAGGCCAAGGGTCAGTTGGATAATCCTATAGGAGAGGAAACTTGGGTAAGATTTCTTCTAGACCGTAACTCCGGAGAGTTAGACGTACCCATAATATCTAGAGTGAAGAAACCCTTCCCTCCGCCTTTTGAGACCTCGGAAGAGGCCATACTGAATAAAATAGCATCCTTGAAAGCCTCTAGAGCTCCTGGCCCGAATGGGCTTGCCAATATAGTCATTAAAAACCACCCAGCGTTTTGGGCTTCTCTCCTGTCAATACTTTTTAAAAAGGTATTAGCTCAGGGGACGATTCCCCTCTCATGGCAAACGGCGATATTGGTGCCGGTGTTTAAGAAGGGATGCCGTATGGACCCAAATAATTACAGGCTTCTTTCCATGCTGGACACCACGGGAAAACTTTTTGCGGCTTTTTTGCTCACGGAATTACAGAATTGGGCTGAACAGACTAATATTCTTAGTAGGTTCCAATGTGGTTTCCGACGTGGTTTCTCTACCACGCATAATTTGTGGGTGATGGACACATTACGAACTCGGGCATTAACCAAGGGACAGCCCCCGCTATACGCCCTATATATTGACTTTAAGGCTGCATTCGACTCTATACCTAGAGCCAGGCTGTGGAAAAAGCTGGAAGTTATGGGCTGCCCGCCTAGTCTGCTGTACTATTTAAGACAGCTGCACTATAATACCACGGTGTGCCTCAGACTAAATCAAGAAGGATCCTTGACTAGACAAGTGAGACAAGATAGGGGAGTAAAACAGGGATGTGTAACTGCTCCACTGGTATACAATCTGTATGTATATGATATCCCAATAGTGTTGGCCGAAGTGAATAATTGCCCACCTAAAGTAGGAGATACAGCATGTGCAGTATTGGCATATGCTGATGATTTGGTCATTTTCGACAACACTATTGCTGGTATTAGGCGCTCAGCGGTAGCATTATGGGAGTACGCAAAGATTAATGGGCTAGCTATTAACCTAGACAAGACCAAAGTGATTAGATTCACGAAGAAAAAAGTCTCTCGTGTTGAGCTTTGGGTGCAGAATAATAATATACTCTACACCCCTTCCTATCGCTACTTAGGAGTTGAAATTGAACCATGGGGTGATTACTCTTTATGTAGACAAAATAGGAGAACTAGGGCTCAGCAAGTTACAGCTTTAATTGCGTCATTTACCAGGAGGCAGGCTGGCTTCACATTATGGGGGACGAGACACCTGTATATACAGGTGTTTGCACCTATGATTACGTATGGCTTGGAAGCACTAATCTCTTCTGATTTAGCTTGGCTGCAAGTGGTGGAGGGAAAATTTTGGCGACGCATTCTGGGGTTACCCCCTAGTGTTCCTATGGCCCTTATAAGGCTGGAGTTGGGTTTACCCTCACTTAAAGCAATGGTACTGAAAAAGAGGGTGGGCCTTTATCTCAAGATGAAGAATAGTCCTTTGAACCCTATGCTGGTCACCATGCAGATAGAAATAAGCAAAAAAGATACTACCTCTCCTCTTCAGAAAAGTATGACCCAATTTCTGAGAGATATTGGCTGGACAGACAGAGGGACATCTATTTCCCAAGAGGTCATGATAGCACTGGGGAAAAAGATAGATCACTGGGATTGGCTGGAGAACTTTTCTCATCTAGGTTGTCTAAAATCTTATGCTTTTGTAAAGTATCGACTCTACAACTTTATGAAACCTCAGGCATATCTATACCTATGCCCCTCAACAAGGCTAAGACGGTTTATTATTCTTTTCCGTATGGAGCAGCTTCCGACCATGTGTAATGTGGGACCTAGGGAAAAGATCTCAATTGTTGGACGAATATGTCGTGTATGCAATCTACCTGAAAGTCTGGAGACAGCCAAGCATCTACTAACTGAATGCACCATAATGAGACCCACAATTGTGAAGTATTTAGGAGAATTTGCCCATAATCTGGAATTCATACCGGAAAATCAATTCTGGCTATACTGTACTAATACAGCGAATATGCATCTTTTTATTGCATTATATAATGTATGGCTTCAGATTGAAAATGTGATGGATGTTCGGATTTAAATGCCTGAAATGATTTAAAACGTGTTTTATTATGGAGTTCCCTTTCTATTGTGTATATAATCGATTTTTCTTTTTATTTTACTTTTATATAATTGTATAAATAGTATTTTATTTTTGTATTTTGTATTTGATTATGTAAAAGTAATATGTGTAAAGTTTGAATTTTTTCAATCTATATCACATTAAAGTATTTAAATTTAAATTTAGAAAGATTGTTTTAAGACCAACATGTCCTTGGCGTGATCATGTTCCCCTTGGTCAGGGGAGAACATTACATAGAGCTTTCACTTGCTGACATATCCCTAAACGCATCTTCATGCCTAGAAAGACTTGTGTACAGGCGCGTTATAAATGCCATATCATATCATAGCATATCTACACTTGTTCATGACATGAATCTCTTCTTTATACAAACTCTACTCCTAAGAGAAAAGCTATTTTTTATTGTAAAGTATTTTGCAACTGTGTAATATTGTAACTCCATAAAACACTGTTGTCCAAGATGATGGTACACAAAGGTTGCAATGTTTCCTTTGTAGTGTACAGTGTTCCTTATTAAGGTGTGTATCGTTAACACACTTAATTCCCCCAGTAAAGTTCAGACCAGCCACACCCGCAGCTGAACACAATTATCCCTACCATGTTCATCACATGTGGCTTTCAATGACCTTCTCAAGCTGTCAAAGTAGGAACGAAGGAATCCTGCTTGAATTACATAGATACAAAAGATAGCTGCCATGTATGCCCTTCCCAACTAGTCACGCTATCAACATAAAATCCCCTTTCTGTTGTATTTCATGAGAAAAAGAATCAAACCACTCTAGAACCTCCAAAGCCCTAATATCTTTCTTGTCAACAAATGATTCTAAATATGAATTATAATTAAGCTTTAATAGTCCCTCTGGTTACTATGATGAGGAGGTGGGAATGAATGCAGCAGAGATTGTAGGTGTGGTGCTCAACAAAAAGAAGAGTAGGACAGAGCCCGGCACGTGATATTGCAGAGAGTTGTAGTTGTCTTTTTGCCTGATGAGTCCTGGCACCCAGGCACCAGCACCTGTAAAGTCCAGTATGCATACTGTACCCACACAATTAGCTTCACTGGAAGCCTTGCCTTTACATACGAAAAGAGATGATGCAAGCAACAACAAAGAAGCAGAAGATTGTCCACATAACCCGGCTTGCAATAAGGTACCCCTCACTTGTTTGCGTTTAACATATATTACCCAGCACGTATCGGTATATGGATATCTGGAAGTAAAACAGGCATTTTGCGCAGATCAGTGAATATCCATGGTTTACCTTGAGATGGATGGTGGAGAGGTGGGATCTTCTTGAGCAGAAAATATGCCTGCATTTTACACCCTGAAAACTGTAACCAGCAATATTCTCAACCTTCCCAAATCCACTGTGGTTTGATGCTGATTTCAGGCTTATACCATTCGGTATGCAAGTAATTACATTGGCCCTCATTACGACCCTGGCGGAAATCGAAAAACGATGGCGGAACTGCAATACCGCCATCGAATAGCGCTCGGTGCGACTATGACCCGTCACCGCAAAGTACGAAGCCATTAGCGACACCGTAGTGAACGCCAACGCTAACTGCACCAAGCACGCGCGCGCGCGCCATGCCAAACCGTAAACACCACCATGGCGCAAGGGTACGCTAATTCCGACCCTAGCGGACATGTACCTAACGCCATCAAGCATGGCGGAATGTACCATTCCGCCATGGTGAGAAGTACGGCATCGCGAATCAACCGTAAACGGCCCCACTGAGTGCCTGTACACCGCTCCCTGCCCACAAAGTACAACTCCCCGTAGGTGCAATGAAGTCACAATGCAACCAGTGAAATGTACAAGTCACCCATGCATGCCAACGAACAAAAGAAACACAAGAGGGGCCAATGGGAGCTGCAGGGCACAGATGGCACGAATACAGAAGCCAATCCAATGGACATGACCACAGTCCCCCCCCCCGAAACGCACGCAAAAACAGGCACCTGTGACCAGCAATATTCCGAAAATCACATCATTCCACCAGTCCACCTGGCTGACCGGCATCTGTTACACAAAACCCAATCCCCCGCCCCTGAGCATGACAACATTCAAACAGTCACATTGGCAGCCCCCATCCCTGACCTCACTGGGCTTCGTAGGCAAACGGGCCCAGTACAGTACCACGCAACTAAACTCCGAAGCTGGAACCCAATGCAGATCTCCTCCCAATACATCGCTCCCCAAATAGGAATATGCCACATCACTTGCAAAGAAGAACGCTACACGGGCCAAATCAGAATAGAAATTTAATGCACAACAAAATCACCAAGCCCATACAGCCATTAGGCCATGAACTCCAAAACACATTTCACCATTGTGGGCTGCATCCGCAAGAAATGACCAGCCACTACTGTGTGACGCCCTGTTCCATCATGGTACACAGAGCCACATTCACATACGAAAAGGCAACATGGAAGCGCACAGAACCGCAGGGCCGGCCCAATGGGGAGGCACTAGTCCAGCTGAAAGGCCGAAATGTTGCTCCGAGCCACCAGTACTGCGTAAGGGCATGTGGCCCATTGGCGATCGTCCCATAAGATCGTAATGCTGCTCCACTGATTAACACGAAGCAGCAGGTGTCGGGAGTAAAAGCCATCTGCAGGAGTGGCATACAGATGGCAGTGGCAGAAGGGGAGGAGATACCTGTCAACCAAAAGAAAAGAAAAAGAATAGAATGGCCATCAGAACTACTTTCGAACAACTCACTTCAATGATCACACTAAATCCACAGCCATATGCATGCTAGCCCACTCCAAAGGTTCATCACCACCCAGAAACCACTTGCGACTCATAACTATCTATATCGAGGTGTAAACACCATCACAAACGAGTGTACCTGTGCATGCGTCTGTCAAAACAGAATCCATCAGATGGGATTGGTAATGTGCATGGACACAAGTGTCTGAGGGCGCGTCGAGACAGGGAGGGCTCAACAAGGCCAGATAGACGATGGTCCCAGTATGGCAGCCCTGCATCACATAGCGCAGGGGAGGCGGATAGATTCCAAGAAGCCCTGTACATGGCAAACTCTGTATCAAATCACCTGCCCATGCATCCATTCATCATTCCCTCATCCCGGGATTAAAACGCCTGAAAATTTACTCACATAACATTAGAAATATCCATTGAGTCTGTGCGTTATGCAGCCTGCAAAATCCACAGTGCCCCAGCCCGTAATTCCAGTGTAGTGAAGTAACATGTATTTGGGAACGTCCGGCCTCATCGCCCACGTCGCTATTGCGCATCCCAAACCATTCATATCAATCATTGCATCCTCGCCATGGCCCCTGTCTCAAGGACATTGAACAATAGAACGTTATATTTGCAGTCAGACCTGTGGGCATTTCCTCGCCGCTAGCTGAAAACCGAAAGCGCCACCCTTCGAATTCCTCATTTGCAACATCACGTCGAAGAGGCATCTGTGGCCGTTTGAAATCACTAATTAATCCATCTAGTGCGGCTGTGTGTGAAAATGGCAACTGCCTTCACCCACAAATGGGACGCCCCGCCCGTCGTTGCAACTCGGTACAGTGATGCATGAGGGCCCACCGTTACTCGAGTACTACGTACCACTGACCCTTCACAAGTCTGTTCGCGACTGCACATATAGTATGTGAAACAATGGGACCACAGCAGAATGAACATATCAACCAATGTTACACGGCCATCGGGTACAAATACATGATTGCAATAGCAAGATGCCATTCCTCGAATTGCAGCGTTGTGTGCGGGACGTGCTCGGCCAAAGGGGAGAGCAGTTTGCACAGGTGGAATGAATCACCACAGGTGGAGGCCATACAGCCTGAAAACACATAAATTGCACACCCAGTCTCCTCCCACAACCACACCGAAATGTTACCGGCAGGACTCGCGATGTTGGCCCTGGGGGACCTGATAGCACTGCAAGTACTCCAACTCCAAGAAGAAGACGAACACCAACTACAACCGGCCGCACGGAGGAGACGCAGGAGGAGGAGGAGGGCAAGGCAGGGCCAGCAAGGGCCGCCAGCACAGCCACTACCACCACGCAGGCAGCCCGCAATCCCATGCCTCCGAGCACATCCGTTCAACCTCACTGATGAGCAGATCCACACCCTTTACCGTCTGGACCGGGACACCATAGCCGCCATTGTGGACATGACACAGGCTGACCTTGTCAGCATGATAGATAGCCCAACCGCCATCCCACCCCTACTGAAGGTGGTGTCTGTACTCCACTTCCTGGCCACAGGCACCTACCAGCACACAGTCGGACAGTTGCATGGCATTTCTCAGCCACTGTTCTCACGGACACTATTGCAAGTGCTCGATGCCCTCCTGCAGCACGCAGACGACTACATCTCTCTACCACGCTCGGAGCAGGAAATTACCAACACAAAAGTGGGATTCCATGCACTTGCCGGCATACCGGGTTGCATTGGTGCCATCGACTGCACCCATGTGGAATTGGTCGTCCCACATGCCATGGAGGCCCAGTACCGCAACCAAAAACAATTCCATTCCCTGAATGTACAAATGGTGTGTGACTCCAACAGGATCATTACACATTGTTGTGCCCGATTCCCTGGATCAACCCATGATTCTATGGTCTTGAGGAACTCTACAATACCACGCTACATGGAGCGACATGCAGGGAACAGATCCTGGCTACTCGGTGAGTCTCATTACATGCATGATAATGTGGGGTATGTGATTCGGCAATGACCTGGCAGGAAGGGGGGGGGGTGCGTACGTAGCAATGGCATTCCACATCATACGTTTATCGTCCACATACAGGTGATGCTGGATATCCACTGAAGAGATGGCTCCTCACACCAGTCCGGAACCCACGGGACCAGCATGAGGAGGACTACAACCATGCCCACTCACGTACCCGTGTAGTCATTGAACAGGCATTCGGCCTACTGAAGACTCGTTTCCGCTGCCTCAGCAGGTCTGGCGGGGCACTCCTGTACCGCCATGAGAAGGTTGCAAAGATGGTGATGGCATGTGTCATGCTCCACAACATGTGCGTACGTAGAAATGTGCCCATGCCCCCTGACGCAGAACTGCAAGCACCTGATGATGGTCATGATGAGGGTGGGGATGTGGCAGCACCTCAAGGAGTCTGCGAGGCACCGGAGGGCCGTGACATTCGTCAGCATCTCATTGATGCATGCTTCTAGCACTCACGCCTGGTGGCTGATACATGGACACGGGACTCGTGGCACTGTGTGTGTCTGGGACATGCACAATATGGACTGTACGCCTATGATGGCCTAGTACACAAATATCAATGTCCACACATCTCATTGGTTGATCGTGCACTGTTTATGGCATATGTGATATCATGTTGTACACCCTATCGACCCGCCACCCAAGTGAGCCCAACACACCCCCTCCACCCTCCTACCTCCCCCCCGAACACAAGTGTCCAAAGATGCTCATTGTCAGTGGGCAGTCGCTATTGCAAGCCCCCTCTGCGGGTATCAGGGGCACCCCTGCCTGTGGAGCGCAGGTTCCTCCCAGATCTACGTTGGGGGCTGCCCTGGACGGAACTTGCAACGGATGATGTCTCTGCCTGCTCACGTCCATGCATGTCCCTAAGGGTTTGCGAGAGCTCAGTGAGCACACGGCGCACTGCGGCAAGTTCGGCACATACGTCCTTGGACGTCGCATGCAGTTCCCCCCTCAGGCTCTCGGTGCTTCTCTCCATTTGGACTCTCAGGCTCTCGGTGCTACTCTCCATTTGTGCCCTTAGTGTCTCTGTACCTCTCTCCATTTCTGCCCTAAGTGTCTCAGTTGATGTTTCTATGTCTGCCTTAGTGCCCCCACATTCATCGGCATGGTCCTTGAGGAGCGTGGCCAGTTGCTGCTGTTGCACGATTAACTGGTCGAGGGACTGTTGCCTCTGCTGGGCCATGGCCATTTGCGGGGGTGTCACAGAGGGGCTGTTGACCTCATGTTGCCTTGCCACAGGGCTTGTGGGGGATGGCCAGTCGTCGTCTTGTGGGTGCCCCTGCGTGGTATCCTCATGTTGTACGGGATGGGACAGACAGGGGGATTGGGACAGGTCATGGATGGATCTGACTTCGACATCCCCGTCTTCTGTGTCGGAGCATGCTGCCATCAATGGGGTGTCACCTATGGTGCTGCTGCCACCAGAGGCAGTGCCTTCTGTGGCATCCGTTGGGGGGACCTGTGGTGGTGGTGGTGTGGGCATGCTGGCTGCTGGGGTGCCTGTTGATGTTCCCTCCTCTGTGCTGCCACCTGATTTGTGCTGCTGCCGTGTCTTGATGCGTGCAGCTGAGGTGGAGGGTCTTTGGCCGTTGGTCTTGGCCCTCTTTGCAGGTGTGCTGGTAGGGGTGTCCTGATGCTCGTCGTTTGGATCGGACCCTGTGGTGGAGTAAAGGAGGGCGAGGGTTATTGATGGGTCTGTGGGAATTGGAATGGCATTGTATCACATGCATTGGGGTGGTACCTGAGGGTGATTTGGGTCGGGGCCTTGGAGGTGCTTTCATTTGTGTGTGGAGTGAGGGTGCAGTTGTTTGGCAGCCTGCAGTTAGGGTGTGCCTGCTGCACGTGTAGTGCGTGTTTTAGGGGTTTTTAATAAATTATGTATTTATTGTGGGTTTTAACGTGCGCTATCAGGCCGATGTGTGTGGACGTTCTCCTGGACATGTGTTTCTGTTGCACTATGTGGACACATGGTACTTCACATGGATGGACTTTGTGGATTTGGCATTGTTTTATCTGGCCCACCTACCTGAATCTTCGGATGTCTGCACTCCTTTCTCCATCCCTCCGACTCCCTCTATGCTCTCCATTCCGATGGTGGAGGCACAGATTTCTTCCCAGGGGGTCAACTTGACGGGTGATTCAGGACCTCCCCCGGTGGCTGTGGCAATGTTGCGGTTGGCAGAGAGTATGCTGCGGACGTGTATCCGCAGGTCGTCCCATCGCTTTCGGCATTGCTGTGGGGTGCGGGGTGCGGTCCCCACCGCACTTACCCGCTGTGCCACCAGAGCCCATATGGCCTTCTTGTTTGCAAGTGCCGTCCTGGTCATTTGCGTGGAGAAGACGACGGCAGCATTCTCCTGGAGGGTCTCTGTTAGCACGGTGAGTTCCTCACGGGAGAAGTGGACCTGCCGCTTGCGGTCGCACGCTTTCTTCGCTACTTTTCCCATTTTTCTTGGTTTCGCTAGGGTGGATGACGGGTTGGGGTGTGTCTCAGGGTAGTGTTTTTGGTGGTTGTGTGGTTTTAGTGGTTTTATAGGTGTACGGCGGGATGTTTCCCGTTCCGGGCCCATGTTTTTACTTCCGTTTCCGTATATTTCCGGTCACCGTACTTTCCGGTAGGCGCACACTGCGGTGTCCGCTGTGATGGGTGGCGGTATTGCAGCTAGGGCGCCGTACGGCGGCGGTGTGGCCCGTTTTGGGGTCATTTCCGCCATCGCAGACTTTGCACTTCCGCCATGCCGTGGTGCTCGTGCCCGATGGGTCGGAATGGGCCGCACTTTGCTCCTTCGTGCAATGGCGGAAACGCTATTTACGCTGTGGCGGTCCGGTCAGTCACTTTCCGCCAGGGTCGTAATGAGGGCCATTGTGTTAATCCCAAAAGTATTTTAAATGATTTAAACACAGCTTGACCACTATAATGAGTGTAATAGTGGAGGATGAGGAAAGAAAATCTTGTGATTATTGCACGCCTACACTAAAACTGCTTATTTTTCATTTTTCCATCTTGTGCGGGGTTAGGTGGATGAGAACGATTGTGAGCAAGCCTACTACCATTGTTTGTTCCACTGCACACGCCACTCTAACAGAAATACAGGGGAACAAGTCCGAGGTGGACATGTAGGGGTAGACCCATAATCAACAAACAACCGCATTTTAACCGTTTACATGCACATTTATACTTTTTTGAGGCAACCAACGGCTTTAAGGCATTGCACCATGGTAAACAGACATATTACTTGTGGTGGTCAGTCAAAAGGCCGAAAACATAATACCGAATGACAAAAATCTCGAAACAAAAATCTCGAAAAAAAAAATATCGAATTATTTATTTATTTATATGTGTTTTTGGGGTAAGGTAAGTAAAAAAAGGGTTAAAATAAAAATAAATAAATAAAAAAGGGGGGTTGGGGGTAAACCTCCCCATTTAAAAAAAAAAAGTCATAAAAAAAATTCGATATTTTTTTTTCGGCCTTTTTTTCGAGACTTTTTTTTTCGAGATTTTGGAATTCGGTATTATCACTATAAACCATTACTTGTGTGCTGGACAATTCCCTCAGGAACGCATACAAATAACACACCTAGGATCTGATGGCAGAAAAAGTGTGGGTGCTGGCAAAGGGGCGACAACAATTTTGAACTTTATACACTCTAGCATTTAAATTGCTTATTTGTACTTTTGCCAGGGATTACAAGGAGCCATAAGGATTGGAGACCCAACAGTACGATATGAAGTATTATTTCATTGGGCGACATGTAATACATTGTTTATTAATTTAATAAAGTTGTTTTTATGAACCTGGGACTCCCAATCGAACAATATCAATTCGATGCATCCCCGCGCCCTTTGGGACAAGAAACAGATGGGGTTGTTCAGAAGGTCTATTTAATAATAAAATAGAATTGTTTTGACTCAATTTAAATATCAACACATTATGCACCTATACACTTTCAATGTAAAATGGCTACTACAATAAAGGATGATCAATACATTGCTTGCATCATTTTTCTATGCTAGGTTTACATGGATGTGGACTTTGGAAGCACAAGCATCTCCATATGCACATCTTATTTAACATTAGCACACACCCACCATGCATTTAACTGTGTTTGAAGGCTTTGGATTAAAATGTTATTTTATGGAAACTAAATTAAGTTCGAACATCCTTACCTATCCAAATCTCTCTACTTCTTACTCATTAAAATAAATGTCTAAAAATAAATGCCCCCAGCTCAATGAACATATCCGAATTTAAAATAGTGTTCTTGAAAACTCAATTGCAAGTCAAGCAACTTAACATTACTACATGTGACTCACTTACAAAATCAAAATGTATGTTTGCTAAATGGCTGCCAGCAGTGTTTCTATTGCATTACCTTGTAAACGTGTTCACTTTTCATTTTCAATGGGCACTTAAAGGCAGAAAAATGGGTAGAAATTAAGAACCCTTTCCTTTTTGTCCTGAGTGGTTCAGCCCTTTAAAACAGGATTCTTCTTGGTGTTATAACCAAAAATGACATCACATACTTATTTATTTATTAGTTGTTTTTCGATACGAGTATCTTTACAACATTTTCTTAATATTGATTCATTAGTTACAAAACTTAGAATAAGGCATTGATATTATACATTACAATGCAGTGTACCTAAAAGTTACAAAGTAAAAACTCTAAAACATTGTCATAACTTTAATATTTAAAGCCGACATGACAAAGCAGCACCTATTCACAATCGAAACACGTAAATATAACATTATGATAACTCAATACCACCAGATTTTAATTTAAAATACCTTAAGAGCCTGAGTTAAACACAATTATTTACATCATTACACACTTCTCCTTTTAAAAAGATAGCCAACTATTGTATGCCCTAATCATAATTTGGCTGGAAAATCACGAAACTCAATCCCCACTCCAAATTCACATGAGTTTTTGAGTACTAAACTCTTCTCAATTATAAACAACAACTGTGTTAAGTCAATAATCATTGACATACGATAGCCCCACATACATTGCGACCACAGCAATTCACTTTGGTATTCAGATATTAGACTTTGATTTTTTAACAAGCTATTTTGTCGTGTTTTTTCAAAATACACGCACTGCAAGACAAGATGCTTCAGCGTTTCTTTTTGCGAATTAACGCAAAATCTGCAACCCCTATTTACCAAGGCAGCACAAATTAGCCAATTCTTAATGCGCTCTAATGTCGGAATTAGATTAAATTTGAATCTCATGTACATAGTGCGCATCTTGTGGCTAGGACACAATTTCAGATATATAGGTAAACATGACTGTTTGTGCCGATATTTTGCATACTCCCTATATAAAAGATATTCCCCAATTTTATCTGAATTGACTGCCCAATCAAATTGTATGAGCTTGGACTTTACAATCTGAGGACGATTTATAAGGTCGTCCCTTACCATTTCTATTTTTTCAAGCTCTTTGTCACACCTTATACCTTCAGTCGCCACTGACACAGGCTTGCCCTTTTTTAGCATGTTTAAAAGATCTTCATATAGTGAATTCGGTAAGGGCCCCAAGATTTTAGCATAGGACGTAAGCTTTCTTCATAGGTGTTTAGTAGCCAAGGAAGATAGACCTAGTTCATGAATAATGATAGAGTTTGGAAATGACATCGGCAACTGTAGGACCTTCTTCCAAATTTTTCCTTGTATTTTATTTAATATCGTGCCAATTTCCGCAAAGCACAAGTCTAAGCCATATAAAATCATTGCTTCAACTTTGAGCTTATAGAAATCTAATAATGGAATTATGGAGAAATTACAGATTCTTAGATAGATTAGTTTCATTTGTACGATCAAAGGCATTACTTTAATAGAAATTTCTGTATTCCATTTGTCACATGAGTCGGAATTATTCAAATTATAGCCCAAATAAATCATACCTAAGGCACGTGGAATCAAAGAGCCATTTATTTTCCACTGGTATCTTACCAGTTTTCTTTTATTTGAAAATACCAGGATGTGAGATTTGTTCGGGTTTAATTGTAAATTATGCTTCTCACAGAAAGCGACAAGACACTCTAATTTATGTTGAAGCCCAAAGGGAGTAGAATCAAACATTACCAAGTCGTCAGCGAACGCTAACCAATCTAAGCAAAGGTCCCCTATTTTAAGCGCAAAAGAGTTACACGTCGACCATATTGAAGCTATTTCAGACAAATATAGGTTAAACAGGGTTGCAGCGAGGTTACAACCCTGCTTCACCCCTATATATGTACTGATTGGTGGCGTCAAAGATCCTTCTTTGTCCAGCTTGATCCCATAGCTTGTGTTAGTATGAAGCAAGATGATCAGTGCTATCAGGTGCAACGGAATTTGCATATCCTGCATCCTTTGCCACAACACTTGTCTAATCACAGAGTCAAAAGCTCCTGATATATCTACTAATGCCATATACACTGGGCCATGATCCTTCACCCTAGAGATTTTCAATATGTGAGCTAACAGGGTTGCATTTAGCTGTGTACCCATACCTTTTCGAAAACCAGTCTGACACCTCGAAAAAAATTTCTGTTTCGAGATAAACTCATTTAGGTCCTTCAAAATTAAGGCTGAGAAGATTTTTGCAAAGGTGTCAATGAGGGCTATGGGTCTAAAGTTAGCTGGGTCATTTAAAGGACCTTTTTTATGTAATGGAATAACGATCGCAGATATCCATGACTCTGGAATTTTCTTTATTTTAAATACACAATCCAACCTCTTTAGAATGATTTTTGCCCATAAATTGGGGTCGTCCTTGATAACGCATGGAGGAATACCATCAGGACCAGCAGCTTTAGAAGGTTTTAATTTTGCAATTATAGCAATGATATCGCTCAAACCCCAAGGACATATAGAGGGAATATTGCTAGCCAGATCAGGGGATCTTAAGCTACAGAATTTCGCAGGCATGGCATATTTTGCTTCATAAATCTTACACCAGACTTCTCCACTTACTGCGGAACACAGATCTGGTTTGCCTTGCAGTAAGGGATCCTTCAAGGTAGCCCAAATTTCCCTCGAGTTCTTGCCAACCAGATTTTGAATCATCCTTTGATTAGTTTCAATAGAGGCATGAATTTTAATATATTTAGCATCATTTCTATAATTAACCAGAATTCTCTTTTTCTCAATCGTATAATCCACTGTATTAACAGATTCTTTCAGCAATTTGCGAAGTTCGCTATTCTTTTGTGTTTTCCTTAATGCAATTTCGACATTAAATCTTTTCATATGGTCATATTTACTAGCTGCTGTACGATTTTTTGCTAAGGTATTAAGGTGGCCACGTATCATTCTGACATTTTTCCTTTCCCAAATCAGTAGATCGTTATTAGACAAAGATTCAACATTAGCCTTTATCAAATCTCTGTTAACTAAATAATTTAGCTTCCTGTATAAATTAACATTCCACCTGATAGAAAGTGCCTTACGATCAATCTCCAATACTCCCAATGCTGGCATAGTTTCATACATTGGGGTGCTTCTCACTAACAGACACTCCAAAATACAATGATCACTTAGATGTGTTTCAATGATCTTACAACTTGAAGTCGATTCAGCCAAGGAATTTGAGATTACTAAGTAATCTATTGCAGTACATTTTGTGCCACGTGCCCAGGTATGTTCTTCAGTTTTTTGTTCAAAAGGAACAACCTGCAGATCCCATTCTGATATATATTTGCGCCAAAGTATCCCTCTTTCGAATGCCAGTATTTCATATGATGAGACTATGTCAAATTTGAACATTGTTTCATTAAGATCTGAGTTAAAGTCCCCACCCAGGATGATCTGTGCATGTGGAGCGTCTGTTGCCACTAATAACAAAACATGATTAACTTTTACAATAATTTCCTCTAATGATGATGACGCAGGGTTCCAATATAACGACACTATTATCAACTGAATTGGCACACAAGAAGGTAATGTCACTTCAACCACTAAAATCTCCGGGGAGGAATAGATTTGAAACAATTTCAATTGATATCTATGTCTCACTAAGATCGCAAGCCCACCAGATGGACGGCCTTGGTTCCCCTTTAACGCGTGAGAACAAAAGGCTACATATCCCTCCAAATAGATATCTTTAATTGCCATAGTTTCCTGTAAGATAATAATTGCTGGCAGTTCAACTCCCAATTTTTTTGAAAACCAATTCACAAAGTTGTTGAAGCCACAACAATTCCATGAGTTAATGACCACAGTGTCATGCTATTGTTTTTCTATACCTGGCATACTGCTTATTATATTTTGCATCAATGGTTCAAGCTGTGATAGACTAGACGCAATCTTAGCAACAGATTCCGATTGCATTCTGATTTTTTCGTGTAGTGTAGCAAACTGCTTGTCATGTCCCTCCATATGAGTATTGTTTTCGGGCATAGATGGTTGGTATTCTACAAATAATGTGGCATTTTCCATTGATTTAAACATAGATAAGTCATAGCCTAGCAATTGAAAGTCCTGTAAGTGTTTCCAGATTAGTGCAGAAATGATTGTATTCTGAAATTTACATAACATTCTGCCATTAGAGATGTATGGTAAACGGACCCAATCTATATCATTCGATACTAAGTTCCGCAATGCAGGGATTTGATGAAATACTTTCATGAGAGAGGTACGGTTTAAATTTGGTTTATCAACCTTTGCGGGATCCAGAGTCCATCCCATTACCAATTTCATTTCAGACCCTAAAGAATGATAGAGCAACCATTTATCCCCACATTCTCCCTCAGGCATAGAAAGGGAAGTTATGGGCTGATGGTTTATCCGAGTATCAGAGGTTTCATTCATAAACTGTGGCCTCAAAATATCGGGATCTTGAATGTCGCCAGCCTCGATCACAACCTGGGCATTTGCATTGTGGTTACTACTATCAGGAATAGAGCCCACAACATGACATTCTGAACTGCTCTCAACAATGTTTTGAGGCTTTTGTGCCAAGTCGGAAATTTTTTTGTCAATTCAATGACATCAATTATCTTGTTTTTCTAGGTGTCTGTGCAGTGAGATTTCTTTTGACTCCCAGAATACTTCCTTTGTATTGCATCATTGCACATGGAAGAGGGGCAGGGTCTCACAGTATACACAACATATCATCTACTCTATCAAATCTGTAATTCTTCTAGCACATAAACCTCTGAAATATGTACTAATTTCTCGGGATGTATAGTCAATTCATTTTCCACTTCCCCTCAATACTTTCACTATTAAAAAGGGCAGGGCTTTAATCTAATGCTTGTTAGAGTATTGCTCCCCTCAGTAGTATTTCCCATTAATATTATACTTAGATATGATTTTTTTTAGCAGACTCACAGACAGGTGGGCACCCACTTAAGGACTGCTTCAATTCTCCCTCTCCTGGAACAGGTGGGGATCAGTCAGCAAGATGCAGTTAGCTTCTCTATACAGCATAGTTTCCCTATTTCTGTATTGGGGCCTGTCCCCTGTCTCTTACACTGAAGAAGCCTTGGGATGTACCTTCCAGGTAGGGCTCTCTTACAGTGCACTGCCTGCAATCCAAATGGGTCCAAAGGAAAACAGTCTATTCCATTCTCCTTTCTGTTGTTGTCAAGTGTCCTTCCTCTCCATCTTCCAATCAATTAATCAGCCAGTCATTTGGTGAGTGAGAGAGTGAGTGAGTCAACAGAATCTATGTTGGGCTTTTTATAAATTAGAAACCCCTCCCTTTTGAGGTTTGTATAATTTATGTAATCCAATTGATTAGTGTGTCGGATTGGACAGTGTTCCATAAGTAACATCACACTAAACAAATTCCATCTGAACTCATTGGGGATATTAATGGAGAAGAAAGTAACTCCTAATCCCAATTTCCCTCTCATTTGAAGTGATGTCATCTTGAAGATTTTGACATTAAACAATTGTACCTTTCTAAAAGATCATAATTTTCACTTAGACAAATCAAGTAAGGGAATTTTCAGCTTGGCACGACAAGGGATATGAGCGCTACAGATTTTTGTCTTTTGCACTCTGATACTTAAAAAAATGTATCCATTCCCAGTTCAGACTAATGGACTAACTGAAACAATCTATATTCTTTGTTAATCGGTGGCATGTGACAATTTCTGCATGACAATATCCACATTTGCCTAATTTACATAATGAAATTAAAAAAATGTTTTTTATTCAGTTATAGAACCTTTCAACCTTAATATTTCTTAATCTGATTAAGGTGTCGATTCATGGAATTAATGTGCGCCGAAAATTCCCGCGCAGAGGTGCCAAAACGTGCGATTCGCAGTAAAAGTGCGAAAAACGCAGTGCAAGTGCGAAAATCGCAGGGAAACCAGCGCACATCGATTCATGGAAGGCCGTGCGCGAAAAAAATATCGGATGTGCGCTGAAAAAGTGCGCGGCGCTTGCCGGCGCACAGGATATCTAATGGCGTGCGCCACGGCCACAGCGAAATCGCACGTAGCGCGACGCACACAACAAAAGTAGGCTGAACACGGGGCGTAACACTCGGAATGGGGAACAACTCATCAAAATGTGGGCATCACGGGGGAAGTACTGGAGGCAAGTGCGCGGAAGGCCCACACGCTCGCCTACAACATGTATTCATGGAATCCAATAGGGCAAACCAGCGCACGGTAAAACCAGCGCACGGTAAAACCAGCGCACATGCCCAAACACGTCTGCCACAAGAGAGCAGCCGGTAGTGTCCCTGCCCCTGAAATAAATGTGCGCCAACAAAAAGCACCTATATACAGCCATGATGAATGTCACATACTGTGGCCCTCTATGACAAATGACGTGCAAAGGGGTACGCAACAAACACGGATACCCGCTGTTTGAAAAATAGCATGTGCGTGCATTCTGTGCTGCGCGGAAAGTCCCACACACAAATTGCCTGGGTCTGTGTATTCCGGGGTGTGCGGGAAGTCCCACACGCGAAATGGCTGGGTCTGTGCATTCCGGGGTGCGCGGGAAGTCCCACACGCGATTGGACTGGGTACGTGTATCCCGGGGTGCGCGGGAAGTTCCACACGCTAATTCTGCAGGGTACGTGGATTCCGGGGTGCGTGTGAAGTTCCACACGCTAATACTGCAGGGTACGTGTATTCCGGGGTGCGCGGGAAGTTCCACACGCTAATTCTGCAGGGTACGTGTATTCCGAGGTGCGCAGGAAGTTCCACATGCTAATTCTGCAGGACACGTGGATTCCGGGGTGCGTGTGAAGTTCCACACGCTAATTCTGCAGGGTACGTGTATTCCGGGGTGCGCGGGAAGTTCCACACGCTAATTCTGCAGGTTACATGGATTCCGGGGTGCGCGGGAAGTTCCACACGCTAATCCTGCAGGGTACGGGTATTCCGGGGAGCACAGGAAGTTCCACACGCGATTTCAGCAGGGTACATGTATTTCGGGGGTGCCGGGTAGTACTACACGTGAATTGACCGTGTGGGTCCTCTAAGGTCTTCCCTCTACACCCTCCACGGCCCCTGCAGGCAGCCCACACCACAGGGGACTACCCTGCACCCCTACACATGTCCCGCAGGCAGCCCATCCACCATGGCCATGCCCCCAGCCAACCCACATGTCACCTTGCACTACTGATCACCAACGCATGTACCCCTGCACCCCCACTCCCCAGCAGCCAGGGGCACCCTCCACCAGGCCCCCACTCATGTCCAACTCATGTCCTCCACCACCCCCACCCCCCAGCAGTCAAGGGCACCCTCCACCAGGCCCCCACACATGTCTCCCACCACCCCCACCCCCCAGCAGTCAGGGGCACCCTACACCAAGCCCCCAATCATGTCCAACTCATGTCCCCCTGCACCCCCACCCCCCAGCAGTCAGGGGCACCCTCCACCAGGCCCCCACACATGTCTCCCACCACCCCATCCCCCAGCATCCAGGGGCACCCTCCACCAGGCCCCCACTCATGTCCAACTCATGTCTCCCACCACCCCCACCCCCCAGCAGTCAGGGGCACCCTCCACCAGGCCCCCACACATGTCTCCCACCGCCCCCACCACCCAGCAGTCAGGGGCACCCGCCACCAGGCCCCCATTCATGTCTCCCACCACCCCCACCCCCCAGCAGTCAGGGGCACCCTCCTCCAGGCCCCCACTCATGTCCAACTCATGTCCCCCTGCACCCCCACCCACCAGCAGTCAGGGGCACCCTCCACCAGGCCTCCACTCATGTCCAACTCATGTCCCCCACCACCCCCACCCCCCAGCAGTCAGGGGCACCCTCCACCAGGCCCCCACTCATGTCCAACTCATGTCTCCCACCACCCCCACCCCCCAGCAGTCAGGGGCACCCTCCACCAGGCCCCCACACATGTCTCCTACCACCCCCACCCCCCAGCAGTCAGGGGCACCCTCCACCAGGCCCCCACTCATGTCCAACTCATGTCCCTCTGCACCCCCATCCCCCAGCAGTCAGGGGCACCCTCCACCAGGCCCCCACACATGTCTCCCACCACCCCCACCCCCCAGCAGTCAGGGGCACCCTCCACCAGGCCCCCACTCATGTCCAACTCATGTCTCCCACCACCCCACCCCCCAGCGGTCAGGGGCACCCTCCACCAGGCCCCCACACATGTCTCCCACCACCCCCACCCCCCAGCAGTCAGGGGCACCCTCCACCAGGCCCCCGCTCATGTCCCCCTGCATCCCCACCCCCCAGCAGTCAGGGGCACCCTCCACCAGGCCCCCACTCATGTCCCCCACCACCCCCACCCCCCAGCAGTCAGGGGCACCCTACACCAGGCCCCCAATCATGTCCAACTCATGTCCCCCTGCACCCCCACCCCCCAGCAGTCAGGGGCACCCTCCACCAGGCCCCCACACATGTCTCCCACCACCCCATCCCCCAGCATCCAGGGGCACCCTCCACCAGGCCCCCACTCATGTCCAACTCATGTCTCCCACCACCCCCACCCCCCAGCAGTCAGGGGCACCCTCCACCAGGCCCCCACACATGTCTCCCACCACCCCCACCACCCAGTAGTCAGGGGCACCCGCCACCAGGCCCCCACTCATGTCCCCCTGCACCCCCACCCCCCAGCTGTCAGGGGCACCCTCCACCAGTCCTCCACTCATGTCCAACTCATGTCCCCCACCACCCCCACCCCCCAGCAGTCAGGGGCACCCTCCACCAGGCCCCCACACATGTCTCCTACCACCCCCACCCCCCAGCAGTCAGGGGCACCCTCCACCAGGCCCCCACTCATGTCCAACTCATGTCCCCCTGCACCCCCATCCCCCAGCAGTCAGGGGCACCCTCCACCAGGCCCCCACACATGTGTCCCACCACCCCCACCCCCCAGCCGTCAGGGGCACCCTCCACCAGGCCCCCACTCATGTCCAACTCATGTCTCCCACCACCCCACCTCCCAGCAGTCATGGGCACCCTCCACCAGGCCCCCACACATGTCTCCCACCACCCCCACCCCCCAGCAGTCAGGGGCACCCTCCACCAGGCCCCCACTCATGTCCAACTCATGTCTCCCACCACCCCCACCCCCCAGCAGTCAGGGGCACCCTCCACCAGGCCCCCACTCATGTCCAACTCATGTCCCCCAACACCCCCACCCCCCAGCAGTCAGGGGTACCCTCCACCAGGCCCCCACACGTGTCTCCCACCACCCCCACCCCCCAGCAGTCAGGGGCACCCTCCACCAGGCCCCCACTCATGTCCAACTCATGTCCCCCTGCACCCCCAGCAGTCAGGGGCACCCTCCACCAGGCCCCCACTCATGTCCAACTCATGTCCCTCACCACCCCCACCCCCCAGCAGTCAGGGGCACCCTCCAGCAGACCACCACCCATGTCTCCCACCACCCCCACCCCCCAGCAGTCAGGGGCACCCTCCACCAGGCCCCCACACATGTCTCCCACCACCCCCACCCCCTAGCATCCAGGGGCACCCTCCACCAGGCCCCCACTCATGTCCAACTCATGTCCCCCACCACCCCCACCCCCCAGCAGTCAGGGGCACCCTCCACCAGGCCCCCAAATATGTCTCCCACCCCCCCCACCCCCCAGCAGTCAGGGGCACCTTCCACCAGGCCCCCACTCATGTCCAACTCATGTCTCCCACCACCTTCACCCCCCGGCAGTCAGGGGCACCCTCCACCAGGCCCCCACACATGTCTCCCACCACCCCCACCCCCCAGCAGTCAGGAGCACCCTCCACCAGGCCCCCACTCATGTCAAACTCATGTCCCCCTGCACCCCCACCCCCCAGCAGTCAGGGGCACCTTCCACCAGGCCCCCACTCATGTCCAACTCATGTCCCCCACCACCCCCACCCCCCAGCAGTCAGGGGCAACCTCCACCAGGCCCCCACTCATGTCTTCCACCACCCCCACCCCCCAGAAGTCAGGGGCACCCTCCACCAGGCCCCCACTCATGTCCAACTCATGTCCCCCTGCACCCCCACCCCCCAGCAGTCAGGGGCACCCTCCACCAGGCCCCCACACATGTCTCCCACCATCCCCACCCCCCAGCAATCAGGGGCACCCTCCACCAGGCCCCCACTCATGTCCAACTCATGTCCCCCTGCACCCCCACCCCCCAGCAGTCCTGGGCACCCTCCACCAGGCACCCACTCATGTCCCCCAGCCAACACGTCATCACAATCCAGATCCCAGGCTCCTATGCCCACCCAAATCCCACCCCACGCCATGTCCAAACACCCAACCAAGCTTCACATCCATTCAAAATGGAAATACCCATTACATGATAGATAACAAATAAGCGGTATGCGCATGAGTACAAGTCTGTCAGACCCACACAATGGCAACACATGACTGTGAAAACCCACATTCTGACAGGCATGAAACCAATGAGAGAAGTCCACACATTGAAGTAAGAAATAAATGTATTACAGTGTAAATGAAGTGAATGAAATATAAACAAACAATAATGGCAACAAAAATCAAAAAGCAGCATGTCCACAAAAATAATAAATAAAGAAAATGGGACTCCAAAATAACCGCAAAGAAATTGTGTCCAAAGTCACTGTCCAACAAAGCAAATCCAAAGGGAAAGTAAAGTGAAAATCCATTGCTCCATGGTGAAAAAAATAATAAAAGATGAAGGCCACAAATCCACTGTCAAACTATGTACAAAGAGCAAATCCAGGGTCCATGATCCCAACGATGTAAATGAAACCTACAATAAAAACTACCTAACTAATAACTATATACAAAAAAGTGGGGCATAGTCCAAGCGCCCCAAATTAAAAAAAAGAAATAAAACCTAACACTAATTATCTATGTACAAAGGCGGCGGGCTAGTCCAGCGGCTCACTCCGTGGTGTCCCGGGCCAGGGCATCATCGAACTCCTGTTCGATGTCCCGGAGGCAGTCCTGTTCCATGGCCACGAGGGTCCGCAGGGATGCCGACATGTCCTCCTCCAACTCCCTGCGGATTCCCTCGAGGCACTCGGCCCGCCTCAGGGCCCTCCGCATGGAGTTCTCCGCCTTGACCATCATGAGCCGCGCCTCTTCCGCCCGCCGCCGCTCCGCACCTATCTGCTGGCCCAACCGCTGCCACACGGAAGACACTTCCCATCCTGGGTCCTCCTGCCCTCCGGCCGATGCCTGCTCCTCCGATGTAGATTGCCCCGAGCCATGATGCCTCCCACGTTGACTCAGCTGCTACCTCTGACGCAACTGCCTCTGCCAGCACGACGGCATCCAGGCTGATGGAATCCACCAACACCGTCATGCACGTGCCCTGCCCAATGATGCCAGCACATCCTCCATCTGCTGGGGTCCAGTTGCTGTGGTGTCCACCCCTGCTGGACCTCCGACTCCCGACTGTGGCAGGGATGGGATCCCCACCAAGCCGGCTGCGTTGCTCAGGGCTGGTACACAGGGGGCCCTGATGGCATCTGGGCCAGAAGACGGCATGGAGAACGACTGGCGTATAGTCTCCACAGAGGAGGAGAGGGCCGCCAGATTGGTCAACACATGTATGAAACCCCCGACCACGGCCGATCCCAACTGGGCCACATTGGCACGGAAGCATGCACGTCATCACGACTGACACCCGTGCGCAACGCGACACCAATCAGGACCTTCTCCATATGGCCACGGGTCCCCTCGTCCGCATGTGGAGGGGAGTCGGTTGACATGGACATCCCCCCTACCTGCGGACGGGCCTGGGATGGGGCATCCCTGCTGGTGCATGGTGGCGCAGTCACAGTGTCAGGGACAGTAACATGCACAGGTCCCTCCACGGCGACCTGTGCTGCCTCCTGCCCCTGGACTGCACCACTTGCACCAGCAGGGATGCCCCCCACCAGGCCCCATGTGTGCCTCAGTAGCGGCCTCCTCCTCCTCTGTGGAAACCACCAACCTGGATGGTTCCACACCGTCTTCCGCCATTGCAAGCCCCTGTGGGGGCTCACCCAGTGCCGTCTCAGCCTTCTTCTTCACTTGCCGCTGTGTAGAGGGAGACATAGAACGCAAGCATCAGGGTACTGTACAATGGTCCCCTAGAAAGGAAGCAATAGCAGATGAGTGGCACTGTCAAAGATCACTTCCATCATGTCCCTCCACAACACATGGGTCAGTGCAGGCAAAACACACGCAGTAACAGGCATGGCACATGCTATGGACATTTGCATACATGTCCAAGGGACTCTCCAAACATACAATGTTGTTAAGGAACTCACATGCATCATGGGTCATGCCTATCACATGCACACACATCAACGTAATTTCATCCATCTGGCCTTGTACACCCCAGACACAGTGGATACAAGGATAACTAGGCTGCATCTGTGAATCTGTACATTGTCACAGACATGTGTCATGCATCCATGGCATTCACAAGTCACAGACACGCAGGTCAGATACACAGACATGGATAACATACATGTACATGGCATCAGCACCCATCCCTCATCCCCACCCATGTCCAGGAACAGAGACTGCCATGCTCTCATGTGTCCAATCCGCATAGGGCTCCCCATGATGCATTCAAACACATGCACCAACCGTGTGGTTCACACATTACTGGTCTCACATGCATGACTATGATGTCCCTGCACACGTACATGCGTACATGGCCTATGTCACACATACAGGCAAGCATCAGACAACCAGCACACTGCAACATGCCCTGTCTCACACAGCAATGCTTGCCCACTTACCGCTCAACTCCAGACGGGTCTGCCTCGCAAGGATCTGGGCATGGAGCGCTGGGTCTACACGTTCCAGGACCCTCACCTGGATGGTATTCATGCAGCCCCGGCCCTCCTCCGTCCTTCCTTGTTGGCGCGTGACGATCCGAAGAGGGCATCATACTGCCCCAGGATTTGCTGCACCAGGACACCAACTTCGGTGGCAGTGAAGCTGGTGCCCCTCTGCCTCTCTGGCCGGGGGTTGCCATTGGTGCCAGATGTTGCAGTGCCCGACATGGCAACCCCAGAGGCAGGAGTGGGTGGGCAACTGGGTCCTGGGGCTGGGCTGTGGAGCAATGGTATAGCAGTTGGGAGTCTTCTGTTCCAGCAGGGGTGGACACAGCAACTGGACCCCTGCAGATGGCAGATGTGCAGGCACAAAATGGCAGGGCACGGTGGCAGCAGGCAGGCAGACAGCAGCAGATGGCTCGTGGGAAGCTGCTCGGGGCTCTGGGGGGCAGTAATTCGGCCTTCTGGGCAGGAGCGTGGTCTTCCGTGTGCTTACGCGTGGCCAGCTTGATACAGAGTGAATTGGCACGTGAAAATCCTGCATGTCAACGTGAAATTCGAGGAAAGGGCCTTAGCGCGTAAGCGCATCAGCCTGCATTCGCGATTCCATTGGACCAAAGGTCTTTAGCACGTAAGCGCGTCTGTGACGTGACGCGCGCAGGTTTTTCCCTCATAGCACGTGATGACAGAGCACATGTGGAAACAATGCACATCATTGCGTGTAATTGGATGAAAGTGCGCGTACACGCAATTGGCCTTGGTACGTGTATTACAGGGGTGTGGGGGAATTCTCACACGTGATTTGCTTGGGTATGTGTATTACAGGGGTGCGCAGGAATTCTCACACGCAATTGGCCTGGGTACGTGTATTACAGGGTGTGCGGGAATTCTCACACGCGATTTGCTTCGGTATGTGTATTACAGGGGTGCGCGGGAAGTTTTACACGCTCACCAACAACACGTATCCATGGAATTGAACGGGGCTAAGCCATGCGCACAAAAAAACGTGCTAATCCGGAAAAAAGTACGCCAGCAGGAAGCAGGCGTACGTCACCCCGTGCAGCATAAAAGTGTGCGCAAACAACAAACAAGCCAGACGCCAGGATGAATATACCGTTCCTAGCAGCAGTGGCCGTGGGTTACCAAAGGAGGAGGAAGAGGATAGTGAGGGCCCGAATTTTCACTCCCAGAACCAGCCTTTTTGGATGCCTGATGACCAGGTATATGGGAGGTACAGGTTTCCACCTCACATAATACTGGACATGGTGAGTGAGTGAGTGGGAGGATGACCTCACATCACCCACCCTGTGCTCCCAAGCACTCAGCACCCTGGAGAAGGTCCTTTATGTACTGCACTTCTTGGCCACTGGATCATTTCAACGGAAAAGTGCCATAGTGGGTGGGGTGTCACAGGCCACGCAGTCACGCTGCATACACCAGGTCTTGAACATCATCACTGCATGCCCATCAGTCCGCAGGCACATATACCTGCCCAGGACACCTGCAGAAAGGCTGGCTGCCGCCCTGGATTTCTATGGCGTGGCACAATTCCCCAAAGTGCTAGGTGCCATTGACTGCACCCATGTGGCACTACGCACCCCCCAATGCATCTGAGCACATCTATAGGAACCGCAAGCACTGGCATTCCATCAACGTGCAGGTAGTATGTAATGCCAAGGGAATCATCACCTCAGTATATGCCAACTATCCAGGGTCCACCCATGACAGCTTCATTTACCGAATGTCTACCCTAAGCTGGGTCCTAGAAGCTGGGCGGCATGGCGATACATGGCTGCTTGGTGAGTATGAATGCCACTGCACATGGATGCATGTCAGATGCAGAGTTATGTCACTACCCCACTAATGATACCCATCACCTCCTCACCAGGGGACAGTGCCTACCCTCTGAGCACCCACATGATGACGCCAATTCGGAACCCCATCACGCCTCCCGAGGTAAGATACAACACAGCCCATATTGCAACCCGGGGCATAGTGGAGCGCACATTTGAAGTGCTCAAGTCACGCTTTCGCTCCCTTGACCATTCTGGCGGGCAGCTGTTTTATGCGCCCCCAGTAGTGTGCAGGATCATAGTGGCAGCATGTGTCCTGCACAATGTTGCAACACGCCGGGGCCTGGCTGTGGACATGGTGGTGCCCCCACATCCCCAACCACATGCACGCCCGCTGCGCATGGGAGGGGAAAGGGCACGGGGTGAGGCAGCCCGTACGCAGCTGGTGGCTAATTACCTCACATAGAAATCACACCCCTGTGGAGTGCACACAGCCCTGGCACATACCATCTGATAAGCAATGATGACTGGACCTGACAATTATGACGAACAAAGGGACAGTCAACTGTCAGAACCATAGCAGCCTGAGATTGTTCATGTGGAAGTGTCACAATGTGTGCATCCCTACCTACACAAACACCACCAATGCAGTGTCATCAAAAGACACACTTCCATGCAGCAGAAATGAATACCCACTTGCAAAATACTACATGAGAACAGTGCCATGTCACCCAATCCCTCCCTGGACGGCCACACAACACACCATGGCATGTCATGCAATGTGAGAGCAAACAAATTAATCCCCACAACATGCCCCAAGTGTCACCAACTACAGTGTCCCTAATGGAAACTGGCCACACATGAAATGTTCACAGTAATGCAGGACCTACAACACACATTACCAAATACTTACCAAGAATACCAATCACCTACACTACCTCCAACCTACCTTAGACATGATAGTACAGACTTAAAAAATTGGTAGCCTCACTACCTGATAATGCCAGCACTACGAACACTTCCAAGCATACAGTGTTAGTGCCACGCAAGAGTGTACGTGCACTGCTTACAACATGGACTCCAGTTCCAAGGTAGACCGCCTTGTGAAGACATGAGAAATGGACCTGAAAATTAGGAGGATGAGATGGATGCAGAGGCACATATCATACATACACCATGCAGTGTACAATACAACAACAATATGCACTATGAATATATGCACAGTATTGACTACAGACTGCCCACACATCAAATGGGAGTCTAACGTCACCATGTACGTCAATGTCACTTGGGCAAACCCTTTGCAAGTCCATGGAAACGGGAAGCAGGAGGGGTGTATGTCACACAAACCCAAGCATCTGACCCAAATTCATGACAAGCCTGCATGTGCCCAGCCACAATACAGCGTATGCCCACGGGAGCCACACAAGGCAACACATTGTCCAAAAAAAATTAAAAAAAATAAAAAAATCAAAAATGGCCATTAATGGGCCCGGGGGGGGGGGTGGGATGAGGCCACCCAGGAGGTCCGAGGACAGGGTGCACACCAAAACCCACCTATGTGGATCTTGCGGAACAAAAAAAACCTCCATGGGCTCATGGCCTGCACGGCTACCCTATTGTGAGAGAATGACTGCTGTCGCTCTCCTCACCCTCTGCAGCTGCATCAGGAGGTGGTGGCACTATAGGAGGCAGCCCACGCAAAGCCCTAGTCTGGTCCTCCATGGCAGCAAGCATGCGGGTGTGGAAGGTCTCGTTCTGGAGGATAATTTTGCGTAGGTCCCCATGCAACAACTCACGGGATGCCCGGACCTCCGCCCTAGTTGCCTGCATCTCAGCTGAGAGCATACGTGTGAGACGCTCCAGCTGCTGTTCTGTCCTTGTGTTTGTTGAAGCCTCAAGCTCAACAAGAGTTATCCTGAGGTGACAGAGTTCCACCCTTAGGGCTTCCCTGTGGCCCTGGGACTCTATGGAAATGGCTTCCCGCAGAGTCGCCAGTGCCGCCCGCCTGTCCCTGTCGGAAGCCAACATTTCCTCCCTGTGTGACTGGCAGATGGAATCTGTTGCCTGCTGTAGTCGCTCCATCAGCCTTTTGGGGGGGATGGAAGTGGCCACCCTATCCATGGCCTGAGCCATCATCTCTGATGATGCTGCCTGTTGGGTTGCCATACCGTATATGATTGCTCCCATGCGGTATTGCCAGGTGGCGTACGGCCACCACATCCAGTGGGCACCACACCTGTCTGGAGCAAGGCGAACTGTGCCTTGCTGTGCCGGCACTGCCTGAGGCTGCAGGACTGCATTCCCCCTCTGATCTGCTGGCCCAGGAACAGGATCAGATGTTGCGGAGTGTGACCCTGCATCCGTAACCACGAAAGGCGTACCTGCCAACACTGACATCCCCATTGAGGGTTCTAACCCTGGTGCAGGTGGGTCGGACAGAACAGAATCCCTCCCAGGAACACTCACCTGCGACGGCACATTGGTCTCATCCGAATCGACACCTGAATACAGCTCGGGGGAGGTGCAGCCAGAGACACCCCTTGAGAGCACGACCTGCAGAAGTTGTGGGTTCTCACCCACCACCACACCACGTCCCTCACTGGTGGTCGGTCAGCACTGAGACCCCTCCTGGGTCTGCACCATCTCCACAACCCCAGCAGTATCAAGTGCGTCATCCCCTGCAAAGACATAAAAGAAAAGAAATTGAAAAACAGGCATTAGCACTATGGCACACAATTAGGGCAGAGAAGCTACAGAAACAGTACTTGATTGACACTTGTCCCACATGACTAAAACCCTCCCATGCATGCACCGTCACTGCGTGTGAAGGGGAGGCAGATGGCACACATTGATGACACCAAAGATGGAAGATGAACACATTTGCTGCATGCTGCCTAGCAGTAGCATCACACATTAGCCTGTGATTGGCAGGTCAAATACACATGCCATCACACAGATGGCATGTACCCTAGCCATAAAGTGAAGAGGGAAAGGAGGGCACCAATTGTTCATTCAGTCTAGTTTGCTCATGAAATTGATGTTTTCATTGAAATGGTTCAAATGTTTAACCTGGAGCTGCCAGTCCAAAATGGTCCTATAGCACAGGGAAATGCCTAAACTAATCATATCCAGGAAACAAAGTCAGTCCACTGCACCATAGCCATGTCAGGCATGTGACAATAGGACTGAGAAATGCCTAGTAAAAGTGGTGGTATCCAAACTATCTGCCTGAATAAACAGAGAAAAATAAGCAACAATGTTGTTGCAAGATGACACTTCAAGGGCAATACTGCTATACCCAAATGCTGGTGCGCAGAATGTATTGGATGAGGCACATGGGTGACCCAAACCACTCAGGCACACACACCCTCACCTGGCACCCAAACAGAAGCCCTTACACACACACCATGCACATGGATGACACACACATGCATGTGCACTCACTGGACAATGCCTTTTAATCTGCCAGTTCTCCCACGCCTTGGATCTGTTCCTCCGTGACGTAGGTCCCAGCAACATGCTCATGTGGAGTGAGTTCTATGTCCTCTGCTGGAGACCCACCTCCAGTCACTAGAGTAGCGGCATGACTTGAGGCCAGCTTATTTTTTGCCCTGCGCTTCAGGTCATTTCAGCGCTTGTAGCATTCAGTAGCTGTGCGCCTCACGATTCCAAGGGCACTTATGGTGTCCGCGATGGTCTGCCAGTGTGCCAGACATTGTGCAGGTGTGGTCTTGATCCTGCAACAATCACCATTTTGCGGTCATGTGCGGACACATACTCTACAAGTGCATTCAGTTCGGCCTCATTGAAGCTGGGCTTCCTTGACGGGCCGGACTGTGTAGCCATGTCTGGGGCATCAGCCTCTACTGAACGAGCACTCTTCCTTTTCCGCTTGGAAGGTGGTGGGGATCCTGAGTGTCCTACACCGCTCTGGACACTAGGGGCAGGATCCCCGGTGGACTCTGTACTAGGAGTGTGGGATTGCACACTCAGCATGGGAGTTGGTGCAGGTATTAGCTCAAGTGTGATGGTGTCAGGGGGAATGTCAGCAGGATGGACTTGGACAGACACTGTCCTGGCTGGGTGTGTGAGAGGTGGGGTGGATGGAGCGGCAGCTGCCCCTGCAGCCTCCCCAGCCTGCCTACGCGGGGCAGCAGATGACCTAGCTGCCCCTGATCCACGTGGCCTGATGACACCAACGTGCACCGGCGCACGTGGCCTAGACCTGTTGACCTAGAAGTCAGCCATGGAGTCACCCTGTGCCAGGTCTGGTTCCACAGTGGGCTGGTCCAACAAGGGCTGAGCATGGATGGTGTCAGCCACGTTACCCTCAACCAGGGGGGGGCATGGGTGTCCCTGACTGGTCCTCCACACATGGGGGGCTAGGGGCACCCTGCAAGTCACAGCCATGACCCCTACCGGATCCACCACGGCTACCACTTGGGGCTCGGCCACCTTTGCCACCCTTACGGCTTGTTCGCCTCCCAGCCATGGTACTGATGTTATTGTGCGTATGGGAGTCACTGTGAACTATTGTCCTGGGCAATTGTGGGTCAAAGGGGTTGGGTACCAGATGGTAATCGTACCCTAGTGCTCTAGCAAGGCTGTATGTTACCCCTGGGGAAAGATGATGGGTCATGCAATGCACAGGCACCCCAAAAAAGGGAAGTAAGGTGCACGCAACCCCTCCTAGACCATGTGTGTGGCAAAATAAACCTGCACTATGCTGTGGCACCCAGAAACACAAGAATGAACGTATGCGTGTCACACGCAGCCTAGAATGACCTCTGAAGGGGTATGCGTCACACGGGGCAAGCACAGATGTTAAATACGTGCACGACTCACTGTCTGCCAGGAACAAAAGCGTGAAAAATATGCGCGTGTGCGCGTTGGCAACACCCCCGCCAAAAGAAGAATTGTACGCTGTCTGAGGAGACAGGACAACAGTAGAAGGGAACGCTGTTTGAAGAAACAGGCCCAGAAAAAAGAGGAAAAGAGAAAAAGCTGTCAGAGGTAACAAGGAGTACGAACTTGAACCGCTGTGAAGTAAATCGTGTGTGAACCGACAAGAAGTACAGAGTTCACCCACTCGCTCTCCACGAAAAGCACGCACAAGGAAATGGCGTTCTACATGTACCTTTTATACACACGTCACAGACGCGCATACGCGATGAGGCCATTTCCACCAATTACACGCTTTGACGTATATATTTTTTTTTACACGCGCCATTCTCTACGGCCATGCGCGTGACGTCATAGATGGGCATGGGGGCCTTTGGGCCAATGAATTAACGTATGTGTGCTGACGCGCTTACGCGCTAAGGGCCTTTCCTCGAATTACACGCAGACGTGCTGGATTTTCACGTGCCAAATCACTCCGTATCAAGCTGGCCACGCGTAAGCACACAGAAGACCACACTCCTGCCCAGAAGTCCGAATTACTGCCCCCCAGTGTCCCGAGCACGCTCCCACCTGCCATCTGCTGCTGCCTGACTGCCTGCTGCCCACGTGTCTTGCCATTTGCTGCCTGCACATCAGCCAGGGGTGCTGTTGCTGTGACCACCCCTGCTGGAACCGAAGACTAATGACTGGGATACCATCGCTCCATAGACCCAGCCCCAGGACCCAGTTGCCCACCCACTCCTGCCTCTGGGGTTGCCATGTTGGGCACTGCAACATCTGGCACCAGTGGCAACCCCCGGCCAGAGAGGCAGAGGAGCACCAGCTTCACTGCCACCGAAGTTGGTGTCCTGGTGGAGCATGTCCTGGGGCAGTATGATGCCCTCTTTGGAAGGTTGCGCGCTGACAAGGAAGGACGGACTCGGACCTGGACGGACATCGTGACTGCCATCAACGCGGAAGGGGTGGCAGTCCGACTATTCCATTATGTGAAGAAGCGGTGGTAGGACTTCAGGTCCAGGACCCTCAAGAAGGCCCGGCGCCTCCTGAAAGCAGCGGATGCTAAGGGGCGCCGGGGCCACTTGTCGGAAGATCAGATGAGGGTCCTGGAACGCATATCCCCAGCGCTCCACGTCCAGGTCTTTGAGAGGCAGACCCGTCTGGAGTCGAGCGGTAAGTGTACATGCATACTGATTGTAAGATGTGCGTGTGGTGGTGTGGCAGGAGTGTGCAGGTTGCACATGTGGTTTTCTGTGGCCAAGTATGGGGGGGTACAGGGCCGTGAGTCTGACACATCCGAGGGCTCTCGTGTGTGACACATGGATGGTGCTTGTGTGTGGAGGCTTGCATGGCAAAGAATGTGGAAGAATGATTGGCAGGTGTGACGTGGATGCTGATCTGAACACTGCAACAGTTGGCGGAGGTGTACACATGCATGCAAGTGTGGTGGTGTGTGTGCATGTGAAGTGCACTCCATGTGTCACATGTGATGTCTGGCTCACCTTTGCCTGCTCATGCTGTTGTATGTGTATGGATGGTGCTGGCTCTTGCAATATGGCTGTGGTATAGCTCATGTGTGCAGGTTGAAATGACATGTGTGTTGGGGATTGTGATGGCATGTCTGAGGTTTGCCAATGCCACTCATGTACAACTGTCATGTGTTTATGAGTCCATTATACAGTGCCCTGATGCCTGTGTTTTATTTCTCCCTGTCTGCAGCGTCAACTGATGAAGGGGGCGGAGAAGGTGCTGTGGAGCACAGCGGCAGGGGTCGCACCACCAGCCGGAGACGTAAGGCCCGTCTCCCCTCCCAGGTTGTGATCTCGTCGGGGAGTGAGGAGTCTGGTACCGCGTCCGAGGCCGCAGCTGCCGAGGGGAGGTCCAGGAGGTGGAGGTTGGAGTTGGACTCCTCAGCAGCAGAAGGGGCTGCTGGGACCCCACAGGGCCCAACGGAGGAAGATGGCACAGAGTCATCCAGGTTGGTGGGGGGTTTGGTGGAGGAGAAGGCCGTGCAAGCAACAGAGGCGGGGTCTGGAGGTGGGGATTCCACTGGTGCTAGTGGTGCAATGCAGGACCAGGGACATGTGGCAGCACAGGCCACCGCGGAGGTGCATGTGTGCAATCCTGTCCCTGCTCCTGTCACTGCATCATCTTGCACCAGCAGAGATGCCTACCTCCCGACCCGTTCTCAGGGAGGGGATTGGCTTACACCAACTGGCCTTCCTCTCCCTGCGGATGTGGCTATCCTGCAACAGGTTGAGCCTGTCCTGGGTGGGGTGGCGTTGCGTCAATGGGCCATGCGAGCTGACCTGCAGTCTTTCCATGATGAGACTGCACGTCTTCTCACATGGCTCGTTGACCGCGTTGATCCACTGGGACAGCTCACCATGGCCGGATTCCTCCGTTTCCTGGACCTTGTTCCGACCCCCTCCTCAACGGAACCCCCTATGCACCAGTCTGCCTCCATGCCATCTTCCCACCCATGTATCACCTGCGTGCCCTGTGGAGCTGCCTCTGACCGTGCGGCCAGGCTGGTGGACAATGGATCACTGCCACAGTCGGGAGTCGGACGTCCAGCAGGGGTGGCCACATCAACAACTGCACCCCAGCTGGAGGAGGATGTGCAGGCACCATCGGACAGGGCACATGGACAGCAGCAGCAGCAGCATGAGGCTGTAGGTGGGAGCCACGATGGCTCGGGGCCTTTGACATCGGAGGGGCAGACATCGGCCGGAGGGCAGGAGGACCCCGGACGGGAAGTGTCTTCCGGGTGGCAGCGGTTGGGCCACGACGTAGATGCGGAGCGACAGCGGGCAGAAGAGGCACGGCTCACGATGGTCAGGGCGGAGAACTCCATGCGGAGGGCCCCGAGGCGGGCCGAGTGCCTTGAGGCAATCCACAGGGAGTTGGAGGAGAACATGTCGTTGTCCCTGCGGACCCTCGGGGCCATGGAACAGGACCGCCTCCGGGACATTGAGCAGAAGTTCGATGATGCCCTGGCCCGAAACATCCAGAAGTGAGCCGTTGGACTAGCCCGCTGCCATTGTATATAGTTAATTAGTGTTAGGTTTTATTTTTATTTTTTTAATTTGGGGCACCTTTTTTGTATATAGTTATTAGTTAGGTGGGTTTTGTTGTAGGTTTCATTTACATAGTTGGGATCATGGACCCTGGATTTGCTCTTTGTGCATAGTTTGACAGTGGATTTGTGGCTTTCATCTTTTATTATTTTTTCACCATGGAGCAATGGATTTTCACTTTACTTTCCCTTTGGATTTGCTTTGTTGGACGGTGACTTTGGACACATTTTCATTACGGTTATTTTGGATTACCATTTTCATTATTGATTATTTTGGTGGACATGCAGCATTTTGATTTTTGTTCTGGGGTTGTGTGGGGTGGGATTTGGGTGGGCATAGGAGCCTGGGATCTGGATTGTGATGACGTGTTGGCTGGGGGACATGAGTGGAGGCCTGGTGGAGGGTGCCCTGCACTGCTGGGGGGTGGGGGTGTTGGGAGACATGAGTTGGACATGAGTGGGGGCCTGGTGGAGGGTGCCCTGCACTGCTGGAGGGTGGGGGTGCTGGGAGACATGAGTTGGACATGAGTGGGGGCCTGGTGGAGGGTGCTCATGGATGCTGTGGGGTGGGGGTGATGGGAGACATGAGTGGGGGCCTGGTGGAGGGTGCCCCTGTATGCTGGGGGGTGGGGATGCAGGGGGAAATGAGTGGGGGCCTGGTGGAGGGTGCCCCTGGATGCTGGGGGGTGGGGGTGATGGGAGACATGAGTGGGGGCCTGGTGGAGGGTGCCCTGCACTGCTGGGGGTGGGGGTGCTGGGAGCCATGAGTTGTACATGTGTGGGGGCCTGGTGGAGGGTGCCCTGCACTGCTGGGGGTTGGGGGTGCAGGGGGACATGAGTGGGGACCTGGTGGAGGGTGTCCTGCACTACTGGGAAGTGGAGGTGATGGGAGACATGAGTGGGAGCCTGGTGGAGGGTGCCCCTGGATGCTGGGGGGTGGGGGTGCTGGGGGACATGAGTGGGGGCCTGGTGGAGGGTGCCCCTGGATGCTGGGGGGTGGGGGTGATGGGAGACATGAGTGGGGGCCTGGTGGAGGGTACCCTGCACTGCTGGGGGGTGGGGGTGATGGGAGACATGAGTGGGGGCCTGGTGGAGGGTGCCCTGCACTGTTGGGGGGTGGGGGTGATGGGAGACATGAGTGGGGGCCTGGTGGAGGCTGCCCCTGGATGCTGGGGGGTGGGGGTGCTGGGAGACATGTGTTGGACATGAGTGGGGGCCTGGTGGAGGGTGCCCTGCACTGCTGGGGGGTGGGAGTGCTGGGAGACATGAGTTGGACATGAGTGGGGGCCTGGTGGAGGGTGACCCTGGATGCTGGGGGGTGTGGGTGCAGGGGGACATGAGTGGGGGCCTGGTGGAGGGTGCCCTGCACTGCTGGGGGGTGGGGGTGATGGGAGACATGAGTGGGGTGCTGGTGGAGTGTGCCCTGCACTGCTGGGGGTGATCGGAGACATGAGTGGGGGCCGGTGGAGGGTGCCCCAGGATGCTGGGGGGTGGGGCTGCTGGGAGACATGAGTTGGACATGAGTGGGGGCCTGGTGGAGGGTGCCCTGCACTGCTGGGGGATGGGGGTGATGGGAGACATGAGTGGGGGCCTGGTGGAGGGTACCCCTGGATGCTGGGGGGTGGGGGTGCTGGGAGACATGAATTGGACATGAGTGGGGGACTGGTGGAGGATGCCCCTGGATGCTGGGGGGTGGGGGTGCAGGGGGACATGAGTGGGGGCATGGTGGAGGGTGCCCTGCATTGCTGGCGGGTGGGGGTGATGGGAGACATGAGTGGGGCCCTGGTGGAGGGTGTCCTGCACTGCCGGGGGGTGGGGGTGATGGGAGACATGAGTGGGGCCTGGTGGAGGGTGCCCCTGGATGCTGGGGGGTGGGGGTGCTGGGAGACAGGAGTTGGACATGAGTGGGGGCCTGGTGGAGGGTGCCCTGCACTGCTGGGGGGTGGGGGTGCTGGGAGACATGAGTTGGACATGAGTGGTGGCCTGGTGGAGGGTGCCCCTAGATGCTGGGGGGTGGGGGTGATGGGAGACATGAGTGGGGGCCTGGTGGAGGGTGCCCTGCACTGCTGGGGGGTGGGGGTGATGGGAGACATGAGTGGGGGCCTGGTGGAGGGTGCCCCCGGATGCTGGGGGGTGGGGGTGCAGGGGGACATGAGTGGGGGCCTGGTGGAGGGTGCCCCTAGATGCTGGGGGGTGGGTTGATGGGAGACATGAGTGGGGGCCTGGTGGAGAGTGCCCTGCACTGCTGGGGGGTGGGGGTGATGGGAGACATGAGTGGGGGCCTGGTGGAGGATGCCCTGCACTGCTGGGGGGTGGGGGTACTGGGAGACATGAGTTGGACATGAGTGGGGGCCTGGTGGAGGGTGCCCTGCACTGCTGGGGGATGGGGGTGATGGGAGACATGAGTGGGGGCCTGGTGGAGGGTACCCCTGGATGCTGGGGGGTGGGGGTGCTGGGAGACATGAGTTGGACATGAATGGGGGCCTGGTGGAGGGTGCCCCTGGATGCTGGGGGCTGGGGGTGCAGGGGGACATGCATTGGTGGGCAGTAGTGCAAGGTGACATGTGGGTTGGCTGGGGGGCATGGGCATGGTGGATGGGCTGCCTACGGGACATCTGCAGGGTAGTCCCCTGTGGTGTGGCCGCCTTCAGGGGCCGTGGAGGGTGTAGAGGGAACACCTGGGAGGACCCACACGTGCAATTCACGTGTGGTGCTCCCCGCGCACCCCTGGAATACATGTACCCTGATGGAATTGCGTGTGATACTTCCCGCGCACCCCTGAAATACACGTACCCTGCTGCTTTTGCATGTGATACTTCCCGCGCACCCCTGGAATACATGTACCCTGCTGCTTTTGTGTGTGATACTTCCCGCGCACCCCTGGAATACACATACCCTGATGGAATTGCGTGTGATACTTCCCGCACACCCCTGAAATGCATCTAACCTGCTGTTTTTGCATGTGATACTTCCCGCGCACCCCTGGAATACACGTGCTCTGATGGAATCACGTGTGTTACTTCCCGCGCACCCCTGATGTACACGTACCCTGCTGCTTTTGCATGTGATACTTCCCGCGCACCCCTGAAATGTACGTACCCTGCTGTTGTTTGCGTGTGATACTTCCCGCACTTCCCTGGAATACACGTGCCCTGATGGAATCGCGTGTGTTACTTCCCACGCACCCCTGATGTACACGTACCCAGGACAATCGCGTGTGAAACTTCCCGAGAACCACAGAAATACACGTTCCCCGCTTGGCGTTTGCTGTTTGGCAGCCCTGTGAACTGGTCCAGGGTTAGCGCAGCCCTTTGCGATGATTTGGGAATTTTGAAGGCTTTTCCTTGCGCCAGGGCGTTCTTGGGGGCGTAACTGGCGCTGCTGCAGGGTCGCTGCACCACTCTGCGCCATGGCTGGTTTGGGAGGCTAAAATCCATGAATACGCTGTGCGATGAAAAGGATTTTATCGCACGCGGCTGGCGCAGTGTATCGCACGGGGACACTGTGCGCCAGCCGCGTGCGCCACTTTTGTGCGAATTTCTATGAATTACCCTCTTAGTCTCTAGGACCATAGCTTCAAAAGTTAGAAGCGGAAATGTGATTCAATAAATCAAATTCAAAAGGCAGTTCTTTTACTTTCTTCTTTACAAAATATAAAATACCATCTCCATTTCCTCTCCAAGTAACCAAACATCCGGTTTCAGTTCCTTTGAACTTTGAGCTAGGGCATTTATGTCTCATGAGAAGTCTGGATGCCATGGCAAAATATCCTTTGAAATCCAATTCCTGGAAGGGCCATTTCTAACCTGCCCTGTCCCACTCACATGAGTGTTTCAAGTAACAGCCTGTCCCTTGTGTCAGACAAACCATCACCCAAGGTGTGACTTTTCCTTCTCCTTTCTGATGGGGAGATTTCATTACTTGAGAGGCCACTGAAAATCACTTCCCAGAGAAAATCATTTGTATTGTTAAGGGTTTTTATTCTAAGATCAGAGATAGTTGGAATTTGTAAACAGGGAGAAAGTGTTATGCCTGAAAGTCCTAGCTTCCTGAGAACAAACTCCAGGCAGAATCATCAGACATTATGATCAGCTTCAAAAGCCAGTGTTCACACTGTTTTCATGGGAAAGCAAGCTATCCCCCAGTCCTGTTGTGTTGCTGTGGATAAGGAGTATTGATGCCATTTGGCTGTCCAGGCCATGTTGCTGGCTTTATTCACAAATACAGTCTTTGAAAGTCATTTTATTTTCTCAACATATTTTTGACATTTCCACACAGCAGGACAACATTATAACATGTTTCAGTCAAACTCCAATCAGCATTTATATCTTTAATATCGCTGTATGTTTCTGTACATAAGCAGATACTCAGTCTTGTAAAGGAAGACAGACACAATTCAGGGCTACATTCCGTTTTTCTTATTTTCCTATAAATGGTTGTGCTTTTCATCCCAGATTGGACTGTTTTTCCTTTTAACAAAAGATTGTTGGAATCTTCAATTTAACTGAAAAGATTTCTTTTGTGTCTGTTGTTTACTTTGGAAATATACTTTTGTTTTAGGTAGGCAGATAACATCACACATATCCTTGTACATGCAGGCTGCAGTTTACATTTTGATTTTTATATATAAAGTTGTATTTTGGCTCCTTTTCATATGCATAGATTTACCTACAGATATGTAGGTCCACTATGCTGCTCAATGTTAGCCAACATTATCCCTAAATTAACATCTTCTCTTTAATAATACACTGACTGTTCTGCACATCTCTGGTGCTGGTTGGAAAATACTGTATACACTTTTAGGAAAATAACCTTTTCTTGCCTATTGATCTTAGACATGGGGGAATAGAAGGTTCTGACTGGAGACAAAGGATAAAGGGGTAAAAATAACCTAAACACAACTATAGTCAACTTATTTGTACATTAGAAATGTAATTAACAATTAAGAGGCGATATACTCCCGATTGGAGATATAATAACTTTGCCAGAAACATTTTTCTCTGTAATCACTACAGCACAGCTGAGACCTCAGTGTGGGTTTTCCCTGTTGGCTTTGCCCAGTACCTTTGTTTGACCCTGCTTTAAGTCCACCTCATCATACACTGTTAACCAATGAGGAAGTGACCTTTGATCTGCTTTACCTCCATACAGAATTCCTATTTTAAAAAAGATGATACAACACAGCCCACAGCAATGGCTGGCATAAATGTTTTTTTTTTTTTAAATATTTATTTACAATTTAACCAACAATACAACAGTCACATAGCAAATACCATGAATGAAAAACGAGAAGAAAGAAGAGAAAAAAAAAAAAAAAAAACCCAACCACCCCTGTAATACATTTAACTCTCAGGCCAATGTAAGTACACATATAGGCCACTTGCTAATACAGGTCTAAGAATGAATCCCACACCTTAGCATGTATCTGCAATTTCCTCAATCGCCTATATATTACCCTCTCAACATTCGCCAATGAAATCATCTCATCAATCCAAGTTTCCGCAGTCGGAGGAATCCGGGATTTCCAACCCCTCAAGATCAATCTTTTAGACACTGAAGCTCCCCTAAACAAAAATTTCTTTTCAGACACCGAAAGATCTTCAAGTAATTCACCACCTCCCAAAACCATCGTCTTAAAGTCCAGGTCAATCGTGCAATCCAGGACTCGCAAGCACATACTGCAAACCTCATGCCAGAAGCTCCGTACCCTGACACAATCCCAGAGCATATGTTCAAGAGTCCCAACATCCAAACCACAGCACCAGCACACATCAGAATCAATCATGCCCCTCTTCCTGAGCTTCTCCGGACACCAAAACACCCTGTTGAGAACTTTAATTTGCCTTGAACGTTCACACAGATTGACTGAGCAAAGCTGTACATTCGCACACATCTCGTTCCACATATCAACAGTAATCTCGCAACCTAAACGCCTACTCCATTCCTCCACCAATCCAGTATTATCTTTATAGCTTGCAACCATTCTGCAATATAATCTGCTCGCCACCGACCGAGAATCCATCGCCAAATTCTCCAAAGTTTCAAGTTCACACACATCAATCTCACCAACGCACCTTTTTAATTTCCTGTAATCCGCCATGGACACATTCTCAATATCAAAATTAGCACATAAAAGATCAAAATTAATGAATTTTCCGTCTCTGTAAATGTCTCTAATCCATTGAACACCACCAAGAAACCACTCCGGCCAAAAAATAGGCTTACCAGCCTCAGTGATGGATTTATTAAACCAGATCGATGCCGAAGGAGATCTCTGAGCCGATGAGCCACACATTTCATGAACTTCTCTCCACACATCTCGCAAAAACCCAGTCAAGGGAAGCGTCCTACCCCTATTGCTAACCGACGTAAGTATCGCTCTTGGTGCAAGAGGACCTAAAGCACCCGCCTCCGCCACCGCCCAAGCACCCGGAGACACATCCAGGAAAGGAATCAAAAATTGACAAGAGAAGGCAAGATGATATGCCCTAAAATTGGGGACCCCAAGACCCTCTCTGTCAGCAGGGAGCTGTAGCTTCCATAACTTAAGCATCGGCGGTTTCCCATCCCAAAGGAAGGTTTGCATGGAAACATCAATCAATCTCCAATAACTTGCGCTAATCTTCATAGGAAGCATACCCAGAATGTAGTTTATTTTGGGGGCCGCCACCATCTTCAAAGCGTTTACCTTGCCCCATAACGACAGACGCAAAGCCGACCATCGTAGCAAGGATGACTTTAGTTCACGACAAGCCTCCCCCAAATTTGCCTCCACCATATCATGCACAATCGGAGTAAGCCAGAGCCCCAAATATTTCATTTTTCGAGTGCACCATTGGAATCCAAACCCCGTCGCCACAGATTTAATACAACTTCTCGTAATAGGTAAAGCCTCCGATTTCAACCAGTTAATCAAATAACCAGACGCAGCATGGAACCGATCCAAAATCGCCATCAATGAAGGCAAAGAGACTTCCAAATTTCTTAAAACCAATAGAAGGTCATCCGCGTAAAACCAAGTTTTTTGCATAACTCCATGAAAGGGTACACCCTCCAAGGTTAAATCGTTCCGCAGAGCAATTGCAAGTGGCTCAATAGCCAACACAAACAACAAAGGTGAAAACGGACAACCCTGCCTCGTGCCACGCCCTAGTGTAAAAGTTCCGGATAGTAAACCATTCGTCTTAACATTAGCCGTAGGGCAAGCATACAAAAGCGAGACCCAAGAGATAAACTCCTCACCCAAATTCATTAACCTCATCACAGCAAACATGTATTGCCAGTTAATACGATCAAAAGCCTTCTCAGCATCCAAGGAAAACACAGCCACATCATCGTCCAGATCTCGGGCCGTATTCATGGTCAACAAAAGATTCCGAATGTTGCTGGAGGTTCTACGATTTTTTATAAAACCTGACTGATCTGAGTGAACAAGTTTCTGAATCAAGTCCTCAATACGTAACGCAAGAACCTTGGCCAAGATTTTGTTATCAGTGTTTATTAAGCTTATCGGCCTGTAACTGGAAGGTAGAGCACAATCCTTACCCTTCTTAAGGAACACAGAGATGGTGGCATGGTTAGTAGACTCTGGAAGTACCCCCACCTCCCTGGATTCAACATACATGTCTCTTAGAAGACCCAACACCGCCTCCGGAAGAGCCTTATAGAATTCAGCCGGCAGACCATCAGGACCAGGTGATTTCCCAGAATTCAAACTCGCAATAGCAATCCTAATTTCATCAACACTAACTGGCTGACTCAAACCATTCATGTCATCATCCGAGACTTTAGGAATAGTCAAACTGTCCAAGAAGCATGCACCATTGCTAGTAACACCAGCCTCATTCTCATACAACTTCATGTAGAAGTCTTTAAAAACTTCATTAATCTCTCAAGGATCAAAAGTAACCACCCCATCAGTCCCTTTTATAGAATTAATGGCACCCTCCGAAATCTGTTGCCTTAATCTATAGGCCAGCCACCTGTCACATTTCTCTCCTTTCTCAAAGTAAGCGCTTTTTATCCTATATAAATCCTTCTCAGCTCTTGCGCCCAAAGCGTCATTCAGATCCCTCTTCAACCGCTTCATCTCCATTCGACTTGCAACATCATTCGGATCACGAGCCAATGCACCCATCACCTCAGCAATTCGAGCCTCAGTGTCTCTCAGCACCTTAGACATTCTATTCCTCCTACTACAGGATAAACCCAGAGCAATGCCCCTCATCGTACACTTAAATGCCTCCCAAATGACACTTTTACTAATAACATCAGAAGAATTCTCAGTCACAAAATATTCAGCTTCCAGTCTAATCTTTTCTAAAACAGACTCATCATGCAATATAGAAGTGTTCATCTTCCATTGAAAAGTCCTGCTTCGCACAAAATTCAAGGACAGGCCCAAAAAGATAGGCGCGTGGTCGGTGACAGCTATACAGCCAAGTCGGCTATTCAAAAGTCTGGCAGTCGCATCCCCAGCAGTAAAAAACATATCAATCCTTGAATAGGTGTCATGTGCCCCCGAATAGAATGTGTATTCTTTGGAGTCTGGGTGGTGTAGCCTCCAACAATCCTTAAGATCAAAATCCTCAAGTAGTGTCCGAAAAGAACCAAAATGCCCATCCTTCCTCTGTACAGCAGAGCGTCCAGTGCTATCCATGGATGAATCAATCACTAAATTGAAATCCCCACCCAAAATGATATTAGCTGAGCCCAAATCAAGCATCAACTGTGACACTTCCCCAAAGAAAGTGCCACAGTCCACCGAGGGAGCATAAACATTACATAGCACATGTAGGACACCCTGTATTTCCACCAACACAGCCACCGCCCGCCCCTCCCGATCACAAGTGGTCTTCAGAATCCTAACAGGAGAACCCTTCCGTAAAAGAATTGCTACCCCCCTGGACTTAGAGGAATAGCACGAAACAGCAACCTCACCCAGCCAACCTTTACGCAAGACCCCAATGTCCTCCAGCAAAAGATGAGTTTCTTGCAAAAAGTAAACATCACACTGCATATCTTTTAAACTATTCATAACTTTTTGCCTTTTGAGAGGATTATTCAGTCCATTAACATTCCAGGAGGAGAACTTAAGTTGAGAGTCCCCAGCAGTAGACATAACATAAGATTCAAGCGATGTCGAAGAACTAAAGAAAATGAAAACAATAAAACAAAACAAAAAAAGAAGAACAACCCCTAACCCTCTGCAACAGAAAAAGGACGCCAATGCAGAAGAAGCATAGGAGACCAAACCAACACCCCAGCACCCCTCCCAAATCCAAGGTAACCATCAATCCGTCAAATCCTCTAACATAAATAACCAAAGTCATAAATAAATAATATGCAATAACGTCAATCAATCCCACCCCATAAAATCCAGTAAAAGCAGCATTCTAATCAGGTCATCAAAGAACAGATATCAACCATGTAAAACCTACAAACAACGACACGCACAGATAATTGAAAAAAGGAGAAAATAGACAATAAGGGAGACCTATTTAAAGAACCCATGCACCAAACAATGGACACAAAATCTAAAACCCGCCCGAAGAGAGCGGCATATGACGCCCCACCACATACCTAAATTGAGAAACATATAGACAGTAGGCCGCTCTCCCATAACAACAGAGACTGCAACCTCTATCAAACTTTGCCCCATCGTCAGACCCCCCAGAACAACAACACCATGTACATATATCCTGTTCAAACCAGCACATAAGGTAAGGACAAAATGGAACACCTTAGAGCAAGTGAATGAGTGACGTGCGCCATAAAAAGTACCATAGCATTCACAGATCCATGCGTTGTAGGGGGAATTGAAAGGGTCCAAATGCAGTCCCATTTACACCAACGCTCACCGCCGCCCATTTTGCTGAGCACCGAGTTCCGGAGTAAACAATCGCTGGGAGTCAGGCCTTCCACCGCGGTCCAGCAACACTAGCTCTCATGGAGCCGACAGAAAGCAGCCTGCAGCCGTGACGAGCGCTGGAGAGAGGGAAACACGGCAGCACCCGGAACCAGGAAGTAGATCCCCTGTGACGTCGGGAAGAAAACGGCGTTACATCAAATCAGCTGACCGGAGCCTCGGAAGGTGCTTTACTCCACAGCACGGGGAATCCACTTCGTAATGAAGATCTCGACATGCGCATCATACGAAGTGATGAAAGTTCCTTTCCAACGAAAAAAGAGCAACTGTGGTGGCAGATGGGCGCCATTTTAACCCATAGCAAGTGACCAGAAATAAAGACGAACATAATTGAAAAAAGATTTGAAAGGGAAGACGTCCTTTCTAAACTCACCCCATTCCCTTTCGTGTCACTCAGCAATGCTATTATCATGAACACCAAGTTTGTCCAGCCATAAAAAGGCTTCCTGGGGGTCCGAAGGGGTCTTACTGCCTCCAGGCAGGATCAATGTTAAATTATTGAATCTGTTTAAAAAAGCCTTCACTTGAAGGGATTTCACACGCTCTTTCACCCCTTTAAACAGCTTCCTTGCCTCCATCACCATCTTGGGATAATCAGGAAACAAATAGATAGGTTTCCCTTTAAAATTGACAGACACCTTACCCCTAGATGCCTCCAACAAGGACTCCTTAATTCTTGCCAGAGTAAAGGACACCAAAATGTGTCTAGGCTTCAGGCCAGGAAGTTTTCCAATACGATAGACATTGTCAATTTCACTTTCCAAAGTATCCACACCATAGCACTCTTTAAATATTTGCAAAATCAATGGCAGCAACTTTTCACCTGTAGGATCTGAGTGCTCTGCTACACCAATTAGCCGCAAATTCCTCTCACGCAGTCTCAAATCCATCTCCAGGCGGTGATTTTTTCCCTCTTGTACATCAGCCTTCAAATTCTTGTAAGCTCTATAACTCCCAGTAATTTCTGATCCCATTTCAGAGGCTTTCTTTTCCAGACCAGTCACCCTTGTATCCAAATGGGAAACTTTTCCATTCAGTTCTGCCATGGTTGTCTTAACCTCAGCCATGTCCATGGCCACCTGGCGCATCAACTTGTATAAATCCTGGACACTTGGGTCGTCCTCATCCATCACTGTGATTTGTTTTTGTTTTTTTTTGAAGTAGGATTATCAGGTTCCAAGATCTTTTTCTTGGAATTCATATCAGCAATAAAGCAGCTTCAGGGAGGAGGCCAGGAGCTGAGGACTCAAGCTGCTCTCACCTTGACCACCATTCCAGAATCACCGGCTGGCATAAATGTTGAACAAGCCAAATAAGAGTAAAAGTAAGGGGATGGGTCATGGGAAAAGCTAAATTTTAAGCCAGGAAGAGTAAGTCTCATAGTGATATAGGAAAAGCATTATCCTATTTTAGGATATGTTTGAACCTGATCCCATAGAAAATGTTGAGTTTCATCAGACCAGACTCTCTTCAAAACTGTACATATGATGGCAAGTATGGAATAGACACACGGATGAGAAGGAAAAAAATACTTTTCTATAAATTCATAATCTAATTCAATCAAATCATGCCAAAGGCATATGTAAGACTACAATCTTGCCACATAGGACACTGTTGTTTCAAAGCAATGTTCTCACTGTATACACCACCATTCATATATAATATAATGTAGCTTCATGTAGAATAAGGCTCTCAGACAGGAGCCAAGCCACTACTCCTAGCCCAGCACTGCATGTGGACTGGTCAAACACTCTCATTTGGTATGTTCACATCTTGCTTATTCTGGGAAACATTAAGGTAGCACTGGGTATCAACACAGATTGGACAAATTTGAACTCCAACAAGGATAACACACCTTGTGGTGAACTTCTAGAAAATTCCACATTATCAGGGCTTTGCAGTGTTCTTCGATGCTAACTGAACAAAATATTATTGGCCTCCTGCAATTCACCTTGAACATACCTCTCCATGTGTTTACTTTAGTTGTTTTCTTATTGCAATATACCCCAACTAAACAATGTACAGAGCAAGGCACCTATTAACTTAATCCCATATGTTAAGGAAAAACTTGAACAGTCAGATATTGATGGTTGGATGGGCAAGGGGTAGGCCACGTAGGAAAACCAAGGCCTGGGATTGCATCACTCTAACATTTATACATCAGAAATTCATTAGTCAGTTGACATATCCTATCAGAGAAATCACCATCTTCAAACTATAATACAACCATAATCAAGTGGGTATTTCTATAAACTGTTTGAATATAGGGTGCCAGTATGAGATATGTGTCACAGAATACTGCAATTCAGTAGAGAGACACATATTTGGACTCATTCCAAGTCTGCTTACTAGTCAAATTGAAGCGGTTAACACAAAACCTTTATTTCTAGTACTTCTCTGTCATTTGTGAATTTGGAAGACAGATTTCAATCATTAGCTACCTGGGAAGACATTGACTGGCTACTGTCATCAATGGCCGGGTTCGACCCTTTTGGACTTCATAGTCCTTGATGCATTGCAGCATTAACTCTGCAACCCATCCAAAATGGCCACCGACACAGAACTGTGGCGGTCTAGCCTTTGCGTGCACTCGCCAGCTTCCTAGAAAACCGGCAAGCCCCCGCAGCTCCGTGTGTCTCAACTTTACCCCTACGAGTTACTAGACGTGTTTGAGTTCGCTCCCTGTGTATCGTGCATTCTATTTCCTTCTCTCCTGAAACCCCCCCTTAATATTCCTTACCTTTCGTTATCCTCCTTCCTAGATTAATCGCCATTGGCCCTGGATATTCGAACGCTACCGGCTTGCAGCCGGCTTCCACGCTGGAACCCGAGGACTTGCGTTCCAGCTTATACAAGTCACGGTCGGTGAAGATGAAAGAAGCCACGTCCCGGAAGAACGCCAACAAGGATAAAAAGGTGCAAAAGAAGGGAGCATCTGACAGATTTAGACGCCCAGAACCTGATACGGAAACTGATATGGAAACGGCAGTCCAAGACCTCATGAAAGGCATGCAAGAATTAACTACCGAAGTTCATCTTAAGGCCGAAAATGCAGCTTTAGAACAGCTGGTCCTATCGAGGAATTCCGCAGTCAAGGAAAGCGTTCTGCTTGGCGGAGTTGTGGATAAGTATGATGGCTCTTCTAGGTCCCTACATTCCTTCTTTGATTCATGCTTAGTGCACTTCACTTTCAAACCCTACTATTTTTCAACACCACGAGCAAAGGTTGGATTCATGATTTCCCACTTAACGGGTAATGCATTAACCTGGGCTACTCCCTTGGTTAATTCTGGAGATCAGCTTTTGGATGACTACGAAGGATTTGTGGATGCCCTTAAAGCCATGTTCGATCGACCTGAGCTCGTCTACAGCGCACAAGAAAGACTTCTTGAATTTAAACAAGGGAGTGAGGACATGCTTTCTTATGTCACTCGCTTCAAGCAGCTAGCCAAAGAAGCAGATTGGTCGCAAGAAGCCAGTTTCACTCTCTTCAGAAGAGGTCTAAACGATGAAGTTAAGGATGAGCTAGCCAGAATGGCTCGTCCAGCAACCTTTCAGACCCTTATGGATCTTTCCTTTCAGATAGATTTCAGGATCCAGGAGAGAAAGACTGAAAAAAGAAGGGTGAAAACCTCCCCAAAGACAACTACGGATTACTTAACTACTAAAGAGACAGTTGCTCCACGAACCCCTGATCCGGAATCCATGCAACTAGGTGCCTTTAGGGGCCCAATTTCTCCACAAGAAAGGCTCAGCAGAATCGATACTGGTCTCTGCATGTACTGTGCCTCTGACAAACTTTTGGTCAGAGAATGTCCTATAGCACCACCCAGGCATTTGGGAAACGCCAGCTCCCAATCCTAAATGGAGCACAGCTTCGGGAGAGAGATGCCTGCTCCGCATCCATTCCTTCCTTGAATACTCCTGGACAGAACACCTTAGTACTTCTACAATCTGTACTGATATCTACGGAGAATGAATCCTTTCCCATCCTGGCTCTCGTGGACTGTGGTGCCATGGGGATTTTCATTGATCATGAATGGGCCACCGCTCATGGGATTCCGAGAGAGCTCAAAGAAGTGATTCAACCTGTGCAAGGAATCGACCTTTGTCTTCAGGTCCTATTACTCCCCAAACAAAGGAACTACAATTATCAATAAACAACCATCAGGAAAGAATATGGTTCGACATAATAAAGGCTGCCCACTATCCCATGGTACTAGGCATGCCCTGGTTACAGAAGCACAACCCTTACATCAATTGAACAGCAGGTACCTTGTTCCTTGGCTCTGTTAGGGAAAATTCTCTGTTTAGGCTGAATTTCTTAACCTAGTGAGTCCCCCAGCAGCTTTGCTGGATTTCTGGAGTTTGTTTTTTTCCATCCTGCCAAGAGTGAGACTCTTTTTCTCCCACTCTTGGACATGAATGGGTGTAATTCCTTTAAATGTCAATGTGTTCGATGGGCTATGGGGTCTTTTACTCCATAGGGTCTCATATGTTTTTCTATGTGTGTTACACCGCACCCTCTGTGTCGTAACACTGGGGCATCCTACCGGACCTCCATCATAGACTCCATACCCGGGGACTGACTACCGTCTCCCCGGGCATGTAAAGTCACCATTGGCTTTACTAGACCTAAATTTACTAACAGAACTAGTACAAACCATACTATCGTGAACGTACTAGTAGGGGTAATTGGATTACTCCTGGATCTTTTATTCGAGGGGGCACTGTCCCGTCCCCCCTCGTCGAGTTTTGGCTGGTGGCAGTGGAAACTACTTGTTATATTCGACCCCGAATATAACCCTATGGGATTCGTCCCATTGTTGGAGAGTAATACCTTTTCTTGTTAATCTCTAACATACCACTGGTTTACTTATCTTAAATAAGTCTATCGGGTGGTATTTTCTGCCAGAACTCGGTTTTTAAAATGGCGTCTGTGTTCGTCTCTTTGACTCCTAAACCAAAGGTTGAGCCCTTTGTTCCACTTTTGGCGGGCCTCTACACAGAGGCCCTCCAAAGTGGTGCCATTCTGTCTGGATTATCACAGGGGTGTGGGAGGGGGTTCAGGCACCCTGGACTGAGTTGCCTTGCCAACTCCAGTCACACTCTAGTGTGATTAGCCCAAGTGGGGAGCCACCCCGCTCACCACTTAGCGTGTTTTGATTGACAGCTAGGCTGAATGAATGGGGGTTTTCTGCATAAAAGCAGGGCTTTTGGGACTGGATCTTCAGAAGTCGCCACAGGACCTAAGAATCCGACGAGGGTAAAGCTGAGCCGACCTGCAACGACGACACCTCACGTGGAGCCCTGCTGAACTGACTCACCACTTCCCAACGACAGAGGAGATCTCCCCGCCGGAGAGTCTCTTCCCCTGACTGGTGGGAACAACCAGTCCCCTTTGCTTTTTCTTCGCTTCAGGACGCAGTGGTCGAATTGCCCGTGCAGAGCACAAATCATTAACTCAGTGGCATATCGACTTCAGCTCCCAGACTCCTGGAAAATAATTAATCCGGTCTTTCACACCTCCTTATTGAAGCCCTATGTACAATCCAATCAGATGGTTCCTAGACCTAATCCTGTGCTCATCAATGATCAGGTCGAATTTGAGATCTCCAGGATTTGTGATTCCAGGTATAGACGAGGTCAATTACAATACTTGGTGGAGTGGAAAGGATATCCCCCTAATGAGCGTACATGGGAACCAGTTACTAACATGAATGCTCCTCGTCTACTGCAAAGGTTTCATCGAATACACCCAGGCAAACTAGGCAGGTCCGGGCTCAGGAGGAGGCATGCTGTCATGAATGGCTTGGTGCAACCCTTTTGGACTTCATGGTCCTTGATGCATCACGGCATTAACTCTGCAACCCATCCAAAATGGCCACCGACACAGAACTGTGGCGGTCTAGCCTTTGTGTGCACTCGCCAGCTTCCTAGAAAACAGGCACGCCCCCGCGGCTCCGCACGTCTCAACTCTACCCCTACGAGTTACTAGACATGTTCTAGTTTGTTCCCTATGTATCATGCATTCTATTTCCTTCTCTCCTGAACCCCCCCTTACTATTCAACGACTGGTCATCCCTACAAAAAGACTGAGAAATAAAGTCATGAACTTCTGTCATTCAGGACATCGAGGTATCACTACTACCCTTCAAGAGGAGAGGTTCTGTTTGGATTGGTTGAGAATGAAGAAGTGGGTGGCCATCCAAGTGCTGATTGTTTAGATATAAGCTCTCATTCCTAGTTTGTAGGTAAGTAACGGTCCTTAACGGCATGGCATAAATAGCGTGTCCGGGCAGTCATCAGTCCACTAATAGAAGACTATTACGACTTTGCAGGCACGAGCTTTACACCATGCCGGTAAGGTCATTACCGCCATGTCGTAAAAGCCACCTTAAATGCCCTTTGCGGCATCAAGCATAGCGCAGATAGCACTAGCGACAAGGTCCAAAGCGGCATTAGCGGTGACCGTAATTAGCGATGAACGCTAAAAACGGTCACCGCTAATAAGCGAAACCAGAAGTAGCGTCATCGCACAGGAACGGGAAGGAGCACGGCGGCCATCTTTAAAAACACAATCCATTGCTATCCTCACCACAGAGGACCCTTTGGACTCTGCTGTTGTCGTGAAAAGATCCTCCTATCACACTACTATGCCCAAGGCCCTAAAGAAGGGAGCTGCCCAACAGCAGAAAGAAATATTCAATGAAGATGAGCTGCAGATGCTGGATGACACACTGCAGGAGCATGCTGGGATAGTTTTCAGCAATAACATGAAGAGGGAGGCAAGACTGAAGAAAAAGGAGATCTGGGCACGGGTTGCTCAGAAGGTCAGTGCTGTTGGGAACACCCCACACCCCATCAAAAACTGTTGCAAGTGCTGGGACGACCTGCGACTGAGAAATCGAAACATTCTCTCAGTGAACCGGAACCAGGCAATGGGAATAGGAGGAGGTCCCAGCTCTCCAATCGTGCTCACCCCATGGAAGGACATCTGCGCCAGCATGATAGGAATGGAGGGGATAGAAGGTGTTGGCGAGATGGGGTGTGGCACCACAACATCGGGCGATGGAGGTGAGTGTCCTAAGAAAACATTGTAATGCCAAGTCTGATGAAAGTCAACCAATATGTCAGTCCAAAGAGTGAAGCCATGGTCCAACATACACACACTCCCAGCAAAGTAGGCAGACACATCACAGACACATGCAGATGCCTGCTGCAAGGCAATGCCATACCTGACACTTACCACACAAAGATGTAAATGGCATGAGTCACACAGCGTGCAGGCCCAAAATACTATGCATGTCAGATAGCATTGCTCTTGGCCAACATGAGTGACGCCGACGAATGCCTGCATAACCCACCCATGTATCAAACAACGTGCTCATCCAAACACAAATGCGTATTACCCCCATTTTTGTGGATGATGAATTGTCCAAATGTCTGTATGATGCCTCTCAGAACATCACTCATGCCTTCCCTCTCTTCGACCGTCACAGGCTCTGATCATGACAGCGATGGGCAGGATGCAATCCCTGCACAGATCACACCCCGGAAGAGGTCCTGGGAAGACGACAATGGCCCTTCGACCTCGAGGGGACAACCCAGGAGCCGCCGTGCACCAACAGGCAAGATACCCCAGGTAGCCATTACACTGGTGCCACCAAAGCCCGCAGAGGGAGAAGCACCACCACCTCCACCATCCATTGGCCATCCGGAGGAATCAGGCGAGGCACCACATTCAGAGGAGTCCAGTTTGGCTGTGGAGGTGGTCAGGAGCAGATGGAAGGGCACTTCATTCCCATTTTGACGAGTAGCAAGTCTGAGCAGGCAGAGCAGGACAGCCAGGGACCAACAACATCCACAGGTGCACCCGCAGGGCCGAAGTGGTCGGAACAGCTTTCTTCCCTTGTGCAGCAATTTGTCGAGGACAGCGGACTGGCCAGACTGGAGTGGCGTGAGAACGTTGACCTCTCTAGCGGGTCCAACACAGATAACTCTGCCTCCATGGTCAAATCGTTTGCAGACAACACCAGCAGCCCCAGCGAGGAGGTCTCGGCCCTCCGCCAGGTCTTACGCTGTATAGCGGATGCCATGGCGGCAGGGCATCCCGCTGCCCAATCCCAGTAGGCGGCCACACCGTCATCCTCCAGTTCGACGCAAACAAGCCCGCTCCGCAGGTCGGCACATACCCTGCGCCACCAAGACATGCTGCCACCTGGACCAGGGAGTGCCAATTGACAGTTAGGGCAGCCTCATGGAGGCATTGGACACCAGATGAGACATGTGTGGGGAGTTGTGGGGGGAGGGTGAGGGGGGGAGGGTGTGGGGGAGTTGTGGGGGGAGTGTTAGGGGCTGAGGGTGTGTAGGGGAGTGTGTGGGGAGGGGGAGGGGGGAGGGTGTGTGGGGGAGTTGTGGGGGGAGCGGGAGGGGGATGAGGGTGGTAGAGGGTTTTTGCACTTTCGTTAACATTGTTATATTTAAAATGCCCGTTGTGTGAAAAGCAAGACCTGAGTGGACATTCACATTGCGCATGTGTCATTTATTCATATACAGTGCATAGTGTCCATGTACCCCCACACCCAATGCCCTCTGTCCAACTATCATGTCATCCTCTGCTGCCATGTCAGAAATATTGTGCAATCACTGACTGGCGCACAGCACGTCCCTCCTGTGCATCGGCACCGCGATGATGTCCGGTCACATCTTCTTCATCTACTTCATCATCACCAGGTAGTAGCAGTTCAATGTCAGGTGGCAGGGGCACATTCCGGCGGATACACATATTGTGCAGCATGACACATGCCACGATGATCTTGGCCACCTTCTCATGCCTGTAGAGGAGGGCCCACCCGACCGGCTGAAGCAGCGAAATCATGCCTTCAACAGGCCAAAGGTCTGCTCGATGACCACACAGGTACGGGTATGGAAACGATTGTAGTCCTCCTTGTGCCTGTTCTGTGGGTTTCAGATAGAGGTGAGGAGCCACAGCTTAAAGGAATAGCCACTATCACCTGCATGAGAGGCAATAAAAGGTAAATGTTAGTCGATTCATGATGGACAGGTGTACTAGTCATACATGCCTGCAGATTATCGTTGCCCACATGCACATGTCCCTGGATGTATTTACGCTATTTTCTGTCGCTCAATGTGTCCTGTGCCATGGACTAATGGTGTGGGTTGCATCTTCAAGATGATACATGGTGTTTATTGACGTCTTGTTGCGCATCCACCGTGTACGCATACAGCTGTGTTAGTGTCAAATTAGTGAGGTGTTGTGTTCTGTGAGATTTACTTAGAGGGAGCGTTGGCAGTAGTCTGTGCAATATTGGGCAATCAGCACTGATCATTCCCATGGTGACATGCAGCACTCCTGTGGGTGTGGCGGCCCTGTGACAGACAGTGGATTCCTAGTTGGTTCAGTTTGATGCATTCACAGGGATTCTTGTACTGTGTGGCGATATTCTGGAGACAGCAACATAGTGCATATGCACTGCAAGGTGCTGGATGGCGTTACAGAGGGTGACGGCCTCTGATGAGTGGTGCACGTGTTGTGGGATGTGGGGTGGTTTCCTGTTAGTCATGTAGTGTTAAGTGTCAACCTTACTTCATTCATATGGTATTTGGGTGGTATGTACTGTTGTGATACTTTGGGGCACAGTGTTCGGTGATGTGCACATTGTGCAGTCACATCAACATTGACAACATGGTGGTATGTGCATCTCTCCCCCCATTTCAATGCCATGTGCCAGTACTGCAACTTACAGAGCAGCCAGGCATGTCGTCCAGCATGTCGCTCCATGAAGCGTGGTAGCGTGGAGTTGCACAGGACCTTTGAGTCATGAGTTGATCCGGGATATCGGGCACAACAATGTGTGATGATCTTGATTTCGTTGCATGCCATCTGTGCATTGATGAGTGGTATTGCTTGCAGTTGCCGTACACCACCTCCATGGCACGTGGGACCACCAACTCCACGTGGATGCAGTCGAGGGCACCTTCACAATTTGACATGCCTGCCAGTGCATGGAAGCCAACTTTTGTATCAAATACCTCCTGGGGAGTCCGTGGTAGGGCTATGTAGTCTCTTGTGTGCTTGAGGAGGGCATCCAGCACTTGGTTCAGTATCCGAGAAAATAAGGGTTGTGATATTCCATGCATGTGCCCCACTGTGTGCTGGTAGGTGCCTGTGGCAAAGAAGTGGAGCACAGACACTACCTTCAGTAAAGGGGGGATGGTGGTGCGTATTTCAATGAGGCTCATTATGTCGTTGTGTATCAGGTCCACAATGGTACAGGGTGTGGATCTGCTCAGGGGTTAGGTTGAAAGGACTGGCTCTGATGGGAGGGATTGGGGGCTGCCAGCGTGGTAACAGTGGCTGCACTGGTTGGGCATGCTGGGCCTGTCTCACCCTCCTTCTCCTCCTGCATCTCCTCTGTGGTGCCGGCTGTTGTTGTTGATGTTGTGGCAATGCAAGCATGTCCTCCAGCTCCAGTAATGCTAATACTATTGGAATCATTTTGGTGTGGGAGGGGGTGTGGTGTGTGGGTGTGCTCCTTTTGTACTGGGCCAGACTCCATTGCCTCCACTTGTGCTGATTGTGTGCACCTGTGGCAGTTGGGAACACTGCTCAGGGCATTTTACGGTTGGTCTGCGATGCCGGTTTTTACGGCATGCTGGTAACCACTTTTTCTGCCTTCATGATGCCGTTATTTGCATGTCCGCTTCACTTGTGATCTACACCAGTTTACGGCATCCCGCTATTGCCAGCATGATGGCCCGTGTGCCTGCGCCCATGCCTATAGCGGTCAAGCTGGTCAGAATAGCCCGTAGCGGTAATCGACGCCGGTAATCCTTTACCAGCATCATTGTTCCCTTAGAACCAACCTCGGAATGACCCCCATAGTCTTTTAGGTTTTGGGGATGACAGGTCGAGGAGATTTGAAAGTATATTTGTTTGTAAAATGCATGTTGTACTTTACTTGCCAAGGGTCTGTCGGCGGGAGTCAACATATAGGTTGAAGAGTAGGGAAGATTGGGAGGCTTACTTTGGACCCCAGGTCTTGAATAGTGTGAGGTCAAATTGGTAGGTGGGGAGAGACAAAGTGTGTCCTTTTAGTGAGGTTGCTTGAGGTGAGAGGCAATTCCTCCTGTTTTGAGTGTGTGATTTAGTTTTAAAATACAAACTTTTCACACACTTCACAGAACAATCAACAAAAAAGCCCATCAAGAATACAAATGGTGCAACTTTGTTGCATCAACAGTCTTTTTTTCTGATGGGTTTTTACTGAATTCTCTTTTGTCAATTAAACTCATTGATAAGTATATGGGGTTGTGGGTAAGGGTATATAAGGGATGGGGGTAGGGAACAGTGTTTATTTATGTATTGGATATGTGTAAAGCGCGTATACAGTGCCACAAGACAAAATGGGGGGGGGCAAGGGAAAAAGATAATGATAACGGTCCTGCTAGGCCTTGTGACATTCTGATTGGGCAAGTACAGTAACAAGAAGTGCGAGGGAGAGCCAGTCTGTGTGAAATGCAAAGTGCTAGTGTGGGAAGGGAAAAGAAGTGAAGGTTAAAGTGGAGAGAGTGCAAGTGAAAAGGGGTGTAGGAGGGGAGGAGAGGGCCACCGGATCTAGGCTAGGTGAGTGCTATGGGGAGGTCAGGACAGCAAGTGTGAGGGAATTGCATGGGGAGCAGGGGTTGAGGGATGGTGTGGACTGGGTGGGGGGGCCTGGCGCCCTGTGAAACTCAGAGGGAACCAGGCAGACAGTCACTGCTGTAGACAGGGGTGTTAGCAGGGGAGGAGGAGGGGGACATAAGAATAGAAAAGGAGTGTCTGAGGAGCTTCCTGAACTTGAGTAGATCTGACTCAAGCCTCAAGTCTGAGAGGGGCTGGGCGACCATTCCTGAAGGATGAGAGAGAGCTACCACCCCCTGACGCCCCCTCCACTCTCTGCTTGGAGAAGCGTCTGATCTGCAGGGAGTTGGAGACAGAAGACTGAAGGGCTCTAGCAGGGAAGTAGTTAGGGAGGGAGAGTTGTATGTAGCGGTGTCGCAGGTCCCAGAAAGCCTTGTGGATGATGCAAAGGGTCTTTTAAAAGAGTAATAATAATAATTTAGCATTTATATAGCGCTACGAACCCCCACAGTGTGTGGTGCTCATTTATCGACCTCAGAAGAACGAAAGGCTGAGTTTGGCCCTGCCGAGATTCAAACCTGCGCCAACAGGCTCTGTACAGGTGTCAAAGCAAGCGCTCTACTCGCTGTGCTATCAGACTGGCTGTAAAAGGGTAATGCAGGAGTTGGGGGGAACCCCCAAACTAAACAAAACATAACATTTCGATGAGTTTCTTAAAAGGTTCAGTAAAAAATCCATCACTAAACCACCAACATAGAACCATAAAAACATCTTCAGTAAGAAATAGTTAATCACTTATTGCGCAAAAATATCTGATCACATCAATTGTGAGACATTTCCAAATGTTAAACTAAATAAAATTGTTAAACTTCTTAAAATAGTGATACGATAATTCATGAATACAATAGGAAAAAACGTATAATTGTAAATCACCTTAACTAAAAGATAGTGAATCAGTTATTGCCCAAAACTAACACTGAAATATGGAATCATGGCAATAATTAAAGAAGTTTGTTGTCCCGCAAGGATATGCTTCCAAATTGCTAAGGTATTTAAAACGCTTACATCATGGACATATCGACTAAAATGTTGTACTCGCAGATACTGCAAAACCGGACACGCAACAACAAGAGTTGCTGGAGGGGCATAGACGTAGGGTCCATCCTCAGCAATGTTTGCCTTTCATCTCCTTTGCATGCAAAACCCTCATGCAGCTAATCACTGCTTGCCGTCACACACCAACATGTCTTTCATCACCTGTGTGGCAAAGTAACCATCACAATAACATTCAGAATAATTATGTATTTTTAATATATAATTTGCCAAAGCCCTGAACATGTTCATATACAGTCATTATTAACTATGTGAAATTGCATGCTCCACGTATTCATGTAATTGTTTGTGCAAAGTGACTGTACATACAAGTCGCGGCCAGAACAACCCCGACACACCCCTACGCCAAGTAAAAAAAGCCAGATACAGCTAGCTTTGCCTGCTCCTCGGGCTCAAACACTTGCACCCTTGAAATAGTGCATGGGCCCCCCCCACAACCAGGTCTGCACATCGGGGACACTTTGCAAGATCCCCCATAACTATTCCCAGCACCCCATCAACAACATCAGTGGGCGTGCGACCGCCTCTCATGGGCGGTCTCTCGGAACTCCCACATTTTCCCTTGTTCTTTTCCATTTTGCGAGTTCTGCCCCCACTCTGGTCGATGCGCAGGCCATACCCACACTCTGCGAGGTGTCTCCTGCAAGGCACTCGGCCACTCGCCTGCGTGAAGTCCCCACAAAGTACAAAAACGTGCAGCGCAGTCGATTCCATGAATCAACAAACGGGACTTCATGCACGGTTTAGTTCAACGGACATGCAGATCAGACACAGATCTCAGCAGCTAGTTCTGAACCCGCTGAGCTATCTTACCGGCTGTAACCAATAAACAGATCTCGCTATATGATTGTCAGGTAAACTATGTTAGTTCCGTTTGTACATTTCATCAGCTTACGTGACAAGTTTACTTGACTAGGAACACTCAGCTTTGAAAAGATAGCCAGAAAATCAATTTCTATAGAGAGCCTCAAAGACCTTGGAGGTAGAAATCCCATTACATCAAATGTTTGATGTTAACAGTTTAAATACTTTCATATTCATTGAGAGTAGCAGCGGTGTCATGGAGAAATCCTATCCGTGTTATATTTGGAGAACAGTTAACTCAATGAAATGTCTCTCCTGGTCCATGACTGAGTCTTCAAAGATGCCGACTCGATGCGCGCTGTGAGGGATTGCGCCTAACTGACTCTTAACAGCTGGGAGCAGACTTCATTGGTCTTGTCTTCATCAGATTGTGACCATAAAGTTTAAGAAAGTCACACAAGGCTTGTCTGATGATGCACTACAAAACAGTTAGGATCTGTGTATGTATGACTGCTGTGTTTAATGTACCTCGCAGTTTTGTTTTTATTTCAGCAACAACATTCAGCCCACTGCTTTTTGCCTATCATTCATGCTGCACAGCAATCTAAGTTACTTTCAGAGTGAGCCCATGACGATTTTTGTAATAAAATAAATGTAGCATTATTTTAGGGGGAATTTTTTCAAGAATATGTAACAGCTTTACATGTGGTCTGTAGTGTTTTGAAGGGGAAAGGTGACTCCAATAAATAAATAAATGGTAGAAAAAAGTTTTTTAATCTTAAAAACTTAGCATTGCAGGTTATTGTTCTTCTCGTTCAACTTTTTACAAACTAATACATTAATTAAAATAGGGGCATGTTTGTGTGTGTCCGATGAAAAAAGAACATGAACAAGCATTTAAAAAGCCATTGTTACTGTGAATCCTTTACAAAACTCAAGCAAATAAATCAAAATAATATTTATTTATGTATTATTAGCACCTGGTGCTACGGGCGCAAGCAATCAAGTTCCTTGGTTAATGGGCTGATACTGTCGATCTCAGCCCGCATTCCATGCAACCTGATGGCTGTTTCCCCTGCCCCGAACAGCACTACCATATTCGCCTGACCCACCCACCCTTCTCCATCCTTTTTTGATCTCATCCCAGCCCCCGTCCAAAGCCCCACTTAATTAATTGTGGTGGGAGTGCCGGCCTCCACCGCTGCAGCTTCCCTCCATCTTGATTTTCTGGTGCCATGGAAATGGAAGAGGGGCTCTGTATGGAACCCCGCCCTTCACAACCATGGCATCCATCTTGTCACAGTATTTTCATTAAAAGAACGGAACGCTGTGCGCATCCATTCTTTAAATACACATACTATTTTTATAACACCACAGGTTACCGCTTTGGTACCCCAGGGTGCTTATAGCATTAGCAACCCATTCCGCAGGCTTTACCAGGGGTAACATCCCAGTGTCCTCCTTTAACTCAGGCTGCCAGGCCCTTATTTCCACCATCCCCCAGTATAGTCCATGGAACAGGTTGTTAAGGCTATAATATTTATATACATGAAGGAACAATGCTCTTTTGATCAAAAAAGAATGTGCACTTGATTAGGAATCCAATTTGACGGGAAACAGTGTGATTCTTCCAATGGGGTTAGCTTGAGTGACATTCTGACCAGGTTGTGGAGGGGAGTAAATGAAAAAGTCGCCAGTATCAACACATGGGTGGGCAGCATAGATTAAAGACAATCAACAATAGACATGTGTATATCTCGTGTATCTTTCTGACTTAGACCATCAGGCGTTTTATGAAAGAAGATATCCTTCAATAGCTGAAATGGCTGGATTTCAGAGAGCTATTTTGACATTGTCAGTCACAATGATATTTTGCACAGCATTGAAATCTAAAAGAAACAAGTATTCACAGAGCCTGCCACTCCCCCAGCCTAGAAGCAGGATGCTAAACCAGGGACGTCATTTCATCAAAATGCCAGGGGTAGCGGAAGTGAAATCACATGACCCTTGACCCCCTGATGACATCACAGGAAGTGATGTCATTTGACCCCACCCCAAAGTGATATTGCGGGAAGCGGTGGAACACAACCTTTCACCCGTTGACAAAACAGGAAGTGGCATCACATAGCATTGTACACTAGGAAAAATATGGTTACGATATCACTATATCACTGTGATGTACATTTCATACCTGAATGGATCGCCATATGTATCGTTAAGATCAGTGTATATAGGCCCATATTACCAAATTACTATGAATGCAAGCAGACGTCCATGACCAAATGATAATGATGTGTATATAACACTTACGCTTAAGCGCTTTACATAGAAGACATATACACCCACTGTCACTCAACCTGTGTTGGTACTCATTTATCGACCTCAGAAGGATGAAAGGCTGAGTTGAGGCGTTTGAGAACAGACTAAATCAGTGACTCAACCCCTGAAGCGTGCCTGAAATAAACCTTTGAGTCTAGCAATTATTGCATAGAATTCCAGAAAGACACATTTTTTGCCATTCCTATTCTTTCTTATTTAGGTTCAGTGCTGAAAGTAACTTGTGGCCCTCATTTTATTTTTCTTCTTTTTTTAAGGGGCCTGAACAAGAAAGCCCGCCACTCCAGAATTAAAGAGCGACATGGTGCTGGCCACAGGCCAGGAACTTTGCATTGCAAAAAAAAAAAAATGTTTCTTTTTTTATTTTTTTTTTTAGAGATTTCATGGGAGAACACAGAGGTCGCAAGGGAGACCTCAGAGGTCACAAGGGAGACCTCAGAGGTTGCACTTGCGACCTCTGGCGACCCCCAAATGACGTCCCTGTGCTAAACTCACCTCCTGAGCTAACTACCATCCTATCAAAATGATTGAACAAGCTCTTACGAAACAACTTTTAGGTTACAGTGCAAGCAATGTCATCTTCCATGAACAAGCAATGCAGTGAAAGTGATATACTACTGAATAGCAGCCAGCCTTGAAACTAGCCTGCTTGTGTTTTGAAAGACTACTGCCCTGGAGGAGTATACAGATAAGCAGTGGCCAAACCACCTACTCAGTACTCACACTTCTACAAACCAACAGTTATCCTGATTATACACATTGAACCACCACAGATAAGAGATAGATATACCTCCTTTGCCTTTTGTGGTGATGTGGGCCAATAGCAGGCAATCCTCTTAAGAGGGTTGCTAATGTGAAACAGTAGCAACACACAAAGTAATAGACCACAGTGCAAAATAAAGGAATGTCCAGTCTAGGGTCTATACAATTGGATGAACTTTAACTAAACACCCCAATTTGCAATAAAACTGTACTAGAAAACGCAAAATAAAAACTGTAAATCAAGAGAGAGGAATGTGAATGTAATTGGTGCAATCATTCTGGATACTTATATGGGAGAAAAAGGCAATCCATCGATATGATGTTGTCTAACAGGATGCCTGTGGTAAAAAGGTGAAAAGGAGGCTTAACCAGTCTCTAGTGTCCCAACAAATGGACCTAATGGGGCTGGGGCTTTCCAACAGTTCTGTGACCATTTCTTTGCAGATTAACAAAGTTGAAGCAAGCTTCTAAACCGTGTGCAATTGGGTAGAACCAGGTTCAGGAGCGGCAAGTCATGGGGATCCAGACGGGGAACAGACATTAAGTCAAGCTCAAGCTGAAGCTTGCTACAGCTCAATGCAGAGTTTGAAGGATGCAGGTTGATGAGGCTATCAGTCCCACATTGGAGATTGAGGAAGCGTCAATGATAAAGATGCTGATGCTCTGAGACATGGCAGTGCATAGGCTCTCGCAGCGTTGAGCTTCTTGTTTGGGCTGGGGCAATAGACATGCTCTGCTGGCACAGTGCGATGCTGAATTAGTTTGATGAGTAGCAGTTTATAGAGGTTTGAGGAAGTGCCAAAGTCAGCACCACAGCTCCTGTTGGGTCAAATGCATTTGAATATGGTTGACGTTGACTTGACAAAGGTTTGACATGGTAGAATGCAAGAAAAAGCTACTTTGCTTCTTCTAGCATTTTGAGCCCCAATCAAGGTGTTCAGGGGCAAAATTAGTCTTTGCCCTTAAATTCACAAACTGGGGGAGGCTGGCTAATAGCTGCAGGAGTCCTTCACCTCCTGTGAGGTTCTGGGTACCAGAGTATCCAACAGGAGGCAGATCTTGCAGCTAATTTCTGATAAACGTATACATGTAGTGTCTCACACTAAGAAAATAAAATAATGGTCACTCATTCCATCAGTAACTGACTCAATTTACAATAGTAAATGCAGCAAAAAAAACATATTCATTGAATATAAAACAAATGAATCAGTGTGTTTTCAAATGTCACACACATATATCATTAATTTTGACAGAAATTAATTTCTAGACAAAAACAAACATTTTACATTTGATTTGTGTTGTGCAACCAATTTAAAGTCAAAAGGAGGCTTTCAACAAAAAAGGCAGGCCTCATTCAGCAGACAAACAATAATAATTCACTTGAAGAAAATATCTTCAAAATGCAAAGCAGTTTTACATGAAATGTCCAATTGTGAATGATTTAGATTGCTGGCACTTCAAAATTGCTATCTATCACAAAAATAAGGAGTAAGATGATACATTTTATCTACTCACACTCCTTCTCCTTAACTGAGACCCTCTGATAGATTTCCAGCACTTCACATCTTGAAAAAATAGGCTGCGTGCAACACTTTAACTTTCAAACAACATTTTTTGTTTATTCAAAATCTTCGAGTAAAACATAAAACACTACCCTCACCTAACACAGTGTAATTGCTAACACTAAAACCATAGTATCTAAAGCTTAGGCCTCACATTATACACATACCCAAGACACAAACGATATCGCATGAAAATACAAAAAAACCTAAATGTGTTGTTAAAAAACATATAATCCCTACATGTTTCTGTTCTTCAAAGCCCCTTTCGGGCGAACATTCTTCAGGGGATAACTTAAAACATCTACTATTCTCCTCAACACCGTGTTGAAAGGGTAGTTTCAGGCAAACAGAGCCTGGAAAGGAAAACACAGAGGACACTAATGAGTATCAAAAAAGAGGGGAATGCTACAAAAATGTAGATCTGAGATTGGCTCAAAACATGATGTCAACCTCACATGGGTCTAAAACCCTTTAGATTTACCTTAAACTGGTGAATCTCCAAAGCACGTCTGTAAATGACCAGTATGCTAATCTCTCGCCAATGAGAAACCAAAAACTTTACAGGGCGTCATGGTCCGCCGAGATATTGCAACACCTAAAGAAACAAACCAACTTTCAGAGACCATGTACTCTATAACAGCCAAAAATCACTGCAAGAGCTAAAGCTAAAGCATCTTTATGCCAGATGTAATAATTGCCTCCACACAAGTAGAGATGTCGACTGAAAGGAACACAGGAAGGTACTCCCTGATATCGCAAACAGGACCGGATCGCAAAAAATTCCACAGCAATTCACAGTACCAATCTGTAAGAACCAAAGAAAAACAACCTGTAACGCCACTGCAGATCAGGTGCACCACCTGCTTCCCTCATGCATTAGCGGAGCTGGGATGAATCATAATATATGACTAAATGGTAAGCCAACCACTATTCAGTCGTTTTTCAGTAGTGTGCCGTGTCTAAAAAGGGGTGGTAATAATAGGACACCACTCCATTCACAGGTCCCAAAGAGTGACATGCAGCATAAAAAACAGTATAAACCAGTGCTCTCATTCTGTGGCCTGACGATATCGTTGGTCCACTACATCAGTGCACTTTCGCTGAAGCTACATCAAAAAGTAACATGCAGCGTGAAAAGATGTGATAACCAAAAGTACACGTCCTTCTGACGTTAACATGCTTACCTTTAATAGAGCGTGCACAATTCCTACATGGAACAAGTTGCCGGCACAATTCCTACATGTAACAAGTTGCTGGCGTGCCGCGGAACAACAAATGGCCGTGACGAACCATCGGCAGTCTCCCAAGTATATATTTAACGAGCGTGGCAGCGCTGTGAGAGAGGCACTGACTCCCCCCATGGGAGTAAACACAGAAAAGGGACTCAGTAAGTCAAAAGGGAGTTAGTGAATGGAAAAAAGAGCGGCCATCACTGCACAGGTCGGTGTTGAGGAGGTTAATAGACTGCAGCCTGACTAATTAGATCAAGCAATGTATTCAGACTTTGAAACAGCATATAAAATGTTGAACTTTCAGAAGAATATTGTGTAAGCAAAAAAGCATATTAAGGACACAAAAAAAAAAAGCATACAGTGTCTTGCCATCATGGGAAACAAGTAGTTTGCTAAAGTTGCAGCACGCAACAAGCTATAATTGCAAAAGAGTTACAAAAATGCAGTAGTGGCAAACATACATGAAAATGCAATATTTCACAATGCCGTAACAGCTATGACACTAAATGTAAGCATTCACATATTCAATATTTAAATGCACAATATGACCATATAGTAGAATCAAAATTTGCTCTTTTATAATTGGCTGACCAAATGCCAATCAATGCTTTCATTAAGCCCCAAAACATTGCTTTGCAGTTTGAAAATAATTTTCGGCTCCAAATTCACAAGTCTTTGATCTGTCTCAATTTTACTATGAAAACAAAAGATATAAATGAAAAGGTCCAAGGATGCTAGGCTCAGAACAACACCTCCACATGTATTATCACACCCTGCATTGCTAAGGAAGGAATCACTCTTCAATAGTATGTTGTAGAGATAAATCTCATTTTTTTATATTAGAGTTGTGTGCAAAAAGACATAAATCCAACATTTAGAGAAATTAAGACATCAAAATGGATTGCTAAAACAGAACAATCAGACAAAAAAACAGAAAGATATTTACAACACACAGTGCCAAAAAAACATTTTTGGGACAATCTCCAAATTGTGTTTGTGCAACAAACCCGACTCCTATTAGGATTTGCCAAGAAATTCACATATTACAGTGTACATATTCAAGTCAACATTTGTGGAAAACACATAGAACAATGGTGGGTACACAAAATTATTTTTCTTGCGTAAACAGCATTAATGTGCTGTAGTTTTGGGGGGAGTAGTGCGTCTACACCAGGTGTTTCAGCCGTTTCTAGGTGGGCTAGGTGTGCCTCATCTTTAACACGGCCTTCATCAGGACGGAGTTCTGTGTAGATTGACGTCTGTGCTGCAGGGGAAGGAGACTACAGTCAGGGGGGTGTCTGAGCCAAAATTATTTAGTTTGAGTGAATCACGTGTGGTTGATGTAAAATCAAAAAGCTCATAGCTTACCTATGGGTTAATAGGCGCTACAAAAGAAATCTTTCGAACATGCACAAGTTAAATGGATAATGAAAGATTTTACAAACTGCAACACGAAGGGTGTCATATATGTAATACAATGCCCTTGCAAACTCCTCTACATAGGAAAAACCACACGTGCCATCAAAATGCGCATCTCTGAACATCGTTCCTGTATCAGGAACAAGGTAGCAGACAAGCCCCTAGTAGAGCATTTTATCAGTAAGAACCATATTGTTGTTATATGCTCTTTTGGAAGCAGCTCTAATCACTCTGGATGGATAGCCTTTGGCTAACAATTTCTGAGTCAGTGCATCCGCACTCTGTCTGAAATCCTCTTTCCTACTACTGTTACGTTTCAAACTTAGAAACTGTCCGAAAGGTAAATTGGTTTTCAGATGCTTAGCATGGTGACTGTTAAAATGCAGTAAAGAATATTTGTTAGTAGTCTTGTTATAGGGCCTAACTTGTAAAAGCCCATTGTGGTGAAAGATGGTAACATCCAAGAAATGGGTCTCAAGATTACATATTGACCCTGTCAATTACAAAAAATGATTTTGTTGGTTGAGCCAAATTACAAAACCGTCAGCCTCTTCCCTCGTGCCAACCCATATGATCAGTATGTCGTCTATATACCTCAACCACTTCCTCAAGTGATGGATATATGGATTTGTGGCTGGGTAGATCACCATTTTCTCAAAGTACTCAAAATAGAGGTTAGCTAGGTTAGGGGCCATGGCAGCACCCATGGCCGTGCCCTCAATTTGTTGGGAAAATGTCCCTTGGAATTGGAAAAAGTTTTGAGTAAGGGCAAACTCTGTACACCATAAAATGAAAGCATTGCTCACCAGATGTCCATCCTCTCTACTGAGCAAAATCTCTTCCACCATCTCTAGTGTGGCCCTTTGGGGTATCACCGTATAGAGGGATTGAATATCCAACCCTATCAGTAAGGAATGGCCCGGGACAAATTCTATATTCTCAATTTTGTTAATAGCATTGGTGGTGTCCCTCAAATAGCTTTTCATTTTCACAACAAAAGGTCGCAAATAAAAGTCTGCGAATTTGGACAAGGGTTCCAAAATGTAGTTGACCATAGAGACTATTGGGCGTCCTGGAGAATCAACAAGTCTCTTATGCACCTTGGGCAAGATGTAAAAGACTGGTACCCTACCTTGTTCTCTGGTCAGAAACTCATATTCTTGTTTACATATCATCTCAGAATCAAATGCTAAAGTCACTTTTTCTTTGATGATCTTCATAAGTCTGGCTGAAGAGTCACTAGTGAGTTTCAGATAGCTAACACCATCTGATAGAAGTCTCTCACATTCTTTAACATAGTCACTGCGATTCATTAGAACAATCGCTCCCCCTTTGTCTGCTTGTCAAATGATAAGGTTCTTATCTTTAGCTAACTTCAATGCAGATGCTCTTTGAAGTTTGCTCAAATTGGAATTGTGAGATTTCTCACAGGACTCTAACTTGCGAACTTGCGCCAGGACCTGTCTTTCAAAAACCGTTGACTCAGCGGTGTGAGAGTGGCTAGGCGCGCAAAAAGTAGACGCATTGCGCAGCCCACTACAATTGTTACTGTTATAGCCTTCATGTTCACTGAAATATTCATTAAGGCATACCTTATGCATTAATGAAAGGAACTCAGTTCTGAATTCAAAAGGGTCATGTGGTTTCGTAATGACAAAGCTTAGACCCTTATTCAGGGTATTTTCATCTTCAGGGGAGAGGGTATAGTTGGACAAATTGATCACCACTGATTCCTTGTCCGACTTTGTGTCCTGACCTGGTTGTCCCAATCCCCTCGGTTTGGACCCTGCCCTAAAAAGGCATCCTTTGTCTTTGTCTGCCTCTACCTCTATTACGGTTGGACTGGACATCAGGGCCATTGTGTCCTGTACTCTCTTCACTAGAACTGTAGGAAGTGTCTCTAAAATGTACACGTCTATTATTTTTAGGAGTAGAAAAAGTGTTACCAAATTTGTAACCCTCAGTGACATAGGGAAAAGACTTTTCATGGGCGAAATTGTTGAGATCTTTTTTCAACCTTTTCACCCTTTCTAGGGTGGTGTCATTTTTGAAATCCACTAGTCCTTTCAGATGCTGTTCCAGTTTCAATTTAAAAGCATCTAAATCTAGATCTTTTTTAATTTCTTCTTCCAGTTTGGTGATGTCTGTCTCTATTTGCTTAGAGACTTCTGTCGCTGTATCAATAATTAGAACCAACCAATCCCTTCCACACTTATTAGATATGTAGCTCCATTTCATTTTGACCTGTTCCTGACAAGTAGGAGGTGTATACGCTCTATTAAAGGTAAGCGTGTTAACGTCAGAAGGACGTGTACTTTTTGTTATCACATCTTTTCACGCTGCATGTCACTTTTTGATGTAGCTTCAGCGGAAGTGCACTGATGTAGTGGACCGACGATATCGTCAGGCCACAGAATGAGAGCACTGGTTTATACTGTTTTTTATGCTGCATGTCATTCTTTGGGACCTGTGAATGGAGTGGTGCCCTATTATTACCACCCCTTTTTAGACACGGCACACTACTGAAAAAGGACTGAAAAGTGGTTGGTTTACCATTTAGTCATATATTATTATTCATCCCAGCTCCGCTAATGCATGAGGGAAGAAGGTGGTGTACCTGATCTGCAGAGGCGTTACAGGTTGTTTTTCTTTGGTTCTTACAGATTGGTACTGGGAAATGCTGTGGAATTTTTTACGATCCGGTTCTGTTTGCAATATAAGGGAGTACCTTCCTGTGTTCCTTTCAGTCGACATCTCTACTTGGGCGGAGGTAATTATTACATCTGGCTGAAGATTCTATAGCTGTAGCTCTTGCAGTGATTTTTGGCTGTTATAGAGTACATGGTCTCTGAAAGTTGGTTTGTCTCAATATCTCGGCGGACTGTGACGCCCTGTGAAGTTTTTGGTTTCTCATTGGCGAGAGATTAGCATACTGGTCATTTACAGACGTGCTTTGGAGATTCACCAGTTTAAGGTAAATCTAAAGGGTTTTAGAGCCATGTGAGGTTGACATCATGTTTTGAGCCAATCTCAGATCTACATTTTTGTAGCATTCCCCTCCTTTTTGATACTCATTAGTGTCCTCTGTTTTTTCCTTTCCAGGCTCTGTTTGCCTGAAACTACCCTTTCAACACGGTGTTGAGGAGAATAGTGGATGTTTTAAGTTATCCCCTGAAGAATGTTCGCCCGAAAGAGGCTTTGAAGAACAGAAACATGTTGGGATTATATGTTTTTTAATGACAAATTTAGTTTTTATTGTATTTTCATGCAATATCGTTTGTGTCTTGGGTATGTGTATAATGTGTGGCATAAGTTTTAGATACTATGGTTTTAGTGTTAGTAATTACACTGTGTTAGATGAGGGTAGTGTTTTATGTTTTACTCGAAGATTTTGAATAAACAAAAAATGTTGTTTGAAAGTTAAAGTGTTGCACGCAGTCTATTTTTTCAAGACGTGCAGTGCCAGAAATCTATCAGAGGGTCTCAGTTAAGGAGAAGGGGTGTGAGTAGATAACATTTATCATCTTACTCCTTATTTTTGTGATATGTACTGTTTTCTCCTATTAGTGGAGTAGGAGGTGTATATTTGAATAGGAATTTGTTTGGTACCTATTTGAATATATAAACTTCAAAATTGCTGACACCTTTTGGATCAAAAATCCTTTATCAAGGTTGTTAAACTGCTAATTGCAGAAATCCAAAAGATATATACATCATCGCTAACTAGTCATTCCTTCCTTGAGTTTCATTAATAATGTTATTTAAAAAAAAGTCAACCAGCTGTTATCATATATAAATCACTAACTTTTCACATGGAAATTCCCATCACATAGGAAGTAGTCTAAAGTCAAGTATAGAACACGTGGGTCAAGCTTCACAAATTATTAAAATGATATACACCAATGTACACCACAAGAGGGATCCACTCGCCTGCATGCCATAGGAACAGGCTCTCCAAGATCTGCAAATGCCAAATTAAAAGTTAATCAGTTCTCCCTTCTAAATCCATACAAGTACTGCCCATACGCTTCCCTCCTCATCATACCTCTAGGGTCTAAGGTCTTAGCATCAAGCGGACTGCGGGGCAACATCAAGGGAAACCAGTCGGGTGCCCCGCCTCTGTAATAAAAGGAAGCATACACTATATCTATTCATTTCTTTGTCTGGGAAAGCAAGGACGTGCACGGCAACCATCTTGGAAAGGCTGGAGTCTCAGCAGAAAGCACCACAGTGATGCGGGTTCTGCCCCTATAGTACATTCGGACAATCATATAGTGGTTAAGCAGTTACCAAGTTAATATGTGAAAACCAACCAGTATCTGTATTAAAGTGATGAAGTCATCGTCCAGAGAAAAACGACATACTCCTAAGTGAACCCCCAATGCGCAATCATGCTGGGAAATCAACGTAAGGACAATCAAGCCCCAAAACAAAGCCATAGCTGTATTAACATGGATCTTCGATTACATTGCTGGGTCCCAGCGAGCACTGTCCAATGTGGACTGGTTTCCATTTCCCATGGCAAAGTCGAGGTTTCTGATAGGTGTTAACCTTCTTCCCTTCAGCAACATGTTAAGGATATGCATATCGCTGGGTGCCATCTATCTAGTTAAGTTTTTACTGCACTATTCACTATTGTAACAATGCACTCTTTGCATGTCTGTTGCTCAAATTGACTCAACCACCAACAACCGTGCAGAAGTATTGGGAGTAAGGACGAGGCTTGGAGGATCCTAGGAATAAGAAAAATACTTGTGACAAGTTGGTATCTAGTGATAAACCGGAGGCCATCATAAAACGGTTTGAGTGGGCAATACGTACGGAAATAAACCTTAAACTGCATGCAATAACACTTGCTCAATGTCACAGAGCACAGCACATTCCCTGAGGGTTGAGGGTATCACTAGAAACGATTTTCTGCAAAGAGAATCAACTTTTTGTTAAACGGTGGCAACAGATTGTGTCAAGTGTTCCATGGATTTAATTGTACTGACTATTGAAGATTAATTAAAGCAACACTCATCACAAGCTTGACCTCAAAACAAATAGCTGCCATTTTGGAAGACGCAAACACCAAATTGGATAAACATTAAAAGGAACTTGAGGTTAACAAGAGACATCCAGGACTATAGAACTGACATAGTCTACAGTTGACAGCAATACTACCAGAAACGGAATCCATGATCTCTGACGCTTCCAGCAGTGAGCAGGAGGCAGTTGTAAAGGCAGGTCTGGAAATCTTGGAGCTAGCCCATCAAATAAAGGCCACATCTACCACACCTACTAGCTCAGAATCCAGCAGACAGGTCTCTTTTTTAGAAGAAGACAGACTAGAATAGGGAAAAAGAAAAATCTTATTTGTCATCAGGGGTATGGCGGAATGGGTTTACCGGCACCGGTAAAGGTGCCGGTGCCGGAAAACCCATTCCGCCCTACCATGAGGTCTCCTCGCGGGACCCGCAATGGGCGCCTGGAAAAACCAGTCGTCCATACCGGGTCCCGCGAGGACACCAGGGAGCTAACAACGGGCCCTCATTAACGGGCCCGTTGTTAGCTCCATCCCCATTCCCATTGAGCCCTATGGGGGCTCGAATGGGAATGGGGATGGACCGGATCCGGGTTCCTCGGATGGGGAATTACCAGGTCCGCCAAGGTTGCAATGGCCCGGTAAGTCCTCATTTGAGGAACCTGGGCCCGGAATGCGGTAAGGAGGCAACCATGCCACTAAAAGCGGCATTGTTACCTGCAACCTCCTGATGAGGGCCAATATATCTACCTATCGGCTATAGGCATTTGAAAGAAAGGTACTCCAGAAGGGTCTATCATTTGTACCGCAGCATTGCAGAAATGTATTACATGAAAAAATTGACTTCTTTAGTTAAATGAGAAAACTTCAGTTTACGGTATGTTTTGACTCCCTAGAACAACAGAGTGAGAGTGACAAGGAACCTGAGTTTCTCGAGATGCCACCAAAAAGCACATTTTACCCTCCATTGCAGAACTCAATACTCAGTTCCTTTGAATAGCTGGTAGGAGATATTTTCAAAAAGATTTACTTTCAACAAAGTAAATATGGGAATTTCAATGCCAAGGAAAGACAAGTCTTAAGTGCTGTATTGGATGGGCATGTGTACTTGAATTAAGCATACAGGGAACTGAGATACAAAGAAACTAACCAGGAGATCCTGTATGACCCATAGAGAAAGTTTGATTTTCGATCAAAGATGTTTTGGATGAGGCAGAAAATAGAGAAGTTATATCGGAATGGACAAGAAGGTTTCTCGAGACAACAAACTCAGTGATACCTGTCTTTTATCCACTACCGAAGAGCCACAAAAGCCTTGTTAAGCCAGAGGGGCACCCAATCATAACTGCCATGGGCAGCCCTCTTGAACCACTGATGCAGTATTTGGATAGAGCTTTACAATCACTCATCCTGGACAGCCCTCCTTACATTAAGGACACCATGAATATCCGTAACATGTTTAATGATGTCCAATTCATCGCTGGTCGGGACATCATGTTAACCATAGATTTTGGGGGTAATTCATAGAATTCGGCGCACAACTGGTGCACGCGGCTGGTGCACAGAGTGCGCATGCAGCAGTATGCGCCAGCCGCGTGTGCCAAAACCCATTTCAGCGCACAGCGTTTCATTGATTTCAACATCCATCACCAGCCGTGGCGCAGCGCGGCGCAGCGACCCTGCAGCAGTGCCAGTAAGGCCCCCACCCCTGCCCCGTGTGCCAAAATCATCGCACAAATCCCCTACATGGCGCAAAGGACAGGGGACCAGCCTACAGCCCCCCCAAGCATGAAAATGCGTGGAAAACTCCCCGTGCAACCCTCAGAATACACGTAGCCCACTCGTGCCAGTGAAAACGCGTGGAAAACTCCCCGCGCACCCCTCGGAATACACATACCCAGCTCGCGCCAGCGATAACGCGTGGAAAAGTCCCTGCGCACCCCTTGGAATACACATACCCCGTTCGTGCTAGAGAAAATGCGTGGAAAAATGGAGTAACACAAGAGACAAGCTTCGCATTTACAGCTGAAATTCAGAAAAAGGAAGTATGATTCAGAGCTTATCGAGGGTAGGCTGCACAATCTCTTAGTGAATCCTTGTTGAAAGTGAAGCCACCAAAAACCAAACCGCCAATGATACATGTGACGCCCCACTAAACACAGAGTATGCAAATTAAGAAAATAGTCAAAAGACACTGCCTGATGTTGCACATGGATCCGGCTCTGGACAGATTGTTCCCTAATCCTCCCACTTTTGCCTATAGAAACAGCAATGGACTAAGGAACTCGCTAGTGAGAGCTGAAAAGTTAACCCCAAAGAGAACATAAACTAAATTTACAGGAACACAACCCTGCGGTTATTCTCAGCATTGTGATAAACTCATTAAGGGGAACACCATCACACATCCAAGCTCGGGGAAAAAACATCCACCTGAAACACTCGTGCACATGTAACTCCTTAAAAGTGATATGTGCTCTAAAATGCCAGTGTTGGTTCTTCTACGTGGACATCACCACGAGAAAAGCAGAGGCCCATTGGACCGAGCACAAGTCCAACATAAGAACAAAGAACCTTAAGTCCCCTGAGGCAATGCATTTTGTAGATGCTAGAGACACCATGGCCCAGATGAGTTGTACCATTTTAGAACGGGTTGATCTACCAAGGAGGGGAGGTGTCCTTATGAGAAGATTGTTGCAAAAAGAAATTGCATGGATTGAACGTTTGGACTCTATGACACCGAGGGGTATGAATTGCGACTTAGATCTGCCATGCTACCTGTAGGTTGGATGTCGGGTACCAATTTGATTTGATTTAACTTAATTTTACATTGGGAAATTATTGATGTTAACTTTGCCCCAATGGCACTATACGTGCAGCAGGGGAGTAATAACTACTAATAGTTACCAATGTTAGATCTTAGCGAATGCTTTATCGTGTCAAGAATGTGAGCAGGCTTGCCTGTGAAGGCGTGACTTAAATGTTAATAGACCCTGAACTGGGAACAATTTTGGCTGTTTGCGTAACAATAATTGTCTAAACTGCTGTGGATTGTTACTTGTATACCAACTTGGAGGTTGGTCACTGTCATTCTTGAGCTATTCCACACCTATTAGTGTGACAGCATGGAGTACATTACCCCCTCGCCTCCGAATACTATCCGGACTCCACCAACCCACACTACTCAACATAGTTGGGTCACCGCTGGACTCCACACACGCAGAGAGGCTACCCCATCGTTTCTGTCCACGGATCTGCTTCCAAGTGGACGTTAAGGTACAGAGACTAACTATCTTGGTAGGTTGGAGGGAGGACACGGGATGTCGGGTACCGACTAATGGGAGCACTATGGATAGAACAAGTCCACTTCTTTTCTATTTCACTGCTGACCAGGCAGCCACAGTAGAAAGTCTTGCATGATTAACCCACTGAATCAACCACTATAGTGGAGAGCTCCCTTTTCTTTCTTTAGTTTACCCTTTTCAATAATCTCAACACTAACCCTGACTTACCCAGCAGGATACCAGCCACAGAGGCTATCACTGCCATTTACACCCAATCTCAACATGGTTTCTTTCCTCACATAATTCTCCCATTCTTCATTTTTCTGCAGAACAATCTAGCCCTGATGAAGGCAGAAGATTTCACTGCTCTCTAATCCATATGTGATCAGCAACCGCCGAAACGCAAGAACTGTGAGGGGAGAGTGGGTGTCACTCCATCTACCCACACATCCTGACAACTTTTCTAATTTAGGATCCCCCACTGCGTTGGCAAACTTTGGAAAAAGATGATACACCTGAGAAGCAATATCAGGATTCCTTCTGTTTGCATTTATCTCTCCAGACTTTCCACTGGGAACACGAAGGAATCATAGTAGCACGATATAAAGTAGACCGTATTGATTTGTTCTTGAATTTGTGATAGAACAGGCAGATACACTCCTGTCCTATTTTTTGCTGCTACTGCTCACTATATGTTTCCCTTCCGTAAGTTCAGCCTATCATTCTTTCCTTTCTCTTTTCTGCATCTCTGTCTATTTCTTGACACCACCGCTTTGATTCAAATGCATTTATTCTGTGATTAGATAAAGTTTAGGTGTGTGCCACATTATAACAAATTGCTTTATGTGATTTGAGACTTATGTTGTTTTTCTCCTTTTGTTCCTTTGTTGACTGTTCCTTCATTATTTTATATATATTAAAAATATTTTTGTATGATACTTGCCTCTTTTTGGTACTTTACCCGTTTTGTCAAGAGGATTAGATTCAAACAAGATATCGTAGCATTCATTGCTTTAACATTGGGTTGACAAGGGGAGTTTTAGGAATCAATTAACCCCGTCGTTTTTTGAAAACCCATGGCACAGCGACACCCCTTTTTTTCATGATTTATAGCATGGAGTACATGGCCTTGTATTAACCTGATGTATGTGTACATGTCAGGGTCTCTGATGCATTGTAATACATTGTCTGCTTTCAATATTTTGCTGAAGCATTTATACACCGTATGTACTCAGAAGGTTCGAATAGATAGAAATCTGCACGTGTGACTGAGGGTGGATCCATGCATTATGCACCCTATTTGGACTTGGAGTGTTATCTTGATGGCTTCAGGGAATTTGACCGCCTACAGCGATATGCATATCTTTAAAATGTTGCTGAATGGAAAAAGTTTCCCAACTATCAGAACCTCGACTTTGCCATGGGAAATTGTATTGAGTCCATGTGGACCGTGATCGCTGGGACCCAGCAATCTAATCTAAGATGCATGTTAATACAACTTCGGCTATGTTTTGGGGATTGATTGTCCTTATGTTGTATAACCTGCATGATTGTGCATTGGGGGTTTATTTAGAAGCATGCCATGATGTTATTTTCTCTCTGGACGATGACGTCATGACTTTAATACAGATACTTGTTCGTTTTCACATATCATTAACTTGGTAAGTGTTTAACCACTATACGATTGTGCAAAATGTACGGGACAGAACTTGCTGAGAATACAGCCTTTCCAAGATGTCCACCACGCGCGAACAAGCTTTCCAAAATATAGAAATTAATGAATACAGTGTATCCTTCCTTACATTGGACGCGGGCACCCAACCAGTTTCGCCGTTCTGGTGCCCTGCAGTCTGCTTTATGTTAAGATCTTAGACCCTACAAGCATGATGAAGAGCGTAGTGTATGGGGAGTGATTGATGTATGTAGTTAGAAGGGAGAAATTATTAAATTTGAATTCGCTCGTTTCAGATCTTGAAGAGCGTGTGCCCACAGACGGAATGTGTAGCTAGAACTTTGTACAATATGCCGTGCCTTACGGTTTGGATTAGTGAATCCCTTTTGTGGTGTCTATTGGTGTATATCATTTTTATGATTCGTGGAGCCTGAGTAGCATGTTCAATACGTGACTTTAGTTCTACTACCTACGTGATGGGAATTTCCATCTGAAAGGTTAGTACTTTATTTGTGTTAACAGCTGGTTGAATTTTAAACATATTGGGGGTAATTCATAGAATTTAGTGCAGAATCAGCGCACACGGGCAGTGCAGAGAGGGAGCGTGCGCCAGCGTGCGCCAGCCGTGTGCGCCAAAACCCATTTCTTCAAACAGCGTATTCATGGATACTCACATCCATAACCAGGCGTGGTGCAGCGACCCTGCAGCTGCACCAGTTACGCCCCCAACCCCGCCCCATGCGCCAAAAATATTGCACAAATCCCCTAAATGGCGCAAAGGCCAGTGGACCAGCATACAGCACCCCAACCACAAAAATGCGCTAAAAACACCACTCAACCCTCACGCGACAGCCCAATCGCGTGTAAAACTCCCCACGCACCCCTCGGAATACGCGTACCCCGCTCGTGCCAGTGAAATCACGTGTAAAACTTCCTGCTCAGCCCTCGGAATATGCGTACCCCCCTCACGCCAGAGAAATTGCGTGTAAAACTCCCCGCGCACCCCTCAGAATATGCGTACCCGCTCGTGCCAGTGAAATCATGTGTAAAACTCCCCACGCACCCCTCGGAATATGCGTACCCGCTCGCGCCAGCAAAATCATGTGTAAAACTCCCTGTGCACACCTCGGAATACGCATACCATGCTCATGCTAGCGAAATCGTGTGTAAAACTCCCCGCGCACCCCTCGTATTATGCATACCCTGCTCACACCAGCAAAATCACGTGTAAAACTCCCAGCGCACCCCTCAGAATATACGTACCCCACTCACGGCAGCAAAATCGCATGTAAAACTCCCTGCACACCCTCGTATTATGCATACCCTGCTCACACCAGCAAAATCGCGTGTAAAACTCCCTGCGCACCCCTGGAATACGCGTACCCCACTCGCACCAGCAAAATCATGTCAAAAACTCCCTGCGCACCCCTCAGATTACAGGTACCCCGCTCGCGCCAGCGAAATCGCATGTAAAACTACCCGCTCACACCTGGAATACACGTGACCCTCTCGCGCCAGCCCAATCGCTTGTAATTCTCACTCCCGTACCCCCAGATTTACGCAGCAGTGTGGTGAGAAGCCACATGCACCACCTGCAGCCAGACCACGCCACAGGGGTCCACCCTACACCCCTCCCCATACCCCACAGGCAGCCCGTTCACCCCTCCCCATGCCACGAAGGCAGCCCATCTACCCTCCCCATGCCTGACAGGCAGCCCATCACCCTTCCCCATGCCCCACAGGCAGCCCATCCACCCTCCCCATCCTCCGCAGGCAGCCCATCCACCCTGACCATGCCCCTCAGGCAGCCCATCCACCCTCCCCATGCCCCACAGGCAGCGCATCCACCCTCCCCATGCCCTGCAGGCAGCCCATACACCCTGATCACGCCCCGTAGGCAGCCCATCTACCCTCCCCATGCCCCGCAGGCAGCCCATCTACCCTGACCATGTCCCGAAGGCAGCCCATCCACCCACCCCATGCCCTGCAGGCAGGCCACATGGCACCATGCACTTGGGAGTCCCGACTCATGTCCCCACCCACCCACCCCCCATTGACAGGCACCTGCCAGCAGGTCCCGTCTCTTGTTCCCCCACCCACCCCCCATTGACAGGCACCTGCCAGCAGGCCCCGACTCATGTCCCTTCCACCCACTCCCCATTGACGGGCACCTGCCAGCAGGCCCTGACTCATGTCCCCCCCATCCCCCAATTGACGGGCACCTGCCAGCAGGCCCCACTCATGTGCCCCCACCCCCCCATTGACAGGCACCTGCCAGCGGGCCCGATTCATGTCCTCCCCACACCCCCCATTGACAGGCACCTGCCAGCAGGCCCTGACTCATGTCCCCCCATGCCCCCCAATTGACAGGCACCTGCCAGCAGACCCTGACTCATGCCCCCCACCCACCCCCCCATTGACAGGCACCTGCCACCAGGCCCTGACTCATGACCCCCATACCCCCCCAATTGACAGGCACCTGACAGCAGGCCCCGACTCCTGCCCCCCCCAATTGACAGGCACCTGCCAGCAGGCACCTTACACAGGCCCCACCCCCAATTGATGGGCACCTGCTTGCAGGTCCTGACTCATGTCCCCCCAAACACCATGTCATAACTATACAGACCCATGGCCCTAATGGCAACCCAAATCCCACACAACCACCCCCCAGTACAAACACCCAATGATCCACTGCACCCACTCCCTAGTAAATTACCCATTCCAAGATAGTCTGAAAAGAACCAGCATGCCCATCAACAAATGTCCTACAGAGACACATAGTGGCCACATGACTGAGCCAATGCTCATGGAGACATGCACAAAATAAATCATAGTAGACCACACCAATAATGTCGAATTATGAAATGTATTAAAAAGTAAAACAAATGACAAAATGAAAATCACACATGCAAAGTCTAATCCAAGGAAAAAAACAAATCCAAAACATGAAAAAATATAAGTGGTCCATACCCAAAGTCCATAGAAAAAAATCATTAGTTGAAAAGCATTAAAAAAAACATGAATCCATGTGAACATCTAAAAAAGAAAGTATGTACATGTCTGAAAAATTGTAAACGAAAATCTGAAGGGTCCATTATCCCAAAACAAAAGGAAACCTAGCTAAAACCCTATCTAAAATACAACTATATACAAAAAGTCGAGCAAAAGCCATGAACTCCAAATCATAATAAAAACCAAATGAAACTTAAACCTAAATAACTATATACAAAGTAGGCGGGCAAGTCCGACGGCTGACTTATTGATGTCCCGAGCCAGGGCATCATTGAATTCCATGTCGATGGTCCAGAGGTGGGCCTGTTCCCTGGCCTCAAGGTCTCACAGGGATGCAGCCATGGCCTCCTCCAACTCCCTGCGAGTTGCTTCGAGGCACTCGACCCACCTCAAAGCCTGGTGCATGGAGTTCACCGCCCTGACAATTGTGAGCCGTGCACTCTCTGCCCGCCGCCACTCCGCACCTATTCGCTGACCCAACCACTGCCACACGGAAGACACTCCCAATCCTGGGTCCTCATGCCCACCGGCCGATGCCAGCCCCGATGATGTAGAGGGCCCCAAGTCCACATGCCTCCTATGCCGAGCCTGCCACCGCCTTTCTGCTGCCTGCCGCTGCCACCACGACTGCCTCCGGGTAGATGGCAACACCAGGGGGCGTTGTGCAGGTTCCCTGCTTGTATGTGCCTGCACACAGTCCATTGCCAGGGGTCCAGTTGCTGGGGTGACGACCTGTGCTGGAGCTCCGACTCTCGAATGTGGCAGCGATGGCATCTCCACCAGCCTGGCTACGTTGTTTGGGGCAGGTCCACACGGAGCCCTGGTGGCATCTGGGCCGGAAAACGGCACAGAGAATGACTGGCTTATTGTGTGCACAGAGGAGGAGAGGGCCGCAAGACAGAGCAACACATGGAGGAAACCCCCGACCATGAGCCCTCCCAACTGGGCCACGTTGGCACACATTTCTTTGTGATGACGTGCGTGGTCCCCCCAGGAAGCATGCACGTCATCACGAATGTCACGTGTGCGCAACACAACACCAATCAGGATGGACTCAATCCTGTCACAGGTCCCCACGTCGGCAGGTAGAGGAGTGCCAGATGACGTGGACCTCTTCCCTACCTGTGGACGGGCCTGGGGCGGGACATCCCTGCTGGTGCATGGTGATGCAGTCACAGTGTATGCACAGAGCCCTCCGCGGCAACCTGTGCTTCCTCCTGCCCCTGGACTGCACCACTTGCACCAGTGGTACCACCCCCACCACGCCCCATGTGAAGTTCTGAAGCAGCCTCCTCCTCCTCCGTACACACCACCAACCTGGATGGCTCTGCACCGTCTTCCGCCCTCACCAGCCCCTGTGGGGGCAGACCCGCCCCTTCCGCTGCAGCCGTAGTGACGGACGCAGCACCAATCCCCTCACTCCCGGATGATAGAATTTCCTGAGAGGGTGACTGGGCCTTGCGTCGCTGGCCGGTGGAGGCATCCCTGCTGTTTTCCTCCACAGCACCGTCTCCACCCCCTTCTTCACTCGCCGCTGTGTAAAGGGAGACATTGAACACGAGCATCAGGGTACTGTGAAATAGTCCCCGAGACACAAAGCAATAGCACATGAGTGGCACTGTCAAACGTCACTTCCATCATGTCCCCCACAACACATGGGTCAATGCAGGCAACACACATGCAGGAACAGGCATGGCACATGCAACAAACATTTGCATCCATGTCCAAGGCACCGTAGATTCATCCAATGGTGGGCTGAAACTCACATGCATCATGGGATTATGCTCATCACATGCACACACATCACCGGATACCCCCAGACACAGTATACCCCCAGACACAGTGGATACAAGGATGATTAGGCTGTATCAGTGAATCAACACATTTTCACAGATATGTGTCATGCATCCATGGCGTTTAACAGTCACTCACACACTACTCAGACACACGGACATGTATGCCATGCATGTCCATGACAGCAGCACCCATCTCTCACACCCCAAACATATCCAAGTACAGACACAGGCATGCATACATGTGTGCATACAGCATGCTGCTGCGCATGATGCATTGTGACACATACACATCTATGTGGGTCACGCATGACTGGACTCACATTCAGCACCATCATGTCCCTGCACGCACACATCCAAACATGACCCATGTCACACATACAGCCAAGTAGCTAACTACCACCACACTGCAACATGCACTGTTTTAAAAGGTGATGCATGGGCACTTACCGCTTGTCTCCAGACGGGCCTGCATCCTGAGGATCTGGTGGTTAAGCACTGGGCAAATGCGCTCAGGGACCCTCATCTGCTGGGTGCTAAGGTGACCCCCCCACTGCATCTGCAGCGTTCAAGAGGTGCCGGTCCTTCTTGAGGGTCCTGGACTTGTAGTCCTCCCAGTACTTCTGGACGTGTTTGATGTTGCGGCTTGCCACCCCCTCGGCGTTGATATTTATATTTTTTTTTATATTTTATATTTATATTTATATTTATATTTTATTTATTTCTATAGCGCACCAGGCCCAGGGGCAACCGGGCGCTTAACTTAGTTACAACAAGATGAAAGCATGACAAGGCAATGTGACAGAGTATTACAGGAGTATTACAGGAAGATTTACAAAATTTACAAAATATACATTCAAGCGAATATCGATAAGGCAGTGATTTACAGGATAGTTAATAAGGGATGCAGAGTAGGTCAAAGTGCAAGTAGGGCAGTAAACTGGTGTTAGCTGTCTTGGGCGGATAGCCAAGCTTTGGTAAGGTGTTTGAATTTCAGGAAGGAAGGTTCTGCTCTAAGGTCATTGGGGAGTGAGTTCCAAAGTTTGGCTGCCAGGATGGGGAAGCTGGTTCCACCTGATCTTTGGAGATTAAAACGCGGGATGACAAGGCAGTTGGCTTGGGCCGCTCTGCGAGGTCTGGTGGAATTGTGGAAAGAGAATCTGTTTGCCAGGTAGCGAGGGGCTTGGTTGTGGAGGCATTTGTGTGTGAGAGCCAGGGACTTCAAGGAGATGCGATGTGGGATAGAGAGCCAGTGCAGGTTGCGCCTGGTGTCAGATATATGCTGGCGCCTAGGAATGTTAAGGGCCGCTCTGATCGCATTGTTTTGGACAATTTGTAGCTTGTTTAAGTTGCGGAGATTAGTACCTAGATAGAGGGCATTACAGTAGTCGACCTTGGATAGTACGAGGGTCCTGGCCAAGGTTACGCAGTTGGCAGTGGTTAGGAACGGGCGACAGGCGGTGATGAGCTTGCAAGTATACGCTGCTGCAGATGAGACTGCGTTGGACTGTCTAGTCAAGGATAGGGTTGAGTCGATGTAAATCCCTAGGGTTTTCGTGTCCTTAGCAATAGGGATGGTGTTCCCATCAATGGTGAAAGACTTGAAAGCAGGGTCAAGTTTAGTGAGTTTTTGTTGTGAACCAAGAATGAGGAGCTCTGTCTTTTCATCATTTAGGCAGAGGCCGTGTTGGGCCATCCACGCTTGGATGACCTGGTAGATGGCGTTGATGGCGAGGGAGTCAGTTGTGTAGTCTCCTGTGATGGGGATTAGTATCTGTGTGTCGTCAGTGTAATTGGTATAAGTGACCCCCAAATGGTCCAAAATATCAAAAAGGGGTTTGGTAAACACGTTATATAACGTGGGCGAGACACAAGACCCTTGAGGCACACCACAAGAGACCGGAGCGGGTGGTGCGGCCGCAAGTGGGGAAAACACGCGCATTGATCTATTATCCAGGAAGGATCTGATCCAAGTAGAGGCATTTTCTGAGAAATGTGCGGCTGATTTGAGGTGATGGCAGAGAATTTTGTGATTGACAAGATCAAAAGCAGCAGAGAGGTCCAGGAGAAGTAATAACGCCAGTTTGCCTTTGTCTTTGAGATCTTCGATCTGCGTTTTTAAATCGATAAGGGCGGTCTCAGTGCCATGGCGAGGCCGGAACCCTGATTGCCTGAGTCCCAGAAGTTTATTTGATTCAAGGTATTCCTGAATTTGTAGGTAGGCCGCGCGGTCAAGGATTTTTAGTAAAAAAGGTACAGTGGTAATTGGTCTGTAGTTTGTGGGTATGCTGGGATCCAGGGTAGGTTTTTTCAGAAGCGGGATGACCCACGCATCCTTAAGATTGTCCGGTACAATCCCAGAGCTAAAGGAGGAGTTGATGAGCGTAGTGATGAATGGTGCTAGGTCGTGAGCTGCTTCCTTAATAATAGGTGCAGGACAAAGGTCACCCTGACAATTGGACGGTTTAAGGCTAGTGATGATCTTTTCCACTTCGAGAATGGAGAGTGGAGAGAAGCTAAAAGGAGTCAGAGAGTCTGTGATAGAGAGGTTTATGGTAGGTATAGGGATCTGTAGAGGGTTGGATTGAAGGCTAGATTGTTTGTTGTTGATTTTAATTTGGAGAGTGGCAATCTTACCTAGGAGAGCTTCTTGGATTTTGGAGCACCAGGTGCTATCTTTGGTACAGGTGTCAGGTGGAGTAACAGGAGTTTCAAGTTCTTTTAGGATTTTAAACAATTCTTTGGTGTTAGATTTGGCTTGTTCGATGCGTTTGTTGTATGTGTCTTTTTTTGCCTGGAATATAGCTTCCTTGTAGTTAAGGGTGGCCAGGAGTACGCGTGATTTGTTAGCTAGAGAGTGATTGCTTCTCCAGTGGGATTCTGCAATTCGTTTTTCTTTGCGTAGAGCTCTGAGATGGGGTGTAAACCAAGAGTTTAGGTGGGCTCGAGGTTTAGATTTTCTCAGTTTCGAGGGTGCAATGGTGTCTAAGGCTATAAGCATGGCCCGGTTGAATGTGTCGACCAGGGCCGTAGGGTCAGAGCATGAGGGATCCCGGTCATTGAGAGCTGGAAGGAGGAGGGGGAGGAGTCTATCGCAGGTAATGTTGCGTTTGTTACGGGTGGCCATAGCCGGGGCAATGTTGTGAGGGAGGCTGATAGGTTTGGACTCAATATTGAATGTAATTAAGTTGTGGTCTGTCCAGGCGCACTGTTGGTTAGAGGTGATGTTGATGGGACAGTTGAGGGCGGCTAGCCAGTCAAGGGTTCTGCCCTTGTTGTGGGTGGGTTGGTTTAGGAACTGAGTGAATCCAGCATTAGTGAGGATGTTGTCAATAGACGAAGCAGCAGTGTCCTTGGGGTCGTGGAGGCCTAAGTTGAAATCCCCCAGTATCATGACCTGGGAGATAGCTTTGGTGTTATGTGTGAAGATGTTAGAGAGGTCCTCCGCGAAGGTGGATAGTGGGCCGGGTGGCCGGTAGAGTAGATGGAAGGTGATAGAATGGTTAGGTGTGACAGCTAGTTTAGCTGTCAGTGCTTCCAGAGTGGAGGAGTGATGTGTGGCTGAGAGGTGGAAGTTCAGAGCGTTTTTGTGGATGATGGCGATGCCACCTCCTTTAGATTGGATGGAATTACGGTCATGTCTGATAATGTTGTAGCCTGGAGGGATAACGAGGGAGAGAAGAGGACCTGAAGCTGGGTGGAGCCAGGTTTCAGTGATTGCTATAAAGTCGAGGTCAAGGTTGAGGATCAAGTCAGCTACTTCTAGGGCGTGAGCCGGGAGTGATCTGGCGTTGATTAGCGCGCCTTTGATATTGTTTGAGTTAGGGGAGTTGGAAGATGGTGGTAGGTTAGGTGAAAGTGTGGGTGGTGACAAAGGGAGAGGCAGTTTGATGCGGTGAGCTAAATGATGGGAAGCGTGGGTAAGACGCGAGCCAAGTCTAGCATTTCTCAAGGAGATAGAGCAGGGTAGGTTAGGTAAAGGTCTGGTGGCGAAGTGCTGGATCCAGAGGGCTGGGTTGTTAAGATAAGGGTTGGTGTGGTGAGCGTGGGATGGCATAGTTGAGGTGTGATGCAAGTAAGAGTGGTAGATAGGGGTGGTGGTATGGTATAGTGCAGTGCAGCCAGAGTGCAGTATAAGGAGGAGAAGGGTGGGCAGCAGTCTGGTAAGTAGGGTACTGAAAGAGTACAGAGGAGAGTTTGCAGTAGTTAGACTGTTGGTGGGGGGCATGTTGACCTAGTAGAGTCTAAGCGCGCGTGGTCTGGTAAGGATCGCGAGGGTGACCATATGACACTTACACAATTACAGTAGTCTGTTAGTGACCAAAGGCACAACACAATTGCAGTGGTCAGTTAGCGACCATAAGGCACAACACAGTTGCGGTGGTCCGTTAGCGACCATAAGGCACAACACAATTGCAGTGGTCCGTTAGCGACCATAAGGCACAACACAATTACAGTGGTCCGTTAGCGACCATAAGGCACAACACAATTGCAGTGGTCCGTTAGCGACCAAAGGGCACAGCCAATAGCAGTCATGAGGCATAAAGCACTAGGGGCTGAAAATGACTGTACTATTAAGAGGTGGCAGCAGTAACGCATAGAGGCGGCGGAGTTGGAGGCATAAGCGTATGTTGCAAACAGTTATCGAAGGTGAAAATAACCGAGTTCAAATGTTTGTGATTGCGGAGTAGCAGAAGACATACCAGAAAGCACAATAGTGTAGACTGAGGGTATCCCCTCTACTCACAATGGATTAAAGGTCCGAGTAGACACTGGCTCCAAGGCTCCGGAGGCGAACAGGGGGCAAACAGGGGCCTTAGTGATGGCACCCACTATGTCCAAGCGCATAAGTGATGTGATGCGCGCGGGCCGTTTCCCTTGTACGGGTGCATAGTGAATCCGCACATGCAAAAACAGCACATCCACGTGTGAATGCATGTAATTCGAGGAAATGGCCTTAGCGTGTAAGCGGGCCAGTGATGTTATGCGCGCGGGCGTTGCCTTCAGCACGGGTTAACGGTCCAGTGGAGAAGCAGTCCACTGTACGTGCTGTTTGTGGAGACCGACGTCTGTGTTTACTCTTCTGGATTCACACGCGATTAATTCACAGCATTTCAAGTTCGTACCTCTTATTTTGGCGGGGTGTTGCCTACGCACACAAGTACATGTATTTTTCTTTTTCTTTTCCACGCAAGGCAGACGGTGAGTCGTGCATGCTATTTTTCCCACTGTGGTTCCACCTCTGCATCATGGACCGTTTTTGAGGTCATAGTAGCCTGTGTGTTCCACACGTAGGTGTTTTTTGTGTTCCTGGGTGCCACACCATCCTGCTGGAGGTAAAATCCATGCACGTGGGTTATCGGGGTCACGTGCATGTTTTTCCTTTGAAATTGTACTTTTTAAAATATTTTTTTCATTTCAATTTTTTACATTTTTAAAACATTTTTTGGGGGGGGCCTGAGCGTTGCGTGACCCGTCATTTTTCCCCAGGGGTCACAGACAGCCTTGCGGGAACACAGGGGTACTTATTCCATCCAGTACCCTGATCCCTTCAACCAATTGCCCAGGACAATTGTTTAGTGCACCTGCCATTGGCTATTTACCATCTGTGCCATGATTGGGAGGCCACCAAAGGGTAAGGGGTGCAAACCTGGGCATCATCCAAGGCGTGTGCGTAGTCGAGCACGTGGCTGCAGAGACCAGGGGGAACATTGAGTCCAGGATGGCCAGGGTGGCTACAGAGGGGGAAGAGGCAGGGGTGCCCCACTGGGGCTGGATGCTCAGCCACGTGCTGGTGCAGACATGCCACCACCCCCTGTGGCTCCTGGTGATGCAGCTGTTGCATAACAACCTGTGGCCCATATGACCCAACAGAAACTTTCATCTGCTGTCACGGGCCCACCGTTGGCGGTAGCTGCAGGTGCAGCTGTGGGGACCACCACCCGGGCTCGGGGTCGGGCAGCACATGTTGCCTTACGTGATGAGGACTCCCAGGACGATTTCCATCTTGTCAGTAGGTGCAGGTCACGTGTATCTGGGGCAGTTATGACATCTGCTGCCCCAAGCAGCCAAGTGGTGGTAACTGCATGGGCAGATGCAGCCAACACCACCCCGGCAGTGAGTCAGACCCAAGACAGACATTCCGTCCTCATTCCAACACCCGCTCCCTTTGTTCAGTCCACCAGCACCACTGCCCCCACTGATTAGGTCCACATTGGCCACTCGGGGTCAGTACCACTACACAAAAGGAGGAAGCCTGCTCCTGCGCAAGAGGCTGAGACCCCAGACGTGGCTCTGGCCTCCGACACGTTGAGAAAGAAGCCTTTCAGCAAGCAGGAACTGGACTTCCTTGTGGAATACTTGGCAGCACACCAACGCGATATGCTTGTGTGCCCACAGTGCCATACAATGCCTGCACAGCGTTGGGTCCACTGGCAGCATGTTGCGGATGGTGTGACATCCATGGGATACCAGGTGCGCATGGCTCAGGATTGCTAAAGCACTGGAATGACCTCCGACGCAGTGCAAAACAAAAGTGTGCCTCCAATTATTCCATGTCTCTGGTGACTGGTGGTGGGCCAGCACCAGAGGAGGGGGAACTCACTCAGCACAAGGAGGAGATTGCTGCAGAGTTCATCCCGGAAGAACAAATCCGTGGAGTGGGAGAGAAGATGGATTATGATGCATCGTCCGGTGAGTATTGATGCGTGTTACTCAATGACATGTGTGTTTGGCACGTGTGACCCTCCAAGCTACAACTTGGGTCCTTCCTTTCATCAATCTCCCTCCCTACCTGTGATGTTCACCAGGGATCTGACCTCTCGTCCTGGCTTTCCAAGCAGCACCTGGCAGCTCTCGCCTACTGCATTTTCATTTTGTGCTTCAACTTCCAGTGCTATGCTGATGTCACTCAACTAATTTCCAGGCTGCCCTTGGCCACCTCTTCTCTCTCCCTCATTTCTGATTGCCTCATTAACATTTGAAATTGGTGTACTGCCAACGATCTCTGTCTAAATGCCAGCAAGACTGACATCTTCCTCATCGGTACACCTTCACCATCCTTTCCCCTCACTCTCTGTCCGGCCCCCCTTAGCCCTCCTCCTACCCCCACCTGCAAGGCCAACAACCTCAGGGTGACATTTCACTCCACACATTCCTTTTCCGCACACATATCTGACGTTTCTTGAGATATATTAACTTCTTGCTTGACCTCCTCAGGGATACTGTACCTTACCTCTCATTCACCTACAAGCTCACCGTCTCTCAAGCTCTGGTTTTCTCAGGGTTGGACTACTGTGACAGGCTCTTTCAAAATTCTGCCTGCCTCCACACTCCTCCCTCTACCATTAATCCAGTACAGGACTGCAAGACTGTTCCTTGTCCTCAAGCCCTGGGATCTATCTTTCCAGCTCTGAAATCCCTTCATTGGCTACCAGTGGATGCAAGGATGAAACTTTAGACCCTCTGCATTGTGCACAAGCATTTCTGGGGCCTGGGTCCAAAATAACTTCAACTATCCCTCTGCCAATACCTGCCCTCTTGAGTCATTTGCTCCTCTACCTCACACTACCTCCGGGTCAGATATTTATCGAAGAAATCAGCTGGGGGCATATCTGTGTCTACGGCTGGGACCTCCCTTTGGAACAGCGTACCTGCAACGTTGAAAGTTGAGGAGAAACATCTGTGCTTCCGGAAGCACCTCAAGACCTTCCTATTTGCTCCTCCATTAGACCCTCTTCTCCCCGGTTGAAGAGTTTCCTCTCTTGGCACTGTGCACCTGGACACCGTCTGTCCTTTGGGCCCAGGTACCTGCTCATCCTGCCTCCCTTCTCCACTGCCTCCCGGCCTCCCATTGCAATGGGTCCTGTACTTGTACCCATACAGTCCCCCACTCTTCTTCTGCAGTCATCAGATTTGCCCTATCCAAATGATCTTGCACTTGCCACTTGCTGGCTGCACAACCACCTTTTGAATGCCTATTCTATCATTGGACTTAATTTTCATTCTTTGGTCTCCTCTGTTTGGCACATTCCACTTCTCCCCCTTCCAGGGTCTTCAACCCTTTATCCCTTCTCCATGCACTTGCATGTTCTAAATGTCACTGTGCCCAGTATGATCTTTGTTTTCATTTCCTTTTCTCCTTTGTTCCCCTCCCTTTGCTTGGTTGCACTCTGAGCCACTTGTGTACAAGGGCAATCTTGATGAGATTTCATATCATCTCATATACATCATTTGTCCTTGGTGCAGTGTGTCTCACTCTGACTGTGCTGATGGCAGTGGCTCCCCTGCACATATGTGCACATTCATGTTCCATGTGCATTCCATGTATGTCCCTAGGTTTCCTTGGCCACCTGCTCATTGTAGTATGTCTCCACGATGATCCAAGTGTCATGTTATTTGGACAGTCATTTCATGCTCACTGTGGGTCTGTGTGTCATCACGCACGACTTTAGGGTGTACACATCTGTGTTGTGCACATGGCTCCCCATGTGACAGGCCCACTGCCTCTTTTCAACTGGTGTTGTGTCTTCTGCATGCATGGGTGAACTACTGATGGTTCATCATCTGTCCTGCATCATGTCCACTTCTCATCGGCTGTATTGACATTTGATTGACGACATGCAATAGACACATGCCAACACTGTCTGCCAATGCACAGTTCTGTGGTGAACCTTTCATTGCCATGCAGTAGCTACCTGCTATTGCCCAGAGGGTGGGTGTTTCACGGTATCCATGCTACATGGTGCATGCCATTTCAACATGATGGCTGCAATTGCCCTTACAGCGCCGTCATGTTTTGAGATTGACATCACTACATGGGTGTTGATGTTGGCAGTTGAGGGGGTACACATGCACTGCATCACACACACCCACTCCTGTGCCAAGTTCAGCCCTTTAACATGCCAACACAATGCTGCTGAGTGATAGTGACCTGCCATGTATGTACCCATGTCCCTCCTTTCACTGTATCGAAATGCAGTAGTGTAGGTGCCTCCTGTGACACATGTCCTCTGCATAGTCAATGGTTGTTGAGTGCTGCATGTGAACATGCGTTTTACATGTGTCAGGGTGTGTTTGGTGTGATTGCCAGCTGTGGCTATTTGTGTGTTCCCACATGCTTATGCTACATGCCATCTTGGTGCTGCCATCTCTCATTTCTGCCTTGGATAAGTGTCTGCTAGAGGTTGTGTGTGATGCAGGTGATGAGCAACATGCAAAACATGTGTTGGCTTCACATTTTGTACCCATCCTTTTCTGCTTTCAGGATACCCTTGCATTGCAATGCCAGTGGATGCATGTTGGGCTTTGAGTTGCGCGTGACATGTCTGCTTCATGTGTTGGCTGTCAATGTTATGATCTGTATGTGTGTGGTATGTGCTACTGGCATGCATGTTCTTTTTTATTTTGTTTATGTTGCAGATGATGAAGCACTGGAGGCAGAGGATGAAGATGTCATCCCAGACATGGTGGTCGTGAGGTGGCAGCCCACGAGAACTCACTGGTGCTCCAGGCCATCATGTCCAAAGCGGACTCTTAGTGAGGCTCTGATGTATCCTCTAACCACTATGTTGAGCCAGATCTGCATCATGACGTGTCGTCACCAGTAAGTGATCCTGTATTGGATGATCTTCTGTCCGTGACACCTGCAGTAGGGGGCCAGGCGGGGTTTGAATATCTGCCTGTGGTGGTTACGTTTGCACGGTCACACTCAACACCAGTTGGCCACGTTCCTGGGGCATCAGGTCGATGGAGGGATGCAGTCCTGCAGCTGCGGGTGGCACCAACCCAGCAAGGAACACAGCTCCTTGGGCCCAGCAGGTGTCATGTCCGGCAACGCGGTGGCCTTGCACTCCTGGGGTCAACTGAGTGGGAGCATGCCGTTATTGCCATAGCACAGCAACAGGGGGGAGCAGTTGAGATGATGGCTCAAGGTATGGAAAGTGTGGCCCGTTTCATCCTCCCCCCGAAAGGCAAGTGCAGCTCCAGCAGCAGGCTATGCGGTCCACGTGCCACTCACTCAGGCTGGGCATTGCGGCCTCTGACAGGGCGCGCCGGGCTGAAATGGTAGTTCTGCATCAAGCTATTTCTGCTCAGACATAGGCACACCGTGAGGCCCTGAGGGTCGAACACCAAACCCTCCAATCTACTCTGGGTGCTCTCATGATGGACAACAGTAGGCGGGCAGAAGACAGGATGGAGCGGCTTGAAAGAACCATCTCAGCTGAACTCCATGCAAGCTGCTAGGTACTCCGTATGTCATGTGAGGCAATGCAGGCTGAACTCCATCTTACATGTGAGTCCTTGCAGGAGGTAGCACGTGTAACACGTGAGGTAATGCATGCAGACCTATGTGTCATTGCCATGCAGGACCTGGCTTACCAGACCCGCATGCTTGCTGCTGGTGAGGGGCAAGGTGCGGATAGCCGGGGTGAGGCAACTGTGCCACGTCTACCTCCTGATGTCCATCTCCCACATAGGTCGGGCCGCTGAGCCCAGTGATTTTTATTTTTTAATATTAACTTCTACACATGTGGCTGTTGAGGTGCAACCTGTACCTCCCCCCTCCTGGGTGTCCCCCTTTACCCACTGAGTCATATGTGGCTGTTTTTGATTTTTTTTTATTTTTTTCTTTTTTTGGTTTCCTGCAAGAAGATTTTTTTGTCTATTGTGCATTCATGTGACAGTGTGGTGCTTTGTGGCATTTGAAGGCATCCACTGTGTGTTCCAGCAGGGCCCATTCAGACTTGTCTCATGTATGTGTTTTGCTTGGGGTCCTGACACATATGCTACTCCTGCTTCCCCTTTCCATGGGCTTGCATGGATGGCTCGGTGCAACAGCATCTCACACAAGGGCACTGGGCTTACGTCATATCTGTGGCCAGCCTGCAGTCCTACTTGTGTGTACACCCCTAGTGGTTATTCCAGATGGCTTCTCCAATGCATGTCTGCACTTCAGTTTGGTGAGTATTCTGTTGAGTGTGCATTTCATCATGTTGCTTATAATTATTTTATGAATTGACTGTCTATGTTCATGCACTTCCTGCTGTAGGTGGTACCATACACCCTTTGGCTGTGTAACACACACTGATGGTGCGAGGGGTCCGTGTGCTGAGAATGTTGCACTGGGACACTTGGCCTACAGTGATTTTGATATGCCACAAAATGATGCACGCTGAGTTATCCTTGTCACCACGCGTATCAACTAACCCCATTTCCTTGCTTCCCCGGCTTTGGCCATCTTGCAGCCCTGTCTGGTGTTTTGTTGTGCCATTGGAAATATGGCCGCATTGCTTTTGACTTTACTGTCATGTTTGTGGCCTGGACCTGCTCCGCCCCTCCCATTGGTTTCACTTGGCCCTTGTGACAATACGGCCAACCAGGAGGCTGGAGCTTGCCACCACTACCAAAGGCCCACAATAGAGGCCCTGTCTGCCCCTGTCCACCCCTGTCCACCACTCTTCTGGGTCCCTTTAATGCCCCCTGTCTTCCCTGCCCACGCCTGTCTCCACCTGCCCCCTGCCAGTCTCCCCCTGTCTCCCCTGCCCCCACCTGTCACCACCTGCCCCCTGCCAGTCTCCCCCTGTCTCCCTTGCCCCCTGCCAGTCTCCACCTGTCCCCCACCAGTCTCCCTCTGACTCCCCCCTTCACCGTCACACCTCCTCCCCTTCTGCACTGTCTTCTTTCCCTCTGCCCCCTGTATGTGCTTTCTTTCCCCCTCTCCCCTTTCCTGCCTTTACACCTTGACCCCCTCCTCCCTTCTCTCCTTCCTCTTCCTCTCCACCACTCATTCCCCTCCTCCTTGTCCTCTGTCTGTCTTTTTCCAGCACTACCCCAATTTCCATCAGGCATGGTAATATGTAACTGCTTGTTCTTTGCAGACACTTCCCCCTCTGCCTCCGTCCATCCAACCCTCACCTTCACCTTTTTGAGTTTAATTTTGACACTTACTTTTATCATCAGTCCCTCCACCACTGATTACAGGTCGTCTCTTCCCTTCTTTGTTTCTTGTACCCATCCCCAGCACTATCTTTATACTTCAACGACCTTCCATAGTTTGTCACTTGTTTTGTTACTCTCCTCACCTCTTCCCTCCTCTTCCCTCACCTCCCCTCCTTATGTGACTCCTGCACTGCAACTATTGCTGTCAGGCATAGCAATGTTGATGCTAGTTGTGTTTTCCCACATTCCCTCCCTAGACTCTCCCTTATTGTTACAAGCACTTGTACTATGTACTTTGATTTGATAGTTAATTTTCCCATTCTGGACTGTTTGAAGGACTTGTAGGAATGTACTGTTAATCTCCTTTGTTCCCTCCCTCCTTGAGGCACTTTGATGCACTTTATGTAACGCTCACCTGATTCCCGCAGAGGCGCCGGTCTTGACTGGGTGAATGCCGTATCTTCAAAGGTGATGTGTAACACACGGTTGGCTCTTTGGGCTGGACCTCTGTGCACTGTATGTCTGACTCGAAGAGTAAGATGTCTGCAGATAGAAAATATGGGATTAATGAACTGGGGTTATTGGGTGCCTCTCTCCTCTTCCCTTTCTCTTCTCCTGTAGAACCCCAAAGGTTAACGCCCTCACCTTAGGTAAGTGAACGCCGAGCTCTCCATCTGCCTCGGGGCAGGGTGCCGTAACCAGTTTCTTCACTGGATAAGGGTGCAGGCCTCTTGACCTCAGAGGACTGCTGTCCGTCGTTAACTGCACGAACGGTAAGTTCTGGGCACTTCAAATGTCTTAAAAGTCTTTTGTAATGATATCTCTTGTTTTGCAGGGTTCCGGCGATGGCGGATGGCGGGCTGATGAGAGTTGAGGATCGGACCCGCGTGAGGAATAGAAGCGCCTGGAAGCACGTAAGTAAGCGCTTGTAGCCTGCTTCACGATGCGCACTAACTGTCCCTTTTATCTTGCAGGTACAAGTTCGGAGCTTTAGAGAAGCTGAAGGGTGCTGGAATACCCACTGGATTCGGTGTGGGAAGGAGTAATGGCACGTGAGTAATAAAGTTGCCCAATGTCTTTAAACGCACCTTCTTTTGTCTTTCAGATGCGGGATGCAGCGCCTAAGGCCTCCGGAGCGTGCGAAGAGCTGGTAAGCTTTTGTCTTTCAGATGCCGGAATGCAGTGCGAAGACCTCCGGAGCATGTGAAGAGTAGGTAAGCCTTTGTCTTTCAGATGCCAGAATGCAGCGCGAGGCGTTGGTGACTGCCGATGGACCAGGTAAGAGATGCGCTGCCACTGAAGACCGTAGTGCTAACCTGTTCTTTCTTTGTCTTTACAGGTGCTGCTGAAGACTGGATTCCAGGATGGTAAGCCTTTGTTCCCTTAGGCCCAGGATCAGAAGCAGAAGACACGATGAGCGTTCTGCTGCAGAGAATGCAGAATAACACAAAGCAAGATTCATCCATCGGGTGTGGTTTAAATAGCCTCCTGTAGTGCTTAGGTGTCTCCTTCCACAGCCACGCCTAAGTAAGAAAAGAGTTCCTGCTTTCCAGAAGAGTTCCAGTGTTCTGAACCTAGGGAGTGGCTCCTGCCCCACCCAACAGGAAAAGTAGTCCCAAACAGAAGAGGATCAGGGGTTCAACTGGCAGGTAAGTAAGCAGCATGGTCTGCTGCAGGTAAGTCCACCCAAGCATTATGAGCCCGGCGCTTCCAGCGCTGGGACTGGGCATCTTTATGAGCCTGGTGCCACTGGCGCCAGGACAGGGTCCAAAAGGACCCAATTGGGACTGGCTGGCACTCGGAACCGGGGTTATGGGTCTGCTTCCAAGGGAGTCGGGCAAGTCCTGATCTTTTGGAAGCAGAGATCATGACACTTTATGTGTAGGCCCTATAAGGATTTTTAATGAATCAGTGATTGCTCACTGTCTGCCATTGTCTATGTGAGGTACTCTGTACATGATATGTTCTGCTGGTCAATGGATGATCCTATGTTGGGTTTGATTTTGAGGTGTCAGGGGATTGGTGTGGTTTAACACACAGGGGGTCCTTGACTGCAATGTTCACATGTGCTGTGTACAGGACACTGGAGCTCACTTCATTTCACATGCATGTAGTCGATGAATGTCCCTACTGACGCAAACACTTAGGCAACACCCCCCACACCAACTGCGGTGACACCATGCACACACGTGCACCCAGATTGCCTTCTCAGGCATGCTGTGTCCCGACAATCCATGTTCACTTCTGATTCATTGATTGTGTACATGCATAACAGGGCACTATTTGATTGACTTTACTTATTTTTCATAATGCTCAAGGGGTTTCCCCAACGCAATGCACACTCATTGTGCTGTCCGGTGAGCGGTGTGTCACAGGGGACACACACGCAGAACACAGTGTTTGTAATGCCAATTTGCTATTGTCCAATGTGCATGGAAACAGGTATACTGACTTTTGTTGCTTGTACCACTGGTGGCATGAATTTGTGCCACAATTTTCAGGGTGTGAGGTTTTGGTCAGTCATTTCTTCAGATTCTATATCAGGTGTAATTGTCTGGTGCCTATTTATATTTCTCACGTGGCACTTTAAGACTATTGTGTCATGTGTTGTACATATGGTTTGATGTTTTGCCGTTGCATACCATGGTATGGTGTGGCAGACAGGGGTCGTGGGGGTTGGGAGGGTTTGGGTGGCATACCAGTACTTTCATGGCCTGGTCTGAAGGGGGTGATATGCACCTTGCATGTGTTCCTTTTGGTCACATGGGAGTGTTTGTGTTTAAGTAGCTAGGACACATTCTCAGGGTGGTAAGGTTGTGACAGTTAGCTGTCCCTTTTCATCATCGATTGTCACCTGGTATGTGCCAGGCCTGTGTGCACTCCGCCGTGGTTGGAGTTTAGGTGAAAAATGTTGCCACAAGCTGGGTACGGGCTACCTTGCCACATGTCCTTTCCCCTCCCATGCGCAGCGGCCGTGCATGTGGTTGGGGATGTTGGGTCACCACCATGTCCACCAGTACACCCCGCCATGTTGCAATGTTGTGCAGGACACATGCTGCCACAATGATCCTGCACACTACTGGGAGTGCATATAGTAGCTGTCCACCAGAGAGGTCAAGGGAGCGGAAGCTTGACTTGAGTACTCCGAATGTGCGCTCCGCTAGGGCCCTGGTTGCAATATGGGTGTGTTGTATCTTACCTGGGGTGGTGTGGTGGGGTTTCGTATTGGCACCATCATGTAGGTGCTCAGAGGGTAAGGTGATAATGGTTGTCATTAGTTGGTCTTGTGTATTTGTCTGTGTGTGACATGCATGCATGTGCACAGGCATTTGTACTCACCTATGAGCCATGTGTCGTCATGCTTCACAGCTCCCAGGGCCCGGCTCAGGGTGGACATTCTGTATATGAAACTGTCATGGGTGGACCCTGGATACTTTGCATAGACAGAGGTGATGATTCCCTTGGCATTGCATACAACCTGCATGTTGATGGAATGTTAGTGCTTGCAATAGATGTTTTCAGTGGCCCTAGGTGGACATAGGGCCACATGGGTGCAATCTATGGCACCAAGCACTTTGGGGAACTGTGCCACCCTGTACAAGTCCTTGACCATGGCCTGCCTTTCTGCAGGTGCCTTTCTGCAGGTGTTCTGGGCATGTTTATGTGCCTGCGGACTGAGGGGCATGCAGTGATGATTGCCAACACCTGGTGTAGGCAACGTGACTATGTGGGCTGTGAGACGCCCCCCACTATGGCAGTTGTCTGCTGAAATGTCCCAGTGGACAGAAAATGCAGTACATTGAGCACCTTCTCCAAGGGTTGGGAGCACAGGGTGGGTGATGTGAGTTCATCCTCCCACTCATTGACCAGCTCTAGGATGATATGAGGTGGAAACCTATACCTGCCATAGACTTTGTCATCAGGCATCCGAAAAAGGCTGGTCCTGGGCAAAATAATGCGGGACCTGGCTATTCTCCTTCTCCTGCGGTGTCGAATGATCACGCCTGCTTTCGTGTGGTGGACGTATTTATGCGTGTGCGTGTGTTTTGACGTGCGTGGGTTTTCCCTATTTGATTCCATGAATACGTGTTGTTCACTAGCGTGTGGGCGTTGAGTGTGTTTCCCAGCGGTACTTCCCACGTTATGCCTACATTTCCACGTGTTGTCCCCCATTCCCTGTGTCCTGCCCCCTTTTTAGGTGTGTGCACGAGAGTTGTGCACTTTCCCTGTTACTGTCGCGCACACGTTTGGAAAGTTGCAGTGACGTGTAAGGTAAGCGCAGATTTGGTGCACATCCCGGGAAAAACACAAGCAGGGCCTTCCATGAATCACACGCGTGCGATTCGCACGCATGCGCTAGCTTTTTCACGCTTGCGCCACAATTTTCGGCGCACATTTATTCCATGAATTTCCCACATTATTGTTAATCAAACTCAAGGAAGGAAAGACTAGTGAGTGATGACTTATACATATTTTGGATTTCAGATGCTTATAAATGTAAGAAATTATCAGTTTAACAGCCTTGATAAAGAATGTTTGATCTGAAACGCGTGAGCAATTTTTAAGTGCCAGCAATCTACATCATTCAAAATTGGACAGTTTGTGTTAAAACTGTTTTGTGTTTTTAGTAGATTTTGCTTCAAATTGATTATTATTGTTTGTCCGCTGAATGAAGCATGCATTATTTGTTGAAAGTGTACTTTTGACTTTAAATAGTTTGTACAACGCACATTCCTTTTCCGTTTAAATTAATTACATATGTGTGTGACATCTGTAAACGAATTAAGTCATTTTATATTCAATGAATATGTGTTTTTTCTATGTAGTAACGTTTTTGCTATATTCACTATTGTAAATAGAGTCAGTTACTTACGGAATGAGTGACCATTCTTGTCATATCTTGGTGTGAGACACTACGCATATCCGTTTTTCAGGGATTAGTCCCATTGGAGTACACTTAATGATGTGATTTTGTGTCCGAGGTGCATGTTTAAATGCAAATTCTGTAGTCCTCTGACAAACAGGCACTTGTGACCTCTATACCTGCTCTGTACCATAGGAGAGCAGGACCTGCAGATCACGATACTGATGCAGAGGGGCACAGGATACAACCATGGTTTTGGCAGAGAATTTGATGAAAGAGGGGTATGCTTAGCAGAACATGTATTAGATGGATTGACCACATCAGTGTTTAGTTAATAAAATGGCAGGTAGTACTACTTCACAGGTTGATACTAAATACAACATCCACTGAATGCAAATGTTAATGGACACTGGGCAATCATGCTTCTAGGCCTCATGTTAGAGTATGGTATGATATAGCATTTATAATGCGCCTAGACACAAGTGTTACAAGGCATGACAAAGTAGGGGAGGGGAAACAGAGGGAAGACAGAGACACTGATCGTACTAGGCCAGGTGACATTAAGATCGTGCAAGTGCAGGGGAGGGAGGGAATGGGAAAAGTGCAGGGGGAAGGGGAGGGGGCAGTGCAATACATAGGATAACAGTAAAATAAATAAGACAATAAATAAAGACAATTAATAAAAGTGCGGCCAACTGGTGGCAAGTGCAAGGGTAGGTACAGAGGTGAGGTGCTTCCGGAACCGCAGATGGTTCTCCTAAGTTTCAGAGAGGCAGGGAGGCTGCTCCAAAGAGAGGCCCCAGCAGAAGAAGGAGATCTTCCACCACTTCGCTGCTTGGAGAAGATGGACTAACCCTGGGTAGGAGGTGGATGATCGAAGAGCTCGAAGAGGAATATATTTAGGAAGAGAGTGTTGAAGGTATTGAGGTCCCAGGCCTCAGAAGGCCTTGTGGACAATGCAGAGGGTTTTGATCTTAATCCTCAAGGCCAAGGACAAGTCTTGCAGTCCTGTTTTGGATAAGTTGCAGAGGGAGGAGAGTAGAGGCAGGCAGATTTAGAAAGAGGCTGTTGCAGTTGTCCAGCATAGAGAGAACCAGAGCTCTGGAGACAGTGAGCTTCTGGGGGAAGGAGAGGAAAGGAAGAATACCTCAGAGTAGGTGCAGCTGGTAGTGTGACTTCTTAGAGACGTCAGCGATGTGAGGAGAGAAGGAAAGTGTGGAGTCGAAGATGACCCCAAGATTTTAAGCCTCACAGGTGGGAGCAGGAAGAGGGGCAAGAGAGGCTGGCCACAGAGTGACACTGTGGATCATGTAATCCTTATGTCAAGATCGAAAACATACATGGGCAGCAGGGCATTTCCCAGAAGTGGCCCAATTACTTACACGTAATCTTCATTACAATGAATTCTACTCTTTTTAGAAGATGATTGCGAACATATTAGACAATGCCACAAGATAAAGGAACTTATAGAACTGCCATAATAACAAAGACAGCCAACAGTGCATTGAGGGAGAAACTACATTATATGGTAACAGCACACCTGCTGATGCAATGGGAGAATCAATTGGTGATCCACATACTGACTGCTGTGATTGATCCAAAGAGACAACAATCTTTAGAAAAAATGAAGGAGGGAGACCTTAGAAAGCAGATACATGGGTCTCAATCCAATATCAAACTACAAATCATAAATCCTTCAATGGCAGACATGACGACACAGGGTGCAGATCTGCAAGGGCAAGCAGAAGGAAGAACCAATGGGGGATACATTGTTGGAAAGGTAACATGATTCTTGTCACACAGTGGAAAGAAATGCACCATTTACCATCGCTCATGCTTGACTGCCTCACAGTGTCCCATGAACAAATCAGCAAATCTGAGCCTGTCTGGTAGTGCCCACAGAGCATAATGTGCCATGGGCTGCAGTGCAGTTACCATATGTCTGTTTACATATTCTGAGTGGTGATCCTGGAAGTACCCTCTGAGGAAGGTTAACCTTTACAACAAATATCAAAAATAACGAAGGTAATCTTATCTGTATGTACAAATATGAAAAGGGGTGAAAGCCTGCCTCTCATCAGAGACTGACAAAAGAAAACAGATGGCAGTGTGCTGGGAATGGTTCTTATAGGTCACAGTTAAAAGAAAGAAAAAGAAAAAAACATAGAAAAGGCATAAGGGAACAGCTGGGTCTCTCTTCTATGTTAGCTGTAAAGGGGCTTAGGGAGAGCCAGCCTCAGCAGCTGGCACCTCAAGGAAGTAAGGACTTTGACAAGGAAGACAAGGAAGATGGATGTTTGGGTAATGGATGGATCTTTTCTAAACAAACTGCTGAGACGGGGGAAATGGGGTCAATTTTCCATGTCTCTGGAGCACAAAACTACTAAAATATGTTTGATTTCCGAAACACAATAAAACAGAGTACCATAGTTACTCAATATATACTCCTGTACACTGTGAACAAGTCTTGGATATTTTCTTAAACTTGAATCAGGGTGTAGAGTTCATCTTTTTCCTTAAGTTTTATTCTTCAAGAGGATCACTATCTGACCTTGACAGCAAGATTTTTAATTTGTCACTTGTGTGTCTTGCTGGAAGAGAAAGAGCCTACCGGTTTCAGTGGTGTTAATGAATTGAGACCACTTTCATCAGGGCTAGAAAGGGCAAGCACTTAGTACTGTGTCGTCTAAAGAGGTTGCTTGTAGCATATTCAATGATTACATGATACCCCACCTGTAAGTGGAAAGAGCGGGGTAAGGGACAAGGGAGAGACAAGCGTATAGATAATAATAATAATTAGGCATTTATATAGCGCTACAAACCCTCAGGTATCTGAGCGCTGCTTATTATTACCCACGGTGTGTGGTGCTCATTTATCGACCTCGGAAGGATGAAAGGCTGAGTTTGGCCCCGCCGGGATTCGAACCTGCGTTAACAGGCTCTGCACGGGTGTCAAAGCGAGCGCTCTACTCGCTGTGCCACTTGACCGGCTACTACTGTTATACTGTTATACTGTTATTATGTCATTTCTACCACTGTTTGCACAGGAAAACAGGATCTGTCACAGAGTTCTTACCCTCATGTGGGTGTCCCCGTAGGTGTCAGTCCGAATGGAAGTTATTCTGTTCGTTAAGCCATGCGTGACTGCCGGAATTCTGAATAGATTCACAAAAGTCTCCCAGGTGTACCCATGTACATTGTGTCACATAGCATCTTCGATACAGTGACACAGGGAAGCCTTCCAGATTTCCCAAAAGGTTTAAATACCGTCTCTTGGTTAAACTACTGTTTCCAGGAGCAATGAAACTGACTTTAGTAAAATGTTTGTAACTTTCTAGACCCAGTACACACTATCTTACAATAGGGTGCTGGAGTGGTTACTTAGTATCCCTTTGTCTAGTTTCTCATGATAACCTGTCTACAATTAATGGCTGGTGGCTGCGCTTTACTTTTTTCCTACCATTGTGTGTTTCTACCGCGGCCTGCTTTTGCAGCTGCAGTAAAATGGCCCTGGTTTTTTCAACATTTCTTGTTGGAAAGGTCCTTCTTGAGATTTACTCTGCATGCCAAACCAGTTTTGGTTCCCTTGTTCATTTTGTCTTTGTTGGGATTCACCAGTAAAGGCCGCCTCAGTCTCCAGCGTGTCTGGCTGGGCAGGAAGTGAGGGAGGTTCCCAAAACTCCCTGGGCTTAGTCTTCTTGGTCACAGGAATGCACACACAGGTTATTAGCCCGCTGGCTGTCCTCAGAGCAACCCTGTTGTGTGATCGACAGCTAGGCTGTAAATGAATGGGAGAAACCTGCATAAAAGGCAAGGTCTTTTGCTTGGAAGTGAGAGTCGACCATTGGACGAAGGAATCCATAGAAGAACTTGGAAGAGAAGCTTACTGCAAATCCTGGACCGTTGGTTTGCCCAGTGAAGCCTTGCTGCATTGCTGAAGCCCCAAATTCACCTCGACTAGAGAAGCCCTGCAAAGGACGACTTCTCCCCTTGGGTTGGTGGGACCCATCAACCCCAAGACAAACTCATCTGGAAATCCTTTCAGAGCTGCTGGCTGTGCTTCTATTGCTGCTGCAGGAACCGTTTGCCAGGGAGAGGAACACCATAATCGAGTGTGTCATATTTAAGTCAGACACAAGCTCCAGGAAGATCCTCTGGACTACCCTGAAGCAGGACTGACCAAGCCTGAGCCACATCAACAGAGTTGTGAGGAAAGTCCATAAGGTATACGAGAACTGTGGTGGTGCTATTTGCAATAAGCTGAAACCGCGAAGTGCTGCTGATCTGAAGCTTGCCTATTGCTGCTGCCAACATTCAATTCATAGTGCAGGAGTCCCCAGGCATCCTCCCTCTTGTCCCTGCAACTGAGGCCCAGGAACAACATGATCTGCCATACTACAACCGGAACAGAAGCCACCTGGTACTGTAAACTAAGGGCTGCTTACCTCTTGTTGTGCAGCCTTGCTAGCTTTCAGTTGAGACTTGTCTTGGTTGCTTTTGCAGTTGCTTGTAGCTTTGCCCCTCACACGCCTCCCAGCTTGTGGCCCAACAGTGATTTCCTTTTCTAAAAAGATTTCTAAAACTTTGTGCAAAAGTTTTACTTACCTTCAAGAAGTGCTTCAGCTCACCTAGTCTTTTGCTCAATTGACTTTGGCTGTCCTGGCTCCCTGAAAGACTCTTCTATCCTCTGACTTTGTGCTTTAACTATCCCTCAGCAGAAGTCACACATTCCATAACTTGTGTACCTGGGAAAGGGTTAATTTACTTGCATTGAGGGGTTTCAAAAGTACTTACCTGCTTAAGAATATTTGTTAACCATTGTTTTATTCCCTCATCTTTTCCTGTTGACACTAACCTCAGTATTGCTCTAAATGTGCCAGTGATATATCAATGTCCACAGTGTCCTAGTTATTTAAGTCACTTCAAGCTGTAGGAAGTATTGGTGTGCTATCCCAAAGGGGTATCTACTGATTTATTGAAACTGAGAGTGTGTATTTTTTTATTATATTATTGTCTTACATATTTTGATCCCTTCTAAGGAAGGCTTATTCAACTGACTGTTAAATTTATAAATACATGTTTAACCAAGAAACCTTGAGAGTAAGTGTTTATTTGGATACCTGTCACTGTGAATCTTTATGTTGCAACCCTACAGCTCACATTAACGCCTCTTGAGATAAGCCTGTCTTCTCAGTCACTCTACCAACGTGTGTAGTACATGCTTATACCAAATGTTGGGTTAACTATTGCCAAGAGGACAAGGCTGGTGCAGTCTCCCACATGGTACTGCATACAACCTCGCCTAACACCCATCTAGAGTCTATATACTGAATAATGATAATGAATCGAGTTGTCATCCTCCACTGCTGCTGCTAGGCAGAGTAACCAACCCAGGGGGGCAGATGCCAACGTGGGACGCTTTCAAATGCTCTGCTTCTCACTTACTTGGGCTGACCATGTAGTGCCCATGTGATCAGCAAACACAGTACCATCAAAGGACAGCTCAGAGAAAGAAATCAAATGTGACAAACTCAAGCCCCACCTGTGCATGCAAATACAACCAACACTGACATCAGGCTTCAGAGTTCTGTGGGAAATTGTAAACCCTGCCACCATCCTAAAATATTAATGACCTATTGCACTTTCTCTATAGCTTAATACAAATAAAGAGAAATATACAATGTGTTTGCATTGTTCCATGATAATAATTGTTCTGTCCTCTTTCATCGTGAACCTCTACATTGAACATCTTGTGGAACTTCCATCCAACATCACGATACAACAATATGCAGGTGATGCTCAGCATTAGGTAAAGATCAGTGGCATCAAATATCAGGGTCTGTCTGTCCCTCATCCAAGCCTATGTTGCCATGACTTTCATCATAATCTGCATGGTCAAGCCTCATTTCTACCCACAGGTTTTGTGGTGCAGAATAGTGCAGTACGCAACACAATGCTCTAGCGAGAGACGTGGGTCTCTGCACTGCACGCAACGCCCTCACAAGAAATGCTAATATGATAATAAATAATTTCACAAAATATAGTGTTTTACTTTGTTTATGACCACACAGAACTGATGCAGCTTCACTATTAAACAATAGGACAGAGGCAGACAGATACCAGTTAATGATTTGCTTACATTGTTGATGCTTAAGGTATGAGGGGATTAGGTGGTACTTTGCAACTTTCTTTTTGCCAATGATTATGATTCAGGCTAGCACAACATTGCTGTTACATTTACTGGTGTGACTATATGCCACTTCCTCTGCAGTCTGTGAGTTCTGGACATGTGTCATAAGACACAGGAGATCTGGACTTTTTAAAAGCAATGGGGATAGGTGTTGACTTTGGTAGAATTGACAAGTGAACCCAGTAGTCATGGCAAGATGTTCTACATAGCAGGCGTTAGCAACCGCAACAAGGGATGCAACCAATCAGGTTGCTTGGATCCCTGGCTGAATCTACCTATCCAATCCCGCATTCCTTGCAACCTGATGGCTGCTTCCTCTGCCCCGCCATTTTACCTCACCTCGTCATCTTCCCTCACCATCTCTTCCCCTCAAATGTTCCGTCCCTCTCACTCCCACTTACCTGATTACTGCACCAGCAGCAGCTCCCACCATCACCGCTGCTGCTGCACCATGGCCACCATGGAAATGCAAGAGGGGCTCCACGGAGCCCTAGCTTCCTGATCCAGAGCGGCCAAAATACTTTAGTAAGTATTTTGATTCAATGAGTTGTACGCTGCAAGACGTCCCATTGATTGTACCAAAATACTTTGCTCTTAGCAAACCAGGATTCCAGATTACAAACCCGGGGTGCTGATATCAATAATACTGGATGTGGTAGCCAGGATCAGGTGATAACAGCACTGGGGCCCATCAGTAAATACATTGGGCTCTGGGCCATTACCACTGCATCAGGTATTATTGCTAAAATGTACATATGGCAACATTGATTTTTCCAACATTGATCTTTGTGACCACCCATTATATCATGTCTCAAGGTATGAGGGGTGAAATGCTTAATGTCAGAATGGGTATCCCCCATTTCAACATCACGTATCCACAAGAGGTAAAAATACAAACAATGTAAGAGGATAATCCATCACCATCTGTACTTCGCACACATGCATGTGCTTTGATATGCTCCTTGATACTCTTGTGCACATTGTGATAGTGATCATATACTTTGGAAATGGCATTCATGGAATGCAGCCCTCATGACATAGCTGCCTATTATTTATTCATGCCATTTTGCACAGGAGAACTGGGCCTTGTCCTGTTGCGATACATGTTCCCTGTTCATCGTTGTATGTATAGTTCAATCTTTGCACATGTGGGACTATTCTTTTCTGCCGTGCCCTTATGTTCTTATGCACAGCATTTTCAGGTTGTGTCGTACTTCTGATGGGTTGTGTGAGATGACAGATCCTTCAAGCACAGAGCTCCAACAGGGCATGCATTACATTGCTATTACATAGGTGAACCACCCAGCCATTTGGACCCTTCTCACTCGTGGTCCCCGTCTGAGTTGTTTGATGGTGCTTCTACTTACCTAGAATCCATGTCCAATGCCCACTCTCTGTCTCTATGTATTCCAGCACTGTACTGATACGCAGGGCCACTGAATCCTGTGTCAAACCTTGCCAATGGGTGCAGCAATGGGTCATGTATAAGGGTCATCTGTACATTTCAGGATTTACATTTTTCATGATTTTGATCTTACGATGCCTGCATGATTACCAATAAGACATGCATACAGTGAATAGATGTCCGCGCAGATCAAGGGTGCCGTGATGTGCAATGCAGGTCAATAGGAGATACTGGCCAGTTGATACGACACATGTCATGCTATGTTCCACGCATCTGATTCTTTAAGAGCTGAGGATCGGATCTTCTGTGGCAAAGCATGTGTAGGTCAAGGGCGTGGTGTTGTGTAACACAGGTGTTTGGTGACAAAGGAGAGCAGCGCAGAGTGCGAGCATGCAGCGCAGCTGACGACCAGCAGTGACTGTAAGGTAAGAAAGGTGTGGGCAGTGGGAGCAGCCAGTAGTGCTCTCTACTAATCTGCCCAGCCTTTGCGTGTACTTCTACTTAACTGCCTGGGCTTAACGTGCTCTGTCTCTGCATAACCTTAGTCTTTCTCCTCTTGTGGTTAGCCGTATTTTGTATTTTGCAAGTCTCTCTTGTTTTCTGAGGATGTGGTGCCTTCACACTGTTAACTGCTGTGCTCTCTAGGTCTGTTTCTTCCCCTCTAGGTTTCCACTCTACTGTGGGGATTTGGTGGTTACTGTTGTGCTCCCCAGGTCTGCTTCTCCCCTCTAGTTTCCCACTCTATTTTTGTTGACTGTTGGTTACTGTTGTTCTCACTAGGTCTGTCTTTTCTCCTCTATGTTCCCACTGTACTGTTGGTGACTGTTGGTTACTGTTGTGCTCTCTAGGTCTGCTTCTCCCCTCTCTAGATTCACACTCTATCCCCCATTTCAACATCACGTATCCACAAGAGGTAAAAATACAAACAATGTAAGAGGATAATCCATCACCATCTGTACTGCGCACACATGCATGTGCTTTGATATGCTCCTTGATACTCTTGTGCACATTGTGATAGTGATCATATACTTTGGAAATGGCATTCATGGAATGCATCCCTCATGACATAGCTGCCTATTATTTATGCATGCCATTTTGCACAGGAGAACAGGGCCTTGTCCTGTTGAGATACATGTTCCCTGCTTATCGTGGTATGTATAGTTCAATCTTTGCACATGTGGGACTATTCTTTTCTGCCGTGCCCTTATGTTGTTATGCACAGCATTTTCAGGTTGTGTCGTACTTCTGATGGGTTGTGTGAGATGACAGATCCTTCAAGCACAGAGCTCCAACAGGGCATGCATTACATTGCTATTACATAGGTGAACAACCCAGCCATTTGGACCCTTTTCACTTGTGGTCCCAATCTGAGTTGTTTGATGGTGCTTCTACTTACCTAGAATCCATGTCCAATGCCCACTCTCTGTCTCTATGTATTCCAGCACTGTACTGATACGCAGGGCCATTGAATCCTGTGTCAAACCTTGCCAAGGGGTGCAGCAATGGGTCATGTATAAGGGTCATCTGTACATTTCAGGATTTACATTTTTCATGATTTTGGTACAACTCTTACGATGCCTGCATGACTACCAATAAGACATGCATACAATCAATAGATGTCTGCACAGATCAAGGGTGCCGTGATGTGCAATGCAGGTCAATAGGAGATACTGGCCAGTTGATATGACACATGTCATGCTATGTTCCACGCATCTGATTCTTTAAGAGCTGAGGATCGGATCTTCTGTGGCAAAGCATGTGTAGGTCAAGGGCGTGGTGTTGTGTAACACAGGTGTTTGGTGACAAAGGAGAGCAGCGCAGAGTGCGAGCATGCAGCGCAGCTGACGACCAGCAGTGACTGTAAGGTAAGAAAGGTGTGGGCAGTGGGAGCAGCCAGTAGTGCTTTCTACTAATCTGCCCAGCCTTTGCGTGTACTTCTACTTAACTGCCTGGGCTTAACGTGCTCTGTCTCTGCATAACCTTAGTCTTTCTCCTCTTGTGGTTAGCCGTATTTTGTATTTTGCAAGTCTCTCTTGTTTTCTTGGATGTTGTGCCTTCACACTGTTAACTGCTGTGCTCTCTAGGTCTGTTTCTTCCCCTCTAGGTTTCCACTCTACTGTGGGGGTTTGTTGGTTACTGTTGTGCTCCCCAGGTCTGCTTCTCTCCTCTAGTTTCCCACTCTACTTTTGCTGACTGTTGGTTACTGTTGTTCTCACCAGGTCTGTCGTTTCTCCTCTATGTTCCCAGTGTACTGTTGGTTACTGATGTGCTCTCTAGGTCTGCTTCTCCCCTCTCTAGATTTGCACTCTACTTTTGGTTACTGTTGGTTACTGTGTTTCTGTTGTGCCCACTAGGCTCTCTCCCACTCTCTGGGTTCCCGCTTTGATTACTGGTTATGTTTGGTTACTGCTGTGTCCACTTGGTCCCCTTCTAGGTTGATCTCTGTTCCCCCCCACTTGTTATTAGTCCTAGCTTTTTTCTTGTATTCCCCTTGTTGCGGGTAGCTGCTTGTGCTTCTTCTGCTGTGTTCCCTACTGTTGTGACCCCCCTTCTGGGCAGCTCGCATTGCGCAGCATTGGGCTGTGCTCCTCTACCTCTCCCTTCTCTCCCTCACGTCCTTCTATTTCCTCCTCGCACCCTCTAATGCGCTCTCGATTTCTCCCATCTTCTCTAACTGCTCCTCTATCTCCTATCACATCTCTCTCACTAATTCTGGAAGGAAAATGTTCAAGAGGAATATCATGTCTCCAACCCAAGCCTTCCTGTCACAGATAACAACATTGGCATTTCCTCCAAACAGACTTGCACCAACTTCCTCTTTATAATTCCTTCTATAGACCTATGGACCCCTCATATGGTCTCTATTCTCTACTTTCTCCTCCTCTCCCCCAATAATGGTGTCGTCTGATGGGAGGTGCTCTTGGCCTCCTTCCATTCCTCCAAAGCCAACACCAATGTCTATCTTAATGGTCCCGTCATGATCCAGGGCTCTCATCCGAATCTTATCCTTCTTGATAGGCATCTCCCACGTCTTATCAACTTCCTCCCTTCTCCCGCTATCCCTTTTACCACCTCTCTGGCTTCTCTGCCACCTCCACCCTTCTCCTTCATCTCCCATCCACATCCTCCTCCTCTCTGGTCACTATGCTATCTCTGTCTACTGTCTCTGCCCACACTCTGGTCCCTCTGGTGCTTCCGCTGGGTCTACCTCACTCCTGTACTCCACCCCAGAAGGCTTTCAAATGTGGCAACCTGCTCACGTAGATACTCTCAATTCTAGCTCTGCTGTCAAACACTCCTCTGACATCTGCAACCTCCTCAAATACCTTGACCTGTATGTCCTTGCTCTCACCAAGTGGGTCCCTGCTTCTGTCATTTCTATGCAGGACTATACCTCCTTTGAATACCTAGTCTGCAGGCTCTCTATCTCTCCTGGCCTCTCCCTGACTTTGGCCTCCATCTACAGGCCACCTGGCCAGGACACCCTCTTCCTCTCAGAATGGGCTGACATCTCTACTTCTATCCTTGCCTCTACCTCTCAACTTCTTCTCCTCAGAGACCACAACATCCACCTGGATGCGTCTAACCCCACCTCTGGGCTATTCAGCAACCTATGCGACTTTCTCTCCCTTTCCATTCTACCCTCTGGTCTGACACACTCCGCTGGACACACCTTGGATGTTCTCATCTCCTCTGCTATCCCCCCTCTCTAACCCACTCACTACTCCTCTCTCTTGGACTGACTAATTTCTGCTCTCCCCCCAACTGAAACTTCCTGTCCCCCAGGCAAATCCCACCCCAGCACTGCCACCTTCGTTCTTGGTCATTCGGCCCATGAAGCGAGTGTCAGTGGAAGCCTTTGCCTCAATTTACTCTGCTCTTCCTTCTCCTGCGGCTGACGCCCACTCTGACACAGCCCTCTCTAACCTGCATATTTCTATCCCCAACACTTTGAACATCCTTGGCCCTGTCATGAGGAACCATCTGAAGCCAACTCTTGGTATGACTCTGACTTTGCCACCCCTAAAACTCAAATGTGGGGTAGATGAGAGGAAGTGGAAGGTGTTGGGCGCCTCCTCTGACAAACTGGCCTGCTGCCTTCTCCAAAGGCAATACAGACTCTCTGTCTTCTCCAAGAAGAGGGTCCATATTTAAGTTGGCGTCTCTGCAGACTCTAACACATGGCCAAACTCTTTTAAATCTGCAAGGAGCTGGCCAATCCTGCTGCAGTTTCCACTTCGGCTGTTCTCTCCCAGGCACTCTGTACGGCTCTGGCTTCTCATTTCACCACTAAAACCCAGGACATCCTGTCCTCACTTTCCTCTTCCTCCCTCTCTCCCTCTAGCTCTGTCAGGCCCCCTTTGACCACCTCTCCCTATATTCTTCCTCTTTCCTCCCTCTCTCTGATAATGCCTCACAATGTCCCTAGACAAGTCCCATTTATGAAAGGGTTGTCCAAGCAGGTGCTGCCCTGCTCTTCCATGACTATTTAGGACCACAGTGACACTCTTGCTCCAGCCTTAGCCGATTTCTGTAATCACTCTTTCACCACTGGATTTATCCCCTCTCTCCGCAAGCACTCCCTTCTGCACCCCCCTATTAAAAAAGCCTTCTGACGATCCTATCTGTCTGGGTAAACTATCGCCCGATTTCTATCACTTCATTCCTGGGCAAACACCTGCGAAAGCTGGCCATCTGTTGGTTGTCTCCATGACCATCAATCTGGCTTCAGAGGCACATAAACTGCTCTCCTTAACACCCATGAAGATCTGCTCTCTAATCTTAGTTCCAGCTCTCCCTCTGTCCTCATTGACCTTGACCTTTCCTTTTGATATGGCCAATCATGCCATCATGATCAACCAAATGCGCTTAAAATTGGGTATCATGAATCAGGCCGTGGTGTGGCTGACCTCCTTCCTCCAGGACTGACCCGCCCAGGTTAAACTTGGGTCATTTCTCTCCACCACCTCTCTCTCCACTAGTGGTGTCCCCCAGGGCTCTATGCTCCCACTCTGGCTCTTCAATGTCTTTCTGGCCCCTTTTGCCCACCTCATCTCCAACTTCTCTTCTAAATTTCTGTGTCATGTGGATGACACTCATCTCTCCTTCAGGCTTCCCTCAGCCTCCTCTCCTTCCTCGCACATTCCTGTCTATCCACGATTCAGGAATGGAGCACCTCCAACAATCTCTGTCTCAATGCCTGTAAGACTGAGATCCTTCTGATTGGGACCCCTGCTCCAGCTTTCCCTCTCTCACTCTGACTGCCCTCCTTGTGCCCTCTACCCTCACCTTCAGCTGAGGCAAAAAAACCTTGCTGTCATCTTCAACTTCACACTCTCCTTTTCTCCTCATATCATGGACCCTGCCAAGAATGCCCTCTTCCAGCTGCACCTACTCTGAGGCATTCTACCTTTTCTCACCTTCCCCCAGAACACAATGTCTCCAGAGCTCTGGGTTTATTTTATTTATTTAGTTTATTTATTTATTTACTTCTAGTGCGCCGAAGGCCCGCAGGCATCGGGCACAACACATACAGATAAGAACAGAACATGAAGATACATGACTAAAACAAGAGAAATAAAGTAGGGCAGGGATTACTCAAATAGCAGTGATTTTAAGGTTTTTCCTGAAAGTTCTTGAGTTGTGTTCCCCTGCCACTGAAGAGGGGGGGGGGGGTTCTAGAATATTGCTGCTTTTACTGTGAAGGATCTTCCCAAGCCATTTTCTTGCTTGTACTTCGGATATGTCATCTGCTTTTTATTAGCAGACTGTGGTTTGGCAATACTGCAGTGTCAGTGATTTCAGGTAGACAGGGGCTGCTCTATACACGCATTTGTGAACTATTGATCATGCTTTAAAGTTAATGAGTTCCTGGTTTGGTAGCGAATGTAGATTCTTTTTGTGGGTTGAGGTGTGCTCCCACCTGCTGAGTTTATAAACAATGCATACAGCATTGTTTTTTAGCACTTGGCATTTCCTTAAATTGGTAGATGGGGCTCCAGTCAGTAACAAATTAGAGTAATCCAACCTAGATAGGATGGTGGCTGGCGCAATGATTGCACTGTTGTCTCTGGTGATGTATGGGCAAAGTTTTTAAGAAGGTGAAGGGAGTAGTTACATTTTTTGTCAATTGATTGACGTAGGCATCAACGTTTCAGAACTACTTCAACAGCCCCTTTCTCAATCTGCCTTCTCAATCCCTTTGCCCCCTGCAACTAATCCAGAAAAGGACTGCAAGACTTAGCCTTGGCCTCAAGTCCCGGCACCCCATCTCTCCAGCCCTGGAATCTCTCCACTGGCTCCTAGTGGTTGCAAGGGTGAAGTGCAAGACCTTCTGCATCATCCGCAAGACTTTCGGGGGCCCTCACTATATCCAATTCTCTCTGCCTAAATACCTTCCTTCTAGAGACCTTCGCTCAGCTACCTCTAACAATCTGAGGGCCAGACACTTCTCCAAGCAGAGTGAGAGGGATAGATATCGCTCCTCTGCAGGTGGCTCGATCTGCAACGACCTCCCCGCCCATCTCAAACTTGAGCTGGACCACCTGAAATTCCGGAAGCTGCTCAAGACCTTCCTTTTCTCCTCAGCCATCTCTCTCTCACTTCCTTGCTAATCTACCTGTCTGCTGCTTGGTACCCTCTGAGCCTCACTGGGTACCAGGTCCCTCCATGACCAGTCATTCTTACACTGCCTCCTGGCCTACCACTCACTTAAGGGCTGCAACTGCAACTCCTACAGCCGCCCTTCCTCCTTGCACTTTCCCAGAGCCACACTGCCCTGGCTGCATTTATTCAGAGCCATGTTGCCCTGACCGCACATCCCACTCCCCCGCACTTGCCCCCTCTCCCTTCCACCTGCATTTCTCGTTGTCACGTTTGCAGGTTCCGAATGACTCAAGGCCTAGTAGGATTGTTTGTCTTGTCTTCCCTCTGTTTCCCTTCCCTTGTTTTGTTGCGCCTAGAAACATTTGTGTACAGGTGCGTTATAAACAGCAAATCATATCATAACATGCAATGACTTTAGGGAAGTGTGCAGTTGAATAATAGCATTCCTTTGTCATAATTAGATCTGCAGGGGTGGTGTGCAGTGAGATGTGCTGTGGTGTATGGTGCAGCAGCACGTCCAGCACCTGAGCAAGCGCTATTGAAAACACGGCCTGCGGAATGCCATGGAGCATGCCCAAATTGTGCTGGAAAGTGCCTGTGGCATAACCAGGCTGCACTAAGAAAAGCTGCAGCAGTGGTGGGATGGCTATTCCAATGTTGATCCAGCTTTCTAGATCCACCTACATCAGGGTGAGTAGCTCAGGTTCTGTCTGCCTTATAAGGTGATCTATAGTATTAGCCGCCCATCAGTAAGGGCCTCATTACGAGTTTGGTGGTAGCCATGGAGTTATTAGCTACATGGCTGCCGCAAACCGGGCTCCTTGACCGGGTTCCCTGAATGGGGAATTACCGGGCCATTCCGAGTTCGGAAGGCCCGGTAATTTCTCCCTCAGGGAACCCGGGCCCGGACCTTCCCCATTCCCATTTGAGCCCCCATAGGGCTCAATGGGAATGGGAGAGGGAGCTAACAACGGGCCAATTACGACTACCCGTTGTTAGCTCCCTCTTCCCCTCGCGGGACCCGGTAATGACGCTTGATTTTACCAGTCGTCCTTACCGGGTCCCACAAGGGGACCTCGTAATTTCGCGGCACGGGTTTAACGGGTCCGCCTCCATTAGCGGAGCCCGTTAACCCGTACCGTGAATGTTATGAGGCCCTAAGAGTCCAGAGCGATTTCCTGACTCAGGTTATGGGTCTCCTTACACAGCATTTCTTCAGCCTTGGTGCATGTTGTATTCTGTGATGTTGCTGCTGTGCTAGCTTCAGCAGCTAATTGTAGAGCAAGAAGTTCTGGAGCTTGATGTTGGCTATTGTTATTTATTATTTATTGTTGTTATTGTTTGTAGCCAACATCAAGCTCCAGAACATCAAGTTCTGGAGCTTGATGTTGGCTATTGTTTGAGACTTCATGGTGTTAGGAAGTGTGTTTGGGAAAGGTGCAGCCCTTAAATACACCTTTAGGGCCAATTGAGTTAATCTGTGGCTCACTTCGCATTACCTGGATGCAGTTACCTCCACTTTGGGCAGAAGGACTGCACTGTGTTTTGGCCACACCAGCACCTCTTTTTGGTGGTACATAATCTTGTTGCATTGTGCAAATAGCATTTTCATTTCTGATGCTAAATCCAGCAATGGAATTCGCTCTGAGCGGATTACTACCGGCTGTTTGGCCAGCGCTAATTCCTCCACAGGAATTAGCACAGGGAACTTTAAACCCATTTACATTAACACTTAATTCATCAGCACAATGCAAAATGTAGCAGCGATTCCGTTACTGGCACCTTTTGCTCTTATTACCAAAGTCATTTTATCTGTAACGCATAAAAGAGCGGTACTTTCCCACAGCACTTTCTTTTTATCGTCCTATCTCCCAAAGCTCTGAAAGCAAAAACGTACGTGTCCCATATAATAGCAATGCTTTTGCAAACATGTTTCGTTGCATCTCGCTAAGGGCCAAATACAGCCGCCTCATTACAATCACAGCCGATCAGTAGCTGTTTCGTAAAACTGACGCATCTAAACATTCTTTTCTTCCAGGTTGTCAGGATTACAACATGTAGATTAACATGGATTGTATTACATGGGAGTTATTCAACGAACTCTAAAAAACCTCTTCTGCCAATGAATCTAAAGACTCTTTTACATCACATTATTCTCAAGCCTCAGTAACAGCAAATTCTTTTCAATATTACACATTGGGCTAGATACTCAAAATGAGAGGAAAAGAAACAAGTATTGTCAATGCCAACGGTGTTGGCTTTTGTGTAGATGTGGGAAACCTTTTGTTGCAGGAATATTTTCCTTCGTTCAGGACACCACTTCATTATCAACATCAGTGAAGGAGTGCCCTTTGATGATACAACTCAACTGTTGATGAGCCTTGACATTATTTCCCTATACACATGCATTCCGCAGGAAGCTACGCTGTCTGTATTAGAGGAAGATTTGCTGTCTATAAGAACTGAAGGCTCAACACCTAATCGCTCTGTGCTATGGTGTGCCGAATTGGCTCTAACAGAGAATTATTTTGGCTTCAATGGTAAACTTTTCCAACAAACACATGGGGAAGCAAGGGGGTCTTCTGTGGCACCATAAACAGCAAATCTCTATGTAGAAGCGTTTGCATTGCAAACTATATATAGCACCACCAACCCATTTTTTATTAACATCGGTTATGGAGGCGCTATATAGATGATATATTGATCATCTGGGATGGAGACGCAACTACCTTTCTATCTTTTATGGATTGGATCAACCAACAGAGTAAGTTTTGGAAATTCACTGCATCTCAGAGCCGATCAGAGGTGAATTTTTTGGACCTCACGATCTGGGCCGGCACAGATAGAAATATCTTACAAGTCAAACCATTCCATTAGCCCATTGACCGCAATTCTTCATTATCATTTGACAGTTGCCATCCATGCCAAACTAGAGAAAATATTCCATTTGGCCAATATTTGCGTCTCAAAAGGAACAGTTCATCAAAGGATATCTTCCATACGGAAGCTGCAGTTTTGAGCCAGAAACTTAGTTTTAGGAAACACCCCAAGGCGATTGTAAAGAGAGCATTTGAAAGGCCATCCAACATTAACCGATAGGCATTATTGGAATACCAGGGCAAGACAGAAGAAAATATAGGCCTAGTGTTTGTAAGTATGTTTAACTCGATTTCTAATAGAGTTACTAAGATTATAAAGAAAAACTGGAACATTTTAATGGGAGGAGAATGCCCGTTGCAACCTCCATTGCGTGCCTTCAAACGTGGGGCAAACCTAAAGGACCTGCTAACCAAAAATGACATTTGTACAAGACAGCAGCCTGAAAAGAGTATAACAGAAATATGGGGCCTTCCAAAGCCTACAGGGAGATGCCCCTTGTGGCATGTGTGTCAACTGTCCCTTTATGAAAAGATCCAAGGAGATTGATCTGGGACTAAATAAACTTTGGGTTGCAGAAACAATTCACAAATTGTAATTCCAGTAATGTTGTTTACGCAATATGGTGCCCTTGCAACAAGCTGTATATCGGAATGATGAAAGAAAAGTAAAGACACTGATATCAAAGCATAGGAGCTGCATAAAAAATAAGATTATTACAGCCTCCCTAGTAAATCATTTTAATTCTATGGGACAGTCAAGTGATAACATGTCATGGACAGTTATATTACAGATACCACCAGCTCACAACTCCGAGATGGATAAAAAATGACTGTATGCCAAACAACAATGGCTTATTTTCTTATGAAGAGGGCCTAAATGAAATGGTTGACTGGCATAATTGCTGATTAACTGCCTGGTCAGTTGTGAGTATTGAACAATGCCTAAAGCATTTGAGCGATAAGGTGATTTGCTTTAAAACGACATCCTTAAATGTGAGGTATACGATACACATAAGACATCATGTTCCGTATATAGTCATCTGAAAATGGTTGAGAGGTATGCTCTCATTATTTTTTTAGTCTTCTACTGGGAGGGGTTGTACTTAACCAATACTCGTATTAATCAGAAAAGAGTACAGCATTGTCGTTTACTATCACCATCTTGCGGGTATTTCAATCTCTTGTACATTGACACTAATGACAATAAAAAATCCAAAATGCACCTAATAACTTTGAGAATACGTGGAAAGCGGGTCTGTTTTGTTTTTTTACACATGTCAGTCAACATCCCAGACTGTTGGTAACTGATTCAACTCCAAGAAGGCAGACAACATATTAGTAATTTAATGAAGTCCAAATATCTAATTCATCCCATTTAAAAATGGCTACCTGCTATCCAACTCGTGTACAATAGAAATAGTGAAGGGACCAACCTATGTTGTTTGCTCAAAAATCATTGTATGACAACCACGATGCTCCGTTGTCAAAAGAACTTTAGGCGATACACGAAATCCACGTGTATCATTCTTCATTCGGCACGGCAGCCGCATTATATATCAAGAGAATGAAACAAGGTAAGCCGCGGTCAGATAGCCGCAGTCAGATAGATGTAGTTTTTGTACATTTTAATTATGTGGTCTATAGTTACTTTGCAGAACACCACATTTTAGGTCAACTGGCGGGATACTGACAGTGAGCTGTCTGTTTGACATGCAGGTTCTGCATTTCAACGGCAGCTCCAGACGGAGACCGTGAGACTAAGACTTAGTTTCCTTTATCGTGACCGACCTACTCAGGATGCTACTACACGCCAGCTTGAAATCTAAACCAAAATGCTAACACCCCGTGGGAAGCCCGTAACAATCTTGGCTCACGAATATGGAGCGTTGTAGATGGGACACATATTAAATGTCCTGGGAGATTGCGAAACAGGGAGATGAGTGATTGTGCCCTTGCTATTTACATTTGAAAAGTTTGGATTCTTGTTGGTATTGTGAATAGAGATTACTGAAGATTTAAACCTTGAACAGTCTTTAAATTAATTCCCAAAATACAAATGTCTACATAAAGTATTATCCGTATGAAAGCCAATTTAAGTGTTGGATTAGGTTTAGGTCTTCCAACACAGATATTATATTTATTGGTTTCTTGTATTTAGAAACATAAGAATATGAGGTACAACCTTCCTCTTGACTGACCCATTATGTTTTTTCACCACAGAGTAACTTCTATTAAAGAGATGCTTTAACAACATCGTAATAGCATATTAGAATTTGTACGATGGAGAGCCCCCTTTGAGATATGTTTTGATCTTATTGCTGTTGATATGTAACCATAACAACATTAATAAGAGCAGTTTGTATTGTCTCTTGTAGCTTTGTACAGGATAGCCGAAATAATACTGAAGCAATTTTTGGCAGTTTGCTGTGTATTGCTGAAATACAGCATAGAGGTTTGTGAATACTTGTTGCAAAACGTTGGAACCCCTGATGAAGTTGTAGTAGTTGGGATATGTTAGAATTAGAACGAAACATGTTGGGCTAGTATGTTCACTGTAATGAGTAACATTATAAAATATAATAGAGAATTTGGTAGCAAGTAGCCTTGAACTAGTATGGCATTTGACCTCCACAAACGAGGAATAAGTAAAACACAAGCCATTGTGATTTGAATGTTTGTTTTGCTTATGTATTAACACATTTTTTATCTTAATATTGCACAGCACTTGACACTGTTTTTGAATATTTGTAATATGTACAATACTTGTGTGGTTACAGACACGGTTCTTTATTTGGTGAATTAATTGTGTCTAATGTTCAAGTTTAGAGGAGACAATACAATGGTGGTTGAGTTATTCAGTCTTTAAATTGTTTAAATAGGTATGAGGAACAAACTCAATAGCCCAAGAGAATATGTTGTTTCTCCCTATCTTTTTTTGGTAAAAGTTGAGCTTTAGAGTGAAACAATAAATTACTAGGAAACGTTTCCCCATAACAATACTACAAGAAACACACTTAGATACTATGAGACACATGCAATTGCTCCATAGATGGGTTGGTCAGGGATTTGGATGAACTTACTCCACATACGTCAGGGGAGTATTGATTTTAATACCGAAAAGAATGCAATTTACTGCAGAATTGATACAAAGATATTGACAAAGTAGAATCAACAACAATGCACACCACGTCAATATTGCATACCGTTTTACCAACATGCTATCCACATATGTATTAAATAGGGAAGCAATATGGGTCTGGGGAGTTGATTGTAATTGTGTCCTTGATCCCCACATCAATAGGTCCCCACTGAGCAATTGCTGTGTATCGCCTGCAACAGCGGCGCTTCAGCAAGCTATACTTCACTGTAAGCTGGTCTCACCCTTCTTCTCAAGTGTATTCTTTTTATTCTCATCCACATGGTACACATTCCCGGTTAGATTATGTATTTACAGGATGTGAAAATATACACCAATTTGAAGAACCTAATTACTTGGATAGATCATTGTTGGATCAACACCCGCTGGTGGCAACCTTGATGATCTCCCAACCCAGATCTCTAGTTCCTACTTGCAGACTTAACCCCATGGAACTGACTTGCTGATAGTACAGATGACTCTCTCACAACTAATTTACCTACTGCCTCAAACCCTGGAATGCTCTGGGAACAACTCATAGTTATAGTCAGGTGCACATGCATCTGAACCATGGTGGACATCTGCAAAACCTTAACGAGACAGTTGACACAATTGGAACACAGGAACTCCGACTTGGAAAATTCCTTTTCTGTGCCAATCGAGTCTAAATAAACACTTGGCGGATTGTGACTGCAATGTCTAGGCATGTCTTGACATGTGGCAGATCCTGGGGAAACATGATAGAGTGATCTACACAGAGAATCTACATAAAGTGGGGAAACACCCAGTAGAATGTTATCATGCTTGTTAAAAGACGAAAGAACAAAGCCCATGATTGACTCCATTACAACTGACCCCAATACAATATACAATGCAGAATGCAAGATCACTCTTTTAGGGACTATTATGCAAACGTTTACCTGCAATGGGAGACACACTCGAACACAGAGATCACAGATACCTTACAGCTGATTACTCTACCAACCCTCACACAAGACCGTAGATGCTCCACTTACGATTCATGATGTGAGGGAGGAGGTGTCTTGTTTACTGGCTGGGAAAACCCCAGAAACAGACGGCATTCCCTCTGAGTTCAACAAGAAGTATGGAGACCAGGTGCTCCAGCCTTTGCTGGACTTACAGCTACACACTTTTAACGAGGGACTCATAGCTTCCACCAGGCGGGAAGCCCTGCTAGTTCCTATATTGAAACCCAGAAGAACCCCCAAGACCTCATTTCTTATAGACTATTATCCATGTTAAACACGAACACCAAGAGATAATCAGCATGATCATTGCAAATAGACTAAAGCCATATTTATTGTATCTCGTACACCCAGACCAGGTGGATGTTTTTTCCAAAGATGAACACTTGGCAAAACCTCGTTAGACTTCGCCACATGATTTCAGAAGTGCAAAAATATGGGCAAGACCATATTATTATGTCCTTAGATGCTATAAAAGCATTTGACACAATAGGATGGGAATAGTTGTTTGCCACACATAAGAGCTTTGGCCCGAGGACTACGTTTATATGTTGGGTCAAGTTGCTTTATTCTAACCTAATGGGTAAAGTCTGCACAGGAAAACAATTTTGAAGGCATGTAGGGTACAATGTGGAATGCGACAGGGTTCCACGTTGCTGTTCGTGTTAGTGATGGAACCACTGGCTTGTCTCCTCAGGGAAAAATATGTTGACTTGGGAATAGAAATCAGATGGGAATGTCATCTTATTTCTCTATATGCTGACGACGTCCTGCTGTACCTAAAAACCCCTGAAGCATCAATCCCATGAATTTGGGAGATCTTCGAGACTTTTGGTAAACTATCGGGCCAACGTATTAATTGGAAGAGGTCCTCCATCTTTCCTCTGCACTTAAGTATGTGACACTAGCTACCACAGTTATCTACATGGGAGTTATTGTGGTCCACTGACACCTTCCACTCCTTGTATATCAATATCTATTGAGACACTGAAAACACTTATATCATTAACATCCTTGAAGCACTGAAGACATTCGACGGCTCACTTGCCTTTTGGAATAAGCTTCCACTATTGTTAATGGGGAAAGTTGCAATAATTAAGTCAATGATTTTACTGTGGTTTCTCTACTACTTAGCTAATATTCCCCCCTGAAACTTACAAAATATTTAAAAAAACATGGGCACTCACAAAGTTATTGTGGGGTTCCAAAAGACAAAGGATCTCATTACTGACACTTTGTAGGCCTATTTCAAATTCTTTAATGTGATATAGTATGAAAATGAATTCAAACTTTACACATATATTAATACACATAAAAAATCATACATATATATGAGATCGTACATATAGAATCATCAAACCAAAAATCACTACAAATAACATCTAATACAGACTGCAAGTCGAGTAAGATAAGAGAAGTTGAGAGTTTAAATTAGAAGAAAGGTAGACATGGTCACTGAAGACCTTCGAATTATTAATTACATAATTTTGAAACAGCTTTGCCTATTTTTCAAGCACCCTCAGGTCACTACGTAAAAGTCAGCGTTAAGGTTTACTCAAGTTTCCACTTCATGTTCTATCTGTTGCCAGACATTATACAGGGCTATGAATAAATGCATATTCGATGTATTGGTACAGTACTGCCAAAACCTAAATTTGGGTATAGTAAGCGGATCATGCACAAATTCACCCAAAAAATGGACAATAGTCTTCTTGAGTGCTCTACATTGCGTTAGTACATGTCTAGCAGTCTCTAGGCACACAGTAGATTTACACAGTCGGCAAGTTCACTCTGCTGTAGGTATATTTTCCCTTGCTCCTATTTTAGATAGAGTAGGCAGTTGTTCCAATCTAAATAGAATAATAAAACGGCGGAGTCTTCTAGTTGGGCAGAGGAAAAGGTAGTCCTGTGGTTTCATGAACTTATATACTCTATAGTTAACGAAATGGTAAGATTTGAGGGAGTCCAGATGGGCAAAATTTTCTAGCCAATCCCAAAGGTCCACCTTTTTCCCCAGTGCATTTAGCATTTCTTTAGTCACACTTGTCCCTCTATGCGTCCAGCCAATTTCATTAAGGAATTTTCCCATATCTTTATACAAGGATGAGGTGGTGAGTTTTTTGCTTAGTTCCTGATGTAGGGCCGTTAGTAGGGGATTAGGGGAACCACTTGTCATTTTGAGGTAGAACCCAGTTCTTTTTTTCAGCACCATAGCCTTGAGTGACGACAGGCCTAGCTCCAGTCTTATCAAGGCCATTGGCACCCCCGGGGGAAGCCCCAACATACGCCGCCAGAACTTTCCCTCTAGCACCTGGAGCCACGCCAAATTTACCGTCAAAAATGATTCCAGGCCATAGATGACCACGGGTGCAAAAACTTGCATATACAGGTGGCGTGTTCCCCACAAAGTGAAGCCCCCTTGTTTGTTGGTGAAGGATGCGATAAGTGCGATCACTTGGAGGGCCCTGATGTTACGGCCCTGTTTGCAGAGCGCATAGTCTCCTAGGGGCTCTATTTCCACTCCTAGGTAGCGGTAAGATGGGGCGTACAGAATTATCTGTTTATGTACTATCAGATTCACACGAGTTACTCTTTTCTTAGTGAATCTTAACACGTTGGTCTTCTGCAAATTGATGGTCAGGCCATTGATCTTAGCATATTCCCAGAGGACATGTGCAGAACGCCTGAGACCACTGATGGTGTTATCAAGGACTACCAGGTCATCTGCATACGCCAAGACCACACACATCACCTCGCCTAACTTTGGTGGACAGTTATTAACCTCCACGAGTGTCGCCGGGATGTCGTGTACATACAGATTATAGATGAGAGGGGCTGTGACACAACCCTGCTTCACCCCTCTATTTTGGATCACATTTTGGGTCGACTGCCCCTCCTGATTGAGTCGGAGGCTCACCGAGGTGTCTCGGTGGAGCAGTCTGAGATAATATAGCAGACCTGTGGGACAACCCAGTACTTCTAGTTTGTTCCAAAGCCTGGCTCTTGGGATTGAATCAAAAGCGGCCTTAAAGTCGATGAACAATGCGTACATTGGGGGCTGGTCCTTACTAAGTGCTCTCGTACGCAGTATGTCCATTACTAAAAGGTTATGTGAGGTCGAGAACTCCCGCCTAAAGCCGCATTGGAATCTACTGAGTATTTGCTTTTCTTCCACCCATTTTTGCATTTCACTAAGTAGAAGGGAGGCAAAAAGTTTCCCAGACACATCCAGCATGGATAGTAATCTATAATTACTTGGATCTGTGCGGTTGCCTTTTTTATACACCGGGATCAAAATAGCCTTTTGCCAAGATCGAGGGATTTCCCCCAGTGCAAATACCTTATTAAAGAGTACAGAGAATAGCTCTGCCCAAAAAGACGAGTTACTTTTTACCACCACATTCGCTAGCCCATTGTGTCCGGGGGCTCTAGAAGACTTAAGGGTAGCAATTTTGTTAAGTATTGCCCCAGGTGAAACATCAAAGGGTTGAATGATCGGAGGTTTCCCCATAGGCCGGCTTGCCGACCCCTCTTCTTCCATATTGCGATTTAGGAGAAATTGCTCCCATACTTTCTTATTTATTGGATTGGCAACTAAGCCTTTGGCCTTAGTTCTATTTTCATTTAAAAGTGCCCAAATACTTCGAGAGTTTCTGGAACAGATAGTTTTAATAAGTCGCTGATAGCAGTTGTTCTTCTCTGTTGACTTGATGCTCTTCACCGCCGACCTATATCGATTTTTAATTGATCTTAGTTTCTGTTGGTATAAGGTTTCAGAGAGATTCTGGCTTTTTAGACTACGTATCGTTCTTCTCAGTCCTCTCTTGACATCTCTGATTTTCCCGTTATACGGGAGAGGATCATTTCCTTCTTTCATAACATATCCCTTTTTGGTTGCTGCGTGATGGCCTGAGAAACCTGATATCCACTCTTTTATTTCATTAGCAGACATAGCCAGGAAATCTCGTCTGCTCTCTTCTGTATCCCACTTTAGCGCTTCTGATGCCGCTTTGACATTCTTCTCAGACCAAATAATTCTAGTTCCTGCCCCGTTAGTTGCAATACTTCCAATATTTAGCTTGGGAGTGTCAGGAATCGGAGTCATAAATGAACATAATATTGCCGTATGGTCACTCCAGCTGTTGGGCTTTACCCACATATCCGCCACCCTAGTCTGCATCAGGGGGCACATAAATATGTAGTCCAATGTACTCCATGATGATCCATTGGACCAAGTGTGCTTCCCCGGCCTGTCACCCGAGGTGCGGCCGTTGATCATAGCCAGGTCCCAAGAATCAAATAATTGCAACCACCCTAGGCCTTCCTTTTCTCTCTTTCCATGGGTCATCCTGCATCTAGCGCTAAGGCCTGGATTGGTAAAAATAGAAGTTTCATCTTCCATATGACAGTTAAAATCCCCCACTATCATAACTGCAGCATTGTTTGGTCCCATTGACCAGGAAGACAGTATATCCAGTATAGCCTCTTGCAGAGAGTCTCTTACACCTGCGCCGGGGGGATTGTAGAGGTTGATAAGCAGAAGCTTACCACTTCCCTTATCTTGAGGGTATGCTACCTCTACGGCCAACAATTGGTCCTCAGCTCGGCATTGGATTTTGCGTGACAACATGGAGTTTACAACCCCCGTAAGTAAGCCGCCAAACGGACGTCCTTTGCTTCCCCGGTGTGCCGGTGATTGGTGTATAACATAGCCATCCAAAAAAGGGGTTCCCGAGCCCAGGTCTCTTGTAGGCAGATAAAGCTATGCTGGAATAAAAGAGCTGCCGAGCCCTCTGCCCTAAGTAGATGGGAGAAGCCTCTGCAGTTCCAAGATAGTAGCGATAGGCTTCAATGCTTATACACCATCTGCGGAAGTGTCTCCAATAGAGACTTAATTGCTTGTTGTACTTCAGCCAGTAATGGGTTTTCCCCTACCACCCGGCAGGAATCGTTTTCCAGATTCAAAGTTATATCTGGGACTACAGGAATTGCTGTGAGATCTTTCTCCTGCAGATCCACATCAATAGCGATGTCCACTGCTTACAGCTCTTCCTTATATTCTCTGAGTAATTGGGCGGTATTCAGAAACACGCAGTGTAGAGCAGAGACATTAGGATTAGGGCTCGATAGTGGCTCAATAAACAGAAAGTCCTCTGATTTTAGTACTCGGAGTTGAGGGATATGGTATAGCCTGGTCAGTAGCTCCGATCGTGCCAGCCAGGAGTGGTTATCCCTTGGGTATAGGTTCTTTATAAGGCAGATGCGATTCGTGTGGTTAACCTGGGCATCCTTCGTTTTCTCTGGCAATATAGGCTCCAATGATTCTCTTAATATCTCATATGAGGTATCATGCTGGGTTATTATGCTTGCTTCACACTCTATTTCAGAGATCTCCCCGGCAGTAAGATCGAGGTTCTCCTCATTTTGCTTCTCTTTGGGTTTCAACCAATCTGCCAGAGGACCTTTTTTCTCTGCCATCCGAACAGCCGCTCTCCTCATCCTTTTCCGGCCTTTTCTTGAGCGAGTTTCCATCGCAGGGCCACTTCTTCCCGAAGGAGGCAAAGCGCCTGTTGTAGGAGGTTTATTTTTAAGAGCCTTTTTTGCCAGTCTCCGTTGTTTCCGTGTGAGGGGGCCCTGAGGACTATAATTCTGCTCCCGATCTACTTCCTCAATGGAGTCCTCTTCGATCGAGATATTAGTCTCCAGTTCCTCCTGAACCACACTATCCTCTCTCTCATCTACCTTATCTACCTTATCTTCCATCTCCTTGGCAATTTGAAGGGCCTCTGCTAACTTTTCTTCCGCATCCTCTTTTGGTAAATTCTTCAATTCCAGTGCTAGTGAGATGGCATTGGAATTTACCAGGATACGACCCGTCATCTGTAGCAGAATTTTTAGAGCAAATTGGAGGGCGCCCACGGACGTTTGCAGCTCAGCTAGTTGGGTAGAGCCGGATATAGATCCCCTATCCCCCATTGTCTCATTGTCTGGCTCATCCTCCATCGAAACCATTGCAAGATTCGGGGAAATGGAGAGACGTTCGCGGTATCCTGCCACATTATGCTCCCCCGCTACAGAATTCCTGCTGTTATCTTTCCGGGTCGGTGAGCCACTTGGAATAGTCTGTGGGGTATAGGGTTGCATTTCTCTTTGTATTGTCAGACACAGGTCCAGGAGGGAGGTATTATCAATATCGTCATAATTGGAAGAATTGATAGAATGACTAACCCTGGGCACTTGCGCCGGCCCCTCGCTCTGCGCAGGCTCTTCATCAATTGTGGTGGAGTTTGTCTCGGGCGGTGGATTCACCGGGAAAAACTCAGTGATGGCACCTTGTGCTACCGGGAGTTCATATTTTGCATTCTTCCTTCGTTTGACCCCTTTTTTATTGGGCTCCTTAGGCTCTTTCTGAGCTTGTGTCTTATTATTCCTCAGATTATAAATAGAATGTGTAGCTCTCTTCCCCCGCTGCATCACTATTATTCTGGCACCTTTAATGTGATTGGGGGATTCGTGGGGTCTGCCAATTACAGAGAACTGCACAATTTATTACAGATAGACAAATCACTCAGAACACTGCTCTGGCAGAATAGGGACTCAAGTCTGTGCCCAGCGAGCCACGGAACATTCGTGTGGTCTGCCCAATCTAAAGGCTGCTCCGTTTTTGTCACAGAGACAGCTAAAAAAAAAAAATAAATAAATAAAAAAAAAAAAAAAGGTGTCCTGGCAAAAAGGCACACAATTCTATGCCCAGCAAGCCACGTTAAGAGACCACGTCTCTCACCAGACCCAATAGCCCCTCCACTTACTTGCACCCTCGCAAGCCGCTGGTCTCAATGTTGCCCAGCACTGCCCCTCTGTTGCACTGTCTCCGGAGCTGGGGGCTGGCTCTACACACTAGGGATACCGTTCCCTGTGCAGTGTGCCGTGTGCCGTGTGTAATTGCGTCTTCCTTCCGCTTTCTTCCCGCGGACCCCTCACCCAGATACCGCAGGTACCGCAGGGAAGAGTCCACACAGTCACCAAGGGCCGTCCGCAGTATTCACGGACCACTCTCGCCTCGCTCGCCTCACCTCGTTTGCTAGAGGAAAGGACCCACACGTATTGCTCACAGCTCACGCTCGTGTCAAGCCGCACCTCCTCCTCTTCCTCGTATCTGAGGCCGCTTCCGACACCCAACGCGGTAGGCTATGGCTAGGGGAGGGTTGAGAGTACCGGAGTTCGAGAATTTCTACTTCGCCTAGCAACTGCAATATGTAGCTATGATGCTCTCAGACCATGAGAACTCAGATAATCTACTGTTGTGTCAGACTGTAGCATCACACATGTTGAAAGAGGCAATGTGGCTGGGAGCAACAAAAGATAGAGCTGCCTTGTTGGTTAATACATCTACCGTGTTGGTTAATACAGACATTCAGGCATTCAGGTTGGGAAACAGACATGTACCAAAATAAAACTGTTGACACCTTATTCGTCGGACATTCCACTGACCATTGGTTCTAACCTACCCTTTGGGATACTCCAGCATATTCACACTGGGGTGATCTATTTTCGGAGGAATGATTTCTGACATTTGATGAACTAAAAAATACTCACGACATACCAGCTGGGCAGTTTTTAACTTAATTTGAAATGTTGGGTAGGGCGAATTGTCACTGGAAAAGCTTGCAGAATGAACCACCACTGGACAATATCTTACTTACACTTTATGGATGCTGGCAGGGATACAAAGGTCTCACTACTACAATATATTGATAGATAGAGACTCCCTATCTCAATTAGGCATCAGAGAGGCATGGGAGAAAGACCTAGGAAGCGCCTTTGAGGACAAGAAATATGAAGTAATGCTGATATACCCCAAGATGGGGACCTTAATATGCTTCACTGAGCCTATTTAACTCTGAAGAAATTGACACAGTTTCCCTGACACCTTGCATTGCTGTCCCAGGTGCCAGAAAGTGGATGTTGATCTGATGCATATGCTGTGGGCATGCCCGAAGATATCCGCAAACTGGGTACATATTCATACTATGGTTGAGGACCTGGAGATAACTCATAACCCACATACTATTAGGTTCATGCCCTGATAGAGCTTGGAGAACAGTATAGGGTAACATGTTGAACCTGGCTCTGATGCTGGCGGTAAGACATGTTGCTATAGTGTGGAAATCCCAAGTATACCCACACTCTCTATTCTGCCTTAAAGTCCTTTAGAGATTGGGAACTGCTGAACTTCACTCGCCTCTATTCATACAAGGGGGAACCACACAATGTACTCAGGGGGCCAGGATGCAATGGGAAACAATTGTATTAAAAATCAATCGTGCGACAGGTGATGAACCCCCATTAATTGCTTGTATTCTCTCCTTGAATTATACAACTATTGATGTTGAAAATAACATTTGCGTGGGTTTTGGGGTGTGCAGTTTATGTATTTGAAATGTACATGTGTGCCCTAGACAGTCTATGTCTTGGTAGGATGCCCCAACTTGTGTAGGACCACTAGAACCACACTGTTTATTGATACTAGGATTGACACTGAGACTTTCACCCTGATATCTATAGCAAATATAAACAAAAAAAAGCTATGTCTGAGTTAAGGCATAGTTCTTGACACTACTTGTGATCAATGCAGCCATATCCAATTTGATGTCACACATGTGTCAGCCTCTGCGAGCTAAGCTCAGCTGTGGAAGGTGATTTTTATTCACGCCAGCCAGGTTGACCTTGCCAAATGACAGGACAGGAACCTGAATGGCCATGCCTTTTCTTTGATCTCTTTGTGAGGGTAGGCAAAACCCTCCATCAGCTGGCAGCTTGCCTGGGCCCAGGTATCAAAGGAGCACAACCATTCTCAGTGAATAGCCTCATACCAGGGTGCTACATTTCTAAAGGCCATTGATCCTAGTGAGAAGGGAAGGGGTTAGAGTAGTCAGGAGGGATCTGTGCTGTGGAAAGACATTTACACCATTTTGTTTCTCTGTGTCTTTCTCTCTCCTTCCTGTCCCCTCCACTACTTCTGGAGTAACACACTTTGGGTGTGATGTCAGAAGGGCAAAGTCCACTTACTTCAAGAACAGGGATTCAACCACTAAGGCAGACTAGCTTTAGTCCAATCACCTGCAGACTTTTGCATTTAAAAAAAGGGTTTCCAACCACTTTTTGAATCACTCTGGAACAACACCTGAGAAGGATTCACTGGACTTCTTTTGTGAGATGTCTACTTTCCAAAGCCCTCAACTAGGAAGAGCACTGGCTAAAATGTCCAATGCGTGTTTCAAAATTGCACTTCCTGTCAACACGTCACCCATGACCTGCAGCTTGCCACGGATTGGATAATCCCCCCTTCTTCATCCAATCCAGAATTGCCGACAAGCGTAAGCCGGCCTACCAACAAAGGCTCACAAACCAAGGCTCCTGTCCCGAGCCAGTCGGAGCCGGGTGGAACCGGGAAACACTGAATATATTAGGTAACTCATTCTTCCTCCGATGCGCGATTCCTCTCTGGAACTGCACTTACTATGTGCACTTCCAAAACATTCTGATAGCGTTAATTGCTCGCTCGCCCCTCAAATCGGAACATTGGAAATATGTTTTGCTAACACAAAGTTCCTATTAACATGGTCTGTATTTATACCATGTAGTTCCCATATCCGCTTTGTGACATGAGGAGCATATTGCCATAGGCAAAGGTGGTATACGTAAGTTTCAATACAGACACATAATCATTCACATCACCTTGAAGAGGTGCACAGCGAGCTGAGAACTCGATTGAGTCCCAGGCCTGGGGAGATCAGTTCAAACCAATCACAGTTTAGAAACCTTGGGGTGGATGGCAAGGGGCACGAACTAATGGTAAACCCACTACTCTGCAACAATGTAATATATAGTTTCTTGGGGATGGGACAGGCCAGCCACCTGACATGCGAGGACCAGTAGAATAACACCTATAGGGTCTCGTATAGGTAGTAATGCTCTTAGTACCCGATTCCCTCGTGCTGATAGGTTTTTTGGGGAAGGGCCCAAGTGATGACACCAAAGTCATACAAAACCATGCTGCACGCCATGGAAAGATGTACCAGAGAATTCCTGTTGCCTTGTATTGATCCCTGTTGGTTTTATTTGCAATAAACCACAGTTTCTACTTGCCGTTGACTGAGTTCTACGTCTATTCTGGGGAGGGTGTTGGGCCCTTGAAGTAAGCGGACCCCCAGCTTCGCTCTGGCATACCTGGGAGTCCCCCCAACAAATAAACCACATACGGCAGAGCTTTTCTAGATAAGTCAGATGCTTCATTTTAGATAGAAAAATTAATAAATAGGGTTTACACACAGGATTGCCTTAGTGCCACTATGAATTTAAAAGGACAAAAGACCTCTGCAGAGAGATATTTTTCTTTACAAGAAGATTCTAACAGTTTACAGACGACCATTTTATTCTTTACTTTGGTTTACATTTATAGAAAACGGTAATGAGTGTTAAAATGTGCTACTTCACCAGAGACTCATGGTGGTAGAAACTTGTGTCAACTTGAGCCATGTGTCTTAGGGGAATACATTCCCCTAAGACACATTAAATAACTCATAATAGTTTTACTTTACTTTAATACATTTATTATGCACAGCCAAGGACCCTTGGGCTTAAGGGCGCAACAAGACGAAACGACAGACACTGTTGGCCCCAGACAATTAAGACATGCCACTTGAAGAGCTAATTTGGGGGCAGGTGAAAGCACAATTAGCAACCAGGGCAGAGGATCCAGCAGCCAATCAGGTTGCTCAGATCATGGGCTGAGCCTCACTATCCAAACCCACGTTCAAAGCAACTGGAAGGCTGCTCACAACTGTCCTGCTATCTTTCCCTCAAACTGTCCTCCCCTTCCATTGAGTCTCCTATCTCTCCCCCAACCGCATTTACCTGATTCCTTTGGCACCACTGCCACAACCGCTCCAGCCGCCCAGGCTGACATCTAACTGAAAGAGGGACTCTGCATCGAATCCTGCCTTTCACCTCCATGGTGGCCATCTTAGGTAAGTAATTTGTTTGAACGAACGTGACACTGAAAGCGCATCCCATTCATTCACAAAAAATACAGTTCTATAAGCATACCAGGTTTTTGGATTGAAAACCGCGGGTGATGACAGCAATAAAACCCAATCTGAGGGTGCTGGATCGGTTGTAACAGCAGCGGGGCCCATCATTATGGCTACAAAAACAGCTGTGCATGAGCCTATAACGTGGCCCTTTAACATACCATTGCTATAGTATTCATATTGTTTATGCATACTGCAAGTAGAAAACTAAATGCGTGTACATACCTATTTGAATTTCCTCATTTTGTGTATACATCACACAAGTATAACTGTGCGACATCCACTTTAGTACACACGTTTAAGGAAACCATTTTTACCGAGCACTTTGCTTAACAATATACAGTACAGTAAAGTCCAATCAGGTTTTCAGGCTATGTATATGTATATGTATAAGTGCATAAGAAAAAATTGCATTCAATTAATTTCTGTTGAGATTATTCGCACATTGTTTTGAACATTCGGAATAACCGATTTTATAGCAATATTTGGTTGCGAGAGAGTGCGCAGGATTGAGAATTAAACGGCTGAAAACATATATTTACCCAAAATGCTATATTTTGAGGTTGCGCAGGTCTGATGAATCAGTGAGATGGTTCTTTGAACAGACCAGTGTGTACTTCAATGCCATAACAAATACAACCACATTGCTGCCTCTAGAGGTCTTGCCATCTTCAAATAGAAGTGCTGCTTCCCGCGGCTCCAGTCGACCCGTGACCACGTGGTGTGCCTGTCCCCTATCCCCTCAGGAAATGTGTCATTTTCAAAGCCTCGGAGTCAATCTAGGAAGTGTGTGAGATGATCTAGTTTTCACGTCATCCATCAGGAAGGCTGAAAGCCACAAACACTGCCAATTGCATGCGGGATATAGATTTTTTCTCTATCTCTGAACTACTTTTCCATCAAAACAAGGCTATCGTTATTGACCCCTGTTGGGTGTGCATTGTTTTTCGTATAACCTAACTGTTCATTGCTGTTTCAGAGAGGCAGCAAATCAGTGAACCGGAAACAAGTGGTGGTATTAGTTATAATTTGTCCAATCACCCTCTATTCTTGTCAACTACTTGTGGGATGTCTGAAACACTAATGTAAAACTATTGCGTGGTCCATTTTATGCACTGCAGTAAAAAGAAAACCTTGTTTCTTCGATGTAGGCTTGGATGCAGAATTCCAGGCAAAAACGAATGAACAACATGGATATACATTTGTATTTCATTGACGTAACTCATGAGAGATGTTTGAATGTTAACATTGACAAATTGTAATTTTTTAGTCCTCAATATGCAAAATCTATCGAGGACAAACCAGGGTTTTTACCAGAATGCTTGGATGCATTCCTTCCCACCGCACCCTTGATTATCCTGCTGTGACTGGTCCAGATTGAGGGGTCGGCTAATGCTTCATAGAGGAGTCCCTTAGGCCCTCCTTTCCTTGTAGGTGTGCTTTGCAGGGCTTAATGTGTGGGGGTGTTTGCCACGGTTCAGCCGTGGCACTTATTTCTGATCCCTGGCACTTATTGTCTCAGAATTAAGTAATGGTAGCCAGAGCATCTATAAACCCCAATGAGCAGGTGTGAGATGTCATTTAACCCCAAATGCGTCGACACTGTGGGGTGCAGCTGTGGGTGGTGGCAGAAATGGTGCATAACTGCCCGGCCGCAGTGTCACACCCATCCTGGAAAATATTTGGGCCTTGGCACTTATTTTCTTACAAATTAAGCACTGGTGCTTTGACTTGGGGTTACCCTACTCCCCAACATATGTTGTACATCGCTGCAATTTGCCCAAAAGCATGTTAAGTCCAAGGGAAACCCTATTGCCTTGTTGGAGAACAGTACAACACAGTGTTTCTATTTGAGACACTACAACCCATGTCATTCCAGTACCAAACTACTGTTGCTATGTAACAGCTTCCCATGCCCATTCAATGCCTGTTCCTCAAGTCATTTCATCACACCGTCAAGCATCCAGGATCAGAACTGGAGACACCCAAGTCAAATCTGTTCAACTCTGATCACATCCTTTCCATCAGATTCGCTACATAGACACACTGGAGCCAAATTGCATCCAGTATTCAATTAAATCCAGTTTACCTTTACAACTATTGGAAAGAGTCAGTTTGGTTGTTTGATATTGGCACTTACCACATTATTGTTCTATAAATACTTCCTCTCATGACTCACTTCTCTCAAGAATATAGCCTGATTATGGCCCATGGTAGGAAAACATAGGCAAATGAGGTATACAATTCACATTCTGCCTGTGGTATCTTTATTTATTCGTTTGTTTATAAAGCGCTCCTTCAACAATGAAGGTTTCATGGCGCTAACTGAGAAGAATAAGGCAGCAGAAAGTTACGCATGATAAGGCCTAAAATAAAAAGTTCTTCACTGCGCTAAAAAAGAGGCGATGAGCCTGCATGGTGCTCCAGGCCAAAGAGTTTCATAGCCAGGCTTCCACTACCGAAAAGGAGTGGCCCCCGGTTCTGGAACGTAAAAAGCAAGTAATCTGAATACCAAGTAGGAAAGCAGAGGGGATGAGAAGGTACTTTCCGGTGCCATAGAAGGCCCTATACACAATACATAGTGCTTTGAATTCCACGTGCTTTGAAACAGGGAGCCAGTGCATGGAAGCTGGAATGGGAGAAACTGAACCACCTGCTGCTGTAGCTGCTGTGTTCTGCAAAACACGCGGGGATGGAACAGATAGCAATGTTGGGCCAGATACAAAGAGTTACAATAATACAAAGATCCGGTGACCATGGAAGATACCACCAACATGTGAGGACCGAGCCAGTGATGCCCACTCAGGACAGCCAATCAGCCAGAAGGGAGTGATCGATGGTGTTGAAAGCAGCTGATAGATTTAACAAAACCAGCGCCCGACAACCCCCTGATCCACAAGGCAGGCCAGGTTGTCCATAGCAGAGACCATCACTGACTTAGTACTCGAGCCTGGGCCAAAAGTCTGATTGAAACAGGTCAAGAAACCCAGAATCTTCCAAGAAAGAGTGAAGTAAAGTCATCAACAGACATTCAATCAATTCCATAAAAAAGGAAGAAGAGAAATAGGCCGGCAATGACAGAGGATGTAAGATTCCAAGGAGGTCTTTTTAAAGAGAGGGATAACCAAAGCATGTTTAAGAACAGAGGGAATTAAGCAATCAGAAAAGGAACAGTTAACTGTGGATGACACCCAAGGACCAAATAGAAATTATCTTTTTTCAAAAGGGACAACGGGATGGGATCAGAAGGTGAAGCTGATGTAAGGGCATTTGTGGCCCTAATGATATCCACATTCTTAAACATAGGAAATACCGCCTAGGAATGGGGGGGCAAGAAGGCTGCTACACCTGGTGGAGGGTAATCACTGGAACCGGAGTCAACAATTTTCTGGCGAATTGTGACACTCTTATCCACAAAAAATACAGAAAGAGAGTGACACCGAACTGAAGGCATAATGGGATTAGTCGTGGGAGATGATGACAAAGACTGAACGAGCCCTAGGCTGGTTGACAGCTGACACCACATATGAAGAGAGGAAAGAATGTTTGGAATCAAAGACAGCTGCTTGGAATGCAGCTGTTGCCCTATGCAGTGCCATGCAGTTTGCCAGGATATAAGAGTTGTGCCATGTGCGTTATTCCTGCCTGCTTAGGAGACAGAGGACAGCTAATTCGACCGAACACCAAGGCTCAGAAGGGAGCCTGGGTGGTTTAGCTTTCTTCAAGGGGGCGAGCAGATCGTCCATTGTAGAGAAGGCAGCAGCCAAGGTGGCTGGATCAACTTTGTCTGCTGAAGCGCTGACCACAGTGATGTTGTCAGCAATATCTGAGATGCTAAAAGGTCCCCACTTACTGTAGAGTGGGTGACAAAGAGTAGAAATAACAGAAGCCAGAGAAACCTTAACAGCAAAAGGAATAACAAAATGATCAGTCTAAAAGACTGGGCAGACAGGAAGAACTGTCACAAGACCAAATAAGGCAAACTGCAGGTCCACGATGCTACCCAGCTCGCGGTTGGACCCTCCACCAGTTGACACAGATCAAGATCAGATACAGCAGGAATCAACTGCTCTACCTGAGAATCCAAAGGGCCATTGGGATGCATGTTAAAGTCACCAAGGATTATCAGGTCAGAGAAACGCAAATTACGATGTGCCAAAGCCTCTGCAAGGGCCAGCGGGAATAAAGAATCAAAAGAAGGGGGATGGTATAATAAACAAAAATGTATTACTCTAGCGAGGGAGATGGCAATCTGCAAGAGAAGGGCAAACCATTTTAGGATCATGAGTAAAAGTGAGAGCAGAGCAAGAAAAGGGAGAGAGGTAGATTAATGCCTATCCCCCACCAGTTTGAGAAGAGTGGATCTGTGAAATCTCAACATGCTACAGTCTGTAGGGAGCACAAGCACCAGACAGGGCCCAGAAGCTTCATTAAGCCATGTCTAAGTGACAAAAACCAGGATGGACGTGTGCTCCTGCAGCAGTTCATAGAATGCCAGAGCATGTGCCCTCAGTGAAAGTGCATTAAGCAATACGCACTTCACATGAGGAAACTACCCCGTAGGAGCTCCAGTGGGAGTGCCAGCATCCTCAACAAGCTAAGGGACAAGGCTGTAGCCCGAGGTGCAAGATGAAGTAAAGTGTTGTGTGAATATGTTACCAGATTAGAAGACGAGGCCACAGTCCAAAACCTGTCTGGAGCGCCGATGGAAGCAGATGGGCTGGACTGTGGCGCACACGAGTGAGACAGACCTTAAAGAAGCAGGAGCCAATTGGCTGAATCCAGTGGCTAGCAAGTGAGGAAAGACTTGCCATGTGAGTGAGTGATGAAATAAAAAACCTGTAGGACAAACAAACCAGGCACGAGACCCTGTGAAACCAAATGAGGCCAGGCAACCCTGAAAATAAGTGAAGCGAAATCAAGTAAATTAAAATAATAGAACAAAACGGAAATAAAGCATAGGCTGAGTGCAGCAGGATGGAAAACAGACGCACAGTCAAATGCCCCATCTGTGGCAGCCGCCAGTAGCCTGGAACAGGACATACAAAGTTAACACAAATTAAAAGAAATGCAAATCAAACAAAAGAGCAAGGCTAAAATGCTACAATACCTCATCAGGATATGGCTTTGACACTCTTCGGCTCAGTTATGATATGATATTTTATTTGTATCGCGCTCGTACACAAGTGTTTCAGAGGGCGAATTGGCAAGGGAGGGGAACAGGGGAGAACACAACACAACAGCGATCTTACTAGGCCCAGTGACATTGAGAAAGCGCAAGTGCATGGGAAAGGGAAAAATCAAAAAAAGTGCATGGAAGGGGGAGAGTGAAAGGTGCGGAGCAGAGGAAAGCAGAATAAATAATAAATAGAACATTGAGGCAATAAACAGTGGTAGTGCAGCCGGCAAGTGGCAAGTGCTGTGTTTAAGGCAGCAGGCTGGGTAGTCTGATAAGTGCAGAAAAAGAAGAAGAGAAAAAAAATAATGGGGGCGGGGGCTGTATGGGTACAGATACAGTCCCCAGTGCAAGGGAGTGCAAGGGGTGGCCCGGGAGGCAGTGCAGGAGGGTGGCAGGGTGAGCAGGTACCTGGGCCCAGGGGACAGAGGACGGCCAGGTGCACAGGAGGTCAAAACCCGGGGCTTTTATCTAGATTCTACATTAACATTTAACAAAACAGGTAAATGCTATGGCTTCCGCCACTTCATACACCTGCAAACTTATCCGAGCAGCTAAACCCTTCCTTTCCTCCAATAATTGTATCTCCTTAGCAAGAGCCTTGACCCTGTCCAAACTGGACTATTGCAATGCTCTATATGTAGGTAGCAATAAGTACATCACGGACAAGATTCAAATCTTGCAAAACAATGCATTAAGAGCAGCCCTATGCCTCCCGAAGAAAGCCCATATCTCTGAGACTAGAAGATCTGTCAATTGGCTTTCGACCAAAGACAAGATCCTCCTTAAATCTTCTTCTCTGACCCTTAAATGTCTCCACTCCTCTGCCCCTCAATACCTCATAACAAGATTCACCAGACAAGTATCCTGCCGTCCTTCCAGAAAGGCGAACTCGGACCTTCTACTGGTACCCAGATTTAAAAGAATTACCACCGGGGGAAGTAGCTTTTCTGTCAAAGCAGCACAACAGTGGAATTCGTTACCACCTTCTCTAAGGGAAGATTTGCCATACCTACAATTCAAAGCAAACCTCATTCTTTGGATCAAGGAACATGATATCTAATGTATTGGTACTCATTGTCCTTCCAGTTCAAATTTGTAAACTTTGTATATTTTATTATTCATGTAATTATCACTCTCAATTTAGCTGTTGTGTCTAGCACTGTAACCACAGCTGGATTCCACAGTATTATATGTAACCTAAGCCATACAATCCTCTTGCTGCTCCTGCGCCCTGCAACCTCCGGGTTAGGCGCGCATTACAAATAAAATAAACAAACAAACAAACAAACAGTGCCAAGAGAGAGCAGATCAGCAGGGGGGAGGGGGAGCGAAGGCAGAAGCAAAGAGGAAGGTCTTGAGGTGCTTCCAGAACCAGAGATGGATCTCCTCAAGTTTTAGAGTGGCAGGGAGGCTGTTCCAGAGGGAGGCCCCAGCCGAAGATAGAGTTCTACCCCCAGCACGTTTCTTTGAAAAACAATTGACCCGGAGGGAGTTAGAGGTAGAGGAGCGAATAGATGAGAGGGGAGGTATTTGCGGAGGGTAGCTGAAGGTATTTTGGACCCAGGCCCCAGAAAGCCTTGTGGACGATGTAGTACAAGGGTGGACATAGCACTTAGAAACCCTTTTTGCCATTCCCTACAATATTTGTTGCTTCACAATGGTGGAAAGCAAAAGGGATTCAGTGCTGGATTACAACTATGACTTAGTCCATTTAGCTAAAATAAAAGAACAGTGCAGGCAATGCTAAGAAAACAAGTATAAGCAGTTTTTAAAATGGAAATGGACATAGATACTGTGAACTGCTTGAAAGGAAAAGATTTTTCAGGAGAGGGAATACCTATTAGGCCGAATGGTTGATGAACCTGAAATTCTAAAAGACTCCACATTTCGGATAAAGCAAGGAAGATTGAGTAGATTATTAGGTTGATTAGTGTGCCATAAGCGAAAAGGAAAGACACCCTTTCTAGAAATGTGGGTGTGCGGGGGATAAAACACCAATAGTGAGGATGAAAGCATTTACCCCCACTGTTATAAATTGCCATTTAGCAAGTGCGTGGAAGCCCTGTATTTTTATTAATTAATAAAATGATATGTGTAATTTGTCTCTGAGTAGGTAATCTCTGGATCAGATTCCCCTTTCATAAACTCCATACTAACAAGATAGTCTTTATCTGTGCTCTTCTGTATTTGAAGCACATGCTCTAGAGCAGAGCAGGTTAATAGGGCATTGTTACCCATTTGACAGCTTCAGGGACAGCCACGTTTCTGCCCCACAGGGGCTGCATTTAAGATATGAACCCCTGTACTAACACTATGAAGATCACAAGTAACCCAAGCTGGTGGCAACCAAGCAGGGTAAACTCTAAAATAAGCTATGGCTTTGTTAAGGCATGGTGCACAGCACTACTTATGATCATTGCAGCCACATCCACATTGACATCATGCATGTGTCAGCTCCAGTGAGTCAGCTCTGCTGAGCCCTCCAAATGACAGGACAGGTACTTGATTGGCCATGCCTCTTCCTTGATGATTTTGTGAGGGTAGGTAACACCTTTCCCCAGAGACAGCTGCACAACATGCATCGGCCCAGATATCAAAGGAGTGCATCCATTCCAAGGGAGTAGCCTCACACCAGGGTTCTGCATTTATAAAGTCCATTGATCCTTTGGTGAAAAGAACTACACTCGCAATACCATTCAAGACGATTACTCTGGTACATACATGCCTTTATGGTATGGCTCCCCTTTATCTCAAGGCAAGCTTATTTAAGTATGAGCCAAGGAGAGCACTTTTCTGTAGCAGCACCAGCCTTTTCTCCTGCCGCAGAGTCCAGTGCGTGAATGGAAATGGACAGTCTTTCCCAGTACAGGCAGCTCCTGGAACTTTCTGCCTAGCCACCTACATCATTAAAGGGACCAGTTTCCATTCCAGAAACTCCTGAAAACTTTATTTGAATAATTGATTTCATTTGGCTGCTGTCGGCCATATTATTATCTTGTTCCTGTTTTTTGTTTTGTGTCTTGTGTGTTTGTGTGCACCCTGATGCCTGCGGGCTATTGCACAAAATATATAAATGAATAGAAATACATGAATACAATCCTGTTGAGAAGGGAAGAGTGCAGGTTAGAGTAGACAGGTGGGCTTTGTAGAGTGGAGGAAGACATCCATCATCTAATTTCTCACTGTCTCTCTCTCTCTCTCTATCTCTCTCTCTCTCTCTCTGTCTTTCTCTCTCTCTCTCTCTCTACTTCTGGCCCCCTCCACTTCTTCTAGAGCAAAGCACCTTTGGTGCAATGTCAGGAGGGAAAAGTCATTTCTTTCAAGAACCGGATTGGACCACTAACCTTTAAAATAAGAGGTCACCCATGACTTCTCTGAATCATCCTTTAGACTCAAGAAGATTTTATTTGACCCTGCTGAGAGCAAACCTTTACAGCGACCTCCAGCTGTGGGGTGAAGGAAGTTGTTGCAAGGCAGAGAACTCTGTCTCTCTGCCAGCCCCTGCAGTTCCCAGGACCCTGCCTTGTTGGATGACCACTGCATTTGTGTGCCAGCCATCCCCCGGGTTTGGGAGCATGCAAACAAGACACCATCTTGACCCTGTGTCCATGCATTGGGTATCACAGTGCCTGAAAGCCAGAAGAGCAAGAATCCCTGTGTTTTTCACTTTCTCTTGGTCTAGATCCTTTAAGAAAAAAGAAAGTTAGTCAGAGAGAAGCAAAACAAGAATGAACCAGTAATTCTGTAGGTGCATATGTTTGAGCTGCACAAGTTAGATGTTGAGGATCATATTGATGCACTGTCAAGGATTGCCATCAAGCAAGGGTGTAAAAACCCTGGCTTTTTTATTGTTATTAATAATAAAATGATGTGGGTACTATCTCAGAAAGGGAGATCTGCAGGACACTTTTTCATCTAACTCCATGCATAGAGTATAGTGTACATCTGTGCCTTGGTGCATCAGTACCCTCATTTGGAGCGCCTGCTCACCAGTCACTCAGAGCAGGTTCAGAGATCACAGGTGCACACTTGAGAGATGTTGTGACCACCATGTCACTTCAGTACCCGGACTTCATTTAAGACATGCACCTTTGTTCCCAAAATACCTAATTTTAAGAAATTACCATCCTGGAGGCAGTTATATAATTTAAACATAAGTCCATTCTGAGTTTGGGGTATGATTGCTGGTATTTCATATAATTATTAAAGCCACACCTAAATCAATATCATATATGTGTCATCAGAATGAACCAGGCCAGCCTGGCTGTGTTTATTATCCTTATATTTGCTGTCTCTGCTGCACTCAGGAGATCAATAGCCCATGTGGATAGCCTTCTTTTAATCCTTGGTGCGGTTGGGTAACACCTCTGTCCAGCAATACAGCTCCTCATTAGGATCTGTACTGGGAAACAGGAATCAACGTGTAATAGGACTAGCCCCCCAGCAGGATGTTGCATACCAAATGGCATTCAATGACATGGGTCTGAGAAGGGGGCAGGTTTAATGCAGCCAGAGAGAGCGCTGCAGAAGTGGGGACATATTCTAACATCTTATTTCTGTCATTAACTCTCTTTCCTTCCTATCTCCCCCACTTCCATTAGCATAAATCACATTGGGAATGATGTAAGAAGGTAAGGATACCTTGGCATAAGGACAGGGGTCAGACCCTTTAAAGCAGGGTTGCTTTTGTCCAATTATCACTGGACATTTTCCTACATTTTCCAAGTTTGGAACATTCAGGATATTGATTAATTTGGACTTCTTTCATGGGAGTTCATCTTTCCATAGTCTTCAGCAATGGCAGTGAAGGGAACTTTGTGGGTGGGTAACACTTGCTCAGAACCAGGACATTTCAGTCTGTACAAAACCTCCCTAGGCTTAGAGAGCAGATCTTAATAGGCCCACCCCATCGGAATGCCCCTTCAGTGGGTCTCACAGCATCAGGAGGGCCAGATCAGCTAGATCAAACTGGTCAAACTGCTTTTCAAACCATGATCACAGCACTTGAACTAGAGGGACCTGCGTCTTCTGCTTTTGGTACTTCATAGAACCTTTAAACTACATCTGCTTTACATCAACCGAACCAACTTGCCACCATATCATGCCAAGCAGACCATGTCACCTGGTTAGCTCAAGCAATCTGCTTGTTGCTGCAGACAAACTGGATCTTATGGGTATTGTGACCCTCACCGACCCAAGTGGCTAACAATGTATCCAAACAACTGGGCACTTGAACTGAAGAGACATCAGAACTGCATGTCCTGAATTCTGCACTCGAGCTGCAGTGAGTTCCCGATTTGAAACGCCTAGATGCTAGCTTGCCGCACCACATAATGGTTTGATCAGACCTGCTGAATATTGGATTAGGGTACTTTTAACTGACCCTGTCCCCCTGGTCAACCTTTTGAGGCCCTAGAAACTGGCTATGACCCGGTTGCATCTTCTTTGACAAAGAACGTTTTCTTTTTGAATTCTGTATTGCATTCCTTGCCTGCTATTCTTCCCTGCTGAAACTCCAGGGTGCTCCACCATTACTGTCTGTATTCCTCTGCCTTTCCTTTACAGGCACAATATGGTCTAGCCTTTTTAGTTATTTGTACATTGGTGTGTTTAATTAAAAAGTAAAATAAAAGTAAATATATTTTTCTCTTTGACATTCCCAGGAATGAGATGGGGAATGGCATGTTTTGACTGATATGAGGTACAAAAATTTGCTTTTTCAACTTTTGTGGGTAAAATAATTATTATGGAGGGCAGCCCTTGTGTTTTACTCACCATCAGCACAAATACTACCATCAAATGTGCTCCTGATGCGAGGCCAATTCATAAAATAATTACAAAGGCAATTCTCAGGAATATTTCAAACTCCTGAAAAATACCCTAGGAGACCCCTGTCTCCAGAGAAATGTGGAGTGAAGAAATGTCCACCACTAGGGATCCCACGATCTCAAAACCCAGATTGTATATCCCCTGCTTCTCCATCATCCCATGATCATGGTGTGGTCAATGGAGTATGGTCAATAAGTTCTTCCTGTTGGAGTGTGCCAGAGATCAGATAGACCAGTAGCTCCAAGTCAAGTGTCAGAGTCCACTGGGTTGCCTATATCTGAGGGAGAGTGACCAGTGGCTGCTGGGATTCTTATTGTAGGAGAAAATGAGACAATTACCTAAATATTGCCAACTACTGAGAAAAAGGAGATAGATAAAGACGAAGTATCTTTAGATTTTAAGGCACTACAAGAACTGAGTGAGTTTTTCTCATCTGAAGGCTGTAGCCAGTCCAACATTCATTCGACACATAGAAACTGTGCAAACCTTGCAGGTATACATGAGCAGGTGGTGGAGCAAGCTCATAGAAAACCCACTGGCTTCCTCAGAGTGCCATGGGAGAAATACCTCCTATGCAGTGAACCCAAACATTCTAAGGCAGGATGCAACCATGGGTTGGTTGTTCCTCAATGCCACAGAGGGGTCCTACTGAAGTTGGCTCCTGAAATGCCTTTAACCAAGACCTAACCTAATTTCTATTGGCCTCATCATCTTCAAAACTCTATCCATTGCTCACAAATGTCTGGCGGACATTGCCCCCAGATACCACTCACAAAAACAAAACAAAAAAGCAATTAGCTAGAACCACACAATCTCACTGCTCCCACCATGTCATCATTCAGAACTTCAGGCAGAAGAGAGCTGAGCTTCCCGGTCATCGCCACCAAAAATTGGAACGCACTACCCACCCCACTAAGAGCGGAACAATTGCATGGGCCTTTGAAGAACATCTCAAAACCCTACTCTTTTTCCAATCGCAACCTTGACCTAGCGCTCCATGTCTGGAATCTGACTTTTTTGACTGAAAAACACCGATATTACCTTTAACATGAACCCTGTGACTACAATTCTGCACCGTACTGTACTATGAACTGAAAAATGTTGATGTCTTATTCCCTATGTTTTACCAGCGCCTTCATGTCTCAGGGTTTAGCATGCTTAACAAATGAAAAAATATAAAATTAATGAAACAAAGTAAAATAGTGTGTGAACTCTTTTCAGACTTAGTAAGTATCTGGCAAGTCAAGAGAGGTGACAACATTCACCTTAATTCTTTTTACTGTGGTATGGTCAGGGTCCCAATGAGAGAGAATTTAGATGGACATTGTTGGTCCTTTGCATCCATAAATATCATCAAAAACCCGGTAAATCTTAGTAATGATAGGCCATGTTCATTGGGTCTGTGAAACTGTTCACTTACGGAGCAACATTCCACAACGATGCAAAACTAATTGGCCTCTTTTAATCCACAAACCAATGGGTAGTTGGAAGACTGATCTAGGCCCTAAAAGCTATTATAAGTGGCTAGGGAGAGCACCTGCAGAAAAATGTTGGTGTTCGCTTGTCATGTTTCTTTTTTGACTGCAGGGAGGCGGCAACAAATACAGTGGGTTTCGATCCGTTATAAGATTTGTTTGTCCATCCTCTGAGAGGTTCCTAAATGCAGAACAAGAATAAGTAACATGGTAACTCCCAAACCACTACTGATGAAAAATTGAACTATGTATTTGGGTAAAGATCTATAATGGCCAAATACATGGCCAATCCCAAATTAACATGAAAGCCAACAAGGAACTGGTGACACTTTTGCATGAAAAGAAATCTACCAGGATGGACTACAAGAGTGGGTTCTAGAAGTATGCTTCACAAACAAAAAATTGGCTAACTCCTAGTTGACTAGTCCACCAGCAGATACAGATAGATGAATTCCAAGATGCCCATTTAAGAATGTAGTATCACTAGTTGAACAAGGTTCTACAGACCACCTCTCAAGTGGGGCTAGTTTTCTCTTTATTGCCAAGAAAAGCTGGAAGACAGAGAACGTGTCCTTTGTGTGGCAAAATCAGATATACCAATGGACCATTTTACAACAGGGTGTGATGGGCTCCCCTCTTTTTTAGTGTGGGTGATGCATGACATTTTGAAGGATATTAAGTGTGATGCAGAAGGCAGTCGTTATGTAGCTGACTGTGTAAAAGGTAGCGAAAATAGGCATAATCATCAGCCTTACATCATGCAAGGCATTGGTCCATAAAGAGGATGAAAGTGAAGAAAGCCAAGGTAAGGTTAGCACAGTCAAGGATCAACTTTCAAGTGCACAAGATAGCAGGTGACAGGAACCTTACAGCAATGAAGGTTGAAAAGAAAACTCAGTTTCCCATATCAGACAATGAAACCTTCGTGGAGAGGATGTTGGGAGTGCTTGTGGCCTCAAGATCGCCAACACCTTTCTTTTGAGATTTGGCTGCACCCTTGCTTGTAGTGTTGAGAGCATAAGAGTGAATTTGGACACAGGAATACACACATACAGATACAGAATTGAAGCAGGCTTTATTTGACGGACCATCACTTACAGTACAGAACAGCAAATTGAACTTTTTTGCAATCCCCTTAATAACAGAGAATGGAATTGCTTGTTGCTTAACTAGTGACATATATATGTATCTGTACCTGTAGCCCGTGGATCACAATCATTGACGATAGCTGAGTTGAAGTACTAAACAAATCATGTGTACATGTTGTGCAATACAGCGATGTTTCAATCTGATGGGACACCAGCAATGTATTGTAAACACTCACAATACAGCATTGACAACATTCTTTAAAGTCAACATTGTTTAATGCTAAGATTAATCAAAGAAATATCAACAGTGTCAGAATATCCAATAGGATAGCTGCATTGAACAATTGGGTTTTCGTAACCAAACTCCTTGCCTCTATAGTGAAAGAAGAGCAGGTAGCTCATCAATAAGTTATCATAGTAGGGCCTCTCTTGAAAACCTGCCCTCAATACAAGTTCCCAAAGGGCTTTGTTTTCACAGTAGACTGGAATGTGCACCTGCTGATCAATGCCTACAATCGTGGAGTAGGAGTAGGAATATTGGTGTAGTTGGTAGAATGACGAAAATTGTTATTTGACATTTATAAAGCGCCCACACAGCCCACAGGCATCGAGGCGCTGTTACAGGAATTGTTTTTTTTTTTTTTTAGTTGCGTAGTTGTGTTTTTTTTGTTTTAGTTACGTATTTATAACGCGCTTAAACACCCAGCGTTTTTTAAGCGCGGACCCGGGGATCGAACCTGTTGTTGCTTTGTGTCGTCTTGCTTCCAAGACGCGCACGCTGCCACTGAGCTATCCACCCGGGACGGATGTCCACAATGGTACAAAAATAGAACTTCACAGTATGCTGAGTTGGTAGCTCTGGTAATGACATTGTAACGCGCTGCAGACTTGACCGACAAACAGATGTATAAATGTCATCATAGATTCAGAATGCGTGTTTTACGCAAGCACATTGTAAGTGATATGGTTGAAGGATAACATGTTATGCAGACTGATGGCAGGCCGGTTAGCTGTGGAGAAAAGTGGAAGCGTTAGCTAGAAAGTTTGACAGGATTTTGTGAAGATATGACTGTTGGTGAAAGCAAAACACAAGAGCAGATAAGTTGGCTGCCCCCCATCGGGTATACAAAGTGGATGTGATGGATGTGTCAAGACGGCTGAAAAGCAGAAATTCACTATGTGCACCATGGTACAGGATTTAAAGTGAGTTCAAGGGGAAGGTTAGCAGCAAGCACCTTTCTTGGAGTTAAGCCTGTCATATTTTAGGCAATGGACAGAATAATCACAGTGTTTTAAGCAAGAGGGGATAGTATACTTTAGTAGGGAACACCCACATTATACAGGTTGCCTTTATTCGATAGAAGCAGAAAAGAATGCAGGATATACTTTGCAGAAACGTATGATGACATGAGTGCACAGACATTAAGTATATGTATGATTTCATGACTTTTTCACAACATGATATTTCTTTTCAAAATCAAGAGCGGCCAATTTTTGCAATAAGAAGCCCCATTGGGAGTCTAGCCAGTGTCTGAATGACGTCCAAGCAATTTGATTGGAAATGTGCAATCCACTCACTAGTGAGTTCAACATGTTGCAAACATAAACACAAACACATGTGTGTCCCACTATTTAAAACCTCCATGTAATTCAAACTGCAATTATTCATCAGCCTGAGCCTGTAAAGTAATATTTCATGTCATTCGTTTTGGCAAAACTCAAAGCGAGCCTCTGCAAAGTACATACTGCTTTAGAATGTTATTTTGACGTTGTTCTGTAGCATTCATAAACAAAGCATTCACAGTTCATAAAGCAAATCAAATAATGCAAGGTTGTGTTTTAATGAAACGGAGAGTATTCATACATAACGAGAATTAAGCTGTTGTCTGATGGCCTTCAGTTATAAAACCCTGTTTCTTTATTTCTGGTAGTAAATAAAATTGAGTCATGAAAATAATGAATTGTGTAAAGCAATAGTATTCCCCATGTTTTCTAAATGCATCATCAGATACATTTTAATTTACTGCTGTTTAAATAAAAAAAAAAATTCAACTCTATGTAAAGGAAAACAGACTGTTCAAAATGTCAGCACTATGAAGCAGGCAACAGGAAGGCTACAGTAGTTGTGGCAGTTGTCATGGGAGTACACCAATATTAGCCCCTGACATAACCATAAATAACAACTTCCCTGTCTCTTCTTGAAAATCAATGGAAGCTCTAAGGAAATGAGCCCATTGGTCTGCTTGAAGAGATCGAAACTAAGATTAAACCACTGTGCCCTCAGGTCAGGCGTGGCTGGCAAGTAAGTAGGTGAGATCTACATAAGACGGAATCAGCTCTATACAGCAGATCTTCAAAGAGGAGTTGACACACAGAGGTTTTTAAGTTTCCTTGTGAGCAGATGATTGCATGCGGGACAGATCTGGCAAACAGAGCTGAACCATAGAAACTGATCGGCCTCCTTAATGGCTTTGATACAATACAGCACTAGATATTCTATATGTTAACCAGAGCAGAATACATCTATCCCTATACTATAAAGTTGCACTTTGCTAAGGGTTTAGAATTCTTCTGAATGTGTGCCCGCTTTTGTACATTTTGGGAAGAATTACAATGGTTTTACATTTCTAATGCCTTTTAAGCCTTTTTAAAGGACGTTCTTCTGTTGTCTTGAATAACTAGTAGGAACCAGGAATTATTTTTGTTAGGTTAGCTTTTCTTCTATTACCTGCCATGTGGAGAAACAACCGTGCTGTTGGTTGCAGCAAGCCTGGGGAATGCACATTTAACATCCTTTGTTGCTCCTTTCAGTTCCTTGATAGGAATAGGTGGATCCACATATTCAATAAGGGATTAAAGCAAAGGATACCATTGTCGAGCTTTTTCTATTGAATGGGTTGACAGTGGCTGGGATAAGATCACCTGTCTACTGACTTACAAGCCCAAGAGGGCAGCATTTTTAAGTGTTCATGAACATTATTGTTGATGGCTATACATGTTTTTCTTGGGTTGTAGATCAATATAATGGAGGAATGTATTGAACTATATTATTATTAATATTGATTGTATTTAGATGTCCATTTCCAAAGCAACTTGTGTCAGTAAACAAAGTGGAATGTCTTTTGAAACAATATTGTTTCTATATCACACTAAAGTACGCTCGATTATGTTTTACGGAATAGAAATCTGGGGAGGAAAGTTTGGGAGCCGCCTCAAGCGATATGAGGCGGTCATTCTGGGGCGTCTCCTATGTTTGTCACCATCTCTCCCTGTGGAGTATATATATCTCCAGTTTGACATGCTCGGAATAGTATTGGATGCAACAGTGAAGACAATCGCATGAAGCAATGATAGGTACCTTCTTAGATGCCTTTTGTGCAATTGATAACTCTCCTAAAATGGTCACCTTGGGGAATATCCTAGCTACATGCATGACGTGGCAAGAAGGGTGCTGAAGCTGGTCACCCAATGGAGCGCTGCATTTGATAAACTCAAAAGTAAAAGAAAAATTATTGGAACTCAGTAAAGAACAGAATATGGTTAACCTTCTATCTGCTAACCTTAGTACTGATTTTTGCGACATGAACTTAAACCATCATATATAGAGTTATATCCTAAAAGTGCAATTGCCAAGCAATATTTATGACTGAAATATAATACTAGTTCAGCTTTATTGACCCAAGGTGCCCAGATAGGAATAGCACGGCAAGATCGATATTGCAGACTGTGCGGCGCAGACGAATTAGAAAGCCTTGAGCATTTATTACTAAGTTGTGAAGGTTGAGTGGGTGTGAGATACAGCTATCTGAAAGCATTCAACAATAATGTTAATTTGGAAGACTTAAAACTGCTGTGGACTAAGTTTTTAAATGACTCTGATGAAAATTTGATATTTAATCTAGTTTTATTCTATTGGAAGTGTATGGAAATTGTTAACATTGTATCCTGATAATGCAACCAATCTTTTTGTGTTTTTTTTTTTTAATTGATATGTATAGGATAGTTTTATTATTTTAGAATGTATGTTTTTTTAAGAAGTTGATGGCTTTTCTTTCTTGACTCAATGAACCTTTTAATCATGATAGCACAGCATCAATGTCAAAATAGCTGGAGTAATTGATGTTATTTTAATTTATTGTGATCATGTATGTTTTTATATGTTGTATATACAAAGCCATGTGGCTGAAGGTATATTAAATAAATTAAAATTAAATTAAATTAATTATGATTGACTATACTATTTATGCTCATATATTATCACTAAAAGAGAACAAATGAATATACATTCAAAACAAAAAGTGAGAACATTCTTTGTGTGCTTTTGTTTATGAGTAAGAGGCATTGTATAGCAAGTGTTATAACAATAACAATAATGTCTAAAACTAAAACTGTCAGAGTCTTAGAGGACGTGATTTATAAGAGATCCATTTCTCTCCAGATCCTTTCATTTATAGCAGTATTCTCTGCCGTAAAACCTGCAATAGACCCAGTTGGACATTTTAACCACCTTTAGGGTAGAATGTACGCTCTGTTAAGTGATGAAAATCACGGCTTTTAATTAGAATGGATTATATGAGCTTGCTGCAAAGAAATAGGACATTTATAGATATATCTTTATGGTGTTGACACACTAAGTAGGAGACAAAACAAATTTCCTATCGAAATAACACAGCACTGACTACATGCAAAATCATGAGCATATACACATATGCATGGTTTGGTATTTACAGGCTAATTACAATCTGACAATTGACCCAATTTCTCAAGTGCTATAAGCAGCACAATATATCAAATGCTAGTCATTGATGTTATGTTATGTTATTTTGCATTCATATAGCGCCTTATATACCATTGGTATGGTCTGAAGGCGGTGGTAGGTTGAACACCCCTGGGAACTGAAGTTCAGATCAGTAGAGAGAGTAGGGAGAGTCGAAAGGTGCGTTTGAGCACCGGCTATGTGTGCAGCTCATGCGGTATTCGTGTAATAGCTGCTTCATAGCGGTAGGTGTGGTGGTTGAGAGATCTGGAGAATGTGTTTGTTCTGGCAGGATTTATCCAGAACGGATGTGGCTGCGTTAGGCCTGAGGAGAACGCCTGGCTGGGGGTGTGAAACCAGCAGTGTTTACTTACTTAGAATGATTTGGAGTGAGCGGCGGATGTTGGTATGAGAACAGTTATATCGAATGGTGTCATAGTATCTCTGTGTTCTAGTTGAGTGGTGATGTAAAGGAGAGAGTAAGCGTGGTGGTGTGATATGATGGGTTATATGCTCTTTCAAATGTTCTCTGTATTCCAAAACCATACTATATACGTCACACAATTATATGCACTCCAGACCATTCCGCGCAGCCTCATCCACTTCACGCACCCCAGTCTGGTCTATACACTCTGGTCTGCTCCACACACACACACATGCATTCCAGCTCGCTCTGTGCGCTCTAGTCCACCCTGTTCGTTCCAGTCCGCCCCACGTGTTCCAGTCCGCCCCACGCACGCACTCTTGTCCGCCCCACGCATGCACTCTTGTCCGCCCCACGCATGCGCTCTTGTCCGCCCCACGCATGCACTCTTGTCTCCCCCACGCATGCACTCTTGTCTGCCCCCACGCTATACGCATTCAGCGGCTCTACGTACTCATTCATTCTACGCACTCATCAGTACTGGATGCAATCTGTGCTTGTTCGTTCTATGTACTCGTCCGCTCAATGCAATACGTCCGTTCACTCTGGGCACTTGTTCGTTCCAGGCACTTGTTCGCTCTAGATACCCATCTTCTTCATGCCCATACACGTACTATGCAGTCACCTGTTTTACGCACTCACCCCCTCTATGCCCTCACCCCCTCTGCACACTCACCCCCTCTATGCACTTACCCCCTCTATGCACTCACCCCCTCTACACACTATGCATTCACCTGTTTTACGCACTGACCCCCACTACGCACTCACCCCCTCTACGCACTATGCATTCACCTGTTTTACGCACTCACCCCCACTACGCACTTACCCCCACTACGCACTCACCCCCTCTATGCACTCATCCCCTCTACGCACTCATCCTCTATAAGCACTCATCCCCACTGAGCACTCATCCACACTGGGCACTCGTCCCCTCTACGCACTCGTCCCCTCTACGCACTCGTCCCCTCTACACACTCATCCCCTCCACGCACTCATCCCCTCTACGCACTCATCCCCTCCATGCACTCATCCCCTCTCCGCACTCATCCCCTCTCCGCACTCATCCGCTTTAGGCACTCGTGCTTTTCACGCAATCAACAGCAATATCTTGTTCTATATATTCATCTCTACGCTCATCTGTTCTATACCTTCATCTGTTCTCTAAACTCATCCTCTCCATACACTCATCCACTCCATACACTCATCCGCCCCATACACTCATCCACCCCATACACTCATGCGCTCTACACACTCATCCGTTCTATACATTTGCCAGGTCTTTACATTCATCTGCTCCGGCGAACTACATACTCTCCACACTTCCCTATTCATCTGCTATCCACACTCATGCACTCTACGTACTCATCCGCTCCACATACTCGTCTGTTCTACACACTCATCCAGTTTACGCTCAATCGTTCTGCACTTTCATCTGGTTTACCCACTCTTGTGTTCTACTCGCTTCTCTGTATTTACGCACTCATCCGTGCTACACGCTCATCCGCTCTACACACCCAGCCATTCTAAACACTCATCCGCTCAACATGTTCACCCATTCTATTCACTTATTCGATCTATATATTCATTCGATTTCCACACTCATTCGAACTATATAGTTATCTGTTCTTTATTCCGCGCATTCATCTATTCCACCTGCTTCACCCATTATAACTTTTTCATCTATGCCATTCATTTTGTTCATTTTTCATGCATTCTGTCCATTTCAGGAGTTTAAATCTTGTTACTGTTTCCGAATGATTTACTTCTTATTAACCATATCACTGCTTTGATCTAGTTTATTCGTTTAATTCTGTTTGTCCTTCTAGTTTATATTAGGGGTTATTATCTATCAATTTCTTGCTTCAGTGCTGTCATTGAGTTGGTGTTAGTCTGTTTGGGTTGGTTTGATACGGGTTGGTTTTAGGGGAAGAGCCAGTTTTTCAGCTGTTTGCGGAAAGATGTTACATACTCAGTTAGGCAGATGTGGGGTGGGAGTGAGTTCCAGCGCGTGGGTGCCAAGGCAGAGAATGATGATCCGCCTAACCTGACTGAGTTTGTCTTCGGTATGACTAGGAGGCCGGCTGAGCTTGATCTTAGGCTGCTTCATCCATTATAACTATTTAATCTATGCCATTCACATCGTTCATTTCTCATGCATTCTGTCCATTTCATGAGTTTAAATCACGTTACTGTTTCTTAATGATTTACTTCTTATTAACCATTTCACTGCTTTGATCTAGTTTATTCGTTTAATTCTGTTTGTCCTTTTAGTTTATATTAGGGGTTATTATCTGTCAATTTCTTGCATCACATAGTTTGTTGGATTGGTGTCATTGAGTTGCTGTTAGTCTGTTTGGGTTGGTTTGGTACGGGTTGGTTTTAGGGGAAGAGCCAGGTTTTCATCAGTTTGTGGAAAGACGTTAAAACCTCAGTTAGACGGATGTGGGGTGGGAGTGAGTTCCATAGCGTGGGGGCCAAGGTGGAGAATGATGATCTGCCTAACCTGACTGAGTTTGTCTTCGGTATGACTAGGAGGCCGGCTGAGCTTGATCTTAGGGTGCGTGGGGGGTGGTAGGGTTTTAGCTTGTCTTGAAGATATTGAGGTCCAGTTTTATGCAATGCTTGATGGGAGATGCATAAGGTTTTGAAAGTCACCCTTCGGGCTACTGGAAGCCAGTGCAGTGTCTTAAGGGCCGGGGAGATGTGGTCTCTTGGGCCGAGCGCAAGTAACAATTTGGCTGCTGCGTTTTGTGCCCTTTGGAGTTTATTCAGTTGGTACGCGTGGCCTCCGAGGTATAGGGGATTTGCGTAGTCCAGTCTTGATATGACGATTGATTGGACCGCAGAGAGTCTGTTGGGAAAGGAGAGATATGAAAAGATGCACCTAAGGGTTTTAAGGTGGTAGTGGCAGGACTTTGAGACGTTGTTGACTTGGCGCAAGATTGTTAGGTCAGAGTCAAGAGTGCATCCAAGATTTTTCACTGAGTTGGAGGGGGTCATTCAGTTGCCCATAGCGGATGGCCAGGGTAGCGGGTGCGGAAGAAGTTCTGCATTGCCACATACCATGATTTCCATTTTGATGGGGTTTAACAAGAGGTGATTTTGGGACATCCAGAGTTCTATTTCAAGGAGGCAGGATGCCAGGTCAGGCCGGGAGTTGGGTTTTGAGTTCAGGAGTCTTAGAATTAGTTGAGTGTTGTTGGCGTAGTTGTAGCACAGGATGTTGTGTGAACGAATTATTGGTGGGAGGGTGATCAAGTAGAGATTGAATAGGAGGGCAGATAGGCATGCTCCTTGTGGAACTCCCGTGTCGACTGGTCGGGGTTGGGAGGTATAGGTGGAGAGTAACATTATTTGGTACCTATCTTTCAGGAATGAAGCTATCCATTTAAGAGCGGTTCCACAGATTCCTAGGGAGTGGAGGCGGTCTAGGAGGATTGAGTGATTGATTGTGTCAAAGGCAGTGGATAAGTCAAGGAGGATTAGAGCGGCGCATCCCACGGAGTCTGCCGTCATTTTAAGGTCGTCCCAGATTGAGGTTAGGGTTGTTTCAGTTCCGTGACGTGCTCTGAAACCCGATTGTGCGAGATCTAGGAGGTTGTTGACTTCGACAAAGGCATTTAGTTGGGAGTAGGCGGTTCGGTCAATGCGTTTGGCAAGGCATTTGATGTTTGAGATGGGGCAGAAGTTTTTGGGTTCGAGGGGGTGGAGCAAAGGTTTTTTGATTAGAGGTTTGACATGAACCGTTTTGAATGCGTCTGGAAAGATACCAGAGGATAGGGAGGCATTTATGATGGATCTTGCGTGTTCTCCTGCGCAGGTGGAGGTGAACATTTCTTTGAGGGTTGTGGCCGGGCAAGGGTCCAGCGGAGAGCCAGATGGTTTGCGGGCAGATAGAAGTTTGAGAAATTGCTCTGGGGATATTGGACTAAAGGAATCGAACGTTGGTTGCATAGTGGTCGCAGTCGATGGACTGGAAGGTATGGGGGGAGTATTGTTTGGTGGATGTAAGAGAGCTAGTTTGGTGGCTAGAGTATTTGTTCTTTCGAGAGCCGTGGTGTAAAAGTGGAGGGAGAGTGAGTCGCACAGTAATTGAGAGGGGGTCGGGATGGTTGTGGTGCAAGCTGGTTTGGAGAATTCGGAAATGATTTTGTGGAGTTCTTTGCTTGGATTTTTGCAGTTTAGGATTCGGGAGTTGTAGTGGGCTTTTTTTGCTTTCCGGATTTTGGCCTTGTACTGATAGAGGTATCGGGCCAAGGTGGTCCTGCTCTCCTGGGTTTTGTCTTTCTGCCATTTGCGTTCTAGGTATTTAAATATTTGTTTAGTGGTCTTCAACTCGGGAGTGAACCATCTGAGGAAGAGGCCACGGCGGGTTGATGGTTTGCAAGGGTGTGTGAGCCGCATCAGAGATGCATTGAGCCATGAGTCAAAGGCATCAGGGGTTAGTTGTTTATTGAGTTGGCAGATAGGTGGTGGAGACTGGAGGAGTGCGTCGGCTAAGTGCGGCATGATGATTAGTTTTTTCCAGCATTTGCGTAGATTCAGAGGTTCAGATTCGAGTACGGGAAGGGGGTCGGGTGAGCGAATGGTGAAAGAGAGAATGAAGTGATCGGACCAGATGATAGGGGTGGATGGGTTTAAACGAATCCGGGTGTTGGAGCTAAAGGTGGCATCAAGAGTGTGTCCTTTATAGTGAGTCGGGCCATTTATGTGGGGTTGGAGGTTAATTGTGTCTAAACTGTCAACCAGAGAGTGTGTCATAGGGTTGGTGGGGACGTCGAGCCATATGTTGAAGTCTCCAAGAAGGGTGAGGTTCGGATGGTTTAGTTGAAGAATGGCAATAGAGTCGCAGAGGTTGTTTGCGAATTGTCTATCGTAGCCAGGGGGTCTGTAGATTATTAGGAAGCTATGTGAGAGCGACGGGGAGAGGGATAGTTTAACGAGGAGAGATTTGCAGGAAGGAATGGAAAGTTGGTTGTCGATGATTGAGGCACGCAAGAGAGACTTGAAGACGAATGCTACTCCCCCTCCTCTAGAAGGACGGTTCAGTAGGATGAGGGAGTAGTCAGGGGGAAAGGCTTCATTGGCGATTGGGGCGAAGTCTTCAGAGAACCAAGTTTCGGTGATGAAAACCAGGTCAGGTTTGTCAGAGGCGAGGAGGTCAAAGATGCAGTGTCTGTTTTTTGCTACGGATCTGGCATTAAATAGGATGCCGTTCAAATCGGCAGGCGAGGTTGGTCTCAAAGCTGGAGCGGATGGGGGTGGTGGCGGAGAGAGTGGAAGCTGGAGACGGAGCAGGGTAGTGTGTGTGATGATCGTTGGGAATAGTGGGCGCGCAGAAAAATTGGTGCGCCTCGGGCAGGATTGGGTGGTTGCTTGTGTCAGGATGATCGGGTTTGGCTGGGGGGATTTAAAGGTGGGTTGTGGGCAGTTAGGAGTTTCAGATGCAGTTGATGAGAAGTCGAGGGAGAGGGGTTTCAGGAAGGGTGAAGCCATGGGGGAAGGAGGTGATTGGGGGAAAGAGGAGGTGAGTCGAGACAGGGGAGGAGAAGAGTGTTGAGAGATTGAGGGCAACCAGGTACGTTTCATCTTTAGTTTTGTTGATACGATTGGAGTGTGAGAGAGGGTAGGGGGGTCAGAGGGGGAGAGGGATGTAGCCTCAGTTCTTGCTAGGGCTAGGCGTGCAGTTTTTAGGGAGGGGTAGGGGTGTGGTCGGTGGTGGTAGGTTGCGGGGGTTTGTGGGCATAGGCGGGATGTCCCGGTATGATAGTGAGTGGAGCAGGCATGGTTATCCTTGGCTGGTCGGCGGTGGGGTTCGGGGGAGGAGTGGTCTTAGGGTGGTTGGCTCGCCATCGTGCCATCTGGCTTGGAGTTTGGAGAGGGGAATGGTAGGGGATGCAAAGGAGGGTGGGATGATTTGGGAAGGGTGGCGGTGGGACGGGAGGGAAGGCAGATCGGGGAGTGGGGGCGGTCCATGGTGGTCGTTTCCAACAAATTCTGGTGAGAGGGTGCACTCATGCTTAGTAGCTGTTAGTTAGTTTCAAGTTAGTTTCAAGTGCGACTTGTTTATTGGATTTTTATAAATTTGGCGATGTCACTGGATGAGAATGGTCTTTATTTCAGAGTTCCACGAAGCTGGGTGATATTATACACTTATTCTAGGTTTTAGTTAACTATTTGAAGTAGGTTGCAGATATTATGCCATTTTCAAGTGTTGCTAGACCTTATGAAGTGCTAATTAGGTGGACTATATAGTTGTCGCTACAGCACAGTTACGCTTTTGGCTAGGCTTTTCCTAGTAAGCTGGAATACAGGTAAATTATTAAGGAGAAATTTAATGTAGCAACACCCCAGGTATGGTTTTAGTTGGACTTTTAGGAGGAGTTTATGCAGGCTTTTTAATTGTAGTTCTAAATTGAGTGGGGGCACGCTATTAGGCACACTTCCAAGTTCAATTTGCACAGGTGAATTAGACTGTTACGTGCACTTCTAGATTCAACTGTTCACATATATTGGGCACACTTCTAGATGCAACTTTCACAGCGAGTCAATTGGGTACATTTCTAAATGCAACTTTTCACAGCGGATGTTGTGTGCACTTCAAAATTCAACTTTCACAGAGAGGCTATTGGGCTTCACACTTTACACTTCTAAATGCAACTTTCACAGAGAGGGTACTGGGCGCACTACTAAATTCAATTTTCCACAGAGAGGCTACTGGGCGCCCTTCCAATGCAACTTTCCACAGAGAGGCTACTGGGCGCACTTCCAATGCAACTTTTTACAGAGGATATTGGGCACGCTTCAGGTTCAACTTTCACAGGGAGGCTATTGGGTACACTTCTAAATGCATCTTTCACAGAAAGGCTATTGGGCACACTTCTAAATGCAACTTTCACAGAAAGGCTATTGGGCACACTTCTAAATGCATCTATCACAGAGGATATTGGGCACACTTCTAAATGCAACTTTCCCAGAGAGGGTACTGGGCGCACTGCTAAATTGAATTTTCCACAGAGAGGCTACTGGGCGCACTTCTAATGCATCTTTTCACAGAGGAAGATATTGGGCACACTTCAAGTTCAACTTTCACAGGGAGGCTATTGGGCACATTTCTAAATGCAACTTTCACAGCGGACGTCGTGAGCACTTCAAAATTCAACTTTCACAGAGAGGCTATTGGGCTTCACACTTTACACTTCTAAATGCAACTTTCACAGAGGATATTGGGCACACTTCTAAATGCAACTTTCCCAGAGAGAGTACGGGGCGCACTACTAAATTTAATTTTCCACAGAGAGGCTACTGGGCGCACTTTCAATGCAACTTTCCACAGAGGATATTGGGCACACTTCAGGTTCAACTTTCACAGGGAGGCAAATGGGTACACTTCTAAATGCAACTTTCACAGAAAGGCTATTGGGCACACTTCTAAATGCAACTTTCTCAGAAAGGCTATTGGTCACACTTCTAAATGCATCTATCACAGAGGATATTGGGCACACTTCTAAATGCAACTTTCCCAGAGAGGGTACTGGGCGCACTACTAAATTCAATTTTCCACACAGAGGCTACTGGGCACACTTATAATGCAGCTTTTCACAGAGGCTATTGGGCACACTTCTAGTTCAACTTTCACAGGGAGGCTATTGGGCACACTTCTAAATGCAATTTTCACAGAACGTCTATTGGGTACACTTCTAAATTCACTTTTTTCATTGAGGCTATTAGGCACACTTATGATTGCAATTTTCCAGAGAGACTATCGGGCACACTTCTAAATGCAACTTTCCAGAGAGGCTATTGGGCACACTTCTAAATGCAAGTTTCACAGGGAGGTTATTGGACACACTTCTATAATCAACTTTCACAGAGGATATTGGGCAGACTTCTAAATGCAACTTTCACAGCGAGGCTATTGGGCACACTTCTAAATGCAACTTTCTCAGAGGCTATTGGGCACACTTCTAAATGCAATTTTCACTGAGCGTCTATTGGGCACACTTCTAAATGCAACTTTCACAGAACGTCTATTGGGCACACTTCTAAATGCAGCATTCCAGAGAGTCTTATTGGGCACACTTTTAAATGCAACTTTCACAGCGAAGCTATTGGGCACACTTCTAAATGCAACTTTCTCAGAGTCTATTGGGAACACTTCTAAATGCAATTTTAATGATGAGGCTATTGGGAATCCTTCTAAATTCCACTTTCACAGAGGCTATTGGGCACACTTTTAAGTGCAACTTTCGCAGAGGGTATTGGGCACACTTCTAAATGCAACTTTCTCAGAGGCTATTGGCCACACTTCTAAATGCAACTTTCCAGAGAATCTATTGGGCACACTTCTAAATGCAACTTTCCATAGAGTCTATTGGGCACACTTCTAAATGCAACTTTCACAGCGGGGCTATTGGGCACACTTCTAAATGCACCTTTCTCAGAGGCTATTGGGCACACTTCTAAATGCAACTTTCTCAGAGGCTATTGGGCACACTTCTAAATGCAACTTTCCAGAAAATCTATTGGGCACACTTCTAAATGCAACTTTCCAGAGAGTCTATTGGGCATACCTCTAAATGCAACTTTAACAGCGGGGCTATTGGGCACACTTCTAAATTCAAGTTTCACATAGGATATTGGGCACACTTCTAAATTCAACTTTCACATAGGATATTGGGCACACTTCTAAATTTAATTTTTACAGTGAGGCTATTGGGCACAATTCTAAATGCAACTTTCCAGAGAGTCTATTGGGCACACTTCTAAAGGCAATTTTCACAGCGAAGAAATTGTGTTCTAAAATCAATTAGGGCACACAATTAGGTATTTTTCTATGGGTATATAAGATACAGATGGATGAGATTACGACTGTTTACCATTCAGAGTGGTAGGGTAGTACAGTAGCAGTAATTGCTTCAGTACCCGCCCTTGCCACACTTACTTATTGTTGGCTTCTTGCTTCTCCTGCTAATACCAGCAGATACACCCTGGAGCCGTCGCTGAAGAAGCCATCCTTTGCCTTGGTTCCTTAGCCAATGGACTGCTGGGCAGAGGGCTGCCCTGGGCGGATTGGCAATCAATGGGACTCCGCTTGTTTGGACCAATGGGACGGGGAGGGCGGGCACAGGAGGCGGGAGGACCGGCAATAAGGAAGTGGGTGCGGGGAGGGAGAGGGAGACAACGGGGCAGGGGGACCCTGGATTACACTAACAGCAGGTGAAAAAAATTGTATACAGTATGGAGCGAGTTGTTGCCTACAAACACACACGGCCTATGGACCAATCGGGGGACGGTGGGCGGGTCGGGAGGCGGGAAGGGGAGAACAGGAAGCGGGGAGGAAGCGCCAGAGGCGGGGGGAATCAGAACTCAAGACACACGATGGGTGTGCAAAATTGAGTTAGGAAGCACAGTTTTACAGAAAACGTCTGCTAGTTTAGGAATAACTCACCAGGAGGAAGTACCAGCTGGAATGTGGCCTCATAGAGGGAGTGGGTTGTTGCCTACAAACACACACGGCCTATGGGCCAATCGGGGGACGGCGGGCGGGTCGGGAGGCGGGATGGGGAGAACCAGGAAGCGGGGAGGGAGTACGGGAGGTGGGGGGAATCGGAACTCAAGACACACGTCGGGTGTGCAAAATGGAGTTCAGTCAGCACAGTTTTACAGAAAAACGCCTGCTAGTTTAGGAATAACTCACCAGGAGGAAGTACCAGCTGGAATGGGGCCTCACAGATGGAGCGGGTTGTTGCCTACAAACACACATGGCCTATGGGCCAATCGGGGGTTGGTGGGCGGGTTGGGAGGTGGGAAGGGGAGAACCAGGAAGCGGGGAGGGAGCGTGGGAGGCGGGGGGAATCGGAACTCAAGACACACGATGGGTGTGCAAAATGGAGTTTTATGCAGCACAGTTTTACAGAAAACGCCCGCTAGCTTAGGAATAACTCACCAGGAGTAAGTACCAGCTGGAATGGGGCCTCACAGATGGAGCGGGTTGTTGCCTACAAAGACACACGGCCTATGAGCCAATCATGGGACGGTGGGTGGGTCGGGAGGCGGGAAGGGGAGAACCAGCAAGCGGGGAGAGAGCACGGGAGGTGGGGGGAATCGGAACTCAAGACACACGATGGGTGCGCAAAATGGAGTTCAGGCAGCACAGTTTTACAGAAAAACGCCCGCTAGCTTAGGAATAACTCCCCAGGAGGAAGTACCAGCTGGAATGGGGCCTCACAGATGGAGCAGGTTGTTGCCTACAAACACACACGGCCTATAGGCCAATCGGGGGACGATGAGCTGTTCGGGAGGCAGGATGGGGAGAACCAGGAAGCGGGGAGGGAGCGCGGGAGGCGGCGGGAATTGGCACACTCAGCCAAGTAAAGGCCATCACCTATAACCACATGAAATAGTAACATAGTAACAGGCAGGCGCATGCACATGGCCATATCCCCAGTAAGGAGGGCATCAGATGCCCAAAGAGCTGCTGCAGTCCTGGGCATGGAATTCAAAGAATACTTAACAAATCTAACACATGCGATCAAATGCACCTCACAACAAATCGCACCTCCTTGCCGAGACTGTACACTAGACACTACAGAGCAACCTTTCTCATACACCACACCCATCCATCCATTGTTGCCAGGTGAGCTAGTATATGTCATGAGCTTTGAGCGCAAGTGGAACAACCCTAGGTTCCATGGCCCTTATTAAGTGGTATTTGCCACCCCTATGGCAGTGAAGGTGACAGGGATTTGATATTGAATACACTGCTTGAACGTTCGTAGGGCACCCCAACCTCCTCCCCAGTATCTTAAACTGAACAACCTATCTACCTCACATTAAATAATAATGTAACTGCTATCTAAAATAAACATGCATTGCTACTAAAATAATAAGCACTTTACTTTAAAACAGAAAATCTCTCTGTTTCTCTCTTCCTCCCGCCATCTCCCTTTCCTACTTTCCCCAACCTGTTTTGGTTCCCGTTACAGGAGTAAGAACATGGAGCGATCAACATCAAATTATTCATTGTATAGAGATAGAAGTCCCAGAAGGATAGCTCAGCGGTAACATGCTCCCTCTGAAACAAGATGACATGAAGCAACACAGCTTCGATCCCCAGGTCCGTGCTTATAAACCTCCGGGCATTATGCATGTTAAAAATACACAACTAAGAGACATATTCCTGTAACAGCGCCTTAATGCCCCAGGGCTTTGTGAGCACTTTAAGAATGCAAATAAATAAATAAGTGTTATTAGTTCTACAAGAATATATACCTATAATTTTGGACTGCACTTCACTGCCATGCTATTCACCATACTTGTGTTTCTTTTGGGAATTTAATGGGGCTCATCTTTTATCTAAAAGAGGAGGGGAAACATTAATTGAAGTGCACTAATAAACACAACTGCACGGTCGAATGAAGCCAGCAACACAACTGTACATAAGTATAATACTTCCCAAACTAGCAATAATAGTGCCCACAGTGTGTGCATGAGCAAACTGTTAGAAATAGTAAAATAGTATTCCCCATGATTAAAAATCTTTTTTGTAGCTCTAATGTTAGTAACAGCAATAGTGTTACCAGTAGCATGTTAACAAGGACATATGCAAGGCGCCATGATAGAATGAAGCGGGCAGACCCAAACATGATGCCTACCGAGGCCTAGGCCTGGAAGCTTTTCAGGACATAAGACATCCTGAGCATCCAAACGCCTGGTATGCTGAGATGAGTACGGTAGGGAGACAAACAACAAACACTAGCTTCTATGTACGTTCATTGATACTGCACATATCATGGGCACCCAAGGTGTAAGTACCACAGGAGGTTTCAATTATAAAGGCACAATGCCTACTTCATCTTGCGCTATGTAGACTAAAAGGCACCTTCCAGGCACACAGCATGCGACTAGAGCTTGTTGATGCAGATGCCCTGAAAAGCAAGAACAACCAAAAGAACTTTAACTGCTTACAACAGCCATATTTAGTGATTGACAGAGTAAAATATGTAAACAAGTGGCAGGAAATGACATTCATTTGCCGAGCTGAAGGCCTCCTGGGGTACGAAGAGGAAACAGTGGCATTCATGGGAAGAACATGAGCACAAACATGGACAGAGCATGTAAAAAAACTGACATGGATTGCAGAAATGGAAACGCCAGTGAAGGTGCCCCGAGAGGAGAACTACAAGCTGTGCTTCCACAGCGAAGGAACTGTCTTTCTCGGCTCCAATGAGCGATGCAACAGAACATTGCTGATTCCAGACATGAAGAGGGGTACACCGGCCCTAACACACTACTACTTGGTTTGTGGCCAACAAGCATACTTGTACCTCCCACCATCATGGAGGGGCTATTGTTTGCTGGCCACGCTACACTCAGCACTACTAGTTTTCCTAGAAGAACAACTGAAAGGGAGGCCAATCACGGAGGAAGCACCAACAGTTTCCTGAGCAGTAGAAGAACAGAATCCACTGCCAACCTCAGAATTTCGTGTTTCACCCAGCAAGAGCCAGTATGACAGACTATAAGAAAAAAGAGAGCATCAAACTATCTATCAAAAGACTCATCCACACTGCTCAAAGAAATACCCAAATAATATTGACTTGTTAGCTCAGCAGAGACTTTCTTTTTATCACTCTGGTTACCCGGCATACAAGCACAAGCCAATACTTAATGGCTACAGATCGTACTATGGGAACTGGTGCAGCTGGCGAAGGACACAGAGCAAGGGTTGAACATCATATAGGTTGAGCAGCGTGCCCTAAGGCTGATGATGATGCAGAACTTGCACATTCTGGATATGACACGTTGATGAAAAGAGGCGTGTGCAGAAAGATCCGTGAGTCATGTTGCACATTTGTACCTCCCGAAGATAGATTGTTGGCCCACACAGTGTCAGACTCCTTGGTTGGGGGGCACACCTGTTGCTTTCACCATGTGGGTTTTGCAGGAGATGGTGTGCTTTGAGACTTATGCCTGGTCCAGGTGTCCTGTAGAAAGAGATGAGCCTCTCATCATGCCACCCTGCCTGTTTTCGAAAGGCTACTTTCAGAATAAACCCTAGAGAAACTGCCAGGTGTTGCAGGAAAAACCCTCGCACCGAGAGAAAAAAACCTGAAGATCTAATGACACAAGGCATACAATGGTCGGGAGAAGACCACAAAATCCAGGTAAGGATTACATGGAATCTAGTAGACTGTAGGAAACAAGTCCATAGGTGTAAAGACAAAAATGGCTCAAATGCCAAATGGTAAGAATGAGGAATGGGAATAGGAGGAACAGGACACTGCAGCAGAGGAACGTATCACCAAACAGGAATGCAGAGCGGAGGAGAAACAGCAACCACACAGAATGAGGGACAATGATACCTGAGCACTGAGCGAGTACAGAATCCTAGTGTTCAGAAGCAAATGCAGTATCTGTGCAGCAAACATTTAAAAAGCCGCGATGGGAAGCAGAAACAGCTGCATTGCAAGCCTGCAGAACACTGGAGCGCTCCATGGAACTTCCAGCCCCCATGTTGGTAGAATTCCCAGATTGCAGCAAATGAGGGGACAGACGCCAAGTGGACCAGAGGGACCAAGGAATCCTAACCTTGGGAGTATACCCCTTCTGATACCCAGCTCTTCCCGGTTTGCCCCGGTGTAGATGATGAAAGCTTCGCAGAAGAACAGGGGTACTGATATTCCTTAAGGGTATCCAAGTCATTTCGCTGGGGGGGATAATCCTTCCACTCAATAAGATAATAGAGACAACACCATCGATATTTGGAGTCACAGATCCTGGAAACTTCATATTCCAGTTGATGGTCAAGAGAAAGAACAGGGGGTGGAACAATGACTATAGAGGAAGAGGAAGGTCTATATGGATTAGCAATGATGTGTGAACAACTGGATGAATCCTTTTCCAAGAAACCAGTAGAGACAAGTGATAAGCAACAATCACTAATTGAATACAACAAAACTGGTCTTTGTTTACTGTCGTCAGAAAAACATGTATTGGTCTTCTTGGCTTTTTCTAAATGTACTTGAGTGGTCCTCTGCCTTGTACATAGATCACTCAGCCATTAGTCAACCGATGGAATGGCGGATGTTTTGATTCCTGTAGAAGGGAAAACCAATGGGTGAAAATGATAGGCACAATGAAATGGAGAAGTCTTGGAGTTGTATCAAGAGAGTTATTGTACGCTAATTCCGCAATCGGTAGCAATTGAAGCCAGTCGTCATGTACTTTTTCAGAAAAACAATGAAGATACTGTTCTAAAGTCTTATTTATTCTCTAAGTAATCCCATTGCTTTGTGGGTGGTATCCAGATGACATGGCACTTTGAATCCCTAACATTTTACACAGCTGGGTCCAAAACCATGAGACATACTGGGTACATCGATCCGAGAAGATAGTGGCTGGGAGTCCATGTAGTCAGAAGATATCAGTTAAGAAAACCATTTGTGTAGCCAAGGCAGTTCTGATAATAGAGAAAAATGTGCCATTCTATTGCATATATCGACAGTAACCATTATGGTCATATAGACCTTCTATGTTGAAAGATCTACTATGAAGTCAGTGGCAATCGTTTTCCAGGGTCGATCAGGAAGGACTGGTTGAAGTAATAGACCAATTGGTTTCTAATGAAAGACTTTATTTTGGCCACATACCTGGCAATTTGTAGCATGCGTTCTGGCATCTTTAAGCATTTGTGACCACCAGAAATACAGCCGGGGCCTAGCCATGTTATGATCAGCTCCAACACCTACTGAGTGCCTCCCCGACCCAGCCTTCACCCTGATGGATAAGAACTTGGCCGGGAACCCACCGGACTTGGTGTGACAGGGCCCCACATGCCACGGGAGTGTTTTCTACACCAGGAGCAACCTTTTCTTGATACTTTATTTATTTACAGTTTTTTTAAAGTTGGGGTGGCAAGAGAGTCCCTTGGGATTCAAACTGTGGCACGAGAGGTCACAGTTGTGATTCCAGACGACCCCCAAATGACATACTTGGGTGGACTAATGATGAAAATGACCTCCCAGAAACCAACAAAGCGGATATAGCTTGTACGATTTTGGTGAGTGTCAGAGATTTCACTAGAATATGTGTGCCTAGATCTCTGCATGCTAATAAAATCCCATTTAATGTTTCTTGTTTAAGTCAGTCTTTGTATGTCAGTCCTCCTAGGGGTGTCACAGCAGAGCACACCATGCACAGACATTATCCACACAACTCATGAATGGCAACCAGGATGTGGGAACACCAGATTTTGTCTGGATTACCTGTAGAGGACCAGGCCCCTCGTCCCCTTCTGAACAGGAGTGACAGAGGAGCTGGGTACTCCAGGATAAGAGGTTTCACTGAAGGCAAGTGCATGCTGATAATAAGACACATTTTCCACATTTGTTCTGTGGGTAAAAGGATAATGTCAATAATTGCCCTGGAGCTGGTTCCAGGCTTTATGAAATCTAATGACTGCCTTTGATAAAGTGGACATGTGTATACTTTCGCTCAACAGTCTCTATAGACTCCAGCCATTGAAATGTGAATTGGCCAATTTTCATAGACAAAAGTATAATTGTATTCAATTGCGCACACGCAGCAGCTGTTTAGCAGTTACTCAGGCACAAATCCCTTTTAAAGGCACATTTGTCATTAAGGAAACGAACATCATACTGTGCAGTTATTTATTGCTGGCCTTATCTCATTGATCAAGCATTACAAGATGGGAGAAAGTATGGTATGAATTTACAGTTTGCTAAAACAACATTAATGTATGCCAGCAATGGGACTACAACTTAGAAGCTCAGTTGAATAAAAAAACAAAGCTATATCTCCCCATCCGGTGGCTACAGTTGTATATTAGAAGCTGAAAGTTTTACAAAACGTACATCTGTTGCCCACATCTTTTCTACCTTCCCAGGAGATTACTAAAGTACGAACAAGCTGAGATATTCTCTCTTAATTCTGCAAGGACAAAGGCAGGATAGAGGCTCCCAAGAAGGTCTGTGTGCCTCTGGAGTTAAACACATCACCCACATTCCGTAGGCTGCTCTCCTGGACGGTGCTTACTAATGCATGCCAACGAAACACTCTAAAAGGGAGTTGACTTTGAATGAGAATAGAACATCAGCAAGGACAAACTTAGATTTGTCAATGACAGGAGGAGTGGCAAGTGTAAAGGGAAATTGACTCAGATAAGGAGAAAATGAGCTTCTTGAAAAATATGATGAGACCCCTTTCTTGCCCCCACCCTCACATTTTTTGCAGACTCTGGACTCTGGAACTGACACAGCACATTGACAGCGATAAGCTCTCGACATGAGGCTTGAAGACACCATTCTCTTGTCAGGAGTCCATTACTTAGGAAAGGGCTACCCTCGATGTGTGGACTCACTTTAGATGCACAGAAAGAGAGTTTTGTTAGATTCATATTAGAAGTGACCCCTTCACAGGGCCCTGCAAGAGTTGAAGCAGTGACCTGCTGGGACGACATGCATTACCTGCTTATGGAAAGGTCTGATATACAGGAATCTCACTGCATTTATTTGTTGGAAGCCTCCTGCAAGACATTATTGTCTGTGTAAAACATAGCCAGGTCCTTTAAACTCTCCGATAGAATTAGTAAAGGGGCCCACACCACGATAATCTGCAAAAGTATTGCCCCAGGCTTTGCTTGTACCTGGAATACCAATTAGATGTTTGACTGCACACTAATTGTTACTTATATTAATATAAAAAATTGAAAAATCAAATCAGATTAATACAATTATATGGGCATGCTGTCAATAGAGCACCCACAATAGTACTTTTTTAAAAATCTTTACAGATGTTCATCAAGTTTTTGAGGATTGACATCTTAATAAACTTGAATATACAGAACTATTGACAATCTAGAAATAGGGATATGTGTTAAAGGATCTTAATTACACAGCCTGCAGTTGCGGCCACGTAGTTATGGTTAAATTGCTAAACCCACAGGAAGAGCACTTTTTGGGTGGCTTACAACTTTGCTCCCTCTGAACAAATCCTCAAAAAACTTTACAAAAAGAGTATATGGCCCGCTCTGAAATTTGTTGGCAAGTTTGGTGAGGTTTCGTCAAGGGAGGGCAACGTTTTAGGGGGGTCCCAATTTTTTTTTTGTTTCCATAGACATAATGGAAAAAATGTTGCTTATGCCTACAGCCTAAACAGCTGGACAGATGTTCACCAAATGTGAGGCAGAAGCGGCGGCTTGGTCCCAAAAGCATACTTTTGTACATTTGGTGTAAATCCATCAAGTAGTGCTCTTTAAAACGGGCTAAACGTAAGTAAAAAAAAAAAGTGCGATATCTGGGTTCGGTGCACGGACCACTTTCCCCCGTTCGGTCCATGGAAAGTCATTTGATTGGCCTACCGGGTGATGTGAAGTCCGCAGACATCAAGCGCGACCGCTGATTGAATGGGGCAAAGCGTATAATGCGTCAGTTTTCTTGAAATGCCCACCATGTTGGATTCGCATACTTTGGCCGATGTCTGCGGACACTGCGGTAGAAAATAAAAACGCAACATTGCACCTGTCAAACTCAATAAACAATCTCGATGGAGGAGGGGGGTGATGAGGATGGGATGGGATATGGCCATCGGAAGCAAAAAACACAGGAAGTTTTCATCCCCCGAAAGTCCACAAACACTCCAGATGTCCTGGGACAGTCCTGTAGTGACTGGGGACACTTAAAATGTCCTAGGACATCTGTGCCTATTTCTGCATTACAGGGTCGGTGAAAATACATTTTTGGATGGCTTATAACTTTGGCGCCACTCAATGAAACTGCATGTAATTTTTGTATTTTATTCTAGACCGAATTCTAAATGGTTTTCCAAGGTTTGGTGAGATTCTGTCCAGATTGGGCCACATTAGAGAGGGTGTCCCAAAATATTGTAAAGGCTTATACATGCAATGCCATTTACCGAATCTACACAAAAGTTTGCAAAAAGATTTTAGATCGAGATATACAGGTCTTTCTAAAGTTTGGTGGGATTTTCTCAAGAGGGAGCCGAATTGGGGGGGGGCTCTCAACATTTTTAGATGGCTTATAACTTTGTTGCCTTTTGACGAATGTAGACAAAGGTTTTGAGAAAGATTAGAAACCCAACCTTCAATGTTTGTGTAAAGACTGAATGGATTTTGTGAAGTGGGGGCTAAGTTATATGACTATTGCATGTACATCTATTTTGACACTTTTGAAAATAAATCATGGGTGGGTTGCAAGCAAACTCGTGTAAGGAACATTGGCAGGGACCTTAAAGCAAGGTTTTGCAAATGTGCTTGTGTTTTATTGTTTGACAGGTGTCATAATGTAGGTACAAAAATAGTGATATACCTTTAGTGACTGAGGATAGCCTGTGGCCATGGGCAGTGGCTAGATTGTCCGGGTCATGGTATAAGGTCATGACGCGGACAATCTGGCTACTCGCCATGACCACGACGGACAACAAATGGTGTGAAAGTAGTCATGTCCACCTGGCACCGTCTATCTCATCTTCTTGTCCTCATTGTCTTTGGAAATACTGAAAATAATGTGCTTTTTTTGTTGTGTGGTCTACCTGCTGGTGGTGGTGGTAGCTCTTGGGGAGGAATGATGGCCATAGCTGATGCCATTTTTTAGATAAATAGCAATTTTGCTAATATTCTTCCAAGCATGTTTTTGTACTAGATTGTTAATGGATAATGAGTAAGAATAGGTGTAGGAGCTGTACAAGGGTACATTTTGAGCTTGAAAGTTCCTAGTTCAGTAGAAAATGCAGTTCTGAACTGTCCTCGAAGCAAAGACCCAATCATGAAGTGTAAACGCGTTCATGGATACATCATCATGCCACGTGCAAGCGTATGGTCATGTGGCACTATCCGTAAATTCCACAATGACGCGAGACGTTCGTGGACATCGACAGAAGCAAAAACTGTGGAAAAAGTCTAGAAGTGTTAAAAATGATGCTAGAATGTGGGAAATGGAAGAGGTTTAAGGTCAAATGTTGTAAATTAAACAAAAACGTTGCTATATTGGGGTAAGTATGATATTAGTAAGTTGTAGGTAAATATCCTGCATTTGTAAAAACCCATGGAGTTCTCTGAAAAAAACTTTGTTAAAGAGACGTTATGGTTAAGTTGCACCAATAAAAACCTATACAATTCACTGAAAAACGTTGTGAATGGGATGTCATGGTTAAGTTGCACCAATAAATACCTATGACAATCAAAAAGCTAAGCAACCATAACTCGTGCCACAACATTGCACTGCTAATGTTAATAACTAGAACATCAAAGATGATATCGCAAATGCCATTGATGACATCACTGATGACAATACATATCTGGACCACTTGTTTTTGTTTACTGAAATATCTAGGCCAGGTGGTTTTGTTCACTGACAGTCAGAATATAAAAAATCAAAAGGTGTTGTATATCTCTACGTTAACCTACTCATATGTTCTTAAAGTACTTTCCTTAGGGTTTGGTCTCAGCCCATGGTGCACGTACATGGGATAAGAGGCAGGTCTTAAACATAAAATTAATTTGTACACATGAAGATATACTTTAATGCTATTCAAATTTTCTGATTATGCTGTTTTTTTCTTCATTACTTTCGTTTCCCTGTATGTGCCTCTGATTTGTATGCATTGTGAGTCTTAATATGTATTGTTTGTACTAGCACAAGTTTGTAGTAAGTCTTGAATTGTTAGCGAGTTATTACATGTTTAACATTACAAATCACCCCTGGCATCATGTAACCAACATTATAAACACAACCCCTTGTAAGGACTTTTCATCAAAATTAATTTCACATTTGATGTCATCAATGACATTTGTGATGTCCTCATTGATGTCCTGGGTGTTAGTCTTAGCAGTGCAAGGTGGTGGTGCGAGATATGGTTGCTTAGCTTACCATAACTGGCAAATTTCAGAGGTTTTTTGGTTTTACTTGTAACCATTTGATCCCTTTAACAATGTTTTTCCATTGAATTATTATTATTTTATTATTTTGAATTTTTATAACATGCTACTCCCCCATAGGCCTCAAAGTGCACAACAAAATCAAGAAAACAAACAACAAACACATATGAATGAGGCTGGAAGAAGTATAAAACCTGAGCAAATTAACCTGTATTGAGATGAAAAATTAGGGTTTTAATGACTTTCTCGAATTCAGAGAGGGAATTAGCCTGCCTTAGCTCAGGCAGAAATGTATTCCAGGAAGAAGGGGCCTGGACGTCAAACGTGGAACCTCTGAAACTCGTGAGCTTGAAGCTTAGTTGTTTCAATTTGGAAGGGTCATAGGAACATAAACAACAACTAGGTGCGAGGGTGGTAAGGCAATCTGCCAGGTACTCTGGAGCCTCAGTGTTGCGACACTTGAAGGTGAGGGAAAGTAACTAGCGTGTGGCGTAGTGTTTAATCAGAAGCCAGTGAAGCTGTCTTTTGGCATCGGTGATATGGACTCTCCTGGATAGACCAACAATGGCTCAAACGGCCCTTTTCTTTGCAACTTGAAGAGCTTGAAGATTAGCCTTCGATGTACCTGACAACAGGCAGTGGTAGTAGTCAAGGCGCAAGTTGATCAGGGATGTGGCTAGTATGGATCTGTTTTTTAATTAAATGCATGGGCATGGGCGACATGCAGTTTCATGGAAAGCTTGGCATTCCAAATAATTCCCATAGTCTTCACCTTCTAGGACACTTTAATTTTGCTCCCTGCTATAAGAAAACGTTCATAATCTGGGCCCAGTTTTTAATCTTTTTTCCTGATGCTATGATCAAAAGTTCAGTTTTTTCAACATTGAGTGGCCAGGGAGTTGGTAACCATCCAAACTTGAATTGATTTGTAGATTAAATTAATGGCATCTGAATGTTTGTTGAAATAACCGTGCAGTTCTAGAATGACTTGGGTGTCATCTGCATAATTAGTGTACTGGACACCCAGGTCGTCTAGGAGGGCAAGAAGGGGTATGGTGTAAATATTAAACAATATGGGAGAAATGCATGATCTCTGTGGAACACCACAGAAGATTGATGTAAGAGCAAAATGGTCATTATTCAGAGCAACTTTTGCGCTCCTGGGTCCGAGCAAAGATAAATCCACTGAGAAACCATGTTTGAACAATGTACCTGTTTGCTTAACCTAACCTAGCAACTAACAGAGAGTGGTCCACTAAATCAAATGTGGCGGAAATGTCAAGTAACATAAGAAGAGCCAACTTGTCTTTATCTACAATGCTGGCAATGTTTGATTTAAGGTCCACTAAGCCTGATTGTCTCAGATTATGTAGTTTGTTTCTTTCTATGAACCCCTGAAGTTGAATATAGGTGACAGGGTCCAGGATTTTGAGTAAGAATGGAACGTTATTGATTGGGTGGTAGTCTTTCGCTATACTAGGGTTGAGATTAATCTTTTTTAAAAGAGGAGTGATACAGGCCTCTTTAAGAACCATGGGTACAGTGGCTTCGGTTAAAGAACGGATAACCAGTTCAGTCACCCACAGAGCAAGTGTGTCTATGCAGGCCTTAAAAATACTTCAAATCAACTGTCCCCTAAGCAGGAGGTGGATTTCATGCCTGCAACATTTTTTCAAATCTGGGCTTAATGTAGAACAACTACTTGATTGTGGTTGAATGTTATTTTTTTTTCAAAAGCTGTAGATTAGTCTTGTTTCCTTACCTTATTTAGGTAATCCTATAATTGCGGTGGAACACTGAAGAAGATGATAGCACACATTTAGTGTTGTCTCATTGTTCACATTTAGAAGTTCTCAGCTCCTGAAGTGTGTTACCCCAAATTAGCATTGCAGATTTGAAAGGGTCTTTATCTTTGAAGATACTGTAAGTGTATGCTTGTTTTGTCTAAACGAATGTGTTAATTGCTAATCAACTAACCCAATGATTAACACATGTTTTATTAGAAACAGAGTTACACAAAATATTTAGATTGAATCAAATTGGATGAATTAATTCTCATCTTTTACAGCACGCAGACCAGTCTCTAAAGGCAAGAGCAGGACTCGAACCTGTGTTGTTCAACATTGCCTTGCTCCCAAGGCAATCACGTCACTCCTGAGATACGCTCCCTGCACTCGGAATGCAACTAAATTGAATTTACTTTGACTTGTACAATAGTTTGGATAGCATACACTTGTCTTCAATTAAGATTATTTTTAAAATAGAAATAAAACTATATCTGAATATTATTTGTAAATAAGATTTTTCTTGATGGCTACTTGTGCATCAGCATTTTTTATTTGAGACAAACAGAGCTGAAACACAGTTTGGATACTAAATGTTCCCATACCAATTTGCTGCCTGTGCCTTGTTCCCAAGCCATCCCATAGCACCACTGAACTGAACCCATCACCAGTTGAGACATCAAGGTCAAGACATTCTCTTCTAATCAACTATGAGATAACTCACTGCAACAGTGTGCTGCAACTGTATTGCATGCTTTCTTGCAGTCAAATCAGCTTGCTGCCTCGTCACATTGAATACATTTTTTAATTGGGTATTTATAATGCAACTATACACAATGTGTTTCAAAGCCAACAAGGCACGTGTGGGTCACAGGCCTTGTGACATTCGGATCGTGCAAGTGCAGTAACAAGAAGTGCAGGGGGAGGGGGAAGAGCAAGGTTAGGGTGGATGGGCTCATGGGAAAAGCGAGTTTCAGGGGAGGCCAGGTGGACCGAGCCAGGTGAATGCAGGAAGGTCTACATGATAAGTGCGAGGTAGGGGCTGGAAGGGATCAAGGGGTGCAGACCCAGCCAGGCTAGTGCAGGAGGGCCCCAAAGGGCAAGTGCAAGTTGAGGGGGAGGGGCAGAGGAGACCACATGTAGGGGTAGACTGGACAAGGAGGTCCTGGTGCCCTATAAAAATCGGAAGGAACCAGGCAGCCAATTAAGCAGCAGATGGGGACATTAGCACGGGAGGTGGAGAGGGAAGGAGGAATAGAAAAGGAAGGTCTTATGAATCTCCCGGAATTTAAGGAGATCTAGCTCAAGTCAGAGAGGGGCAGGGAGGCCATTCCAGGGGGAGGCACCTGTGGGAAGAGAGGGTGCTTCCCCACACAGTCTGGTTTGGAAAAGCATCTGATCTGCAGAGTGTTGGAGCTAGAAGACTGAGGGGCCCTAGCAAGAAGATATTTAAGGATAGAGAGTTGGATGTCGCAGTGTGCCAGGTACCACAAAGCCTTGTGGATGATGCAGAGGGTCGTGAACCTTATCTTTGCAGCAACCGGGAGCCAGTATAGAGATTTTAGGGCTGGAGAGATGTAGGCCCAGGGTTTTAGGCCAAGGACAAGTTTTCCAGTCCTATTCTGGATTATTTGAAGGGAGCAAAGGGACAAGTTAGGCAGAGGATGTCGGTGGCAGTCTGCCTGGAAGAAAGGTTGACACAGGTGTCAGCGATGGGCAGGCCTGGATTGGAAACCAGGAGTTCCTTTTTGAACTTCCAGACTTGGAAAGAGAGCTAGGATAGGGGATAGAGTGGCAGTTAGAGAAGATAGGGGAGATTGAAAGCACCATGGATGGAGGGTGCAGAGAGGAAGAGATGGGGGGAGAGGGAGGAACTGCAGTGCACAAGTCTGAACTACAACACGCATCATTGCACCAGTCTGGAATCAGGTATCCAGGACAAAGAAAAGCCAAGGGTTCAGCAACAACAGAAATCAAGAGAGCTAGATGTGAAATGTCTGGATAATAAGAATGGACAGTCAAATCCCACAACCATCCGTGATGTTAGCTCCTATCTCAAAGGATGATCATTCAAGTGGGAGCTTAAACACTGACTCAATGGAGGATTCCTCTATGAACCCAGAAGCTCCTACTAGCTTGCCACGGAATGAGGACCCATCGGTGGACAATACATCAAACCCAATCTGAATAACTCAATGGGGCTAATTGGCACATGTCCTTATAAGGATTTCCACACAAACCCGAAGGCCTTGCAGGGTAGCTTAGATATTATGGACAAGCAACATGCCAGATTTTTGCAGAAATGTGAGTTCCAAGGGATGCAGATTAAATCTGCTCAAACGGGGCTCCTATCGGTGGAGCTTCATGCAGCGCTGGCTTCTACCTTAAGGACCCTAAACCCTAATCCCAAGATCCCTGGAATCAATAGCAATGATAACTCCAATTGGGAAGATCTAGATGATTGGGAGGGGGATGCTAAAGGTTATGGATGGAAAAACATTCTAATAGGTGCGGAGTGGAGTCAGAAAAAAGATAAGCTGTGGGACTCTTTCCCCCATTCGCAGAGAACTACAAATGAGAGTGCAATCAACCTATAAATCTGCCTTAGCAGAGAAACTATCCCAAGATATAACAGCAATAACAGGGAAAATTGGAAGAGAAAAGCGAAAAAACCTATCCTTCATAACTGAAAAAATTGCTGCATTGAACTATTTAGCTCTCCAGAAGTCGGCAAAAAAGTCAGAACTGTCGGCAGGACCCCGAAGACAGAACGGAGATGCTTAGCATCCAAAGAACAGTCAAGCCCTATCTGATCAACAGGATTCTCCTGTATGTGAACAAGGGAAAGTAGCAGGCCGTTAAGCAAATGCCCAGGAGAAGCGAACCCTAGGTCCATTGATGACCCCGCCGGACAAGAGATCTGACAGTAAAAAGGCTTAGCCCATATACAGAATACAGTGATGGTGGCACTGACCATCTCACTGTCACCATTCGTAAAACTGTATGAGGCACTAAATACCTCCCTGCAAGATATACGAACAGGCAATGATAAGATGAGCCACCAACTACAAAATATGGAGTGCTTCACGGAGAGCACACAAACAACTGGCAAAACCGCCTATCGGAAGTGTTACAGAGTGTGACCAATCGCAACTCATGGAACTCATCATTGCAGACTATAAATGTAAGAGACAAATGTAAGAGAAAAGTTTGAATAAAACTGCAAGCGTTGCAACTTCTACAAAAGAATCCAACAACAGATCAGGATCTGATTCAGCTAGATATTGCTGAGAATGATATTGTCCCAAGTGGGGTCGGTCCAGTCGTCCGCCCTAAGATACAAGAGGTGAAAAAGAACACAAACACAAATTTTCCTATTTTTAAAGGCCTCCCCAGCCCTGTGCTACCATCTGCGCCGACAAATAAAAAAGAGGTGGGATCTAGAAGTAAACAACCAGAGTCAAAGAGCTCTAAGGATAGGGAAAAGAAAGAGAAGAATATGAAATCTTAACTAAAAAAGTCTAATGGCTCATATGCATTCCTTAGGAATATAAGAACTCCACCTAAATTGGACTCCATTCAATGTACGAAGAAGGCAAGACGTGAAATTGTCAACTCAGCCCTGGCCAATAAAAAAGTGAATTCAATAAAAATATTGGATGAAAGCCTCAACATTGATTCTAACAAAGAGCAATCGGTTGCCGAACTGAGTGATTTAGTGGTAGCCATCCAAAATAATCAGGAGGAGGAAGAATGGAATGACATAAACTCTGATTGAAGGTAATGTCTGGAAAGAGCTGGCAAAACCACAACCAAAAGAGAAACCAACCCCTCAGAGTAAAAACTTAAAGGGTGACAGAAAACAAGAATTTAACAAAAGCCAAGGGCACCAGAAGGAGAAGGACAATAAGTTGGCAGAGTTTGTTACCTTGGAATATAAACAAAAGAAATATGCGCAACTTGAAAATAATGGCCACCCAAGGTCGGACTTGATCCCACAGAGAAAAAATAGGGGAGAAAGCCTGATCAAAAAAAAGGAAGACAAAAGAAGTAAAGAAATCCGTGCCCAATGGTCCGCTACGAAGATTGATAGAGCTCACTCACCAAGAGAGGAAGAGTCTTGTAAAGTATGTTTAGTTAGCATGGCTAATCAATCTGAACCATCAATGTTAAATAGGGAAAAAGTGATAAAGCAACTCACAGAAACATCTAAATTAAGAAATCTCTCCTAAAACGACATCAGAATAGTCGAATTTGAAAGTGAACATAGGACGGACGCAGTAATACATCTGGTCTCAACTGAAATTAAAAACCAAATCATAGCAGCAAGAAAGGAATTGGAGGGTAGAGGCTATGAGCTGTCAGACTATAATGAAAGCATAAGGAAAAGTGGTATCAAGGAGAAACCAAGCCACCACAAACCAATACGGTGTGTGAAGTTCAGGGAGCAAAATACCAATGAAGACCACAATGGAGAGAAGACTAAAGGAAAGGAACAATGCTAAAAAAATGGATGGAAGAAAGTCTAGTCCAGCAGAAAGGACCAAGGAAACTGACTTAGAGACTACTGCTAAGGCAGACATAAAGAACAGGGAGAAATTAGCTACAATTCCTAAGTTCACCGTAGACAGTTCAAGAAAACAAATTAAGACCTTGAAATCAAGGAAGCCGACGAGTGAACAGCACCAGGACTGGGCGTGGATTGCTGGGGCACTAGCATCGACCAAATCAACATAGAATGTGACATCTGGTAGTGATAATGGTCTTCTCTGTATCTCATGGAACACCTGTGGTTTTCAACGCCTGTACCCTGGAGAGGCCAATTTCCTCGATGAGTATGAAATTGTCTCCCTTCAGGAAACATGGATAAAAAACAAACCAGTTGTGAGAACTATGAGGTGTTTATAAATCCTGCCATGAGGGGGCCCTTGGGAAGACCGTATGAAGGTCTACTGACTCTAGTTAAAATAGGAAATGGTCTTAATGTTAAGAACCACTGTACTCCCAATCCATACGTCCACATTTTGGAAATCCAGAAACAACTAAAGGATAGCCTAAGGAATCTGCTGCTAATAACACATATTGGAGCGAAAAATTCCCCAATTCAGAGAGATATTTAACGCCCATCATGAAAACATTGGATGAAGCCATGCTGCATGAAACTGACACATTAATAATGATCTGTGGGGATTTAAATATCAAATTTTTATCCAAAGACGGTGAAGTAAAGACCATCTATCAACTCAATGATAGGGCCCTCCGTTGGATAAACGCAATGGAAATACGAGACATGAAAATGTTGAATGCCCAAACCACAGGTGACATTAGAGGGGCCGAAATCTGACACAGAGGATCCAGTAGAGCGTGTCTTGATTACTGTTTCATTTCTGATAAACTATTACAGTAGGTAAAATCTTTTGAGATTATAAAAACAAGCAAAAGCGATCATGAACTGCTGAGAATGGAACTGTTTATATTAACTAAGGAGCCTCAAACCCGGATGTTAAATAAAGTAGAAGTAACCTGGGGTATGAATAGACTACGAATCCACCAGAAGGTGCTACCCATTTTGGTTATGAACTATGATCAATTTGTCCACGAGAATCCGGAAGAAGTGGACTATCAATGGCTGTTAAATGATTTGTAAAAAAAAAGAGAGTAAATAAGACACCCCTTATCACAAAGAATCACGCCTACAGCCCTGAATTGGTGCTTAAAAGAAAAGAATATAGAAACAACCTAAAGAAACTGAAAAAGTCTGAAGATCTGCATAAAGAATATTTGGTGCAGAAACTGAAACAAAAATATAAAAACTAGCGAAAAGCCACTCAAGCAAAGCGTGCCCAATATGTTGCAGAAAAAATGCTAGCAGCGATATCGACTAAAAACAGCAGAAAACTCTGGGATATCATAAATCATGGGGACAATTTCCAAGCTGCATTATATATAACTCAAGTGTCTGAGGAAAAATGGGTTGATCATTACACTGCATTCTTTGAAAATAATGCCCCAATGCAACCGGTCGAGATGCAATTAGTCGCGTTGGAGAAAACCAATAACCCCTGGAACATCGTATTTGATCGTGAGGATATCTTAATAATGATAAAAAAGCTGAGCCAATCGAGGGCGGGTGGACCAGACGGTATCTCAAACTACACATTAAAGGCAAATGAAGAACACTGGGCGGATATAATAACGCTAGTCTTCTCCCAAGTGTTGATAACAAAAAAACTGCCACCATCTTCGAAAGATGCGTTGATAGTCCCTATCTTTAAAAAGGGAGATCAAAGTGATCCTACAAACTAGCAGCCAATAGCCCTCCTTGATTCAATAGGGAAGCTATTTGCCTCACTTCTGCTGCGAGACCTCAAAAAATGAGCAATATCATCAGGAATTCTTGACAAGCGACAAACCGCCTTTAAAGCGGGAGTGGGAACTTCTCTAAATGAATTTATCTTGAATCTATTAAAATTACGAACGCTTGAGTCCAATAGCAGGCTATACTTAAAAAAGTGGAACTGCCCGCCAGACTTGGTGGAAGCCATCCAAAGTCTGTATACAAATACAACTATTCAAGTACGACTAACCAGGGATGGTGTCCTCACGAAAAAAAGTAAAACACATAGAGGAATCAAACAAGGATGTGCTCTAGCACCCTTCCTCTTTGTACTATACATGGCGGATCTGGGTGATTCACAACGTGATGTTCATGCTTTCCCTCCAAAGATAAATGAAGGGCTCATACCCTGGATCTTGTTTGCTGACGATCTGGTCTTTGTAGACCAGACAGAAATTGGTCTGCAAAGACGATTGGACGCCTTCAAGCAATACCTTGATGAAAATGATATGCGGGCTAATGAGAACAAGTCCAAAGTAATGATAATGGAAGCTGCTCAGAGAAAAATCAAAAAAGGGAATGCACCATCACCATGCTGGTTCATCAATGGTAAAAAATTGGAACATGTGAATTCCATTATTTACCTGGGAGTTCTAATTAATAGAAATATAACAAACATGGGCAGTTGAATTTACTAAAAGAAAACTTGAAAAAATTGACCAACCAGGGGAGAACCATCCATCACCGCTACGGGAAGTTTTCAATAGGCCCAATATGGACGTTCTACAAACAAAAGGTGGTGGCAGTTCTGGTATATGGCTCAGAATCACTTTTGAATCTATCTTGGAAGGTATGGGAAACTATGGAAATGTACTTCTGGAAAAAGGTTCTGCGACTGCCCAACTCAGTTCCAGCGTACATGATCAGATACGAACAACGTCTAGAATCACTAAGATCCATAGCAATGTGGAGAACCCTTTGCCTGTTTGAGAAATGCATAACTCCCACGTCAGCAATCCCTTTTGAGACATTAAATATTCATGAAATCCCAAAGGACAAATTGCTACAAGTTTGGGGTTGACGCTGTACCGAATACGTGACAGCAAATGAGATGGTCATGAAAATGCTGATGGACACCCCGACTAAAGTGAAAAAGAATTTACAAAGGGGGGACTGCATAAAGACATTGGCATTGAGGGAACAGAGCAAGACTGGTTTTCTCCCACGGTGGGAATGGGAAGCACTTAATCAATTGCCTAAATACTTTGCGAAATTCCCATCCCCCTTCTATCGGGATCTATTGTTGAGATGCCGATTGAATATTCTGTATACGAGGGAAGTACAACTGTCGAGAAAACAGATCTCCCCGGACTATGCTTCTTGCCGGTTCTGCAACAACCAAGAAAATCGGGAGACATTGAAATATCTGGTATTTAACTGTAAGAAGTTGACCGAGAGATGAACGCTCTTTTTGAACAAATATAGAAGCCTTTTCAACCAGAAAAACTGATAATGAGTGTTGGGAAGGGATACTGGCAGTAGAAAATCTAGGCCTAACCCCGGCGGCTCTCCAACTAGTAGAATCCTTAGGACTGAACCAGAAGCCTGAGAACTAAGAGGAAGGTTGCGGGTTGAAATGGACAATGGCTTTTGTATTGTATTGTATTGTATTGTTTATTTATTTATAGAGCACACCTCGTTAAGCAATTGGGCGCTTGCAGAAATAAAAACTTGGGTTACAGGTACATAAATATGTTACATTTCTTATGTTACAGGATCATATATCACACAGTTTCTTATTTTACAGGATCATATATCACGCAGTTTCTTGACTTTACAAGATATGTAACAGTTTCAGGAAATTTACAGTACATGTACAGATATGTAACAGTTTCAGGGAAATGTACAGTAAATGTACAGAGTATCAGGCACAATTGAGGCATTTAGCAGTCGTTGGTGTGAAGCCAGAGTTTGATGTTAGCTTTGAATGCGTGGAAGGAAGGGGTGGCTCTGAGTGCATCTGGGATGGAGTTCCAGAGCTGGGCTGCTAGAACTGGGAAGCTGGACCCACCAGTTCTTTTCAGTTTAAAGTTGGGGATCTTGATGCTGTTTGAGAGGGCCTTTTTAATGGGTTGTTCGGACGTGTACTTTGTGAAATTTTCTGTGAGGTATGCAGGTGCTTTGTTGTTCAGACAGTTGTGTGTAATGTTCAGTGTTTTAAATTTGATGCGGGCATTGAAGGCCAGCCAGTTGTCAGTTCTTCTATGGACAGATATGTGTTGCCCTTTGGGAATACCTAGGGCTGTTCTAAGGGCATTGTTCTGCAGGGTTTGGAGTTTGTTGATGTTATGTTTACTGGTGCCTAGGTACAGTGCATTACAGTAGTCTAATTTGGAGGGCTTGCGCTATGGTGGTGCAACTGTCTGTGGAAAGGTATGGTTTGCATGTGTGAATAGGTTTGCAGGTGTAGCTGGTTGCTGAGGCTGTGGCATTTACTTGCTTGTCGAGGGTGAGAGCTGAGTCTAGGTAGAAACCTAATGTTTTAACTTCCTTGGCTACCTTGATTTTAATGCCATCAATCGTGATGGAGTTGTACAAATGGGGTAATTTGTTAAGTTTGCTGGTGGAACCGATGATTAATAGCTCAGTCTTGTCGTTGTTAAGACATAGGCCATGTGTGGCGATCCAGGTTTGGATTATTTGGTAGATTTTATTTATGAGGCTAGTGTCCTTTTCATAGTCCCCCTGGATTGGGATAAGGATCTGGGTATCATCAGCGTAGTTGGTATATGAGACCCCTAGTTTGTCCAATATATCAAATAGAGGCTTTGTAAAAATATTGTACAAAGTGGGGGAAACACATGACCCTTGAGGGACTCCACAGGTGATGGGGACTGGATCCGCTGCTGATGTAGGTGAGAAGACTCTTATGGTTCTCTGGTCCAAGAATAAGTTTATCCATGCCGTGGCTTTTGTGGAGAAGTTGGCCGCCGATTTGAGGTGATTACAAAGTACCTTGTGATCTACCAGGTCGAAGGCAGCTGATAGGTCTAGGAGTAGGAGAATTGAGATATTTCCTCTGTCTTTACGTTCATCTAGTTGGTTTGTAAGATCAAGGAGAGCCGTTTTGGTTCCATGTCGCGGTCTAAATCCTGATTGTCTTGTTCCTAGTAGATTATTAATCGCCAAGTATGATTGGATCTGTAGAGATGCAGCTTTATCTAAGATTTTGAGGAGGAACGGGACAGTTGTTATGGGCCTATAGTTCGTAGCAACATTGGGGTCCAGGTTTACTTTTTTTAAGAGAGGTAATATCCAGGCATCTTTAAGGTTAGTTGGCACAGAGCATGATTTGAATGATGAGTTGATGAATGAAGTGATGAAAGGGGCTAGTTCATTTGCAGCTTCTTTAATGATTGGGGCTGGGCAGGTATCACCAAGGCATCGAGACGGTTTAAGAGACATGATGATGTTCTTAGTTTCTGCGATAGAAATGGCTCTGAAGCTAAATTGGTTAGTGGGTTTAGTTTGGTTAGTGGAAAGTTCCTGAAGGATGGCCTCTTGCGTGGAAAGGGCAATCTTGTGGAGGGCAGATTTTCTGGCTAATATTTTGTCTTGTAGCATTGTGATTTTGTTGCATAAGGCCTTTTGAATGTTTGTGCACCAGGCTTTGTCTTTGGTACAAGAGTCTATGGGTGCGACTGGGGATTCTAATTCTCTCACGACGGAGAAGATTTCCCTGGTATTCGAATTCACTTTTTTGATTCTGTCATTAAAGGTCTCTTTTTTAGCCTGCATAATTTGTTTTTTGTAGCTGTTAGTGAGGGCAGTGAGGATATTTTTGTAATGGGTAGATGGGAAGCTTCTGCATGTCGTTTCTCTTTGCGTAAGGCTTTTAGCATAGGAGTGAACCAGGTGTTAAGATGGGCAATAGGTTTAGATTTGGTGAGTTTCAGCGGCGCAATGGTGTCAATCGCTGAGTTGATGGTGTTATTGTACAGATCAGCTAGATCATTCGGGTTAGAGATCAGGCTAGAGAGATTAATGATAGGTTGGATCAGGGGGAGGCGATTTGAGAGTGTTATATTTTTTTGCATAGGGTGAGGGCAGGAGGAGCATGAGGTTTAGTATATTTGAGTTGGGGACCGTCTGAAATGGTCAATGAGATCATATAGTGATCGGTCCATAAGCAAGGCTCAATTGCCGTTATGAGGGAGGCGCAGTTGATGTCTGCAACCCAGTCTAATGAGCGGCCTTTAGAGTGCGTGGGACCGTTATTCTGTATAGTGAGGCCTGCTTCCACCATAGTGTTGGCTATGGTGGAGGCATTGGAGTCTTTTGGGTCCTTATAGCCTAAGTTGCAGTCGCCTAGTAGAATGATTTGTGTTTCCGTTTTGGAATTTGTGTTTAAGAGGGTGGTTAAGTCTTCTTCAAACGTGACTAGTGGACCGGGGGGTCTGTAGATAAGGTGTACCGTGATAGTATGTGTGGCAGAGATTTCTAGTTTTTGGTAGAGTAGTTCAGCTGACGGCATAGTAATGCTGTCTATTTCTTTGATAGTGAGGTTAGCTCTGCAGATGAGAGCTATGCCTCCTCCTTTGGAGGTTTCCCTGTCTTTTCTGAAGATGGTAAAGTTTGGGGGTATGGCAATCATAAGGCTAGAGCCTGCAGCTTTGTGTAGCCATGTTTAGGTAACTGCCAGGAAGTCGAGTTGGTTATAGGTGATGATGTCAGCAATTTCAGAGGCGTGGGCTATTAGGGATCTGGCGTTGATGAGACCTCCCTTGAGGTTTGAGTTATTTTAGTGTTATTACCAATGTGGTCTTTGTTGGGCAAGGTTTCAGACGATTTGGAACTGGGTGTTTGATTGCATCTAGGTTTTCTTTTGTGCGTGTTTCGCCTGACGTATATAAGTTCCTTCTTAGGGAGGCTGTGAGGTGGGTGTGCACCTGGTGGTTTGGGGAGTCTAGTACCTAGTCTAAAGTTCCTTAGTCCGGTAGGACAAGCCTGATTCGGTTGGGTCTGGGTAGAGGGAGCAGGCTGTTTGGGTAGTCTAGTGCCTAGTCTGAGGTTCCTTAGTCGGTTAGAACAAGCCTGATTCAGTTGGATCTGGGTAAAGGGAGCAGGCTGTTGGGGTGGTAGCTGTGTGTGCATCTTTCTGGTTGGTTCCCTTTCTGTGGGCAGATTGTGGTGTGGGGCTACCATAATGGCTAAGGCAGAAAGTGTGGAGAGTATAGCAAAATAGCCTAAAGGTGTGTCAGACATGGGAGATGTCATAACGGTGTTTGTTGGTAAGTTGGCCTGTAGTAGTCTGGTGCCTAATGGCGGTATAGTCTAAGTGTGCAAGCTGCAGATGGGTTCACCTAGAATCAAGAATCACCACATGAGCTAGAATGCATGACTTCAAGTAGTTGGCATCGTACAAGGTGAACGACCGTAGGGTCTCAGATAAGTTACAAGGTGCAACGGTGGGCGACTAGAAGGGTCTCAGTTAGTTCACAGGGTGTAGCAGCCTAGGCCGTGCTGAGTGAGTGAGTGGGCACAATTCATTCATAGCAGTAGTACAAGAGGCAAATCAGGTACCAAGCTTGCAGTGAGTGTGGACATGTCAGGCAACATATTCAGTTCAGCAAAATCACAGCGCCTAGATTCGAATATCTAGGTTAAAGGAGAACTCAATAGTGTCACAATGGGTAGCAATTTGACCAAATCACAGGTAGCACATACAGTTCAGCAAAACCACAGCGCCTAGATTCGAATTTCTAGTTTGAGGCAGAAATCAATAGTGACACAGTGGATAGCAGTTCAATAGAGTCACGGCACCTAGATTCGAATTTCTGGGGGGGTGCACGAAAATCAATAGAGTCACAGTGGGGTATGTTTGTCAATGTCAATTGAGGCAGAGTACAATATCATGGCCAGAGTAGGCAAAAGGCAGAGCAATTGCAATATATTGAAGCATAGGATTGCAGTGAGCAAGTATCATCATCACTCAATGTCACAGGTGGTTAGACAGTATGCTCACAGTGCGCTAAGTTCAGCGAAGTCGCCGCAGGCTGGGGACAGCAGTATGACCCGCATATCAGAGTGGCATGGCAATGCATGTAAAAACGTTGCAACGAACATTTAAGGGACGTACCATTGAGCAAGGAAGCACCCATGTAGACAGTACATCAAGGGACATGGCGGTGCCTAGACAGTAGAGCTCAGCAAAGCAGGTGATAAAAGGTTATGTGCGATCACTCAAAGCCCTTCGGGGGAGCAACAGTATGCGCGTGTTTGCCGAGACCTCGGCGGCAGCATGTGGTTGAAGGCCGCAGGTAGTGCAGTTGCTATTGCAGAGGAGTATAAGGGGGGGTGGGAGTTCAGTCGTGTTATGGAGAGTTTAGTAGTTAAAGCGCCGAGATGCACGCCGACGAGTAGGTTAGGCGCATGATATTAGCAGTATGTATACGGACAGCGACTCTCTGTAATGAGAAGGGGTAAATGAGGGTCGGGTGCGCAGAAGCTTCTTTGTGGTTGGTTAACAGTATGTTGGGGTCATGCAAGCTGCTTACCAGGGTGAAGTTGAGGATAACAGCGGCTGAGAATGGGTGCCGGATGTCCAGGGCTCGGTCAGCTTGTACTGGCAACAGTTCTGGGAGGGAAGATGAAGGCAGTGGCATGACAAAGAGCTTTGACCTGGAATAGCCCGCAGCACGGCACACTCGGTCAGCTCAGTCAGGTGCCTTATTTCCTGTGCCTTGCTTCGTTTGCCGGCACTCACCTGCCAGCGAGGAGTGATTAGCTGTTGCTACAGCTGGCTACCAATCACAATGCTTCTCGGTCAGAGGCACTGGCTGGGAAGGATGCAGGGGGCTAGGGCGGCCATCATGGAGTGGGTCGGCTCCTCATGGTGCACGATGGCGGTTGCACCCGAAATCGGCAAAAATGAAGAAAGATACACGTTTCCTTTTCCAGAATGCAGGTGGATTTTGAAATAGTTGGGATGCAATTACAGTTTGCAAATAAGATTTTGAAATAGTCGGGATGCAATTATAGTTTGCAAATAAGGAGCGGGATGTGAAAGTCTTCTGTGATGATAGCTTGGGCTCTCAGATGATGCCCCGAGCGTACTTGGTCGCCCAGTAGGGTGAAGGTATTGGAAGAGCTGCTCCTGCAGCTAGGGAGACTGGACAGAGCTCCTGCTCTGGTAGGGATGGACTGAGGGCGAAGGCACAGTCAGGTGCCTTATTTCCTGTACCTTGCTTCGTGTGCCGGCACTCGCCTGCCGGCGTGGAGTGATTGGCTGTTAATACAGCTGGCTACCAATCACGATGCTTTTCGGTCAGAGGCACTGGCTGGGAAGGATGCAGGGGGCCAGAGCGGCCATCATGGAGTGGGTCGGCTCCTCGTGGTGCACGATGGCGGTTGCACCCGAAATCGGCAAAAATGAAGAAAGATCCACGTTTCCTTTTCCAGGATGCAGGTGGATTTTGAATGTCTTCCGTGATGATAGCTTGGGCTCTCATATGATGCCCCGAGCTTACCTTGTTGCCCAGTAGGGTGAAGGTGTTGGAAGAGCTGCTCCTGCAGCTAGGTAGACTGGACAGAGCTCTGGCTCTGGTAGGGATGGACTGGAAATGTATTTATTTTGTAAGGAACTAATCTTGAAGCAATGTCCAAAGTTTAAATGTAAGTAACCAATAAAACCAAAAAAAGAAATGTCTGGATAGAGGGACGAGATCCTTGATAGTGGATGAGACGGAAAAGCCAATTTTAATGCAAATGCAAAAACACTCTGATTTGTCTTTCTTAGATAGAGGGAAAAAGCCTGATTTACAACACAAAAGCAAATGCAAAAACACCCAGATTTGACCTTCAAAGATAGAGGGAACAAGGCCCAAGGCTAACTACAATAATTTAACTAATGACAGATGTGGAATACATACAACAGCTAAATTCAACAGACTATACACTTACCTAACAGGAGTACTAAGAGAGGAGAGACAGTTAAAAATAGAGCAGTAATGGCTATTTCGCCTGCCCACACCTTTCCTTACCTTGCTTTGCTGCATGCTCCCATGGCAAACACAGTCAAACACAGTCTGAAGCTGCAACTGTGGGAGCTGGGTGTTTTTGCATTGTTGCTGTGTTTAAAACTAGGCCTTTTTCCCTCTTTTTTATAAAAGTTGAATCTGAGTGTTTTTGCATCACTGCTGTGTTTTAAACTAGGCCGCTCCCTCTTCTGGGAGGGTGTAATCCAGTTTCTTGCATTGTGTTCACCCGCCATCTTCTTCACTGGCCCTGCATTCCCCTGTGGTGTGCTACCTGCTGGTGCCTCTTGTGCACCCCTTTCTGTGTGAACCCTCCCCCCTATGGTGCTTCCTGCGATTTGTGGCTCTGGCCCGCTCTTCTCTCATCCCTCAGACTCCCCTCTTGTCTCCTCGCACCCTCTATGGTGCTCTCAATATCTCCCATCTTTTTAAATTGCTAATCTACCTCCTATCCTTTCCCTCTCACGTTCCCTATCCAGACGTATGGACCCCTATATGGTCTCTCCTTTCTCCTCCTCTCCCATTAATGGTGGCACCTGCTGGGAGGCCCTCTTGCCATATTTACAATCCTCACAGACCCTCATTAATGTCTATCTTAATGGTACCATCATAGTCCAGGGCTCTCAGCCCAATCTCCTCCTTCTTGAACGGGGCCTTCCTTCTCCGGCTATTCCTTTTACCCCACTGGTTCCTCTGCCACCTCCATCCTCCTCCTCTGAATCTGCTCTGGCACCCTTCTCTCTGACCCCTACTCCACCTGCGTCTAATGCCTCTGCTCCCTTCTGAGGCACCTCTGCAACTTCTGTTTGATGTACCTCACTCCTTAACCTCACCTCGAATGTCTTTCAAAAGTGGCAACCTGTTCCACGTCACTACACTCAACTTGCTCTGCTGTCAAATACTCTTCTGATATCTGCCGCCTCCTCGAAGAACTGGACCTGGATGTCCTCGCACTCACCGAGAATAGGTTCATGTCCAGGTCTGTCACAAGTTTTGACACTCTCATCCCTGAGGGCTACACGATCCACTCCGAGCCCAAAACCAACCACCACAGAGGCTGGAGTGGTCCTGATCTTTCATGAGTTGGTCCCTGCCTCTGTCATTCCTATGCAGGTCTATTCCCCCTTTGAATGTCTGGTCTGCAGTCTCTCTATCTCTCCCGGCCTCTCTATTACTTAGCCCCTATCTACAGGCCAACTGGCCAGATCACCATCTTCCTTTCAGAATGGGCTGACCTCACCTCTGCTTGCCTTGCCTCTACATCTCAACTTCTCATCTGAGACCTCAACATCCTCCTGGAAGCTTCTCATCCATTCTCCGGGCTATTCCACAAACTTTGTGACTCTCTCTCCCTCTCCATACTTCCCTCTAGTCTGACACACACTGCCGGACACACCTTGGATATTCTCATCTCCTCAGACATCCCCCTCTCTAATCCTCTTACTACTCCTCTCTCTTGAACTGACCACTTTCTGCTCTCCTCACACCTGAAACTTCTTGTCGCTCAGGCAAGAACCCACCCCAACACTGCCACCCTCCTTCTCGGACATTCAGCCCATGAAGCCAGTGTCAGTGGCCGCCTTTGCCTCAACTTTCTCTGCTCTTCCTACTCCTGTGACGGACTCCCACTCTGACACAGCCCTCTCTAACCGGCATCTTTCCTTCTCCAACACCTTTAACATCCTTGCCCCTGTCATGAGAATCCATCTGAAGCCCACATTCAAGTACAGCTCTTGGTATGACTGCGACCATGCCGCCCTGAAATGTAAATGCAGGGTGGCTGAGAGGAAGTGGAGGGCTTTGGGTGCATCCTCTGATAAACTGGCCTGCCACCTGCTCCAAAGCCAATACAGACTCTCTGTCTTCTCCAAGAAGAGGGTTCATATCCAAGCCCACGTCTTAGTGGCCTCAAACAACATGGCTGAAATCATTCAAATCTGCAAGGAGCTGAGCAATCCTGCTGCAGTATCCACCTCTCCTGTTCCCTCACAGGCCCTCTGTTCGGCCTTGGCATCTCACTTCACAACTAAAACGCAGGACATCTGGTCCTCAAATTCCTCTACCTCTCTCAGGCCCCCTTTGGCCATCCATCCCTCTCCTCTTCTTTTCTCCTTCTTCTCTCCGACAACACATGACAATGTTTGCAGACAAGTCCGATCTATGAAAGCGTCATCAGGTGCTCCCCTGCTCCTCCAGAACTATTAAGGACCATGTTTCCACCATTGCACCAGACTTGGTCAATTTCTGGATTCATAATTTCACCACTGGATCTTTCCCCTCTCTCCTCAAGCACTCACTTGTGCACCCCCTCCTAAAAAAAACCCTTCTGCCAATCATACCTGTCTAGCAAACTATTGCTTGATTTCTATCACCCCTTTCCTGGGCAAACTCCTGGAAAAGCTGGCCATCTCCCGACTTAATCTTCACACTGAATCTGTTGGTGGTCTCCATGACCATCAGTCTGGCTTCAGAGCAGCCAGAGACATGACCACTGTTCTCCTGAACACCTGTGAAGATCTGCTCTCTAATCTTGATTCCAGCTCTCCCTCTGTCCTCACCCTCCTTGACCTTGGATCATGGATCAGGCCCTGGTGTTACTGACCTCCTTCCTCCTTGACCGACTCTCCCAGGTCCAACTTGGGTTCTTTCTCTCCATCACCTCTCTCCTCTCTCTACATGTGGTGTCCCCCATGCTCTTTCCTCTCACCCTGGCTCTGCAATGTCTATGTGGCCCCTACGTTCCACCTGATCTCCTTCTCTTCTAACTTTCAGTGCTATGCAGATGGCACTGAGCTCACTTTCAGGCTTTACTCACCCTACTCTTTTTCCTCACTCATTCCTGATTGTCTATCCGTGATTCAGGCTTGGTGCGCATCCAACGATCTGTAGAGGAGCAGATAGATGCTTTCTCACAAGTTCTCACCACTTCACAGTTGTCATACTGGAATAGTCAGAGAAGAGCAGTAAATGGGACGCACAGTATTGTTCCCATACCACTTTGAGTGTATGCGAGACGTTATACACTCAGACAGGCACACAGAATGTACCCTTGCACGGGAAGTGTGGAAGGATGCCACACAGAGTGTTGTTGCATGCCAGGATGTCAGAGCGCACTTGTATACATCATAGATGTATGTTAAAGTTAAATCAGACAAGTTTTCCAAACTGGGTCCTATTACTGTGCGCCAACTGCAAATCTCATCAGATACCTTTTCAAATAATTGTTCTGCAATGGTACATGGATGTTGTATGATTTATTAATCCAAATCCTCTTTCATTGCATTCACATTTGTTTCTCTCAACACGTTTTTCCCCATAGTCAATTTCCCATGGTTCATCAGGAGAGAATCTGAAAGCAAACAAAACAATACATTTACAATGATTTGCTAGCTACCAGAATATCTCTGAAACTATTGCTCATAGGCATTATTAACTAAGTGCCGAGGTGCACATTCTTTTAATATTTCAGGTACTTACCCTGAGTTTCTGAAAGATCTCCTCTTTCTTAGTTTCCAATACGTTTTCTCTTCTCTATTTGTTCATGATAATTCTGCATTTCAGTGTTCTTTTACCTTAAAATTAAATGGTTTTATCATCATTAGCTACCATTTTATACCGTAATGCATTATGTTTAGCTAATGTCAGGATATTTAGAGCTGTTTTTGTGATTTAGTACACTACGTTTGGTACTTATTGCTGAAGCCATTCTAGATACGGTGGTAATTTGTAAAAATCTAATCTGATCTGGAAATCTTAGTTGAAAATGGTTTCCCTAAAGCCCCTATTTGCAGTTCAACTCAAACTGGTTCTTAAAAATAAAGGTCTTTTTCTACACATCAAGTTTTAGCTTAGCCCATATGTGGACCAAATCAATAAGAAAGAGGAATAAGGAAGGCTATTTTCTCCTTCCTTACCTGAACGAGTGCTGCATGGTAGTCCTCTGAGCTTCCATTCCGTCTGTGTTTTTGATCGGACGTGATTGCGCTTTTTTACGAGGTGACTTGCGCTTTCACATCCTGCGGCCATTTTGTGTGCCACTTCTCATTCCGAACTCAAGCATGATAGTATGTTTATGATGCCTTTTTCACTTCTTCATGCCTTTTATTTATTGTGTTTTGCCCCCAATTTATCTTTCTAAATGCTATGATTCCAATTCTATTTCTATAATACCAAATAACCTGCCTGCAGATGTTTTTTTTTCAGATATAGGGATTCTAATCCTTTGGATTACTAAAGTGCAGTGTTCTTACAGCATTATGATTTGTAATAGCTAAACCTTTTCTCCATATTGGGATCATGATAAAGCTCTTTTCAAATCTTATTTTTCTGATATCTCTTTTCTACTGACTATTAATACACCAATTTCCACAAGGGTTTCACTAGTGTGCCAACTATTGAACATGCTAACAGTTCAGGCTAAACAAATTCATTTACCTCGTTAGAGTTACAAAAATGAGAAATAAACAGAAAATCATATTGTTTTCACTTTTTAACCCTTTTGGAGTTACCACATAGGTTGGGTTATGTGACTGGAATACATTTTTTCACTACGAGATCCTTTTAATCTCTGGCTTTCAAGTCTAATCTTTGATTATCAACAGATAGTATGCCCAGTCTCTTTCTTATTGCCAATAAGCCATCTCACGTTCCGAATTTAAACCTGTGGTGCAGGTGTCCATGAGGCAGATCTATTCTGATTCCTTTCTTCTTAATAGGAGTTCTCTATTTCCTCCTCTTTCTGGGGCATTCACCTTTTCCAACCCTAAGAATTTAATCTTGTTCATTTCTGTATCTTGGTGTTCTGAACTGAAGTGGGTCGCTAGCGGGTATCTTGAGTGGGGTTGGGGACAACCTAACGTGCAATGTAGCATAGACCAATCCACTGTTGTTGTTTCCACTATGACCAGTACTATACATACTTAGAGGTAGTTCAAGGTGTGCCCTACAGATAAGGGGTAGCCAATAAGATATTAATCATTATATGTTCTATAAGTATATATGGTCCCTTAACCAATCCCATCCCTCAATAGGTTTTGTGTTTTGCCACATAGAATAACATCATAGATGATGCATATTGGCGTATAAGACCTCTTTGTTATCAAGCTACTGTGTGAGTGTGAAAGCATCAGTCTGATGTCTGTGAGTTCTCTCTACTTTATTAAATGACAATTAAGTAGTACTTTGCCATATTCCTTGAGTCTGTCCGATTATTTGGTCTGAGATCATTATTTGTAATTCCATGTAGCACAAAAAGACTCTTCAAGGTGCTAGAGCTCATTTGGTAGTGTTGCAAATGGTTGTGGTCTAGTCACCTTAGGCCAGATCCAGACACGCGGATGCTTGGCTGCTCCACCCATTAGCCAGAAGATCATGAGCTGTCTGTGAAGATCGGGGTGCAGAGTCATGTGCATGAAGATTTGTTCGGCAAGTCCCACTTTGATGAAATTCATGTCCGTTCGCCACAGATGACCTGTGGATGGAAGGCAAACTGGGCAGTTGAGGGAGAGTCGATGCCGAGGGACTCAAGCTGAGTCCCCATGCAAGTAGAACAATGGGGGTGCCAAAAATATGGGGATGAATTGTGTTGTAAATAATAGGTGAAAAAAGTAACAGGATTATTTGGGGAGATTATAAAGAGAAGTAGATACTCGATTCCTGGTTCCAAGGGGACAGATGGGTACGCCCTAAACTAAAGGGTGTTAAGGATTCCTGAGGCAAGGCCTGCAGAGTTGTGTGTATCAAACTCCAAAATTGAGTAAAACAGAGAAGGAATACATTTATTAAAAGAGTAAAGGAAGGCGTACATAGTAAAATGTAAAAAGTGCACCGGTGGGGTCAATATACATTTTCTGTTATGTCCAGACTAATAAATGAATATAAAACTATAGTAAAAAATGTAAAGAGTTTGGTGAAAATCTGAACCAAGAGATTGACGTCATTCAGGAAGAGAAAATCAAAGAAAAGTAATACATAAATAAAGAAGAGATTCTTAACATACTAATACTAAAAGAATGAGATAATACAAATTGATACAAACTGTAAACAAAGGGGCAAACAGAATATCATTGTATAGATTTTTTAAATAAAATAGTGAGCATTTAAAATATATCCTGATTGCGATCATAAACAGTGATTGATGGTGCCTCCGCCAATTGACCGGCACAGTATATCTGAGAAAATAAAGAATTGAATAAAAAAAGGGTAAGTATTGGTGGTCAAAACCGATCTGTCATGATGGGGGACACACCTCTTTTACCTCTTTTACATTTGTGTAGGACATTGCCAAGATACACAGCGAAGATAAGGAAATTTCATTTGGAATGGGTTTGAGGCATGACCAATAAGACACTCATGCCGTGACCTCGGGAGGGTTCCTGTCAAAAAATGTATTGTGGCACGTGACAACATATTTGAATGCCACATATGAGGGAAAAGAGTTGCAGAAAAGGCTGGCTATTTTAGAGCTATGGCAAATGTACCGGAATGAGAAAGAAGATCCAGCCTATAGGGAGTGGAAGCTCAATTAGCATAAAGGGGAGTGTGGGATGTATTTACCCATGCATCCTAGCCCTACCTCAAAACTGTGCAGTACTGACATGGAAAACATCATGATGGCCAGAGCTTCCCAGAAAATGCACAGGGAAATGCATGAAGAATAGGCTGCCACTCATTTTTGCCGATGTTATGGGCACAGAAGGACACTGCCTAAAACCACCATTGGACTACCCACACAGTAGTCTGAAACCATTGGGAATGGCAATGCTGATTGCCAAATGCAACCTAGAATTGTGGGGAATTCAATTCTTAAATCCCAAAAATGGGTGCAGTACCAGTACTCACCACTATCCAAAAGCCGGCGTTTTAAAACCACTCTGTTTCCCTGAAGGCAAGTCAAAATGCCTATTTTCAAATATTGCAATATGTGCAAAATACTCACTGGACACCAGCAGACATTTGGTAGAATGGAGTGTTGTGTGCCTACAAAATCTGGGAAATGAAGAGCCCAAAACAATGCTTATAACAAAACTGCTATGGAGTCAGCAGTTTAAGTTGCACTGGATTTAAAGACACTAAAATCGAAAATGTTTAGATTAAATGAGTGAGCTATGTTTGGTGTCACATGCCTTTGTAACTGTTTAAATGTCATAGTTTTAAACTTAGAATCAGCCTTCTAGCTGCATATGTAAAAATGTTTAGTTTTATTTGAATGCAGAAACTGGGGAACAAAAAGTGACATTTTATCTGAAACCCGGCTTAAGGAACTGAATTCTGCATGGCAACTACCCCCATCAGCAGTGAAACTTGAGTCACCACTGTGTTCCCAGGCCAACCTTCCTTTTGCTGCCCACACTAAGGATATGCCATCTATCTGATAATTGAATTATCTGTGCTCTGCAGGAGAGTGAACAAAGCCCTCTTCACTCAGGCAAAGGTTTTTATTACCGCAGTCGTAAAATGTAGCTTCCTCTTGGCAGGAGCTGGGAGGGGCACTGCCTGTGAGAGCAAGCTGGCTTGGCAGAACTGGATTAACCAGAAATTCAACCTTGTGCTGAGGGTAAACCACACCCCTTTGGAGCCAGAACATAACTTTAAAAAGATGAATAACTCATAGAGCGGACATGTGAAAATTTTATAAATGATACCATAATTCTTGTGATTTTTCTGCCCACATTTTAAGAGGTTTTTCGACCCGGTGGCATGTTCAGGGGGGTTTTAGCGGAAAAGTGGATATTACTCTAAATGTATGCATGTTAAAAATCTGAAACTTCATCAGTTAATGTCCCTACTCCCTGCACACATGTATGTAAAGTTGGGTCAATGTCAGAAATTGCAAAATCAGTTAAAAAGTGAAATATGTGCCATTTCTGAATGCAAGCTCCCAGGAAGAGCAGAGTTTGAACAGGGCATACCTCCTGTAATGCATGATGGGTGCATATGATTTTAAAACAATATGTACCTCTGCAAATATGTATTTGTTTCAAATCTAGATTTGTGTGTAAATTGACAGGAGGAGTGGACTTTCTGCAGACTGTAAAATGACATCACTCTGACTCACAGTTCATTCCCCAATCAAATGATAAATGGAAGTTTGACCAATTAGAAGCTGAGAGAGAGGTAGGGTCAGTGATGCTAGAACACACCCACATTCTAAACACATAAAAGCAGACAGACAGGACAGATAGGGACTTTCCAAATCCATCTGCAGCGGGACGCTCTGCCGGAAAAATCCATACTTACCTCCATCAACCTCCAGAGAGCCAAACTAGAGACTTCAATATATCCAGAACGCATGAACTGGACCTAAAGATATATCAATAAGGGTTTTCATTCAGTATTATAGACTAGGCGTTGACTTAGCTGTAGTGTTGAATTGAATCCCCTTACAAATTGGGGGCTCGAGCCGAGACGTTGGGTTAGATTTACCACTTGTGCAGCTTAATACAGTGTGCTAACTGACGGGATACATACATCCGGTCGGATCACCACGCTGCATTACGCTGTGAAGCATTCCTCAAAAGGGACACTCCAAGAAAAGTTCTGTTCTGCAAAATTAAAATACAAACTTCTGTAAGTCAGGACAGAGACCAATCTCTAGAATGACGACCTTAGTAGACATGAAAATAGCCAGAGAGCACCTCTTGCATAAGCTATTTGTGAGAGGTGAATGGACCGAACAGGGCCAGGATGCGTGGTTGCAGGCCATCACACAACAGGTCACTGAAACAGGGTCAGATATATATAGAGATCAGGGTCCCTTACATGTGGCCCTGAGTGAACTATATATGGCTCCTAAAGCCAAAGATGAACACAATAAGATTGCCAGGGTAGCGGTGTATTTATATTTACATATGGGAGCCGTGCAGGACAAATGTGCTGAAGGCCAAGATCTGGCGAGTAGGCAACTGCTGGCATTACAGGAGTCAGAAAATGACAGCAGACTGTACATCACTAAAATGAAGGAGGATATGGATGTGCTGCAAAAGGAAAAGTCAGAACAGGATACCAGATTTCTGGCCCTGCAGAAGGAGCACCAAGACAGTTTGGACTCCTTACTGCAGAGCCAGAAAAAGTTGGAGCAACAATTAGACTTTAACAGGGCATGCACGGAGCAGGTAGCCACCCTGCAAAGTCATCTAGATAGAGTGAAGGTAGAGAGCAACAAGCTGATCCTGAAAGACCTGGATACCCAGGCAGAGTTTGATGAGGAGCGCCAAAAAGCTGGTGCCCTTCAACGGCAAAGGGACGACCTGGCGGCACAAATGCAGGCTCTTAGTCAGGAAAGAGACGCCATAGGCCAGGAAGTCTGCCACTTAAAAAAGGAAATTGAAGAAAATCACCTGGCCCTCCAGGGGCTGGGTGATCTCCAAAAAGAAAACCAGAACTTGGTAGAGCACACCAGAAGGGTGGAAGATGCTCTAGCAAGAAAGGAGCAGGCCAATAGGGACATTGCCCAGGAGGTAAACCTCCTGCAGCAAAGACTGGCCCAGTTCTCCAGGACCAACCAGGAAGCACAGAGGGAGAATGAGGCCCTCTGTCAACACAATGATAGGCTCCAGCAACAGGTAGCGATGCAGGAGAAACTGATAGAGTCGAGTAAGGCCTTAACAGAGGAACTGAAGGCACAAATGCAGGCTCTTGCATTGCAACAGGGAGCAGGGGCGGATAGAGATGAGGTTCGCTGGGAAATGGAAACTCCGGAGCATAACCTCAGGAGCCCTAGTACCAGAGGCCCTCATACTTCTCAGTCCCTGGACTCTGCCACCCCCATGTCCCCTGGTGCACATGAGCACAGGGCCACAGGGATGGCAGATTACTATCCAGCTAAAAGTATGGGGCTCATAGGCCAGTACCACTCAGGAATGGAGGGGTGGGCATCGGGGTATGGGCACCCAAGTACAGTACAGTTCAGTGGGGAACCCCAGGAGAGTAGGCCCATTAAGGGCATCCTGAAAACCTCTGCCCAGTTAGGTCAGTGGAGGGGGTACCCATCAAATCCTGGCAGCAAGGAGGAATCTGAAGACTCCTCTGAACTGCGCAGGACACAGGAGACCAGGTCCCCACATTATGCCAGCCATTCCCAGGCTCGCAGAATCCGGGAAAACCTGGAAGATCAGACAGGAACCTCTGGGAGCAGTGCCTCTGAGTCCGAGGATGAATGGACAAGGGTTACCCGAACCAAAAAGGCCAATAAGGCAAAAAGGGCCTTGCTTAAGGACCCCTTAAAGCAGATTAAGGCGATCAGGAGCGTCATTACGCCTTACCATAAGAACGCTAAGTATTCTGTTTGGGAGCACTTAGAGTTGTTTGAACAAATGATGGAGACTTTTCATTTGAAGGACAGCCAAAGCTGTATTCAATATGTAAAGTGGACCTTCTCCCCGGAATACTCCAGTTTCTTTGCGGGGCTGGAGGACCAAAATCATTTAAGATGGTCCACCTATAAGGCGGCCATCCTGAAACATTTTTCTGTTCACAGAAATCCTCAAGAGGCTCGCAAGGCAGCCTACAATTTGCAATGTGGGGAGGATCAGGCCCCACAAGAATTTGTGCAGGAGTTAAAGCGTGCTTTTGCGCAGACCACCAGAAGGGTGCGCACAGACAGTCGAGAATTCGTTAATACATTTTTCCATGCCTTGCCCAAATATATCATGACCCAGCTCGTGAGGGATTTTCACGAGAAAAGATCTTTAGACTGGGTCATTGAACAGGCTACCCGGATCTATGAGGTGCAGAAACCGATAGATAGCAAAAGTAATGCCCAGAAAAACCCCAAAGCCAACAGCACCCCTGCTGCTGCCAAGGTGGCAGAGGTAAAGGTCACCCCCGTTTTGGATTTGGAGATGGGGGGGCCTAAAAACCTGCCTGCACCTAATAATGCTAGGCCCAGGAGGTCCTCGGGTCAGTCACAGACAGGGAGCCAAGGAGGCAGCCCCACAAATGGGGTCCCTCGCTCTCCTGATTATGTAAGTCCCCGTTACAAGGGAAATCGACCCATCCTGGGTTATGTGTGGACTCCTCCAGCCCAAGGGGGGGGATCCAGACAAGCACCTAACCCAGGGAACTTCCCTCCAAACTTCCCACAGGAGGGCAGAAATTTACCAAACCCTGGGCAGAACTTTTTCCCCAGATATCCACCCGACTTTCAGCCCCAAAACCATCCATCCTTCTTTCCCCAATTCCCTGAGCCCAGACCACTGAATCCGGGAGAGGGGAGGCCAAGGGTGGAGGGGTACCCAAATCTTCCCAACCCGGGGTATTACCAGAGGAGGGACAGCTACCCTTCCCGGGATCAGCCCAGGGGAGAAAACAGGGCCCCGTATCAGCCTGAGCGGGTTTCCCAGTTAGAGCGCCAGGTTCAAGACATGGCGCGGGATCTGGGTCACATACTGAGGGCTCAGCAGAACCCTCAGATGGGCGTGCCGGCGCAGAACGCACCCAACTCTGGACCTGGTGCTCCAGAACAATGACGGGGGCAGCACCCCGATAACTCACCGGTTCCCAGGGAGGAGGCACAAAGGGAAGGGGGGTGTAAAGCCTTGGAGGAAGCTTCCTTCCTCACTTGTAAACAGCCCCTGGAAACCCCGGAACCGGAAACAAAATCTCTTGCCCCTGAAAGTCTGCCTCCTAAGGAGCAGAGGGGGGGTAGGAGAAACAAAAGACCCAAACAGACTCAGTTTGAGGAGGAGGTACAGATCTTCCAATTTGAGGGAGAGGGATCCTCAGAGGATCCTGAGAAAAGGATCTTCTCCTTCAGAGAGGGGGGAACTCCTCCCAAAGAAAAATGGGTCCCTAGGGATGCAAATCCAGACTGGGGAGATGTGGAGACTGAGCTACCGCCGCCCACTATCTCATCCCAGAACCAACAGCAAGAAAATCCCCTGGTTCAAACCCATCCTGGTGACTGCCTCCAAAAAGGGGGGGGCGGCCCAGAACCGGAGCCAGGGGAACCCACAATGGCTCTGATCTCCAGTTGCCAAATTTTTCTTTCAGATTCCCAAGGCTCTCCACAGAATTCTCCCCAAAATTCTTCTCTCGCGATGTCCAAAACCAGAAAGTTAGCCCACCAGTTGTCCAAAAATGTGCATTATCTGTGCCCCCTTGAGGAGAAGGAGGGAAGATATTATGCCCCGGTACAAGTACAGGGGCAGGGTACAATCTCGGCACTGGTGGACACTGGATCTCAAGCTACCCTTCTGTCCAGAAGGGCCTTTGATGAACTGAATGCAGGAAGGGGAGAGAATTACCAAATTCCTCTCACCTCTCTTCCGGGACAACTACAGAACTTTGACGGGAAGGAAATTCCCGTTGAGGGGACTGCAGACTTGGACATTAAAATTGGGCGACACAAGTTGAAACACCCGGTCATAGTTGGGACCCCGGAGGGCACCCCTTGTTTACTAGGGAATGACCTCCTGAGGAGGTTGTCACCCTTAATAGATTGCGTAAACAAGGTCCTCTGGACCCAGACTAGCCGACCAATAAAATTAAAACAGAGTGTCAACCATGTTAGTTTAAACGGCACCTGCCACATGGTTGAACAAAAATCTGACCAAGTAGAATTTCACTTCCAGAACAACCAGATTCCAGACGTGACAGTAATAGCAGTAGGACAACAGACTGGTGATGGGGGGTCCTCTCTATTTCTGAAAATCAACCTTCCTTCCAGTCTAAAGTGGTATTCCACGCTGGAAGGAAACACTCTGAAATTCTATACTAATCCACAATCTGAAACTCCCACTCCTATAGTCCAGAAAGATGTGAAATCAGCTCAAAGCCTGGCTGATATTCAGCAAATTGGAGAGCAGTTGTTCATCCCTGTTCAGTTAAATGATGGGAAGGACTCTGTTCTCGCTCGAGTGTGCGTGAACAATGGTAAGAGCTTCATCAGCGAAGCCATGTTTCGCCAACTCCCAAAAGATCCAGCCATTCCCACCTTCAAACTGATAGACAAATGGGAAATGGACCTGGAAGCACCCAATTCAAAACATCTCCTGCCAAGCAGGTGTATGCTCAAAATCTCCATTGGCAACAAGAGCATAGTCCATAATTGTTGGGTCGTGCGAGACGTCACTGCCGCCTTTTACTTAGGCAGTGACATTCTCAATCGCTTTGCCATTAGTTTGGACCTAATAAACTTCAAAGCTTGGTCCCGATTAGCGGATAATTCCATGGGCTTTGATGATCCAGAAAAAGCATTTAGGTCAGCTCAATTGCTACCTTATGCAGTTGAAATTCAGGTTAAAGAGGAAGTCACCATCCCAGAAAGGACCCGACAATTCTCCCTGGAAGTGAAAGTTAAAAGGGGACAAGAGTTGAAAAACCCTGATGCTTACATACATCTAAATGCTTCTCTCCAACAGCAAGGGTTGGGGGTAAACCCAACTCCATTAGTCAACATAGAACATGGCACCATTCCAATAGAGGTGGATAACAGCGACTTAAAGAGTATTACTCTAGCCGCAGGCACCATTATTGGAATGGCGGTTGATGACCAACATTTCTCCATTGATCTTGTAAATGAACTGTTAGGACCAATCCCCAAGGACTGTTTTGACAGCGACAGTGATGACAATACAACACCAGACAGGATTTTTACCCGGCATGGGGGGAACTTCCTGGTGTACACTTCCTGCCCCTATGGTAAGGAAGATGTGACTTGTGACTTCAGGAGGGATGAGGTGATTTTCCAGGTCCATGAGGGCTGCCTTTCCCACCTGAAGCCTCCGGTCCAAATCAGCACTCTAACCAGGGACTTCTCCACCCAGCTGGAGGAGGCCGCTGAAATAGCCAAACCAGAAGTCTTTCCAGGCTTCAGGCAGATGGTGGAAGAGAGAGTCAACCTAGCTGATGCCTGTGTGACTCTGGAACAAAAGCAAAAGTTGAAACAAGTTTTCTTGGATTTCCAAGATCTCTTTGCGGTAGACTCATATGACTGTGGTCGCACTGACATCCACACAACAACAATCCCCACGGACCCTGGCATGACTCCTGTGTTTGTGAAGCAATATCGCTTGCCTCTCGCATCAATGGAGTCCCTTACTGAAATAATTAAGAACCTTGAGTCCCAGGGAATAATCCGTCCAGTCCACAGCACCTTCAATAATCCGGTGCTGGGAATATTGAAGCCAAACGGCCAGTGGAGACTCTGTGCCGACCTCAGGGAGCTCAACAAACAGGTCCATACTTCCCGATGGCCTCTGCCCTACATTGACCAAGGGCTGGCCCAGATCCAGGGGTCACAGGTATTCACTGCAATAGACCTGACCAATGGGTACTGGACCGTGCCTGTCAGTAGGGAGGACCAATATAAACTGGCTTTTACCTTTGGGGGCCAGCAGTACACATGGACCCGGACTCCCTTCGGATACCTTAACTCCGGTAATGAGTTCAATATTTTCCTACATAAGGCCATGCCCGACCTGGGTGCAAGGGGTAACCTGGCTTATGTAGATGATGTCCTCATCAAAAGTTCATCTGTGGAGGAACATATAGCGGAGATCCGTTATGTTCTGACACAGTTGAGGGCCGCCGGAGCAAAACTTTCCTTTCAGAAAGCACAGTGGTGTAGAACCCGTGTTAATTTCTTGGGGCATGAGATTACTCCTCAGGGTCTTTGTCCCCAGGAAAAGAAAGTGGAAGCACTTCAGAAACTGAAAGACCCCACAACCCTGCGGGAACTAAGGAGCCTCCTTGGACTGACTAATTACAGCAGAAAGTTCATTGAGGGCTACGCAGAGATCACCAGACCCCTGATTCATCTCCTGAAGGGGGGGGTCAAGTGGGAATGGGGTCCAGAACAAGCCGAGGCAGTAAAACAACTCAAGAGAAGCCTCTCACAAGCGCCTTGCCTAGCTTACCCTGTCAGAAACAAGGAGTTCTTCCTGGAGACAGGGTTCTCTAATACGTGCTTGACGGCAGTATTATACCAAAAGCATGACAAGGTCAATAAAGTAATCTCCTATGCGAGCAAAACTTTATCCTCTGTGGAGGAAAAATTCAACGATTGTGAGAAGGCACTCCTGGCAACGGTGTGGGCATTGAAGAATTACCGCCCGTTTATCCAGGGGGAACACATCATAGTGGAGACTCCACACCAGCCTCTGCAATATCTCCAAAGTGACAGAATCCGGGCCGGAAATGTGAGTAATTCCCGAATTACTTCCTGGATTCTGTCAATGCAAGGCTTTCCTGTGGAGGTCAGATATGGCCAAAACAAGAAGAGTCCACTCGCGCAAGGTCTGGCTGACTTGCATGATTGTGCCAGAGAAAACTGTCTCGAGGACGAAAGTCTAAAAATAAAGGACAACATGGAGGCATACCTTAATTCCCCCCACAAAGTCTTTGAAGAAGACAAGTGTGAGGGAATGCCCACTGTCTATGTGGATGGATGCTCTTACCATGTTGACAACAACGGGGAGAAAGAATTGGTGGCCGGCGTAGGGAATGCATGGGTGAATGAGTCCCCAGAACCCTCCGCTGGATACAAAATTGGTCGCCGAAGTAGTCAGGTGGCAGAATTGATGGCTGTGCATCAGGCCATCCTCACTGCTGTCCAGCATCAACTCCACGAACTGGTCATAATCACAGATTCGGATTATGTACGGAACGGGTTCGTGGAGCACCTGGTTAATTGGAAAACCAGAGGCATGTTATGTGCTAACAACAAACCCTTGAAACATGGGAAGTTGATCCAAAACATTGATGATCTGGTCACCTCGAATGAGATGACCATCTATTGGAAAAAGATCAAGGGTCATTCCAAAGTAGAGGGACCAGACAAAACTGGAAATGACTTAGCTGATCAGCTGGCCAAAACCGGGGCCATCCAAGGGGATCTAATTGAGATTGAGTCCCTGTTGGGGGAAATCCAGGTCACTGCCATCACTAGGTCCCAAACAAATGCTCACAACGACCTTTCAATTGCACAATGGAGTAAGGAGACCCCTGATGCTGATTTGATTACCGCTCAGAAGGGGGATCCAATTATTGGTAAATTTTACCAGCACCTTGAGGACCCTGAGAACTTTCCCCTGATGGATACCGATTACATTGGGAAAGAGGACCTAAGAGTGTTGATGAAATGTCCAAAAATGTTCCGGATCCAAGACGGTTTGTTGGTAAGGAAATCCAAAGCTGGCCACGATCAGTGGGTGGTTCCGACCTCATTCCGAAGCCTGATGTTAAGTCACGCCCATGATGCGGCCACCGCCGGTCATAGGGGGTTTCACACAACATTGGAAATCTTAAGAGAGGTTGCATACTGGCCACACATGGGCCAGGACCTCAACCAATATTTGAAGGGTTGTCTTGTGTGTGCACAATTTCAGCCGACATCCCTCACACACCGGGCGCCTTTACAAAAGAGGGGGATGACCCTGCCATGGTCAGATTTACAAATCGACTTTGTAGGCCCTGTGATTCGCTCGGCTAGGGGGAATAAGTACATGTTGACCGTCACATGCTTGTTTACCAAGTGGGTGGAATGTCTCCCAGCCCCAAATTGCAAGGCAGAAACTGCAGCTGCCTTGATGATTAACCACATCTTTTCCCGTTTTGGTCTACCTCAAAGGATTGAGTCAGACAGAGGTAGCCACTTCACCAGTGAAGTAATGACAAAGATGTGGGAGATACTGGGGGTCAAAAGGAAGCTGCATATTGCTTATAGACCAGCTTCATCTGGGGCAGTAGAGAGATATAACCGGACAATTGTGAGCATATTAAAGAAGTTTGTGGCAGATTCTGGGCCAAGTTGGGATATCCGATTACCTCTGGTCCTAATGGCTATCAGATCTACCCCTTCATCTGCAACCAAAATGTCACCATTTGAGTTGATGACTGGGCGCAAGATGGTGCTTCCTCAGCATTTGCTCTATAGGACCCAAGAGCAGACACTGATAAATGCCTCCACTACTCATGAGTATGTAGAGAATTTAAGGAAACACCTCCAACATGCTTTTGCTTATGCTCAGCGGAATCTAGAAAGATCAGCTGATAGCATGAAGACCCATTATGACCTGAAAACTTCCAGGAAGGAATATCAGGTGGGGGACCGGGTCTATCTATGCAACTTCCAAAGGAACCAGGCCAAGCAGCGCAAATTTTTGCCTACATGGAAGGGACCATTCGAGATCATAGACAAGATCTCCCCTGTGGCCTACAAGATCCGCATCCCCAAAGGCGGTTCGGCAGAGGGGGAAGACAAGTGGGTCCACATAAACCAGTTGAAATGTTGCCATCCCAGGCACACTCTGCAACAACTGGAGGAATCCTCTGGAATCCTAGCGGGTACTGTCTCAGACTAATTCAGTTCCAATCATAAAACATACCACATCTAGTCTCTAAAATATTGTGATTTGCATGAAACTGTCTCTTAGTTATACTGTTTTTTTTATCAAAATAAGAATTTAATGTTTCGTTATGATGAAATGCATATGCCGCCCCACTATCTCAACAGTGGTGGAAAAACGTCTATGAGTAGGTATTGCCGCTCTTCCTTTGTCGTCCTAGGAGAAAGAAAAACCTGAAGACGGGCCAAGGAGGATGATACGGAGACCAGGAACGAAGATCCAATGGGCCCAGTGGACCGCCCAATATTCCCATCAGGACCGGCGAGGAGAACTGATCGATCAGTACCGGATGGAGGAAAAGATGCTGAACTGTGCCATCTATTGGAATAAGATGAGGAAACATCCCAGATCTTGCGAGTCCCATTCGTGAAATAGAATGGCCATCGCAAGAGGGGGGCTTGTGGGATGTATTTACCCATGCATCCTAGCCCTACCTCAAAACTGTGCAGTACTGACATGGAAAACATCATGATGGCCAGAGCTTCCCAGAAAATGCACAGGGAAATGCATGAAGAATAGGCTGCCACTCATTTTTGCCGATGTTATGGGCACAGAAGGACACTGCCTAAAACCACCATTGGACTACCCGCACAGTAGTCTGAAACCATTGGGAATGGCAATGCTGATTGCCAAATGCAACCTAGAATTGTGGGGAATTCAATTCTTAAATCCCAAAAATGGGTGCAGTACCAGTACTCACCACTATCCAAAAGCCGGCGTTTTAAAACCACTCTGTTTCCCTGAAGGCAAGTCAAAATGCCTATTTTCAAATATTGCAATATGTGCAAAATACTCACTGGACACCAGCAGACATTTGGTAGAATGGAGTGTTGTGTGCCTACAAAATCTGGGAAATGAAGAGCCCAAAACAATGCTTATAACAAAACTGCTATGGAGTCAGCAGTTTAAGTTGCACTGGATTTAAAGACACTAAAATCGAAAATGTTTAGATTAAATGAGTGAGCTATGTTTGGTGTCACATGCCTTTGTAACTGTTTAAATGTCATAGTTTTAAACTTAGAATCAGCCTTCTAGCTGCATATGTAAAAATGTTTAGTTTTATTTGAATGCAGAAACTGGGGAACAAAAAGTGACATTTTATCTGAAACCCGGCTTAAGGAACTGAATTCTGCCTGGCAACTACCCCCATCAGCAGTGAAACTTGAGTCACCACTGTGTTCCCAGGCCAACCTTCCTTTTGCTGCCCACACTAAGGATATGCCATCTATCTGATAATTGAATTATCTGTGCTCTGCAGGAGAGTGAACAAAGCCCTCTTCACTCAGGCAAAGGTTTTTATTACCGCAGTCGTAAAATGTAGCTTCCTCTTGGCAGGAGCTGGGAGGGGCACTGCCTGTGAGAGCAAGCTGGCTTGGCAGAACTGGATTAACCAGAAATTCAACCTTGTTCTGAGGGTAAACCACACCCCTTTGGAGCCAGAACATAACTTTAAAAAGATGAATAACTCATAGAGCGGACATGTGAAAATTTTATAAATGATACCATAATTCTTGTGATTTTTCTGCCCACATTTTAAGAGGTTTTTCGACCCGGTGGCATGTTCAGGGGGGTTTTAGCGGAAAAGTGGATATTACTCTAAATGTATGCATGTTAAAAATCTGAAACTTCATCAGTTAATGTCCCTACTCCCTGCACACATGTATGTAAAGTTGGGTCAATGTCAGAAATTGCAAAATCAGTTAAAAAGTGAAATATGTGCCATTTCTGAATGCAAGCTCCCAGGAAGAGCAGAGTTTGAACAGGGTATACCTCCTGTAATGCATGATGGGTGCATATGATTTTAAAACAATATGTACCTCTGCAAATATGTATTTGTTTCAAATCTAGATTTGTGTGTAAATTGACAGGAGGAGTGGACTTTCTGCAGGCTGTAAAATGACATCACTCTGACTCACAGTTCATTCCCCAATCAAATGATAAATGGAAGTTTGACCAATTAGAAGCTGAGAGAGAGGTAGGGTCAGTGATGCTAGAACACACCCACATTCTAAACACATAAAAGCAGACAGACAGGACAGATAGGGACTTTCCAAATCCATCTGCAGCGGGACGCTCTGCCGGAAAAATCCATACTTACCTCCATCAACCTCCAGAGAGCCAAACTAGAGACTTCAATATATCCAGAACGCATGAACTGGACCTAAAGATATATCAATAAGGGTTTTCATTCAGTATTATAGACTAGGCGTTGACTTAGCTGTAGTGTTGAATTGAATCCCCTTACAGGAGAATAAACTGCCTTTCGCTCCCCTTTCCCCTCTTGAAGAAAAAAGCATAGATATGGAGGAGAATAGATTTTACCCTTTAAAGGATTAAAAGCAGCGGCAGGGTATTTTAATTCAGCGTATGTGCCCCCCGCTTATAGCAGTGAGGATAATGCAGAAGCGAACAAGTGTAGAGAACGATATATCAGCCCATGATGAAAGTAAACAGAGAGATGAGAGAAAGTACAGGCAAGACAGACGAATGGAGACAGAGAAAAAAGCATTCAAACAGAAAGGAATACAGGATAAAGATAAGGAAACATCAATAGTATAGAATGAACGGGTAGGAGGACAAATATTACTTGAGCTAGACGATAAGAGCATTGATGGAGTTCGAGAACGAGAGGAGAGAGAAGAGTGGGAATAGAATGAGAAGGAAGAGGGAAGAACAAAGAAGATAAGAGGCAAGAAAAGAAAAAGAGATTAGAAGAGATGAAACGAGAAGAGATAGAAGCCCAAAGAATGAAAGTACATCGCAAAGAAGGCAAGAGGAATATGAATTAAGGGAGACGAATAGAAGAGGATTACAGGATTAAAAGTTAATGACAATAATTATGCCATACGAGTACGGTGCTGATTGACAGACAAGAACAATTGGAGGAAGAGAAAGGATCACAACAGCCCAGCAGGGAGATGCAAGTAATGCCAAGATCAGCATGGGCTGATGGGCAAGATACAGAAGACATAGAGCAAAAGCTTAAGGAATTTATATAGGCAAATTAGGGATAAAGGAACTGGAGGTATATTAGATGTTGTCATAACAGACAAGTATGGAACGTTGTCTTTAAACAGATCTTGATGACGCAGAAGACGACAATAGCCACACAAGTTGGGGCATAATGATGTCAGACGAAGAAAGGGAGGAGAATGGGAGGGTGCAAAATGAGGGCATAAGCAGGTTTTCAAATTGTCATATTTAGAAGACCCTAAAGAATGGACAGCAGAACCAACACCCTATAATGAGCAACCACAAACACGATCACGTAGTGCAGGGGATATATCCCAGCCATATGTAAATAGATTAAGATGATTACCAGGGAGGAGACAAATAGGTCAGGCTAGCTCCACCTTGAAAATGAGGAGTCTAGGCAAGAATTATTATGGACCAGGATTTTGTGAATTTCCATTATTAGAGAAGGGGGGAGGACGGCCACAATATATACCATGGCCACAGATGGATAAATACAATTTAAGGTGTCATTTGTTAACTTTCAGTGCAGGAAAATGGATTTATGAGTTAGAGAGGATGACATCATGAATGATGCTAGCTAAAGGTGATGTAAAAGGGCTGCTAGCAGTTTTCTAGGTGCGAGAGCTGACGACATTTGGAAGAGAGCAGGATACGCAGGTGTGACCGCACAAAACACAACACATGATGGAGCGCCATTATATATTTGTAGAGCAGATGTATGCTGGGCGCTCAGAGTACAATACCCCGATACATCAGAAATTGGTGCAATTATAACTAGGAAAATGGGAGAGGATGAAGACCCTGTTGCTTATATTCAAGATATTCGGGATAGATGGTGGGAGGAGACTCACAAACCATGGGATAAAACGGTAGCATTATTTTACCACATTTTTTATCAGGGGCTGCCAGTGCAACGCAATTAAAAAACAGGTGGAATGGAAGCGAAGTCATGGCCAGAAATACAATTGACAATCGTGCATCACTGCTGATTAATGCAGGAGAAGAATAAGAAGAAAGCTGAGAACAGAAAGCAGAAGAAAGCAAAGTTAGTCGAGAAGAAGTTGTCTAAAATAGCCATTGAGGCAGCAGTATTGATCAGTAATGAAGGAGGAGTGACACAGGAAATGTAGTTAGGGCACCAACATAATGCAAGATATCCCACAGACCAGAGTGGGTAAAATATTTGGCCAAGAGGAAGAGGGAATGGGCCTAGAGAAGTAGGACGAGGTGGATTTCAAACCTCTCAGGGAAGAGGAGGATTTAATGGCAGACAGCCACAAAAATATTGGAATTGTGGAAGAGTAGGACATATAGCTAGGACATGCAGAAGCAGAGGAGGCATGCAACAGAATTGGAAGGCTCCAAGAGGGGGGATGGGGTATGCTCCACAATGTAACACAGAATCACAGGAATATTATGTCCAAGAACAAACGCAGGTTCAGTCATATGCCCCGCAACCACAACAAATGCATCCAGCACTGCTGCAAATGCAATTGCCACACGCACAATCACAGTAGGTACCCATGCAAAAACAACAGGCACATCCACAGCAAGTACAGACACACCAAGTTATGGTACCACAATGGAACATGACGGCAGGAGCTCAACAGGCACCCACATTGGGGAGTGTGACTGTGATAGGAGGACATCCTTTCACAGGTACGGGGATGAATTTATATCCACAATAGGACAGCCCACAGAGTGACCTGACATGTTCAGTAAAATCAGTGTTACCAGACCTCCAAGAGGAACAAAGGGTCAGGGTAATGATAGGAAGCAAGACATGTTCATTTCTAGTCGACACTGGAGCCACACGTTCTGGTGTCCGCGAGGGAAAATACCCTGTCAGGTACTACCATGAATGCTCAGGGATTCTATGGGACAATGAGCTTTGTTCCTTTTACAGATGAATTTCCTATCTCTATAGGAGAACACAATATGGTAATTCCATTTCGAGGCAGTCACCAGTTAACATATTGGGACGTGACTTAATGACAAAGCTTATACTGTTGATATAGTTTACTGACGAAGGAATAGTTTGTTCTACTCCAGGGGTACACTTTATAAATGTTGGAGAGTTTATATTAGCCTTTGTAGGCCAGAAGGCATTACGAGGAGTTCCCTTAGATCCAGAGGAAGTTTTGTATGGAGTGACTATCTTCTTATCATAGTTACCCAGATTGGTAGGTAAAATATCGAGAATACCTGATGAATTCTTGTTCAGACCAGAGATTCCTATGTTCTGACCAGAGATTCCTATGGACCATGGTGAAGGTCAGTTCTTTCCCTTGGAGTTGTAAGCAGCCGTGCTTAGAGAAGAAAGGGTGACACTTCATGGGACTGATGATGAAGGAAGAGGATGGAGGACATTGATAGCCCTCAGTGAAGGATATCGGTTAACAGATTTGACAGACGAAGAACTGTTTAGAGATCACTACGATGATGAATTTGTGTTTTTTATAAGTATTGTTAGATCAAAGTAAAGAATATAGAAATACCGCACAGACTGGCATTGATGAAAAGAAGACTGTCATTTTTTCAGGAAGACTTAGAGAAAGTGCCAGAGATTTTATGGACTACAAGCCCATATGATGCGAGTCTCTTAAAATAAATAGGTGCAGTTAAAATTAAATTAACACCAGGATCTCATTTTTAATGGTATATCCAACTAGAGTATGTTTTTACGTGGGGATATGGCACATATTGGCAGAACAAACATGGGCATGTTTTCTTATAGTATTATTACTGCCATTATGCACAAAGCAACATGAGTATGTCATTATATGGGAATACTAGGGTATAATGGTGCAGTCAGCATGAAAATGTATATGCGCAGTCAGTCTGAACATTTTTTATACTGGCACATATTGTTGGAAAAGGCACCATGAAAATGTATTGAATAAATGCCCCTGTGCACTGTTGGTGACTTGCATCTATTGTATTTTTTTTCATGAGCTACCCTACAAAACCATTTGCAAACTGTTTGACTTTTTACCCAATTTTTCTAAAAGGTGCGCTCTAAAAGGCACCATTTTAACTCATTATTTCAAAAAAACGATTGGGGAGCGCAACCCCCCACACCCCCAACCACCTACCGGACTCCTGTTTATTGGTGCAGTCTCCCTCACTATATGCTGGATCGCTGTGTCATTTCGGGGGCATATAATTACATCACTTCTGTTAAAAAAAATCACTAGCCGCCACTGCTCAACATCTTCAAACAAAAGCGTTGTTTCCCGCTGCTCCAATCGAATTGTGACCACGCAGTAAGACTGTCCCCTATCCCCTCAGGAAATGTGTCGCTTTAATATCCTCGGTGTCAGTCTAGTCATCCTGTACGATAATATTGTCTTCGGGTCATCCATCAGGCAGGTTGAAAGCTACAACAACCCTGTGCCAATTACACGTGGGATATAGATTTTCTCTCGAGCTTTGAAATACTTTTCCTGCAAAACAAGGTTGGTGTGTTTGCCCCCTGTTGGGTGTGCATTGTTTGAAGGATAACTTAACTGTTCAGTGCTGTTTCAGAGAGGCAGGAAATCAGTGGGCAGAACACAAGTGTCGATATTATTTATAATGTGTCACCTTCCTTTTCTTTTTGTCAACTACTTACGCAATCTGTGAAAGGGAAATGCGATACTATCGTTCTGTCCATTTTATGTATTGCAGAAAAAGAAAACCTCGTTCCTTAGTCTAAGGCTCGGATACAGAATTCGAGCTAAAAATAAATGAACAACATGAATATTATTTTTGATTTCACTGTGATAATTCCTTAGGCATGCTTATTAATTGAATGCTACCCAAAGGCAAAAAGGAGGCGAATCGCTGTCATTGTTTGATCTTTATGCAAAATCTGCAGAGGACAAGACGGGATTTTTGCTAGAAAGCTTGGCTGTATAGGTTTCAACCACACCCTCAACTTCCCTGCCTTCAATTGTGTAGTTGAGGGGTATAATTACGCCCTGGAAGCGATTCCTCTGGGCCCAACTGTCCTTGCAGATGTGCATTGACTTGGGGCTTCCCCACTTACCACAATATGTCATTTGAACATAGCCCCAAGGACATGCCTAAATCATGCTGGTGGTCTCCCTGCCTCCACTTGTTTTAGCAATACAGGGCCAGCAGAGACAATTAATTGGCAGCCCTTGCATGTGGAATGTTTTAATGGCAAATGCAGTGCTTTCTGACAGATTGAGGTGAGCAGAGGTCACCCACAGGGTTCCATGTCTTAAAATTGCAGCAATAATGGCCGTGAATGCAACAGTTTGTGACAGAAATGTTGTGCTTTTGCCACCACAATTATGTAAAGGATGCAGGGGACATCCCTGCAACCCCTGGACCCATTATACCATTTAAGGTGAGCGGGGGACACCCCCAATCCCTGCTCTCCTTAAATGGTATAATGGGGTACACCTTTACTGGGTCAAACCACAGCATTTTTGCTGCATTTTTTTTTACCAATGACATTTTTGCCGCAATTTTATTACCTGATACCACCCACAGTTGGGATGTTTTCTTGGGACTGTCTATGTGTGATCACCATGGATTCTGCACATAAGTAAAGCATGCCAGTAATTTCCCACCATTTCTGCAATGAAGGCATCTGGTGACCTGCTCCAGTACCTCTTGTAGAAAAATGACACGTGTTCCAATCACTTTGAATTAGGAGAGTTTTTCTGAAAATTATAGCCTGAATAATTACTATGAAAGAAAACCAATTTCCATGCATATCTTCTTGGTACCAATTCTGTTGGAAATGTACAACCAGATCAATTTGTCATTTTGCACATGTCAAACCTCTCCAAATTATAATGCATGCTACTTTCCGCCTGATGCTCTATTCTATGCATCTTTGCCATGATAGAACAATGGATGATGCTGAATTATCTTGCTCTTAATCGTAGCAAGACAGAACTCATGGTCGTGGGATCTGACAGCATTGTGGCCAAACTAGAACCAGTTTATAAACACTTCCAGCTGGGAGACGCCCTAATCCCTACTCTTCCTAAGGTTAAAATCCTGGGTGTGGTTTTGGATCAATCACTCAATATGAAATCTTACATAACCATTACTGTATCTTCTGCCACCTATTATATTAAACTACTGTCCCACCAGCGACCTTTCATCTCTCAATCCAACGCAGAGACCATCGCTAGAGACAATTGGATTACTGTTGCAGTTTATTAGCAGGCTCCAGTAAAAAAACCATAAATCGTCTTCAGGTGGTCCAAAACGGAGAAGTCAGAGCGGTATCGGGTCTTACACTCAGGGCACATGTGTCTGAGGCACGGAGAGCGCTACACTGGCTGCCTGTAGACTCAAGAATCTCTTTTAGACTCATGGTCATCACATTCAATTGCCTTAAGGGCAAGATACCGCCTATCTTCAAAGGTATATTGGAATAAAATCTTTGATTAGAAATCTTCGGTGTAACAACCAGAACTTGCTCCACCAGCCCAAAGTTAAAAGTAAAAAAGCACAATGTGGTGCCTTCGCCTTTGCAGCACCGGCGCTCTGGAACACTTTGCCAAACCAACTGAGAAACTCAGCAGCTCTGGGCTCCTTTAAGAAGGGCCTTAAAACTTTCCTCTTCAAATAGTCGCACTCAGTCTGCGGTTCCTTTCCTTAGATTTCCCGGCCGACTCTCTCATTCTTTTTTGTGTCTTGTCTGCGTCCTCACACCTATGAGTCTATGGTTGCGCTCTACAAATAACAAGGGGGGTCCTGGGAGACTCTCTGCCAGACATGAGTCCTGGTTACAAGAGCCTTACCCAGAGTCTTTAGCTCACTATCTTTCACAGAGAAGAAATATCCCAAACATATCAGTCTTTGTCCTGCCCTGGGGCATTCCAGCACCGAAATGCTAGGCAATTCTACTCTGAACAAGAGTACCAGCAGCAACCCCAGACACGTGTTTCGGTCTGGTTGAACCTCATCAGTAGGGTGTAGCTGTGCCTCTCTAAGAATAGTGAGCAAGGGGTCCACGTCAGGATTCCCCTAGTAACTTAGGGTGAAACCCAAAGTTACTTGAAATATGCAGATAACAAGGGGGGTCCCGGGAGACTCTCTGCCAGACATGAGTCCTGGTTAAAAGAGCCTTACCCAGAGTCTTTAGCTCACTATCTTTCACAGAGGAGAAATATCCCAACATATAAGTCTTTGTCCTGCCCTGGGGCAGTCCAGCACCGAAATGATAAGCAATTCTCCTCTGAACAAGAGTACCAACAACAACCCCAGACACATGTTTCAGTCTGGTTGAACCTCATCAATAGGGTGTAGCTGTGCCTCTCTAAGAATAGTGAGCAAGGGGTCCACGTCTGGATTCCCCTAGTAACTTAGGGTGAAACCCAAAGTTACTTGAAATATGCAGATAACAAGGGGGGTCCTGGGAGACTCTCTGCCAGACATGAGTCCTGGTTACAAGAGCCTTGCCCAGAGTATTTAGCTCACTATCTTTGAACAGAGAAGAAATATCCCAAACATATCAGTCTTTGTCCTGCCCTGGGCAGAAAGTCTCCCAGGAGGAGGTCACAGAGCTTTGAACAGACCGTACATCTTAAATTTATTTGGTGATATTCCCGAATTAAGTCTGATAACAACCTCAGACATTCAACTAGTCGAATATATACATAACTTCCGGTATGACTATGTGCGCCTTATTATTAATTCTCCCCTGGTAAGAAATTTGATCCTAAAAGAAGCAGGATCTCTGCAAAAAAAAGGGTTTGATATAGTGCCTTTTTCTAATAACGAACCCAAAAATGTAGAAAAAAAGAGTTCAACGTATAATGATAGAACTGAGGGGAAAATCTGTGATTTACGGTCTGCTGCAAGTGACGGGTCCCAAGTAGTGTCAGAAGCAAAATCCTGTTTAAAAGATATGGAGGAGTGGAGGATGTTAGCCACCTCTCTCAGAGAGTCCATAGAACAACTAAAATCAACCCAGAAGCCCCCTTAACAAAGAGCGCTATTTTCAAATAGTTACATGGAACACCAGGGGTCATAAACGGTTGCTTAGAGATGATGCTGATTGTACAAAGTTATATGAGTTTGATTTTATTATGTTACAAGAAACATGGGCCACTTGTAAACTATATATGGACGGTTATAATATCATAGATCTATCTGCCGTACAGGGTCCTCGTGGAAGACCTAGCAGAGGTCTGGCTTTAGCTTATAGATTAGATGAGAACATTGTATTGGAACAGAGCAGTATCGTGATGGGGTGTTCAATAGTAGCAAGTTTTCATCTGATCACCAATGCTCCTACAAAGTATATTTTGTTGTGTAATATATATTGGAATATATGCAATCTGAAAGATGACCAGTTGGGAGCATTTTTTGAAGATCTTGATGTTATATTTGACAACTGGCTTGACATGCATTCTGAAGGATCGATTATTATAGCAGGAGATCTAAATGCAGATTGCAATTCTTACAATGAGGTTAAGTTATGGAATAGAACTGCTATGCCCAGTAGATCCGATAAAGCAAACAGAGGTATACTATGGTTAGATTTTTGTAAGAGCTTGAACCTGTTGCAAGTATTCAATTCTAAGTCAGCCTGGAATGCTCGTGGCAAGAGTGCTCAAGAGTGCTATTTTAGACTACATATTCTTGAGTGCACAAGATATGTTGAACAGTAATACCTTAGAAGTAATCTATTCTGTGAATAGTGATTATGCAATGCTTTGCCTTGAGCTACCTTGGGCGAAAAAACATTTGATCAGCCCCCAGTTTCCAATACAAATAGAAGTCACCAACTATGGCAAATGTGTGAAGTGGTCCAGACATAAAGTTCGGCTATTCAACAGTCTTTTGTCCAAAGATTTCGAAGAATCTACCTTTGAATTAAAAATTGCTACTTATTCGGTAGAGCTTTTCGATGTATACTTAGATAACACCTTAGTGAGAAGTCAATTATACAAAGGAGTTACTTCAGGGGGTAGTATAGTCCATACTCATACATTCAATCAAGCAGTTAAAATAAAGAAAGCATCCATGAGGAAATCTATTAGGGACCTAAAGAATGAGAACAGCCCTGGGTTGGAGCAAAATAATAAATTAATCAAACAGAGATACAAAAATTGGCTCAAACATATCAAGTCCCAGATGGCCCAAATTGATGGAGAGAGCATGCTTAAAGCCATGAGTTCCTCCAATCCGCAGAAGTATTGGTCCATTATAAATAGCTCTCAAACAGCACAGCATCAAATTCAAGCGAATCCTATTGATGCAAAATTTGGACTGAACACTTCAGTCAGCTGTATAAAAAGCCTCTAGAAATGTGGTCCTCAACTACTGGTGAAGAGGATAGTTGGCTCCTCAATATTACGGAAGTTAATATCCTAAAATATATTAATAGATCAAAATCTACCTCCACTCCTGGTCCGAATCATTTATCTTTCCTAACTTTGAAAAGTCACTCCAACTTCTGGTCCAAACTCTTGCACTTATTATTTAGTGACATATGTTCGAAAAAAGAATTACCACCTTCATGGAAAATGTCATATGTGCTACTGATATACAAGAAAGGGGACAGGATGAGTACATTAAACTATAGACCGATTACTCTTATGAACGTGGAATCTAAGATTTTTGCCGCCATAGTCCTGGAGAAACTCACCTTATGGATGGATGATAAGTATATCTTAGACTTTAGACAGATAGGCTTCAGAAGAAATATTGGAACGGATGCAGGTGGCCATTTACTGCACCAAATAATTAGTTCAGTAAAATCAAAAACTTTGGAACATCTATATGTAGCATCTATGGATCTAACTGCAGCATTTGATCTAGTTGATAGACCCACTTTATGGAAAACCTTAGTATCTTTAGGTATTGACAGTGGTTTGTTGAATGTAATTATACATCTATACTCTAATACTGCCATGCAAGCGAGGTTGAACAATAAAGGGCTATTATCCAATAAGATCATCACTGCTAACGGTCTGAAACAAGGATGCAGGTTAGCAGCCACCCTATTCAACTTGAACGTTGCAGAAGCTGGAAAGAAACTAAACACGAGTGGTCTGGTTGGCATAAAGTTGGGCTCGACCACAATTAGATGGATAGCCTATGCAGATTACTTTTTATTGCTCGATGGCTCTAAAATAGGCCTACAAAGATTAATCACTGACTTTGGGGCATTTATTGACGAGAGAAAGTTAAAAATTAACCCAACTAAAACAGTTATCTTTCATGGTGGAAGCCAAAAGGTGTTGGCCGGATTCTCGGCATGGAATTGCGGCGGTACCAAGATCAAGAGTCAATCGGCCTTAAGATTCTTGGGCTACACTGTGTATAGCTCCCATTCTAATGAGACCTGGAAAAACAATCTTTTAATGAAAGCAAAAAAAATTACGAATCAGATGAAGTCTAAAGAAAGAAAATTTGGTAAATTCACGATGGCTCCGTGTATACAATTCTATAGACTCAAGATTTTACCAAACTTAACTTATGGTTTGGAGTTTTTACCCGTATCAATTGCGCCCTTTTTGAGAAAACTTGAAGCCCTAATTTGGCGCAAATTCTTATTTTTTATACCGAAATGTATTCCCTTTGAAATGATTATATATGAATTAGGCCTAACTTCCATTTCCTTCATTATGTACACAAAAAAACTAACCTTGCTCCGCAAATGTATGACAGCAGATAAAGATTCAATATATTGGCTTTTGAAAGTTGTGGAAGAGGGAAACTTCATGTCTGCGCTTATAAGGGATTGCGAACGAATTTTGATGAAAGTTGGCTTGTCAAATGTGACCCTTATTAGAAATTTCGGTAAAGTCAAAGAAACTGTTAAAGCTTACGACTGGCTGGAAAACAACGTTGTACTGCTGAATTCAAAGTTATACTCACAAGTAATTTCATACTGGAAATGGTTCCCGAAACCAAAAAACTATTTAGCAAAATATCCCTCTAGGATGTTTAGGAACAGAATGATGTGCTTCAGGTTTAATGTGTTGAATTCGAATGAGGTCTTGACAAGCCGTGGTTTAACTCTGTTAGGGAAGGATGGATGTAGATTTTGTAATCTTACAGATGTAAAGGATCCCTGTTGCATTGACTACTGATTTGTCCCAAGCTAGCACTTCAAAGATTTGAATGTTTCTCAAAATTTGTAATGGATACATCTAATGTTGATCGGGATAAATTATGGAACGAAATGCTACATGGAAACTCTATTGCTCTGAAATTCAAAGTGATCACATTTTTTATATAATATTTGTGCACTGGAATGATATACAAGAGGGCTACTGTTGTTCAATACTGTTGGTTGATGAAAGGACAGTGTACTTTGCCAGCAAGAGCTACACTCTTTTTTTTGTTTATACTAGTTGTATAAATATCCCATAAAACAAACCACAGAACTTTGATCCAAACAACGAACTTAGCCAAGATGAAAAAACTGGCGAAACTGCATTAACAGATCCCAGAAAAAAAGAAGAAAAAAAAACGCTGATCTCCTTTTCTTTATACCTTGTAAAAATCAATTCTTTTTGGTTAAAATCAAGTAAATGAAAAAAAAAAAAAAATATCCCAATTGGATAACTGATGCAAGATGGTCCTGCTGAAATGAACTGTTTTTTGTGCCAGTAGATCTCGCTCAAACCTATCTCAACATGTGTATTGGCCAGTGCTCATTAATGTAAAGATAATGGTTTATCTTTTAAGAATTTTGTTCAAATGTCTTCTCTTTAGGAGTATTTATTCCTTTAGGGTGTTATTCTTTTAGTGATGTTATTATGTGAATTAAGGAATTTCTGTCAATACTTGTAAAATTTGTTTTTCTTCTGTATAATTGTAAAGGTTTATATAAACCAAAACAATAAAGATAATAATAATAATTATGAACTGTGCAGGTGTGTCACGGACAGGACTCGTGGCAGCTATCGTTTATCTTATGTTTTGAACCCCTTTTTGCCATGTTATCCGCGCTTACAGCGTTTGGCACAAATAGGTGGCCTGGCTCCAAATGGCCATGCCACGCGGTTCTTTGTCCTGTTCTTTGGCCATCTTGCCCCTTCACCTTCCCCAGGTCGAGCCGACCCGGGTCTATCCTTATTCGGTCATGCACCTTCCCGCGAAACCCAAAGCTTTTGCGGGCTTCTGCATGCCTTGTGTGTGTGCCTCCAGGATGTGGGCTGGGATGTCTGTTCCCAATACACATCCTGGGTGCCAGAGAGTCTGAAGTGTCCTGATTGCCTGGGACCACCGTGGTCCGTGATTGGTCCACGTATGGAGTGAGTGTTTGTGAGCAGATCTCCCATTAGGTCCTCTTGGTTTTGGCGCGAAGGGAACTTTGGATAAGAGGAGGCCGAAAACACCACTACCATGTCGATCTCCTGAGTTCACACTGAACAAGGGATAAGGAGCCAAGTATCCTGCAACAAGAAGCCGGGTCGAGGAACCGCTGGTGACCCGCTGGAAGGTTTGGCACCCTGAGCCCGCTGTCGTCCTGCGAGACCCCTCTGCATCTGATCGTCCTAGAAGGTCTGCGAAGGCGCTTCGACCCATTGGAATAGTGGGACCAACTATTCTCGGCACCTTCATCAAACCCTGCAAGTAAGCCTCTTCGGAAGTGTCCCTGGGCAAACCAGTGGGTTGACCAGTTTACACAGGACGTTTGCTCTGTCACCGCCGCCGTTGCAGGGAAGTCCTCGAAACTTGGCCTACTGCTAGCTCTGTGTCCACGGCACCCTCACACCGAATTTTGTACACTTGGCATTCCCAGGTCTGAAGTGAGACAAGTGTGCCCAGACCAGAGTAAACGCAGTTGCCGTGTTGCCCTGCTGTGGTAATGACCTGTGCACGTTCGCTGCATTTGTGACCTCCTCGACCCTGACACAGGTTTAGATTTGGTAGTTTTGCCAATAACCTGGAAAAAGGCATTTAGGGTACTCTTCGCAAACTTGATTTTTTTTTAAAAAAGACATGGCCCTTTAGTTGGGGGCTTGGTATGCTTTTTTGTGTTAGTTACAGGGCCCGCTACCATGGGCTCTTGTGGCACTGGAGGCACACTAGCGCTCTTGTGTGTGGGAGCTGTAAAGAGTCAGAAGAGGTCCAAGAGCCATCAACAGTTGATATGGCTCTTGGGACTAGTGAACATTCAATAGTTCGGATTATTCCAGCAATAGCTGGCAATTGAGAAACTGAACTAATTAACATGTCTGCAACACACCTTCCCCTCTCGTATCCTCATGGGTATTATGGTCGCCCATTGTGTTTACTGAGGCTTCAGGGCCTTTAAGGAGCAGTTTATCTTGTTCTTCAAGGTGCTTTGGTATTGCACAATTGTCATTTAGCCATTTGACTTCCAATGTTTCAAACAGTTTAACTAGGCTCATGATTGTGGTATTGATTCCAACCAGGGCAGGTTGTAGTAGGGCTGTATGGATTGAGCAACCCGCAACGGGGGCCAGTCTGTGAGCTCTTGGAGTGGTATGGACGAAGGATTGAAGTGAAGAATGTGCCACCGCCAAGGATGAATATAGTGCTATCAGTTGTGACATATGGGAGTCTCTTTTGTCTATGATTGATATGGGAGATTCACAGTGACCCGCGTGGAAAGGAAATAGGAGATAAATGGCAGCCCGATATTGGGGGCATGCCCTGACCCTTGATCGAATTCAGTATAGTGTCATCCGACAGGGCTAGAGGATAGTCCTGCTCACAAGAGGTCACAGGTCGTTTACAAAAAGATTTTGTATTGTGAAGACTAGGAGTTTTCGGGAGCTTTGGAAAATCTGATGCAAATTAACTTACCGGTACATTGGTGGCCAAACTCGCCAAGCTCACTTGTGTTGAGAGCGCCGGTTTCAAAGTGCTGGTTTAATCGTACGGTTGCATAGGAACAACCGGAGTAATAGTGATAGCAGAGTGAAAGATCTGAGGAGTTGTTACAGAACTATTTGGTGTCGGCAGGCATATAGCAGGCATAGCAGGCATGTCAGTTTTTAGAAGGCCATCTCCCACAAATGGCAAGGCTATATGACCAGAGAATCACTAACCTTAATACTGGCTGAATCTAGCTGAATAATAAATCAAAGCATAACTCGCAGCCTCACGGCTTCGTGGCTAAGCGGCAAAGCTTGTGCTTATACAGTGTTTCCTCAAGTGCACGTGCGCTGTGCGTGGGCAGGCTCATATTATAGTGGAAGTTGCCTCGATGTGAGGAGGGGCGGGCCCACAAGTGACCTGCAATGTACCTATAACGCAAAGAAACAGACATACATGGCGTGTAAGATGCTTGTGAGCAGCTTGTAATGGGGATTTGTCAGCTGGCTAATAGTAGGCTCCACACTGAAGATGCAAAGAGTCACCTTAAAAGCTGAAGTCCAAAAGCAAAGCAAAGTGAATCGAGCGAATTCCAACAAAGTTAGTAGCAGCAGCGTAACTTGCGGTGAAGGGGGTGCTTATTCAGTGCTTCCCCAAGTGCACCTTACCTTTGTTCAAATAATCTTCCCAAGGCTAAGCAGCACTATTAAATAAATTGTTTTATCATGACTGATATGGAAAGCTACAGACAGGAGACCCTAGTGACTTAAACTGTAATTGAGAAATATGTTTAAAGCTAGGAATCTCACTGTAAAAGGCAAGAAGGTTGAATTGATAGAAAAGTTGTTAGAATACCAAAGTCTGAGGAGTGTGTCTGAAACCCCCACACCTGCAGCGAATGTGCAAAATGTTGATGAGGATGATAATATGTCAGAGCCTAGCTCTGATATTGTGGATGAGTTAGATGAGGCAGCAGAGTCTCAGAATGCAGGCCCTGTCTTACCTCAACCTGCTCATAGGCCTCAACCTTTGACCACAGGGACCCGATCAGGTCCAAACCTATGTCCTGAATTTGTCTCACTTGAAAAGATGAGCCTTAAATTAGAATTTACAAGAATCCAAGCGCAAACTGAAACAAAGCATCAACAGCTTAGACTTTTTCTTTACAGAAATGGAACTGAATTATGCACTTGAAATGAAAAAGTTGTCTCTTGTTTGTTTGTTTGTTTGTTTGTTTGTTTTATTTCTAATGCGCTCCAGACCCATAGGTAGAAGGGCGCAGCAGGTAGGATAATGCGAAGCTTACATCGTTACAGATTATACAGGATACAGTGAAAGTTATACATATTATACAAGATACAGTAATGGATATTATAGATATTATGCAAGTTATACAAATTATACAGGATACAGTAATAGTATACAAATGTGCAGGACCATCGTCGTGCAAGTGGATGAGTTCCATAGAGGATGGTACGCATAATGTCGTAAGACAGAGGAGAGGTCGAAATGTCGTAAGACATGTCGTAAGACAGAGGAGAGGGACCAGTGTCAGGTCTGAGAATACTATAAACCTGTGTCTAGTGGTCATTGGAGATAAGATATTGGATGGCATTCCTTCTGAATAGTGGGTACGGCTGATCTGCTCTTAGATTGTTAGGTAATAGATTCCAGGTTTTGGCCGCCTTCACAGGGAAACTATTCCCACCGACCGTGGTTAGTTTAAATCTAGGTACTACCAGACAGTTAGTATTAGTAGCTCTCATTGGTCTGATGGAGGTTTTTTTTGTATTTTGTTCGTGAGGTAGCTGGGGCAGCGTTGTTAAGAGCTTTGTGTGTCAAGGAGATCATTTTTAATTGAATTTTGTGGTTTGTAGATAGCCATTTGTGTTGACGTCTAATGGTGGAAATGTGTGTCCTTTTATTTATGCCCAGTGCGGCTCGCAAAGCATTGTTTTGGAGTGTTTGTAGTTTCTGGATGGTTGATTTGTTGGCGCCACTGTAAAGGGCATTACAGTAGTCGATCCTGGAGAGGATAAGTGCTCTAGCCAAGATCATGCAACTGTTGTTAGAGAGGAAAGGCTTGCCTGCTCTTATCAGTTTGCAGGTGTAGGCAGTGGTGGAAGCCAAGGATTTAAGTTGTTTATCGAATGATAGTGTGGAATCCAAGTAGAAACCGAGGGTTTTTACTTCCTCTTGAACTAGTTCTCTCCCAGGGTCCTCTAGGTCTTCCAGTCCTAAGAGGCCTTGCATACCCAAAGATGCAGTAGGTATGTATGAGGTTGAGCTTGATATTTTGGATTGGTTGTCTGCTTTTGAATATAACCATGGGATTCAAGACAATCCAGGGAATCAGTTGATGCCTTGGCTTTTTCTAGGCAACCCCCTGTTGCAACTGATGAGTTAATGGAGTTGGGGGATATATACAGAAAGGAGTATGAAACTGTGAAGCTAGCTTTGATAGCTAGATTTCAGAAGACCCCTTCTTCCACTCCAAAGGAGGGCAACAAACATAACAAGGGTAAGCCACAAGGGAAACCAAATCAGACTAGTGTACCTTCTGGGGACAAACCAGAAGGAGGTCAGAACAAACCCCCATGCATAAAGGTATTTAGTAAATGTTATGCTTGTGGGTCAACTGACCATGTGAAAGGGGACCCAGATGTAAGGGTAAACATTCAGGGGTCCACACTGTCTCCTTAGCCTTCTCCCCAGTGGATGAAGTATGAATGGCAAGTGGAAACTTTCACTTACTGGTTGAGGCACCCATGAAATTCTCAGCCAGTGTTTCTTTAGTATCCCTGGGTGTGTGGGAACAACATAACCTATATGTGTACAACTCTATTCCAAGAAATACTAAAGAGCATTACAAAGACTGTGTTCTTGTGAATGGTCAGGAGACCCCTGTCATCATAGACACTGGGTCAGCATAACTGTAATTGATGAAACATTTTTCAAGGAAGAGGATGTTGCCAAGACACTCACATTCCTAACTAAGGTTGCTGGAGGCCCTGTCCAAATGCTTCCACAGTTACCAGCTCTCATCCAGTGCAATGATATGGCTGTCAAGATACCTGTAAGTCTGCAGAGTGAAGTACCTGGAAGAGTCCTGTTGGGGAATGACTTAACAACTCTTGGAGTTGTATCAAGCACCCCCAGGCCTCCCAGCAAAAGGAAGCAGGAGCAGACTAGGAAGGCCAGAGAGAGTACCTTAAGGGGCTCTCAAGGGGGGATTATAGAGGAAACTATAACTCCCAGTCCACAGTACTTTTTGACTGCAATCTCTAGGAGAAAGGAGGAAAAGGGGAAACCTAAAACCTCCAGGAAGAAAACAGCCAGCACTCCTGTGCTACCTACAAGGACATCCCCTAGGGGACTGTCCAAGATCACACCTGTGATCCCTCCACCAGCTGAGGCTGAGTGTGTGGAACAACCTTGTATGGTTGAATCAGCTGCTGAAGAATCAGAGCTGGAAGAGGACCTTCCTCCTGTTGGAGATCTGGATCCTGCAGACCATCCTGATCTGCAGTCTGTACTGGCAGAAGGTGGACCCTGCATGGCAGACTTCAGCAGAGGACAAAGAGAGTGTCCTACTCTTGAAGGTCTTCGCCAACAGGAAGCTTCCCAGCTGGATGGGCAAGACCCAGGGAAGCATGGGTTGTACTGGGAAGGTGGCCTCTTCTACGGTGAACTGACTGAATCTATCCCAGGGGAGTACAGAAGACTTGTAGTGCTTCTTGAAAGCAGACTCCAGTTCTTACAGTTAGCCCATGAGATACCTTTGGCTGGTCACTTGAGTTTCAAGAAGACCAAGGAAAGGCTCTCTTTGTACTTCTACTGGCCTACGTTAGAGGCTGATGTAGATAAGTACTGTAGGAGCTGTCACACTTGCCAAACCTCTGGCAAGAGTGGATCCAAGAATGTGGCACCCTCGGTGCCTCTCCCAGTGGTGGGAGTCCCTTTTGAGAGGGTAAGAATTGACATTGTTGGTCCCTTAGACCCTCCCATATCTTCAGGAAACAGGTTTATCCTGGTTGTAGTAGACCATGCTAGTAAGTATCCTGAAGCAATACCTATGAGAACTGTTACAGCTCAGGCTGTTGCTAAGGTCCTACTTGGTATTTTTACCAGAGTAGGTTTTGCTAAGGAGGTTATCTCTGACAGGGGATCCAATTTTATGTCCCACTACATGCAGGCCATGTGGAAAAACTGTGGAGTAACCTACAAGCTCTAAACTGCCTACCATCCTCAGACAAATGGATTGGTAGAGAGGCCGTACAATGAAGAGCATGATAAGTGTTTTACAGGAACCCCTTAGAAGAAAGTGGGACCTTCTACTGCCATACCTCCTCTTTGCATATAGAGTAGACCCTCAGGAGGGAATAGGATTTAGTCCCTTTGAACTTCTTTATGGCCGTCCAGTTAGAGGCCCCTTGTCCCTAATTAAAGAGGGGTTGGAGAGTGCTCCTTCCTCAAACCCAGGGAGAGTCACTGACTATGTGATAGGTCGCCGGAGGAGAATGTCACATATGATGGCAGAATCATCAGATAACTTGAAAGCAGGTCAGGCTCTGGTGAAGCATTGGCATGACCAGAAGGCCAACATGGTTGAGTTTTTTCAAGACAAGCTAGTTCTAGTTATGGTACCTACAAGGCAGAGGGCCTTACAGGACAAGTGGATAGGACCCTTCAAGGTTGGGGTAAACTTGGAGAGGTCAACTATCTGGTGGGCTTAGGCAATCCTAAAGAGGATGCCAGAGTCTTTCACATCAACCGTCCAAAAGCTTATGTCTCAAGACCAGAAGTGGGAGTTTTGTTTCTAGCTTCAGCTCAAGAGGAGGAGGAGAGTGAACCTCTACCTGACCTACTCAAAGGCCAGCCTTTAGATGAGAAAATAGAAGGAGTTAATCTCTCTTCTAATTTGATACCTGAACAACAGGAGGAGGGCAAGTTTCTGTTAAATCACTTTGCCTCCCCGTTTCCACTATCACCAGGCTTGACCCCTTGGGGCCAGCATGATATTCAAACTGGTGACTGTTTACCTGTCAAAAACAGAGGTTACAGGATGTCAGATCATGTAAGATCCCACATAAAGGATGTTAGAGAGAATACTCCAGAATGGCTAATTTCCCTTACCTACTGAGTCCTGCAGCAGCTTCGCTGGATTTCTAGGATTTATTTTTTCACCTGGTAACAGTGTGAGCCTTTTTTCCCACTTACATATGTTGTGCTGTGTGTGTTTAACATTTTTTTTATTCATAGACTGTGGAGCCTCACCTACTCCACAGGCATCATCTTTGTACTGTGTGTTACACAGCACCTTCAGTGCAGTGACACAGGGTTGTCTTTTAGACTTCCCAATTCAGACTCCATTTTCTGGGACTGACTACTGTCTCCCAGAACATGTAAAGTTGCCATTGACTTTATTAGTCTCTTTAAATCCACAGACCCAGTACAAACTGTCTTACATAGAGTACTGGAAAGGGTTAATACTTATACCTTTTGTCTGTTTCTCTTGGAGCATTATTTCACTCCCTTTTCATTAAGACTTGCCTGGTGGCAGTGCTAACTACCCTATTTTTCCTACTGCGGTTATTTTAAACAACCTTGGTATTGTTTAAGGGTAGTTTGGTAGCCTCAAACTTAAATCCGCTGGACCATATTTGTTTTCATTTGGTTCCGGCTGGGTTTATTTGCCATTTCTTTTTGTAAAATCTTTCTTGTGTTTTTTTCTGCATGCCAAAGCAGGTTTGGTTCCTTTGTTCGCCATCCTTTTGCTGGCTTCTGCACAGAAGACCTCCTTAGGCACCTGAAAGTCTGGGTAGGCAGGATGAGAGGGAGGGGTTTTAGGACACCTGCCAAGGGTTCCCTTGGTAGCCTAAATCGCACTCCTGTTTGATTGGCTAGGTGACTGTCGCGGCAGGACAGCCACCTTGCTGTGTGATTGACAGCCAAGCTGTGTGAATGGGGGAAAACTGCATAAAAAGCATGTCTCTGGGGCTGGAAAGGCAGAGTTTCCACTGAAACGAGAGAACCGAAGAGGAGCTGACAGAAGAGGACCCCTACCATGACTGAACCGCCCGGTGAAGCCCTGCTGCAGGTCCGAATCTTCAGACTCCAATGACAGAGAAGATCTACCAGGAATCTTCTTCACCTGAGTGGGCGGGTCCAACCAATTCACACATACTGCAAGCCAGGTCTCCCTCCTCTGTTCGAATTTGCTGTACGAAACTACAGTGAACCGGATAGCCAGGAAGGAAGGACCCTGCTTGGGTTTTAAGGAGCGCACCTTTTATCCATTGCTCTGCTCTGCTGCTGGTTTCTTCCTTGGCCAGTGCAGGATCCTCCAGTCTTCCTACTTCATGTCAGCCCGACAGCTGCTTCTCCATTTTAAGGTACTGTTCAAATCCGGTTGTTCGTTTCGTCCAGCCGCGTTGAAAGTGCGTGAAACATTTCGCCAATCCGAGGGCTGGTCCTTCTCTTTTCTTTAAACTATCTTTTCTGCTGACAAACTCCATACGGAACTCTTGGCAAAGACTTAACCGCAAACTACCCTGAACTGTGTGATCTTGAGCAAAAGACTTTTGTCCTATTGACTTTGGCCATAAGCCCTTTTCATCTGATTCCCTCACTATAGCTCCTTTTTCTAGATTGGTTTTCTTACTTACCTGTTGGTGCTGCTCAATTTTTGTCTAACTTTGTCTTTCCCTCCCTTTTAAATTATTGGGGTGCCATTTTGCTCACACTTCATTTTGAGTTTAACTTGTCCAGAATCTATTGGAGTGGTGTGGTTTATTAAGAGTGTCATTTTTCAACTGCTTTACTTTAGTGAAATGTTTTACAATTGATGTGTAAATAAATGTATATTCTTTTAGTCAGAAACCTTGAGTCAGTGTTTGTTTGAATCATAGTAACTGCTGCCCTTTGTGTAGCTATTGATACGGCTCACTTAGTCTTGAGATAAGTCTGGCTGCTCAGCCATCGCTACCACTTTACTGTGTAGTACAGGCTTGTACCGAAGATGAATTTGTACTGTCACTTGTAGTCTTAATTGTGTGTGGTGTTTCCAAAGGGTACTGCATATAATTCTGCCTAACAAAGGAGGAGGTCAACAAGATGCTTGATCTCGGGGTAATCAGGCCCTCTACCAGTCCATGGTCTAGTCCAGTTGTTTTAGTACCAAAGCAGGATCTAAGGAGTTGAGATTCTGTGTGGACTATAAATCTCTTAATGTAGTCACCAAGACTGATGCCCACCCTTTACCAAGGACAGATGAACTGGTAGATAAGCTTGGTTCAGCCAAGTACCTCAGTACATTTGATCTAACTTCAGGCTATTGGCAAATAGCACTGACAGACAATGGCCCTCATTACGACCCTGGCGGAAAGTAACTGACCTGACCGCCATAGCGTAAATAGCGTTTCCGCCATTGCACGACGGAGTAAAGTGCGGCTAATTCTGACCCATCGGGCACGAGCACTACGCCATGGCGGAAGTGCAAAGTCCGCGATGGCGGAAATGTCCCCAAAACGCCCCTCACCGCCGTCGTACGGCGCACTAGGTGCAATTCCGCCACCCATCATAGCGGTCACCGTAATGAGCGGCAATCGGAAAATACGGTGACCGTAAATATACGGAAACGGAAGTCAAAACATGGTCCCGGAACGGGAAACAGCACGCCGTACACCTATAAAATCAGAATCCCAACACAACCATAAAAAATCCTACCCTGAGACACATCCCAACCCGAAATCCACCCTAGTGAAAACAACAAAAATGGGAAAAGTAGCGAAAAAAGCGTGCGACCGCAAGCGGCAGGTCCACTTCTCCCATGAGGAACTCACCGTGCTCACAGAGACCCTCCAGGAGAATGCTGCCGTCGTCTTCTCAACGCAAATGACCAGGACGGCACTTGCAAACAAGAAGGCCATATGGGCCCTGGTGGCACAGCGGGTAAGTGCGGTGGGGACCGCACCCCGCAACCCACAGCAATGCAGAAAGCGATGGGACGACTTGCGGATACGCGTACGGAGCATACTATCAGCCAACCGTAACATTGCCACAGCTACTGGGGGAGGATCGGAATCACCCATCAAGTTGACCCCCTGGGAAGAAATCTGTGCCTCCACCATTGGAATGGAGAGTATAGAGGGAGTCGGAGGGATGGAGAAAGGAGTGCAGACATCCGAAGAATCAGGTAGGTGGGCCAAATAAAACAATGCTAAATCCACAATGTCCAATCATGTGAAGTACCATGTGTCCACATAGTGCAACAGAAACACATGTCCAGGAGAACGTCCACATACATTGGCCTGATAGCGCACTTTAAAAGTCACAATAAATAAATAAATAATTAAAAATCCTAAAAACACCCTCTACACGTGCAGCATGCACACCCTAACTGCAGGCTGCAAAACAACTGCATCCTCAATCCACACAAAAATGAAACCACCTCCAAGGCCCTGACCCAAATCACCCTCAGGTACCACCCCAATGCATGTGATACATTGCCATTCCAATTTCCACAGACCCATTAATAACGCTCGCCCTCCTTTACTCCACCACAGGGTCCGATTCAAACGACGAGCTCCAGGACACCCCTACCAGCACACCTGCAAAGAGGGCCAAGACCAACGGCCAAAGACCCTCCACCTCAGCTGCACGGATCAAGACACGGCAGCAGCACAAATCAAGTGGCAGCACACAGGAGGGGACTTCAACAGGCACCCCAGCAGCCAGCATGCCCACAACAGCAGCACCACAGGTCCCCCCAATGGATGCCACAGAAGGCACTGCTTCTGGTGGCAGCAGCACCATAGGTGACACTGCATTAATGGCAGCATGCTCCGACACAGAAAACGGTGCTGTCGATGTAGGATCCATCCATGACCTGTCTCAATCCCCCTGTTTGTTTCATCCCGTACACCATGAGGATACCACGCAGGGGCACCCACAAGACGACGACTGGCCATCCCCCACAAGCCCTGTGGAAAGGCAACATGAGGTGATCAGCCCCTCTGTGACACCACCGCAAATGGGCATGGCCCAGCAGAGGCAACAGTCCCTCGACCAGGTGATCGTGCAACAGCAGCAACTGGCCACGCTCCTCATGTAACATGCTGATAAATGTGGGGGTACTAAGGCAGCCATAGAAACATCTACTGAGACACTTAGGGCAGAAATGGAGAGAAGTACAGAGACACTAAGGGCACAAATGGAGAGAAGCACCGAGAGCCTGAGGGGGGAACTGCATGCGACGTCCAAAGACGTATGTGCTGAACTTGCCGCTGTGCGCCGTGTGCTCACTGAGCTCTCACAAACCCTTAGGGACATGCATGGACGTGAGCAGGCAGAGACATCATCCGTTGCAAGTTCCGTCCAGGGCAGCCCCCAACGTAGATCTGGGAGGAACCTGCGCTCCACAGGCAGGGGTGCCCCTGATACCCGGAGAGGGGGCTTGCAATAGCGTCTGCCCACTGACAATGAGCATCTTTGGACACTGGTGTTCGGGGGGGAGGTAGGAGGGTGGAGGGGGTGTGTTGGGCTTACTTGGGTGGCGGGTCGATGGGGTGTGTAACATAATTTCACATATGCTATTAACATTTCACAATCATCCAATGAGATGTGTGGACATTGATCATTGTGTACGAGGCCTTTATAGGCGTACAGTCCATATTGTGCATGTCCCAGACACACACAGTGCCACAAGTCCCGTGTCCATGTATCAGCCACCAGGCGTGAGTGCTAGAAGCATGAATCTATGAGAATCTGACGAATTTCACGGCCCTCCTGTGCCTCGCGGACTCCTTGAGGTGCTGCCACATCCCCACCCTCATCATGACCATCTTCAGGTGCTTGCAGTTCTGCGTCAGGGGGCATGGGCACATTTCTACGTACGCACATGTTGTGTAGCATGACACATGCCATGACCATCTTTGCAACCTTCTCATGGCGGTACAGGAGTGCCCCGCCAGACCTGCTGAGGCAGCGGAAACGAGCCTTCAGTAGGCCGAATGCCTGTTCTATGACTACACGGGTACGTGAGTGGGCATGGTTGTAGTCCTCCTCATGCTGGTTCTGTGGGTTCCGGAGTGGTGTAAGGAGCCATCTCTTCAGTGGATACCCGGCATCACCTGTATGTGGACAATAAAGGATGTTTGTGGAATGACATTGCTACGTACGCACCCCCCCCCTTCCTGCCAGGTCATTGCCGCATCACATACCCCACATTATCATGCATGAAATGAGACTCACCGAGTAGCCAGGATCTGTTCCCTGCGTGTCGCTCCATGTAGCGTGGTATTGTAGAGTTCCTCAAGACCATAGAATCATGGGTTGATCCAGGAAATCGGGCACAACAATGTGTAATGATCCTGTTGGAGTCACACACCATTTGTACATTAAGAGAATGATATTGTTTTCGGTTGCGGTACTGGGCCTCCATGGCATGTGGGACAACCAATTCCACATGGGTGCAGTCGATGGCACCAATGCAACCCGGTATGCCGGCAAGTGCATGGAATCCCACTTTTGTGTTCGTAATTTCCTGCTCCGAGCGTGGTAGAGAGATGTAGTCGTCTGCGTGCTTCAGGAGGGCATCGAGCACTTGCAATAGTGTCCGTGACAACAGTGGCTGTGAAATGCCATGCAACTGTCCGACTGTGTGCTGGTAGGTGCCTGTGGCCAGGAAGTGTAGTACAGAAACCACCTTCAGTAGGGGTGGGATGGCGGTTGGGCTATCTATCATGCTGGCAAGGTCAGCGTGTGTCATGTCCACAATGGCGGTTATGGTGTCCCGGTCCAAACGGTAGAGGGTGTGGATCTGCTCATCAGTGAGGTTGAACGGATGAGCTCGGAGGCGTGGGATTGCGGGCTGCCTGCGTGGTGGTAGTGGCTGTGCTGGTGGGCCTTGCTGGCCCTGCCTTGCCCTCCTCCTCCTCCTGCGTCTCCTCTGTGCGGCCGGTTGTTGTAGTAGTTGGTGTTCGTCTTCTTCTTGAAGTTGGAGTACTTGCAGTGCTATCAGGTCCCCCAGGGCCAACATCGCTAGTCCTGCCGGTAGCATTTTGGAGTGGGTGTGGTTGTGGGAGGGGGTTGGGTGTGCAATTTATGTGTTTTCAGGCAGTATAGCCTCCACCTGTGGTGATTCATTCCACCTGTGCAAGCTGCAATCCCCTTTGGGCGAGCACGTCCCGCACACAACGCTGCAATTTGACGCATGGCATCTTGCTATTACAATCATGTATTTGATCCCGATGGCAGTGAAATATTGGTTCATATGTTCATTTTGCTATGGTCCCATTGTTTCACATACTATCTTTTCAGTCGCGAACAAACTTGTGAAGGGTCAGTGGAATGTAGTACTCGATTAACGGTGGACCCTCATGCAGCACTGTACCGAGGTTCACCGACGGGCGGGGCGTCCCATTTGTGAGTGAAGCCAGTTGCCATTTTCACACACTGCCGCACTACATGGATGAATTTGTGATTTCAGGCGGTCACAGATGCCTTTTCGACGTGATGTTGCAAATGAGGAATTCGAAGGACAGCGCTTTCGTTTTTCAGCTAGCGGCGAAGAGACGCCCACAGGTCTGACTGCAGATATAAAGTTCTATTGTTTAATGTCCTTCGGACAGGGGTCATGGCGAGAATGCAATGATTGATATGAATAGTATGGGATGCGCAATAGCGTAGTGGACGATAAGGCCGGACGTTCCCAAATACATGTTACTTCACAACACTGGAATTGCGGGCTGGAGCACAGTGGATTTTGCAGACTGCATTACGCACAGACTCAATGGAAATTTCACATGTTATGTGAGTAAATAATCAGGCGTTTTCATACCGGGATGAGGGAATGATGTATGGATGCATGGACAGATGATTTAATAAAGAGTTTGCCATGTACATGGCTTTTTGGAATCTATCCACTTCCCCTGCGCTATGTGATGCAGGGCTGCCATAGTGGGAGCATCGTCTATCTGCCCTTGTTGAACCCTCCCTGTCTCGACGCGCCTTCAAACACTTGTGTCTATGCACGTTACTAATCCCATCTAATGGATTCTGTTTTAACAGACGCATGCACACAAACACTCGTTTGTAATAGTGTTTTCACCTCGATTTATATAGTTATGATTCGCAAGTGATTTTTGGGTGGGAATAATCCTTTTGAGTGGGCTAGCATGCATATGGCTGTGGATTTAGTGTGATCATTGAAGTGAGTAATTCAAATGAAGTTCTGATGCCCATACTATTCTTTTTCATTTCATTTGGGTGACAGGTATCTCCTCCCCTTTTGCCGCTGCCATCTGTATGCCACTCCTGCAGATGGCTTTTACTCCCGACACCTGCTGCTTCGTGTTAATCAGTGGAGCACCATTACGATCTTATGGGACGATCGCCAATGGGCCACATGCCCTTACGCAGTACTAGTGGCTAGGAGCAACATATCGGCCTTTCAGCTGGACTAGTGCCTACCTAATGGGACGGCCCTGCGGTTCTAGGCGCTTCCATGTTGCCTTTTTGAACGTGACTGTAGCCCCTGTGTACCATGAAGGTACAGGGTGTCACACAAGAAGAATCTGGTCATTTATTGCGGATGCAGCCCACAATAATGAAATATATTTTGGAGTTCATGACCTAATAGCTGTATGGTCTTGGTGATTTTGTTGTGCATTAAATTTCCATTCTGATCTTAACCGTGTAGTGTTCTTCTTTGCAAGTAATGTAGCATATTCCTATTTGTGGAGCGATGTATTGTGAGAAGATCTGCATTGGGTTCCGGCTTCTGAGTATAGTTGCGTGGTACTGTACTGGGCGCGTTTGCCTACGAAGCCCAGGGAGGTCAGGGATAGGGGCTGCCATTATGACTGTTTTAATGATGTCATGCTCAGGGGCGGGGGATTAGCTTTTGTGTAACAGTTGCCTGTCAGCCAGGTGGATTGGTGGAATGATGTGATTAGCAGAATATGGCTGGTCACAGGTGCCTGTGTTTGCGTGCGTTTCTTGGAGGGAGACTGAGGTCATGTCCATTGGAATAGCTTCTGTTTTCGTGCCATCTGTGCCCTGCAGCTCCCATTGGCCCCTCTTGAGATGAGCCTGGCTGCTCAGTCACTCTGCCAACTTGTGTGGTACATGCTTATGCTGATGGTTGGTTTGTTTACTGGCAGGAGTACAGGGCTGGTGCAGTCTCACTCAGGATACTGCTTTGAATGTTGCCTTACACTGGTGTCAAGCGATGGGGGGCCTGTTGTTGTTTTGTCTCATATTTTAGTTCATATTGCTGTACTTGAACCTTCACGTGCCTGTGCTGCATCAGTACGGCAATGGTGACATGGCAAATATGGATGGCCACTCACAAGGCACTTGGAGCCCCTACATTCATTTGTTCGTTGGCATGCATGGGTGACTTGTACATTTCACTGGTTGCATTGTGTGACTTCATTGCACCTACGAGGAGTTGTGCAATGTGGCCAGGGAGTGGTGTACAGGCACTCAGTAGGGCCATTTACGGTTGGTTCGCGATGCCGTACTTCTCACCATGGCGGAATGGTACTTTCCGCCATGCTTGATGGCGTTAGGTAAATGTCCGCTAGGGTCAGAATTCGCGTACCGTTGCGCCATGGTGGTAATTACGGTTTCGCATGGCGCGCGTGCGCGTACTTGGTGCAGTTAGCGTTGGCGTTCACTACGGTGTCGCTAATGGCATCGTACTTTACGGTGACAGGTCATAATCGCACCGAGCGCTATTCGATGGCGGTATTGCATTTCCGCCATCGTTTTTCGATTTCCGCCAGAGTCGTAATCAGGGCCAATGCCAAGGAGAAAACTGCATTCTCAACCCCAGCAGGCCTCTACCAGTTCAAGGTAATGCCTTTTGGATTAAAGAATGCACCTGCTACATTACAAAGGATGGTTAATCAAGTTCTGAATGGGATGGAGGACTTCTGAATGGCATACTTGGAGGACATTGCAGTGTTCAGCCCTACTTGGAAAGAACATGTTGACCACTTAGGATATGTTTTGCAGGCTCTTGAGCAGGCCCATCTAACCATAAAGGCTAGTAAATGTCAAATTGGTCAGAGTAAAGTGGTCTACCTTTGACATGAGGTAGGAGGAGGTGAAATAAGGCCATTTCCTAGCAAAGTACAAGCTGTACAAAGCTGGGCCACCCCTACTACTCAAACCCAAGTGAGAGCCTTCCTAGGCCTCACTGGGTACTATAGGAACTTCATTGAAAACTTTGGGACCATAGCTTCTCCCTTGAATGTGATCTCCTCTCCCAAGTTCCCTAAAACGGTCAGGTGGAATGAGGTGTGCACTCAATCCTTTGAAGGCCTAAAGAAACCCCTTTGTCAAGCTCCAGTCCTAGGCGCTCCTGACTATAACCAAACCTTCATTGTGCAGACAGATGCTTCAGATACAGGTATAGGTGCTGTCCTTAGTCTACTGGATGAGAAAGGTAGGGAGCACCCCATTTGCTTTATCCGCAGGAAGCTGAAGGAACCAGAAACAAGGCTGGCAACCATAGAGCGTGAATGCTTTGCTTTTTTGTGGACACTGAAGATGTTTAGGCCATACTTGTATTAATCTACTTTTGTGATTAAGACTGACCACCAACCCTTGAGATGGTTGATGCAAATGAAAGGGGAAAACCAAAAACTACTGAGATGGTCAATCAGCCTGCAAGGGTTTTATTTTACCACTGAACACAGGTCAGGGTGTCACCACCAAAATGTTGATGGTCTCTCCAGGATCTTTGACCGACTGGAGTAAGGAGATTCATCCAGGAGTGGATGAAATCCTCCTGTCCCTTAGTCTGGGGGGGCGAGTGTTAGGGAGAGTTCTCAGTATGTTCTAATTTCCCTTATTTTTTTAGACCCCCAGCAACTTTGCTGGATTTCTAGGATTTGATTTTTTTTACCTGGAAACAGTGTGAGCCTTTTTTCCCCACTCTTTCATGTATTTTGATGTGTGTTTTACTTTTGTGTTCTTTGGTTATGGTGATTTTTAAAAACATGGCATCTTCTTTTTTCTGTGTGTCACACAGCACCTTCAGTGCAGTGGCACAGGGGTGTCTTTCAGACTCCCCAAGGTTTACATACCTACTCTGGGACTGACTACTGTCTCCCAGAGCATGTAAAGTTAAATTGACTTTACTAGTATCTTTAAATTTACTGACCCAACACACACTATCTTCCTATAGAGTGCTGGAGTGGTTGCTTAGCTTTCCTGAGTCAAACCACTCATGTAACTGTAAAATGTAACCCTTTCCTACTTAAAATGGCTGTTGGCAGTGGTTTAGATCAAACTATCATGATTTTTCTCTACCGCTAACAACGGTAGCTAAAAATCGGGTCAGCCATGTTTTTCAATATGACGCCCAAGACCTATCTGTAAAAAGACTCCGGTCATCTTTTTACACCATTTCTTTTAGGAAAGGTGCTTCTTGTGTTTGTCTCTGTGCGCAAAACCAGGTTTAGTCCCTTTGTTCAATGGCCTTTAACAGGGTTCAGTGCTGAAGCCCTCCTCTGGCGCCATGGTGTCTGGGGTGGACACGATGTGAGGGAGGTGCCCAAAACTCCCTGTGCTTAGTCTCCTAGGAGACCTGAATGCATTCTGGCGTGATTGGCCGGCTGGCTGTCCGGCAAGGACCGCCACCCTGCTGTGTGAGTGACAGACAGGCTGGAATGAATGGGGGAAAACTGTTTAAAAGCAGGTCTCTAGGACTTGGAAAGCAGAGTCGACCATTGGAACAAAAGAACTGTAGAGGAGAGGAAGGAAGAGGACTGCTGCAACTCCTGGACGACTGGTGAAGCCCTGCTGCAGGTCAGAATTACCTGAAACTCCAATGACAGAGAAGCCCTTCAAGGTTAGCTTCTTCCCTCGAGTTTGGTGGGAACAACCAACTCGCAAGCCACCTGGACACCGTCTCCATCTTGTTGAATTTTCATCAGAGTGCTGTTGAAAACAGGATAGCCAGAAGGAAGGAAACCCGCTTGTGGACTTTAAGGCACTCACACCTTAAACCGACGTCTTGCTACAGCTTTTGGACTTATCCCTGGGTAGTGCAGGAACCTCACGACGTCCTCCTTCTTGTCCCCACAACGGAATCTCAGGAACAGCGAGATCTGCTCGAACTGCCAGGAACAACTGCCTCAGCTACAGCTTTCTTCATTGACAAGGTACTGTGCAAACGCAGTCCGGAAATCTTTTTGGCCATCCAGAAAGTGTGTGAAACTTTCCTCAACTATGAAGGCTTGTCCTTCCCTTAACATTCATCAAACTTTTCGCCTAGCCAAATCCTTTAAAACTCTGTGGCAAAGACTTAACCATGACTGACCAGAACTGTGCTATACTATGCAAAAGACTCTGAACTATTGACTTTGGCCCAGGCCTATTGAGGAGAATTGCTGGTTGTATTTAACTGAAACCCTTTGCCCTGACTATGAATGTATTTGGGCTGTCTATCTTATAACCTTGTCTTTTCCCTCCTTTATTAAGTATCGGAAGTGTCATTTTGCTCCCACTTCATTTTGGAGCTAAACTTGTTCATTTACTTACCGGTTGGATTTTTGTGGTTTATTAGTGTGTGATATTGATCTGAGTGTGCTATTGTAATGTTTTCTAACTGACTGAGTAAATAAATGTATATTCTTTTACCAAGAAACCTTGAGTAAGTGTCCATTTGAATCACTGTATTAGTTGGTCCTTTGTGTAACTTGTTCTACTGCTCACTCAACTCTCGAGATAAGTCTGGCTGCTCATCCACTGCTACCACATAACTGTGTAGTACAGGGTTGTACCAAAGGTGAAATTGTACTGACACTTGTAGTCTTGATTACCTGTAGTGTTCCCCAAGGTAACTGCAGGTCATACTGCCTAACAATTGCCTTGTCTATCTAAGAACATTTCTTGATTGATTGATTGAAACACGTTTATTTGAAACATCATTTTCCAGCAGACTCACAGCTGAAAAAGAACATCAGCTGTTGCATACATTGGACCTCATTAAGAGTTTGGCTACTGCCAAACTCGCATCCGGCACCGCCACCCACGAATGGGCAATTACGGGCCCATTACGAGTTGAATGGGCTGGTAATTTCCCATTCACGGGTGGCGATAATGCCGGGCTCCTCATCCCCACTCTGCCCGATAGGTCATGTATGATTTTCATTTGTGTTTTATCACTAATACTGGCATCCCATTTAATTGTTTTTTTATTTCTAGTTACCACATTATTGGACAGTGGGAATATAGTTCCCTCCAGGGTGCCTACACCTGCCTCTAACTTTAGAGACAGAGCATGGAGATTCGTTACTGATTCCATGCATTCTTCTATTTTTATTTATTTTATTTATTTATTGCATTTGTTGTACGCCCAAACCCTGGCGTATCACGGCGTAGTTACAGGCAGCTTACTTATCAATTCATGGCATAAAGAACAACATTGTGTAAAGAAAAATGTAGCAAGCAGAAACAATATGTTACAGTTAAAGTTACAGTTACAACTAAAGACATAGAGAATGTTTTTACACAGTAACAATACTAGTGGTTGTACTTAGGCAGTTATCATTCTTGATTATCTAATGTAGGAGGGCGCTCCAGATGTTAGGTTAATGCTGATATCTTAGAATTGGTTAAAGAGCCAGGTTTTTAATAGCTTTTTGAAGCATAGGAAAGACTCTTAATTTTTAATGTTGGTGGGAAGGGTATTCCAGAATTTAGGTGCCAAGACTGGGAAGCTACTTCCTCCTGCTCTAGAGCTATTGTAACAAGGGACCGAGAAGAGTGATTTATCATTAGATCTGAGTGTTCTATTGGATTGTTTTTTGCTTAAGGAGTTATTGATATAGCCAGTTGTTTTCTTGGCCAGGCATTTATGAGTAACGCACAGTGACTTAAAAATGATTCTGACCTTGATGGGAAGCCAGTGGGTTTCCCTTCTGATTTTGGAGATGTGATCAGATTTTTTAAGTCCAAGGGCTGCTTGTAAGGCTTTATTTTTATTGAGTTGTAATTTTCTAAGTTGCCATTCAAGGTGCTTAGTAGGAGTATGTTGCAATAGTCCAATGTAGATAATATCAACGCTCTGGCTAAAGTTGTGCAATTTTCAGGCGTAAGGAACTGATGGCTTAGTGCAATTAGTTTGGAGGTATATGAAGTAGATGAAGATAAAGCATTTACATGTTTCGTCATGGTTAGATTGGCATAAAGATACACGCCTAAGGTTTTTACCTGTTTCGATACTGGAATTGAGGTAATATCTATGTGGATGGAGGCATAGTCTGGGTTGAGCATCTTGATTTCGGTTGGGGTTCCTACAATGAGGATCTCTGTTTTCTCATAGTTAAGACAGAGACGGTTTAACACCATGCAATTCTGGATAATTGCATAGATTTTATTGATGGTCAGAGTGTCTTGGTCATAGTTCTCACTGATTGGAATGAGGATCTGGGTATCATCAGCAAAGCTGGTGTAGATGACACCCATAGCATCCAGCACCACAAATAACAGTTTAGTTTAAGTGTTATAGAGGGTAGCGATAAACATGATCCTTGGGGTACACATATAGGGACTGGAATGGGGTATGAAGCCTCTTTGCCGATGGAAACTCTGGAGGTGCGATCCGCCAGGAAAAATTTCACCCACTCAGTGGCCTCTTTTCAGAAGCTAAAGTTGTTTGCTAGTGTCGCGCAGAGTTTTTCGTGATCCACTAGATCAAATGCAGCAGATAGGTCTAATAGCATTAGTATTCAGAGTTTGCCTCTGTCCCTGATTTTGTCCATTTGTATTTTCAAGTCAAGGAGTGCGGTTTCCATGCTATGGTTAGGTCTGAAACCAGATTGTTTGGCACCCAAGAGATGCTTTTGTTCCAGGTGTGTCTGGATTTGGGTGTAGGCTATCTAGTCTATGGTATTGAGCAGGTAAGGAACCGTTGGTATAGGACGGTAATTTAAAGGTATTGTAGGGTCCAGAGCAGGGTTTTTTAAGAGTGGAGTTACTCATGCTTCTTTTATGCTAACTGCGACCGAGTTCGTAGTAAACAAAGTATTGACAAAGTTATGATAGGAGTGAGTGTTGGTGCACAGACTTTAACTAGATGTGCTGGGAAGTTATCCCCTTTGCAGTAAGAGGCTTTTAATTTAGATATTGTATCTAACACTAGTTCTTGGGTCACCTGAGTAAAGTGGAATAGAGGGGAGGCGTTGTTGGTAGTTACGTTGGTGGTGGAGGCAGGATCATTTTTATTGTTTAAAATTATTTTTGGTAGTGATTTTATTTTGTAGTAGTTTGATTTTTGAGGCTAGTGCGTTTTGAATGGCAGTGCACCATGAGTCGACTGGTATGGAGGGTTGGATAGGGTTTTCCAGTTTTCTAAGGATACTGAACAGTTCCTTAGCATCAGAGGTGGCGTTGCTGATGCGGGTGTTAAGGGCATTAGATTTCTGGGATATTATGGCTGCTTTGTAAATTTTGTTAGCTGCTGTGAAGGCATTGGCAGAGTTTATTGGGAGGGCTTTTCTGTGGAGTTGTTCAAGGGAATCATTTGGTGCGCCTAAGTGTGACCAATACCTCATTGAACCAAAAATGTGAGCATTTGTCAGCACGCCTTGTTTTAATTATAATGGGTGCAACTGCATCAATGGTCGAAGAGAAACAATTATGGTAGATAATTGCAAACCTATCTGGGTTCTCGCTTATTATGTAGTTGGTTGAAAAGGCATCACTTAAAATGGTAGAGAGGTTATCAGCTGTAAGATTTCAGGTTTTTCTTGTTTCATGGGTGTCCGTGGGCATTTCTCATTACTGGTTAAGGTAAAGTGAACAATATGATGGTCGGTCCAATCAAGGGGTTAAATAAAATCGATAGATACCTGTGTGTTGAGTGTGAGTATCCAGTTGAGTATTCTGCCCTTGTTATGGGTGGGAGCTTTCACTATTTGCATGAAATTCATGTCATTGAGAGTCGTCTGGAAGGCCTCTGCTGTACGGTCTTGTTTATCTTTGAATTCTAGGTTTATGTCTCCCTGGATGACACATTTGGTATTAGGTTTGATGAAAGGAGAGAGTAGAAGCAGGATATCTAAATCTGGGTGGGTATAGTTGTTGAGAGCTCTATAGATGACCAATAGGTTGATGGTTGTTTTGAAGTTAGAAGTGATTTTCACTAGGAGGAGTTAATAACCTTCTATTTATTGGATGTGGCTAGTTCTGATTTCCACATCGGTTTTGGCTATTGTGGCCACTCCGCCTCCCTGGCCCGTAGTTCTATCGGTTCTGATGATGTTGAAACCTGGAGGCATGGCGAGAGCTAGTAAGGGTCCAGAGGCTTAGTGCAACCATATTTTCGGTAACAACTACATATTTTCGGTAACAACTAAAATGTCTAGTTGGTTATTGATGATAAGATCATGGGTTTCAATTGCATGAGCACAGAGTGAACGGGCATTAATGAACGTGCATTTGAGGGTGGATGGGGGTTCTTGTAGAGGCACAGTGGTAATAACCACTGGCTGTGCTTCTTTGATGCAAAGTTGTTGATTGGTTGTTGCTTTGGCTGGTGGTTTATGGAGTTGAGTAGCCTGTAGAGGGATATAATAGGGTACATTTTTCCTAACCAGGGGTGGACTTAAATGAAGATGTTTGGTGCGTGATCTCTTAATTCTGATTATGAGGAGTTAGTGGGGTTGGTGGTCGGATCTATCTCCTTAATGGTTTTCAAGAGCCTCAATGGAATGCCCAAATAATGTAGATTTGTTTACTTAATGTACCATTAATTGATCCCCACTCATTTAACCAGTGATACAGCATTCAATCGCTCGCCCAGGTACAGGGATTGAACATACAAGGCAGTGGAATATCAAAAAAAGACTGCCCGTGTCATCTGGTAGACTTTTAGGCAGCCCATTATCTATTTTCTAATAGACCATGTGTGGTATGTTCTCCTGGGTAACTAAAGCAGTTAATCTGTCCTGTCAGTGGGCTTCATCCCAGTGGAGCTCAAATAGGCCACTGTTATCCACCTTCTCAAGAAACTGTCACTCGATCCTTCTGTCCTTGCTAACTTCCATCCCATCTCTATTCTTCTCTTCTTTATGAAACTTCTGGAATCTTTCTCTCCCCTTCTTTTCTCCTTTATTCAGTCTTCAAGTTTCTTCAACCCCTTTCAGTCATGTTTTCATCTGGGGCTTGGCACAGAGAGTGTCCTGGATTCTGTAGTTGACGATCTGGCCATGCTGCTAGACAGTGGTGGAGTGGGAGCCTCGATATTGTTGGATATTTTGGCTGCTTTCAATACTGTCAACCACTACATTGTGTAGTCCCATTTGGCCCTGATGGGCCTCTCTGGGCCCGTTCTGGCATGGTTTATATCTTTTCTGACTTACAGGGGCCAATCACTTTTTCTTTCTCCTTTTTCCTCTCCTACCAAAGCGCTCTCTTGTGGTGTCCCGGAGGACTCCGCCTTGTCCCCTATGCTATTCAACTTCTACATTCAGCGTCACCTCTGTCTCATCCTCTCCTAAAGCCTCCAATGCTCCTTGATATGATATGATATGGCATTTATAACGTGCCTATACACAAGTGTTTCAAGAAGCGACGAGGCGGGGGGGACAAGGGGAGACAGACAACGATCCTACTAGGCCAGGTGTCATTCAGATCGCGCAAGTGCAGGGTGGAGGGGAAGGGAAAAGTGCAAGGGGGAAAGGGAGAGGAGAAGTGCAGTACAAGCTTAGTAGAACAAGGTAAATAATAAGGGCCAGCTGGTGGCAAGTGCAGGATAAGCGCAGACAAGTGCTGGGAGGAGGGGCTGTATGGATACAAAGACAGTCCCACAGTGCAGGGGTTGCCAGGGAGGCAGTGCAGGGGAGAGTGGCAGGGCCGCGGACAGGGATAGATAAGTGGCCCCGTTGCAGATTCAGTGCAGTTTCAGTAATATTAACAGGGGAGAGGGGGAGAGAAAGCGGAGGCAAAGAGGAAGGTTTTGAGGTGCTTCCGGAACCGGAGATGGTTCTCCTCAAGTTTCAGGGAGGCAGGAAGGGTGTTCCAGAGGGAGGCCCCTGCTGCGGAGAGAGATCTACCCACAACTCATTGCTTGGAGAAGCAGCTGACCCGGAGGGAGTTGGAGGTGGATGAGCGAAGAGCTCGAGAAGGAAGATATTTAGGAAGAGAGAGTTGAAGGTATTTTGGCCCGAGGCCCCAGAAGGCCTTGTGGACAATGCAGAGGGTTTGAACTTAATCCTCGCAGCCACTCGTAGCCAGTGTAGCAATTTCAGTCCTGGAGAGATACGGTCCCTGGGCTTGAGGCCAAGGACAAGTCTCGCAGTCCTGTTCTGGATGAGTTGCAAAGGGCAGAGAGTAGAGGCAGGCAGATTCAGATAGAGGCTGTTACAGTAGTCCAGCTTCGAGAGAACCAGGGCTCTAGAGACAGTGAGCTTCTGGGGGAAGGAGAGGAAAGGAAGGATACCTCGGAGGAGGTGAAGCTGGTTGTGTGACTTCTTAGAGACGTCAGATATGTGATGAGAGAAAGAGAGTGTGGAGTCGAAGATGACCCCAAGGTTTTTAGCCTTGTAGGTAGGGGCAGGAATAGGGCCAAGAGAGGCCGGCCAGAGAGCCGCAGGGAAGGAGGGAGTGGGTGTGCCGATGAGTAGAATCTCAGTCTTACTGGCATTAAGGCAGAGGTCATTGGTGGCACACCATTCCTGGATAGCAGAAAGACAGTCATAGATGAGGGAAGGAGAGGAGGAGGCCGAGGGTAGCCTGAAAATGAGCTGGGTATCATCCGCATAGCACTGAAAATTGGGGCAGAGAGCGGCTATGCGGTGGGCAAGAAGTGCCAAGTACTGTTTGAACAGCCAGGGAGAGAGGTTAGATCCCTGGGGGACACCACAGGTAGAGAAAAAGATGTCAGAGAGGAAGGACCCCAGTTGGACCTGGGAGGGTCGATTGGAGAGGAAAGAGGACAGCCACGCCAGAGCCTGACCAGTGATTCCCAGGTTATCACAGAGACGGTTGAGCAGGATGGTATGGTTGACAGTATCAAAGGCAGAGGAGAGATCAAGCAAAATGAGAACACAAGGAGTGTTTGAGTCAAGGTTCGAGAGCAGGTCCTCACGGATGTTCAGGAGAGCAGTTTCCATGCTTCTGGCGGCTCTGAAGCCAGACTGATGCTCGTGAAGACTACCAACAGATTCAGCATGGAGATTAAGCTGGGAGATGGCCAGTTTCTCCAGGAACTTGCCCAGGAAGGGAGTGATAGAGATTGGGCGATAGTTAGCTGGGCAGGAGGGGTCGGAGGAGGGTTTCTTAAGAAGGGGTGCACAAGAGAGTGCTTGAGGGTGGATGGGAAGACTCCAGAGGCGAAGGAGTGATTGCAGAAGTCAGCCAGGGCAGGAGCCAAGGAGTCGATGTTGTCCTTGATGGTTTTGGAGGAGAATGGGTGGACCTGTTTTGACAAGACTTTCATAGATCGGTCTTGTCTCGAAACCTCGTCAGCAGCAAAAAGGGGAAAGGTAGAGAAGGAGGGAGGAGGGGTGGCTGCAGAATGGCCAGAGGAAGAGCAGGAAATAGAGTGGGGGGAGGTGATAGGAGGAGAGTGAGGACAGGATGTCTTGAGTTTTTGAAATGAAGTGAGATGCCTGTGCCGTGCAGAGGGCCTGGGAGGGGACAGGAGCGGTAGAGACAGCAGCAGGGTTGGCCAGCTCCTTGCAGATTTTAAAGAGTTTGGCCGAATTATTAGATGCCGCAGAGATGCGACTTGGATAAGGGCTCTCTTGTATGCAGACAACACCCAGATGTTGGTTTGTTTAGATCTCAACCTCGAAGAGATGTCATTTCACTTGTGTGAGTGCCTGGCCGCTATGAGGTGGTGGATGGACAATAAATGTCTCAGGCTTAATAGGGACAACACAGAGAATCTGGTGGTTGGTTCTCCTCCGAATCCTGCGCTTCTGGCCTTCTCCTTTGGGTGACTTTCCTCTGCCAGTGATGGTGGTTAAGAATCTGGGGGGTCTATGTTAGGCAAGATTGTATGCAGTACCCTTTTGGTGCACTACAACAACCCTGACCTCCTGTCGATAGGAACCCAACCTTTGGTATATGTCTGTACTACACAGGTTGGTAGTGTGGACGAGTAGCAAGGCTTATCTCAGGAGGGATCAATATAAGCTGTAGGGGAGATACACAGAGATTCACATTGACAAGTATTCAAATAAACTCTTACACACAAGGTTTCTTGAGTAAACACTTATTAATTTATTTACCAGTCAGTTATAGTAAGCCTTCAACACAGAAATACACTTCAAAAATAATACACACTCTTACTTTTCTGAATCAGCAAATACCCATTTGGGATGGCTCACAGACACTACCTACACCCTCAGGTGACATCAATAGCCAGGGTGCTGTGGACATTAATATATCACTGTTTGCATTCAGACTTTCTTAGGAGAGTGTCAAAGAAAAGAGGGACCAGAATAAAACAAATATTCACACACGGATTCTCAATCGGGTCAGTAATTTCAATAACCCCCAATGCAAAGTCAGTTAACACTTTCCTGGAAGGAAGGCAGAAACACTTAAACAGAGGGGAGAAGAGTCATTCAGGGAGCCAGGCCAGCCAATGTTAAGTTAGTAAAAGTCAAGGTGAACTGAAGCACTTGTTGCAGGTAAGTAGAAAGTCTTTCCCAATGTTTTAAATGTCTTGGTAGAATAGAAGAAATTAAAGTGGGGCCACAGGCTGATTAGGCTTGTGAGGTAAAGAAGCTGATAGCAACTCTACAGATGTAACCAAGCAAGTCTCCAACGCGGACAAGTGGCTACACAACAAGAGGTAAGTTCTCTTAGATTTTACAGGACCTTTAGGTTGAAGAAAAAGTGCAGCAGATGACCCCTAATGGTAAAATCCTCTAATGGTAGTAAAAAAATCACTGCCACCAGCCATTCAGTGAGGAAAGGGTAACATAAAAATGTTACATGAGAAGTTAGACAAAGCGGATACTAAGTAACCCTCCAGCACCCTATTGTACAATAGTGTGTGCTGGGTCTAGAAAGTTACAAATATAAGTAAAGTCAATTTCACTTTACTGCTCTGAGAAACAGTAGTTTATCCCAGAGAAGGCATTTAAACCTTTGGGAAATCTGAAAGAATTCCCTGTGTCACTGCACGGAAGGTGCTGTGTGACACAATGTAAAAGATGATGTCTATGAAGTTTGTCAGACTCCACAACCAAAAGAAACACAGTGTGCAAAATCACATTAAAACACATAAGAGAGTGGGAAAAAGCGTCTCACTCTCTCCAGGTTAAAAACAATCAAGTCCTCAAAATCCAGCAAAGTTGCTGGGGGTCTCTAAGGTAGAGGGAATAAGCACATTTCTGAGAATTCTCCCTAACAGTCTACCTCTCCTCGACACCCTCGATGCCCTCACAGGTTAGTGCGGTCTGTAAAATGTGCCAACTATCATCTTAAAGTGCTGGTAAAGTTTTGCCTTTCTTGAATAGCCATTTGATCCTCTTGGTAGTTGCCTCGCTAGTCTTGAGTCATAAAGACTTCTGCAATGCCATGTGTTTAGCCTAGCCCATTGGCCTTATTTGCTGGCTGCAGCTTTTGCACAATATGGCTGCCTGAGTAGCCACTAATATGCCAAATGGATCACATATCACTCCTGTGCTTCATTCACTCCCTGTGACCAAGGGGATTGAGTGTAAATCTCTCTGCTTTGTCCACTGGGCTTACAGGGCTTACCATCACCACCACTCAAACCCAACACTGCCTTCATCAGAGACTTCACCAACCTGGTCACCATCATAGCCCTCACGCATGCCCACAACATATTCATAGGTAAATTCAACCTCCCAGGCAACAACGCCACCAAACCGATGGAGGAAGCAATCCTCAACCTTCTCGACATCCTCAGCCTCACACAGCACAATAAAGACCCAATGAGAAAGGTAACATCCCTGACCTAATCACCACCACACTGCCTTCTCTCCACTACAGCTCTCCTCTCCTGCTTGACTGGTCGGAGCACTTGGACGTGCCTTTCAACATCCTGCACACCACCCAGCCATGCATTTCCAGCTGAAACACATCAGGCAAACCTTCAGGTCCTTCAAAAATTTCCCGGGGGAAGCGCTCATGGAAGACTTTGCCAACCTCCAACTCACATGGACTGAACGTCCCTAGCTGAACTGGGACTCTTCACTGGAAGCACTAAATGCCACCCTCTCAAAATCCATCGACCAACACATGCCTCTGAAACAATGTACGTACATCAGCACCCTGATACACGCAATAACTCAATTTCAATAAAAGATTAATCAGGAAACAAGAGAAAACCTGGTGCCGCTCCAGTACCACATCCTACCTGGTGCTGCTCAAGGAACTCTGAATAACGCGCTTACACCTAATTAACACATCAAAGTCCTCCTACTATCAGAGCACCATAGCATAAGCCGATAAGAAAAGTAGAGCCCTCTTCAAAGAGCTCAAGTACTGCGTCAACCCGCTAACCGACCATGTCATACCACAATACATTTAAAAATACAGCACCATCAACACCTTCTTCATTGAAAAATAATCAGCAAGATTCAACAACACACAGACACCAGCTCTGCATCGACAGACCCACCTCATATACCTCACACCCTGGACAAAATTCAAGACACTCTCTACAGAAGTTGTGCTAGAATCCCTGGCCGCCCTCAAAGCCACATTGTATACAGATGATATCCTCCCAGCATTCAGAATCTCTCCTTCCATACCTGGAGATTATCAACAGCTCTCCTTACTCAAGGCACCTTCCCATCGACATTAAAAACATGACTAATCCTCCATCTGTCTAAAGAAACCCACTGTTTATACGAAAAACCTAGGTCATTTTTGCCCTATCACCCACCTTCCCTTCCTAGGTAACATCATCAAGAAAGGGGTAACCACACAACTGCTGCAGCACATCGACACTAAGAATTTTCTCACAACCTACCAATCCGGGTTCAGACCCAGATGCAGCACAGAGACGGCATCCATACGGGTTGTCGACGATGCCCTCAACATCATTGTCGATGTCCACCCCTGTCTCCTGGTTCTACTCAACCTCTCTGTGGCTCTCAAAAAAGTAGACCAGCAGACACTCATGGACACCCTACATCAGTGATTGATGAACAGCGACCTTGTCCTACGCTGGTTCAATTCCTCTGGTTCAAAACCTCCAGCAGTTTCTTCAGATAGACTCCTCTAGATCGCCAATGCTACCTGTCACCTCTTGATTCCTGCAGGGCTCCATCTTCTCCCCAGTGATCTTCAATCTATATATGAAGCCGCTGGGAGCCCTCGTAGCCACACACAAAATCCAAAAATATGCCGACGACACTCAGCTGCACCTCATGATTGACTCCATCAAGGACATCCACAGGTTTGAAACCTCACTCTCTCTGATCTAGTCTTAGATGTCCAGTTCCTACTTGAGGCTCAACCCCTCCAAAACGGAATTCCTACTCCTCACCAACACTGAACACCATAACATACAGACATGGCTAGCAGCCATGAACCTTTGGGCATCACACCCGAGCTCACCTCCTGCAACGTTGGGCTCTACATCGTCAAAACACCTCTCATTCAAGACACACATAGCTAAGAAAACTCAGACAGCTTAGTATCAGCTTTCCCTCCTACGGAAAGTCAAGCCCCCCCCGGACATATTTAGATCCACCATTCAAGCACTGGTGCTATCCCATCTGAATGGGGTTAATGCCCTCCTTGCCCTCATCGAAGGCCTCCCTTATGTCCCTGAGAAGTGACCTACACGCAGCTGCATGCCTTATCAAGGGTCTACACAACTATGGCCGCATCACCCCGGCTCTCATCAATCTTCACTGGCTCCCATTGCATGCAGGAATCACCTTCAAGGCTTGCTGCATCATCTATAAGGCAGTCACCCTCAAGTCACCCGGCTATCTCTTTGAGAAACTCAGCATCTTCAGTGGATAGTGCACCACCATAAGCCAGGACACATGCAGACTTCAAATCCTCTGCTGAAAAAAGGAAAGGACCAGAAAATATGCCATCTCTGTCTATGCCCCACCTCCTGGACATCAACCAAAAGCCACCTACAGTAAATTGGGGTTCACGTGTACCATAAACTTCTCACTTGGGTATTTTGTTTTCATTGGCATGTCTGTTATCAGGGTGTTGCTGTCATCACTTTAGTCAGGATGCTGAGCTCTCTTTGGGCAGTATGACCCATCTGCCAGGCATCCAGGGGCTGGGCTAGTTTCAGATATTAGCACACTTGGATCGTTGTTATCCAAACCTCTTTTGGGACCACAAAACTTTAAGGGTATGCTTCGGAAGTCCAGCAAGTGACTCTCCCAGAGCAGTTGCCAGGGCAGTTTGTACAGGTGCACCCTCTGTACGACCGTGGCATTCTACTTGTCAACTTCCTACAATAATTCCCTTTTGCTGTCACCACTTATGTCTCAACGACTCATGCTGAGCTGGCCTGGCATTCGTCCTCTCAGTGATTCTGGATTTTCATCCCTCTGAAATCTCCCCTCTACATTTGGTTATTCCTGGTGTTCTTTCTATGATCTTGACCACTTACATTTCTATACCACACATTGGGAATGCAAGAACTACTGTTTGTATTCCTGCTACCTAGAAACTGGACATCTTATTTATTAACACATGTTAAAGATAGAGTTTTCCTTTAATAATTTTTGGCATTTTTGGTCTGCCTCGATTGAAGGGAGCAGCAGGGGGTAGGTGTCCTCATGCTGCAGCCTTGTTGCTGGGAGGTCAGAAGAGGGCATCATCCCTCCCCTTGGCACCACCTTACACTCCTCCTATCTCCACAGGTATTATGCCTCCCCTCCCCTTCTTCAGAGTGTGGGGATTTTGATTATGTTGTCTGCTGAATTGTGTATTTACACCCCTATTGAAATAATAGTGTATATTGGTTTCAGCTGCATGTTTCCTCCCTCCCCATCTAGTTATAGGGCCTCATTACAAGGTTGGAGGTAGCCTTGCCTGTTTTACCGGTAAGGCTACCTCCAAACTGGCAAGAAAGTTTGGCACCCGCAGATGGGCAATTACCAGGGCATTCTGGCCCCGCCGGACCCGGTAATTGCCCTTTCGCGTGTGCCGGAGCTGGTAGATCCCCATTCCCATTTGCGCCTCACAGGGCTCAATGGGAATGGGGATGCCTGTACCACTGGCACCGTGCATTACCATACCAGTGGTACAAGCTTGCTGTGCTCGTGGGTGCCTTTCATTCACCAGGTCAGACCTGGTGGCATGAAAGGCACCCTTGAGCACAACTCGGAGTTTGCCTGTCTGGATACAACGGTACCAGTAAACCTAGTCTTCAATTTGCTGCATGATTGAGGGTGAATCTTCTTGGAAGCTACTCCTCCTTTGCAAAGAATTCCAAGTTGAGTTTTTAAGTACTTTTTAAGTTCACTCAGCTAGACATGTTAACTTGTGTGCCTTTGGAATTCCTCCTAGTCCGTGACCTTGATGTTACTTAATGTAACTTCATGCCAGGCAATCTCTCCCCAGCACCAACCAGTGTTTAGTATAAGTTGATAGACAAAGCTTGATAGTGTCTTTGGTGATACCCAATATGTTCATGATGCCTTGGCATCGGCTTCAACAAATCCAAGAGTTCAAGTCTTACACAGTGTCGTTCAGATATTTCAGTCTAACTTCAGTATGCTTTTGGTTTTTGTTAGCAGACTTAAACACTATGATTCAAACAAACACTGACTCAAGGTTTCTGAGTAAAAGAATATACATTTCACTATTACCAAGCAGTTGAAAAATCACAATCATAATACACTACACCACACCCAATAGATTCTGGACAAGTTATGCTCAAAATGAAGTGTGAGCAAAATGGCATTAATTTAAAAGGGAGGGAAACACAAAGTTAGACAATAGTTGAGTAGCACCAACAAGTAACTAAGCAGGGCTATCTAGAAAAAGGAACTACAGTGAGGAAATCAAATCAAGATGCCTGGGCCAAAGTCAATGGACCAAAGTCTTTGCAGAGGATCACACAGTTCAGAGTAGTTCACGGTTAAGTCTTTGCCAAGAGTTCAGAACGAAGTTGGTCAGACGAAAAGTTACTTTAAAGAATAGAGAAGGACAAGCCCTCGGATTGGCGAAAGATTTCAAACACTTTCACCACGGTTGGACAAAACGACCAACCGGGTTAGCACAGTACCTTTAGAGCAGAAGAATGCTGTAGCTGTGGCGGACGTTCCTGCCAGGTCCTGCAGGCTCATGGTTCCTGAAGCGACTGTTGGACTAACAAGAAGGAGGAAGACTGGAGGGTCCTGCACTGCCCAGGGAAGAAACCAGCAGCGGAGCAAAACGACAAATAAAATATGTGCTTCTTAAAACCCAAGCAGGGTCCGATCCTCCTGGCGATCCAGTTCACTGTGGCTGTGAGACCAGAGGAGGGAGGCCTGGCTTGCAGTTTGGCAAACTGGTTAATCCCACCAGCTCAAGGGGAAAAGGTACCTTGCAGATCTTCCCTGCCGTCGAAGTTTGGAGATTCGGACCCGCAGCTGAGCTTCACCGGGAGATTCAGTCGTGGTAGAGGACCTCTTCTGTCAGCTTCTCTTCGGTTCTCTCGAACAAGTGGCGACTCTGCCTTATCAGTCCCAGAGACTTGCTTTTTATGCAGTTTCCCCCATTCACACAGCCTGGCTGTCAATCACACAGCAGGGTGGCTGTCCTGGTGGGAGTGTCACCTAGCCAATCAAACGGAAGTGCAACTTGGGTTACCAAGGGAACCCATGGCAGGGGTCCTAAAACCCCTCCCTCACATCCTGCCTACCAGACTTTCAGGCGCCTAAGAAGGGCTTCTGTGCAGAAGCCCACCAAAGGTCGGCGAACAAAGGAACCAAACCTGGTCTGGCGCACAGAGTAAAACATGAGAAAGACCTTTACAAAAAGAACCCCAGGTGGAACCAAATAAAAGTGAATGTGGTCCAGCAGATTTAAGTTTGAGGCTACTAAGGTAGCCTAAAACAATACCAAGGCTATTTAAAATAACAGCGGTAGGAAAAATAGGGTAGATACCACTGCCACCAGCCAAATCTTTATGAAAAGGGAACAAAACAATGTTCCATGTGAGACAGACAAAAGGGGATAACTAGTACCCCTTTCCAGTACTCTATGTAAGATAGTTTGTACTGGGCCTGTGGTGTTAAAAAGACTAAAAAAAGTCAATGTCAACTTTAGATGTTCCGGGAGACAGTAGTCAGCCCCAGAAAATGGAGTCTGAGTTAGGAAGTCTTAAAAAAACAACCCTGTGTCACTTCACTGAAGGTGTTGTGTAACACACAGTAAAAAGATGATGCCTATGGAGTAGGTAAGGCTCCACATTCTATGAACACAAAACACGTTAAACACACACAGCAAAACACATGTAAGAGTTGGAAAAAAGGCCTACAATCTTACCAGTTGAAAAAAATGAATCTTAGAAATCCAGCAAAGCTGCTGAGGGACTCAGTAGGTAAGGGAAATTAGCCATTTTGGAGAATTCTCCCTAACAGGTATGAGTATCCATTTGAATGAGCCCTTGGTCAGGTGTTGTTGAATAAGCCTTGTTTTGCAACATGTGCGAGAATGGAAAATTGTTGGGGTATTCCGAGCATTCATCAGGATCACATTCCAGAGGGTGGGTGCGTGAAAATAAAGGGATTGTTTGCTGGTCCTCTCTTTGTGAATGAGTTCTGATTCAGCTTGTTGGTTGATTTGCTCTGCGAGAAGCGTGTAGCCTTGCAGCTAATTCATAGCATTCGATTCAGCAAAGCAAAGTAAAGTGTTGTTCACAGTAAGCTCGACTGAAGAAGAAATGTATATGTTGTTTTCTATGCTGGTGTCCATACACTTGCATTGAAGGGGGTTTAGTTGTGTCCAGTCAATTCAATTTTGGACCCATGGGACCCATGCAATGCTCCTAGAAGCGATTCCCTATAAAGCACAATAACTATGGATAAAGCTACAATTGAGGTTTTCTTTTAGGATGTTAGGCTGACATTTTCACACAGATTGGGTTCTTTTACCCAGAATATCAAGCAGCATCATGTTCAGTGGAAGATCACAAACAGAATGAAGGATTGGTTTGCTTTCAGTGAAAAGCAGAAATCTTTGTGGATGACTGATATTCCTCCTAATTTTCCTGAGGATGTGTTTTGCATGTACTTTCTTTAGCCATGTGCAACCTTGTCAGATGTTATGACTGAACTGGATTTGAACTAAGTTTTTCAAAGTGATGTGGTGTTTTGCCCGGTCTACCCTGTAGAAAAAGCACAGATTCATGCATCTTGTTTGCTCATCTTGACCATTCCCAAAACACGGCATGACTCAAAGTTGGTATTAGTGGCTTTATTTCAGGTAGTCTGTCAGGCTTATGTGGCACCTAATTGACATACATTTATGGACAAGTGCTTGTTTTCTGCTTTTCACTGTATACCGACACACAACAAACTGTTGACAAAGGAGTGTCTTTCAAAACCAGGAGAGAGCTTTCCTGCACACACGAGGGATTTCCTAATTCCCTATTATACATTTTGCATCACTTCATAAACAACACAATTATAAAAGACACTGAATGCATTATTGAACGTGTTGGTTTGTAAGGTGAAAGCTAATATAATTATCTGTTTTAAATTAAAAGTGAAAACAAATATTCAATTTTTTTAGACAACAACTATTAATGTGTTCTACTAGTATTAAATTTTACTGTGCATCAAGCTGTACAAATTACATCAAGTAACCAGATTATTTTCTTTTGACCATACAACCTTTTCTACATTATTATTAGACAATGCTTGACTGAAATTGTATATAGGAAAACAACTCCTTTCTTTTCAATGCATTTCAAACCCTTTGTAGACTATTCTACCAGAGACGACACCATGGGCTTCAGAGGTTTGGCGGTCCGGAAGTAAGGGCGCAGGTAGCAACGTACTGGCACGCTTTCCGTACCGCCAGACTACGAGTTTGCCGGCAGGGCCATGGTACTGCTGGCTGGCCAGATCTGCCAGGTGTTCAGGCCCCTACCAGTGCCGGTTCTTTAGTGTCCCCACAGAAATGGGGATTTACCATTCCACTGCTGCTTATGATATCCCCTTAGCACCCTGTAATGAGGCACCCTGCCTTCAAACAAATAAAACATGAAATTATTTTAGGTCTACAATTGTACTTCATCATAAAGGTAACATTTTAAATCATCAATACATTTCTCTGGGTCACACTTCTCTCTGCATAACACTTTTTATTTTTTGTTTATCTATTAACTGTTTTTATGAATTGAACCAACTCTTGCCAATGTTTCCAGGGAGAACACCAGTAAGTGGTTATCACACTACTTCTGGAATGTGATTACTTAACGGTGTATAATGATTTGAGTAAATGTAACACTTTTCCTTAAACAATGCCTATTTTGAAGGGCTTTACAATTGAACATCATGTAAAGTAATGTTGCAAACAACACAATTAAGTGTTGTTGTAAAAAGCAAAATTAGCTATTTCACATTACTTTCTGAATTTATATACCCATGTTTCATGAAGAACATTCAAACTTATTCTGATTATATGTTAGTATTTTTCAAGAAAATAAAAGACAAAATGTGTTTACAAGTTATCTGATAGATTGTGTTAAGTTTGTTGGAAGTCCTATAGTTTATTAAATTGTTAATATCAATACAAATTGCACATATAGAGCATTATCCATTTACATGTAATCTAAACATTCTCAATTTAGTTTGAACCTTTCTTGAATCCAATTCTATGTGAATGAAGAGTTGTATTGAGAACAGGAATGCAAGTAGCAGCTTTTAACAGGCCACCTTTACAATCAGTGAGTATGTCTCTAAGATAGGTGAATAAACAAAGCTGTGTGTACCTAGGGCAAACATTATTGTTTAAAAATAACTATACATTAGCCTGAAATTGGAGCTACATACCAGAACTCAATTTTAAGAGGAGAACGAGGACAATAGTTTCAGAAGTCTGAAGGGAAGTCTGCTGTATCTACTCTCCCTTCATGTCGTTTGTTTGTGTGTTCAGTAAGTTAAGGATTTGTTGTGCCCATCTCCTCTTCCCCTATCAGTTTGCTGTGTGATGTTGTTTTAGTGGAATGAGAGAGATTGTCAAATCTAAGTACAATGCCCTGTCTTCTAGAGATACCCCTGCAGCAGTTAAAAGAGGTCACCCAGATGATGGGAACTGACAATTAATTTTGCGGTTTCTTTAGACTATGACAATTTTAAATCTGGTGCTGCCTTAGCCAAGTGTATTGAAATGTCTCTTCTCCCCAGAGAACTAATTCCAAAAGCAAGGTTATTCCACTAAACAGTAGGCCCATCAGTGATTGCATCACCATCTGTGGCAATGTCTTGCCTTGAAGCTACACAGCAATGCACCATATGTGTTCCTGCAACAAATAGTGTTTCCCACAATCAGTCAAATATGAAAGGGCCCCGACCACTGATTATCTAGACAATGAGTCCTATTCTACTTTGTTTTATAATAACAACTGTTCTGGCTGGAAAGCATGGTAGGGAAAAAACAGGTTCTTATATAAAGGTTCCTTGAACCTACTGGTTGAAAGAGCAAACCGTTTTTATTAAACCTTAAAAGTATTCAAGTACTGTATCATCTGCCAACTGTGCCTTGACCCTATTCATAAGTACTGGTGGGATTTAAAATAAATGCATTGGTCTACCAGACAGAATTTCACTGTGACGTTTGCCCATTATTCTATTGGAAGTCCCCCTCATAATCTTTAAAGCTAGTGGTAGTGCATCTTACCACTTCATGCCAGTTTGCTTAAATAGCTTTTTTCGCTTTAAACATTTAAACATTCAAGTTTAGCATACCACTAACCCCACTGATTGTGGGGGTATTAAAAGTGAAGCTGGTGGTGCTATATTCAGTATTCTGCTCAGCTCCCAGTTTAGTATCCCCATGAAATGGTCCCCTCTTTCACTGTTGATAAACTCTGGTACCCAAAACCTAGTATTACCATCTTGGGTCAATGCTTTCAAAACTGTGTTTGTATCTGACTTACAAGTGGAATACACTTTACCCATTTAGAGAATACATTGACAGCACATATTCCAGGTGTGCCTTTCTTGTCATCTGAAAAAAATGTGCACTGGAGTTGTTCAAATGAAGCCCATGGCACAGGTGTGCCAGTTGCTGAACATTATTTATTTTTCCGATATTTTGATCCTGGCAAATAAGCATCTCTGAATGAGCTTTCCTACAGTTTGAAAAAGGCCTGTGGCAAACCAACCTCGCTTCATCTTGTTTACCATTCCCTCTTGCAACATCAGTTCCATGCCTTATAACATTAATGCACAATATCCATGCAATGCTTTTGATCTAAATTTCCATGAGAAGAATGCCGCGATTTATTGCAATGAATAAAATATGCTGCTTTTCCCCATGCATTGTTCTCTTTATCTGGCTTTTGCAATACTGCCAATTCTAGTGTTTAATATGGTGATTGTATTTATTTATGTATTTACTTATTTTGTTTTTAATTGTATAAACAATTTTTACAAAATGAGTAGAAGTCGCCAATCTGCTGAAGAAGTTGTGTAGGAGGCGAAAAAGTCTGTCGCAGTTTCTAAGGAGCCGGGGAGCGAGGGTAGAAGTTCATGGTGCTTTCTCTGGCTGACCCAGTTGTTCCTCCAATTCCAACTGTCCAAAAAGGCCCACCACGTCGATGACTCAGCAGGGTTTCTCCCCGCTTATTAGGCGAGCCCACCAATCATCTTCACTATAAACGTGAAGATCCTTGAAAAGGTGGCCTAGCCAAGTGTGTCTTTTCTTCGCCAAAGCCACACATTCTAGAAGTAAATACCTTCTTGTCTCTACATGAGTAGGAGATGGACAGAATATACATTTATTTGATGAAGCCTTCCCTCTGACTACCAGGATTTCATTATTGTTGACTAGATTCAGTCTAAATCGCATAAAGGCTTGCCATATTCGTTGGTCAGGAAATTTAAGTAGATATGGAGCCACCACGTTGAATTTGTTTGGGTTCCACGGGAGATCAGCAAGTAGCTTGGACTGACCTGCTGAGTCACTGGTCTCAATCCAATCCAATCCATTTCCAGTTTTGTGCTAATCAGTGTAGGATTTGATAGCAGATCTTTTTCAAGAATTCTTTACTTCGAGTCCTTCACTCAATTAGTATCCCATTTTCTTCTTTTTCCATTTCTTTTTTGATCATTTTCAAAATGGGTTTTGCTAATGGATCTATTACTTTCCTAAATAACATGAATTTGGTAGGCTTAGGATTTTACACTAAACACGTCCACCCAGTTTTGGCCATAGGTTTGGTGGCAGGCCCGACATTGCTTCTACGCCGTAAATCAGTGTTGGCACGACTTTTGCTTTATAATAGTTCACGATGGGAAGGATTGAGAAACGCCCAAACTTTCGATTGATCATTTTAGACTGATTGATCAGAGCTTTGAGTTTATTGAACAGATGTTCCTGCATCAGGAATTCCACCCGGCTATTGTTCAATATAATCCCTAGATATTTAAAACTTGTTACCTTTTCAAGTAGTGATCCTTCTGCAGACAGCTTGATGTTCTTCTTTGTGCTTCTTCCTTTTTCAAATGACATGACTTTAGTTTTTGATTTGTTTAGTTCTAACTTGTTCTTTTTCAAGTATGCAATGAGGTTATTCAACTGCCTCTGCAGGCCTACTTGAGTTTGATCAATTAAAATAATATCGTTGGCATAGATCAGTCTCGGGATTTTCTCATTTCCCAATGTTGGAGGAAAAGATCTTATCGAAGTTTGAGTGTCCATGAAATCCGACGTGTATAGGATGTAAAGTGTGGGAGCCAAAGGGCAGCCCTGTTTGACACCCCGAGCAGTAGCAATTTCTCGTGATAGATCTTATGTTCTATTGAGTCTCTCCTTTACCAATGTTTCTGTATACAAAGCTCTTACTGGACCCATGATTGTATTTGGACAATTTCGCTTATCCATCTTGTCCCACAAGATTTCCCGATCAACCCTGTCAAAGGCTTGGACTAAATCAATAAATATTACGTGCATTTGTGGCTTCCCTTCCATTACTTTCGCTTTCAGAGCGCTTAATAGTAAGATGTTAATTGTTGTCCCGAGGCCTCTCACATAGCCTGTTTGTAGTGGGTCAAAATTTTCTGATTGGTTTATCCAGCCTTGCAGGTTTTCCAGGGCAATTGAGCCAAAAAATGTTCCCATTGTATCAAGCAGGGTGATCGGTCGTTATTGGAGCGGGTTTGCTTTGTCACCTGTTTTGAAGATTAGGACAATGTGTGCCCTTCTCCATGAAGTTGGAATACTGCTGGTCCTTACTGGTTCCTTAAAGATTGTACTGATAAGAGGGGCCCAAGACTCCGAATGCCTTTTCAATTGGAGGTTTGTAATGCCCTCGGGACCCGCAGCCCGGGAATTGTTTAGTTTTCTTATCCTTCATTCAATTTCCTCTATTACCCAAGTAGTGTTCCATTTCCCTACTTTTCTAGGATTGGTATTAACGGTAGTGGCATTGGATTTATACATTTCTTTAAAGTGATTCGCCCACGATTCTTCTCTCACACCATTTTGTAGGCTCCCACTGGGATCACCTCCCATTGCTTGAATCAGTGACCAAAAGTCTCTGGATTGTTTCGCGGACAATACTCGAACCATGTCTTCAGAGTCTTTTTGGTATAGAGTATACTTATTGTTACAAACCCATGCTCTATAGCTTCGGACTTCCTGGTCCCATTTCTCCTTAATCAATGGGTCACCTGTCTTATTAACTTGTCTTTTAAGCACTCTGAGGATTCGTCTTCTTGTCACTAATGGGGCATTGTGGGCGTGTGATTTTGTTGATTTGGTCTCCATCCCTTTTTTCTTGCTAACTTTGTACGCTTCTAGAAAAGGATGGTAATCCAAAGCTGTTGTTTGAACTTGTGAAGACTTTTCCAGCTGGATTTGGTAGTTTTGGGTTAGTATCAGAATAGCCTTTTCATTTAAATGGAGTCGAGAATTCCCGTTGTACAGTTCCAGGTCTGCTGACATTTGTTCCAGCCGGCTCTAAGTAGTATTCCACCTTGTCTGTAGCAAATTGGACTTTGAAGTTGTCGATAATTAATAACAACTCTCGTGATACAAACATATGATCGATCGTCATCCCTTGTCCATTTCTTTCCCAAGATGGAGTTGTAGGGTGTTGAAGTTTTCTTATAGAGTGCAGGTTATGAAGATCGAATACCTCCATTAGTTGTTTCCATTTTATTCCTCTTTTATAAGCAGGTGAGGCTTTAAAGCTTTCTTTTACTGGGTAGTCCTTTTCGTCCAGTAGTGCATTTAGGTCACCAGTGACGATGATGTGATCCATTTTTTGGTTTAATATTGAGTCTTCCAAGATGTTCCAAAATGATTGGATAAAGGCTTCATTGTTGACCACAGCGGGATTCCAGTAGGAATTGATTAGCAAAATCAGAAGTGGTGTTTCCTGGTTTCCATCTGTATTGTATTTTGACCATTCAATCAACATTGCTTGAAACAAGGTTGTCAGGGTCAGAATTGATTTGAGAAGTAGCCCGCTGCCAGAACGAATGGCAGTTATTAAGCCAGCACAGGGTCTTCCCTTGTGCCCTTTTTTAGCTGCCGAAAAAGCAATGTCGATCCCATCCAAACTTGGTTTTGTCACCAGCCAGGTCTCTTGGAGACATAAGATATCGTAGTCTCCAAGATTCACATCAGAGATCCCAGGAGGATGTCCAAAGCACTGAGTGTTCCATGAGCCCATCACTATCTGATCATTTTGGCTTTGATGGGTTCTATTAGGGCTAAGTTTCTGAGTGAGACTGGCCTGGTCCTGTTTTAGTTGCTAATTCGAATATTGCTTTTGGACTGGCTTGGAGACCCAAGTCCAAATTTCTTGGGTCGGTTGTTCTATTTTCTGTGACCGAAGCCCTTTTCTTTCTTCAGTTGGATGGATTAGGTCTTCTAAAAGTGTCACTTTCTTTTCGCATACTTCTAGATTTTTGTGATTTTATTGTACTGCACTTGCCACTGAGGCATTATTTTCTTTGTCAAAGATTCAAGAGAAAGCGCAGTGCCTTTCGCTACCTGATCAGTAAGTACAGTTCCTTTGTCATACAGTTGGAATTGGTGTGCTGCACACTTTATAACTTCCAATTCTTTTTAGAATTTCAGTGATTCTAGGAACATAGTCGCATCATTTGAGTTTACATTGTTTTCCCGCTGCAGTTAAATAGCCCTGTTCCTTCAGGAAATTGAGGAGGCCTCTTTGGTCCCGATCCTTTGGCGGAGAGGAATAATTGCCCCAATATTTAAAACAGGTCATCCCAATGCACACTATTATGGACAGATGTCTTTACAAGACGCTGCATCTAAAATCTACTCTAAGTGTATCTTGGGTAGGTTGGAAGAATGGGTGGGAGAATAATATCATCCAGTCTTCTCAGGCAGGCATTAGGCAGCGTTTCTCGACCATAGATCATGGCTTCATTTAAAGCACAATTTTAGATAAGGACTGTAGCTGGGGGGAGGTTCTGTCTATGCAGCCTTCCTGGATTTGGAAAAAGCATTTGACACCATTGACAGGTGCACTCTGTTGAGCAAACTGAACATTATTGGGAGTGTACCAGGATATTTATATTGGTGGAAATTCGACATGTGGACACCATGACTGCAGTCAGGTATGGTGGCATAGAAGGAAACACACCAGATCTTGAGATTAACAAGGAGGTAAAGCAGGTTTGTCCCATTGCCTGCATGTTAGTTATAATCTTTATGTCAGGTTTTGACCCAGGCAGTTGTAACACAATATTCCCACCTCAGCTGAGAAACAGAGAGTATAGCGCACACTCTATGCTGACAACACAGTCATTTTGGCCTTAACACCAGGTGGTTTGAACCAAGGTCTTTGTTATTCCAACAACCTTTTAGAGCACCACAAACTAAAATCGAATATAATTAAAACTAAAATCATGATCTTCGAGAAAAGGGGTTGCCCCTTTAGATGGGAAATGAAAGGGGACCCAATTGAAGTGGTGAATTCATATGTCTACCTTGGATTAAAATTTACTAGTAGTGGCTGTTGGACAACACATATTGAATACCAGAAAGAAAGAGCAACAGTTAGACTCAAATGGCTCCTAAAATTCTACTACCATTATGGAGCACTCAAGTTTGAGAAAATGTAAGGATGTTTTCAAATGTAATATTTCCACACTGATGCTCTATGGTAGCAAATTTTGGGCATATGGAAACTTATGGCCACAACACAATCAAACTTTATTTGGCAAATATTAAGTCTGCTGCCTGGATCCCCAAATAATGCTTTAAGAATAGAATTAGGGCTACATGGTAGTGCGTGTCTGGCACAGCCCAGATATCTGATGTTCTACTCCAGATTAAACCAGGGGCTCTCTGATAACCCCAAAACAATTATGGCCTTCTTGGAGATGGGGCACTCTGTGAATAGTGACCAGTAGCTTTGGAAGGAAGGAGTTAGCTTCTAGAAATTGGGCAGATACGTGTATGGGGATTGTGACACAAGTTAAAGCAGCCATAAAAAACTTGAGCAGAGAGAGGTTATCTACTGGCCTCGTACGTCGAGGTCAAGGAGAACCTGACATACTCAAGCCCTATTTATTGTATGGACTTGCCCACAGGCAGGAGACTTTTAACTATGGTTAATTACATTTAATCCCACTCTTTAAAAGAGCAATTTGGTGTATGGCCTCAACAAAATGGTCATGTGCTAAGGTGCTGGACGAAGATTTGGCCCACTTCTTCCTGATCTGCCCACGCTATTGCTGTGAGAGCATTGAGTGACTAAAGCCACATTTATTCTCCTCATCTAGATATTGAAATGAGATTTCTTGTAAATTTGCTCTATCTTTGGTGTGAGCACTTATATTTACCGTGCAATCACGTGCCTCACCATCTGTGGACATGGGAACAAGGATTCAAAATGTAATGTTTGACTGTGTGCATGGGTAATGTTTGCAGAATTTAATGATATTAGATCGTATTTAGTATATTGCAATGTGTTGAAATGTTGTGTTTTACATTTTAATGATAGGGCTTTCACAGCATGCATAACCATGACTATGATGGGCGTCCACAACACTATATTCTCAAAACTTTGGACCGAAAACGTAGCTGCTGAAACTGATTGAAGGCAGAGCAGTGGCCCAGCCACTACTAGGTCTAGTGCTCTACAATAACTCGTGACTGTGCAGAGTTTTCACTGTGTTTCGGAGTCAGCACAGCTTGGGCATTGCCCACTTTTTCATTGCAATATAATATAAATAGCTTTTTATAATCTGGTAGTATGAGGCCTGTGGAACTTGTTAAATGCCCTATCAGAGTACTCTGCCCATTGAAGGGGTACAGGTGTGTTCAGATCGGTCAGTGTTTTAATGACTTCACCAATATTGCATAGCCCATTACCCACTTTCAACAATATTTGGTGGCACCTAAAAAGGTTCTAATATGGCTCATTGTTACTTGTTTATTCAACTGAATGCACCAAAAGAATTCACATTGTTTTTACACAACTGCATATTTTGTTTCAATAACTTTGGCCCCTTTTTGGCCAATGGTGCTAACAATACTCGTAATACTGGTGAATCTTGCTTACATGGATCATACGTGGGAGAGGAAACTAACAAATCATCAACAAATTGCACTAGGGTGCTTTCATTATTAGCTAACGGTAGTTGGCTCTCCATGTACACCTATGGGAGGCAGATGAACATCAAATTCCGGTCTGTGTACGAGAAAGCAACTTCTGGGCTCTTTGGGGGCTGAAGACAAGGCTGGACACAGATCAGCCATTGTTGCAGAGGTGTCAGCAGGCAGAGTACATTTAATAATGTCACAGGGTTTAGCCCAAATGGCAACACTACTGTATTTACTGTTCACAAGTCCTGTACAAACCTATATGTATCACTCTCTTCTTCTTATCCTGTCTAAACTTCTCAAGGGAGGTGTCTAAACTCAAATCTCAGCCTACCTGCATCATAATTCTCTTCTTCCCCCTCTACAATCGTTTTTTTGGTCATCCCATTCCACTGAGTCTGCTCTTCTACACGTCTCTGACTCACTTCCGCTGCCTGACACAACCAGCTATTCTCAATTACAATTCTTCTCGACCTTTCCACTCCTTTTGATACTGTTGATCACCCTATTCATCTTTCTTCTCTTACTTTCCTCAGCCTCTCTGGGTCTGTTCTGAGGTGGTTTGAATCCTACTTTACTAACCGCTCCTACTCTGTTTCCTTGGTTGATCAACTTTAGTCCACTCTTTTGCTTCTTTTCAGCATCCCTCTGGGTTCTATCCTTGGCCCCCTTCTGTTCTCACTGGATACTATTCCCCTCTCTGCACGCATCAGACATTGGGCCTCATTACGACTCAGGCGGTAAGGGTTTTACGACGGCCTAAACAGCGCCGACCCTTACCGCCTGAGTACGAGGTCCCTTAGCGCCATGGAGGGAATGGGGCAAAATGGGAATGGGGAAGGGTAAATGGGAAAATGGGGATTTACCGCTCTGCCAAGGTTGGAATGGGGCGGTAAATCCGCCAACCACCATGGCGTAAACGTAGTTTACGCCATGGTGGTAAAGTCACGGCCCAGGTGGTAACTTACCGCCTGGGTCATAATGAGGCCCATTTTAAGCTATCTTGCCACTGTTATGCTAATGACACTCAAATATTATTTTCCTTTTATTCTTTCTCCCCCTCTCTTGATGACTCTGTCTCTTCTTGTTTTTCTGCTGTCAAAACCTGTATGCGCTACTATTTCCTTCACCTCAACACCTCAAAGACAGAGGTCCTCTACTTTCCTTCGGCCTCCCCTTCCCCTCCACCTCTCCATCCGGGATTTCATTTCCACCATCAATGCTTCCTTTCTCCTCTTCTGCCTGCATTCTCTTCATATCTCTGCAACAGCTCGCTCTTCCCTCTATCATCTCTATAATCTCTGCCGTGCCCTTTCCTTTCCTTATTTTAGGGTAATTAAGAGGGTAGTATACTCTCGGGTCTTCGATCGACTCAACTACTGTTCTGTCTTCCTTCTTGTCCTTCCGTCTTCTCATCTTGCTCCCTTGTGTTCTGTCTTCAACACTGCTGTTCGCTCATTATTTCTGCTCCTTCCTCGCTCACCATTACTCCGTCTCTTATCTATGCTACTCTTCTCTCCTTTTATCTTTATCTTTTCTTTCACTTCCTTCATTACAGTTCTCTTTATGGTTTCACCACTCCATGCCTTTGTTCTGTGATCTTCTTGTATACTCCTGCGTGTTCCCTTCTTTCCTGGTCTCACTTTCTTCTCTCTGTCCCAAAGCTACTTTTCTCAAATCCGTTTTTTTACACTTCTTGAGCCCAAACACTGGATCACCCTCGTGCCTAGTCTCTGTTCCTCATGTCTTCAATACCCTTCATTATGATTTGTACCACTGTTTTATTTCAAAACCCTGCCAGTTGCAAACCTGCACTGCCCCCCTTGGCAACCCTTGCACTCTGGGGCTGTTTCTGTATCCCTACAGCTCCCTACCAGCACTTAACTCCTCATATATGCATCTGCCAATAGCGGGCCGCACCTCTTACTTATTGTTCTTATTTATTGTTTTTCTTTATTACTGTTTATCCTATGTACTGCACTTCTCCTTCCCTTTCCCCTTCACACTCCCCCCTCACCTGCACTTGCGCGATCTCAATGTCACCAGACCCAGTAAGATCGTTGTCTTTGTCTTCCCTATGTTCCCCTCCCTTGCCTCGTCACGCCTTGAAACTCTTGTGTATAGGCGCGTTTTAAATGCCATATCATATCATATCAATTGTCAATGCGCTTTGGCTAAAGCGCTCTATAGATACAAATAAATACAAATGTAGAAAACAAGTTTATCTGGGGTTTTCAAGGAGAAATCTTGGGTTGTTAGAGGTCCTAGTTGTAGGTACTAGCATTCCTTGATCCAATAATGAATTTCATACTATAGATGATCCTGCCCCCACCCCTGAGCTCATTGGAAACTGAGGCTTCCTTGGTAATGGTTTATTTGGTTATGTTTGGATTTAATGTTTCACAATTATAGATTTGACCACCATTGGCATTCTTTGACCGCAACTGTTGAAGCAACTGGGCTGTCAGTTAATTAAATTCTCACCTTCCAAGTGTCATTTTCCCTCTTTTTGTGGTCCATCTTGCAGCATAGCAGTCACCTCATTTTCATGTTAAATGCGAGTGTCAACATACTCTCCATCCAGAGCACAGTAAAGTGTACATCTCGATGTTCACAATAGGTCTCTCCATAACATATTCACTGGGGTTATTGGGATCAATAAGAAAGCATGATGATCTGAAATCTAACTAAAAGAAAGTATAAGTTATTTGGTCGCAGGATGAAATATTGGCTTACTAGAAAACCTGATGGCCCACAGTGACTTGCTTAAAGTGCACTGCCTCTTTTGCAGAGTGATTCACTCAACATTGCACCTATTGATTATTTATCAGACCTTTCTTAGTCTACAGGTATATAGGCTTGCAATAGCATTACAGCTACCCTTTGCCAATCCTAGTTGTTATTCTGTTTCATCTTCAAAGCTTTTCTGGTTGTCACATTGGGAAACGGAAGGGCAGACAACACCACAGTTCTTCCCTCAGTGACTTGGAGTTTCAGCCAGTTCAGATACTCATAATTCCAATGCCCACCACCTACAACAGTGACAACCAGGTTCCTAGTCACGAATTGTTTCAACTATATGTGTTGTCCAGGAGCACCATTTCTGTTAATTCTGCCCCTTTCCCGGACATGCCCTGTGCCTCATATGGTAATGGCACCCCATCGCCCATATTCACGAAAGCTGCCCTCCTTCACTCTGGTGTTTGTTGTAGTTGTTGCAAATGTTGTACTTGGGAGGCCATTCATTTGCCAATGTTAGGTTTCTTTATCTGCTCTTTACAAGAAACATGCTGATTTGCAACCAATATTCATTCTGAAAGGGGTGCGATATGCATCCAATACACAGAAGCTAGAGTTGCTGTTCAACCATAGGCAGCACACCCTGCAAAATACCCCTTATATTGCCTTTTTGTGCCTTCTCAGCCAGTTTATTTATTACTGAATATTGTATAAAAACAGCATCTTAACTATCTAGCAAGTCAGCTCAGGGATCATCTTTACTCTGCTTGCAATTAGGCATGTTCGTCAATTAGTCTTACAGTGGGCACAATACAGCAATCTCAAGTACCAAAGTACATCTAACCACATCCAATTAATTAACTTACCCAACGTCATATGTGTGTTCCAGCAAATCTCTTGAACCAGTCGCTGGCACACTTCAACAGGCATAATCAAGTTCATGAGCTGATTTATATCAGCCCATGTGAGATTATAACACTTTGTAACTGTACTTAAATCCTCAGTGAGCATCTCAGACTCGCTAATATTTACATACATTCATTGAATCCCCCGTAGTCCATGGGCATGATCCAATGCCAGAATACCAGCTCCTTTAGCACCCACACCTGCTAACTGTCTTACTGGGGCTTAGAGATGTACATTCTATTCTCTATAAATTGTGCCATCAGGGGTAATGTAGGTGCATGCCATGGATGCACTTCCTGCCTGCCAGATCTTGGGGCAAAGGTGGTGCATTTGCTACTATTTGTGCTTGCCTGGTTACATGTGCATTGCGTGCATGGATGCTGTTGCACTGTTTCTAATTTATATCGTAACTATCATTTGTTTCTTCAAGTTGTCTTAATCTTGAATCCCCAAATCTTTTTGAACACTCTGCAAACCAAGTTAGAAATCCTTCCCATTCCGCTGGTCTGTTGATGAGCTCTTCACGTGCAGGACTGTTCTCAGGTTAAAAGCTTCATTATTGTTGAATGTCCAATCTGCGGAAGTCTGCGGGAGACGGTCAGAGTCTATCCGCTAAAGAAAATATGATCCATCCCTTTAGTTTTCTATATCTTTGTGGTCAATGGCCTTTAAACATGTAACGTAATTTCATTCTTTTCTTCCCATTGTGTAATATTGTATTATATTGTCTCTCTATTGGTATGCTGTTTGTCTCCTTTTGCATGTCTTCTGCCCAGAGAACCTTTTCTCCAGTGGCCCTGATTTTGGTTCCCATGTGCTCCCTTTGAATTCCTTTCACTTTAAGTCCATCTCTTTTGTTGTGTTTACTTTTCTTGCTATTATTTATTTTCATTTTTAAGCCTTTGTTGCCCTTTTTATTTTAGAAATTACTTTTATATCACTTGTCTACCTGCACTTCCTTATAATTAAATGATCATGGTTTTCATAGCCCAAGGAGGAACACCACCATTCACAGGCAGCTCTCCTACGAATCCTCTTTTGAGGTTTCAATTAGGTGCCTTATGCATTCTTTTTGTGAACACAGGGGTTTGAAGAGAAGCAGTCCCCTACTCCTGTTGCCATCGCAGATGTTGGATCGGTGGCGTGATGGGCCACATTCAGAAGCCCTCAGCTGATCACCAAATAATCCATGATGGAAAAAGGCAGTAGAGGCAGAGATAAGGCTTATTTCCATACATCTGTACGGAATTGTGTCTGAAATGAAGAATAATATCACATCCCAAAAATATGGCCGCCAAGTACAAAAACCTCAGGGTTTCTATAGAGTTTTATCCAATGCAACTCATGCAGAAAAAGTCAGTTAATGGCAATAGGTCAGCTACATTAATAATTAACTTCCAAGGAGTTCAACCTAGAGGCTTGGTTGTACTGGACCATCCATGCCTGATACAATTCTGCTCAGAATACAAATGCAACACAGACTACATCCTTTTGAGGAGTTATCTATTGAAGATAATTCTACCATAACTTGGGACTCATCAGTGATGTGCTCATCATTCCACTTCTCAGGTAGTAAAAGCTGGCTCCATGGTCTAATGTGGAGCATGTAGGAAGGTGTAGCTGTGGCTTACTTCATCCCCATACAGCCTTATGGACACACATGCACTTGCCAATCAATCATTATTTGATCTGCCTCAGCGCTGGATAGCATTGTGTTGCTCCTACCAATGATGGCTGCTGTTCTACCCCATCTGAGGGCCATGTACATCCTTGGACGTACAGTAAAATGCTCTCAGTTACCACAGGGATTATAGGCTAGTCTCATGAGGATTGGACATTTGAATAGTCGGTAAGTGTGTGTAGTTAAACCAAAGAACATAAACTCCTTTAATGCATAAGGACTGAAGTTATTACCTATTATCTATGCCGAGTCCTGGATTCTCTGGTGGAGTTGAGTAATATGTAGATTGGTGTTTTTATATTGCAAGAGACCTATGTCTTCTGCATACAGTTAAACAGATTTAGTAAAAGGCTCATAGATGTCTACCAAAAGTTAGCCTTCACATTGTATATCCAAGGAGGTAGGTGTATTCTTGTCATGGTCCTATTGGATGATTTCGAGTATCTTATTTTTACCATTGATTCATGTCTCTCAAGATAATTGGTAATTGTTAATCCACTCCAAAATGGTTCCTTCAATCCCCATTTGCTTTTATTTATATTAACAAAACCTGAAGTTTCTGTCTTGTCTCTCTGATGGGTTTATTGGGAATGTGCGCCCTAATGCCTGCATGGTTTTGGCACCTTATAAACAAATAAATAATAAAATGTGCATTTTAATCTTTGTCTTATTATTTTGTAGTTGACAGTATAATACACAGCTTGTAGGTCGGAAGAGAGGTTGGCTAATGGTTTGTTATTTATTGGGGGAACGCATTTGTCTTGGAAGCAAGACAACACAGAACAACACAGGTTTGAATCCTGGTCCCTTGCTTAGAAAATGGTCTTCAGTATTAAGCGTGTTATAAAAGATTTATCAATGAATTGTCAAGCTATTTCAGAATCTCTTCTATCACAAATATTAGAATTGTTTTCATGTTCCTGTTTTTGTGGAAACGTGGTTGGTTTCATGCAAAAGTGTTTTTTCTTTGCTCTGTCGAGTGAGTTGAGTGATTATAGGCTGGCCAGATAGCACAGTGAGTAGTATGTCGCTTTGACATTGTGCAGACGCAGGTTCGAATCCCAGCAGGGCCAACTCAGCCTTTTATCCTTCCGAGGTCGATAAATGAGCACCACACACTGTGGGAAATAAGCAGCGCTCAGATACCTGAGGGTTCGTAGCGGTATATAAATGCCCAAACAAAACAAAAAGTTATCAACACATGTGCTTAATTGTCTGAACAATGAAATCATGGCTTTTCAGTTACATGGTAACTAGGCACTGGGCCTCATTACGACGGCGGTAAGGGGTTAACGGCAGCATAAACAGCGCCGACCCTTACCGCCTGAGTACGAGGTCCCTTAGCGCCATGGAGGTTTTAACACCTGCAGGTGTTAAAATCCATGGCGCTAAGGGACCATGGAGTTAATTACGCCACCGTAATTTACGGTGGCGTAATTAACGCCTTCCCCACTCCCATTATGCCCTATGGGGCAAAAATGGGAATGGGGAAGGGTAAATGGGGATTGGGGACTTACCGCCCCCGCCAACCTCGGAATGGGGCGGTAAGTCCGCCAACCACCATGGCGTAAACTACGTTTACGCCATGGTGGTAAAGTCACGGCCCAGGCGGTAACTTACCGCCTGGGTCGTAATGAGGCCCACTGAGTTTTTGCAGAGAGTCAGAGCAGCACTTGCAACAAAAGGCCTATTTTCCAGGATGACAGCAACATTAGGCAAGGAATGGCATGTGCCCATGATTTCCAAAGTTGGAATGAGAATGAATCGAAATCTCAAACATAATGCCCTGGAGTGTTGTGGTGGGAAAGTAATTAAATATGGGAGAATTGCACACTGATGTTGTTATAGTCACATATGTTCCCTCACCACTAAATATTTGGTGACCCTCAAATGTTTAAGCCAATCCGATTTCCATAGTTCCTTTTTTAATATCCATTGGTCATTCAACCCTGTCATCATCGCTTTGCATCTCACATGTACGTGAAGCGGGTTCTAGAGCTCCTATCGTTATACATTTGTTCTCATGTCAGTGTATAGTGAATCACTTTCAGATTGGCATATTACAGTTTCCTCCATATGACTAATATCATCATAGATATTATTAGGCCTCATTCTATTTGAATTTTGGCTATTGGATAGTAAGCCAGTATTCTTAACATTGACTTCACATTATTTCCCTTTAGAATCCCTAGACATGTCAAAGCAAACCTATCCATGATCTCTAAACCTTACGGTAAACCAGACACTGCTTTCGGTTTATTGCAATGAATTGAAGGTATAAGGAGCACTGGCCCTCTATCTGGTAAAATGTCTTCATTTTTGCTCTGTTGGTAATGCCATTCACTTTGAACCTCTGCTATACCTTGGGCTCTCATTTGTTGGTGTAGAAAGGAAAGTCCCAAAAAGTTTGTTTTTCCACTTCTAGTAAGCATTCTCCAGAAATATGCCAACAAATTGCCATCTTCATCTGTTAACAGTAATCCTTTTCATGTTTGATTTGTGTGTGCTAATCTTTCAAAAATTACCTTGTGCATATCATTCTAAAGCCTGCAGTTCAGCCTGAAGACCCCAAAGACCCCAAAGAGTGACATTAAAAATAATAGTGTCATTGGCATAAGCAAGCCACAATATTTTATCATGGCCCAATATCGGCCGGGCATTCGTGATATACTGAAATTGTCTAGCATGTCAGACACATGTAGCTTAAATAGACAGTGGGCCAAAATGCACCGCCATGGCAGATCCCTATAAGTGTCAATGATCTTTGTGAACACTGTCAAGACCTTCAATAGGCCTGAGGAATTTCCCAGCTCTTTAGAGTATGTATTTGCCATCCCGGTGAAATGCTTCCAAAAATCTAAACAAGCAGTGTGTAATGGTAGTCCTCCCTTAGTTTAAATTTCAGTCTGAAACAATTTGGGAATCAAGCTTTTCAAGCTTATGCCTATTTCTTTCTGGAAGTGTGTTACAAATGTAGTAAAGTGACGTGAATTGACTTTTATTGACAGGCACTACTAAAGAAGTAAACAGTTTGTTAACTGTGTCCAATAAATCAATAGGCTTCAGTTACGGTTGGCTCATTGGCCCTTTTTTGTATATATGGAACAATACAAGATACGTTCACATTTGTTGATAATACCCAGCACTGGGCCACTGCCAGAATGAACAATACAAGATGTGTACTCAAGTACCTGAGTTCTGTATCAGATTCACGATTGAGAGGCCATCAGGATTCGGGATCCTAGAAATGTTCAAGCCTCTAATCAGAGAATCAATATCTTGTGCTGTAAAAGCACCTTCCCCATTTGTCAGTCCATGACATTTCTTCATAGTGATGTTACGATCCATAGGGGGATCATCGTAAGACGTGTGCATTGGGCAAGTGCATGTTTTTCAATGATTCCTAGAAACCTTTGGTGGCTTAAACACATAAAGCCTGATTTACAAAAACCTTTTACAATGTGAAAACCCCATTGAAGATGTCTTTGTAAATGAGGCCCATTCACAATGTGTCTATATCCTCATCAGATTTTTCTGGGGAAGATTGCATTTGCGAACCTGACCTTTTAGAAATCTCAAACACCCTGTTCACTAACTGTAGTTCCATTTATAAAGAACAATGAAAAATGAAAGATTGTTTTGCTAGATTGGTGGATGTGATCCTCAATATATCTAAACCAATGGTGGATATTTCCATACCATTTACACCTCCCATACCTACTATACCTCCAATACCAACTGCACCGAATATGGCAATTAGAGAGGAATTGTGTCCTAAGGAGACTGACAGAATTAGTTGGGACAGTTGTAATGCCTATGATTCCATATTTGCCACCCATGATGATACATATATCTCCCCTAAAGTTATGATTGAGAACAGACAGTTAGAATTGTCTAGTAAACAAACCTCCTTGAATACTAGCTCTAATAAACAGAGTACTTTCATAGTAAATAAAACATGGAAGAAGAAATCTCTAAAGTGGTAATTGTTATCCTTGGCTGATAGAAGATCTAGAATGAGGTGTGCATATGGGAAAGACACATTTCAGCTGGCCAATGAGATACAACATAATTAAATCGACCAGGCTATGCATACATGAAAAACGAATCTATCAAGGTGGGTACTACACTAAAAGATCAGAACCAGAAGGCTAACAAACATGGACGATTGGAATTTTGGTTATTTAGTGAAAAGCCAAAAAGAAAACAGAATGACAGGGTTCAATTCACTGAACTGGCTGACATGAGTGAGGAGGATAAATTTGAGGAAGAGAGTGGCCAAACGGACGGTTATTATATGACAGACACATGCGAAGCAACTGCCCATTATTACATGGAGGCTCAGGAGAGGACAGCTAGCAGAGCATTTGGACTAAAAGATATACTTTGTTTCACCTCACTTAATACTAAAAAAATCAAAATTGTGGACACCTCGGCTACGTCCAATAGCCCTTTCCTCAATAGGTCAAATGTGTTCGAACAGATCCATCAAGTCACAGAACTGAATGCAATTACCTCGCAGGAGAGTACACTCATTGGGCAATAGTACATGTGGTGTCCGCTATTGTTTGTGTATGTATCTTGTTATGCGCAAAAGCCTATAGAGAGATGGGATACAACTTTACACATATAGAAACAAATGTGGCAAAGATAAAGAGGAATACATTGATAGTGCCAGGGGGGACTGAGGTTGTTGTGGGTCCAATCAGCACTAATAAATTGATTTACCAAATAGTTGAAGAACCTAAAGAAGCAAGGGTGAACCCTGTTGATACTAAGAATCCAGAACATCTGGATAATGGCTGTGAGCCTCTTGATTGAAAAAAGATGGAGGGTAAAGAGGAGTTATCTGTCATATCGTGGAATTCTAGAGGCTTTGATTCATTTGTGTCTAGTAAGATAGGTATGGAGATCGTATTAAGTGCCGACATATTTGCCTTCCAGGAAACTTGCCTCTGTCAACATTTCTTATTGGATAGATACAAAATCTTTCAAGAAAAGGCTAAAAATACAGGCTTAGGTAGACCTTTGGGTGGTTTGATATAGGGAGCAAAGAACCATTAAATGCTAATAGAGCATAAGGACAAGGTAACCCATCCCTGTATACTTAGTATCTACGATGGAGACAAATATTGATAGAAAGACCTCTAGAATAATAGTTTTAAATGTAAATAACCCCCTAATAAGGCACAATCATGTCAAATCATCGAAAAACTCAATAGTATAATTGAGGATGGACAAAGGTAAATGCAAATACTCTATATATCATGATGGGTGATTTGAACTTTAAAAGATTCATATCATTACTAAGGGTTGAGATAGATTCCCCATTAGGATGAACCAACGGGGAGCCACGATTATCCTAGAGATGCTTGACAATCCAACACTGAATGATAAATGGGAAACCTTTGTCGTTATTAATGGTCTATGCCAATTGTTCATAGATAATGTTGAGGAGAAAGTATGCTCATATAAATGGTCTGCTAGGAATTTATACTCATGGATTATGTATTTTTTCCTAATTCAGTGGTAGGACTACTGAGTCACGTCTACCTTGTGCCCACTCACCTGAGTGATCATGTGCTCCAGAAGTTTATTATTCAAGTGAAAGCAACAAAAAAAAAAATGGCTTTAGGTTACAGATTAAACTTGAGTGGCAACAGAATCTATTGGTCTGTCAAGACTATGGAAAGTTATGTTTGTTCTTTTGAGAACGTATTGATGGTGATGCAACCGCTAGAAAATTTGTGTGCAGAGAAGTTCTCCATTCTCGGACAAAAAGCCCAACAATATATCCATGAGGTGGAAAACAAGCATTTTAACAAAACTACTGTCAAAACAAAAATTTATATTGTTATTGCTAGAGAAAGAAAGATATATAAAAAGGACATTTTTGGTGTAAAAAGAAGCTCATGTATTGGTTTCGGGAGGATAGCACAGGGGCAACATGCTCGCCTTGGAAGCAAGGTGTCACGGAGTAACACAGGTTTGATCCCCGGGTCCGCACTTCTCTGGGTATTAAGTGTGTTATAAATAACTTATCATATTATTGTCTATATCAAACTATATAAACATGTTCATATACTTACGGAAAAAAATGAAGGAATCTAAGAATTAAATTTAAAACTTTTGTTAAAAGGCACAACTGTTAGCAGAACTAAACATATGGACTAAGCAGAATGAAATACAATCAAAATAATGAACAGTGTTCAGAAGTGGATCGGGACATCGGTCAATGTGTGGACATTGCAGTACTTGATACGCCAGAGTCTCACATTGAGAGAGAAACCCTTAAATATCTGCTTATTGATTTTAAGGGCATGTTCAATGCAGTACACAGAGACATCTTGTGGCAGAAGCTAAGGGATGGTCAGCTGAGCCCAATTATTTCATACTTTATACAAGAATTATATTCTGACAATTTGACACAGATTTGACTAAACCAAGAGGGCAGATTGAGTCAATCTGGGCCTTAAACAAGGATGCACTTTAGCACCCACAATCTACAACATATATGTGTCTGATCTGCAAATGTCTATCATTGATATCCACAATTTTCTACCTAAAATTGGTTATACGCCTATAAGCTGGTTAGGCTACGCTGACAATATATTATTACTAGATTGTATCCCCACAGGGTTGCAGCATAGAATGAATAAATAGTGCAAATATGCTCAAAATAACAACTTAAGCATTAATTACAACAAAACCAAAATTACGAAGGCTGGCTCCCAAATTAGCAAGGACAGAAAATGTGTGGAGGATGGAGGGAGAGTTGATAGAGATTGCATATTCATACATTTATCTGGGTATTCTTACATCTGATACTTTGAACGCCCAATTGGTGGAAAATGATGTTGTAAAAAAATTGAGCGAAGGTTCAGGGTCATCTCGAACTTTATCAGACACAGAGGTGGACTGTCAATTGGAGGTTTGGTGAAACTATATAAACATGTTCAATCCCACATATAGCCTACAGCCTAGAGGTATTTATGGCAAAGGAAAAATAAATGGCTCAAGAAATTAGAGGGTAAACAGTGGCATAGAGTCCTGGGTTTGCCCAGAAGTGCCCCTACAGAAGGAATCAACTGTGAACTTGGCCTAACATCTCTGAATACCCTAATGAAAATAAGGATGGGTATCCATTACATACAAATTATCTGTGAATTGGAAGATAAGGATTCACTCTATTCAGACTCCGGCAGTTCCCTTAGAAACAATGGAACTGGAGGGATATTGAAAGAATGGAAAAAGTATGTGAAGATTTTTTTCTAAGATATTGGTTTTAAGTGGGACAATGATATCCCACTATTGGTAATGGAAATTAAAATAAAAAATGTAGCCTAGTTTTTGGGACCAAGATAATAATATTTCTAAATTGGGAACCATGAATAAGAATGAAAGTTATGTTAAGCAAAGTTTCCTAGTGGATACTCCTTGTAGCTATCTATGAAATCACTTTGACATCAATGTTAGAAGATTGGTGATGAGAATAAGATTGGATCTGCTACCAAACCTTACAAGAACAGGAGCTTGGTGTGAGATCCCATATGAGCTTAGGCTTTGCAGTTTCTGTAAAGAGGAAGTAAAAAGTTCTAGACGTCTTCTAACAGAGTGTGTGAATTTAGAGCAGATTCATAGAAATGGATACTATAATCTGAGATTTAAAGTGGTAAACTATGCTTCAGATTTGTCCTGGGCGATAATATATGCTGGTAACTCTACGGTTCTAAATTTTGCTACTTTCCATATCTGGAATAATATATGTATGCTTTTAAAAAATATGTAATGCCCAAACAGGGGCAGCTAGTTTTATAGATTGTGTCATCATTGTAAATGGCATTTATTCTATGTTTTTAGTGTCTTTACAGTTATACGACTATACAGGTAAAATCTATAGCTTTGATGTATTTTAAAATTTATATATGAATTGTGATTATATGAAATATTTTATTGTGACATTTACTAAAATGGTTTATTTAACCAATAAAAACACATAGAAAATATGCAGAAATCTGCGGTATAGCTCCACCTGCCTTGTTCGGCAGGTGAGGTAATTTACTGGTTAATCACCTCATCCCAAGTAGGGCGGTCTGGTAAAAAAGTGTCAGTATACATGGATACCAGCACTTTACCAGACCACCTGATTACGGGTTTGCCGGTGGGGCACCTAGGTTACCTCCGGCTGGAGTCTATGGGACTCCATGAACAGGGATTTACATCGTCTTTCCGGCACTAGTAATCTGGCAGCAATGCAGCTGGATCGAGTGCCAGAAACGGTAACAGCCTTTGCTGCTATCCTGACAGGTTTACCGCCAGGATGCTGACAAGGTTGAGATGGGACCCAACATGTCTTTTTCTTCACCCATTGTAGTTGCAGATAACCATGGCTAAATGTGTTTGGCATATGCAGCACTATATTATGAAATATATAGTGCAAAATCCGCAAGCAGGCTGCATGTAGTTGAGGGTGCCTTTTCCACAACATTTGTGAGAGGCACTATGTCGAGCACTTTCTTTAAAAGTAGTGCTGTATTTTTGGTGTTACAAATCTTTGTGGCACTTGCGCCACTACATTGTAGAAATCATTGTTACAAAACAGAGAGCAAGATGGAATGGGGGTTCTGAACTGAGACTATCTGGATGGCATACCAATGAGCAATAACATGGCATGAAACAGCCAAATCCCTCAAATCTCTTTTTCCAAACTATGCTGCCGTACTACCGAATGCGAAGTTCCCTAAAAACATTTTCTCTAATCAGCAGCTTTGTAAGGAACATGATGGCCTATTTTCCCAGTTGCACAGTGATTTCATATGGGGCTATTTTGTGCTATTGTTATTGGGCTATTTTGTGCTACTTTTGACATCAGATCTTTTTTTGTCCTCCTGGGGTTGCCTGTCTACAAACACCCACGCAAGGTCCCCTCTGTCTACCCCAACTCCCAATCTCTCTAACTCCACCCACCCCACTCTCTGTACGCAACCCACCTGCCTATCCCCATTAAGTTTACTGGTTGGGTTTTATTTGGGCTTTTTGTTGAGCTACGTTTGACAAACCCTCCCAATGCTGCTTTGTTCTTTATGTTTTGCGCTCAATCAACTACCATCACCCTCCCACCCCAACCCCACTTTCTCTAAAAGTACCCACCCACCGTACCCCCACTCTCTCTGCCCCCACCTTCTGTAACCCAACCCAACCACCACGCTCTCTACCCTCACCAAACCCCCACCCCCGCCCCGTCCACAGAAGATTATGTTGGAACAACCCTGGTAGCAGCGGAGCGAACTTTGCTATCACTAGACACAGGTTGACACATTACATGTTTCACTCAAGGAGAACAGGTATAGAAGAGGCAGCAGCAATGCAAGATTCTCGCGGACTCTGGCAGGCATAATTGAAAGCAATGCAAGCGTCACTCAAAGATACTGAGTGGGTAGGACCATTGTTTGCTTTCCGTACATACAGAATAGGTACATCACAAGTAGCAAACGTACAAACATCACTTGCGCAGAATAAGCATCAGAAGTGAAGGCAACCCATACATACCGAACACCTGAAACGTTGCCTGACACATAATGAAGGAGAGATCAGGCAGCTATCGGGAAATCATCCATCGCACAGATAGCAAGGACAGGAGAGGTCGCAACAGTGCAAGCTTCACTCATGCATTCCTTATGATTACAGTAGAGACAGCACCAGCTGTGTATGATTCACTCATAAATGCAAAGCAATGTAATGCCCCTGCTTCACTGGGAGATCGTAGGCGGGCCAGTAGCTGGCTACAAACATGGGTTACACCACCATCACCACTCTCTCTAAGACCAGCTACCTACCTCACCTCCACTCTCTCTGCTCCCACCCACCCTACTCTCTCTAATCCCATCCACCCACCTTACCTCCAATCTCTCTACACCCACTCACCTTACTTCCACTCTCTCTACTGCCATCCAGCCATCCTACCTACACCCTCTCTACCCTCACCCATCCATCCCCCCCACTCTCTCTACCACCACCCACCCCACACACTCTCTTTGCCTCCACAAACCCACTCTACTGCCACCCTCTCTACCACCACCAATCCGCCCTACCTCTACTCTCTTCCCCTAACCACCCTACCTTCACTCCTCCACTCCCCCTACCTCTACTCACCCTACCTCCACTCTCTATACCCCCACTCACCGTATCTCCACTCTCTCAACTCCCACTGGCCCACCCACCCTACTTCCACTCTTTCTAATCCAACTGGCTGTCCCTACCACCACTCTCTCTTCCCCCACCCATCCACCCTATCTCCATTCTCTAACTCCATCCACCCACTGTACCTCGACTTTCTACCGCCCACACACACCATACCCCCACTCTCTACCAACTCCATTCTCTTTTTCCTCAACCACCCACCCTATCCCCACTCTTCCTACCCCACCCACACCACACTCTCTCTACTAAGACCCACCAACCCTACCCCAACTCTCTCTACATCCACCCACCCTACCCCACTATCTACCCCAAACACTCACCCTACCCCCACTCTCTCCACCCCCAACAACCCACCCTATCGCCACTCTCTCTACCCCCACCCATTCTATTCCCACTCTCTCTAACCCCATCCACCTTAACCCCACTCTCTCTACCTTCACCTACCCATCCCCCACGCTGTCTACTCCCACCCATGCAACTGGCTGCTGCCCACCCAGCCACCCCACCCCTACTCTCTACCCCCTCTCATCCTTCCCCCCACACTCTCACTTTATTTCTTAACCCTCTTAGTCTTAACCTTTGTCGCTAATATTTCCTCTTGTTAATCAACAATGGCACCCTCTCTAAATCCTTTCCTCCCTTGCTTTATTCTCCTTCCTTCTTTTTATCTGGTACAACCGCGCCCCTTATCGTATCCTCCTATACTATGAGCTAAACGTTTTCTTTTAAGCAAATACCAACTAAGAGCTATTCCTACACTTCTTCAAATGTAGAGGGCTGGTTGCCTTTATGAGAAAAGGGGTCTCTTCCATATTGCCATTTCTGTAGTATTATCCAATATAGTCAAAATGGAGAAATTAAAGATAACGGGGTAGCAATAAAAACAAGATGAAAAGGCAGTGGAAGAAGAATACGAAAGGCCATTGTCGTCGCGGAATGATGCATTAATATGTCACAAAGAACAGGCCTATTATGAGCTTTAATGGACACGGCCTGCCACAGGAATGGTATTTCTTATTCCTTCCCAAGACTGTGTTGTGAGCCCTTGTTAAGAAAATCTATGCTAATGTCTTTTCCATGCTCCAATTAACATATTGACGGTCCTGCATCAAACCAATGAAACTCGTACACTGTGCAATGCTCTTTACTTCAAATGTCATGGAACATCCAGCATATAATAATATTTTACAACATTAAAAAGAGAGCAGCTGTTGATAGTGCCTACTTGAAAGATATGTTAGTAAGATAGCATCTTATGGCACAGTTAGACTTTGCCTGACCTTCTCTGAGTGTCTCATTAAGAGCTGCAAACCCCCTCCCGCACCCCGGAAGATGTGATCTGCATGCAGGAGCACTGCTAATCGAGAGCCAATCACTGACGGATGCGGAATGCTGAAGTGGCCTTTGTACCTTCTGCAATAGAAGTTCCATTGTCTACATTTTGGAAATGATCCTGCTTTGAAATTAGAAGTCTATTCAACAAGAAGAAAAGAACATTATGCCTTTGGAGATATTAATGTATACAATCATTCTGAACATCTTCATATGAAATGGCTCCTTTAACTGTAAACTTGTCATTTTTGACATTCAAAATTATATTTGTTCTTCTCTAAACGAAAAGTAATTTCAGAAATAGTGATTTAACTAACCATAATCATCCGTAGATTGTTTTAAGGTGTCACTAGCACAGTCATCTATCTTTCATTTTGAGAATGTTCTGGCTGCACAGATTGGTGTAGTACATCAGTGGCAACTTGGCATTGTAGGCAGCATGCTTTGTTTATTTATTTATTTCTGTGTTTATTTAATTATTTCTGTATTTATTGTTGTTCTGTAGTTTTCTAACCAGGTGGGGGAGCACTGTACCCGAGTTTGCTTACATTTCAGAAGACATTGGGCCTCATTACACGGACGGCGGTGGACCAAGGTGCTATTAGCTATTAGCACCTTGGTCCATGCCGGTAAAATACCAGCACCGCCTTGGTGGAAAGGGGAATTACCGCCCTATTCCAAGGTTGGTGGGGCTGTAATTCCCCCTTCCCCCATTGCCCTTCCCCATTTTTGCCCCATAGGGCATAATGGGAATGGGGAAGGTGCTAATTACGGCACGGCAAATTGCAGTACTGAAATTAGCTCCCAGGTCCCTTTGCGGGTTGGTTTTTAACGCCTGCAAAAAGCAGGCGTTAAATTCACCAACGCGCAAAGGGACCTCGTAGTAAGGCGGTAAGGGTTTACCGGTACCGGTAAAATACCGGTAAACTCTTACCGCCTACCGTGTAATGAGGCCCATTGACTTTCCACAAGTGGAACAAGTACATCATTGTGTTTCAATATGTGTGTGTCAAAGAGCAGACACATCGAAGAGTAGCACTTGCATGCATCTTAACATTTGAACATGTATGTGTCACACTTTCTAAAAATGGAAGGCAATTGCAAAAAGTAAAATGTACTCCCATCTTGTTTTACAGGGAAAAAGAAAAGCAACTCCAGCAAAGTAAATGGATACTTTCTCATGATGTGTTTATCATTATAGTGCAATTAGCTATGCCAGTGATGGATTGCGTGGGTTATGCTGTTGTGCTGGGGGCCACCCTCCAACTGTGAGCATTCCATCCACTGTACTTACACAACCTAAATTAACATTTTAAACAGTTACAGGTTGTTTGAGGTAATACCAAAGATGCACCTAATTTGCATGTGAACTCCATTGTTGGTGTGAAGAAGGGAGGGCGGGTTAGGCTGATAAAGTGGCTGAGAGTTGCTGCTTTTAAGAAGCTTAAACCTGGCAAGTCTGTCAAACAACGTATAACGTTTCTGAGATAGAAAACCATCAGCACCTGTAGGAAAGGGAAAGTCATGATGACAGCAGAGAGCAGCTACTGTTGAGTATTACCTATTTCGTAAAAGCTTGACTGGGGCTGTGATATGAAGGAGGAGATTTCCTGCTGGGTGTGGATGAATGTGTGGGTTTGAGAGTGCATGTGTGTATCTGCGAATGCAGGTGTCTTTGCGTGTGTGTATGTGTGTGTATGTCCATGAGATTATGAGTGTTATAGTGTGTGCGTGTGTGTGTTTGTTTGTCAGGGGATAGCCTACATGAGCGTTACTGTATGTTGTAATACTTGCCAGAGTGTGGGGCATACCCGTGGAGTAGCAGAATAATAATATTTTCCTTAAGGCCCATTTTGAGTCACCCATTTTGGTAGTGGGATACACTCCAGTCGTCACAGCCCACAACCCACTGTCCTCTAGTTTTGTCTTTTATGTTATTCAGCTGCTGTTATTCTGTTTTTCATGTTATTTGCAACAGCTATGCTAGCTGGAATCGTTTTACAAAAGAGTAGTAATTGCATGGCCGAACTGCGGTTTGGAAGTCTTCTGTTGTAAGAAACGATTACAGTGATGCAAACTGTTCAGTAGCACTCACCTGGATATGGGCCAATGCTATATTATATTACTGATCTGTCTATATAGGCTGGCACTGTTGTCTAATCCTCAGAGATGGTCAAGGCAACTCTCTGAGACTTGATATTGCTCTCACTCTGAATCTCAGCTGTCATTTGTGTCAAAAAGTGCATCTTATCATTCGGCCTTCAGTGTGCATCTCATTATATTCATTATCATTGATACAAAATATTTTACTTCATCAGATGGTCATCTCTGGGACTCTTGGGCATTGCACCGCTGCTGCCGAATGGATGGCCGCGCAAGTTGCATCTCTCTTAGCCTTTCATCGTGCTTCTCTATGGGCTTTGCATGAAAACGATGCAGGCCATATCCTTACTTCTGACCCTGTACGCATTACCCTTAATCCTGCTGTACCGTTGCCAGGGTACCTCAGTACAGAATATCCCCACAAGCTGAAGAAGGTATCAAACCTGTCATTTACTGCCTCATACAAAAATAGTGTGCTAATATTTCACAAATAAACACTGTTTTGCACATGCCTTGAGAGGTCTCAACAAAGCTGTACTACCCTCCCATCCTCTGCTTCCTGACCCATCACCACCCTTTCATGCATTCCTCATAACACACCGTATTTCAAGTGCATTGACTTAGAATCAGCTTTCTTCTCATTACCCATTCAACCTGATTCTCAATATCTCTTTGCTTTTATTTCTATAAATTCCGGTGACTCAAATGCAAAGCCCTTCCTCAGGGTTTCATTGATTTCCCTTCTCTTCTTACAAATCCTAAAGAAACACCTTCAGGATGACACCTTTTCCAAAGGTGCTATCAACCATGATCCAATATGTAGACGACTTTCTACTAGAATCTCCATGATTCGGGGTCTCTCACACACTCTCCACCCAAGAGAAACAAGGTAAATGGGAGCAAATTGCAACTTTGCATTCCCAAAGTCCACTACCTACGGTACAACATTTGCCTTGCCCCCTCATGCATCTCATGCATTCTTCAATGTCCTATCCCTGTCACCAAGTTGCAGCTGGGCTCTTTTCTAGGTATGAGCAATTTCTGCTAGGATCCTAGTTGACGCAACCATTGTCACCCCAGTGTAAGTAATGCTCATCGACTCTTACCCTGACACCTTGCACTGGTCACAAACAGCTTTACATGCTTTCACTAAAATAAAATCTCCCCTTTCTGTTGCCCCTGCATTAGCACTACCAGATTTTGGTAAGCCATTCACGTTGTTCTGCGGTGAAAAATACGGTTTGCTTTTGGAGTACTAACACAGTTTTCAAAGGTGCACCTTGCCTATACCAGGCTTCCCCATTTCTGTGGGAAATTTCAAATTGGTAGTCATATTTGGAACAGCTGAAGTTGAACATGTGCAATTGACTGTGAACAATGTGGAACTGGCATGGATTTGGCTGTCATGATCTGTGCAGTAGCAGAAGACCCACAGGCAACGTTTGTAAAATCTTTATCCCTATTTATCCTCTGACAAGTGGTAAATTGGCAAAAACATGTCCAAATATGGTGAGCAAGACTGAAGAGTTGCATACTGGTCTCTTTACTCGGGTTTGAAAAGCAAGCAGAACAGATTATTATAGAAACTGCATCAGGGTTAGTAAGATAATACGATTTCTTTAAGAAAAAAAGTGCACCTGTGAGGTGAAGGACATGTACCAGACCGATAAATTACCCTATATGCTGTAAGACACAAAAAGTAGGTTACAATCTATTATATCATAAGATTTATAATAAAATTGTGAACAATTGCCATCTGTCAAGGGTGCAAAGCCCTGGCTTTTTTTTTATTTTTATTGAATGAAAAAATGTTACGGGTAGTTCCATCTCTGAAAGAGTAATCTGCTGATCAGATTCCCCTGTTGCTATCTCCATGCCAAAAGCATAGTATGTATCTGTATCCTGATCCACAGCCCCTGCTCTGCCTGTGGTCACAGATGCCCAAATGAGAGCAGCAACAACAGAAAAGTCTCTGCTCTGCAGGGGCTGCACCTAAGTCATGCACCCCGGTACCAAAATCACGCCCTTGTAGGGTTGGCCAAAAAAACGATTGATAAAACAACTCCATGGGAATCAATTAAAAGTGCAGCATTTGCAAGAAGAACAACATTGTATTATATGCAACTACGTCAAGGAGTGTCACTCAGTCCCGTAACACTGCAAACTGAACCCAAGCTTGACACGCCCATGTCGAGTTATATCTTTTATAGTGGAAAACATATCAGATACAACATAATCCCAGGTTCCCATTGGCCAAAACCTATACAATAATCTAAACAACCCCTATAGTTCATTACCCTATTGGTCGTGCATCTCTAAATACAACCACTTACAAGATTACCTAATTGTACAGTCAGCAGAAACACTGTTATGTGATTTATTATTATTATTATTATTATTATTATTATTATTATTATTATTATTATTATTATTATTATTAATGTTATTGTTATTAGTAGTAGTAGTAGTAGTAGTAGTAGTATTTTATTACTTTTAACGCGCATCACATCCATAGGCCACAGTGTGCACATATATTACAAACAGTCCAAAGGGGAGAGACAGGATCCAGAAAAAGGACGTTGCAAGGAAGAGAAGCATATTAGTCTTTGGAATTCAAATTGGGTTTTGTAGCTTTCTTAAAGCTAGAAAGGAATGTAATGGCAAGTAAAATAGGGGGAAAAGAATTCCACAATCCTGGCACACATGTATCAAAGCCTGTACCACCAAAATATTTCAGTTTGAACCGGAGAGAAAGGAGTTTGTTAGTGACATTGGATCGAAGTGTTCTTTTTTTTAAACTTTTATTTTTGCTGGCAGTGGTAGATGACAAACACACACATCAGGTCAGCTATGACATAACAATGTAAGAAAATTACAGTATACAGGGATGCCCATAAACCGCGAGAGATAGCACCAAGTTGAGAACAGCATATCAGCGTTACAGAGAACTCAGTACACGGCAGTAGAAATTAGGGCGAGGTGTCCCCCGAAGGGGGGGCGACAAGGCCGTTAAGGTAACTGTTGAAGGCAGTCCAAATGTTTTTTGGCCGGGATCGGGCCGGGAGGGTAGTGATATAATCCTCCTCACAGTTTCGGGACCAGGTCAATAGGTTCAACCACTTCCGGAAGGTAGGAGGAGCAGCACCCTTCCAATTTTGAAGGATACATTTTTTGGCAATTATACAGCATACATTCAAGAGCCTGGCCTCCCCTCTGGCCCCCTCACCACCCCACACCCCGAACAACACACCCAACGGGTCGGGCTCAATCATCGTATCGCAGATCTCAGACAGTGTTTTAAGGATCTCATCCCAGAATGGGGCTAGTCGAGGGCAGTCCCAGAACATGTGGAGATGGCCTGCATCCTCCGCACCGCAGCGGGGGCAGAGCAGCGTATTAGAGCGGGCGAACCTGGAGAGTCTACGCGGGGTATAATATAACCTATTCAGTAGTTTATACTGTATAGTGCGGTATCGAAAATTCAGGGATACCCTGCTGGTGTGGGAGCACAATTTACCCCATAATTGGTCCGTAAGGTCAACCCCAAGTTCAGAGGCCCAGTCATCTCGCGTCCTAGAGAGCGGTGGTGTGGCAATTGTGAGTAGGAGTTTGTATAATGATGAAACTACCCCACGGGCCCCACCAGAGTTGGCGATATAAGCAATAGCGGGATGGTCAGGGGGTACGTTGGGGAACACAGGCCAAGTGGCCCGAACGCTGCTCGGAGTCTATAGTATTGCAGCAGTTCCATCGGTGAACCAGAGTGGGCCGGATTCCAAGTCTGTGGTGTTATAAACACCCCATCAGGGTACAAAGTCAGTCAGGGCCAGATATCCCAGGGTCCGCCAGTGACGCGCCAGGGCTATATCGTTCGTGGGTTCCAACCCGGGGAGCTGCCAGGCGGGGAGCCACTTGTAGTATGGGAGTTCCTCAGTGCTTGTAGCAAATATCCGCTTCCAGGCCATTAAAGTGGCCTGGACTGGATCTATGGGTGAGTCAGGTTCATACCGACGATGCAAAATTAGGGTCATAATATTGGCGCCAGAGGCAGCAAGGGTTTCAAGCTTAACGTGCGGGCGGGGGGGTCCAGGGTACCAATAAGTGGCAAATTGTGCCTGCGCCGCAGTCCAGTATCGCATCAGGTCAGGAGCCGTGAACCCGCCTCTTTCGTAGGGCAGAATCATAGCACCCCACTTCTTCCGCACAGCACCGGAGTGCCACAGGAACTGTGCACACAGCCTGTGCAGGTCTGCGAAATACTTCCCGCCAGGCCATATGGTAATATTTGTGAATGTATACAAAAATTTGGGAAGCAGAATCATCTTAACCAGTGATAGCCGCCCAGCTAGTGATAACGGGAGAGAGCGCCAGCGCGCAATCTTGGTTTCAGCCAGTTCAGCCACTGACAACTAATTATTGGTTAAGAGAGCCTCCCTGGTCAAAGACACCTGAACTCCCAAATATTTAATCCCGTTAGGGGACCAGCGGAGCGGGTATTCGGTGGCCGGTCGGAGCGTGGAGTGCGTGAGGGGGAAAAGTTTGGATTTGGTGTAGTTTATAGTAAAGCCTGAGTATGTTCCAATACGAGTGATGTCCCGGAGGAGAGGGTCAAGGTGGAGATCCGGGTTCCTGATAAACAGCAGGACGTCATCGGCGTAGAGTGAGATAATTTCGGGGGTACCCTGAAGACGTATCCCCTTGCATGAGTGACGTTCCCTGACGAAGTCCGCCATAGGCTCAATGGCGAGAGCAAACAGGATCGGGGAAAACGGGCAGCCCTGGCGGGTGCCCTGAAAGAGAGGGAACAAGGCAGATGTTTGGGAGTTGACGCGAACCCTGGCAACTGGGGAAGTGTACAGTAGTCTGATGTATGCGATCATCCCGGGTCCGATGCCCATAGTCTCCAGGACCAGCTACATGTACTTCCAGGACACCATGTCGAAGGCCTTCTGGGCATCCAATGTGACCGCCACCGCACACACGTCTTGACTGATACGAGCCATGAAGTTAAGGAGCCTCCTAATATTGTGTGATGTGGATCTACCGGGTTCAAAGCCAGATTGGTCCTCATGTACCATGAATGGCATAATAGGTAGGAAGCGATTGGCGATCACCCTGGCGAAGATCTTCATGTCCAAGTTCATGAGTGAGAGGGGCCGATACGAACCACAGTTGTCGGCGGGTTTACCAGGCTTGAGGAGGACCGTAATAACGCGTAGAGACGGAGGGAGGGATCCCAGCCGGAGAGACTCATTCCACACCTCGAGCAATTTGGGGCCCAATATGGCCACATGCTCCTGAAAGAATTCCGCCGTAAACCCGTCAGGGCCTGGCGCCTTCCCCCTCGGGAGACTGGATATGGCCTCAACTATCTCATCTAATGGAATAGGGGAGTCCAACTGTTCTCTTGTTGCCAGGGAGACGATAGTGGTGGGAATCTGGTCTAAGAGCTCGCGCATCTGGATTTCACTATGTTCGGGGGGTTGAGAGTATAGTTTGGAGTAGAAGCTTGTGAAAACCTCTAGTATACGCTGGTCGGACCTCTGGGTCGTCCCGTGACTATCCTTAACACAGGTAATTTGGGATTGGCCCCACTCCCTCACCATATTTCCGTGCAGCCTGTGGTCGACTAAAATACTGCACTTACCTATTGGCCAGTTCATTGAAAGTCTTGAGTTCCTCACTAATCTGGGTGAGGATACCAGGGTCAACGGAGGCCGGGTGGGCACGCTCCAGGTCTCGTAGCTTAGATTCAGCGCGTGACAGGGTGGCTCTAATGGATTTGAGGACCCCCGACTCCCTAGAAATGGATGCCCCCCCTAATGAAGACTTTGAAGGCGTCCCAACGGACAACAGAATCGGTGAGTGATCAGATAGTGTACGTGCAAGTATGCATGTATCGGAAAGCCTGCCTAGCATAGGGCCCGACAATAGGAATAAGTCGATCCTGGATGAACTGTCGTGCACTGATGAGTAGTAGGTGTATTCCCACGTGAGCGGATGTAGAGCTCTCCATGCATCATGGATGTCAAGTGTCTTGCAGTGGGACAGGAGTCTGTGCGCTGCGCCCGCTAGGGGTCTGGGGGCTATGCCAGTCCTATCTACGGTGGGGTCCAGAATAAAGTTCATATCCCCACCCCAGATGATTTGTACTTCCATGTATCCCAGCAGTATGGACGCCACCTGGTCAATGAATTCGGGGGAGTGGACATTGGGGCCATAGGTGTTGACAAGTAGATAATCTCTATTGGCAATGGCGCAGTACAGCACAATGTACCTCCCACCAGGGTCTATATAGCTCTTGTGGAGGACAAACTTAAGAGACTTGTGGATCAATGTCAGTACTCCTCTGGCACGTGTGGAATAAGAAGCAAAGTATCTGTGGGGTCCACAAGTAGGCGCAATGCTTTTGGCCAGCGGACCGGTGGAGTATGTCTCTTGTAGGAGCAGTACCTTGCAGCCGTGTCTATTGGCATATGCCATGATCCTGCGGCCCTTGGTATAATTACTTAGGCCCCGGACATTCCAAGACATTATCGTTACCGGCATATTAGCGCTCCAGCCAATAATATCCCTAAACAAGGAGCCCATGGAGAGTGATCTCTGACTTGGTGACGCCCGTACCCGTTTCCCCCACCACGAGCTACCAACTCTGAAGACACCAGGTCCCACAATCCCAGAGTGCTTGTGATTGAAGCAGTTGAGTGCATCTCAACGGTTTTAATGTACATCCCACCACACTTGTTTAAATTCAAATACGGGAATGAGCATACTCAAATACAAGTGATCCGGTGTGCAGCAGTCTGCCATCCCGCCACTGCCTTTTTCTAGAACACTTCCCCAATCCCCAACCATGCCACCCCCACCCTCACTGCCCACCCCCAACTTGCAGTGTAGATCCCCTGCCCCCCCAAGTAGGTGTCACCAAATAATCCGACTCTCGCCAAGAGGTGGAGGTCGGGGGGCGAAATCCAACAGGGATGATGCCCATTCCGTGCCCAACAGGGGAACCAAAGCAATGACAACCAATAAACCAAGAACATTGCAATTGCAGTGAGGTGTGCTGTAGCCGTGTGGTCGGCTCCTAGACTAACATGTAGGACAGCAAATGCTGTCAGGAATAGGTTCTGCGATAAGCGGATCTCAAGACAGGACTCCATGCCCAGCTGAGCTTTGCGGGAGAGACAGGGATGAGGAAGATACTAGCATTGTCTGCCGTATTCTGGTCTAGTCTCAGCCCGGTCAGGTGCCGGGGAAGCCTGATGCGATGGATCTGTAGTGCGTTGTTTCCATATACACGTTCCAACTCTCGGATGTTCTGGATGAAGAAATAATATCCGGCTTGTGTCTCATCGACTCACCCCTCAATGGCAGGGGCCCCCACTGGATTGGGGAACGGTAGGTGCGCCTCAATGAATTTCACCGCCTCCTCCGGAACAGTGAAGAAATATAGTTTCCCATTATGTGTGATTTTGAGGCGTGCTGGGAACAGGATAGCATAAGGGACTTGACTCTGATGAAATGACGCCTCTCCTGCTGAACCACTATTGAGAAGTCCGGGAAGATCCTTATAGTATGTGATTCGAGTCGCAGATCACCCTTCTCTCGCGACAGGCGGAGGATAAGGTCTCTGTCCCGATAGTTGAGGATCCTGGCTATAATGGGTCTAGGGATGTCTCCCGGCTTGGGCCTCGGTGACAGAGCCCGATGAGCGCGCTCAACGGTAAAGTATGGGGACAGGGCTGGGTTCCCCAGAAGGTCCTTTAGCAGGGATTCCACAGCGTCCTCCATGCATCCTCTAAGAGCATTTTCAGGGACCCCGATAATACGCAGATTATTTCTGCGAGAGCGCGATTCGAGGTCGTCGCACTTCGCTTTCACACTACGCATGTCTCGCGACAGGGAGGCCACAGTATCCTGCAATGCATGTATTTCGTCCTCATTAGAGGATATACGATTTTCAGCGTCGGTAATTCTGGTCCCCGCCTGATCCACCTGCGTTTTTAGAGAAGCAACATTGGCATTGATGTCATCTAATTTCTCGTGAAAAGAAGCAAAGTTTTTGGCCATCGATTCCATGAGTGTAGTCAGATCAGAGGGTGCGGGAGTGGGGTGATGGTCTACCTCCGGTTCCTCTTGAATGGGCGAGTCCTGTTCCACCTCTCCCCTCGGGACAGCTTTAGCAAATCTGTCCATGGCACCCCCCTTGGGGGTTCCCTTGATCTTGCTAGGCATTATTGTTTTAGCTCCAGGAGCTACACAGGCAGAGGGGGCCGCCACCGGGGGAAAGAGCGTGGTCCCCAGGCCAGGGGTGCAGACCGTAGATGCCGGTGTTATCCCAGATGAAATGGAAGTGGGGCACAGTGGGGGCACGGGCGAGCCGACCGTAGCTGGTATGTTGGTATTGAGCAGCTCCCCAGTGTCTGGCAGAGAGGAAGTGTCGGGACCACAGGGCTGGCCGCCTCGGGAGATGGATCCGGGGGGCAGCGCCTCAGCACCAGTGAAAAAGCGGGATCTGGCCTAGCAACCGCCGCCCCGCCAGTCACCCCGCCACCACACCAGAGTCACAAAGCGGGGCTCGGAGGTCAGTGTCCATGGCGATGTGCGGGCAGGAGATGTGCGCCCCGGGTTGAGCCCGCACCGCGGGGCACACGGGCCCGGTGTGAGTCCTCCAGGAAGGGCTCCCTATGCCACCCCCCCAGGGTGCGAGAGGCAGGATCCGGTGGGCAAGGCAGCCCCAAGGACTCGAGAGGGGGGGCAAAAGTATGCGGGTGGCTGCTCCTCGCCACAAAGGAGCAGAGCCCAAGTTCAGCAGGGGCCCATCCACCCCACAGGGGACGGGAGCAGAGGCCCACAGTCAGATGTAGATAGGGGCCGGGGCGCGCTCCAGCGACGGCCCCAGCAGCAGATCTCCAATGCAGGAGGGGCAGCCACAGTCGGCCAGATAGCCACGGGCCCCCGATCGGGCCGCAGTCCGCCCAGGAAGGATGGACAGGGCGGGCAGGAGCCAGGTAGCGCCCTGCCGGGCCCCAGGGAGGGAGGGTCGGGGGGAAACCGGTGCCGCGGCCCCAGCGAGGGCGATGGTCACATCCACAGCAGGGTCCAGGTTGTGTGGGCGGCCGCTCCTCACCTCAAGGGAGTGCCGCACCGCGCTCTTCAGGGGTCCAGCTACCCCTCAGGGGATGGCGACGAAGGCACACCGCCGGATGCGGAGATGGGGCCGGGGCGCGCTCCGGCGACGGCCCCAGCAACAGGTCTCCGATGAGGCGGCCCGCCCGGGGGGGGCAGCCGCAGCCAGCCACGGGGACCCGGATCGGGCCGCAGTCCGCCCAACAGAGCACCCGGAGGGATAGGCAGGCCGAAGGGAGGGGGCGGGATTCAGATCGGCGCTGCGGCCTCCGTGAATGCGAGGGCTGCTACAGCAGGAGGCTCGGTCTGGGGTTCCCATGGTCGTAGAAGAGCCGGAATTTTTCTGGCAGCAGCACGATGATAAAGGACAGCAGCCCTGTAGGTGTGGGAGCAAATCGCACGTTGTGGCCGCAGATGCAGGCAGATGTACACCAAGCCCACACAGAGCTCAAAGGCTAGGCAGCCATCTTGGGCTGCTCCACAGCGCCACCCCGGATCGAAGTGTTCTTGTGGCAGGAGCCTTATGTAGTCATTTCAATAGATAGCCGGGAGCTTTACCAGCAAGAGTATGGTAAGAGAAAGGATTTGATGTGATATTCGATGATGGAGAGGCTGCCAGTGGAGGGATCTTGTACCCTCAGTGAAATGGTGAAATGGTTAGTTCTGCCAAGTCCACGCACGTCTCTCACCACCGGCAGAGTTTTCAGATTGCCTATCGAACAGCTCACCAGTAAGATATTGCAATAGTTCATTTTTGATTTGACTAAAGCACATGCCAGCATAGACATATTGGTGCTCGACAGGTACAGCGTAAGCAGTTTGGTGGTATAAACGCAAGAGATTTTAACATGTACATCATGCTTTTTCATTGTGAGGCATGAGTCGAGATAGTCTTCTAAATATTTCATAAATGGGATGACTGGAATAACACAACTGCGATTTTGAACTGCCAATAATTAGCATTCAGTTTCTTCATACATTGGGCCATTCCTACAATCATCATTTTATTGTTATTAAGTGCCTGAGACTTGATGACCATCCAATCAAGAATTATGCAATACATATGGTTTATTTTGGTGGTGTTCAAATCACAAATCCTGTCAACTGAAAGACCAGCTGGGTTTCAAAGTAGTTGATTTATTTGACTCTGACAATAGCATATCAAAGAGGGGGTGGGACATATGGAAAAGCGAGGGGGAAAGAAAAGCATCCTGAGGAACACCACAAGACAATGGCTCAGGTGGTTCCATAAAACGATTCACAGATACCCTTGGAGTCGGAGGCCATAGAAAGGAGGTCATCCAGGAGTTGGAAGATTCAGAACAATTAACAATCTCCTTCAACCTGCCAAGCAGCAATGCGATAGCAATCAGATAAAATGCTGCTGAGAGGTCATGGAGCATAAGCATGGCAACCCGGCCACTGTGAACAGTTTCAACCAGATTGGCGCTAAAATCTAACATGGCGGTCTTGGTACCATGCAATGCATGAAATCCTGATTGTCCACCCCAAGCAAGTGATTCTTATCGATGTATTCCTGGAGTTGCAGGTATGCAGTCCTATCAAGGATCTTTAAAAGAAAAGAGACCTTTGTGATAGGAGGAAAATGACCTGCAACCTCGGGATCAAGAATCTCCTTCTTGAACAACAGACTTATCCAAATGTCCCTTAGACATGATGGAACAACTGAGGAAAGGGAAGTAAAATGCACAAAGTTGGTGATAAGTGGCGCTAGACAGCCTATTGAGCCCTTAATAATTCTCGTAGGAGACATGTCACTGGCACAAGCACAGGGTTTCAATCCCTGCACAATTTTAATGATTTTATCTTTCATAATTTGATGCAGTTGAAATTCAGATGGTACAGAAGAATTGGTAGGAAAATGTATTATTGGGACATTATCATTGAGCAGAGAAGGAATAGAATTTTCCTGCTAAATTCATTATTGATTTTTAAGCACCAAGATTCTTTTTTGTCCTATGGTACCTATGACTTTTTTGCCTTTCAATTCTTTAAGAATGGAAAACTATTTTCTCTGGCTAGAGTTGACTTCAGCAATCCTTCTGTTATAGTTATTCCTTTTGGCATAAATTATAACATTTCTGTAACACGTTGCTACAAGACGATATGTGGACACAGATTCCCGATGGGAATTTTTCCTCCATAGTCGCTTGCATTGTCTTTTTATTTTCCTATGTTTAGTAATATCATCAGAGAACCATGTCTTGCATACATCTTCACTTTTAACCATTTTGACATAAACAGTTGCCAAAGTGTTGAAAATGGTGGTAATATCGATACATTGGTGAACTAGAACATTTGTGTCATTGGATAGCACCATATTGGAAAGCATGGTTTGAGCAAGATTAGCAAACGCCTCAGCAGAGGCCTTTCCAAGGTTTCTCACCGTTGATTCCAGTCTAGGATGAATATTAGCTTTGATATGATATTATATTATAGGTTATTTATAACGCGCTTAATAACCAGAGGTTTCTAAGCCCAGACCCGGGGATCGAACCTGTGTTGCTTTGTGTAGTCTTGCTTCCAAGGCGAGCACGTTGCTACTGAGCTATCCTCCCAGGATATGAATAGTAAAAAATAAAGAACAAAAGAGATCAAATAGTAATATGTCCGATGGTTTACAAGGGAGGTAACCAAAAGGTTGTGGGTAGCATCCAGTCAAGGGGGGTCATTACGACCCAGGCGGTAATTACGCTAACTTTACCACCATGGTGTAAACTACGTTTACACCATGGTGGATGGCGGATTTACCGCCCCATTCCAAGGTGAGTGGGGTGGTAAATCCCCATTTCCCATTTTCCCTTCCCCATTCCCATTTTTGCCCCATAGGGCATAATGGGAGTGGGGAAGGCGCTAATTACGCCACCGTAAATTACAGTGGCGTAATTAGCATCATGGCGGGTTAGCGCCATGGATTTTAACGGCTGCTAAAAACAGCCGTTAAAATTGGAATCAGGCGTTAAGGGTTAACGACGGCGTTAACCCTTAACGCCTGGGTCGTAATGAGGCCCAAGGACATTACCCTCTTTATGTGTGGGACAATCAACACGTTGTATAAATCCTGTGGCCTGAAGAGAAGAAAGAAGAGTCACAGCTTCTTGATCATTGATATTATGCTCCCAAAGATTGAAGTCCCCAAGTATAATCATAAGAAAATCCCCAATCAAGATCAGAAGTTGTTCTTTAAAAGAGGGGGCCCAGGTCGACAGTTGACCACTGGGCAAATTGTTGTATTGTGATCAACACTCAACTTAATAAGAGTGTGCTCACAATTATTTATATAGGTAGAGTTGAGGACATGGACGTCAAGATAATCTCTCACAATAAGCGCAAGGCTCCCACCTCTGGATTCAGTTCTATCTGTTCTGGTGATTTTAAATACAGAATGGTTGGCTAACAAGACTGCATGGTGGGAGAAGTCTGTTAACCATGTTTCAGTAAGGCAAGGTATCTTTAAGGCTTGTATGGGTAATTACGGCAGCAGCTTCTGTAACGTGTTTAAATAAGGAGCGAGCGACTTTAAAATTACTACAATCTGTGCAACCAAAATGTAATGGAGGATATTTAATTTCCGCTTTAATGGTAAAAATACTAGGGATATCTGTAGCAGAGGGGAGAGGGTACTTATGACACCCCATCTCAACAATGAAATCCTGCAATGTGCAAGCTTGAATATCAAGTAGCACTGATCCAGAAGAATGTAAAGACACCAAAACGCCTGATTCACTCTGTGCTTCTTTCAAGCAAGCCATGATACAATCACTTCTCTATGCTTGAGTTGTATTAACAGCAGGGATAGTAGGTGTCTCCAAAGAAGTAAAAAGGGGATCTCCAACCGCTATCTGTGTAGCAGTGGCACTTAGGTGGAAGACTAACCCTGAATGCATTGATATTGGAATTATTCCTTGCCAAGGCTATTGTGTCCAATGCGTGCATAGTTACAAGCAGAAATCAAAAGAGAAAACACACAGTGCTTCACACTTACTTAGAAAGATCTCACCAAGTATGGGTAGGTCACACAGAGACACGGATGACACGGACCGACACAGACTCGCTAAACCATCATGCACTAGCGCTGACACTCATGAGGAAAACTAAATAGGGAGGAGGACAGCTGGGAAATGGAGTCCAGAAGACACCAATGCAGCTACGCATCTGTACTATTGTAAACGCCTGTGAAGCTATCCGTTGTGTATCTGTATTGTTGTATACCTCTGTAATGTGCCCTGTCCATGCACAATAAATACAATAATACACATATAATAATAATAATGAAAACAATAATAATAATAATAATAATAATAATAAATGCACACTGATTCTGCCTGAGTAACAATAATTTAAATAACTAAATATGTTTGATTTCTACACCTAACACAATGGTTAAAATATGGCTAAAAGCACACAAAAGAAAAAATTTCAGGTACTTTGTTGCAACAATGGACTCTCCTTATTGGTCAAGGTAACTTTGGCCAATTCATGATGCACATATCCCTGAAACGACCCAACCAAGAAGCATGTGTGTACAACGAGGTCAACTATGCCTGGTAATACAGTAACTACTTCATAAGACCAGACAATTTGGCATTCCCAGAAAGCCCCTCTGATCTTGCAGTTGTACTAGTTGGCATCACCTGTTGCAATTTATCTCAGAACACGTTTCTTCCCTAGCACGTCTCCTGCCTTACCTCTCTAGGTTACCAGGTGCTTTATGAAACATGTTGTATATTTATTTGCTCAATTTGGTCAGACACCTGTAGTTAAAAATGGACCAGCCTCTTTTCAATGGGGGCAGTGTTACTCTAAACGTAGCTCATCACCTTGGCCAGGCCAGACACCAGGCCCTGTTGCCTGAGATTTGTCCTCCACAGCAGCACTAATCTGATCGTCCCAAACCAACATTCTGTTCTCAGCTCCTGTGAGCAGCTCGGCCTGGTACAATTAGCTGCTCGTCTACCTTCCTTCATAACCGTGGCTGTCTGCACACTCACTGGGGGGAAGCATGCATGAACTCTAATTAAATGGACAAAGCAAAAGCTCCAAAGGAGGCCTAATACTCCAGCTATCAGATGCTGCAACTTCTAATAAGGCCTGATCCAAAATGGTGGAACTCTTGCACATGCAGCACAGAGCCCCCATGTTACTTCAGCACGACTCTTACCTTACCCTTACCATTTCCATTACCTGCAGTCTGGATGCTGGAGGTAAAGAAAGTCTCTGTCTTACTGAATAAATGGTATTAGCTTTAAATGTATCAACAGAGTCGTGGGAGGAATACTTGTAACGTTTATAGTGAGGGGAGCTCATTGATCGATGGGCATGCCGGTGGGGAGGGGGTACAGTTGAAACTGAGGCTGTGGCATTGTTAGAGTGAGGTGGGCATCAGGCACTATAACGATAGCAGAATGTAATGTTGTCAGGGACCATACGCCTCTCCAAAGTGTCAGAAGGTGGAGATATGCAGCGCTTACGCAAGTTCAGAAATGTCCATGAGCAGTGCTGTCCATCCAGCTAGGTCTGGAATATACAGTGTTCGATTGCAGTGCTCATTGGTGCCAACAGGAACGCAGCCATTGCTTCTGAAACACAAGAAAAAGCATGTAAGTAGCTGTACTTTCACAGATCTAACATTAATCTTTATCCACGTCAGCTTCTGTATGTATCTATTCCATGCATCATAGCTGGTCTTGTTTACGTGTGCCAGTACTTCCTCTAAGCAACCCATTAGCCCCCTGCTCTGCAGCTCACCAGCCCTTCATCCCATCTGTTGTTAGAGAACATGACACCTGTAGTTGCGGTCTGGTTAGACACAGTACCTGCTCCTTATTTTTACAACAATCATTGGTGTCTGCTTCTAGCACAGTTGCATAAACCTTGTGTTCTTGGAACAACCCTCGTACCCTACATAGGGCTAGGTGCACTAAAAACTGTGCTATCAGAGGTGGAATTTCCTTTGGAATTAACCATCTGGGAGCTTCTGTTGCATATGGGAATAGGAAAGATATGTAGGAGGAATCATTTGACTTCGCTCTACCCCCCTGCCGCAAATGATTATACAAAAGGTTATCCGTGTCAGGGTGATTAACATCTGCAATAGTGTCCAAAAGAGTCCCTTGATAGTCACTATCCCTTCTGCCTCTGGGCATTGAAAAACTCCTATTTGCTAACACACATGCTACTTCAGTTTCATTATAATACCCCCACCATTTACCACTTGCTAAAATATAGGTAAGAAAGTGAGAGACATCCAATACACAAAAGGATATTCTTGATACGATGAGGTGCTCCAAGGGGCTGTAAGAAGTGTTCATATTTCTTCGTCCAAAGACTTGCATTGTTTGCAAAAAATTCAAAAACATATGGGCTGTCCCTCCTGTGTGTCCTGGGGAGGAGGGCCCATACTAGTGTCATTTCTGATGTTGTGAGGTGGATCCAGTACTTTAGTCCTTTCACTTTGACAGCAGATTGCATAAAGTAGATAGCCTTATAGAACCCATGGAAGCGGGTGTTGTTCCACTACCTGACAAATGAGTGGTCAAACAAATATTTTCCTGGGAAGAGCTAAGGTTGTTGCAGAGATACCGGGTCACTGTGTCCATTGTACCCGGCTGTTGCGAATGGGGTGCAAGCTGTTGAGAGTCAACTTTACTGAATTTGGTACATTTCATAAGATAGCCCTGAAACTCCTCCCCTAATATATCAGCTGTGCGTGCATGTGTGAGTGTTGTGTGCAGCTTCCTACCCGTCATGATTTCTTGAGGGCTCAAATGATGCTCCTTCCCTGGCTAATTCATCATTCTAAAACGTGCAAGTAGAAGGCATTGGAGCCAATTCTTCCCCAAAGATTTAGACAAGCGCTGTTTTAATAAACCATTAAAACTCTCTACTATCCTGATGTTTCAGGGTGTTAAACTGAGCTTTATACCCAATATGGGGGACATTTCTTTGACTAAGTCATTAGAAAAGTGTGTCCCATTGTCTGATCGTAGGACAACACATATTCCCTTGTGAGTAAATACCTTGCATTACAAAAATATAGCTGCTGATTTGGCATCATGGAGGGCATAGGGCCCTACTTCAAACCAATGACAGAATGGGCATACTTCAACAATCAAATAACAATAGCTACTGAACCTGATAATAAGGTTGACACAGTCAATGTGGAGCTCTTGAAAGGCCCCTGACGGGCAGGACAGTGTTCTCCATAACACTGTGAAGGGATATCATGTACTATAAAGCTGGCAGGTGGTACAGTTTTCTACAAACTTGTTCATGTGTTCTGGAAGATTGGGGACAAACCAGACTTCCTGATTTTCTGCTGCAATGTACTGCTTAGATATATGTGTAGGATAGTGCAATTGCTCCAGGGCAACTGTAAATGAATCCTGAGGCATCACTACTTTACCTGTAATATGTTGTCTCCAAATCAGGTCTGTCTGGAAAGGGAACACCCTCCTTCTCCTGTTGTGGAGTTTGTCCCTGCAGTTCAATAATCTATGTCAGGGGAACTGCATTGTAAGGAAATGGCACCTGCACCTGCTGGAATGCTATCTGAGGAGATGCTGTGATCTATGGTACTTCTATGTACCGTGCTTACTTTGCTGCTTTGCTTCTACATCACGACCATTGGGCCTGTATATGGGCTGCACACTTCACCACGTCAACCAGCGAAGGACGTGTCAATGTGTACATTAATCTTGCTAATAATGTGGCATGTTGTACGGTTGTTGCATCTAATTATATTAACCATATCCTGTGCCATCTGGTCAATCCAACTGCACCGTGGAAGTGACATATGCCGAGTCAGAATAAATGCTAACTAACATACCTTGTGACATTTCTAATGCTTCTATAAGTGCTATGGATTCTGCTTCTTGTGCGGAATAATGTGCTGACACTATATGTTGTATCATGACCTCATATTCGCCATCTACAAGGCTAACTACTGCTGCACAAGTGTAACTTAAAGAGCACTTATCCTTGCTCCAATGCATCCTCCCTGACCTCGGTTGTCATCTTTGGGACCTTCATATGTTACAAAATCATGCATTGACTCACCTGGCCGTATGGGTACTGCAATGAAGGTGGCTGGGTTCACTTTGCAGCACCTGACAACATGAATGGAAGAGTTGGACAATATGACTTTGTAGCCAGATGCTCTCTATGTAGTGAGGGTTGATTTGAATCTCTTTAAGATAGCAAAAACTGCGTGTTCCACATATAATGTCACTGGGCATCTGATTGTTATCATAGAGAATATTTTATTGTGGATTCTGCGCCTTCTCGAGCTTGCTCGCATGGAAAAGGACCTTGCATTACTGGATCGAGAAGTCCACTGTAGTAAACCATGGATTTGTGTCCCATAGATGTCTGATGTGTCCGAACGGCTGTCATCACATGGCCATTATAATGTGAGAACAGGACAAATAGTTTTCCCTAATCTGGTGTTTGTAACACTGGGAAATTGCTAATCAGCGCAAGCATGTGATCATTTCTCTTTTCATGGTAATCAGTCTTATGCATGCACTTATTTTAGCCTTTACAGCCAAGGCTTGGTGTAACAGGAATAATCAAAAATCTATGACCTCCAATAATTACTGAGTCCTAAGACCTATTACATCTCCATGACTATGGCCAGCTGTGGTGTGTGTTGTACTGCAGTTTCTCTTTCTGGGGTTAAACTCCTTCATGCTGATGATATTATTTGGCCTAGGTATACTTCCTCTTTCTGGCAATACTGCATTTTGTTTTTGTCTACTTTGTACCCCTTTTCTGCAATTAATGTAAAAAATGACACTGAATCTGTCCTACAATGTTCTTTGGTGGAGCTGCAGACTATAAGGAGTCTACATATTGAATGATGCTTGTGCTTGCTACATGTATGGTACCTAAATCCATTTGTAGTAATCTGTTGAAAATATTCTGGGACTCACATTACCCCTGAGGTAATCTTGTGTGCTGGTCTCTTTGTCCTCAGTAAGTAAATGCTGTGAGATATTGGGAATGGGGGTGTAGTGGAATGGAGAAGAATGTATTCATTATATCAATGACAGTAAAGTGTGTCCCTTCAGTAGATATGCTGCAAAGAATAGTAGCAGGATAAAGGACCACCAAGAATTCTGCCTCTACAATGTTATTCAAAGGCCGGAGGTCCTGTATCATCCTCCAACTGGAACCCTTAGCTTTTTTTAACAAGATATACAGCTGTGTAGCATGGGGACTCTATCATGCCTGTTGCCATAATTCTACAATGGTGTTATAACGCTCTTTATCAGCTTCTCTTGACTGGGGATACTGTCAAACTCTGGGTATTAATGTGCCTTGCTTCTGCTTAAAAGGAACAGCACTTATGCTTTTCAATAATCCTACATTGTGGGGGTTACTACTCCATAAGCTACTCAGTACATTTTCCATGTCCTCCTGTAAGTGGTATGGCAATGTCGTAGCCATGAGCATAGTGTGGGTTACCTCTCTGTGTTGAATTATGATTTGGCAAGGTATGCAGAGTTCAAAATTAATTTCTCCTGTGTCTTCGGCATCCTCAAACAGCTGTTCATCAAATACGTCCCTTAGCGGCTTTGTTGGGTCAATGCACAAAACCGTGCACCTTTGGTCCCTTTCCTTGTCTGTACCTAACATAATTACTTTATACCTTTTTGTGATCATTGCTACGAAATCTAATGCAATGATTTTGCCGGGGACAGTTTCTTTGGGGACAGCGGCCTAAACAGAAACACTGTGAGTACCCGCAGCATCCTTTTCTTTATTCCTGGGACCCATCCCAACAATACTGTCACACCAAAAAGAAACAAATCTGGACATTCCCCTTTTAGCACTGTCTATGTGAAGCAATCGGGTTATCGGTGCAGCCCTAGCATGATATATGTCTGGTGTTGAGCACACGACACCTTCCTCTGTAAATGAAATGGTCATGTTTAGTTTACTTAGGAGGTCCCGGCCCACAAGGCTGAGTGGGGTTTCACTTGAATACAATAATGGAGCTGACACCTCATGTGTGCCTACTGTGATGGGTACATCTTCAGAAAAAGGAACCAGCATAATTGCTCCAGAGAATTCATGCATGTCCATTGTCTTATCTAACAAGGGAATCCTTTCTTCCCTAATATAGTACGTTGTAGCTCCTGTGTCAACAATACATGTGAATGTTTTATTTCCACTGTACTCCTACCTGTGGTTCCTCTTCCAGGTTAGCAGTGACTGACAGAACGGGCCACATCAGAGCTCTCTGTGATGTCCTATTTGGGATAGTTGTGTGTTCCAAGAATTGAGAAGGGGTTGGCACGTAGAATGCTTGTTTTGCTGTACTGCGTCACTGTACCTTGTTGCAGGGGATTTGTATCCCATGGCTGTGTAGTGGTCTGTGGGGGTGTCTGCTGCACCTATGACAGTGTGGCATTCAGTTCTGGTTAATGAGTTGGCTTCACAGGCATTAGGCACTGAAATTGCTGCGGTTGTACTGAACTGTGGGTTGGAACGGGTGTGGGACCTGGTGCGTATGGGCTAATTGTGGGCAGAATCTTCGATGGAGGGTGATAAGTGAGCACACATGCTGGTCAACTAGGGCAGGCACATGGATTAGACCATAGTGGTCTGCTTCTGCATTCTGGTGATAAATGTCCCATCTTCTCAAAGACCAACAATGTCCTCTAAACCTAGGACTCGTCCCTCCTAAACCACAACCTCTGCCTCTTTGAACTCCTCCTCTTCTCCTCTGGAAATATCCCATTTCCCTTCTGTCATCTGTGTACCACCAATCCATTCCTGCGCCTGTCACGGGGAAGGTTGCATTTCTGTTGTGCTAGTAATCATAGCACCTTCCACGCTCAATGTATCTAACTTCTTCTGTACCTGTTTTGCTTCTGCCCTTTGCGCATGCTCTTTGCGCTTGCTCCTTCTCCTTCTCTTGTCTCTGTCTACAGTGATGTACTATATGTGGCAGAATGTAAGCACATCCCTTTACCTTGATACCAAACACCTTATCTAAATCCTTCTGCACTTGCTTGGGGAGACCTTTACGTAACATGTGATAAACTATAGCTTTATTCTTGTCCCAAGCTTGCCCTGTCTCCGCTCGCAACATCTGCCTTCATGGCGCGGGCCATTATTAACTTAATGTCAGGTATGTCTGGGTACCCTCAAAACTTTTCATATGTGTGCTCAATATTTGTTAAATGCCACTCCATTATGATCATCACTGATCAATGTACCCCCGAATATCCAACCTTTCCCCGTATGTTTTCTGTCTGTTCCCCAACATCATGACAAACAAACTGTTCATGTCCCCTCCAGCTAAGGTGATCCCTGCTGTCTACTTTTCTGGTGAATATATACACTTGCCTGGCCACGCTTTGAGGGTGGGTAGTGCCTTCATTAAGTTGTTCTGATCCATATGCATCCAGGACACACAGGGCCTGATACTCAGAATATTTTGCTGTGGCATGGCACCAATATAAAAGACTTGAATCAGGCCCATACTGTCATCTCCCAAGTGCCTTGTGCAACAGTGGGAACTGGCCCCCCAACTTCGTAGTCTATGGCATTGTCCCTAGCCTCTTGTCTTTTGCTGGTGCCATTCGATCCTGATGCATTCCAAGCATAGGGCCTGATATTGTCCCTGTTCTCGGTCCTGCTCCTTGATCTGCTACCTGTTCCTCATCTATAACCCACCCCTCTTCTGCAACCTCCACTCCCCTGTCGGTACCTATAATAATCTACAATATTGACACGTGCACCCCCAAGCAATGAACCTCTGTGTCACCTCCTGCATTCAGGTGTTCCACGCTTGATGCTACCTGGATATCTCTGATGACCCTGCTATCTATTTTGAAAAGAATCTCTCCTGCCCTCCCCTGATCTGCACCTATTGCTGGGAAGGGGGTGCATACTGGGAGTTGGTGTATCCAACGGCAGGCTGAAGAGGAAAGCAGCCAATCGGAAGTGGGGCAGTGGGGGTACCAGCATGTGTATGCACTGGATCTATGCTCTCCTTGCTATCATCTGGGGGTATTCTGTAAATGTTCAAACATTTTCCACAATTCGAGCATACTCTGCCTGCTCTTTAACTTTAGTCCTTCATATTTGTATGCCAAAAATGTATACATGTGATTGAGGACCGCTTTGTTTGTGCCCTCCTCAGGCCAAGATTTAAACATCCTTCCTGCAGTGCCCTGAACCCATTTCAGATGATACTTCATAATTAATGCCCTGCCAAGTGATTTTTAGCAGATTGTGAGCAGGTTCATTGAAAAGCTATCATCCTGCGAGGTATATTTTAAAGAGTGCAGCTTATGTACTGATGATGCCTTGAAAAGGAGCAGTAATTTCCAATCTTTGGTTCAATAGAATATTACACTATACACTGATATCTTTCAGTTATTTTTGGCTGGTGATTTTCTCACATGGTAACATGCTAACTGACATATCTTGAATGTACTCAGTTAAAGTTGGTTGACAAAACCATTAAGGTCATTTAGATTGAATCAGTAGGTGGCCCTAATATTGTGAGCAGTGTCAGTTGACTGTGAGGGACTTCAGAGTCACATTAGACTTTTATGATAGCTTGGTTTCCAACTTCAATATGGTCACTTTAATGGTTCACTTGCATATGCATGTTTTGAACTCGTGTTTGTTTTTTGGTTGTGCTTAAGTGACAAGATTGTGAGTGGGTGTATTTGCATTAGATATCACACAAGAGTAGACTGCAGCACCTTAATGTAAATGGCTCTTACTTAATGATCATTGGTGAATTTGTATTATTGGCCTATGGAACTAGATAGAGGGCAGAATTACAGATATACATTCAAGGGGTATTGGAATAAGTTCTTATAGAGTTTGTTCAGTTTAAAGATGGCCGCCGTGTCACTGGTATTGAAGTTAACAATTAAATTGTACACTTGCATAAGCAGGCTCTGAATTTATTGTTGCGTTAGTTGCTCATCTCGTTTTTGTGTCAACCTGCTTACAGCAAAATTGTAAGCGGGTGTATTTGCATTGAGGATTTGCATCCCATGAGCGCAGACAACACTTCAAAGGAATTAGTACTTGTCTAATGAGCAGAGTCGATCCATTATTACTGATGTATGACACTAGGTTGTGCACAAGATGTTAGAAGTACACAAAAGGAACATTTCAGTAAATTTTTACAGAGTGTACTCCGTTTAAGGATGTCGCCACATTTGCACCCCACAGTGAGATAGCTCCCGGTGGGTGGATTTGCAGTCGCTGGAATTCATATAGAGGGGGGCACACCGTGCTGGTTTCACCAGATCTGTGCTCGGTTACCCACAGTGATCTTTATCAATTAAGTGGTGGGGTGGCTTCCAATTAAGGGATAGTGGATTGGCTAATGTTTGGAGCCTGGTGGGCATTTCTTAATATAGCTGGGCTTTGGTTAATTTTCTCCCATAGACTTTGGGATATATCAGCTGGGATCACAAATCCGTTGAGGTTCCATTAAATGGATTAGGGTAGCTTAGAGGATCTGATTTATTTTTGGTGAGCAGGGATCTGATGTATTACTATCTGATTTAGGTTTCTGTGCTTTGGGAAACTCAGACTGTGACATCTTAAATGTGTAATGTTGAATGGGCCTCATTACAACGTAGTCGGCCGCGGAATGAACGGTTCCGGGACCGGCACTGTTCATTCCGGGCCGCCTCATTACGAGGTCTGCAGCGGGTCCCACTCTGGATGCCTGGGCAGACCAGACGTGCAGAGCGGGACCAGCTAGCAGTCCAGGATGCTAACACTGGGCCCGTCATTAACGTCATTAACGGGCCCGTTGTTAGCATCCTCCCCATTCCCATTGAGCCCTATGGGGGCTCAAATGGGAATTGGGATGTACCGGGTCCGGGTCCTGAGAAAGGGAATTACTGGGCCCTCCAAGGTCAGAATGGCCCGGTAAGTCTCCTTTTGCGGGACCCAGACCCGAGTTTGGATGTAGCCATGCCACTAAAAATGGCATGGCTACCTCCAAACTCGTAATGAGGCCCAATGTCTTTTATAGGACTCATTTGAAATTTCAATGATGGCTGTATATCCTCTGAAGATGGATAGAACTTCCTATCCGAAATGCGTTGGGACCTTATAATAATCACATTGAAGTCCCTTGTTGGTTCCTTTGTAAAGCTGTTAGTTAAGATTTCTTAAACCCAGTACTTATTTTCACGGCCGGGCGGCTGAAGGTTTTGTTTTTGATTTACGTAGTAGATACATTTTAGTTAGGGTCTTGTTTAATCGGTCGATTTGAAAAATATACCTGTGAAGTTCTTGTGATGTTCATTTATGTTGTCTAAAAAACAATATATATTTTTTTCTTATGAAGATTTGTGTATATCTTTTTATTTATGACATCTTATTTATGCTATTCTATCTCGATTCATACAATTGTTAAATTCCTAGGGGCTCACCCCAATGGATTGCATTTGAGTTACCCATGTGTTTCATGGGTCTTTTTTATTTTTACATCATGATTTTCTTCCTGTACTGTGGCAGCACTGCACACATATGCTCAAACTGAGTACTCATACTCAAATCCAACCTTATTTAAAACCCTAGGTTTACTGATCACTGGTGCAGCAGCATCTTACTCCAAAAGCTCCAAATGTGTCACCAAAATCACTCCCCCTTCCCACAACCACAATCCAAACCCCCCTCTCAAATCATTTCTAATCATGCACTCATAACTCCAAAAACCCTATCTACAAAATCATCAAATAAACACAGTTAGTTGTACAATAGTGTAGACCCTTCCTTTGTCTCCTTTCTCGCGAGATGAGGCGACTCAACACTCCACACTCCCCTTTCACTTTAAAATGGAGGGATACCAGGTCCTCTATATAAGGAATTGTCAACTTAAATACAGTTCTGTCTTTCCTTTTCTAAGAAGAGATAGACCACATCAATTCTTCTCTTTTACTACTACTACACTATTATGAGGTCATCTTTCCCTGCACCAGGGGAGATTCACCTCTTCAGGGGTAAAAAAATATATATATAATGTCACAACATGGTATTTCCTGTTCTTCAAGGAGATCCTACTTCTCTTTCTTCACACTCTCACACACACCCAAACTACAATTGTCAATCCCCTCTGTTTTTCCTGCAAGAGCGCACTCATGTTCAACGCATTCTTCTGAGCTCCTCTGATGCAGTTTGCCCCACAGATTGCCTGCACAGCTGGGTGCAGGACCCCGCTATACGGATCAGACAGGCCTTCTGGCAACACAGCGCTTGCAGACTTCCTCCGAGTTTGCACATGGATTGGTCACTGCAGATGGGTGCCACAACCCAGTATGCATGAGGGGAAGTGCCCAGCATCACATAGAATCTGGTATCATGTCCGGGTCACCACATAGGTAGGGTAGGCCCAACAACCAAACAATAAGAACATCTCCAATGGAATCAATGAAAAGTGAACTGTCTGCATGAAGAACAATGTTTTATTACATGCATATATGGCCAGGATTATCAGTGAGTCCCGTAACACTGCAAACTGAACCCAAGCTCGACAAGCCCATGTCAAGTTACATCTTTTATGGTAGAAAACCACAAAACAAAGCATATCAGATCCAACATAATCCCACTTTCTCCATTGGCTAAGACCAATACAAAAATCTAAATATCCCCTATAGTCCATTACCTCATTGATTGCGCATATCTGAATACAACCCCTTAGAAGATGGCCTAATTTTACAGTCAGTAGTAAACACTCTGATGTGACTGGTGCATTATATTCAGGCGCTGTGTTGCAACAATGGACTCTCCTTATTGGTCAAGGTAACTTTGGCCAATTCGTGATCTGGATGCCCCCGACAGGGCCAAATCAGGGAGTGAATGCGAACAACAAGGTCAACCGTGCATGGTAATACAATGGCTACCTCATAAGATCAACCAAGTTGGCATTCCCAGATAGCGACTTTGACCTTGCAGCTGTACTCTTTGGCATCACCTCTTGCTTCTCCTGACTCAGAACATGTTACTTCCCTAGAACGCCTCATACCTTATTTCTCTTGGGAACCAGGTGCTTTATAAAAAATGCTATCATGGCAATGCTCTTGGGGATGAATTGTGTATACTTCTTTGTCATATCTGCTCAGACATCTGCCGTTCAAATGGACCCGCTACTTCTCAATGGGAGCAGTATTACTCCATACCTAGCTCAACACGGTGTCCATGCCAGGCACAGACCCTGTTCTCATGAGATTCGTCCTTCACAGCAGTAGCACTGATCTAATCATCTGAAACCAACATTCTGTTCTCAGCTCTTGTGAGCTGCTCGGTCTAGCACAATTAGCTGCTATCTGCACTGCGCGTCTCCCTTCCTTCATAACGTTAGCTGTCTGCACACTCGCTGCAGAAAAGGATGGATAACTCTAATTAAATGGACAGAACAAAAGCTCCAACTGTGGCTTGATTTTCCAGCTACCAGAAGCTGCAACTTCTATCAAGGCCTGATACAAAATGACAGAACTCTTGTTCACGCGGCACGCACCCATTATGTTACTATAGCTAGACACTTACGCCATCTGACTGGAGGACAGTTCAGGTACACCTGATACCACAAGCTTTACTGTATATAAAATAAAACAGCATATTCTATGATGTACTTAATGCAACAAAAGCACAGCGTTAATCGCTACTACTAGCTACAAAACACGCCCTGGTTCTAACATCTACATATCATAAGCAAAACATTTGCATTGTTCCACCTTAGCTCATCATGTTAGGCTCTGTGATGCTTTCTAAGTGTTTCAATCCTAACTACAACTAATATGTGTGCAGAATTGCCAAACCAAATGGCAAAATACTGGCACTAAATGACCAGCAGCTCTTTCTAATACTACTATAATTTACTCAGCCTAAATCTCTTTCCATGATAGGGACATTGCACTTGCATCTCAACACCCTACTGCAGAAGGTGATGTGTTTTCTGGTCAGCCAGATGTAGGCCGCCATTGTTCAGGGCAGGAACCTGGGGGGGTGAGCCTCCTCTTTGATCTCTTTGTGAGGGCAGGTAACCCCTCCACCGAAAGGAGCACACCCATTCAAAAGGAGTAGCCTGTGTTTCTCAGTGAAATGGGAAGGGGTATATGCAGGAAAGCTCTGGACAATGGAAGGAGACTGCCACTGGAGCAAAACAATTTGGTTGTGACATTAGACGGGCAAGGTTAACTCCATTCAAGAGCAGGGATTGGACCACTAAAGCAGGCTCGCCCGAGGACCTTTGCTTTTAAAAGAAGGAGTCTCCCACCCCTTTGTCAGATTCTCTGAGATACTCTCGGATCCTTTAAGGCTGCAAATTTGCTCCGGTGGTCTCACTGTACTGCATTTGGGAAAGTTGCACTTTCCAAAGTCCTCAGCCTGAGATGAAGAAGGAATCATCAAAGACAGAAGAAATAACTGTTCCTTACCCACTCCGAGGGTAATTCCAGCGGGATACCTACAAACTGTTAATGAAGGCCATAATGTATATAACAAATACTCATTAGGGCTTGTATATTAAATGGTATGTCCTAGGGCATCTTTCTTCTGAGAACCTACCACCACTAACCCACCTCTAGACACATCTTCAAGACAACGGTCTGCAGTACGAATACATGTGCATTGTCAGACATGATATGCAATGCAGGACAATGACATACGGCCTCATTACAATGTTACCGCTGCATGACATCCCAGTGCCACCTTGATTTCACAAGCGGTGGTGGTATGCTAAATCCTCATTCATGCCAGTAGAGGCCTGAACTCCCGGCAAGCCAGGCCGGTCAGTAATTCACTGGCCCTACTGGCATACTCATAGTTTGGCGGTCCGGAAAGGGTTTGTGTACGTTGCTGACAGAACCTTTATTTCAGGACAACCAAACTCGTAATGAGGGCCATAGTCTTTATGTTTTAAAAATCCTCTGTTCCCTATTATCGTATGTTACTTGGGTCAGCTCATTGCTCTCAAATTACCAATGAGTCACCCATCTATAAAAGCTGGCTCTGGACCTAGTATATTATCCCAAAAAAGAAAAAATTTGAATGTAGTCTTTTCTGTGCCAAATAACCCTTTTATGTGTCCTGGATTCTGGAGACTAGCATGTGCTGCTTTTGGAAACACTACTCAAACCACAGTGTGTTCTTGTGACAAAATTGAAATACCAAAACACATGTGCTCCTCCGGTATTCTTATTAATCTCATATTGAGAGTTCAAATTGTAGTAGCAAATCTGACATTTCCTCAATTGTCTTTTTGACCAAAAGCAAAGATGTTTCTGATTCATGTCCATACTTGGGCATTCATTTTCTTTCTATTGTCGGTTTGGTTGATTTTATTTAGTCAGCACGTGTATCAACCTCCAAGGGTTTTCTCAAGGCTAGAAGACAGTTTGAACATGAGCAATTACAAAGACATATTTAGACATATTTCTATTGATCCATTTGTTACAGTGTTGGCAATTTGTAAATTAGAAAACCAAAAGGAAAAAGTAACAGAATGAGATTAAATTGGAAGAAGACAAAGAAAAAGAAAATATAAGTTAGTAAATTCAATATATTCTATGCCATATTCATGTCAGAATCCTGTTGAGCTATTGCAATCTATTGTGCACAGCCCATTATCTTCCCGTATATCATGTTTTAAAGTGCACCCTTAGCCTTCTCTGCAGTAACATTCAGAAGGTGATTTAATCATGCTTTTTGGTGCCACCAAATATTGATGGTTATGGTGCCTAAGCTAAATGTGTGTTTTGTACATCATTGGCAGTTGTGCCATACTATCCTATATTACCGTTGGGTCATACAATTAACTTGTTCAATGTTATGCATACATTCTGTCTCTGTGTTGAAGGGGAAGTTTGCTCATAAATGTTATTGTCCCGATCGTTCGGCCATGTATTTTTAAGCATACTGTAATCGATTTTAACATTTTTCCTATGCATCTTACCTTAGTTTTCCTCACTTTTACACATTGCAAAAACAACGGCTTGGGTGCTGCAATCTTGAGCTAATCTTTTCCGTTGATGCATCTCCCTAAGATCAAGTGCCCTTGCAGCAAGAATAGAGATTGCCCGCCCCTCAAACTGACATCACTAGATGCTTACTCCCCTTTTCATCACGCCAATGAACATCTCGTGTCAATGTTCTCTGTGCGCGAGCTATTGACGTGTCACAATGGAAATGCCAGGACACCTCTTTCCTCAACAAGTGTAAACAGACCCTTTCTGAGCAGACACCATTGCAGTTGCTTTTTCAGTTACCTCACTGTATTTAGTTTTGTTCACCCTTGACTCAGTTCTGCTCTGTTCAGCTATCTTCCTTGTACGATGCCCCGCAAACAGGTACTAACAGCAGCAGAACTGATTTTACTCGGTACTGGCGTTTTATTAAATATTTTTCATCTAATGTATAAATGTCTTCACCAAACCTTTTATAATTTCAAAATGTCATCATTTTTGCTGCTTATGCATTTATTTGCTCTATGGGTAATTTTAACATTGCAATGTATTTTGTTCTCCTTCTTTAACAGTAGTTGCTGCATACAAACAACAAACGTTTTTATTTTTCTGACTTTGCATTTTGTAACTATGGCAACAATACAGCCCTACCAGTATGAGCCAGAATATTCCAAGGAGGAACTTATTGAAAGAGAAAGAGAAAGAAGTGGAAACGATGGGGAATCGGACGATAGTTGGGAAGATGACTCACCTGTGCCTGAGCCTAGTTGCATGGAAGACATTTCCACCTGGTGTATCTGCAATCTTTGCAATGTCATTCCAACTGAGGTGGAGACTGCTGCTGCCAAGACACTCTGGATGCTTGTCCTACATAGCCGAAGAAGACACAGAACTGCCATGCGATACCGAACTGTATGACTTCAGGGCAGTCTGCCTCACAAGATCCATGTTGAGGATTATGATGGTGCTTGTGCATGAACTTTGTGCAATCCAAGTAACGAGTAAGTGTACTCTAAATGTGGTGTAATTTTGACCACTGAGATGACTAACATTTCACGTTGCTCTTCTACATGGTCATAACTCTGATTCATCACTGACAAATGACTTTAGTCTGTAAATTGAATACATTTCTCACAATTATTGCAAATCAGAGTGTTCATTGCTTACGTTTCTTTCACTTTTGACTAAAAAAAAAATATTTGTCTATGGCCCAAACTGTTCTGGCTTGAATGGGTATCCACTTGTGTAATGTGCTGATACTTCATTGCCCAAGTACATGTTTCCAGAAATGTACTTTTCGAAGGGCAACTATACCATCGAAATTAGGATGCAATTCAAGTAATGTCGTACACTTATCTGGTTCATTCAATTACAATATTTATGTTTCTCTTTAAAAGGTGGTAGAGGCTGGTGGCCTACCGTTTGTTTACATGGTGGCTTTATGGGAAGCTTGGATTCTGCGTTCAACAAGTAATACCGCCATTCGCACCAAAATCCCCATTGACAGCAGACAGTCCAGGGGATTTTCACACACTGTGCTGCAACCTCAAGTATACAATTTGTAGTTTGTTTGTGCCATCAATATCACCAAACTAAATAAAATACAAATGACATATATGAATAGTTTTCGAATTTTTCAGTGAGTCAAGGAACATGCCCAATTATCTAATAGGGTCATGAAACAATGGTTGGTGCCTTTTTACACTCACCTTGTCTCCATCCATCCCCATCCAGTATCCCCCCTCCAGTAGTGGGTTGGTGGGAACGGTCAAGGTGCCAAACACCATGTGCACCACAAGGGTTATTTCGCACAGGGACCATTGTTTACATGGCCTCTCCAGACCCAGTGTCTTCAGACTCCCCTCTTCAAGACCCCGTTCCTGCAATCAACATATGTTTTTGTCCTTTCAGCATTGTTGCAGCCTTTTTGCACGTGCCTCATGCCCATCCATCCCCCCTCCAGTATCAGTGGAAGATCACACTTATGACATTGCACGCCCAAGGCGGCTGGTTGGGTTGGAAGACTTAAGTTGCCAAACATCATATGTACCACAAAGGGTTATTTTTCACAGGGACCATTGTTCCCATGGCCACCCCAGACCTTGTGTCAGAAGACTCCCCTCTTCAAGACCCTGTCCTTGCAATCAACATACGTTTGTGTCCCTTCGGAAGTGTTATGGCCTTTCAGCGTTCACCTCATACCCATACATCCCCCCTCCAGTAACAATGGCAATTCGCACCTGTGACTGTGCACTCCCAAATGGGCTGGGTGGGTGGGAACACTCAAGTTGCCAAACATCATGTGCACCACAAAGGGTTGTTTCGCACAGGCACCATTGTTCAAATGGCCACCCGAGACCCAGTGTCTACAGACCCCGTACCTGCAATCAACATACATTTGTGTCCCTTAAGCAGTGTTCTGGCCTTTTTGCGCTTGCCTCAGGCCCATCCATCTCCCCTATCAATGCCAGTTCACACCTATCACTGTGCGCTCCCAAAGGGGGCTGGGAGTGTGGGAACACTCAAGTTGCCAAACACCATGTACACTTCAAAAGGATCTTCTGCACAGATACCATTGTTCACATGGCCTTCCAAGACCCGGTGTCTCGAGACTCCCCTCTTCAATACCCCGCCCTTGCAATCAACATAAGGTTGTGTCCTTCAGCAGTGTTCCAGCCTTTTTGCTCTCGCCTCATGCCCATTCACCCCTCCTCCAGTATCAATGGCATTCCGCACCTGTGAACGTGTCCTCCCAAGGGGATTGGGTGGTTGGGAACACTCAAGTTGTCAAACGCCATGTACACTTCATAGGGATCTTCCGCACAGGGACCAGTGTTCACATGGCCAGACCCAGTGTCTCCAGACACCTCTCTTCAAGACCCAGTCCCTGCAATCAACATAAGTTTGTGTCCCCTCAGCAGTGTGCCAGCCTTTTTGCGCTCACCTCATGACCATCCATCCCCCCTCCAGTATCAATGGCAGTTTGCACCAGTGACCGTGCACTCCCAAGGGTGCTGGGTGAGTGGGACACTCAAGTTTTTAAACACCATATACACTTCAAAGGGATCTTCCGCCCAGGGACAATTGTTCACATGGCCTCCAAAGACCCAGTGTCTACAGACTCCCCTTTTCAAGTCCATCCATCCCTCTCGCTCCCGCTACTTCCCCAATATCAATGGCAGTTTGCACATAAGACCATGCGATCGCAAGGCAGCTTGGTGGGTGTGGACGCTCAAGGTGCCACACGTTGTTGAATAGCTAGCCTCTGTGTGGCATTGAAAAAATACATTATGCATGATACAAAATTATGCAGACGCTTTGATTTTTGTTGTGTTGGCAATAAACGTATGCAGCTTTTTAATAAAGATAACAATAATAAACCAAACATGATTACTGTTTTTATTTCACAAATCAACAGGTGTGCAGCATTATCATAGTTCTGTACTTTTTGGGCACTTGGATAGTAAACAGAAATTGACGCTCCTTAGCTCACCGAGTGCCCCCATTGTGAGCTCTCAAGTTTGTGTGTTGGGGACCTGCATCTTGTCTACTGAGCACTCTTGCTCTTGATGGCCGCTACCTTCCAGGCCCATGCCACCACACCTGAGTGGGTCCAAGGCCCCTGCTCTCCAACAGCTCGATTCACATCCCCTTGTTGCTAGTTTGTTTAAAATCCCTGTATGGAATAATTCCATCCCATTTACTAATAGGTGTGTTCTATTTTTGTGGAAACGCTCTGGGTCAGAATAGACTATGCTCCCACCAGGATGTGATTGTGTTTTTAAATGTTAGTGTGCTTCTTGTCTCTTCAGTCCACTTCTCAGTCGTACCCACAAAGGAATGTCCCACGATAGATGCAGATTTGTAGGGTTTCTCGTATCTGTTAAAAGATATTGCTTATGCTAGCTCTGGTCTTATATATCTTGTGAAACAATGTGATTTACAACCTCATATCTTGTTGACTACTTGTGCCCCATGCCTCCATGCCATGCTGATGTCGCTGCGACTATCCGCAAAGAATGCGTCCCATATTCTGTGATATCCGTTGTCCTCATGGACATGCCAGACCCAGTGTCTCCAGACGCCCCTCTTCAAGACCCATCCCTGCAATCAAGATATGTTTTTGTCTGTTGAGCACTGCTCCGACCCCTGTTGTGCTCACCTCATCCCCTGCATCCTCCTCTCTAGTATCAATGGCAGTTAGCACCTATGAACAGGGTCCTACTGGGCCATAAGATTGTCTTGGGCACCAATGAAAACATGGCTCATGTTTCAAAGTCGCTATTCATTCTTTTTCGGACACTGGGCCTCATTACGACCCAGGCGCTAATGGGTTAATGGCGCCATGAAAGGCTGTGGCGCCGTTAACCTATTAGCACCTAATTACGAGGTCCCTTTGCGGGACCCGACCTTAACGGCTGGTGTAGACCAGGGTCGTAATGAGGTCCACTGTTTGAATATTACCCAAGGGGAGTATTTTGATGAAAAGTTGATGCAAATTGTGCTTTTAAAAAAAATATATATTCACCAACAGTGTTCACTATTATGCATATTGACGTGACTCATCAAACTGCCCCACACTGCACAAAAACGTTGACCACTTGGAGAAAGAAAAATGGCCCAAACAATAATTTTGTGGTTCCACCCTGGCCCTGTTGCCCTATAGGCAGTACGAGCAGGCCTATGCGTGTGCGCTCGCAAGGGGGCTGGGTGTGTGGGAATGGCAGATGTGAAACATTGGCATCAAGGCTGAATGGGTGTCAACAAACACGTCACACATTCACATACATATCCACTTTTCTAAGCCTTTATAAACACACTGACATTTACTAGGAGAACATCTCTTTAATCCACAAGGTATACAGTCATCAAGCTACCTGCTCCCCGGATACCTGTTTCACGACTACTTGTCTACTGAATTGGCTCATTTGTTCATCCGAGTAAGGAAGGGTAGGTAACCTATATGGTTCTGTATGTTCATACATCGCTGCTCTGAAAGTTTCTATTGATTTCCATCTAATGTACACAGTATTCTAATTTTCATTTACTAAAAGACTTCCCCATTATCTAATTTTTGATGTATTTTGATCATGATAAATAGCACATTGCATCACTGTGCATTGTAACAGAATGGAATGTTTTGTGGTCCATGTTCGAAAGTATGTTTTCTTTTGGTGCTTGAAAGTTCATTCAATGGACGAGCAATATGTTACAATTTGCAGTACAACAATCAATTATGTATGAAAGTGATCGCTGTGTGAATTCGACAAGGTTACACATGTTTTCTTTTTCTAAAACAAGAATTTACAGACAGAGCTGTGTAATACTTGCTTTGTTCACATTCATACATTATTAATTGTAATAATTAATTATATTTTTGTATACAGATCTTACAGTCTCCATGTATCGCTATCGGTTGCCCTTCTGTGCGCTATGTCAAAACTCCCGGCACGGTCCTGTATATATTCCCAAAGCATATTGATTTACTAAGAAGATGGATTACAAATTGCAGTTTTCCAGTGGACGAGATTGAAAGTAGAGCCAGACTGTCTTTGGAGACGTGAGGGCCAATCGATTCCGCATCTGCAGCCTGCACTTTACTGACGATATGTACAAACATTACGATTCATTAACCAGAAAGACATCTATCTCACAATATCGGAGGAATCTCCATTGGCTTCCAGTTCAGCATAGAATCCTGTTTAAAGTACTGTATTTGATCTTCAAATGCATTCATGCGCTGGCACCAGCCTACCTGACTGCAAAAATCAAGGTGTACTGTCCTCAGCGACACTTTCGCCCTAAGGACCAATACCTTCTGCAAGCCCCACCGACAAGAACAACCACTTGGGGTGACAGGCGATTTTCCTCGTTTGGCCCCCAGGGCTGAAACTCTCTTCCATTGAAACTCTGAAGGGTCAACTAAGTGACCGTTTTCAGGAAACAGTGAAAAACACATCTTTTTCTATACATTGTTGTAAATGGCCCGACAGACATATGAGACACTGTGATGCAGTTATCACTGAACCAGTATTTACATCAGCACCTAGATGCAGTCAATGTCTGGTCTCCTCAGGGTATGCACCATACAAATGCCTAAATCAAATCAAATCCACAATCAAAGTACACAAAAAGGCGTTGACTCAGAATTCTTTGTAAATTGCTTCCAAATGCAATTCCGACTCAATTTCGGCACACACTGGCTCAGGTGAGAAGTGGGCGAGTCATTTATTTTTCAGTTTGTTGGTATGTAGGACAGGGGTCTGTATAAATATGTCTTCTCAATGAATGGTTTTCTCTACCCCCGCTTTCGGGACATTAATAAATCAGTGAAATGTGACACTTAGTAAAACATCCATAGTGCCCTTTAAAAGTCACCTAATATTTTCGGAATGTGTTGGTTGACAAGTCCATCTTTAAGTAGAAGTCACTGATGGAAGCACAGATCCTCACCAGTGACGAAACCACAAACACGTCTAGCAACCCAATGGTGAGCCCTACCAACATGCACAAAGCCACATTTCTAATAGTAATGTACCTTTTACATCATACTCTTTTGTGACAATGTACTGAAAATGAAGGAGCAAGATTCTTCATCTATTACTTTTCCAGAGTCAACATCAACCTCGCTCACCTATCAAGTAATTATATTGTTAATGTTAATGTTAAAGGGTATTTGTACCGCGCACTATCACCACCAGAGTGGTCCCCTGGCGCGCTGGAGGCTCTGAAAGAAAGAGGAAGGGGGGTGAGTTAGTGGGAATAAGCTGGAAAAGTGCAAGAGAGCAGTGATGTGCTGTTGACAGCTTCAGCCCGGTGTGTCCGTTGGCTGCACTTGGGGTGTTTTACAATCATTAGTCCTTGTGTGCTGTTGTGCGAGTCTATGTGTGGTTTGTTTTGTTGTTGCAGTGTAGTGAAGTTTGTTCGGATTGTTGTGTTGTCGGTTTGTGGTTGTGTTTCATTAGAGTTTGAGGGGTGCATGCAGAGGGGTGAAATTGTTAGTGGAATGGTTAATTCATAACCTTAACCAAGTTCGGCCTCGGCCACCTACATGATACCTGTCTGTATGTGGGGCAGGTAGTTGCTTGTGTGTCGCTTCAAATCTGGACCAGAAAACATTCCCAATCCATTTGGTGCACAGTGACGACTAGCCAATGCTACTCCATCCATATGTGGTGGATGGTTGGCATTCATCATCTTATTCAGTTGTTTATGCATGCTATCGCTCATAGCCCCTTCGAAACGTGACACACGCCAAAGCTTGCATTTATGTCCTGGGGCGGCACCTGTCTTCATTCATAACTCCATACGGTCAATGCCCATGACAATGCCCATGACTTACTTTAAGTATGGCCAGTGCCCATTTTCACACAACTTTATATAGGTATGCTGCCTGGTAGCAATTATGTGGTGTGTGAGGTTGTTGGCTGGAGTTGGCTAGGGATGCTGATTCTGTCCTCATGGGTGTCGCTTGTGTCCTATTCGACTTAGCATCATCTCTCTTGTTGTAGTGAGAGTTTCTCTGCTTGGTCCTGGGTGTTGTCAGTGTCATCCTAAATTTAGTCATCCTCTCTTTACGTTTCGCATCCAGTTGTTTCGGTTTTTCAGTTTGAGTCTGTGGTGTTGAAGAGCCAGGTTTTCAGTAATTTTCTGAATTGTAGGTGGTCTTTGGTGTTTCTTATTTCTTTCGGATGTTGTTCCAGGTTTTTGCAGCTAGGTGGGAGAGGAGGTGCCCCCAAGTTTTTTCTTAAGGTATGGTTTTTGTTCCAGGCAGATTTTGTTGCTTGATCTCTAGAGCCTCGTTGGTTTATAGATTGTTATTTTCTTTTGTAGGAATTCAGCTCCTTGTCCGCTGATTGCCCTGTGTGTTATGCACATTGTTTTGAAGGTGATGTGATGTTTGACTGGGAGCCAGTGCAGTGATTTCAGGGCTGGAGTGATGTGGTCTCTTCTGGATAGTTTGAGGAGCAGTCTCACTGCTGTATTTTGGATCTGTTGTAGTTTCTTCAGGAGGTACTCCGGTGTTCCAAGATAGAGGCTGTTTGCATAGTCGATTCTTGACATGATGAGGGCGATGATTGTGACTGTTTTGTGGGTGAAGGAGAGGAAAGATAGGATTCTTCTTGCTATGTGCAGGAGGAAGAAGCATTTCTTGATTATTGCATTAATTTGTGGTTCTAAGGTTAGGGTGTTCTCCATCAGGACTCCCAGATGTTTCACTACCTTAGATGGTGTTGGTGCGGTTCCCATTTCCATTGGCCATGGAATGTAGTTGGTGTTCTCTTGGTTTTTGGATATGATCATGATTTCTGTTTTTCCTGGGTTGATTTTCAAGCTGTTGGCATTCATCCAGTTAAAGACTTCTTGGATTGAGTGATGGGCTTGAGTGTCTTCGATTGTGCAGATGATTTGAGTGTCATCGGTGTAGTTGTAGCATGTAATGTTGTATTTTTTGAAGAGTCTGATTATTGGAGTCTGGTAGATGTTGAAGTACAGTGGTGATAGTGAGGACCCTTGTGGTACTCCACAGTCATTAACCCGTGGGGTGGTTTGAAGGGTTTTAGCCATACGGTTTCTGTTCTGTCTGCTAGGAATGATTTAGTCCAGAGGAGTGCCATGTCCGTTATGCCTATGTCTTCTAGTCTTTTGGTTAGGGAGTCATGGCTAACTGTGTCGACTGCTGAGGAGAGGTTGAGCAGAATCAGGACTGAGGTTGTTTCGGAGTCCGCCTTGGTTTTTAGGTCGTCCCAGATGGATAGTAGTGCTCTTTTTGTTTCTCCTGCTGGGGTGAAACCGGCTTGTGCTTGGTCTAGCAGATTGTGTTTTCTATGTGTTCTTGGGTTAATTTGTATACTTATGTTTCAAGGAGTTTAGCTGGGTAGGGAATGTTTGAGATCGGCCTGTAGTTTGAGAGGTCTTCTAAGTCGCCACTTGTGTTTTTTAAAAGTGGTTTGATATATGCTCATTTGAAGGTTCTTGGTACAGTCCTGTTGTTAGTGAGAGATTAAGGAGGTTTCTGTAATATTCTGAAGGCACATTCCTTGTGTGAGAATTGATTTGTAGATGTCACGGGGGCAGGGGTCCATGGGTAATCCTGCTTTCTTGCTGTGTTTTACCAAAAAGACAAATGCCTCTGCTGATATTTCAGGGAAGTTTTGGAGTTTGTGCAGTGGCTCTGTGTTAGGTCCTGTTGGTTGCATGTTGTGTTGTGGTTGATTGGTCTGTTTTGCATGATTTGTCGGATGTTGTTGATTTTGTTCTTGAAGTGGTCTGCCAGGTCGTTGCAAAATTTTCTCTGAGGGGGTTGGGGTGTTGTCGCAGCCTAGAGAATTTCTAATTTCTTTAATGATGTTGAGCATTTCTTTTTGTGTGTTGGTGGCAATTGTGATTCTGTCTTCATAATGCCTTCTCTTCGCCTTTTGTATGTCCTTTTTGTATGCGTGGATTTGTTTCTGGAACATTATTTTTTTGTCTAGGCTGTATTCTTTCCTCCATTCCGGTTCCACCTTCTTGTTGTCCTTTTTCATGGTGTTTAGTAGTGGGGTGAACCATTTTGCCATTGTTCTTTTTTTTTTTGATGGGGTGAATGGTTTTTCAGGGGTCGATCTTATCAATTGTATCAGCAATCCATTTGTGTAGTAGCTCTGCTTTCCCGTCTAGGTCAGCCATCTCTAGTTCTATAATTGAGGGTTTGATCATCTCCAGTGAGTCCTTTATATGTGAATGAACAGTACATGCATATGGTATGCTTGTAATTTAAACAAATTGAAAATGATTATGTGTATATTGAGTATTTACACAAAGTGGCATGTATTGCTGTCTCTCAGTATGTACCATTGTCTGCATATCATGTTTTCAGTTTAAATTTGCGTTTTCATCCGTATTAAAACAAGTGCTTTGTTATAGGGAGGCTGGAACTTTGACTACAATCACTTCCTCCTTTGCATCAGGACCAGAGTATAAGGTTTGCGTACTTACAGGTTCTTGCTAGAATGAAAGTAAACCCGACAAAGGATATACTTTGCGACTGAAATGTATGTAACCTCGCACTGTTTGAAATGTTTATGATTTGGTTCTAACATTACGCTTCCTCCCTAATGCAGAATAGATTTGAAAGGAAACATTCTAAAGCAAACTACTTTTGAAGGCAACATTATAATCGCTATGTTTTGCAGGGGATCTCATAACAAGTCCACGTATCATCGTGGAATGTTATCAGGTGAAATGTGAAATGTATATTATGACCAAATCACGTACACAGTTTTCGAGGGTATGTTTGTTAGAATGTTCTTTTTGTGTTGCAATAACAAACCTTTTAATGTAAGGTTTGCAATCATTTTACAATACCTCATGGAGAAGTGGTCTGTGAGATGAAAGATTTTACATTTTAAGTTCGATTGACAATTAACTTTTTTGTATGATTCTTATGTCCAAGGAATGTACCACTGAAGATGTCCACATTGAAGAGACCCATGGACCAGCGGTATACATAACATGATATTTATTTATTTATTTGTTTGTTTGGGACAAAGTGTGAAAGGGGTCATTATTCATAGTGATCAAGTTAACCTGATTCCAGGATTTATTTGAATAGTAGTGTTTTCAGTTTCTTCCTGAATTGAATGTAGTAGGATTCGAGCTTCAGTGAAGAAGGTAGTTCGTTCCATTTTTTGATGCTTATGGTCGGGAAGGCCTTGCCTAGCCCGTGTTGCTTTTTTGTTGTGGTAGTTTGCAGTAGGCCTATGTTGGAAGATCTGAGGCACCTAGATGTCTCATGCCACTTGAACTGTTTCTTGAGATAATCTGGGGCTTTGCCATAAAGGCAGTGATGGACCATGGTAGTGACTTGAAGATAATTCTCTCTTCCATGGCCAATCAATGAAGAGCTTTCCTGTCTCCAGTGATATGTTCCCTCCTAGATCTGCTTGTGATAGTCCTGATGGTGTTGTTTTGAATTACCTGACATTGTTTCAAACATTTAATGCTTGCTCCTAGTAGTAGGGAGTTTCCATAGTCCAGTCTAGATAAAATTATTGCTCTGGCGAAGTTGGTGCTGTTTTTTTGATCAAGCAGAGGTCTAATTTTTTTCAGGAGAATTTGGTGGTATTGGCAATTTTTCTTTAAATAGGCTGTGTGTGCCTCATTGTGTGCCTAGAGAGGCTTGAAGATATACTCCTAGAGTTTTCACTTTTTCTGATATAGGAATTTGAGTGTTTTTAATACAGAATGAAGAATAAAGTGGACTCAGTTTCTTTCTGGCCTGTGTGGATCCTGAGATCATGAGCTCGGTCTTGGAGCCATTTAGACACATTCAATTTTCTTTCATCCGACACTCATTAAATATAATTGAGCATCACATCGGTTTGGGATGACATTTTTAAAATGTTGTAATTTTTTGACATCCGTCAAGTTGGTTCTGTTTGTAGATATGTACATATGTTTCTTTGTGTTGAAAAGAAATTTGCTTAATTTAAACCATATAAAAACACTTTTTTTTCAGCTTGGTGTTGTGGTTGGCAAAGCAAAGTCCATGGTTTTGAAAGCGAATTAAGAAAACGAGTGTAAAGAATAAACCAGTTTGTTTTTGGGACGTTTTTAAGCAGATGTTTTAGTCATATTATGTTTTTAGTTGGAAAATTGTATTTTATGTTTGAGTGCTATATATTGAGCATGTTTTTCTACAAATCTGTTAGAGGCCCAGGAGAAAGAGAAGTATAAAGACTCAAACAACAACTTAAATGCAAGATGTTGCTTGCCAAATGGATGTCACAATAATGCAACTACTTTTTGTGGCACATCGCGGTCCAGTCAATATTCAAAGTCGTGATGCATATCTCCAGTGGCCTGAACATTAATGGAATCTCACCTGCCAACCATATAAAGAACCATGGACCATTGCTACTTTGATGAAACTGAAGACACAGAAGACGCATTTCAATTGCTTGCAGCCCCACAATCTACACCTTCTAAAAATGTTCCACCCACCAAACATTCAATGTTATCTGTTTCTCCAATTCATGCAGAAATATCACAGCCAGAACTAACAGAGGCTGAAGCATCAACGCAATTGACTGAGGCAGCTGCTCAAGAATTCAACTTTAGTATGCCTAGTTTGGGGGACTTGTCTACCACTATTTAGTGACAAAACATTCTACTGCAGAACGATAATCTATTAAATGAGCAAAAACACATTGTATTCAACTGCTGCCTGCTAGAGATTGTACAAATGCTTAAATGTGATCATAAATTAAGAGGGAGCATACGCGGGGAGCCACTGATGAATTTCTCTCATGTATTATAAGGCACCAACCTGAAATTCCAGGCCAGCTGTGTCCACCTGCATAACACATATTCATGGTCTGCTGAAATGATGCTCGGCAAAGTGCCTGCTGGAAATGTACTTTGTTCAGCAGCTTTACTGTTCAGCGGATCGACTATCAGTAAAATTTCCAGTTTCTGTCAATTTGTGGGAATTGAGTTCCTTGCTAAAACCGAGCACTACAAATATCAGAGGTAATTCTTATTCCCTGCTGTTAGTTATGCCTGGGAAATGGAACAGATGTCAATGAGCAGTGCATTCTCTGGCAAAAGTGTCACGCTAGCTGGCGACAGACAGTGTGACAGTACAGGATTTCCACTAAGTACTGCACTTACCACTTTCAAGACATGGAAAGTAAAAATTGATTTCGGTCATCGTGCAGGTGTCTGAATGTACATCGTATGTGGCCATGGAGAAACATGGTTTCATTAAATCCATCGAACATCTGGAATCCTGGGGAATGCAAATAGACCTGATAGCCGCTGACAGGCACATTTCAATAGCCAAGGCCATGCAAGAGCAGTTCCCACACATTCAGCATCAATTTGTCTATCAGCACAAAATTCAAAGGGGTCATGTCTCTTGGAACTCCACAAAAATTACAATGAATTCATACTTACAGATTTCAAATGAACAGCTGGGATGGCAGCACAATCAGAACCTTGCTACAAACAATCACTAATGAAAATATTATTAATATCCATTGAATAAAAAACATGTTAACCTGAAAATTCCGCCCGTAATTCATACTGGGCTTTCATAATAGATAACAGGTGCAAGTTGTAAAGTGCTAATGTATAGATGGTATGTACCTAATGTGTGGTCAAACCCGTAGAGTAAGTGGCCGCGGGACAGGACTCTTAACCAGGTGAAGGGGATCACATGGAAAGTGACTATGGGCCTTGTTACGACTAGTGCAGAATGAGTTAAACGGCGCCGGTAATGGTGCCGGTGCCGTTGAACCCACTCCGCACTATTACGAGGTCCCTTCGCGGGACCCGCTCTGGACGTCTGTTTTTTCCAGACGTCCATAGCGGGTCCCGTGAGCGGACCAGGGAGCTAACAACGGGCCCGTAACTGACGGGCCCATTGTTAGCTCCCTCCCCATTCCCATTGAGCCCTATGGGTGCTCGAATGGGAATGGAGAAGGACCAGGCCCGGGTTCCCTGAAGGAGGAAATACCGGGCCTTCCAAATTCGGAATGGCCCAGTATTTCCCCATTCACGGAACCCGGACACGATTTTGGAGGCAGCCATGGTGCTAGTAGCACCATGGCTGCCTCCAAAGTCATAAGGAAGCCCTATGACTCGCAATTGGTAACAACCTGCAAAAGTATGGCATTTTAGACACTAGTAGAAATGCATAAAGATGAAAATAAATTGCCAATCCACTAAGCTCAGGACAATTAATGAAAGCTTGACGTTGTCAAGTGTGAGGGCAATTCAAAGTGCAAAAAATCGCTAAAGTGCATAGAAACTAGACATCATATCAAAAATTAGGTGCATAAAGTCAGAATTTCAGACACTATTAGAAATGCATAAAGATGATAATGAATTGCCATCCACAAAAATTGTATAAAAAAAGCTCGGGACCATTGATGAAAGCTTGAGGATGTCAAGTGTGAGGGCAATTCAAAGTGCAAGAAATCGCTAAAGTGCATAGAAACCAGACATTATATCAAATATGAGGTGCATAAAGTCAACCAAAAATTCTGAGGACACCTATGTAATTGCCAAAGCATCAACAAAATAGCTCTTTAAATAGGTAGTTTCAACGATTTCATGAATCTAGTCAACAATGACTGATAGACGTCTTCTTCTGGACGAAGCACTCAAAAAGAGTAGATGCCACAAAGTTCAGCTTGAAAGTAACTGATGCCGTGGCTTGTTCTAAAATGACTCTTGTTCCTCAGTTTTAGCCAATTTGTGTTAATAAAAGAAAACACATCCATTCTGTAAAAAATGAGAAATAAAAAGACATAGACAATGTGTTAAATAAGCTCAAAAGAGCCAAACTCCAAGCATATTCATATCAAAACTCAGCAAAATATATAGTGGAGGGGAGAACAACATATACCATATTCTCAACCCAAGTGTGGAGACTCGGCATGCAATTTCTTCACATGTTCGAACCAACCATGAGCAGACATAAATAACTTAGTCTGAGGAGACAAAAAGGACAAAAGGCGAACTGGGGTAAGTACAACCCCTAGTTCTAAACAGTGAGATAATCAGCTAGTGCCCAAGTGGCGCCCGGCTGAAGTGAAATCGAAATACAATTCAGGAAGCACTGCTCACCCGCCCCTGGAGACCAGAAAGTATCTCGATATTAGGCAGCCAGAGGAACAACGTTACCCGTCAAAGGCATGATTAAAGAGGAGGATCTATGAATCCGATTCATGATGCATGTCCATCCACAGTGTGGTTACCCATGTATGGGAACTGTAGGGGAACATCAAAAGACGCCAAACAATTGTAACTACTGAAAAGTTAACAGCCATGCAGATGTACAAACGGTTGGACACCAGCTGGAATGATCCAGCAGGGTGAATGGCTACAAAACTGCAATAATGTAGCCAAGTCGGCATGTCCAAAGGAAAGCCACAAATGATAATATTCTACTCAAGTCAAATAACCAAATGAAGCCCGAACAGCCGTGGTAATTGTGCTAATGCACAAAAAGAAACCGACCGTGGAGGCTACTGTCATACAGTTAAATGGTAATGTATATCACCCAGCTTGATGCTCGAGTAAATGCCAAAACAATACACAGACTATAGGAAAGCATCAAAAATGGCCAAACAAATATACTTACTGAACATTTGACAGCAATACAGATGTACAAGCAATTGAACACCGGCTGGAATTGACCAGCAGTGTGAATAGTTGCAACGCTGCTATAATGTAGCCATGTTGGCATGTCCAAAGCAAAACCATGAGTGATAATATTCTACTCAAGTCAAATAACTAAGTGAAGCCCGAACGACTGTGGTAATTGTGCCAATGCACAAAATAACCGACCAGGGGAGCTGCTGTCAAACAGTTAAGGGTAATGTCTATCTCCGAGCAGAAAGCTCAAGTAAATATCAAATCATTGTAAGCGATCGGCCATATGCTTTAGTAGCCATGGTCTTGTTGGAAATATAAAGCACAGCCCAAAACTGACAGATGCGGCACGAGAAGGTACAGATAAATATGAGGAATCTAGAAAAACACTTACCCGTATTCTGTGGGAACACAGCATAGAATGAAGGCACCAATACACAGATTTGTCAAATAGGTCAATAGCCCCCTGGGACTAATGGACGTAAATATAGACAAACGAGGTAGACGTACAGGCATGAGCAGCATAACGTGTGGCCACTAGACTAGATTAGTAGACACTGAGAGGAGTGGAAAAAAAAAAGAAAGTCTATCAGCAACCATCGTTGGTGGAGCTCCAAATCTTGTAATGGGTCTGTAGAAATTCTACTTGAAAGATGGAGTTCATTGATGCACCATTGTTCCAAAATACACCCATCGATAGAAAACCAAAATTTCCACGAATGTGCACATGGATCTTTATAAAAAGAGCAGAAACGCAAGAAGAAGTGGTTTGTGCCATGTTCCCCTCCACACAAAGCACAAGATCGTGTATGATAAAACACTTTCAAGAGACCTGAAGGGACTCACCAAATTTTGTCATACTGGATATTTGGAGGTGTTCCATAATAAGTTCTTAAAGTACAGGCCAAAAAGTTGCATTTCTTCATAGACGGTATGGAGGCCAGAACAAGACTACCTGTAGTTGCACATTATGAGAAGGTTGGGAGGGAACAAGCGATAACTGTAGGAACTTTCGGGATGCTTTGTTACCTTGTGGCCTTCACAAAACAAAGCAAACAATTGGTGGCCAGCCAATCTACTAGGAAATAGAGTTCGAATTTGTGAAAGATCTGACATTGACAGTGTTGGCCATGCATACTCATGAAATGGCTCCTTATTTTGTCCACAGAACACATAGAATGACACATAACATTGCACACAAGCTTTGTCCTTCAAAATGGGAACTCGTTGAAAGGTTGACTTCCAGCTTGAAATGATTTGTAGCTGTCTTCAAAATCTGCTCACAATCAAATTTTCCATATGTTCCTCAATGTTTGGACATTGTACAGAAACAATCTAATGGTATTACACTTGCAATTTAAATGCTAGATAATGTATTAAAAAGTATTTATTTACACCTATATAATCGGGTTTATGATGCATTAAGGTATATATTTTACCTTCCCTTCATGTATATTGCTTATCGTATATCTGGGGTTGCTACTGGTACTCTTGTTCGGCAGAGAACTACCCGAGCATTTTGGTGCTTGACTGTCCATTTGGGTGGGAGAAAGACTGAGATGCAAATGGATATTTCCCATATGTGAAAGGTACACTGAGGCTGGTGTCTGTCAAACCCTCTGCTAGACCCAAACCACATGCACACATGCAATCCATGGCACTTGCGCTGATAGCCTCCCCTTAGCAGATGCAATAAGTTGCTCCAATAAGGGATATGTTTTTCATATGGACAAAGTGGAGGTGTGTCCGTGGACACTATACGTTTGCTGAAAGTGCAATGGAAAGGGGTAAAAAGCATGTCATCAAAGAGATAAAATCTATCCTCTGGCTCCAGTTGACTACATGGATCAAAATCAAGACCGTCAGCAACAAACACAAACCATTCTTGGTCCTGCGACCATGCAATCTCCTACTTTCCATCCTTAAATAGTAGCCTCATACAGCCAGACGCTCTTCTAATTCTCTGCCCATGACAGTCCAATACTTTTCCAATATGAGAATGGGTGGCATGTCTCTCTCCCACAGAGGTGCCTGCCTTCCAGAAAGGATCCAAGACACTGTCAGACTTCGGGAGAATCCCCTACAGTTCCACAAACCGGTAAAATGGTACCCTTCTACACCGCTTTCCCTTCACCGGAAATGACCCAACTGCTGCATTTACCGCTGTTCTAATCCCCATGATTCCCACAGGTTCCCTGGCCCATCCTCTGAGTCAATACTGCTCAAACCTACTAGCGAACATGACTAAACTGACAAAGTTTGGTTTGGACTGTGCTGAGGGTCAGTGCACTGGCGTAACAGGGGCCCCCGCAGCCCCCGCGGTGCGGGGGGGCCCGCTAGCACATGCCTGGGAGGGGGCCCCACTTGAAAAAAAAATGAAAAAAAATAATTTTTTCAAAATATTTTTTTTTTAAATTTCTTTTTGAAATCACTTTGCCTTCATAAAGAAATTATTTCTGAAACAGAAATAATGTCTTTATGAAGACAGAGTGACTACAAAAAGAAACCTTCTTTTTGAAGTCAGAAGGCTCCCCCTACCCCCACGACATGGAAGACCCCAGGCTGGAGGCCTCCATGTCATGGGTTGGGGGAGTCCTCTGAATTAATAAAGAAATAGTTTATTTTTTAAGTCACTCTGCCTTCATAAAGAAATGATTTCCATTATGGTTCGGTCCGTAACAGAAATAATTTCTTCATGAAGTCAGAGTGATTTCAAAAAGAGACAATCCGCATCATTACAAGTTTGGCGGTAGCCTTGCCGGTAAAACCTGTAGGCTGCCGCCAAAATTGCACTTTTTTCTGGCACCTGCGAATGGGCAGTTACCGGTAATTGGCCATTCGCGGGGGCTGGAAAAATATGCTCCCCATTCTCATTTGATCCTCATAGGGTTCAATGGGAATGGGGAGCTCGGATGCACCAGCACCATTGTGAATGGTGCCGGTGCATCCGACATGCTCTGCTCGTGGGTGGCGGTACGCCCGCCTGGTCAGACCTGGTACGCGGGAAGGCACCCGGGAGCAGAACTCGTAGTTTGCCTGTCTGGTAACAACGGTACCGGCAAGCTTACCGGTACCGTTGTTACCAGACCAGCAAACTTATACTGAGGCCCAATTTCTTTTTTAGTAATAGGGCGACCCTCAAACCAATGAGGTGTGTGAGTGTATTGTGAAAGGGTGTACACTTAAATGTGGAGGTGGCTACCTGTGTGAGTGTATGGTGAAAGGGTGCACACAAATATATGGGTGACTGGGTGTGCGCGTGTGCGTGTATGGTGAAAGGGTGCACACTTAAATGTAAGGATGGCTGGGCGTGCATGCATGTATATGGTGAATGGTGTTTGTGCTTGTGTTCAGGGGCACAACAAAACCTACATTTCGGCTGGCTGATTCTTCAAATGTTGGAAGAGGCGCTAACTTCACGGGTGGTGGGGGAAGCAAACTTATTTGTGTGGGGGCATCTAACTTCTTTACGCATTTTAATGAGACTATTCTAGTGCAGCTTCAATGTTACAAGCAGTTAACTCTCTCCTTTAAGTGTAAAAGCACCCACTTATGAACTGTTGTGAGCATGAACAGTCTCCTGTTCCCTTTCTACCCTTCCAATCAAGGGAAGGGTAACCCACATCAAATTTCAATTGCCTAAAAAATTTGGCATTTGGATGCAGGTACTAACAGTGAAATGCTTTACGTTAGTAACGGCTGGGCCCTTGTTAACAGCGAAACCCAGGTGCCATTTAACATCTGTGTCCTGTTCTGTCCGGTAACTGCTCTGAAGGTCAGCCAGGTTGAGTCAACATAGCCCACATTTTCTGGGGGTGAGTGCTGCAGCCCAGTCAACTGAATATTGTTAAGCCCCTACTTGTGTTTAATGCCTTAATTACTTATTGGTAATCGTCATTAGTCCTAGCCCTATTCTTCCTTGTCACTGTACTTGTGTATGAGGCAGTACTTGGGTATGAGGCACCATGCCTCATACATAGGCACTGGGATGAGGTAGAGGTACATGGAGGTAATGCCTGACTTAGCTACCTGTATATTCATTACTCCTAATCCCACTCTTCCTCATGCCAGTACTTACCTATGAGGCAAGGATCCTCAAACGTATGCTCTGGGACAAGGAAGAGGGACATGAAGGTAATTCTGGGCCAAGGAGCTGATTTTGGAGGTTGGGGTAGGGCATGGGAGGGAGACGGGATGTGTGGGCGGTGGGATTGTGTGATAAATCATAATGGTTGTCCATGTCCAGGCTCAGCAAGCATGATATGTGGTATTAGTGGCTAGAGAGGCATTTTGGTGCACCCAGTCTAGTTATTCATCAGTTTATTATGACCTTTTTTTAACTGCACATTTCTGATAAAGCAGTCCTGCTAAGTGTACTTACCTGGCTAGATTGTCATTTGGGTGCTGCCAGTATAGCCATTTCTTACTGCAGCATCGTATATTTTTTTGAGCATCTGTGATAAAATTATATGATATAAGTCTATTATAACATGCCTATACACAAGTTTTTCTTGGTGCGACAAGCAATGGTGTGAAGATAGAGGGTGGACAAGACAAATGATCTTACTAGGCCTTGTGTCATTCAAATCATGCAAGTGCAAGAATGAGAAATGCAGGGGAAAGGGATGGGGAAGTGCAAGGAAGAAGGGAGGGGAAAACAGGGCTGTAATGCTCTGAGTAAGTGCAGCCAGGACAGCGAGGCTCTAGGTAGTGCAAGGAGGACAAGGGACTGTAGGGTTACAGTTACAGTTCCTAAGTGTGTGGTAGGCCGGAGGCAGTGCAAGGGTGACAGATCAAGAAAGAGCCTGGACTCAGTGAGACTCTGAGGGTAGCCAAGCAACCAGTCCGTACAGCAGACAGGTAGGTCAGGTAGGTCAGCAGGGGAGGTCAGGTAGGTCAGCAGGGGAGGGAGAGAGCGAAAGCAGAGGAGAAGAGGAAAGTTTTGAGCTGCTTTCGGAACATTAGGTGGTCTGCTAAAGTTTGGGAGGCGCAGAGAGGCATCTGCAGAGGAAAGAGATCTACCCCCCACTCTCTGCCTGAAGAAGCGTCTAGCCCTTAGAGAGTTGGAGGTAGCCGGAGGAAGGGCTCAAGAAAAAAGGTATTTTGGAAGAGAGCATTGGATGTAGTGTGAGCCTGACCCCATAAAGCCTTGTGGACAATGCAAAGGGTCTTGAACTTGATTATTGAAACCACCGGGAGCTAGTGGAGAGATTTCAGGGCTGTAGAGATATGATCCCTGGGCTTGTGGCCAAGGATAAGTCTTGCTGTCCTGTTCTGGATTAGTTGCATAGGGCGGAGAGAGGAAGGCAGCTTGAGAAAGAGGCTGTTGCAGTAGTCCAGCCTAGAGAGAAACAGGGCTCTGGAGACAGTGAGCTTCTGGGGGAAAGTGAGAAAGGGAAGTGTCCCTTTGAGGAGGAGCAGCTGGTAGGTAGTGGGACTTCTTGGCAACATCTGAGATGCAAGGAGAGAAAGAGAGAGTGGAGTCGAAGATGACACAAAAGGTTTTTTGCCTCGCAGGAAAGTGAAGGAAGAGGGCCGTAGGTGGGCAGCCAGATTGATAGAGGCAAAGCAGGGGCAGGGGTCCCAATGAGAAGGATCTCCATTTTAATGGCACTAAGGTAGATAATATTGGCGGTGCACCAATCCTGAATCACAGATAGACAGTTAGGAATGAGCAAGAGATGAGAGGAGCCTGAAGGAAAGCTGAGAGCCATCCCCATAACACTGAACGTTAGAGGAGAAGGTAGGCCAAAGAGGCCAAGTAGAGGTTCAAAAACAAGGGTGAGAGGATAGAGCCCTGGAGAATGCCACAGGTAGAGAGGTGGCAGAGAGAAAGGGACCAAGTTGGACCTGGGAGGGGCAGTCCAAGAGGAAGGAGGTCAGCCACTCCACGGCCTGATCCGTGATGCCCAGGTTCTCACGTAGTCGATTTATCAGGATGGCATGGTTGACTGTGTCGAAAGTAGAGGAAAGATCAAGGAGGATTAGGACAGAAGGAATGCTGGAATCAAGGTTAGAGAGCAGATCTTCACAGGTGTTCAGGAGAGAGGTTTTGGTGCCTCTGGCAGCTCTGAAGCCAGACTGAGGGTCATGGAGACAACCAACAGATTCAATGTGGAGAGTAAGCTGGGAGATGGCCAGCTTTTTTCCAAGAGTTTGCCCAGGAATGGGGTGATGGAGATTGGGCGATAGTTTGCCTGACAGGTAGGATCGACAAACGGCGTGTTGCGGAGTGAGTGCACAATGGAGTGCTTAAAGGGAGAAGGAACGTTCCAGTGGTGAAAGAGTGATTAAAGAAATCAGCCAAGGTGCAGCGAGGGTGTCAATATGGTCCTTGATGGTTCTGGAGGAGCATGGGAGCACCTTTTGGACATCACTTTCATGGATCAGACTTGTCCAGAAACCTTGTCAGGTGTTGTCAGAGAGAAAGAGGAGAAAGGACGAGGAGAGGTAGAGATGGCCAAAGGGGGGCCAAGAGAGGGAGAGGAAGAGGAGATAGTGGACAGGATGTCTTGAGTTTTAGCAGAGAAGTGAGAGGCCAGAGCCATACAGAGGGTCTGGGAGGGAATAGGAGAGGTGGAGACCGCAACAGGATTGACCAGTTCCATGCAGATTTTAAAGAGTTTGGCCGTGTTGTTAGAGGCAGCAGAGACCCAGGCTTCAATGTGTGCTCTCTTCTTGATGAGTGTTATTGCTTCGACTGGCATTTTTGCGCAACCAGTCTAGGTATGTCTAAATGTGGCCTGGCATGCTTTACTGTAATGTTATAATGTGTCTACACTGGTCTACATTGTGCAGCCAGTGGGACATGTTTTCAATGTGGCATGGCATTTTTAATAGCAACGCGTGATTTGCATGTATTGGATTGGTTTTACCCTACAAAACAATGGCAAACACTCTGGCTTTTTAGCCAATTTTTCTCTGAAAGTGTGCTGTATATTGCATTAAAACACATATTTATATCTTTCTCCTAGTACAGTGTGCGGTATACCCCTTCAGCAGCACGTCCATGCGTATTGTGCAAGCGTGATAATCTAGGCCGGCCCAAAGTGTGGCACGACCCATGAATTTTTGCCGAGCTGGGGGGGCCCCCTCAGCATGGCTCGCAGGGGGGCCCCCACATTTTGTGTTACGCCACTGGGTCAGTGAGTACTTGCATCACTTGCAGGTTTCCCCGGGCACAACCAATCCCTTTTACTGATGAATATCCCATATAGGTATTCAATCTTGGCTGGGTTAGCCTGCACTCCCTAGATATTCTCACCTTTTGAAAACTGTTCTGCCACCAAGGGCACATCCTACTCGAATAGTGGGAGCCAATTCTTCATTGCCTAAAGTCCCTTCCTGACTTGCTACAGCCTTCCCAAGATGACCCGCTTTTTGCTTTAGCTGCACAATCATGCGCTTTAACACACCTGGACAGTTAAGCACAAGGCTTCCCACTTCTTAGGGCTAGACTAGAAAGTTAGGGAACGACTCTGAAGAATTGTCTAATGCTCCTAGTGTGTTAGCCAACCCTTCTGTTTACAGGTTGTGGCTGTGTTTGCCTCATTTGTCGCTTCAGGCAAATGTCAAACAGTAATTTGTGGTTTGTTGCTGTGTGTACTCATTGTGGGCTTCTGATCACTCTCACCCCTCTTAGCCACCTGCCAAGCTACCTAGATTTGTCTGGCTTGACCGGAAATTTCCTGTGTTTAACTGAACCGAGGGTGGCTGCCTAAACTTCTGTCCATCATGTCAGTGTTTAGAAATCCAGCTTAACATCCTCCTCCAGTGATTTTACATCCATAAGCTCCTACTTCCATCCACTAGGCACTAGCATGGGCAATTTCCACAAGGCCTAGTTGGAGCATGAATGTAATTTAGCGTTTTCAGGATTATTTTTTCTCAAACTGGCATTCCCATTTCGGCTTGTGGCACTTTGAAATAGAAATTTGTTGTAGAATGCGTGGTACAAATGCTCATGTCAAGTTGCATCATTTAGCAACTTGACATGATAATGAACACACTGGAGACCTATTTAGTATGAGCACGCAATTTCACCCTGTCTCGCATGATGGTTGAGAGGGCTGCTACAGGTGCGCAAGGGAGCATGAACGGACATATTAAGAGCGATGCAATATATGCCAGAAGTGTAAGTAGCAAATAAATGATTGATAAATGGTCAGGGACATAGTAATGATGGGTGGTTGGTATATAGCACACTAGGAGTAGGTGTATGCTTTGTGCTATGAAACAGTGCTGGACAAGGGAGAGATAGAGTTTTGATAGAATTTGCTTACAGAGGTGATATATCCCCAGAGGTAACAGAAACACATCTTTTTCGGGATTGTTCTTCCGTTTCAGTCGCAAAACATATTTTACATAGCTTTTTGAAACTATCCTTGGTTTAATGAACCACTTGCCCAAAAAAGCGCCTTGTCCAGTTTTTTGTTTTTTTTTGGCATTCCTTCACAAAATCGAAAACTACCCCTCTCTGGCCTAAATCACTGAAAGTAGGCTGCTATTGTTATTTGGCCTGAAGCGAACATCATTTACTATGTTAAAAGTGGACATACAAACATTTTGTTTCCGTTTCTGCAATCTGTTCTTCAGAGCGGTTACTCAGAGTGACAATGAGAGAATGTGACTTCCTAAAATTATGTAGCATCAACTATACATAATATTTGTGGGATTAAAAACGGCATGTGTGCTGTATGCATTATGACTAATTCAGCGATGTGCGAATGTGCGATTTGACCAAACGAATTGACCAAGTACATTATCTCATGTTAAGTGATATTTATACTGTGCACTATAAAAAAGGGAGTGCGTATCTTGCGGTTTGTTTATCTGTCTAGTAGTGATTGTTATGTGTGTATCATTTAAAGAGGAGTGAAAAGAGGTATGATGTTTTCGGACGTTTTGCTTATTGGCCTTGCACACCAATATATTCTGTGCAGAGTGTGGGTTGTTAGATGGAACATATTGTGATGATTATTCCATGAATACCCACAACCACAACCGGTATGCAGGCTAATGATATCTACACCGATTTGTCCCGTGGGCTATCCTGGTGTGCTGTCACCATTGCATCCTTGTGCACCATACAATGGGGGTTGCTGGGAGGGACGGGTGATGAACCTTTTCCGTGGGCACTTGGTTCTCTTTTCGAACACTGATGTTACCACTTCTATTAAAATATCATCAGTCTTTGGTTCAACTTAAAAGGTTACTATCTCTGTCCTTATTTTCTGGTAGGGTCTGCTTTGTGAAGCTGGTGCATCTGGTTCTCCATCCCTTTGGGAGCTATACCTACTTCACAGCGCTAACCTTTCATGCACATCGTGGTCTCAACTATTCCCCCATGTTGTCATGTCTGTGTTCATTCTGTGTGGTTTGTGTTTATGATTAGGTTTCATTCGGTTCTGAATCATGTAGTAACTTGTTGTTTTCGATTCCAGAATGGCTACTATTATATATTCTTTTATTCTGTTATCTACACAGCTATATTGTACCGTTCTGCGCATGCCATAGTTTCCTGCTACCGCCGGGTAGATTTTTCAATCAACTCGGCGGATAATCATAAACAGTGCTTTTTTTGATTACTGTTATGTGGGACGACCGACAGGGACCAGTATGCCCTTTGGCAGTACCAGCAATAAGGAGCAAACTGTCAGCGTTTACAATGTAACAAAATGCTGAAGCACAAGAGTTGTGCTTGAAAGTGCAAAGAATCCATATCTTTTCATGAACGGAACATCATGTGCATCATTAGAAGGTTTGGCTGATGTAACATAAGGACACACAAAAAATGGAGTACAGGGACTGATCAATCGCTGATCGCAATCGGCGTATCATTAGGGAGTTATAAAGAACATTCGAAGCATGCAATGTTCGCTAGCTATACCTTGTATTAAAAAAAAATATTGTTCATTTCGGGGACTTAATCTTCTCTTGTGAGCGTTCTTTACAAAGTAAATGCACTTGTTACATTGCAGACAATTGATGTTTTCTGAAAAATAAATGTTTGCTCTCCTATTTGGGACAAGAAAGAAAAGTTACTCGCTGTGGTTGATGATGGGGCACGTTTGGCTACGCTGGCCACGAACGTCATGAAAATAGGTGGAGCATATCGTTTGGACCAGTGGTGTCAGTTTGAGGGGCTGGCAATCTGTATTCTTGCCGCAAGGGCGTTTGAATTTAGGGCGATGCTTCAACTGATAAGATTAGTACAAGATGGCTGCGCCCAAGTTGTTGTTTTCATGTGTGTAAAAGTGAGAAAAACTAAGGTAAGATGCATAGGAAAATGTTTTAAAACTATTACAGTATGCTTGAAAATACATGACCGAACGATCGTGACAATAATTTGTTTTAGCAAACTTCCTCTTTAAGCCAATCTGTATATTAGCATGTAATGCAGCCTTCCTGCAACAAAGTTCTATATCATAATATAGTTTCTTATTTGCACCTGGAACGTGAATATCTGTAGGGTGTTTTATAACTTTTCGCTATTCACCAGTCAGGTATTTATTGATTGTATATCAAATTGCTAAACTCTTCATCACATTTCTTGGTTTCCGCATACAAATGCTTCTTAGTGGTGATCCAGGCGTAGTCATAAAGAGGTCTATTTGTACTCGTATAAGAGTGGGGCCGACTTTTTAGTCATCTAGTGGACAGCAGTTATATTCACCATAGCTTGGTTTGTTAAGAATTATGACATTCCAGCTGATTTTGTATACATTATTTGAATACATTTATTTGTATTTATTGTGAATTGTTTTATCATAGTAAACCTTACACATACAAAGTGAATTACATTTATAATAAAATGGCAGTATAATAACAAATAAAAGACAGAAATAGGATGAAGACATACATAGGAAAGGAAGAGAAAATATAATTAAAAGAAAAAAAAAACATATTTTTACAATACATACATTATTAAAACTATACCTAATACATATGCATTCTATATGTTAAAGATCAGAAGTACTAAATCATGCTGAGTAGTTTGCATAGGCTTCTAATTTGCATGTATTCAATACTATGCATAGTTGGTCAAATAATCTATATAATATGTAGAGTAATAATTATAAATTAACATATCGACAATTCATTATACATACGTATGGAGTGCAATTAATAAGTGCTTAGTGAACAAATACGAACTTTTTTTTGTTTTGAGCATTATTAACATATACAACACGCATATTTCACCATCTTAACGAGATCAAATTAATTTGATATAAAAACAACAGCACATCAATTGTCAGATGTCACAAAAAGTCTATTGTGATGGAAATACCTAAATGTGGGAAGGACATAACTAAGGTTTGTTACTTTTGCCCAATCTCACTGATTGATCTCAATTGTAAGTTATATGAATGCATGCTCCCTGATTATCTCATGTTATTCTGCAAAGGGAAGGGTAGCTCAGGGGCAATATGTGTGTTTTGGAAGCAATGCAGCACTAGTTCTAATCCCATCCAGGCCCTTAAAAACCACTTGTTGGTATTAAGCACGTTATAAAAGTAAAAGTATAATCATAATCCATTTGATAGTCCATCTTGGCCATTTTAGCTTTCATAAGGCTGTTTTTCTTCAAATAGCATGAGATTGGTTTCTCCCCCACTATTAGAGAAAAGGCCTCCTGTTGCTAGTACACTGCAATCGACAGTGATATTAAACACTGACATTATAATAATCCGTATAACTAATGATACCTTTAAATGGTCTCCTCTTTTTTAAAAGTGACGAGGCAGACTATAAATAAGTAAGATGAATGATCCCCTTGAAATATTGTACGTGCTAACCTGCTCCCTATTGATTTACTGAATACATATGTTAAGGAGCTAGACTCACTTATTGCAAAATCGCTGTGATGCAAAACACACATAGAATTGATTGACATAAGGTTAAGTCACAATGCACTGATGATGGAGTGCTATTTCTAGATTTTCAGCTGAATGTTCACTCATTCTTTTCCAATAAGACAAGGGGCCTCATTACACGGTAGGCGGTAAACCATGGTGCTATTAACACCATGGTTGCCGCCGGTACCATACCGGTACCACCATGGAGGAAAGGGGAATTACCACCCCATTCCAAGGTTGGCGGGGCGGTAATTCCCCCTTTCTCCATGGCCCTTCCCCATTCCCATTTTTGCCCCAAATGGCAAAATGGGAATGGGGAAGGAGCTAATTACAGTACTGCAAATTGCGGTACCGTAATTAGCACCAAGGTCCCTTTGCAGGTCCCAACTTTAAAGGCTGGTCCACACCAGCTGTTAAGGTCGGGTCCCGCAAAGGGACCTTGTAGTAAGGCGATAAGGGTTAACAGTCACCGGTACCCTTACCGGGGACCGTTAACCCTTACCGCCTTCCATGTAATGAGGCCAAAGGTGTCTTATGATTTAATATTAGCACATGGAGTTCATTATTGACGTCCTCTCTGGCAATCTGAATGTTCAGACTGCAGTCAATATATGTCCAGATATCCCTGGTCGAGGATATACATCGCTTTGGCATTTTCCTTTGCATCACAGTACTTACTGGGCATGGGGGCATTTCTTGCTTGGACTGTTTTGACTGTCAGAGTACTTCTTTAATTGTAAGGACATTATATAATCTCGGAATACTTATTTTCGATGTGCATTTAGTCTGTAAATGTATTAACATGTTGTTCTCGTTTATGTGATTTTTGGTACACATAAATCCTCGGTCAGTTTATACCCACAAATTGACTGCAGCAACTTGTGAGACATCCTTCTAGTGTGTATAACCCACTGTGGTCTTGGAGGACGACAGACAACTTACTTCTGCAGAGCACAAGTGACAACGTGTCTGGAACCCACGAGATGCTACTGAAAATCAGTGTTAAAATGTTCATCCTACAATCAACATCCGATATGAAAACTGTCAAAAACGTGAAAGTCACTTCTTGATTGACTGACATTTTTCATACAGGAACTGAATTAAAGAGGATGACATTGGAGTTAAAAACCATGGTTTTCATTTTGCTGTGAAACTTCCGAAACAGGGAAAAAGTTAAGATGTCAACGAATGTTTTTATGAAATTGTCACAAGTTTAAAGACAGGTTTTGAGAGTTGTGCTTTGTTCATGAGATGAGTAATGCTCTTAAAATAGCATGTTCGAGGTGCCTGTGAGGATAGTTGCACAACATCAGTGGGTGGTGGGCAAGGTTTCTTAATTCTGGGCATAAGAATCCATCCTACCAAATCTTGGCCGCTTGTGTGGCAGGCACTGGAGAAACACAGCTTTTTGAAAAAGAAAACAGCTCAGGTGTTTTGAGCAAGACAACACCAGGTACCCATCTAGAAGTTATTGAAATTAACACCCTGTATAAAACGTTGGGATATGTTGGTTTTCTTTTATTTGTGTATTTATCTCAGGATACCAGCAATATAAAATATATTCAGTTAACATCCCCAGTATACATAAATACAACATATTGTGGCAATCAGCATGATAGAATGCAGCCATGACAGGGACACAGTGGTCGGTGGGATACAGGAATGTATGCAAACATTAAGAGGGTAATTTATGGAATAAATGTGCGCTGAAATTTGTGGCGCAAGCTGGCGCAAGCGGGAAAGACGACTTTCCAAACACATGCGCAATAGGAACAGGGAAAGCGCACAACTTCTCGCGCACACACCTAAAAACGGGGCGGAACACAGGGAATGGGGAAAAGCGCGTGAAAATTTAAGCGTAACGTGGGAAGTACCGCTGGGAAACACGCAATGCCCACACGCCAGTGAACAACACGTATTCATGGAATCGAATAGGGAAAACCTGCGCACGTCAAAACACATGCACAAATACGTCCGCCACGCGAAAGCAGGCGGAAGCGCACCCGCACAGCATAAAAGTGCGCGCATACAACAAACAAACAATACAGCTACGATGAATGTCCCATTCCTCGCAGCAGTGATCGTGGAACACCGCAGGAGGAGGAGAATAGCCAATCCCCGCATTTTTTTGCCCAGGACCAGCCCTTTTGGGATGCCTGATGACCAGGTCTATGGCAGGTATAGGTTTCCACCTCATATCATCCCAGAGCTGGTCACTGAGAGGGTGGATGAACTCACATCACCCACCCTGTGCTACTAGGTCTTTCAACAGACAACTGCCATAGTGGGGGGCGTCTCACAGCCCACACAGTCAGATTGCCTACACCAGGTTTTGGCAATCATCACTGCTTGCCCCGCAGTCCGCAGGCACATATACATGCCCAGAACACCCGCAGAAAGGCAGGCCGTGGTCTTGGACTTCTACAGGGTGGCACACTTCCCCAAAGTGCTCGGTGCCATAGATTGCACCCATGTGGCCCCACGTCCACCTAGGGCCACTGAAAACATCTACCGCAACTCCAAGTACTGGCATTGCATCAACATGCAGGTTGTATGCAATGCCAAGGGAATCATCAACTCTGTCTATGCAAACTATCCAGGGTCCACCCATGACAGCTTCATATACAGAATGTCTGCCCTGAGCCGTGCCCTGGAAGCTGGGAAGCATGGCGACACATGGCTCATTGGTGAGTACAAATGCCTGTGCACATGCATTCATGTCACACACAGACAAATACAAAAGCCCAACTAATGACAACCATTATCACCTTACCAGGGGACAGTGCCTATCCTCTGAACACCTACATGATGACGCCAATACGGAACCTCACCACACCACCCCAGGTAAGATACAACGCAGCCCATATTGCAACCAGAGCCATAGTGGAGTGCACATTTAGAGTGCTCAAGTCACGCTTCCGCTCCCTTGACTGCTCTGGCGGACAGCTACTATATGCACCCCCAGTAGTGTGCAGGATCATTGTGGCAGCATATGTCCTGCACAATGTTGCAACACTGCGGGCGTACCAATGGACATGGTGGTGCCCCCACATCCCCAACCACACGCACGGCCATTGCGCATGGGAGGGGAAAGGGCATGTGGCGAGGCAGCCCGTCACAAGCTTGTGGCCACAATTTTCACCTAAACTCCCACCCCTGCGGAGTGCACACAGGCCTAGCACATACCAGGAGACAATTGATGATGAGAAAGGGACAGTTAACTGTCCCAACCTTACCACCCTGAGAATGTGTCCACGAAAGTGAAACACTGTGTGCATCCCTAGCTACTTAAACACAACCAATCCCAGGTGACCAAAAGGAACACATGCAAGGTGCATTTCCCCCCACCCACAAAACAGGGCATGAAAGAACTGGTATGCCACCCAAACCCTCCCAACCCCCATGACCCCCGTCTGCCACACCATACCATGATATGCAATGGCAAAAAATCAAACCATATGCACAAGACACGACACAATAGTCATGAAGTGCCACGAGAGAAATGTAAATAGGCACCAGACAATTACACCTGAACAAATGACTGACAAAAACCTCACACCCTGAAAACGGTGGAACAAATGCCTGCCACCAGTGGTGCAATCAACAAAAGTCAGAATACCTGTTGCCATGCACATTGAACAATAGCAAATTGTCTTTACAAACACTGTGTGCTGCGTGTGTCCCCCCTGCAACACACCGCTCACCGGACAGCACAGTGAATGTGCATTGCAATGGGCAAACCCCTTGAGCATCAAGAAAAATTAGTACAATCAACCAAATAGTACCCTGTCATGCATCTACACGATCAATGAATCGGAAGTGAACATGGATTGTATTGACACAGCATGCCTGAGAAGGCAATCTGGGTGCGCGTGTGTGCATGGTGTCTCCGTAGTTGGTGTGGGGGGGTGTTGCCTAAGTGTTTGTGTCAGTAGGACATGCATCAAATACATGTCCCTACTGCCACAAACACTTAGGCAATGCCCCCCTCCCCCAGTGTCCTGTACACAGCACATGTGAACATTGCACTCAAGGACCCCCCTGTGTGTTAAACCACACCAATCCCCTGACACCTCAAAATAAAACCCAACATAGGATCAGCCAACATAGGATCAGCCATTGACCAGCAGAACATATCATGTACAGAGCACCCCACATCGACAATGGCAGACAGTAAGCAATCACTGATTCATTGAAAATCCTTATAGGGCCTTCACACAAAGTGCATCAAAGTGCCTCAAGGAGCGAGGGAACAAGGGAGAATAACAGTACATTTCTACAAGTCCTTCAAACACTCCAGAATGTGAAAATGAACTATCAAATCAAAGTACATAGTACAAGTGCTTGGAACAATAAGGAGAGTCTAGGGAGGGAATGTGGGAAAACAAAACTAGCATCATCATTGCTATGCCTGACGGTAATAGTTGCAGGGTAGGAGTCACATAAGGATGGGTGGAGGGTAGAGGTGAGGAGAGTAACAAAACAAGTGACAAACTATGGAAGGTCGATGAAGAATCAAGATAGTGCTGGGGAGGGTGAGAAGAAACACAGAAGGGAAAGGGGGATCAGACAACCTATAATCAGTGGTGGAGGGACTGATGATAAAAGTAAGTGCCAAAATAAAACTCAACAAGGTGAAGGTGGGGGTGGATGGACAGAGGCGGAGGGGGAAGTGTCTGCAAAGAAGAAGCGGCTATGTATCACCATGCCTGATGGCAATTGGGGTAGTGCCAGAAAAAGACAGACAGAGGACAAGGAGGAGGGGAAAGGGTGGTAGAGAGTGTAGGAGAGTTTGTCTTATTGGGGCAAATTCGACATTTGGCGGTATTTCCTTACTGTATTATTTTGGTGGTAAATTGCCGGTAAATTGGCCTTACAATTAGAGTTTGTTTGGTTTTACTCTATTTTGGTGATTATATATTGTTAGCTTGTATTGATGGTAATTTTAGTGGTATCTTACTTTGTGGTATTTTCAGAATTACCTTATTTTTATGGAATAGTGGTGAGCATGTTTGTTTTTTATACTACAACCCCATCATAAAACAAATCTTTACTTTCTATTGGAATGTCTTCTAGTCGCCTGTAGAGAGCACCCAAACATATGACACTTCAGAGAACTCAATTAGTTTATTCAGAGTGCCACCTATGGTTAGTAGCTGGTATTACTGGCTTATGTACATCCAGTAATCTATGGGCCTCATTCCGAGTTTGGAGGTAGCCATGGCGCTAAATCGGTCCGACTCTGGTCTGGTGAAGGGAGTAATTACCGGTCCAGTCTGAGGTCGGCGGGACCAGTAATTCCCCATTCACCAGAGCCATTCCCCGGGAAGGGGAAGGCGGGAATAACGGTACTGCGAATTGCGGTACCATTATTGACCCCGGATTCCCTTAACGGGTCCCATCCATAATGCCTGGTAAAACCAGGCGTTAAGGGAGGGACCCGCTAAGGGAACTCCAAATAGGGTGCAAAGGGATTATCGGCACTGTTGTCCTTACCTGTGCTGGTAATCCCTTTGCGCCCACCTCAAAATGAGGCCCCATGTGTCTAATCTGACACTACTTCTTTTAGCATGCGAAGAAGACATCACACACAATGCCTACACACACCTTTCTACCTTGCAGATAATTTTCCACACTTCCTTGCTTGCTAGTTTAACTACAGTGGTAAATTGGTAAATGCACTAATGCTCTGATATAAACATCACACCACTGTGATTTCCCTGTATAAAAGTTACCCAGAGACGCATGAAAGACACCAAAATATCAACTTTTATTTTTCAGTATATTCTATATTAAATGACCATTATAAATAGCAATACATCTTACCACATGATCATAGCATCACCTACAAAATATAAAAGAGAGCAGAAACAAACAGGCAAATTGCAAACAAACAAATTTAGTTTTGATCACTTTACATAGAGAAATAAACCTGCAGTATGTTTTTTTAACTCCCTGAACTGCCAATACATTCTAGCAACACACGTACATTATTCTATTTTTTCCTCACTTGGCATTAATCTTACCAAGGCCAGTGAAATCTGAAGTCCTCGCAGGACCTCGCTGTCTTTACAAACCCAGACCCAGTGCCAAACTCCCTCGTATGTGTGGGGAGTTGCCAGCTGATTAGGTTCGTAGCCAGCGCTCAACCCACATTGAGTTCAACAGATTGTCCCAGCACGAACTGCCACCTCTCTTCTCCTCATTCCTTAAGAAAACTCTAATTCACCCCTCTGTCGATGTGGCTTATCCACCTACAAAACCTACCAATCAGAACAACAAGAATGTGCCATGTGCCAGCCTTTGTTTTTCAAGACAATGAAGACTTCATTTGCAGAGCAACTGTTTCATTTTCCTTTCCTGCATTTTACATATTTCTGTTCTCCACAAGATGAAGAACAAAAATAAACGCTATTGTGCACCTCTTCATGGAAACATGAAAACTACATTTCATTGTGCACAGAAAACTGCATTATAATGTTAGAGAGATTGAAAGTAGTACTTTAGTAAGGCAAAGAGTTAATCAATTAGGTATTCTAATGCAGTTTTCAAACATGAAACATTCAATATAAAACTGTGCACCTCTTTATTTTAACCTGGCAGCACACTATGTTAAAACTTTTTTTTTTGTTTATTAAGTATTCTGAAAGCGTGCCTGCTGACTGTTACTGGCTGTTACTGAAAAAATGCCTGCAGTTTAAAAAACTGGGCCTAGCTGTATTTCTATGCTGCATATTGTATGCTGGCAATAAAATCCCATATATGTCCTTACAAGAGGGAGAGGGAGGAGAGAAGGGAGGAGGCGGCCAAGGTGTAAAGGCAGGAAGGGGAAGAGGGGGAAGGAAAGCACACACAGGGGGCAGAGGGAAAGAAGACGGTGCAGAAGGGGAGGGGGTGTGATGGTGAAGGGGGGAGACAGAGGGAGACTGGCAGGGCAGGTGGAGACTGGCGGGGGGCAAGGGAGACAGGGGAGACTGGGAGGGGGCAGGTGGAAACAGGCGGGGGAAGGGGACACAGGGGGACAATCTGGGGACCTAGAAGGGTGGTGGACAGGGGTAGACAGGGCCTCCTTTGTGGGCCTTTGGTAGTGGTGGCAGGCTCTAGCCTCCTTGTTGGCTGGATTGTCACAAGGGCCAAGTGCAACCAATGGGAGGGGAGAGCAGGTCCAGGCCACAAACATGACAGTCAAGTCAAAAGCAATGCAGCCATATTTCCAATGGCACAAAAAACATCAGGCAGGGTTGCAAGATGGCCAAAGCAGGGGAAGCAAGGAAATGGGGGTAGTTGAAACGCGTGGTGAGAAAGATAACTCAGCGTGCAGTGTTCATGTGGCATATCAAAATCACTGTAGGCCAAGTGTCCCAATGAAACATTGTCAGCACACTGACCCCTCCCACCATCAGTGTGTGTTACACAGCCAAAGGGTATATGGTACCACCTACAGCAAGAAGTGCATGAACATAGACAGTCAATTCATTAAAAAAAATCATAAGTAACATTATGAAATGCACAGTCAACAGAATACTCACCAAAATGAAGTGCAGACATGCATTGGAGAAGCCATCCGGAAAATCCATTAGGGGCGTACACACAAGTAGTACTGCAGGCTGGCCACAGATATGACGGAAGCCCAATGCCCCTGTGTGAGATGCTGTCACACCGAGCCATCCTTGCGAGCCCATGGAAAGGGGACGCAGGAGTAGCATATGTGTCAAGACCCCAAGCAAAACACATACACGAGACAAGCCTGAATGGCCCCTGCTGGAACACACAGTGGATCATTTCAAATGCCTTCAAATGCCACAAAGCACCACACTGTCACATGAATGCACAATAGACAAAACAAAAATACTTGCAGGAAAAAAAAATAATAATAAAATGGCCACATATGACCTGGGGGTGGGGGGCACCCTGGAGGGGGGAGGTACAGAGTGCACCTCAACACCAATATGTGTAGATGTTGAGATAAAAAAAAACTCACTGGGCTCAGTGCCTGCATGGCCCGACCTATGTGGGAGATAGGTTGTCGTTGTCACCCTCTGGATGGAATTCAGAAGGCGGACGTGGCACAATTGCCTCACCATGCCTTTCTGCGACTTGCCCCTCAGCGGAAGCAAGCATGCGGGTCCTGCATGGCAATGACACGTAGGTCTGCATGCATTAGCTCACATGTCACACGTGCTTCCTCCTGCAAGGACTTACATGTAAGACAGAGTTCAGCCTGCATGGTCTCACATGACATGCGGAGTACCTCCTGGTTTGCATGGAGTTCAGTTGAGATGGTTCTTTCAAGCCGCTCTATCCTGTCTTCTGCCCACCTACTGTCGCCCATCCAGCATCCAGAGTAGATTGGTGGGTTTGGTGTTCGACTCTCAGGGCCTCACAGTGTGCCTCTGCCTGAGCAGAACTAGCTTGACGCAGAGCCACCATTTCAGCTCGGCATGCCCTGTCAGGGGCCACCAAGCCCAGCCTGAGTGAGCGGCACGTGGACCGCGCAGCCTGCTGCTGGAGCTGTACTTGCCTTTCAGGGGGGAGGATGGAACGGGCCACACTTTCCATACCTGAGCCATCATCTCAACTGCTGCCCTCTATTGCTGTGCTAGGGCAATAACAGCATGCTCCCACTCAGTTGACCCTGGTAGCGCACGACCACCACGTTGCTGGACACGACACCTGCTGGGCCCAAGGAGCCGTGGTCCTTGTTGGGTTGGTGCTGCCCGTGGCTGTAGGACTGCATCCCTCTGTCGACTTGATGCCCCAGGAACATGGCCAACTGGTGTTGAGTGTGACCGTGCACCCATAACCACCGCAGGTGGACATTCCAACCCCATCTGGCCCCCTACTGCAGGTGTCGCGGACACAGGATCATCCAACACAGGATCACTTACCGGCGACGACACGTCATGATGCAGATCCGGCTCAACATAGTGGTCAGAGGATACATCAGAGCCTGACTCAGAGTCTGCTCTGGACATGATGGCCTGGAGCACCAGTGGGTTCTGGTGGGCTGCCACCCCTCAACCACCACTGGTGCCTGGATGGTCATGTGAACTGACCACCGTGTCTGGGATGACATCTTCATCCTCTGCCTCCAGTGCTTCATCACCAGCAACATAAACACAAGAAACAAAAACACACGTCAGTAGCACATACCACACACACACAGATCACAACATTGACAGCCAACACATAAAGCAGACATGTAACACGCAACTCAAAGCCCAACATGCATCCAGTGGCTTTGCAATGCAAGGGTATCCCGAAAGCTGAAAAAGATGTGTGCAAAATGTGAAGCCAACACATGTTTTGCATGTTGCCCGTCACCTGCATCACACTCACCCTCTGACAGGCACATATCCAAGGCCGAAATGAGAGATGGCAACAAAGAGATGGCACATAGCAGAAGCATGTGGGAACACACAAATAGCCACAGCTGGCAATCACACCAAACACACCATGACACATGTAACATGCATGTTCACGTACAGCACTCAACAACCAATACAGTGACCCAACCTCTGGGCAATAACAGGGAGGCACTGCATGGCAATGAAAGGTTCACCACAGAACTGTGAATTGGCAGACAGTGTTGGCATACGTCTATTGCATGTCGTCAGTCAAATGTCACTGCAGCCAATGAGAAGTGGACATGATGCAGGACAGATGAGGAAACAACAATAGTACACCCGGGCATGCAGAAGACACAACACCAGTTGAAATGAGGCAGTGGGCCTGTAACAGAGGGAGCCATGTGCACGACACCGATGTGGACACCCTAAAGTCATGGGTGATGACACACAGACCCACAGTGAGCATGAAATGGCTTTCCAAATAACATGACACTTGAATCATCCTGGAGATATACTACAAACTAATGATCATACTGGGCACAGTGACATTGAGAACAAGCAAGTGCATGGAGAATGGATAAAGGGTTGAAGACCTTGGAAGGGGGAGAAGTGGAACGTGCCAAACAGAGGAGAACAAAGAATGAAAATGAAGTCCAATGATAGAATAGGCATTCAAAAGGTGGTAGTGCAGCCAGCAAGTGGCAAGTGCAAGATCATTTGGATAGGGCAAATCTGATGAGTGCAGAAGAAGAGTGGGGGACTGTATGGGTACACGTACAGGACCCATTGCAATGGGAGGCCTGGCGGCAGTGCAGCAGGGAGGCAGGGTGAGCAGGTACCTGGGCCCGAAGTACACAGGGTGTCCAGGTGCACAGTGCTAAGATAGGAAACTGTTCAGCTGGGGAGAAGAGGGGCTAATGCAGGAGCAAACAGTAAGGTCTTGAGGTGCTTCCAGAAGCAGAGATGTTTCTCCTCAAGTTTCAACGTGGCATGTAGGCTGTTCCAAAGGGAGGTCCCAGCCGTAGACACAGATCTGCCCCCAGCTTGTTTCTTTGATAAACGACTGACCTGGATGGAGTGTGAGGTAGAGGAAAAAAGGACTCGAGAGGGAAGGTATTGACAGAGGGATAGTTGAAGGTATTTTGGACCCAGGCCCCATAAATTCTTGTGCACAATGCAGAGGGTCTGAAGTTTTATCCTTGCATCCACTGGTATCCAATGAAGGGATTTCAGAGCTGGAAAGATATGATCCGAGGGCGTGAGGCCAAGGACAAGTCTCGCAGTCCTGTACAGGATTAGTGGTAGAGGGCTGAGTGTGGAGGCCAGTAGAATTTGAAAGAGCCTTTCACAGAAGTCCAACCTTGAGAGAACCAGAGCTTGAGAGACTGTGAGCTTGTAGGTGAACGAGAGGAAAGGCACAGTACCCCTGAGGAGGTTAAGCAAGAAGTTATTATGTCTCAAGAGATGTCAGAAATGTGTGCAGAAAAGGAATGTGTGGAGTCAAAGGTGACACCGAGGCTGTTGGCCTTGCAGGTGGGTTAGGATGAGGGCCAAGGGGGGAGTGTGAGGGGAATGGATGGTGAACGTGTACCGATGAGGAGAATGTCAGTCTTGCTGGCATTTAGACAGAGATCATTGGCAGTACACCAATTTCAAATGACAATGAGGCAATCAGAAATGAGGGAGGGAGAAGATGTGGCCAAGGGCAGCCTGGAAATGAGTTCAGTGTCATCAGCATAGCACTGGAAGTTGTAGCATAAAATGAAAATACAGTAGGCGAGAGCTGCCAGGTGCTGTTTGGAAAGCCAGGCTGAGAGGTCAGACCCCTGGTGAACACCACAGGTAGAGAGGGGGTTTATAGTCACTATTTCGAATAACATTTGGTCGAAAGTCAAAATGTAGAAAAAATAATGTAGAAAAAAAAAATGTTGAATGTCTTTTTTAGTTTGTTTTTTGTTCGAAATGGGGGGATCCCCCCAAATCCCCTTTTTCTTTTTCTGTTTTATCCCTTTTTTTTACTTGCGGAACCAAAAAAAAACATGTAAATAAAAAATAAAGCATTCACATTTTTTTCGACATTTTTGTCATTCGTCCAAATGTTTTCGGCATTTTGACTGGACACCTAGAGAGGGAGATTGATGAAAGGAAGGACCCAAGCTGGGAGGGTCACACATGTCAAACACACATGTCATTGAATAACACGCATCAATACTCACCGGACGATGCATCATAATCCATCCTCTCTCCCACTCCACGGATTTATTCTTCCGGGATGAACTCTGCAGCGATCTCCTCATGCTGAGTGAGTTCATCCTCCTCTGGTTGTGGCCCACCACCAGTCACCAGAGACATGGAATAATTGGAGGCACGCTTTTGTTTTGCACTGCGTCGGAGGTCATTCCAATGCTTGTTGCAGTCCTGAGCCATGCGCACCTGGAATTCCATGGATGTCACACCATCCGCAACATGCTGCCAGTGGACCCAATGCTGGTGATGCATTGTATGGCACTGTGGGCCCACAAACATGCCGCACTGGTGTGCCTACATGTAGTACACAAGGAAGTCCAGTTCCTGCTTGCCGAAAGGCTTCTTCCTCGATGTGCTGAAGGCCGGAGCCCTGTCTGGGGTCTCAGCCTCTTACGCAGGAGCATGCTTCCTCCTTTTGGGCGGTGGAACTGACCCTGAGTGACCAATGTGGCCCTGATCCGTGGGGCAGTGGCGGTGGTGGACTGGACCAAGGCAGTGGGTGTTGGAATGAGGACGGAAGGTCTGGCTTGAGTCTGACTCACTGCCGGGGTGGTGTTGGCTGCATCTGCCCATGCAGTTAGCACAACCCAGCTGCTTGGCGCAGCAGATGTCATGACTCCCCAGATACGCGTGCCCCAGTCAGAACTAAACTGGACACATGTAACACGCACCTCCAGACAAGATGGAAATCATCCTGGGTGTCCTCGTCATGCAACGCAACATGTGCTGCCCAACCCTGAGCCTGGGTGGTGGTCCCCACAGCTGCACCTGCGGCTACCACCACTGGTGGACCTGTGACAGCAGATCTAAGTTGCTGTTGGGTCATATGGGTGCCAGGTTGTGATGCAACAGCTGCATCTCCAGGAGCCACAGTGGGTGGTGGCATGTCTGCAGCAGCACGTGGCTGGGCATCCTGCCCCAGTGGGACAGCACTGCCTCTTCCACCTCTGTAGCCACCCTGGCCACCCTGGACTCCCTTTCCCCCCTGGTCTCCGCGCCCACATGCCCGACCATGCCCAGCCCTGGGAGTACGCCCAACTTTGCCACCCTTAGCCTTTGGTGGCCTCTCAACCATGGCACTGATGGTAAATAGCCGATGGGAGGTGCACTCAACAATTGTCCTGGTCAATTGGGTTGAAGGGGGCAGGGTACTGGATGGAACAGGTACCCCTGTGCTCCTGCAGGGCTGTCTGTGACCGCTTGAGAAAAATGACGGGTCATGCAATGCTCAGGACCCCCCAAAAAAACAAAAAAAAATTAAATTAAAAAACAATAAAATAAATAAAATTATAAAAAAATAGTAACATTTCAAAAGAAAATCATGCACGCGACCCTGGTAGCCCACATGCGTGGATTTTACCTCCAGCAGTATGGTGTGGCACCAGGGACACAAAAAACATGTACGCGTGGAACACGCAGGCTACTATGACCTCGAAAACAGTACGTGATGCACAGGGGGAACCACAGTGAGAAAAATAGCATGCGCGACTCACCGCCTGCCTTACGTGGAAAAGAAAAAGAAAAACACATGCGCATAGTCAACATCCCACCAAAAGAAGAGCTATGAACTTCAACGCTGTGAAGTAATCGCGTGTGAATCCAGAAGAGTAAACACACGCGTCGGTCTCCACGAACAGCACGTACAGTGGATTGCTGGCCCGCGCTCACCTTTAACCAGTGCTTAAGGCAATGCCAGCGTGTGTAATGTCACTGGCGAGCTTATGCGCTAAGGCCCTTTCCTCCAATTACACGCTGACGTGCTGTTTTTTCATGTGCCAATTCACTCTGCATCAAGCTGGCCACGCGACAACACATGGAAGACCACACACCTGCGCAGAAGGCCATTTTCCTGCCCCCCAGAGCCTTGGGGAGCCTCCTACAATCCATCTGCTGCTGCCTGCCTGCCTGCCTGCTGCCAACAGTGCTCTGCCATTTGGTGCCTGCACATCAGCCATCTGCAGGGGTCCAGTTGCTGTGACCACCCCTGCTGGAACAGAAGAATAACGACTGGTGTTCCATTGTTCCACAGCCCAACCCCAGGGCCCAGTTACACACCCACACCTGCCTCGGGGGTTGCCATGTCTGACACAACACCATCCGGCACTAGTGGTAACCCCCCAGCAGAGAGGCAGGGGGCTGCCAGCTTCAGTGCAAATGAAGTTGGCATCCTGGTGGATAAAGTCCTGGGGCATTATGATGCCCTCTTCACACCATTGCGCGCTGACAAGGAAGGACGGAAGGGGATGTGGACGTACATTGTGGGTGCGGACGGGGAGGCACCCCGCAACATGAAACACGTCCAGAAGCACTGGGAGGACTACAAGTCCAGGACCCTCAAGAAGGCTCCGCGCCTCTTGAACACAGCCGATGCAGTGGGGCGCCTGGGGACCACCTTACCACCCAGCAGATGAGGGTCCTGGAGCTCTTTCGCCCAGTGCTTCACCACCAGATCCTCAGGATCCAGGCCCATGTGGAGTCAAGCGGTAAGTGCCCATGCATTCCCGTTTAAAACAGTGCATGTTGCAGTGTGGTGGTAGTTAGCTACTTGGCTGTATTTGTGACATGGGTCATGTATGGATGTGTGTGTGCAGGGACATGATGATGCTGCATGTGAGTCCAGTCAGACATGGCCCACATGGATGGTGTATGTTTTACAATGCATCATGGAGAGCAGCATGCAGAATGAACACATGTACACATGCCTGTGTCTGTACATGTTTGGGGTGTGAGAGATGGGTGCTGCTGTCATGGACATGCATGGTGTACATGTCTGTGTGTCTGAGTAGTGTGTGAGTAACTAGTAAACACCATGGATGCATGACACATGTCCATGACAATGTTTTGATTCACTGATACAGCCTAGTCATCCTTGTATCCACTGTGTCTGGGGGTATACGGGGCCAGAAGCATGACCCTACAGTGATGTGTGTGCCTGAGATCAGCATGTCCCATGGTGCATGTGAGTTTCAACCCACCATTGGATGTTTCTACGGTGCCTTTGACATGGATGCAAATGTTTGTTGCATGTGCCATGCCTGTTCCTGCATGTATGTTGCCTGCACTGACCCATGTGTTGTGGAGGGACATGATGGAAGTGACGTTTGACAATGCCACTCATGTGCTATTGCTTTGAGAGGGAAAAGACGGCGCTGTGGGGGAAAGCGGCAGGGATGCCTCCACCGGTCGGCAATGCAAGGCACAGTCATAGGAAATTCTATCATCCGGGAGCGAGGGGACTGGTGTCGCGTCAGCCACTACGGCTGCAGCGGAAGGAGCGGTTGAGCCCCCACAGGGGCTGGCGATGGCAGAAGACGGTGCAGAGCCATCCAGGTTGGTGGTGTGTACAGAGGAGGAAGCCACTTCAGAGCTGCACATGGGACCTGGTGGGGGTGGTACCACTAGTGCAAGTGGTGCAGTCCAGGGGCAGGAGGCAGTACAAGTCACCGCAGAGGGGCCTGTTCATGTCACTGTCCTTGAAACTGTGACTGCATCACCATGCACCAGCAAGGATGCCCCGTCCCAGGCCCGTCCGCAGGTAGGTGGGAGGTCCACGTCATCTGGCACTCCTCTACCTGCAGACATGGGGACCCATGACAGGATTGGGTCCGTCCTGATTGGTCTCATGTTGCACACACATGTCATTCGTGATGACATGCATGCTTCCTGGGGGGACCACGCACGTCATCACAAAGAGATGTGTGCGAACGTGGCCCAGTTGGATGGGCTCATGGTCGGGGGTTTCCTCCATGTATTGCTCTGTCTTGCGGCCCTCTCCTCCTCTGTGCACACTATACACCAGTCGTTCTCCATGCTGTCTTCCTGCACAGATGCCACCAGGGCCCCCTGTGGACCTGCCCCAACCAACGCAGCCAGGCTGTCACGACCGTCGCCCAAAACCCCCTCTGGCAAACCCATTGGACAGGTGGAGTCAGGACTTGGGCCTCTAGAGCCTGGCATCCTCTTCAAAAGCCCTCATGGGGCCAGTCCTGGCACCTATGGCGCCAGGCTCATACACCATGAACAATAATGTGCTTGGGAACTACTTTATTGTATTGTCAGCCAACATGGAGGCATCCACATAGCTTGGTTCCTAAGAACCAAGCTATGCGGTCTAGTGCTTTGGGTGTTGCAGGCCTGGAACTACATTCCCTGGTGCTACGATACCTGGGCTATTTAAACCACACCCTGACTGCAGAAAATGCTTCGTGTTACTTTGGAGCTTGCAACGTGACGCTCACCGTGTCCAGCTATTCCCTCGAACCTCGGAGAAGCAGAACCTGCAAGGAGACAAAAGGAACATCATTAGCAGCAGCATCTTACCTGCAGTCTTCATCTTTAAACACTGTCAGCTACTGAGAACAGCTTCCTCGAATCTGCACGCCTCCCGGACAGAACGATCTGAAAGAGGAAGATAGAGGTAACATTAAAGAAAGCTGTAGAGACATTTACAAATTACGAACTGCTCAAAAGGCTTACCTGGCTGGTCGCTTCTCGGCTGGCACCACTCCGGACATTCCACTCGCGCTGAAGAACACCGCGATCTACAAGGAAGGAAAACACAGGTTAGCAAAGGCAAGACTTTGCAGCGCTGCGCATATCGCTTAGTTACCGCATCAAAGCACTCTTAATGCGCCATCATTTATCAGCGGGGCTCAACCAAGTCAGTTCGCCGCGCTGAAGCTCTGCATACCTAAAGGAGAAAAAAGAGACATTTTAAACAAAGAAAGGCATGCAGGATAGCAACAAAACTAAAGAACAGCAATAAGACCTACCTGAACAATATCAAACGGGCCGGCGTCAGTGAAGTAACTGGACCGCACTCGTCCATGAAAGACAACGCGCCCCTGCAAAGAAGGCAGGATGGAGAGCACGCCTAATTCTACCACAAGGTGAGGAGAGGGCGCCAGAGGGACTGAAAGCATAAGGGGTGGAGGGAGGATACTTACCCCAGTCGGTCAGTCTTGAACACAGTCCTCCTGTATTTTCAGGCAGAACCTTCCCCGCAGACCACATCAGGGCAAAGCTGAGAAGCATACCAGCGAGTAACCCAGCTGGCTGGCGTCCCTGTAGATACCAGGTGAGCGTAACACAGGCTGGTGAAGATCCCATCCCTGCCACAGTTGGGAGTCGGAGCTCGAGCACATGTGGTCACCCCAGCAACTGGACCCCCGGCAACGGACGATGTGCATGCACATACAAGCAGGGCACCTGCATGACGGCCCCGGGTGTTGCCATCTAACCGGAGGCAGTTGTGGTGGCAGCGGCAGGCAGCAGAAAGGTGGCAGCAGGCTCGGCATAGGAGGCATGTGACCTCAGGGCCCTCTACATCATCGGGGCAGGCATCGGCCGGCTGGCAGGAGGACCCAGGATTGGGAGTGTCTTCCGTTTGGCAGCGGTTGAGCCAACGAATAGGTGCGGAGGCGGGTGGAGAGGGGAGGGCTCACAATGGTCAGGGCAGAGAACTCCATGCACAGGGCTTTGAGGCGGGCTGAGTACCTTGAGGCAACTCGCAGGGAGTTGGAGGAGGGCATGGCTGCATTCCTGCAAGACCTCGAGGCCAGGGAACAGGCCCGCCTCCAGAACTTCGACATGGAGTTCAATGATGACCTGGCCCAAGACATCAATAAGTGAGCCGTCGGACTAGCCCGTCGCCTTTGTATATAGTTATTTAGGTTTAGGTTTCATTTGGTTTTTATTATTATTTGGAGTTCACTGACTTTGCTCTACTTTTTGAATGTAGTTGTATTTTAGATAGGGTTTTAGGTAGGTTTCCTTTTGTTTTGGGATAATGGACCCTTCAGACATTCGTTTTCAATATTCCGGACATGCACATACTTCATTTTAGGATTTATTTCTATGGACTTTGGGGATGGACCACTTTTTATTTTTTTCATGTTTTGGATTTTTGATTTTCCTTGGATTTCACTTTTTTTCATATTGCAATCATTATGACTTCATTTGCATGTGTGATTTTCATTTTGTCCTTTGTTTTAATACATTTAATTATTCTTCATTCTTGGTGTGGTCTACTATGATTTCTTCTGTGCATGTCTCCATGAGCATTGGCTCAGTCAAGTTTTGCCACTGTGCGGCTCTGTAGGACATTTGTTGATGGGCATGCTGGTTCTTTTCAGACTATCATGGAATGGGTAATTTAGTAGGGAGTGGGTGCAGTGGATTGTTGGGTGTTTGCACTGGGGGTGGGAGTGTGGATTTTGGGTTGGCATTAGGGCCATGGGTCTGTATAGTTGTGACGTGGTGTTTGGGGGGACATGAGTCGGGGCCTGCTGGCAGGTGCCTGTCAATGGGGGGGGCATGAGTCGGGCCTGCTGGCAGGTGCCTGTCAATGGGGGGTTTGGGTGGGACATGAGTCGGGGGCTGCTGGCAGGTGCCCATCAATTGGGGGTGGGGGTTACATGAGTCGGGCCTGCTGGCATGTGCCCATCAATTGGGGGTGAGAGGGGAGGACATGATTTGGGCCTGCTGGCAGGTGCCTGTCAATGGGGGGTGGGTGGGTGGGACATGAGTCGGGGCCTGCTGGCAGGTGCCTGTCAATGAGAGGTTTGGGGGGACATGAGTCGGGGCCTGTTGGCAGGTGCCCGTCAATTGGGGGTGAGTGGGGGATATGAGTCAGGGCCTGCTGGCAGGTGCCCATCAATTGAGGGTGGGTGGGGGGTCATGAGTCAGGGCCTGCTAGCAGGTGCCCGTCAAAGGGGGGGTGGGTGGGGGACATGAGTCAGGGCCTGCTGGCAGGTGCCCGTCAATTGAGGATGGGTGGGGGGGACATGAGTCAGGGCCTGCTAGCAGGTGCCCGTCAATGGGGGGGGTGGGTGGGGGACATGAGTCGGGGCCTGCTGGCAGGTGCCTGTCAATGGGGGGTGGACGGGACATGAGTCGGGGCCTGCTGGCAGATGCCTGTCAATTGGGGGTGGGTGGGGGGACATGAGTTGGGGCCTGGTGGCAGGTGCCTGTCAATTGGGGTGGGTGGGGGGAACATGAGTCGGGGCCTGCTGCCAGGTGGCCATCAATTTGGGGTGGTTGGGGGACATGAGTCGGGCTCTGCTGGCAGGTGCCCGTCAATTGGGTGTGGGTGGGGTTGACATGAGTCGGGGCATGCGGTTTGTGCCTGTCAATAGGGGGGTGGGGTTCACATGAGTCAGGGCCTGCTGGCAGGTGCCTGTCAATTGGGGGTGGGTGGGGGGGACATGAGTCAGGGCCTGCTGGCAGGTGCCCGTCAATTGGGGGTAGGTGGGGGGACATGAGTCAGGGCCTGCTGGCAGGTGCCCGTCAATGGGGGTGGGTGGAGAATACATGAGTCGGGGCCTGCGGTCAGGTGCCTGTCAATGGGGGGGTGGGGGGACTTGAGTCGGGGCCTTCTGGCAGGTGCCCATCAATGGGGGTTGGGTGGGGGCGACATGAGTCGGGCCTGCAGGCAGGTGCCTGTCAATGGGTTGGGTGGGATATGAACCGGGGCCTGGTGGCAGGTGCCCGTCAATTGGGGGTGGGTGCGGGGGCATGAGTCGGGCCCTGCTGGCAGGTTCCTGTCAATTGGGGGGTGGGGGGCACATGAGTCGGGGCCTGCTGGCAGGTGCCCGTCAATTGGGGGTGGGTGGGGGTAACATGAGTCGGGGCCTGCTGGCAGGTGCCTGTCAATGGGGGGTTTGGGGGGGACATGAGTCGGGGCCTGATGGCAGGTGCCCATCAATTGGGGGCGGGTGGGGAGGACATTAGTCGTGCCTGCTGGCAGGTACCAGTCAATTGTGGGTGGGTGGGGTGTACATGAGTTGGGGCCTGCTGGCAGGTGCCTGTCAATGGGTTGGGTGGGTGGGATATGAACCGGGGCCTGGTGGCAGGTGCCCGTCAATTGGGGGTGGGTGCGGGGGCATGAGTCGGGCCCTGCTGGCAGGTTCCTGTCAATTGGGGGGTGGGGGGCACATGAGTCAGGGCCTGCTGGCAGGTGCCCGTCAATTGGGGGTGGGTGGGGGTAACATGAGTCGGGGCCTGCTGGCAGGTGCCTGTCAATGGGGGGTTTGGGGGGGACATGAGTCGGGGCCTGATGTCAGACGTCGGTCCCACCTCCCCTGTCTCCTCACCGGATTCTTCAGAGGATAGATCCTGGAGCGGATTCTTCTTCTTTGGAAGCTTCTTCTTCTTGTTGCTAGATGACTCGTCCTTAAAAATCCGAACCTTCTTTTCACGGAGATAAGGTCTATCCCCTCAAGAGGCCACCGTGACAGTAGTGGGAACCTGTCTTGGGTGCCTCCAGTGGGGCCAGCCTCACTTTCAGGGAAAAAGCCAAAGCAGAAAAAACCCTGTAGGTCTTGATGGTATGAGGTGAGGCAGTCCTTGATAACCCAGGCCATTGGAAGAAAGGCGGATAGCGAAGGCTGACTGGAAGTAACCAGATGTCCGCGACCAGCTTCCAGACAGAGCTCCGAATAAGACTTGCAAGTAGAATCCTTCGATAGCAACAAGGAAATCGTAAGTAAGTAGCAGGATAATAGACGAAAAATTGGAAGAAAAGGGGAACAAATGGCCTAAGAAGGAAACCCGAAATGAAATACCCAGTGGAAGGAATAGATGGCAGATACCGCCGAGTAAATAAACCAGATACAGGAAGGGAGTGACGCAAGGTAAGAAGTACCGGGCGGCAAAGGTAAGTAGTAAACAGAGCAAAAGAGTGCCGTGCACAGAGAAGGCTGCAGGCAGCAAGAAAGGAACGGTGAGAGGTCGAGCAGAGAAGTAGGAGGAGTCAAGAATCCAGGTAAGCAAGACAGCAAGTCACCGAAGCGGTGAAACAGCGGAGTACACGCCGTGAACCCTAAGAACACGAAAGAAAGAAATGCAGCGAGAAACTAAGGTTGTACTAGATTGGATAAAGTTGGAAAAACTATGGCGGCTAAGAAAGCCCAATGGAAGGGAAAATACTAGAGAGCAACGGAGCGTTAGAGTGCGAGAAGCAAACACAGATACAACGCACCGTACAGGGAGGCGGAGTCAGTACTTATAGAGTCCTCCGCCATATTGGATGAGGACTAGAGCGAGGTAACCGCTAGCTAGTGCCGCCAGCGGTTCCACAACTTCCACCCCTGATTCCTGACAGTATACCCCCTCTTTCTCGGGGATCCCCCTGGTTTGCTCGGGTGTAACCGATGGAATCTTCTTACCAAACTGGGAGCATGGAGATGGCTCTTAGGTTCCCAAGACCTCTCAGCTATCGGATAGCCTTTCCAATGTACCAGGTATTGTAACCTGCCCTGGTGATACCTGGAATCGATTAGCCGAGCCACCTCGTATTCCTCTGGAATCTCCTCCACCTGAGCAAGTCTCCGACGAGCTGGTCTTTGAAAGGGGTCTTCCTTATGCTCCTTGAGTAAGGAGACATGGAACACAGGATGCACCCTTTTGAGAGATATAGGGAGCTTTATCTTGTAAGCCACCGGGTTAATCTGTTGAATGATAGTGAAGGGCCCAATAAAACGTGGGGAAAACTTCCCGGTATGGACCCATTTTGGGAGAAATCTGGTGGACAACCAGACTAATTGTCCCGTCTTCCAGCCTGGGTTAGATCGTCTGCTTCTATCTGCCCACCTCTTTTGTGTAAGACGGCTCGCCAGGAGAGCCTTCTTGGCTAGATCATGTACCTCATGCAGGTCTTTAAATGTACCCTCCAAAGCAGGGATCTTGGTTGTTGGTGGAATTACAGGGGGTAGATGGTGTGGGTGGAATCCATAAGTACAAAGAAAAGGACTCATCTGAATCGACGTGTGCAAAGTGTTGTTATAAGCAAACTCTGCTTGCGAGAGGAATTGAAACCATTCCTTCTGTTGATGACTACAGAAACATCTTAAATATTGCTCTAGGCTGGCGTTGAGTCTTTCCGTCTGGCCATTGCTTTCTGGATGGTAACCAGAGGAAAGAGCTCTTTGTATGCCCAAAACATGGCAGAGGGTAGCCCAGAGTCGGGAGGTGAATTGAGATCCTCTATCCGACACTATAGTCCTGGGCAATCCGTGTAAACGGACAATGTCTCTAAGGAAGGCAACTGCCGTATCAGGGGCGGATGGAACTTGTTTAAATGCAGTGAAGTGTGCCAATTTACTGTAGGAATCCACAGTCACCATGATTACTGTCATATCATAGGACTGGGGGAGATCCACAATAAAGTCCATGGATATATGTTCCCAAGGGCGTTCCGGAAGAGGCGGTTGTTGCAATAATCCAAATGGTTTGCCCGTCTGGTATTTACTGGAGGCACAAACCGCACAAGTCGACACATATTGGTATACATCTTCTCTAAGCCTTGGCCACCAAAAGTTCCTCTTCAGTAGTTCACAAGTCTTTCTAATTCCTGGATGGCCAGTCAAAGGGGTGTCATGGCACCAGGAAAGAACCTTGCTTTGAAGCTTCTTGGTAGGGATGAATAACGCCTTCTCATGATAGAACAACCCATCGTCTCCTTGAACCACAGTTGAAGGAAGCTCAGTGCAGGTTTGATATTTAGGTATCAATTCTTCTAGAAAGGAGGTGGTGGAGGCCAGAATCTTAATTCCAGGTAACATCAAGTCTTGTCTTTGACAGTACTCCGATCCTTCTCCGAGACTTCGTGACAATGCATCTGCTTTCTTGTTTTCTGTCCCAGGAATGTAAGTAATTACAAAATCATATTGCAAAAAGAAGAAGGCCCATCGAGCATGTCTTGCGTTGGAGCATTCCATCTGCTGTAGGACCCTGAGATTACGATGATCTGTGCGGATAATAAAGCAGTGAATGGCACCTTGTAAGAGATGACGCCATTCTAAGCAAGCCAATTTGATGGCCAATAACTCTCTTTCTAAGACAGAGTAGTTCCTTTCACTACTGGTCAGAGTCTTGGAAAAATAGGCTACAGGATGTTCATAGCCATCGTCCGAACATTGTAGTAAAATTGCTCCTACCGCTCCTACAGAAGCGTCAGTTTCTAGGATGAACTGTCTTGACTGATCTGGTTGAGCCAAAATGGGTGCGTTGGAGAACTTCTTTTTGAGAAAAAGGAAAGCCTCTCGGGGTTCCTTGTCGAAGGCGAACTTAACTCCCTTCTTAAGCAATGAAGTTAGAGGGAGTACCATCCTAGAAAAGTTGGGAATAAACCTCCTGTAAAAGTTGGCTAATCCTAGGAAGCTCTGTAGTTCTTTAATGTTAGTTGGTTCCCTCCATTCCATGATTGCCTTGACCTTATTGGGATCCATCTTGATGCCTTCTTGTGATAGGATGAATCCTAGATAGGTCACTGAGGTTACTTCGAATTGACATTTTTCAGGTTTGACCAACAGTTGATGGAACTGTAGTCGGTGCAAAACCTCCTTAACTTGCTGCCGGTGATCGGCTAATTCTTCAGAATAAATCAGGATGTCGTCTAGATAGACTACGACTGACAAGAATAACTTGTCTGCAAACACCTTGTCCATATATCTTTGAAAAACTGCTGGAGCGTTCACAAGGCCAAACGGCATTACCTTGTATTCATACAACCCAAAAGGGGTCCGGAATGCCGTCTTCCATTCATCTCCGTGTCTTATTCTCAGGAGGTGATAGGCACCCCTTAAATCGAGTTTGGTGAAATACCTTGCACCCTGCACCGCCTCCAGGATGTCCCTTATAAGGGGCATAGGGTATCTGTCTCGGATGGTTATCTTGTTGAGACCTCTGTAGTCTATGCATGGACGTAGCTCAGTGGTGTCCTTCTTTGGTATAAAGAATAAAGAGGCCCCACAAGATGATCTTGATTCTTGGATTAATCCGTTTTGGAGATGGGCATCGAGATAGATTCTGAGAGCTCCTCGTTCGGGAAGGGACAAGGGGTACATTCGACCAAAGGGCACCGTAGAGTTGGGTAACAAGTCAATACAACAGTCTTCGGCCCTGTGTGGAGGTAGGCTTTTAGGAATGGTATCCAGGAACACCTCAGAATATTCCTGATACTGAGTTGGGACTGTTGACACGATTACAGGCCCGATGACCCTGGTTTCTTCTTTGGCTACTTCCTTGATAGCAAAAGGGTCCATACAATTTGTCTTACAGAACTGGGAGTCAAAGCTGACCCTATTTGCGGTCCAATCTATATGAGGGTTATGCTTCCTTAACCAGGGAATGCCTAATACCAACGGAAAATGTGCCGCTCTGATCTGGTCAAAAACCAGAACCTCTTGGTGGTGGTCCAGTGCCATTCGCAGGGGAATTGTCTCACTTACAATAGGTCCTGAGGACAAAGGTGTTCCATCAACCCCTTCTACGGGAATGGCCCTTGACTTCGGTTTCGTGGGAACAAGGTTCTTCTTAGCCCAGTGTAGGTCCATAAAGTTTCCTGCGGCACCGCAGTCCAACATAGCCAACACGTTGACTTGTTTAGAATCCGATATCCATAGTGAGACCTTGAACACCATCAGACTATTTACTTCTGTGTCCCCTATTGTTCCTGCATGGTAGCAAGGGTTTTTGGCAAATCCCCCGAGACTTCCCTTGCCACGGTTCGGGGGTTGTAGTTTTCCTTCCGCCTGGGAGGGACTTCTGGACAATTCCGTAAAAAATGTTTTGTAGATCCGCAATACATGCATAAACCTGCCTCCTTACGGCGTCTTCTCTCTTCCGGAGTAAGAGGACCACGAGTAGCCCCGATCTGCATGGGTTCCTCTGTTAAGGGAGGCGTTCTCTGAACCGGAGCTTGGGTGGGTAAACCAGTTACCTGCTGGTTTCCGCGAAACCGTCTTCTTTCCTGACGACGTTCATGTAATCTAAATTCTATCTGGAGGGCTAAGGTCATCAGGTCTCGAAAAGAAGAAGGACGAGCTACTCGAGCTAGCTCGTCTTTAATTTCGTCTTGAAGACCTCGTCGAAAGATCGTTTGCTGTGCTGAGTCCGGCCAATCCGCCTTGGCCGCAAGTCTCAGGAATCTGGAAATGTATGTTTGGACGTCTGTGTTTCCCTGGCGGACGTCCAGGATAGCTTCCAAGGAAGAGTAAAGAACTTCAGGTCTGTCAAAACAAGGCCTTAAATGCAGCTACAAATTGGTCAAAGTTATTTAATGTAGGATCTTCGTTTGTGACTAACGGGGTAGCCCAAGACAAGGCGTTTCCGTGAAGATTGGCTATGATGAATCCGACTCTAGATCGATCAGTTCCATAGGCATGAGGTCTGAAGGTGAAGTATACCTTACAGGCGTCCAAGAATTCCTTAAGTCCTCCCGGATGGCCATCATATTTGCCAAAAGAGAGTGGCATAGTAGGTAAATCCCCATGATCATCTCGGTGCAGTACGACCTGCTGTCGAAGGGCGAGATTCTCTGTTCTCAAAGACTGGACTTCCGCAGTGAGATTCTGCATGGCTGCGACCAGCTCTTGGTACTGCTCCAAGGACGCCATGGGTAATGTAGGGCGTTGTATTCTGTCAGACGTCGGTCCCACCTCCCCTGTCTCCTCCCCGGATTCTTCAGAGGATAGATCCTGGAGCGGATTCTTCTTCTTTGGAAGCTTCTTCTTCTTGTTGCTAGATGACTCGTCCTTAAAAATCCGGACCTTCTTTTCGCGGAGATAAGGTCTATCCTCTCCAGAGGCCACCGTGACAGTAGTGGGAACCTGTCTTGGGTGCCTCCAGTGGGGCCAGCCTCACTTTCAGGGAAAAAGCCAAAGCAGAAAAAACCCTGTAGGTCTTGATGGTATGAGGTGAGGCAGTCCTTGATAACCCAGGCCGTTGGAAGAAAGGCGGATAGCGAAGGCTGACTGGAAGTAACCAGATGTCCGCGACCAGCTTCCAGACAGAGCTCCGAATAAGACTTGCAAGTAGAATCCTTCGATAGCAACAAGGAAATCGTAAGTAAGTAGCAGGATAATAGACGAAAAATTGGAAGAAAAGGGGAACAAATGGCCTAAGAAGGAAACCCGAAATGAAATACCCAGTGGAAGGAATAGATGGCAGATACCGCCGAGTAAATAAACCAGATACAGGAAGGGAGTGACGCAAGGTAAGAAGTACCGGGCGGCAAAGGTAAGTAGTAAACAGAGCAAAAGAGTGCCGTGCACAGAGAAGGCTGCAGGCAGCAAGAAAGGAACGGTGAGAGGTCGAGCAGAGAAGTAGGAGGAGTCAAGAATCCAGGTAAGCAAGACAGCAAGTCACCGAAGCGGTGAAACAGCGGAGTACACGCCGTGAACCCTAAGAACACGAAAGAAAGAAATGCAGCGAGAAACTAAGGTTGTACTAGATTGGATAAAGTTGGAAAAACTATGGCGGCTAAGAAAGCCCAATGGAAGGGAAAATACTAGAGAGCAACGGAGCGTTAGAGTGCGAGAAGCAAACACAGATACAACGCACCGTACAGGGAGGCGGAGTCAGTACTTATAGAGTCCTCCGCCATATTGGATGAGGACTAGAGCGAGGTAACCGCTAGCTAGTGCCGCCAGCGGTTCCACAACTTCCACCCCTGATTCCTGACACCTGATGGCAGGTGCCCATCAATTGGGGGCGGGTGGGGAGGACATGAGTCGTGCCTGCTGGCAGGTACCAGTCAATTGTGGGTGGATGGGGTGTACATGAGTTGGGGCCTGCTGGCAGGTGCTTGTCAATTGGGGTGGGTGGGGGGGACATGAGTCGGGACGTGCTGGCAGGTGTCTGTCAATGGGGGTGTGGGGGGGAAATGAGTCGGGGCCTGTTGGCAGGTGCCCATCAGTTGGGGGTGGGTGGGGGTGACATGAGTCAGGGCCTGCTGGCAGGAGCCCTTCAATCGCGGGTGAAGTAGACTTCAGTCTGGGCCTGCTGGCAGGTGCCCGTCAATGGGTGGTGGGTGGGGTATCATGAGTCAGGTGCCCATCAATTGGGGGTGGGTGAGGGGGACATGAGTCTGGGCCTGCTGGTAGGTGCCCGTCAATTGGTGGTGGGTGGGGGGACATGAATCGGGGCCTGCTGGCAGGTGCCCGTCAATTGGGGTTGGGTGGGGGGACATGATTTGGGCCTTCTGGCAGGTGCCTGTCAAGGGGGGGTGGGCAGGACATGAGTCGGGGCCTGCTGGCAGGTGCCCATCCATTGGGGGTGGGTGGGGGGGACATGATTCGGGGCCTGCTGGCAGGTGCCTGTCAATGGGAGGGTGGGGGGACATGAGTTGGGGCCTGCTGGCAGGTGCCTGTCAATGGAGAGGGTTGGGGGGGACATGAATCGGGGCTTCCAAGTGCATGATGCCATGTGGCCTGCCTGCAGGGCATGGGGAGGGTGGATGGGTTGCCTGCGGGGCATGGTTAGGGTGGATGGGCTGCCTGTGTGTCATGGGGAGGGTGGATGGGCTACCTGTGGGGCATGGTCAGGGTGGATGGTCTGCCTGTGGGGCATGGGGAGGGTGGATGGGCTGCCTGCGGGTCATAGTCAGGGTGGATGGGCTGCCTGCGGGGCATGGGGTGGATGGATGGAGTGCCTGCAGGTCATGGTCAGGGTGGATGGGCTGCCAGCGGGGCATGGGGAGGCTGGATGGGCTGCCATCCGGGCATGGGGTAGTGGATGGGCTGCCTGCGGGGCATGGTCAGGGTGGATGGGCTGCCTGTAGGGTATGGGGAGCATGGATGGGCTGCCTGCAGGGTATGGGGAGGGGTGGAGGGTGTACCCCTGTGGCATGGTCTGACTGCAGGGGGTGCATGTGGCTTCTCACCACACTGCTGTGGAATCTGGGGGTACGGGAGTGAGAATTACACGTGATTTGGCTGGCGCGAGCAGGGTACGCGTATTCCAGGGGTGCGCAGGGAGTTTTACACAGATTTTGCTGGCGCGAGCGGGGTACGCGTAATCCGAGGGGTGTGCGGGGAGGTGGTGTGAGCGGGGTATGGGAATTCCAATGTTGCGTGGGGCAATGTTGCGCAGGGAGTTTTACACAAAATGTTGATGTCGTGAGCAGGGTACGCATAATCTGAGGGGTGCGCGGGGAGTTTTAAATGCGATTTCGCTGGCGTGAGAGAGGTGCGCTTAATCCGAGGGGTGCACAGGGAGTTTTACATGCGATTTCGCTGGCACGAGTGGGGTGCGCATATTCCAGGGTTGCGCAGGGAGGTTTACACGCGATTTCGCTGGCACGAGCGGGGTACACGTAACCCTAGGGGTGAGTGGGTAGTTTTACATGTGATTTTGGCGGCGCGAGTGGGGTACGCATAATCCAAGGGGTGCATAGGGAGTTTTACACATGATTTCACTGACGCAAGAGGGGTACGGGTAATCAGAGGGGTGTGCGGGGAGTTTTACATGCGATTTCACTGTCGCGAGCGGGGTACGCGTATTCCGAGGGGTGCACAGGGAGTTTTACAGGCGATTTTGCTGGCGTGAGCGGGGTACGCGTATTCCGAGGGGTGCGTGGGGAGTTTTACACGCAATTTCGCTGGCGCGAGTGTGGTACGGGTAATCCGAGGGGTGCGCGGGGGGGTTTTACATGCGATTTGACTGTCGAGAGCGGGGTACGCGTATTCCGAGGGGTGCACGGGAAGTTTTACAGGCGATTTTGCTGCCGTGAGCGGGGTACGCGTATTCCGAGGGGTGCGCAGGGAGTTTTAAATGCGATTTCACTGGCACGAGTGGGGTACGTGTATTCCGAGGGGTGTGTGGGCAGTTTTACACATGATATCACTGGCTCAAGCGGGGTACGTGGATTCCGAGGGGTGCACTGGCGCATAGGGGCTGAGTGGCATTTTCAGCGCATTTTCATGGATGGGGGGCTGTATGATGGTCCACTGGCCTTTGCGCCATGTAGGGGATTTGTGCAATGTTTTGACGCACGGGGCGGGGTTGGGGGCATAACTGACACTGCTGCAGGGTCGCTGCGCCACTCTGCACCACAGCTAGTTATGGATGTAAGTATCCATGAACACACTGTGCTTGAAAATGGGTTTTGGCGCACGTGGCTGGCGCACGCTGGTGCACGCTCCCTCTCTGCGCTGCCTGCGTGCACTGCTTCTGCGCTAAATTCTATGAATTACCCCCTTAATAACATGGGTCCGAGTGGTAAGGTGCAACCTCTGTTAGATGTAAAACTCACATTAGGTTTAAACTCTTGTCATCATCATTGTACTTTGAAACAATTTTTCTAGATCTGATATTAAAATAAGTCTGAGAATAAATATATCGGAACATTTCAATCATATCGCACCAATGGTGCACTGAGACTGGTGCAACGTTTTCCCCCACAGAACAAATTAGGCACTCATTAGTGCAGGGTCAATAGCAGTGCAGGTGTGGGCGGACACTGTTTGCGATAAACAGGAGCATGATTGCTCTCACTGTCCCGCAATGTTTGACCAATGCTTATTCTTCAGGAGTCTTAAGGGTTTTTCTCATCTCCTCTGGCATGCTGGATACCATACTTGGTCGCATGCCAACACTAGTATCTAAGAGCAAATGAGACAATACTGAGTTTCCCTTTGCCCCCCCCCCCATGCACGCTCAGGCAGGATCGTGGCCAATGTGGTATCCAGTGATAATTTTGCTGTGAAAATGGCAAGCAACTAGTGACATTTCCCTAAAAATGCACCCTTGAGACAATCAAACACTTTCCCTAAATATTCTTGTATTGGAGGTACTAATATATAATTATACCCCTCCTTGAATATTTGGGGAAATAATTTTAGTGGTCAGGAAAAAAAAGTTGCATCCCTAGTGACTTTTTCACAGCGACATTCTGACATGGAACCAACACTGAATGGAAGCAACATACGACTGACTGCACCATCAACAATCAAAAAGAGTTCTCTAACACTATAGGGCCTCATTACGAGTATGGAGGTAGCCTTACCCTTAATAAGGGCATGGCTGCCTCCATACCGGGCTCCAATACCGGGTTCTGTGAATGAGGAATTACCGGGTCATTTCGACCTTGGAGGACCCGGTAATTCCTCATGCACAAACCCATTCCCCATTCCCATTTGAGACTCCATAGGGCTCAATGGGAATGGGGATGGAGCTAATAGCAGTTATTAGCTCCTTGGTTCCCTCGCGGGACCCGGAAAGGACGTCTGGTTTTACCAGACGTCTGTTCCGGGTCCCGAAAGGGGATCTCGTAATCAGGCATCCCGTAATGAACGGTGCCGGTCCCGTACCGGCACCATTCATTACGGAACCGCCAGGGTCGTAATGAGGCCCTATGTCAATATTAAGCAAAGCTGAAACCAGATACTCCTTGCAGATAGAGTATCCATGGGTCGTCCTGAGTGGTTGTGCATGTACAGCAGTGGATCTTTGTTCTTTAGATCCAGAAAAGTTTATATATTCTAGGAGTTGATGAAATGTCAGACTCACCATCACACAAAATAAATTACAAGTGGGAGAGTGTGCATTTCCTCAGCCATAAAGCAGCAGTCAGGCATAGACGGGAGATAGACGGGAGACAAAACATAGCTCTAAATTGTTGAAGGCTGGATCGAAATGGCTTCTGTCTACTAAAACTTTCCATTGTGCCTTGAGCACCTCAGTATTACAACCCGCATAGCGTTTGGTTGGAGGCTGTAAAGCGAAGCCCAATGTATCAATAACCAAAAACGGGTCCTAATTTTGCCAAGACAATGCAACTTAGAAAGTTGATAAAAGTCCAGTATACTCAAGATGAGGGTGAAACCCATAGCTGGCTCTTTCGTGCATCAGTGTACTCATTAAAGTGGGCCTGTCTGTTTCTTTTCTGAAAGTGGGAGGCCGTCTTGCTAGACCCACTAATCTACCATAAAAGGGAGAAAAAAACAGATGTTTTAAAGTGGCAGATGGATATCCAATAATATCCAATAAGATCCATGTTCTAATTCCACTAATTTTTAGAAGTTACATTAATGCAATTTTTTTTTTGACTTGTTTTATTTGACTTAATTGTTAAAACAATGTTTTCAAAGTAAGAAAAACGAAAGAGTCCCTAGCAAGTCCTTAATACTGATTTGTCCTTATCAGACCCTCCTATGATAAATTTGTTGACATACAAAAGAGATGGGGAAAAGAAAGAACAAGTTTGAGTTAGTCCTCACATGGTGTGTGGTTCTGGCTTGCGTTTCCAACTGGTTTTCATGTGTTCCTGCGATCCAAATCAAGGTTTTTAATGAAAGACGCTACAGCCAGCACACATCGGGTGTCGTCCGCACTGGTGAACGCCGTCCACCAGTTATCAGCTGTGAACGTGGTGAAAGATTGCTGAATTGTTCCTAGGAAGGCCATTCTAGTTGGCTGTGTTCCTTCACATTCCAAAAGGAGATGCCATTTTGTATTTGAACTAATCAATGTATAATTTGAATATAATCTAGGGCTGAATCCATTTTTAGGAATGCACAGTGTGATCGAGGTCAAAGCCAAGGTAAGATAGGGGCACAGGTATCAACACTGCATATGTGTTTCAATTTTCAGGCAGAGTGGAAACAGATTGTTCTTGGGTTTTCCTTTATCATGCTTCACCTTTGTTTTCTTTGACAAAGACCAAATATAAAGACTATGGCCCTCATTACGAGGTTGTAGGTAACCATGCCGCATTTAGCGGCATGGTTTCCTCCTTACCGCATACCGGGCCCAGGTTCCTCAAAAGAGGACTGGCCATCCCAACCTTGGCGGACATGGTAATTCCTCATCCGAGGAACCCGGACCCGGTCCATCCCCATTCCCATTCGAGCCCCCATAGGGCTCAACGGGAATGGGGAGGGAGCTAACAACGGGCCCCTTGTTAGCTCCCTGGTCTCCTCGCGGGACCTGGTAAGGACACCTGGTTTTACCAGGCGCCCATTGCGAGTCCCGCCAGGGGACCTCGTAATAGGGCGGAATGGGTTTACCGTCACCATTACCGGTGTCAGTAAACCCATCCCGCCAACCTGGTAATGAGGGCCTATGTCCTGAAATCATTGAATACTTTTCTATCGACCATGGTCCTCTATGACTGTTCCTACTTTTACCAGAGTGAAATGGCTGGTTTGTCATTGCATAGTGCTACTATTTTTGCTCTAAAACTGCCCCATCATTTCTCCTTGTCATTCCACTGGGAATATCATTGATGTGCCTGCTCTCCCTACAACACAGACCCACTTTTTGCAGGAAATACCCAGGTACGTGAAGCCAGGAGATAGGTGGATTACGAGTAAGAATGCTCTACCAGGGAAATGAACAGTCATGAGTGCAATGTGTATGTCTCGCGGCTGCTCATTTTCCTGCAAATAGTAACTTTGGGGCACTGCCAAAGCAAAGGGAAAGGGGTACAGGACAACTGATCTGTCAGAGGCTTTGGAGAATCTTCAGGTCAGGCGAATACAGGTGGACCTTAATACTGTTAGAGTATTCAGTAAGTGCTTGGAGAAGAACAACAAAATAATAAGTTCATAGTAACCAACATAGAAAACAGTAAGTAGAAATGGTGAAGGGGATGGGAGGCTTAAATGAAAAACACGAGGATGAAAGAGTAGGCGCAGAACGATTCGCGAGAGCAATCCCAGGAAAATGATGGTTCAAAGGGAAATGCCAGTGGTATTTTCCTGCAACAAAAATGCTTCACTATCTATCTATGCAGATGCCCTGGCAGCGTCCAGTGATATTTTCTCCCAGATTCTTTTTTCTGAATGTTGGCCCCCTTAGAGTACAGGAGGTGGAGGATCTGAGAGACCTACAATACAGTGTTGTCTTCTAGAGCTAGCCAGGGCCAGTGTCAAAAGGGCTAGATGCAAAGTGTCTCACACTTAATTAAAACAGATAGCAGAAGTCAATGCCCTAGATTTTAAATTGTTTTTCTAGTCCAGTCATTTAGGAAGATCTAACATTAAGACTCCATTACGTAAATGGGATGTGTGTCAACTCCTTTTCCACCTAAATCAGTGACCGAGGTTTATTTGAGTCACCATTCATTTTGTAGATGACTTTACTCACCAACTCTCCTTACATCAAAACATGTATCATTCACTTGTGCTGTATGTGCGTGAAGTAGTTCACAATAGAGCTGTGATAAATAATTGAGCAGCACACCCCCTCCTACAAAGTGTATCACTTGCTAATGTATATTAAACAGAGCATACGAATTATTTATTATCAGACTGTGAACTACATCACTGGCTAACGTATGTTTCACAATTCAAAAATACCTTTCTTCATCAAATGTGTTCTTCGGTACACAATATAAAAAACACATATCTAAAAGGCAACATAAAATCTAGATATCTTTTCTCCTGAGGCATGCTAGAAGTACACATTTGCCAACAGCAAAAATCAACTTCCGTTCTTCTCCTACATACAGTCATGGCATATACAGTCGACCTTATCTCATTTTGAAGGAATTTACCCCTCAAATGCATTTTACGGTAGTGCATATACTAAGTACATGGCAAAAAATAAATTTCGTTTGTTTCCACCATGACGTGGTGACATTTATGTGACACTCCCCCCCTCCTGCGCTCCTCCCTGCCACCCTGTACATCTGTACCCCTCCTCTGTGCCCCTCTGTATAATATCCCCTGCAGTATATCTTTCTATTGCTACCTCTGATAAGCACTCCATTATGCATCTATACTGGTGTATACTGTTAAGCACTCCATTGCTTCTCGAAGCTAGGTCCGCACTCAGTACATACCATAATAATGCAAAAAAACATCACGTCCCATTTATTTAGCAACTCAGCATCTGCCTTGGTTTCATTGGGCCTCATGACAAGTTTGATGCTATCCCGCTGGTAATTCTGGCGGGATACCGGTAAAATTGACCTACCATTTCTGCCGCCTGATATCGCGGAATTACTGGGACATTACAGGTGGCTAACGGGCAGTAAATCCCCATTCTATGGAGTCCCATGGAGGGGATTGCTGGTATTTCTGGCACCAGTAATAGCGGTGCCAGAAATACTGGCTGTTTTTGCCAGTGGGGGCCTGATTTGAGAATCCCCACTAGCAAACCTGCAGTTTCCCGCAGGTCACGGTATTCCTGCCACTTTTACCAGCATTTTCCCCAGACCGGCAAACTTGCAATGAGGGCCTTATTAAGAGTTTGCCGGTATCCTGTCCAAAAATCTGTCAAGATACCAGCAAACGGTAATACCATTACAGGCACTTCGAATGTCGGAGCTGTAAGTGATTTCAATCCGGCACACACCCAAGTCAAAGCCCAGCATGTAGTGCACAACTGAAACCCTTATTTATTTTTGTCTATAAGTTCAATATTCTGAACGATATACCACTCATATCACACCCTTCTCCTGGAAACCCCACCCTGGCCACACTGAACCAGGAATCAGGCTGGTTTGCAAAGGTAAATATGTATTTATGTATTTAAAATTTAATCACACTAGGTTTTAGTAGATAAACAACAATCACCAATTGGGTGACAGAACACTGAAGAATGTCTTTAATACACTATGAATCAAGTAATGAGCAAAAAAAAACATATGCAACACAGCAAAGAATACTATTGTGTTGGTTCAAATCAGATAGCACTATGGTTAGCAGTTCCCCCTGCAACACCCCCAAACCCTAATAAGCAATGTAGAGGGATAGGAGGAGAGAGCAGGTATTCAGGAATAGCACAAACACAACAGAATATCAGTCCCACCTTCCTCCCATAAAAAACAAGAGAAAAATGGAATTGTCTTTTCAGCTGCCAGCATGACTTTTAAAATTGTCTTTCGAATTGACTGGGCAAAAACACCAAATGTGGTCATAAATACTTAATTTGTTATACATTCTTATGGGAGCCACTTTGAACAGTTGCACTCAATCACAAGCAATGATTTAGTCGAAAGAAAACATTTGAACTCTGAAAGTCCAAGTCAGAAGCAGTTTAGAGCTATTTCACACGTGTAAACCTTTCAGATTTTTAAAATTGCGGCAAACCTTTCATTGCGCGATATTCGCGATAACTGGAGATCGTACTGTCTTTAAATGCGGTTATTGGTTCTATGGATCTCTATGGATGTTAGGTACAGGTAGGAGTTGAAATTTCACAAAAACCAATTGAGTTATATAGGTTTTAGTAAAGGTTGTTTTTGCGAGAAAGGTGCGAGAATGGAAAACAGAAATGCACTTTTGAAAATGACAAATGGGTTTGCTTACACTAGAGGATGACTATGAAAAGGCGAATACCACGCAGGGATCTTACAGTCACTTGATCAGGGTGACCCGCCTGCTAAGGAAACTCGACTTCTTCAGATGAGAAAAGGGTCAGCGCAAAGATGGTTCTAACAATACTGGTTCTGAAGGAAAGATAGGATGGGTTTGAGATAGAGATAAGATAATGCAAATATACTCCTAACAATACTGGTTCTGAATGAAAGATTGGATGGGTTGGAAATAAGGATAAGACAATGCAAATATACTATGGGCCACTGTTCTACATATTAATACTCACAGGATAAGTTTTGAAATTGGACCGTCAGTTCTGGACATGGATTGGGTCTGGTCTAGGAACGACAGTACATCAGGCACGGTACTGGGTCAGCTATGCCGGTCGCCGGATTTGCAGAGGATCTGCCCTCCTAGTCTGTGGGTATTTGAATCAGCTGGAGGGTGAGTCAGAGGATTTCAGGATACTGGTTCAAAAGGCCTTCTCACACCACCCAGCGCTTTACTGGGTAGAGAGAATAAATTTGAGGATTTGGGCCTTGCTGGAAATCAATAGTCTCTATTGCTGGCAATAGATTTGGCATCTGGATCTGGAAGAATATTAAAGCTGGATTTAGGATGCTGGATCACAGTGCTTCTCTGGAATCAGGAAAGTGGCTGGATCTGTGAGTCCCTATGTGCTGTCAGGTGTCTCTATTTATGCTATTGGATGACATCACAAAGGGGGTGTGTGGGCCGGCTTAGCTAAGCTTGCCCCTGTGAGCTGGGATAGGACCATACTTCATCTCCGCCTTGCAATTTGAGTGATTGGATCAAGGCCGGATGATGTCACATTTTATGATTTGCTTTACAGTCCTCAGAGACCTCCCTTTAGCAATTGGTCTCAAAATCGGATTTGATACTAAATGTACATTTCTACATTGGTCACCATCATACAAATCACACATAAAGATGCCATATTTTATGTGGCAGCTATTTCTCAAAACCCTGCAGCGGTGGGATCTTGTCTCAACTTTCTACAAAATGTTGCCCTTTTCACTATGAACACAAATTCCAAATTGTATGCAAATTTCCACAAATGTGCGTGTTTACCATAGGGATATGTGTGTAAATTTTCACAATTCTAATAGTAATACATTTTGCATGAAACCACATATATTGACATTCCTGTCCAGAACATGTCACACATTTCTACCGCCTCTTCACACGTGCAGCCAAAAATTAAATTAACAACTCTGGCCTTTTTATATTGTTCTCCCTTTTGGATGACAAGTTATGAGTCTGTTAAGAATTGTTCTTTGTTCTTGTTGAGCAACAGGTGGTCCACCGCTTTTTGTCTCTCTGCAGTCCAGGGCACCACCCTCCTTGCTTGTTCCTTCCAGAGGCCATTTATGAACCCCTTCACACTTCCAGTTTCCTGGGCTGCAGCTTTGTCATTGTTCCTTCACTTTCTGTAGACAAGATTATGTCCTAACCTGCAATTAACACCTCCCAGTGAGTTTCTGCTGAGAGGAAGACCCTCCTTTTGGGAGAAAAAACCTGCTTTTCCAGTTCTTGCAGCTTCAATCAGGCTCATTAACTTCTTAAACCCAGCAAAAACCAAAGGTGTTCCATCAAACATAAATACATTTCTTTCTTGGCCTTAAAATCTGTGGGAAAAACACAACTAAAATCTGTATTCCTTTTTGGCAACAATCCTTTTTATGTTTGCTAATCTAGCAGACTTTTTAGTTTTAGGTCCTTTTAAAGTTTCCTCAGTACTCCTCTGACAGCTGTCATTCAGGTAGCTGCGGGTACTGCACCCAGAGTTTGGCCTATGCTGTCAGTTTTCAGCCTTTGTATGTTTCACAATGCTTCATTTGATACATGAATTTTAGCAACATGCAAGATTTTGAATGTGGAGAAGTGTTGTGTATCGGCATTTAGGAGATTTTAGCAACAAATCAAATGTCATGTGTAGGCACATTTTGGGGTTTCACTTGCAAAGTGCTGCTTTTCTCTCTGAACTCTGCTGGTTATGGAGTCCACTGGCACATTTCTGCAGGTTGTGCTCTATTCCACCGCACATGTGCCATGGCTGGCAGTTTGTGCATCCTACTTTTTGTGTGCTGAAGCAAAAGGTTTTTGTAGGTTTTTGGCACGCACACATTTTTTGCGCCATTGTTGCTGTTTCTTTCTCCATAACTGGCAGGGTGATGCCGCATAGCATAGTGGAGTGGGTGAATATATCCCACAGAACCCCCCCTCCCGACTTGGTTTTGATTGCCCGTCAAGTGGAAGTCGGGATATTGGGATGTTCTTCTCTTTTCTCCATGTGAGAAATTCAGCTGCTTCTCCCGTCAGTGCTGGAGACGACCCGCTCTCCTTGCAGGTTCTGGTCAGGAGTATTGCTGGTTCTGGTTGGGAGTATGGAGCGGCACTCCTGTCATGATTCCTGCCCCTCTTGTCCCCAGTCCTCCAAGATGTCAGGCTGGAGCCAGGCCACGATCACCTACATGGCCCTCAAGGGCCTCTCCATCCCTCCAAAGACTCACTTGGAGACAGACTTGGCACTTGTGGCACCAGACTCACTCACTCCCATAGGATAACATTGGGGATTGGACTTGTAATGCATTGATGGGGACAAGATGGATGCCCCCACGTATTTCGGTTCCCAGAACTGCATGTGCGGTCTAGTCTTTTGGGTGTGGTTCAGCCCAGAGGCACCTGGGATACCCAGAGACTATTTAAGCCACACCCAGGCTGAGAAGCATGCTTTGCGTAAACTGCACCAGCAGCGTGACACTCACCGTGTTCGGATCGGTCTCCAGTGGGCCTGCATCTTTCTTCTGAGCTGAGCTCCTGCAAGAACAAGAACACCGTTAGGAACAGCCTTACCTTGCAGCCCTTCTGCCCATCATTCAACGCTCCTTCTGTTCTGCGGGCATCTTCGGCGGTGCCATTCCCATCCTGGCACGCCGCTTCCTAATGAAGAGGAAAAGAACAGAGAAAAGGCATTAGTAAGTATTTTACAGCTCTTCGCTTATTCTTTTTTAAATACAGTACGAGCTTCAAACGCTTACCTGAATCCCAGCCGCGCTGGGGAACTGTGTCTCCGGAACTTCTCATCCATCTGCGAGGGGGAAAAGTCACTCCAGGTTAGTGTGGAAACATCTAGAGGCGCTGCATACCGCACTTACTCACTGCATTTCTTCTTCATAACCGGCATCCACGCTGACAACGTTGCAGCACCTAAAAGACACAGAAAAAGAACTCAGTTCAATACAAATACAAAAAGGGTGCATCACGCCTCGCGCTCTCACTCACCTTCAGCGCCACTCATCTCAGCAGCACGCCGTCATCCCCAGACGCCGACCATCATCTAAGAAGGAAAGGAACAAAGTTAGAGAACTGTTCAAAGACTCATTATACTTACCAGTCGGACTCTCGCCAGTGAAGTAACTAGGCACCAACGAGCCTGCATCAATCAACGCGCCCCTGCGCTGAAAGCAGGACGGAGAGCACACCATCCAAGAAAACAAGGTGAGCAGTGGATCAAAGGGAAGGGTTGGACCCCGGGGAGGAAGCGGTTCAACCACACAGAGACAATAGGGAGTTCAACTCTACCAATCCTGTGTTTCAGGCCCAGTCGCCAGTTGAATAGCCTCCAGGGAAGGGTTCGAGGTCGTAAGAGGCCAGGACCGGCTGAGTGACGTCCCCGTGGATACCAGGTGAGCGTTACAACTCCAAGCTCCTTGGGTCTTTCCTCCCCGTCCGCGAGTGGTCATCCTTGGTAATCCTTTGGATGATTCTTAGTCCAGATGCTAGAAGATAGAAAAGAGCATGATTATGGATATTTTCCCAATACTGTGCCCACACGTCATATGGGGATGTCAGCAGTGGAAAAGACACTTGCATTGGTTATAATTGGCAATATTCCCCATCTATGTTTATTAATGGTCTTAACACTCTTTTTGCACATACACGGTGAACATTTAATGATTCTTCTGTGTTTCCTGATTTTCCCCCTCTGGTTTTCCGGTCGGCTCCTCTATTTGCCGCAAAGTAAACCTGGGATGGCAACTCTTCAGCTGGTTAATGTGGACCCACTTGTCTTCCCCTCTGCCAAACTGCCCTTGGGGATGCGGATTCTGTAGGTGACTGGAGAGATTCTGTCCACAATTTCAAAAGGGCCCGCCAAGTTGGGAGGAATTTGCACTCTTTGGCTTGGTTCCTTTGGAAATTGTACAAGTAGATCCAGTCTCCTACTTGGTATTCCTTTTTAGTTGTCTTGAGATCATAGTGGGTCTTCATACTGTCTGCAGAACTCTCTAGATTCCGCTGAGCATAGGCAAAAGCATGTTGAAGGTGTTTTCTCAGATTCTCAACATACTCATGAGTTGTGGAGGCATTTATCAAGGTCTGCTCTTGGGTTCTGTAGAGCAGATGCTGGGGTAGCACCATCCTTCGTCCAGTCATCAGTTCAAATGGAGAGATTTTTTTTGCAGAAGAAGGGGTAGATCTGATGGCCATCGGGACAAGGGGTAATCGAATGTCCCAATTTGGGCCAGAATCTGCCACAAACTTTTTTAATATGCTCACAATAGTTTTATTGTACCTCTCAACTCCACCACTAGAGGACATCCGATAGGCAATGTGTAGTTTCCTTTTGACTCCAAGTATCTCCCACACCTGTGTCATCACCTCGCTAGTGAAGAGACTACCTCGGTCTGACTCAATCCTTTGGGGTACTCCAAAACACGAGAAGATGTGATTGATCATCAGGGCAGCTGCTGTTTCTGCCTTGCAATTTGGGGCCGGGAGACATTCCACCCATTTAGTGAACAAGCATTTTACAGTCAACATATACGTGTTCCCCCTAGAGGAGCGAATCACGGGCCTGATAAAATCGACTTGCAAATTTGACCATGGCAGTGTCATCCCCCTCTTTTGGAGGGGAGCACGGTGTGTGAGTGATGTTGGCTGAAATTGTGCACACACAATACACCCCTTCAAGTATTGGTCGAGGTCCTGCCCCATGTGTGGCCAGTATGGAACCTCTCGCAAGATTTCTAATGTCGTATGACACCCCCGATGTCCGGCTGTGGCCGCATCATGGCCGTAACTTAGCATCAGGCTTCGGAATGAGGTGGGGACCACCCACTGGTCATGGCCAGCTATGGTTCTCCTCACCAACAAACCATCTTGGATTCGTAACGTTTTTGGACATTTCATCAACACTCTGAGGTCCTCTTTACCAATGTTATCAGTATCCGCCAGGGGAAAGTTCTCAGGGTCCTCAATGTGTTGATAAAACTTACCAATTATTGGATCCCCTTTTTGAGTCGTAATCAAATCAGCATTTGGGGTCTCCTTACTCCATTGTGCAGTTGAGAGTTCATTGTGAGCATTTGTCTGGGACCCAGTGATAGCAGTTACCTGGATTTCCCCCAACAGGGACTCAATCTCAAGTAGATCCCCTTGGATGGCTCTGGTTTTGGCCAGCTGATCAGCTAGATCATTTCCAGTTTTGTCTGGTCCCTCTACTTTAGAATGACCCTTAATCTTTTTCCAGTAGATGGGTCTTCCCATTCGTGGTGACCAGATCATCAATATTTTGTATCCATTTTCCGTGTTTTAAAGGTTTATTATTGGCACATAGCATGCCTCTGGTTTTACAATTAACCAGGTGCTCCACGAACCCGTTCCGTACATAATCTGAATCAGTGATTATGACCAGTTTGTGGAGTTGGTGTGCAGTGAGGATGGCTTGATGCACAGCCATCCATTCTGCCACTTGACTACTTTGGGGACTGATTTTGTAACCAGTGGAGGGTTCTGGAGCCTCATTCACCCATGCATTCCCTCACGCTGGCCACAAGTTCCTTTTCCCCGTTGTTGTCAACATGGTAGGAGCACCCATCCACATAGACAGTGGGCATTCCCTCACACTTGTCTTCTTCATAGACTTTGTGTGGGGAATTAAGGTATGCCTCCATTTTGTCCTTGATTTTAAGACTTTCGTCCTCGAGACAATTTTCTCTGGCACAATCATGCAAGTCAGCCAGACCTTGCATGAGGGTCTTTTCTTGTTTTGCCCATATCCGACCTCCACAGGAAAGCCTTACATTGACAAAATCCAGGAAGTAATTCGGGAATTACTCACATTTCCGGGCCAGATTCTGTCACTTTGAAGATATTGCAAAGCTTGGTTTGGAGTCTCCACTACGATGTGTTCCCCCTGGATAAACGGGCGGTAATTCTTCAATGCCCACACCATTGCCAGGAGTGCCTTCTCACAAACGTTGAATTTTTCCTCCATAGAGGATAAAGTTTTACTCGCATAGTAGATTACTTTATTAACCTTGTCATGCTTTTGCTATAATACTGCCGTCAATCATGTATTTGAGAACCCTGTCTCCAAGAAGAACTTGTTTTTGACAGGGTAAACTAGGCAAGGCGCTTGTGAGAGGCTTCTTTTCAGTTGTCTTACTGCCTCGGCTTCTTCTGGACCCCACTTGACCCCCCCTTCAACAGATGGATTAGGGGTTTTGTGATCTCTGCGTAATCCTCAATGAACTTTCTGCTGTAATTAGTCAGTCCAAGGAGGCTCCTTACTTCCCGCAGAGTTGTGCGTCTTTTATTTTCTGGAGTGCTTCTACTTTCTTTTCCTGGAGACAGAGACCCTCAGGAGTTATCTCATGCCCCAAGAAATTGACACGGGTCCTGCACCACTGTTCCTTTTGGAAAGAGAGTTTTGCTCCAGCAGCCCTCAACTGCGTCAGAACATAACGGATCTCCGCTATGTGTTCCTACACCGTTGAACTTTTGATTAGAACATCTTCTACATAGGCTAGATTACCCATTTCACCCAAGTCGGGCATGGCCTTATGCAGAAAGATGTTAAATTCATTGCCAGAGTTGATGTATCCGAAGGGAGTCCGGGTCCAAGTGTACCGCTGCCCCCGAAGGTAAAGCCCAGCTTGTATTGATCCCCCCTACTGACAGGTACAGTCCAGTACCCATTGGTCAGGTCAATGGCAGTGTATACCTTTGACCCCTGGATCTGGGCCAGCCCTTGGTCAATGTAGGGAAGAGGCCATCGGGAAGTATGGACCCGTTTGTTGAGCTCCCTGAAGTCAGCACAGAATCTCCACTGGCCGTTTGGTTTCAAAATCCCCAGCACCTGATTATTGAAGGTGCTGTGGACTGGACAAATTATCCCACGGAACTCAAGGTTCTTAATTATTTCAGTAAGGGACTCCATTGATGCGAGAGGCAAGCGATATTGCTTCACAAACACTGGAGTCATGCCAGGGTCCGTGGGAATTGTTGTTGTGTGGATGCCGGTGCGACCACAGTCATATGAGTCCACCGCAAAGAGATCTTGAAAATCTAAGCAAACTTGTTTTAATTTTTGCTTTTGCTCCAGAGTCTCACAGGCATCAGCTAGGTTGACTCTCTCTTCAACCATCTGCTTGAAGCCCAGAAAGACTTCTGGTTTGGCTATCTCAGTGGCCTCCTTCAGCTGGGTGGAGAAGTCACTGGTCTAGTCAAGTATTGACTTGGACTGATGGCTTGAGGTGGGGAAAGCAGTCCTTGTGGACTTGTGGATCACCTCATCCCTCCTGAAGTCACAGGTCACATCTTCCTTACCATAAGGGCAGGAAGAGTAAATCAGGGAATTCCCCCCATGCCAGGTGAAGATCCTGTCTGGTGTTGTGTCATTGTCGCTATCATTGTCCAAACAGTCCTTGTGGATTGGTCCTAACAGTTTGTTACCTAAATATATGGAAAAATGTTGGTCATCAACCGCCATTCCAATATTGGTACCTGCGCCCAGAGTGATACTCTTTAGGTCGCTGTTATCCACTTCTATTGGAATGGTGTTGTGTTCTGTATTGACTAGTGGTGTTGGGTTTACAACCAACCCTTGTTGTTGGAAATGGGCGTTGAGATGAACATATGCATCAGGATTTTTCAGTTTTTGTCCTCTTTTAATTTTTACTTCAAGTGAGAACTGTTGTGTCCGTTCTGGGATTTTGACTTCCTCTCCAATTTGAATTTCAACTGCATATGGCAGCAGTTGAGCTGACCGATATGCTTTCTCTGGGTCATCAAAGTCCATGGGATTAACCGCTAATCGGGACCAGGATTTGAAGTTTATTAGGGCCAAACTAATGGCAAAGCGATTGAGAATGTCACTGCCTAAATAAAATGCAGCAGGGACGTCTCGCACAACCCAACAATTATGGATTATGCTCTTGTTGCCTATGGAAATTTTGAGAATACACCTGCTAGGCAGGAGATGTTTGGAATTGGGTGTTTCCAGATCCATTTCCCATTTGTCTAGCAGTTTAAATGGGGGAATGGCTGGATATTTTGGGACTTTGCAGAACATGGCCTCGCTGATGAAGCTCTTACCGTTGTTCACACATACCCGGGCAAGAACAGAGTCCTTCCCTTCATTTAACTGCATAGGGATCAACAACTGCTCTCCCATTTTCTGAACACATCCAAGCTTTGAGCTGATTTCTCATCATTTTGGACTATATGAGTAGGATTTTCTAATTGTGAATTTGTATAGAATTTCAGAGTGTTCCCTTCCAGTGTAGAATGCCACCTTAGACTGCGCGGAAGGTTGATTTTCAGAAATAGAGAGGACTCCCCATCACCAGTTTGTTGTCCTACTGCAATTATTGTCATTTCTGGGATTTGGTTGTTCTGGAAGTGGAATTCAATTTGGTCAGGTTTTTGTTCAACAATGTGGCATGTGCCATTTAAACTTACATGGTTGACACTATGTTTTATTTTTAATGGTCGGTTAGTCTGAGTCCAGAGGACCTTGTTTACGCAATCTTTGAGGGGAGACAATCTACGCAGGATGTCATTCCCTAGTAAACATGGTGTGCCCTCTGGAGTCACAACTATGACCGGATGCTTCACCTTGTGTCGCCCAATTCTAGTGTCTAAATCCGCAGTCCCCTTGACAGGAATTTCATTCGCAACAAAGTTCTGAAGTTGCCCAGGAAGAGGGGTAAGAGGAATTTGGTATTTCTCCCCCTTCCCAAATTCAGTGGCTCAAAGGCCCTTTTTGACAGAAGGGTGGCTTGGCATCCAGTGTCCACCAGGGCCAAAAATGTACATTGCCCCTGTATCTGGACCGGGGCCTAAAATCTTCCCTCCTTTTCCTCAAGGGGGCAAAGATAATTGGCATTTTTGGCCAATTGGTAGATTAATTTTATTGGCTTTGGATTCTGACATAGGGGTGATTTTGGCAGGATTTTGTTTGAGATCTTGGGAACCTGTAAGAAAAAGGTGGCAATTGGATGTGTGGGAAGATTTGGGCTCCCCTGGTTCTGATTCTGGGCTGCCCCCTCCTTTTTGGAGGCAGTCACCAGAATGGGTTTGAACAAGTGGATTTTCTTGATGGTCATTATGGGGTTTGATGATGGGCGGTTTTAACTCGGTCCCCACATCTATCCAGTCTTAATCAGGATCTCTTTGGACCCATTTTTCTTTGGAAGGAGTTCCCCCATCTGTGAAGGAGAAGATCCTTTTCCCAGAATCATCTGAGCACCCCTCTCCTTCAAATTGGAAGATTTGCACCTTCTCCACAAAATTGGCCTTTTTAGGCTCTTTATTTCTCCTACACACCCTCTGTTCCTTAGGCTGCAGACTTTTGGGGGCAGGAGATTCTGGTTCCGGTTCTTGGTTTTCCAGGGGCTTTCCACAAGTGGGGAAGGAAGCTTCCTCTAAGGCCTTACACCCCCCTTCCACCTGTGCCTCCTCCCTGGAAATCGGTGGGTTGTCGGGGTTCTTCCCCTGTCATTGTTCTGGAGCACCATACCCTTGATTTGAGGAGTTCTGAGTCGCCATGTTCATTGGAGGGTTTTGCTGCCCCCTCAACATGCGACCCAGATCCTGTGCCAAGTTCTGGACCTGGTGCTCCAGTTGGGACACCCGCTCTGGCTGGTACGGGGTCCTCTGGTTTTCCCTTGGTTGATCACCAGAAGGGTAATGGTCCCTTCTCCCATAATACCCCTGGTTGGGATAGTTTTGGTACACCCCACCCTTGGTCTCCCCTCTCCCGGTTTCGGCTGTCTGGGCTCAGGAACGTTGGGAAAGAAAGAAGGGTTGTTTTGGGGGTTGATGTTTGGCGGATACTGGGGAAAAAAACTCAGCCCGGCATTTGGGGGATTACTGCCCTCCTGGGGAAAGTGAGGAGGGAAGTTTCCTGAGTTGGCAGCTGTCTGGTTGGATCCATCCCCTTGGGCTGGGGGAGTCCACACATAGCCCAGGATGGGTCTGTTGCCCTTGTAACGGGGGCTGATGTAGTCTGGGGAGTTAGGGGTCCCATTTGTGGGATTAACTCCATGACTCCCTGCTTGGGAATGGCCAGAGGGCCTTCTGGGTCTTGGGTTAGTAGGATTCTGTTCAGGAATGTTTTTAGGCCACCCCATCTTCAGATCTAAAATGAGGGCAACCTTCACCTCTGCCACATTAGCAGCAGCAGGGGTGTTTGTTGGTTTTGGGTTTTTATTAGTACCTTTACTTTCTACTGGTTTCTGTACTTCGTAAATGTGAGTTGCTTGTTCAATGACCCAGTCTAGTGATCTTTTCTCATGAAAGTCCCTCACCAGCTGGGTCATATTTAAGGAATGCATGAAAGAAGATGTTGACAAATTCCATGCTGTCTGTCAGTGCGCACCCTTCTGGTGGTCTGCGCAAAGGCACGTTTCAGTTCTTGGACAAATTCTTGTGGGGCCTGGTCTTCACCATATTGCAGGTTGAAGGCTGCCTTGCGGGCCTCTTGAGGGTTTCTATGGATTGAAAAATGCTTTAAGATGGCCACCCTATAGGTGGACCATCTTGAATGGTTCTGATTCACCAGCCCCGCAATGAAGCTGGAGCACTCAGGTGAAAATGTCCACTTGACATACTGAATATAACTTTGGCTGTCCTTCAGGTGGAAAGGCTCCATCATTTGCTCAAACAGTTTGAGGTGCTCCCAAACTGAATATTTGCCATTTTTGTGGTAGGGTGTGATGACGCTCCTAATCGCTTTAATTCAATTTAGGGGATCTTTCAGTAAAGCTCTCTTAACTTTGTTGGCCTTTTTAGTTCTGGTCACCCTGGTCCACTCATCCTCTGACTCAGAGGCACTGCTATCAGAGGTGGCTGTCTGCTCCTCTAGGCTCTCCCAGATTCTGTGAGCTTGGGAACGGCTGGCAGAATGTGGGGGCCTAGTCTCTTGAGACCTGTGGCGCTCAGAAGAGTCTTCTGACTCTCCCTTGCTCCCAGGATTGGTTGAGTACCCCCCCCCCAGTGTCCTAGCTGGGAAGAGGTTTTTAAGATGCTCTTAGTGCGCCTACTTTCATGGAATTCCCCACCAAATTTGACTGACTGAACTCTTGGTAGGTGATATTTTTGAGGATCCAGTTCTCAGATCCTCCCCTCACTGGAGTCTCCCTGATTAGAGTAGCTGGCCCCAGCATTTGGGCACCTGTACATAGATGCCCGCCCATCCATTTCTGGGAGGCGCTGACCTGTCAGTCCCATATTTCTCATTGTGTTGAAGTCTACCATCCCTGTGGCCCTTGGTTCATATGAGCCAGTGGACATGGGGGTGGCAGAGTCCATGGATTTGAAGGGATTAACGTCCCTGACGCCAGGGTTCCTGAGGTTATGTTCAGGGATTTCTCTCTCCCATCTTACCTCATCTTTTTCGGACCCTACTTCCTGATGATATGCCAATATCTGATCTTTTTGCTCCTCTATTAAGGCCTTACTGGTCTCTATGAGTTGTTCTTGCATGGCTAGCTGTCTATGGAGCCTGTCATTATTTTCACAGAGAGCCTCATTGTCTCTTTGTGCGTCCTGCCTGAATTGGGAGTATTGTGCCAATTTCTGCTGCAGGAGACCCACCTCCTGAGTTTGGTCCTTACTGGTCTGATTATTCTTTACCAGAGCATCCTCCACCCACCTGGTGTGCTCTAACAGGTTTTCATAATCAGTATTGATTTCCCCATACTCTTGAAGGACCAGCTTACTTCCCTCCAACTTTGTTTTTAAATGACTGACTTCCAAGCCTAAGGCGTCCCTTTCCTGACTTAGATTGCCCCTCTGTGCAGCCAGGTCGTTCCTCTGTTATTTAAGTGCCCCAGCTTTCTGGTGCTCCTCATCAATCTCTGTTTGGAATTCTAGGTTTTTGATAATCAATTTATTTTCCTCTTTTAATTGGTCTATCTGGTCTTGTAAGACGTTGTGCTGTTCTGCACAGACTCTGTTAATTGTTGCGCCAGCTTTTGTTGACAATGTTGTAGGGAGTCCAACCTTTCCTGACACTCTTTTTGTAGTGTCTGTATCTGGGTGTCTTGCTCCGCATTCTTTTGCAGTAAGAGAGCCGCATCTTCTTGGAGTTTGGCGGCATACTGCCTAGTGTCTGTTTCAGCTTCTTGGCTACTCTGGAGCCTTTGCTCTGCAGAGTCCAGCTTAGTCTGGATTTTCTGCAGTGCTTCCCCTTGTCTATGTGTGAAGTCTACATGGTCTGCATACTTTTCCTGTATGACTCCTATGTGAAGGTACAGGTAGGCCGCTATTTTGGCAATTTTGCATTGCTCCTCTTTTATTTTTGGGGTCATGTACAGCTCACTGATTGCTTGATGCAATGGCCACTTTCCTGCCAAATATTAAGGTTGTTTTCAGTGACTTCTTGTTTTATTCCCTGTAGCCATACTTGTTTGTCCTGTTCTAGCCATTCACCCCTGACAAACAATTTGTGCAGTAAATGTTCCCTTGAAATATTGATTTCCACTGGGGTCGTCATTCCAGAAATATTAATTTCCTTCTGGCTTATTTCAGGGTTACTTTACTTTTGCAAACAGGCCCAACTCCTTTGAGTATTTCTTTCGGGGGCACAGTGTAGCACAGTATGGTGACACAACAAGGTGTATGTACCCCCTCAGTTAGCACACTGTGTTAGACTGTCAGAAGTGGTATGTCTAATTCAGGATCTCGAGATGAGCCTCCAGGCTGTAAGTGATTTCAATCCGACACACACCCAAGTCAAAGCCCAGCATTTAGTGCACAACTGAAACCCTTATTTATTTGTGTCTATAAGTTCAATACTCTGAATGATATACCACTCATGTCACACCCTTCTCCTGGAAACTCCACCCCGGTCACACTGAACCAGGAATCAGGCTAGTTTGCAAAGGTAAATATTTATTTATGTATTTAAAATTTAATCAAAATAGGTTTTAATAGATAAACAACAATCACCAATGGAGGGAAAGAACACTGAAGAATGTCTTTAATACACTATGAATCAAGTAATGAGCACCAAAAACCAAAAATATGCAGCACAGCAAAGAATACTTTTGTGCTGGTTCAGATCAGATAGCACTATGGTTGGAGATTCCCCCTGCAACAACCCCCAACCCCCAATAGGCAATGTAGAGAGATAGGAGGAGAGCAGGTATTCAGGAATAGCACAAATCAAACAGAATATCAGTCCCACCTTCCCCCCATAAAACACAAGAGAAAAACTGAATTGACTTTTCAGCTGTCAGCATGGCTTTTACAATTGTCTTTAGAATTGATGTGGACAAAAATACTTATTTGTTATAAATTCTTATGGGAGCTGCTTTGAAAAGTTGCACACAATCACAAGCATTGACTTAGTCCAAAGAAAACATTTGAAATCTTAAAGTCTAAGTCGGAAGCAGTTTACAGCTATTTCACACGTGTAAACCTTTCAGATTTTTAAAATCACTGCAAACTTTTCAGGGTTCTATGGATAGCTAGGGATGTTAGGGATGTTAGGTACAGGTAGGAGTTGAAATTTCGTTTCGATCACAAAAACTGAGGGAGTTATAGCAGTTTTAGTAAAGGTCATTTTTGCGAGATTGGCGCGAGAATGGAAAACAGAAAAGCACTTATGAAAAGGACAAATGGGTTTGCTTACACTAGAGGATGACCATGAAAAAGCGAATACCACACAGGGATCTTACAGTCACATGATCAGGGTGACCCGCCTGCTAAGGAAACTCGACTTCTTTAGATGAGAAAAAGGTCAGCGCAAAGGTGGTTCTAACAATACTGGTTCTGAAGGAAAGATAGGATGTGTTTGAGATAGGGATAAGAAAATGCAAAGATACACCTAACAATACTGGTTATGAATGAAATATAGGATGGGTTGGAAATAGGGATAAGACAATGCAATTATACTATGGGCCACAGTTCTTCCTATTAATACTCACAGGGTAAGTTTTTAAATTGGACCGTCAGTTCTGGTCATGGATTGGGTCTGGTCTAGGAATGACAGCACATCAGGAACGGTACTGGATCAGCTATGCCGGTCGCCAGACTTGCACAGGATCTGCCCTCCTATTCTGTGGGTATTTGAATCAGCTTGAGGGCGAGTTACTCAGGCAAGCCTAGTGGTGGCAAGTCAGAGGATTTCAGGATACTGGTTCAAAAGGCCTTCTCACACCACCCAGTGTTTTACTAGGTAGAGAGAATACATTTGACGATTTGGGCCTTGCTGGAAATCAATAGTCTCTATTGCTGGCAAGAGATTTGGCATTTGGATCTGGAAGAATATTAAAGCTAGATGTAGGATGCTGGATCAGAGTGCTTTGCTGGAATCAGGAAAGTGGCTGGATCTGTGAGTCCCTATGTGTTGTTAGATGTCTCTATTTATGCTTTAGGATGACATCACAAAGGGGGTGTGTGGGCCAGTTTAGCTAAGCTTGCCCCTGTGAGCTGGGATAGGACCACAATTCATCTCTGCCTTGCAATTTGAGTGATTGGATCAAGGCCGGATGATGTCACATTTATGATTTGCTTTACAGTCCCCAGAGACCTCCCTTTAGCAATTGGTCTCAAAATCGGATTTGATACTAAATGTACATTTCTATATTGGTCACCATCATACAAATCACACATAAAGATGCCATATTTTATGTGGCAGCTATTCCTAAAAACCCCGCAGAGGTGGGATCTTGTCTCAACTTTCTACAGAATTTTGCCCTTTTCGCTATGAACACAATTTCCAAATTGTATGCAAATTTCCACAAATGTGTGTGTTTAACATAGGGATATGCGCGTACATTTTCACAATTCTAATAGTAATACATTTAGCATAAAATCACATATATTGGCATTCCTCTCCAGAACATGTCACACAGTTCTACCGCCTCTTCAAACGTGCAGCCAAAAATTAAATTAACAACTCTGTCCTTTTTATATTTTTCACCCTTTAGGATGACAAATTGTGAGTCTGTTAAGAATTGTTCTTTTTTCATGTTTAGCAACAGATGGTCTGCCCCTGTTTGTCTCTCTGCAGTCCAGGTCATCCCCCTCCTTGCTTGTTCCTTCCAGAGGCCATTTACGACCCCCTTCACACTTCCAGTTTCCTTGGCTGCAGCTTTGTTATTGTTCCTTCCTTTCTGTAGATAAGATTCTGTTCTAACCCGCAATTAACACCTCCCAGTGAGTTTCTGCTGAGAGGAAGGCCCTCCTTCTGGGAGAAAAAACCTGCTTTTCCAGTTCTTGCAGCTTCAGCAGGGTAATTAACTTCTTAAACCTAGCAAAAACCAAATTTGTTCCATCAAACATAAATACATATCTTTCTTGGCCTTAAAATCTGTGAGAAAAACACAAATAAAATCTATATTCCTTTTTGTCAACAATCCCTTTTATGTTTGCAAATCTAGCAGACATTTTAGTTTTAGGTCCTTTTAAAGTTTCCTCAGTACTCCTCTGACAGCTGTCATGCAAGTAGCCCCAGGTACTGCACCCAGATGTTGGCCTATGCTACCAGTTTTCAGACGTTTTATGTTTCACAATGCTTCATTTTATACATGAATTTTAGCACCAGGCAAGATTTTGAATGTGGAGAAGCGTTGCGTATCGGCATTTAGGAGATTTTAGCAACAAATCAAATGTCATGTGTAGGCACATTTGGGGTTTCACTTGCAAAGTGCTGCTTTTCTCTCTGCACTCTGTTTGCTGGTCATGGAGTCCACTGGCACATTTCTGCAGGGTGTGCTCTATTTCACCGCACATGTACAATGGAAGGCAGGTTGTGCATCCCTCTTTTTGTGTGCTGAAGCACATGATGTGTATAGGTTTTTGTAGGTTTTTGTAGGTTTTTGGCACACACAAGGGTTTTGCCACCGTTGTTGCTGTTTCTTTCCCCATAACTGGCAGGGTGATGCCGCATAGCATAGCGCAGTGGGTCAATACATCCCACAGAATTACCAGCATATTCCAAGTGCCAGCAACAGTGGTAATTCCCCATTACATGTCCCCATTTCTTCCTCGGCTACCTTGCCTCAACCCTCCCTCCCTGCCCCCTCCCTTGCTCCTTCTTCACCTCCGCAGGGCGTACCTCTGATCTGTACCCCTCCCCGGAAGTCCTTTAAAGATGGCAACCTTCTCCACATTGCCACTCTTAACTCTTGCTCTGCCGTCAAACATTCCTCTGATATCTGCCGCCTTCTTGAGGAAATGGACCTTGACGTACTAAGTCTCACTGAGACATGGTTCACGGCCAGCTCTATCACCAGCTTTGACACACTCCTACCTGACGGCTACAAGATCCTCTCCGTGCCCAGGCCCAGCCGTGCTGGGGGGGGTGTGGCCCTTATCTTCCCTGAGTGGATTCCTGCCACGGCTATTCCCACGCAGACCTACTCCTCTTTCGAATGTCTTGCCTGCCGACTCTCTCTCTCTCCTAGCCATTCCCTCACCGTGGCTACTATCTATCGGCCACCTGGTCAACTTTCCTCCTTCCTCTCCGAGTGGGCGGACCTCTCCTCCTCACTCCTGTCCTCAACCACTCAATTCCTCATTCATGGAGACTTCAACATCCACCTGGATGCCTCCGGTCCCCCCTCTGGACTCTTTCGCAACCTCTGCGACTCTCTCTCACTCTCTATTCTCCCGTCTGGGCCGACCCATTCTGCAGGGTACAATCTAGATGCCCTGATCTCTTCTGACCTTCCCCTCTCTGTCCCTCTCTCCACTCCTCTCTCCTGGAGTGATCACTTTCTCCTTTCTTCCCACCTCACCCTCCCTACCCCACAGGCAAAGCCACCCTCATCACTGCCACCTTCCTTCTCGGTCATCCGACCCATGAAGCGTGTGTCAGTTGAGGCTTTCGCTGCCACCTTCTCGCCCCCTCCTCCCCCCTCAGCTGACTCCCATCCTGACACAGCCCTCTCCTCTCTCCACTCTGCTATTTCTGATACTCTTGATATGCTTGCCCCTGTCATGAGAATCCGCCTGAAGCCCAAAGCCAAATGCAATTCCTGGTATGACTCTGATCTCGTCACCCTTAAACGCAAGTGCAGGGTGGCAGAGAGGAAATGGCGTGCTTCATGTTCATCCTCTGAAAAACTAGCCTGTCGCCTACTCCAAAGGCAATACCGGCTCTCCGTTCTCACCAAGAAGAGAGCCCTTATCCAAGCCCGCATCACTGCGGCATCTAACAATTCGGCCGAACTCTTTAAAATCTGAAAGGAGCTGGCCAATCCTGCTGCAGTATCTACCTCTCCTGTCCCCTCCCAGGCCCTCTGTACGGCACTGGCCTCCCACTTCTTTTCAAAAACTCAGGACATCCTGTCCTCACTCTCCTCCTATCACCTCCCCCCCTCTATTCCCTGCCCAGCCTCTGGCCCCTCTGCAGCCTCCCCTCCTCTCTCCTTCTCTGCCTTTCCCCTTTTTTCCGCTGACGAGGTTTCGAGACAAGTCTGATCTATGAAAGTCTCGTCAAAACAGGTCCATCCCTGTTCCTCCAAAACTATCAAGGACCACATTGACTCCTTGGCTCCTGCCCTTGCTGACTTCTGCAATCACTCCTTCACCTCTGGAGTCTTCCCATCCCCTCTCAAGCACTCCCTTGTGCACCCTCTTCTTAAGAAACCCTCTTCCGACCCTTCCTGCCCAGCTAACTATCGCCCAATCTCTATCACTCCCTTCCTGGGCAAGCTCCTGGAGAAACTGGCCATCTCCCAGCTTAATCTCCATGCTGAATCTGTTGGTAGCCTTCATGACCATCAGTCTGGCTTCAGAGCCGCCAGAAGCACAGAAACTGCTCTCCTGAACATCCGTGAGGATCTCCTCTCGAACCTTGACTCTAACATTCCATGTGTTCTCATCTTGCTTGATCTCTCTTCTGCCTTTGATACTGTCAACCATACCATCCTGCTAAACCGTCTCCGTGATAACCTGGGTATCACTGGTCAGGCTCTGGCCTGGCTGACCTCTTTCCTCTCAAATTGACCCTCCCACGTCCAACTGGGATCTTTCCTCTCTGACATCTTTTTCTCTACCTGTGGTGTCCCCCAGGGTTCTAACCTCTCTCCCTGGCTGTTCAACCAGTATCTGGCACTTCTTGCCCACCGCATCGCTGCTCTCTGCCCCAACTTTCAGTGCTATGCGGATGATACCCAGCTCATTTTCAGGCTACCCTCGGCCTCCTCTTCTCCTTCCCTCATCTCTGACTGTCTTTCTGCTATCCAGGAATGGTGTGCAGCCAACGACCTCTGCCTTAATGCCAGTAAGACTGAGATTCTACTCATCGGCACACGCACTCCCTCCTTCCCTGCAGCTCTCTGGCCGGCCTCTCTTGGCCCTCTTCCTGCTCCTACCTGCAAGGCAAAAAACCTTGGGGTCATCTTCGACTCCACACTCTCCTTCTCTCCTCACATTTCTGACGTTTCTAAGAAGTCACACTACCAGCTGCACCTCCTCAGAGGTATCCTTCCTTTCCTCTCCTTCCCCAGAAGCTCAATGTCTCCAGAGCCCTGGTTCTCTCGAAGCTGGACTACTGTAACAGCCTCTATCTAAATCTGCCTGCCTCTACTCTCCGCCCGCTGCAACTCATCCAAAACAGGACTGCAAGACTTGTCCTTGGCCTCAAGCCCAGGGACCAAATCTCTCCAGGACTGAAATCGCTACACTGGCTCCCTGTGGCTGCGAGGATTACGTTCAAAACCTTCTGCATTGTCCACAAGGCCTTCTGGGGCCTTGGGCCAAAATACCTTCAACTCTCTCTTCCTAAATATCTTCCTTCTCGAGCTCTTCGCTCATCCGCCTCCAACTCCCTCAGGGTCAGCCGCTTCTCCAAGCAACGAGTTGGGGGGAGATCTCTCTCCGCAGCAGGGGCCTCCCTCTGGAACAGCCTTTCCTGCCTCCCTGAAACTTGAGGAGAACCATCTCTGGTTCCGGAAGCACCTCAAAACCTTCCTCTTTGCTTCTGCTTTCTCTCCCCCTCTCCCCTGCTAAATCACTGAAACTGTACTGAATCAGCAACTGGGCCACTCGCCAAGCTACTCTACCCTTGGTCCAGCCACTCTCCCCTGCACTGCCTCTCTGGCAACCCCCGCACTACGGGACTGTCTCTGTATGCCTACAGCCCCCCCTCCCAGCACTAGTCTGCACTTATCCTGCACTTGCCACCAGCTGGCCCTTATTATTTATCTTGTATTTACTAATCACTTTGTACTGCACTTTCCCCTCTCCCTTTCCCCCTTGCACTTTTCCCGTCCCCCCTACCCATGCACTTGCGCGATCTGAATGACACCTGGCCTAGTAGGATCGTTTGTCTGTCTCCACTTGTTCCCCCACTCCCTGCCTCGTCGCGCCTTGAAACACTTGTGTATAGATAGCGTTACAAATGCCATATCATATCATATCATATCATTCCATGGGCTCCCATTGGACTCCATGGGGGGAATTGCCGGTATTACCAGCACCAGCGATACAGGTATCAATAATACCAGTATTATTTGGTGGTGGGTTGCTGGAATGACCAGCAGCTCGGAGCTGCTGGTAACTCCGGCCACCCCACCACCAAATGTGTACACTGCAAGTCCAGAAGCATGCCAATAAACGGATTTACCGGTACGTTAATTCCAGACCAGCAGGATTGGAATGACCCACATAGTTTCTAAATAGGATTAATACCCAGGTATGAGCTTATTAGACCAATATGTATTAAGCATTTTAGACATTCCTAATGCTATCCTCTTCTGCAGAATTGTCCCATTATGTCGTCCTGATTGTTGCTAGTGAACCTGAGTCAATCGCTGAAATCAGCACACACAATGGAGGTAAAATTTATTTTAAGATGTTGAAACCATGGGAGTAGAACACCACCCTCCTCTTTACGCATATTAAGTGCCAGTTCTGGCGTACTCCTTCATCTCAGCCAAAAAGCTAAAGGTTTAAAAGCCACCAGTCTGCTGACATATTGCAGTCCCAGCTCTTTATGTACCAATAAGGTTGAGGTCGTACGAGGAAGACCAAAGATTCGTTTTAGGAATTTATTTTCAATCGTGCACATATTTTTACAATTGGTGCAGGCCCAAATCTCGGGCCTATATACACTTTCCAGTCTGGCCTGGAGCGTGCAATCTTTTAAAGCCGGCTCATGGCTCAATTTCCATGGTAATGTAAAATATTTGGAATGGCTATGAATGTCTTGCCAAAACTAGGGCTGATTTCTCTAGCGGTGATTCCCATTTCCCTGTGTCTGTGAACCTCATGCCCAGGTAATCGAAAACCTTGACTTGTTCTACTGTACTTCGCTCAACTTCAGGATGGCCAACCCTTTGCTTTTTTTCTTTTATTAGAGAACACCATATGCTTTGTTTGACTTTTGTTGATTTTTAAGCCCTTTAGCTGGCAAAAACCTTTGAGGCATTGGAATCGCTTCTTTAAGCCAGAGCACGTAAGTGACATAAGAATAGCATCATCTGCAAAAAATAGGACAAGGCACTTTTGTGCAACTAACTTTAGTGCATCTGCCAGATTAGCCAACAAGTCAGGGACGCCATTTGGGGGTTGCCAGGGGTCGTAACTGGGACCTCTGAGGTCTCCCTTGCTAGCCCTGTGGTCTCTCTTGCTACCCCCTAAAAAAAGAAAGGTTTTTGTATTTTATTTATTGAACTCTTGGGCTGTGGCCAGTGCCACGTGGCTTTGTTTCTGGAATGGCTGGCTTTTTTGTTCAGGCCTCTTAAAAACGAGGGGTTCCACAAGTTACACTTGCAGTGAACCTAAAAAAGAAAGAATATGAATGACAAGTAGTCTTTCTGGAATTCTATACAATAATTGCTAGACTCATTAAAGGTTTATTTTAGGCACACTTCAGGGAGTGAGTCACTGATTTAGTCTGATTTAGTATGTTCTTAAACACCTCAAATTCACAATGCAGTCTCGAGTTGCAGTTATAGCATATTATTTTGGGCCGTTCTCTCTGTTATGATCACAACAAGGCATTCCATCTTGGTGTCTTCGGTCACTTGACAAAATCCTTGTGCCTAAAGCTTGTGTACATTATAGACCTTTTTGAGTGGCTCTTGATTTTTTTAAATTTAATTCATGCTTGTTGTAATGTGTCTATTTTTCCTATCTCCCTGGCGTGCTGTTCAGGATGCTTGTTTACATGTATGAGGTAACGAGTGCCCAGAGTACAGGATGCCGTGTGAATGCGCATCTATTCCTGCTGTGTTCTAAATTCTTTAATACACATTTGTAAACCCTTGCAATGGTATGTATTTTGCCAGCCTCTGAAGCCTGAAAAGTAGATCCACGCAGGTTCGAGATGTGGTCAAATTTGCACCAGACCTGCAGATGAACTGGCCTGCTGTTAAATCTCAGTTACCAGTTTATTGGTATGCTCTACACAGTGTAGTTTGCTTTCTGACTTTGAGAACATTCAGACATGTAATTGCTCATTTAACTATAGCTGGAAACATAGCTATAGCTGGTAAGATTGCTCAGTGGGTTGAGTGATTGCTGCTGCAATCTGTGAGTGATCTGCAGGTTTAAATTCCTGGCATGACCAACTCAGCCTTTCATCCTTCTGAGGTCTATAAATGAGTATCAACACAGGTTAGGTTATACTGTATGTATGTTTGTTCTATATAAAGCACTTAAGCTTAAGTGCTTTATAATAACACATCATTATCATTTGGCTTTGGACATCTGCTTGCATCCACAGTAATTTGGTAATATGGGCCTATAAACACGGATATTAATGAAACATACATATGTCCCCGAGGGCTCCAATCTCTCCTCCTGCCTCTTCAACACTTACCTTGCTCCGCTGGCACACATCAATTTCCAGTGCTACGCAGATGACACTGAACTCTTCTTCAAACTTCCTGCTGTCTCTCTTGCCACTTCCATCATTCCTAACTGCCTATCTGCCATCCAGTGTGGTGCACTTCCAATTATCCTTACCTTAATGCCAGCAAGACTGCGATCTTTCATATTGAGACTCCTGCTCCCTTCTTCTTCTCCTCACTCTGGCCATCCTCTATGGACTCTGCCCCTTCTCCTTCATCTGAATCCAGAAACCTTGGAATCGTCTTCGACTCCGCTCTATCCTTCCTCACATCCTGGAGACTGCCAACAAGTGCAAATTTCAACTCTTACTTCTCAAAGGAAATCTCCCTTTTCTCACTTTCCCCCAGAAGCTCAATGTCACCACTGCTCCAGTTCTTTCTAGGCTTGACCACTGCAACAGCCTTCTCTTGAATCTAACCTTTTCCTCTCTTTGACCTTTCCAGCTAATCCAGAATAGGGCAGCAAGACCTATCCTTGGCCTGAAGCCCAGGGACTGCATCTCTTCTGCCCTAAAAAATCTCCAATGGCTCCCAGTGTCTGCAAGCATTGCATTCAAATCCCTATGCATGGTCCACAAGGCTGTCTGGGGCCGGCTACTACGCTATCTGCAATTTGTTATTACTAAATATTCTCCCTCCTGACCTCTATGCTCCTCTAGAACCAATTCTCTATGTGTAAAGCGTTTCGCTAAACAGAGGGCCGGAGGCCGAAATCTTGCTTCTGCTGGTTCCCTTTTGTGGAACACCCTCGGTCTTCCACTTCATCTTGAGCCTGACCTCCTCAATTTCTGGAAACTCCTCAAGACTTTCCTTTTCCCTCCCTCCTTGTCTTTTTCCCTCATCTGCTAACCTCACAGTCACTGTGATTAGTGACCAGGGCTCCTATGTATCCTCTGGGCTCTGCCCTCCCACACCCAATTGATTCAGCTTCTGCTCACACACAGCACTTGCATCAGCACCTACTGGCCTACACCAGTGTAGGCCTGCACTTATTCAAGTTCTACGCTCCCTTGCACCTACTTTATTTGGCACTTACTTCCACTGCTCACCCACAATAATAGACACTCATCACTTGCCCCCACTCCCTCTTCCCCCCTTCTCTCTGCACTTGCATGTTCTGAATACTCACAAGCAGTGGTGGCTGGTTACTTTGAAAGGTGGTGGGGCGTACATTTCTGTGGGTGAATTCGTAAGCGAGCGAGCGTAGCAAGCAAGCCCAGCCCATATCAATGGGCTTACGGGGAGGTTTCCCCCATCCACATTTTGAAAAAATTGCATCCAAAATGTGCAATTTACTGTCCAAGCCTACACAAATATGACCTAAAAAGCATTAGGTTTTAGGTACTTCGATAGGGTGATATTGTATGTAAATATGTTCTATGTAAAGCACTTTGGCAAAAGCGCTATATAAATAACATAATTATCATTTAAAATGCAATTCTGCCATGGAGTCTATTCGAAGTATAATCAAGGGCATGCCTTCTGTTCTGGATGCCAAGTATCTACTACTATAGTCTAAGCGTACTTGAAACGTGTTGCTCCCTGCCTGTGAGGACCCATCTCGCCTTCTTGGAAGGATGATTCCTTCATGGGTGCATGTCCTGGGGGCTATGCACTCCATATGTGAAAGCCTGTCCAGCGGGGGTGGAGACCAGTAAAGAGCAGTCACCATCTTCTGCTGGGCTCCTGGGCATATTTGATTGCGATACGTTTCAGCCTCGTTGGTTTTCACGTGTGTTCTCAGCACCACTGAGTCTGGATAAAACATCCACTTCATACTCTGTTTTCCTGGCTCAAGCATCTGGCCCGTATACTGTAGAAGCAAATAAATACAACTCTGAGGACTCCCTGAGCAAAGCTTTTAGCCTTCCCGTGATTTAGGGAATTCACCTTACCTCGCCGAGTTTTCATATCAAGGTGCACATAGATTGGGGTCCTTTATTGTGGAAGAAGTCATCACAGAGAACTTTCATTGTGCCTCAAATTTTATAAATCAAGCCTTGTTCTGACTACTCATTTTAAGAGATTGTAATATAAACAAACATATCCAAGCGATTGAGGTGTATGCTGCCCAGCTTGCATCTCACTCGTTTGCCTCTAACTGCCCAAACTGCGAGGTCCACCAAAGTTTGTAGTCCACCATAAGAGGACAGGAGGTGCGTGCCCAGCCGCATCTCCCTCGCTGTCTAGGCTTCTAGACAATAAGTAAACTTTGCCTGCGACTGTATTAGTGAATCCAGTACTTTGCTTCATGGTCCTGCAGTTGCTGCCACGGTATATAGCACTTCTGGCTGAAGGGGAAACATAGTTAATTCCACCTCGTGTTCAAGCACTGTTAACCTTCTTTTCTGTTAAAGGAAAGGCACCCCCTCTATTCAGTCTTCTGTGCGTTTCAGAACCTCCTCTCCTCCTATGGGGTCATTTACTCTTCTAGCCTATCTACAGACTGCATTAAAGCAACAGAGATGGAAGCTTCTCCCCTGAGCCCCACCAGCTCGCTTTGCCCTTGGACAACTCCTGCACATGGCAGAGACTGCACCTAACCCCAATGCACACCTTTTGCTCTAGAAAATTAAATTGTCTTACATGGCAGTGCTACTTTCAACCCAAGAAAGACATTTCTCAAGGCCGAAGACCAAACACAACTTTGCTTGTTTTTCTAAACATGCCTCAATCCTCCAAACACAAGGTTGTCAAGACGATACTGCACATGTGATCCTTAATAAGGGTGAAAGCAGGTATGTAGTTGTCTACAGCCTTGTGAGATGTCCATCTTGGGTTGATAAATCTATATGTAAGGTTTCATGCTACGGTCTGCTGCTGCCAGTCCACTTTCAGAAATCGGAACATTGTTTTTATTGCAGTTTTAAACATTATTTTTAACCGTTTATGGACGTCCCCCTCTCCAGCTGCCCCGTTGTTCGTTTCATGTACTTTTTATTTCTGTAGCCTGGGGACTGCTCACTACCACATGTCATTGAAATGCAAATTGACACCCACAACAATGTTGAGAGGTGGATCACAATGCTTAGATGGTATGATAATTGCTGGTGTTTAAACACCAAAAAGTACAACGAGGAATAGGCTGGTTTCTGCCCTGATAATAGATTCGTGACTGCCTGCAGGTAATTTTAAAATACTCAAATATTTAAACATAAAAGAACAGCACAACTAGTTCCCCTGTCAGAAGACTATTGTTCTTGATTTTTTGCCGGCACTGGTGTAAAATCAGTGAAATCACCACCACTGTGCTTCTGCGGTCTGTCCAAGTCCATGAACATTCTGTCCTCCAACACATAATCGCAGCAAATGAATAGTGCAATGTTGTTGCTGCACAAAAATTGCCTTAGTGCGCATGTCTTTTGAACCAATGCTTTTGTGTATCAGAGGACTACTCTTGAGTGCAGTTTACGAATAGGGTTTTGCGTGAAAATATTTGACATTAAGAAGCAACGTGCATGCAGCATATCCGTGAACGTTTCAGGTTTGGAGGAGCAGTGGGGAGGAGGCATTCTTCTAGCGAGAGTTTGCATCATGTATCACAGGCTGCGCAGTCGATGTTCATCAAAGTGATGGGTTCTGTACGTAATGAATAATCATCGCCTGTTAGTGTTCAGTTGCGTACCCAGACCAGACATATGTTTACCTCTCCACGTAGATGTGTGCTTTTATCATCACACCCTCTCCTCTGATCAGAAAACCCCTTTCATGCCGAGATATGTTGAACTCAGGCAGCTGGCCGCTACCGCATGAATCGGAAGACTCGAGAAGAGTGTGGTACTCCCAGGTGCTACCCAGCCAGTGGCACAGTGCAGGGGTCCAGACGGCAGGCACACACCGCACAGATTCACTGAGGGACCCACTCCTCCTCAAATGTCACCCGACACAAATGTCCTGACCCGCAGGCTGAATGAAACCATCCTTTCAGCGAAGGTGGTGGCGTATAAAATCATCTTTGCAAACAATACACTGACTTAAATGATTTTATACGCCACTGCCTTGTGTTCTTTCAGATCACACTTCGAGTTTGAGGGAGTGCTTGAACTCGAAGTGAGTCATGCCTGGGCCCGGGATGCCCAAGTCTTGCTGCAAGACTGACAGAGGTACTCGGGAGCAAGAGGGAGTATTGGTCCAAAAATGCAGTCCAGTAGTAGCCCTGTAGCCGCCGTGGTACAGGCCCACACTGGGGGCACATAGTTCCTCCTGAACTCAGTAGTTAGTTGAGTACTTATAAATAGTAAGCTACTTACTATTTACGGACTCAAGACCACTCCACTCTACAAGCAGCAACCAGCAAGGCAAAGAACTCTGGCAAGGCTGCACTGCTCTGCAATGTCTAAGTAGGCCCTTGGCTAGGTGCCCCTTCTCCTTCATCTGAATCCAGAAACCTTGGAGTCATCTTCGGCTCACCTCTATCCTTCCTCACATCCTTGACACAGCCAACAAGTCCAAATTTCAACTCTTACTTCTCAAAGGAAATCTCCCTTTTCTCACTTTTCCCCAGAAGCTCAATGTCACCACTACTCCAGTTATTTCTAAGCTTGACTACTGCAACAGCCTTCTCTTGAATCTACCCTCTTCCTCTCTTCGACCACTCCAGCTAATCCAGAATAGGGCAGCAAGACTTATCCTTTGCCTGAAGCCCAGGGACTGCATCTCTTCTGCCCTAAAAATCTCCACTGGCTCCCGGTTTCTGCAAGAATTGCATTGAAATCCCTATGCATCACCCACAAGGTTGTCAGGGGATGGGGACCAGGCTATCTGCAACTTGCTATTACTAAATATTCTCCCTCCAGACCTCTACGCTCCTCCAGAGCCAACTCTCTATTTGTAAAGCGTTTTGCTGAACAGAGGGACGGACGCCGAACTCTTGCTTCTGCTGGTTCCCTTTATTGGAACACCCTCCCCCTTCCACTTCGACCTGACCCTGACCTCCTCAATTTCCGGAAACGCCTCAAGACTTTCCTTTTCACTCCCTCCTTGTCTTTTTCCCTCATATGCTAACCTCACAGTCGCTGTGATTGGTGACCAGGGCCCTTATGTATCCTCTGGGCTCTGCCATCCCACACACAATTGACTCAGCTTCTGCTAACACACAGCACTTGCCTCAGCACCCACTGGCCTACACCAGTGTAGTCCTGCACTTATTTCAGTTCTACGCTCCCTTGCACCTACTTTATTTGGCACTTACTTCCGCTGCTCACCCACAATAATAGACACTCATCACTTGCCCCCACTCCCTCTTCCCCCCTTCTCTCTGCACTTGCACATTTTGAATACTCACAAGCAGTGGTGGCTGGTTACTTTGAAAGGTGGTAGGGCGTACATTTCTGTGGGTGAATTCGTAAGCGAGCGAGCGTAGCAAGCAAGCCCAACCCATATCACTGGGGTTACGGGCAGGTTTCCCCCCATGCACATTTTGAAAAAAATGCTTTCAAAATGTGCAATTTACTGTCCAACCCTATGCAAATATGACCTAAAAAGCATTAGGTTTTAGGTACTTTGATAGGGTGATATTGTATGTAAACATGTTCTAAGTAAAGCACTTTGGCGAAAGCGCTATATAAATAACATCATTATCATTTAAAATGCAATTCTGCCATGGAGTCTATTTGAAGTATAATCAAGGGCATGCCTTCTGTTCTGGATGCCAAGTATTTACTACTATAGTCTAGGCGTACTTGAAACGTGTTGGTCCCTGCCTTTGAGGACACATCTCGCCTTCTTGGAAGGATGATTCCTTCGTGGGTCCATGTCCTGGAGGCTACGCACTCCATATGTGAAAGCCTGTCCAGCGGGGGTGGAGACCAGTAAAGAGCAGTCACCATCTTCTGCTGGGCTCCTGGGCATATTTGATTGCGATACGTTTCAGCCTCGTTGGTTTTCACGTGTGTTCTCAGCACCACTGAGTCTGGATAAAACATCCACTTCATACTCTGTTTTCCTGGCTCAAGCATCTGGCCCGTATACTGTAGAAGCAAATAAATACAACTCTGAGGACTCCCTGAGCAAAGCTTTTAGCCTTCCCGTGATTTAGGGAATTCACCTTACCTGGCCGAGTTTTCATATCAAGGTGCACATAGATTGGGGTCCTTTATTGTGGAAGAAGTCATCACAGAGAACTTTCATTGTGCCTCAAATTTTATAAATCAAGCCTTGTTCTGACTACTCATTTTAAGAGATTGTAATATAAACAAACATATCCAAGCGATTGAGGTGTATGCTGCCCAGCTTGCATCTCACTCGTTTGCCTCTAACTGCCCAAACTGCGAGGTCCACCAAAGTTTGTAGTCCACCATAAGAGGACAGGAGGTGCGTGCCCAGCCGCATCTCCCTCGCTGTCTAGGCTTCTAGACAATAAGTAAACTTTGCCTGCGACTGTATTAGTGAATCCAGTACTTTGCTTCATGGTCCTGCAGTTGCTGCCACGGTATATAGCACTTCTGGCTGAAGGGGAAACATAGTTAATTCCACCTCGTGTTCAAGCACTGTTAACCTTCTTTTCCGTTAAAGGAAAGGCACCCCCTCAATTCAGACTTCTGTGCGTTTCAGAACCTCCTCTCCTCCTATGGGGTCATTTACTCTTCTAGCCTATCTAAAGACTGCATTAAAGCAACAGAGATGGAAGCTTTTCCCCTGAGCCCCACCAGCTCGCTTTGCCCTTGGACAACTCCTGCACATGGCAGAGATTGCACCTAACCCCAATGCACACATTTTGCTCTAGAAAATTAAATTGTCTTACATGGCAGTGCTACTTTCAACCCAAGAAAGACATTTCTCAAAGCCGAAGACCCAACACAACTTTGCTTGTTTTTCTAAACATGCCTCAATCCTCCAAACACAAGGTTGTCAAGACGATACTGCACATGTGATCCTTAATAAGGGTGAAAGCAGGTATGTAGTTGTCTACAGCCTTGCGAGATGTCCATCTTGGGTTGATAAATCTATATGTAAGGTTTCATGCTATGGTGTGCTGCTGCCAGTCCACTTTCAGTAATCGGAACATTGTTTTTATTGCAGTTTTAAACATTATTTTTAACCGTTTATGGACGTCCCCCTCTCCAGCTGCCACGTTGTTCGTTTCATGTACTTTTTATTTCTGTAGCCTGGGGACTGCTCACTACCACATGTCATTGAAATGCAAATTGACACCCACAACAATGTTGAGAGGTGGATCACAATGCTTAGATAGTATGATAATTGCTGGTGTTTAAACACCAAAAAGTACAACGAGGAATAGGCTGTTTTCTGCCCTGATAATAGATTCATGACTGCCTGCAGGTAATTTTAAAATACTCAAATATTTAAACATAAAAGAACAGCACAACTAGTTCCCCTGTCAGAAGACTATTGTTCTTGATTTTTTGCCGGCACTGGTGTAAAATCAGTGAAATCACCACCACTGTGCTTCTGCGATCTGTCCAAGTCCATGAACATTCTGTCCTCCAACACATAATCACAGCAAATTAATAGTGCAATGTTGTTGTTGGACAAAAATTGCCTTAGTGTGCATGTCTTTTGAACCAATGCTTTTGTGTATCAGAGGACTACTCTTGAGTGCAGTTTACGAATAGGGTTTTGCGTGAAAATATTTGACATTAAGAAGCAACGTGCATGCAGCATATCCGTGAACGTTTCAGGTTTGGAGGAGCAGTGGGGAGGAGGCATTCTTCTAGCGAGAGTTTGCATCATGTATCACAGGCTGCGCAGTCGATGTTCATCAAAGTGATGGGTTCTGTACATAATGAATAATCTTCGCCTGTTAGTGTTCAGTTGCGTACCCAGACCAGACATATGTTTACCTCTCCACGTAGATGTGTGCTTTTATCATCACACCCTCTCCTCTGATCAGAAAACCCTGTTCATGCCGAGATATGTTAAACTCAGGCAGCTGGCCGCTACCGCATGAATCGGAGGACTCGAGAAGAGTGTGGTGCTCCCAGGTGCTACCCAGCCAGTGGCACAGTGCAGGGGTCCAGACGGCAGGCACACACCACACAGATTCACTGAGGGACCCACTCCTCCTCAAATGTCACCCGACACAAATGTCCTGACCCGCAGGCTGAATGAAACCATCATTTCAGCGAAGGTGGTGGCGTATAAAATCATCTTTGCAAACAATACACTGACTTAAATGATTTTATACGCCACTGCCTTGTGTTCTTTCAGATCACACTTCGATCACAAAGGGGGTATGTGGGCCAGCTTAGCTAAGCTTGCCCCTGTGAGCTGGGATAGGACCACAATTCATCTCCGCCTTGCAATTTGAGTGATTGGATCAAGGCCGGATGATGTCACATTTTATGATTTGCTTTACAGTCCTCAGAGACCTCCCTTTAGCAATTGGTCTCAAAATCGGATTTGATACTAAATGTACATTTCTACATTGGTCACCATCATACAAATCACACATAAAGATGCCATATTTTATGTGGCAGCTATTCCTAAAAATCCCCGCAGAGGTGGGATCTTGTCTCAACTTTCTACAGAATTTTGCCCTTTTCGCTATGAACACAATTTCCAAATTGTATGCAAATTTCCACAAATGTGTGTGTTTAACATAGGGATATGCGCGTACATTTTCACAATTCTAATAGTAATACATTTAGCATAAAATCACATATATTGGCATTCCTCTCCAGAACATGTCACACAGTTCTACCGCCTCTTCACACGTGCAGCCAAGAATTAAATTAACAACTCTGTCCTTTTTATATTTTTCACCCTTTAGGATGACAAATTGTGAGTCTGTTAAGAATTGTTCTTTTTTCATGTTTAGCAACAGATGGTCTGCCCCTGTTTGTCTCTCTGCAGTCCAGGTCATCCCCCTCCTTGCTTGTTCCTTCCAGAGGCCATTTACGACCCCCTTCACACTTCCAGTTTCCTTGACTGCAGCTTTGTTATTGTTCCTTCACTTTCTGTAGATAAGATTCTGTTCTAACCCACAATTAACACCTCCCAGTGAGTTTCTGCTGAGAGGAAGGCCCTCCTTCTGGGAGAAAAAACCTGCTTTTCCAGTTCTTGCAGCTTCAGCAGGGTAATTAACTTCTTAAACCCAGCAAAAACCAAATTTGTTCCATCAAACATAAATACATATCTTTCTTGGCCATAAAATCTGTGGGAAAAACACAACTAAAATCTGTATTCCTTTTTGGCAACAATCCTTTTTATGTTTGCTAATCTAGCAGACTCTTTAGTTTTAGGTCCTTTTAAAGTTTCCTCAGTACTCCTCTGACAGCTGTCATTCAGGTAGCCCCGGGTACTGCACCCAGAGTTTGGCCTATGCTGTCAGTTTTCAGACTTTGTATGTTTCACAATGCTTCATTTGATACATGAATTTTAGCAACATGCAAGATTTTGAATGTGGAGAAGTGTTGTGTATCGGCATTTAGGAGATTTTAGCAACAAATCAAATGTCACATTTTGGGGTTTCACTTGCAAAGTGCTGCTTTTCTCTCTGAACTCTGCTGGTTATGGAGTCCACTGGCACATTTCTGCAGGGTGTGCTCTATTCCACCGCACATGTGCCATGGCTGGCAGTTTGTGCATCCCTCTTTTTGTGTGCTGAAGCACATGATGTGTAGTGGTTTTTGTAGGTTTTTGTAGGTTTTTGGCACACACAAGGGTTTTGCCGCCGTTGTTGCTGTTTCTTTCCCCATAACTGGCAGGGTGATGCCGCATAGCATAGCGAGGTGGGTCAATACATCCCACAGAATTACCAGAATATTCCAAGTGCCAGCAACAGTGGTAATTCCCCATTACATGTCCCCATTCTGTCCTCGGCTACCTTGCCTCTACCCTCCCTCCCTGCCCCCTCCCTTGCTCCTTCTTCACCTCCGCAGGGCGTACCTCTGATCTGTACCCCTCCCCGGAAGTCCTTTAAAGATGGCAACCTTCTCCACATTGCCACTCTTAACTCTTGCTCTGCCGTCAAACATTCCTCTGATATTTGCCGCCTTCTTGAGGAAATGGACCTTGACGTACTAGGTCTCACTGAGACATGGTTCACGGCCAGCTCTATCACCAGCTTTGACACACTCCTACCTGACGGCTACAAGATCCTCCCCGTGCCCAGGCCCAGCCGTGCTGGGGGGGGTGTGGCCCTTATCTTCCCTGAGTGGATTCCTGCCACGGCTATTCCCAAGCAGACCTACTCCTCTTTCGAATGTCTTGTCTGCCGACTCTCTCTCTCTCCTAGCCATTCCCTCACCGTGGCTACTATCTATCGGCCACCTGGTCAACTTTCCTCCTTCCTCTACGAGTGGGCGGACCTCTCCTCCTCACTCCTGTCCTCAACCACTCAATTCCTCATTCTTGGAGACTTCAACATCCACCTGGATGCCTCCGGTCCCCCCTCTGGACTCTTTCGCAACCTCTGCGACACTCTCTCACTCTCTATTCTCCCGTCTGGGCCGACCCATTCTGCAGGGTACAATCTAGATGCCCTGATCTCTTCTGACCTTCCCCTCTCTGTCCCTCTCTCCACTCCTCTCTCCTGGAGTGATCACTTTCTCCTTTCTTCCCACCTCACCCTCCCTACCCCACAGGCAAAGCCACCCTCATCACTGCCACCTTCCTTCTCGGTCATCCGACCCATGAAGCGTGTGTCAGTTGAGGCTTTCGCTGCCACCTTCTCGCCCCCTCCTTCCCCCTCAGCTGACTCCCATCCTGACACAGCCCTCTCCTCTCTCCACTCTGCTATTTCTGATACTCTTGATATCCTTGCCCCTGTCATGAGAATCCGCCTGAAGCCCAAAGCCAAATGCAATTCCTGGTATGACTCTGATCTCGTCACCCTTAAACGCAAGTGCAGGGTGGCAGAGAGGAAATGGCGTGCTTCATGTTCATCCTCTGACAAACTAGCCTTTCGCCTACTCCAAAGGCAATACCGGCTCTCCGTTCTCACCAAGAAGAGAGCCCTTATCCAAGCCCGCATCACTGCGGCATCTAACAATTCGGCCGAACTCTTTAAAATCTGCAAGGAGCTGGCCAATCCTGCTGCAGTATCTACCTCTCCTGTCCCCTCCCAGGCCCTCTGTACGGCACTGGCCTCCCACTTCTTTTCAAAAACTCAGGACATCCTGTCCTCACTCTCCTCCTATCACCTCCCCCCCTCTATTCCCTGCCCAGCCTCTGGCCCCTCTGCAGCCTCCCCTCCTCTCTCCTTCTCTGCCTTTCCCCTTTTTTCCGCTGACGAGGTTTCGAGACAAGTCTGATCTATGAAAGTCTCGTCAAAACAGGTCCACCCCTGTTCCTCCAAAACTATCAAGGACCACATTGACTCCTTGGCTCCTGCCCTTGCTGACTTCTGCAATCACTCCTTCGCCTCTGGAGTCTTCCCATCCCCTCTCAAGCACTCCCTTGTGCACCCTCTTCTTAAGAAACCCTCTTCCGACCCTACCTGCCCAGCTAATTATCGCCCAATCTCTATCACTCCCTTCCTGGGCAAGCTCCTGGAGAAACTGGCCATCTCCCAGCTTAATCTCCATGCTGAATCTGTTGGTAGCCTTCATGACCATCGGTCTGGCTTCAGAGCCGCCAGAAGCACAGAAACTGCTCTCCTGAACATCCGTGAGGATCTCCTCTCGAACCTTGACTCTAACATTCCATGTGTTCTCATCTTGCTTGATCTCTCTTCTGCCTTTGATACTGTCAACCATACCATCCTGCTAAACCGTCTCCGTGATAACCTGGGTATCACTGGTCAGGCTCTGGCCTGGCTGACCTCTTTCCTCTCAAATTGACCCTCCCACGTCCAACTGGGATCTTTCCTCTCTGACATCTTTTTCTCTACCTGTGGTGTCCCCCAGGGTTCTAACCTCTCTCCCTGGCTGTTCAACCAGTATCTGGCACTTCTTGCCCACCGCATCGCTGCTCTCTGCCCCAACTTTCAGTGCTATGCGGATGATACCCAGCTCATTTTCAGGCTACCCTCGGCCTCCTCTTCTCCTTCCCTCATCTCTGACTGTCTTTCTGCTATCCAGGAATGGTGTGCAGCCAACGACCTCTGCCTTAATGCCAGTAAGACTGAGATTCTACTCATCGGCACACCCACTCCCTCCTTCCCTGCACACTCTCCTTCTCTCCTCACATTTCTGACGTTTCTAAGAAGTCACACTACCAGCTGCACCTCCTCAGTGGTATCCTTCCTGTCCTCTCCTTCCCCCAGAAGCTCAATGTCTCCAGAGCCCTGGTTCTCTCGAAGCTGGACTACTGTAACAGCCTCTATCTAAATCTGCCTGCCTCTACTCTCTGCCCGCTGCAACTCATCCAGAACAGGACTGCAAGACTTGTCCTTGGCCTCAAGCCCAGGGACCGAATCTCTCCAGGACTGAAATCGCTACACTGGCTCCCCGTGGCTGCGAGGATTACGTTCAAAACCCTCTGCATTATCCACAAGGCCTTCTGGGGCCTTGGGCCAAAATACCTTCAACTCTCTCTTCCTAAATATCTTCCTTCTCGAGCTCTTCGCTCATCCGCCTCCAACTCCCTCAGGGTCAGCCGCTTCTCCAAGCAACAAGTTGGGGGGAGATCTCTCTCTGCAGCAGGGGCCTCCCTCTGGAACAGCCTTCCTGCCTCCCTGAAACTTGAGGAGAACCATCTCCGGTTCCGGAAGCACCTCAAAACCTTCCTCTTTGCTTCTGCTTTCTCTCCCCTTCTCCCCTGCTAAATCACTGAAACTGTACTGAATCAGCAACTGGGCCAATCGCCAAGCTACTCTCCCCTTGGTCCAGCCACTCTCCCCTGCACTGCCTCCCTGGCAACCCCCGCACTACGGGACTGTCTCTGTATCCCTACAGCCCCCCCTCCCAGCACTAGTCTGCACTTATCCTGCACTTGCCACCAGCTGGCCCTTATTATTTATCTTGTATTTACTAATCACTTTGTACTGCACTTTCCCCTCTCCCTTTCCCGCTTGCACTTTTCCCGTCCCCCCTACCCATGCACTTGCGCGATCTGAATGACACCTGGCCTAGTAGGATCGTTTGTCTGTCTCCCCTTGTTCCCCCCCTCCCTGCCTCGTCGCGCCTTGAAACACTTGTGTATAGATAGCGTTACAAATGCCATATCATATCATATCATATCATATCATATCATATCATATCATTCCATGGGCTCCTATTGGACTCCATGAGGGGAATTGCCGGTATTACCAGCACCAGCGATACAGGTATCAATAATACCAGTATTATTTGGTGGTGGGTTGCTGGAATGACCAGCAGCTCGGAGCTGCTGGTAACTCCGGCCACCCCACCACCAAATGTGTACACTGCAAGTCCAGAAGCATGCCAAATAAACGGATTTACTGGTACGTTAATTCCAGACCAGCAGGATTGGAATGACCCACATAGTTTCTAAATAGGATTAATACCCAGGTATGAGCTTATTAGACCAATATGTATTAAGCATTTTAGACATTCCTAATGCTATCCTCTTCTGCAGAATTGTCCCATTATGTCGTCCTGATTGTTGCTAGTGAACCTGAGTCAATCCCTGAAATCAGCACACACAATGGAGGTAAAATTTATTTTAAGATGTTGAAACCATGGGAGTAGAACACCACCCTCCTCTTTACGCATATTAAGTGCCAGTTCTGGCGTACTCCTTCATCTCAGCCAAAAAGCTAAAGTTTTAAAAGCCACCAGTATGCTGACATATTGCAGTCCCAGCTCTTTATGTACCAATAAGGTTGAGGTCGTACGAGGAAGACCAAAGATTCGTTTTAGGAATTTATTTTCAATCGTGCACATATTTTTACAATTGGTGTAGCCCCAAATCTCGGGCATATATATACTTTCCAGTCTGACCTGGAGCGTGCAATCTTTTAAAGCCGGCTCATGGCTCACTTTCCATGGTAATGTAAAATATTTGGAATGGCTATGAATGTCTTGCCAAAACTAGGGCTGATTTCTCTAGCTGTGATTCCCATTTCCCTGTGTCTGTGAACCTCATGCCCAGGTAATTGAAAACCTTGACTTGTTCTACTGTACTTCCCTCACCTTCAGGATGGCCAACCCTTTGCTTTTTTTCTTTTATTAGAGAACACCATATGCTTTGTTTGACTTTTGTTGATTTCTAAGCCCTTTAGCTGGCAAAAACCTTTGAGGCATTGGAATCGCTTCTTTAAGCCAGAGCGTGTAAGTGACATAACAATAGCATCATCTGCAAAAAGAAGGACAAGGCACTTTTGTGCAACTAACTTTAGTGCATCTGCCAGATTAGCCAACAAGTCAGGGACGCCATTTGGGGGTTGCCGCGGGTCGTAACTGGGACCTCTGAGGTCTCCCTTGCTAGCCCTGTGGTCTCTCTTGCTACCCCCTAAAAAAAGAAAGGTTTTTGTATTTTATTTATTGAACTCTTGGGCTGTGGCCAGTGCCACGTGGCTTTGTTTCTGGAATGGCTGGCTTTTTTGTTCAGGCCTCTTAAAAACGAGGGGTTCCACAAGTTACACTTGCAGTGAACCTAAAAAAGAAAGAATATGAATAACAAGTAGTCTTTCTGGAATTCTATACAATAATTGCTAGACTCATTAAAGGTTTATTTTAGGCGCACTTCAGGGAGTGAGTCACTGATTTAGTCTGATTTAGTATGTTCTTAAACACCTCAAATTCACAATGCAGTCTCGAGTTGCAGTTATAGCATATTATTTTGGGCCGTTGTCTCTGTTATGATCATAACAAGGCATTCCATCTTGGTGTCTTCCGTCACTTGACAAAATCCCTGTGCCTAAAGCTTGTGTACAACATAGACCTTTTTGAGTGGCCCTTGATTTTTTTAAATTTAATTCATGCTTGTTGTAATGTGTCTATTTTTCCTATCTCCCTGGCGTGCTGTTCAGGATGCTTGTTTACATGTATGAGGTAACGAGTGCCCAGAGTACAGGATGCCGTGTGAATGCGCATCTATTCCTGCTGTGTTCTAAATTATTTAATACACATTTGTAAACCCTTGCAATGGTATGTATTTTGCCAGCCTCTGAAGCCTGAAAAGTAGATCCACGCATGTTCGAGATGTGGTCAAATTTGCACCAAACCTGCAGATGAACTGGCCTGCTGTTAAATCTCAGGTACCAGTTTATTGGTATGCTCTACACAGTGTAGTTTGCTTTCTGACTTTGAGAACATTCAGACATGTAATTGCTCATTTAACTATAGCTGGAAACATAGCTATAGCTGGTAAGATTGCTCAGTGGGTTGAGTGATTGCTGCTGCAATCTGTGTGTGATCTCCAGGTTTAAATTCCTGGCATGACCAACTCAGCCTTTCATCCTTCTGAGGTCTATAAATGTGTATCAACACAGGTTAGGTTATACTGTATGTATGTTTGTTCTATATAAAGCACTTAAGCTTAAGTGCTTTATAATAACACATCATTATCATTTGGCTTTGGACATCTGCTTGCATTCACAGTAATTTGGTAATATGGGCCTATAAACACGGATATTAATGAAACATACATATGTCCCCGAGGGCTCCAATCTCTCCTCCTGCCTCTTCAACACTTACCTTGCTCCGCTGGCACACATCAATTTCCAGTGCTACGCAGATGACACTGAACTCTTCTTCAAACTTCCTGCTGTCTCTCTTGCCACTTCCATCATTCCTAACTGCCTATCTGCCATCCAGTGAGGTGCACTTCCAATTATCCTTACCTTAATGCCAGCAAGACTGCGACCTTTCATATTGAGACTCCTGCCCCCTCCTTCTTCTCCTCACTCTGGCCATCCTCTATGGACTCTGCCCCTTCTCCTTCATCTGAATACAGAAACCTTGGAGTCGTCTTCGACTCCGCTCTATCCTTCCTCACATCATGGAGACTGCCAACAAGTGCAAATTTCAACTCTTACTTCTCAAAGGAAATCTCCCTTTTCTCACTTTCCCCCAGAAGCTCAATGTCACCACTCCTCCAGTTCTTTCTAGGCTTGACTACTGCAACAGCCTTCTCTTGAATCTAACCTTTTCCTCTCTTGGACCTTTCCAGCTAATCCCGAATAGGGCAGCAAGACCTATCCTTGGCCTGAAGCCCAGGGACTGCTTCTCTTCTGCCCTAAAAAATCTCCAATGGCTCCCAGTGTCTGCAAGCATTGCATTCAAATCCCTATGCATGGGCCACAAGGCTGTCTGGGGCCGGCTACTAGGCTATCTGCAATTTGTTATTACTAAATATTCTCCCTCCTGACCTCTATGCTCCTCTAGAACCAATTCTCTATGTGTAAAGCGTTTCGCTAAACAGAGGGCCGGAGGCCGAAATCTTGCTTCTGCTGGTTCCCTTTTGTGGAACACCCTCGGTCTTCCACTTCCTCTTGAGCCTGACCTCCTCAATTTCTGGAAACTCCTGAAGACTTTCCTTTTCCCTCCCTCCTTGTCTTTTTCCCTCATCTGCTAACCTCACAGTCAATGTGATTAGTGACCAGGGCTCCTATGTATCCTCTGGGCTCTGCCCTCCCACACCCAATTGATTCAGCTTCTGCTCACACACAGCACTTGCATCAGCACCTACTGGCCTACACCAGTGTAGGCCTGCACTTATTCAAGCTCTACGCTCCCTTGCACCTACTTTATTTGGCACTTACTTCCACTGCTCACCCACAATAATAGACACTTATCACTTGCCCCCACTCCCTCTTCCCCCCTTCTCTCTGCACTTGCATGTTCTGAATACTCACAAGCAGTGGTGGCTGGTTACTTTGAAAGGTGGTGGGGCGTACATTTCTGTGGGTGAATTCGTAAGCGAGCGAGCGTAGCAAGCAAGCCCAACCCATATCAATGGGCTTACGGGGAGGTTTCCCCCATGCACATTTTGAAAAAATTGCATCCAAAATGTGCAATTTACTGTCCAAGCCTACACAAATATGACCTAAAAAGTATTAGGTTTTAGGTACTTTGATAGGGTGATATTGTATGTAAATATGTTCTATGTAAAGCACTTTGGCAAAAGCGCTATATAAATAACATAATTATCATTTAAAATGCAATTCTGCCATGGAGTCTATTCTAAGTATAATCAAGGGCATGCCTTCTGTTCTGGATGCCAAGTATCTACTACTATAGTCTAGGCGTACTTGAAACGTGTTGCTCCCTGCCTGTGAGGACCCATCTCGCCTTCTTGGAAGGATGATTCCTTCATGGGTGCATGTCCTGGGGGCTATGCACTCCATATGTGAAAGCCTGTCCAGCAGGGGTGGAGACCAGTAAAGAGCCGTCACCATCTTCTGCTGGGCTCCTGGGCATATTTGATTGCGATACGTTTCAGCCTCGTTGGTTTTCACGTGTGTTCTCAGCACCACTGAGTCTGGATAAAACATCCACTTCATACTCTGTTTTCCTGGCTCAAGCATCTGGCCCGTATACTGTAGAAGCAAATAAATACAACTCTGAGGACTCCCTGAGCAAAGCTTTTAGCCTTCCCGTGATTTAGGGAACTCACCTTACCTCGCCGAGTTTTCATATCAAGGTGCACATAGATTGGGGTCCTTTATTGTGGAAGAAGTCATCACAGAGAACTTTCATTGTGCCTCAAATTTTATAAATCAAGCCTTGTTCTGACTACTCATTTTAAGAGATTGTAATATAAACAAACATATCCAAGCGATTGAGGTGTATGCTGCCCAGCTTGCATCTCACTCGTTTGCCTCTAACTGCCCAAACTGCGAGGTCCACCAAAGTTTGTAGTCCACCATAAGAGGACAGGAGGTGCGTGCCCAGCCGCATCTCCCTCGCTGTCTAGGCTTCTAGACAATAAGTAAACTTTGCCTGCGACTGTATTAGTGAATCCAGTACTTTGCTTCATGGTCCTGCAGTTGCTGCCACGGTATATAGCACTTCTGGCTGAAGGGGAAACATAGTTAATTCCACCTCGTGTTCAAGCACTGTTAACCTTCTTTTCTGTTAAAGGAAAGGCACCCCCTCTATTCAGTCTTCTGTGCGTTTCAGAACCTCCTCTCCTCCTATGGGGTCATTTACTCTTCTAGCCTACCTACAGACTGCATTAAAGCAACAGAGATGGAAGCTTCTCCCCTGAGCCCCACCAGCTCGCTTTGCCCTTGGACAACTCCTGCACATGGCAGAGACTGCACCTAACCCCAATGCACACCTTTTGCTCTAGAACATTAAATTGTCTTACATGGCAGTGCTACTTTCAACCCAAGAAAGACATTTCTCAAGGCCGAAGACCAAACACAACTTTGCTTGTTTTTCTAAACATGCCTCAATCCTCCAAACACAAGGTTGTCAAGACGATACTGCACATATGATCCTTAATAAGGGTGAACGCAGGTATGTAGTTGTCTACAGCCTTGTGAGATGTCCATCTTGGGTTGATAAATCTATATGTAAGGTTTCATGCTACGGTGTGCTGCTGCCAGTCCACTTTCAGAAATCGGAACATTGTTTTTATTGCAGTTTTAAACATTATTTTTAACCGTTTATGGACGTCCCCCTCTCCAGCTGCCCCGTTGTTCGTTTCATGTACTTTTTATTTCTGTAGCCTGGGGACTGCTCACTACCACATGTCATTGAAATGCAAATTGACACCCACAACAATGTTGAGAGGTGGATCACAATGCTTAGATGGTATGATAATTGCTGGTGTTTAAACACCAAAAAGTACAACGAGGAATAGGCTGGTTTCTGCCCTGATAATAGATTCGTGACTGCCTGCAGGTAATTTTAAAATACTCAAATATTTAAACATAAAAGAACAGCACAACTAGTTCCCCTGTCAGAAGACTATTGTTCTTGATTTTTTGCCGGCACTGGTGTAAAATCAGTGAAATCACCACCACTGTGCTTCTGCGGTCTGTCCAAGTCCATGAACATTCTGTCCTCCAACACATAATCGCAGCAAATGAATAGTGCAATGTTGTTGCTGCACAAAAATTGCCTTAGTGCGCATGTCTTTTGAACCAATGCTTTTGTGTATCAGAGGACTACTCTTGAGTGCAGTTTACGAATAGGGTTTTGCGTGAAAATATTTGACATTAAGAAGCAACGTGCATGCAGCATATCCGTGAACGTTTCAGGTTTGGAGGAGCAGTGGGGAGGAGGCATTCTTCTAGTGATAGTTTGCATCATGTATCACAGGCTGCGCAGTCGATGTTCATCAAAGTGATGGGTTCTGTACATAATGAATAATCATCGCCTGTTAGTGTTCAGTTGCGTACCCAGACCAGACATATGTTTACCTCTCCACGTAGATGTGTGCTTTTATCATCACACCCTCTCCTCTGATCGAAAACCCCTTTCATGCCGAGATATGTTGAACTCAGGCAGCTGGCCGCTACCGCATGAATCGGAGGACTCGAGAAGAGTGTGGTGCTCCCAGGTGCTACCCAGCCAGTGGCACAGTGCAGGGGTCCAGACGGCAGGCACACACCACACAGATTCACTGAGGGACCCACTCCTCCTCAAATGTCACCCGACACAAATGTCCTGACCCGCAGGCTGAATGAAACCATCATTTCAGCGAAGGTGGTGGCGTATAAAATCATCTTTGCAAACAATACACTGACTTAAATGATTTTATACGCCACTGCCTTGTGTTCTTTCAGATCACACTTCGAGTTTGAGGGAGTGCTCGAACTCGAAGTGAGTCATGCCTGGGCCCGGGATGCCCAAGTCTTGCTGCAAGACTGACAGAGGTACTCGGGAGCAAGAGGGAGTATTGGTCCAAAAATGCAGTCCAGTAGTAGCCCTGTAGCTGCCGTGGTACAGGCCCACACTGGGGGCACATAGTTCCTCCTGAACTCAGTAGTTAGTTGAGTACTTATAAATAGTAAGCTACTTACTATTTACGGACTCAAGACCACTCCACTCTACAAGCAGCAACCAGCAAGGCAAAGAACTCTGGCAAGGCTGCACTGCTCTGCAATGTCTAAGTAGGCCCTTGGCTAGGTGCCCCTTCTCCTTCATCTGAATCCAGAAACCTTGGAGTCATCTTCGGCTCACCTCTATCCTTCCTCACATCCTGGACACAGCCAACAAGTCCAAATTTCAACTCTTACTTCTCAAAGGAAATCTCCCTTTTCTCACTTTTCCCCAGAAGCTCAATGTCACCACTACTCCAGTTATTTCTAAGCTTGACTACTGCAACAGCCTTCTCTTGAATCTACCCTCTTCCTCTCTTCGACCACTCCAGCTAATCCAGAATAGGGCAGCAAGACTTATCCTTTGCCTGAAGCTCAGGGACTGCATCTCTTCTGCCCTAAAAATCTCCACTGGCTCCCGGTTTCTGCAAGAATTGCATTGAAATCCCTATGCATCACCCACAAGGTTGTCAGGGGATGGGGACCAGGCTATCTGCAACTTGCTATTACTAAATATTCTCCCTCCAGACCTCTACGCTCCTCCAGAACCAACTCTCTATTTGTAAAGCGTTTTGCTGAACAGAGGGACGGACGCCGAACTCTTGCTTCTGCTGGTTCCCTTTATTGGAACACCCTCCCCCTTCCACTTCGACCTGACCCTGACCTCCTCAATTTCCGGAAACGCCTCAAGACTTTCCTTTTCACTCCCTCCTTGTCTTTTTCCCTCATATGCTAACCTCACAGTCGCTGTGATTGGTGACCAGGGCCCTTATGTATCCTCTGGGCTCTGCCATCCCACACACAATTGACTCAGCTTCTGCTAACACACAGCACTTGCCTCAGCACCCACTGGCCTACACCAGTGTAGTCCTGCACTTATTTCAGTTCTACGCTCCCTTGCACCTACTTTATTTGGCACTTACTTCCACTGCTCACCCACAATAATAGACACTCATCACTTGCCCCCACTCCCTCTTCCCCCCTTCTCTCTGCACTTGCACATTTTGAATACTCACAAGCAGTGGTGGCTGGTTACTTTGAAAGGTGGTGGGGCCTACATTTCTGTGGGTGAATTCGTAAGCGAGCGAGCGTAGCAAGCAAGCCCAACCCATATCACTGGGGTTACGGGCAGGTTTCCCCCCATGCACATTTTGAAAAAAATGCTTTCAAAATGTGCAATTTACTGTCCAACCCTATGCAAATATGACCTAAAAAGCATTAGGTTTTAGGTACTTTGATAGGGTGATATTGTATGTAAACATGTTCTAAGTAAAGCACTTTGGCGAAAGCGCTATATAAATAACATCATTATCATTTAAAATGCAATTCTGCCATGGAGTCTATTCAAAGCATAATCAAGGGCATGCCTTCTGTTCTGGATGCCAAGTATCTACTACTATAGTCTAGGCGTACTTGAAACGTGTTGCTCCCTGCCTGTGAGGACCCATCTCGCCTTCTTGGAAGGATGATTCCTTCATGGGTGCATGTCCTGGGGGCTATGCACTCCATATGTGAAAGCCTGTCCAGCGGGGGTGGAGACCAGTAAAGAGCCGTCACCATCTTCTGCTGGGCTCCTGGGCATATTTGATTGCGATACGTTTCAGCCTCGTTGGTTTTCACGTGTGTTCTCAGCACCACTGAGTCTGGATAAAACATCCACTTCATACTCTGTTTTCCTGGCTCAAGCAGCTGGCCCGTATACTGTAGAAGCAAATAAATACAACTCTGAGGACTCCCTGAGCAAAGCTTTTAGCCTTCCCGTGATTTAGGGAATTCACCTTACCTCGCCGAGTTTTCATATCAAGGTGCACATAGATTGGGGTCCTTTATTGTGGAAGAAGTCATCACAGAGAACTTTCATTGTGCCTCAAATTTTATAAATCAAGCCTTGTTCTGACTACTCATTTTAAGAGATTGTAATATAAACAAACATATCCAAGCGATTGAGGTGTATGCTGCCCAGCTTGCATCTCACTCGTTTGCCTCTAACTGCCCAAACTGCGAGGTCCACCAAAGTTTGTAGTCCACCATAAGAGGACAGGAGGTGCGTGCCCAGCCGCATCTCCCTCGCTGTCTAGGCTTCTAGACAATAAGTAAACTTTGCCTGCGACTGTATTAGTGAATCCAGTACTTTGCTTCACGGTCCTGCAGTTGCTGCCACGGTATATAGCACTTCTGGCTGAAGGGGAAACATAGTTAATTCCACCTCGTGTTCAAGCACTGTTAACCTTCTTTTCCGTTAAAGGAAAGGCACCCCCTCAATTCAGACTTCTGTGCGTTTCAGAACCTCCTCTCCTCCTATGGGGTCATTTACTCTTCTAGCCTATCTAAAGACTGCATTAAAGCAACAGAGATGGAAGCTTTTCCCCTGAGCCCCACCAGCTCGCTTTGCCCTTGGACAACTCCTGCACATGGCAGAGATTGCACCTAACCCCAATGCACACCTTTTGCTCTAGAAAATTAAATTGTCTTACATGGCAGTGCTACTTTCAACCCAAGAAAGACATTTCTCAAGGCCGAAGACCCAACACAACTTTGCTTGTTTTTCTAAACATGCCTCAATCCTCCAAACACAAGGTTGTCAAGACGATACTGCACATGTGATCCCTAATAAGGGTGAAAGCAGGTATGTAGTTGTCTACAGCCTTGTGAGATGTCCATCTTGGGTTGATAAATCTATATGTAAGGTTTCATGCTATGGTGTGCTGCTGCCAGTCCACTTTCAGTAATCGGAACATTGTTTTTATTGCAGTTTTAAACATTATTTTTAACCGTTTATGGACGTCCCCCTCTCCAGCTGCCCCGTTGTTCGTTTCATGTACTTTTTATTTCTGTAGCCTGGGGACTGCTCACTACCACATGTCATTGAAATGCAAATTGACACCCACAACAATGTTGAGAGGTGGATCACAATGCTTAGATGGTATGATAATTGCTGGTGTTTAAACACCAAAAAGTACAACGAGGAATAGGCTGTTTTCTGCCCTGATAATAGATTCATGACTGCCTGCAGGTAATTTTAAAATACTCAAATATTTAAACATAAAAGAACAGCACAACTAGTTCCCCTGTCAGAAGACTATTGTTCTTGATTTTTTGCCGGCACTGGTGTAAAATCAGTGAAATCACCACCACTGTGCTTCTGCGATCTGTCCAAGTCCATGAACATTCTGTCCTCCAACACATAATCACAGCAAATTAATAGTGCAATGTTGTTGTTGGACAAAAATAGCCTTAGTGTGCATGTCTTTTGAACCAATGCTTTTGTGTATCAGAGGACTACTCTTGAGTGCAGTTTACGAATAGGGTTTTGCGTGAAAATATTTGACATTAAGAAGCAACGTGCATGCAGCATATCCGTGAACGTTTCAGGTTTGGAGGAGCAGTCGGGAGGAGGCATTCTTCTTACAAGAGTTTGCATCATGTATCACAGGCTGCGCAGCCGATGTTCGTCAAATTGATGGGTTCTGTACATAATTAATAATCTTCGCCTGTTTGTGTTCAGTTGCGTACCCAGACCAGAGATATGTTTACCTCTGCGCGTAGATGTGTGCCCCTTGGTGCACGCGCATACCTTTGCTGCTTTTATCATCACACCCTCTCCTCTGGTCAGAAAAACCCTTTCATGCCGAGATATGTTGAACTCAGGCAGCTGGCAGCTACTGCATGAATCGGAGGACTCGAGAAGAGTGTGGTGCTCCCAAGTGCTACCCAGCCAGTGACACAGTGCAGGGGTCAAGACGGCAGGCACACACCGCTCAGATTTGCTGAGGGACCCACTCCTCCTCAAATGTCACCCGACACATATGTCCTGACCCGCAGGCCGAATGAAACCACCATTTCAGCGAAGTTGGTGGCGTATAAAATCATCTTTGCAAACAATACGCTGACTTAAATGATTTTATACGCCACTGCCTTGTGTTCTTTCAACTCACACTTCGAGTTTGAGGGAGTGCTCGAACTCGAAGTGAGTCATGCCTGGGCCCGGGATGCCCAAGTCTTGCTGCAAGACTGACAGAGGTACTCGGGAGCAAGAGGGAGTATTGGTCCAAAATTGCAGTCCAGTAGTAGTCCTGTACCCGCCCGTGGTACAGGCCTAGACTGGGGGCACATCGTTCTTCCTGAACTCAGTAGTTAGTTGAGTACTGATAAATAGCAAGCTACTTACTAGTCACGGACTCAAGGCCATTCCACTCTACAAGCAGCAACCAGCAAGGCAAAGAACTCTGGCAAGGCTGCACTGCTCTGCAATCTCTAAGTAGGCCCTTGGCTAGGTGGCTGACACACCCTGGCTCGCTCTACTGACTTCGAGTTCAACTTGAAGAGAATTGAGATGGCGTGTGTTTGCCTGCACCCACCACCCTCTCATCAAAGATTTTCATTGGCTGCTAATAAACAGTCAATGAAAATTCTGCTACTATGCTACTGATTTGCATAGAATTCACTGACAGTGCTGGTTGCACACAAGTTAATACTGGAGGGGCCACAGCTCTAGCGCCTCGCCAGCATCTATTAACAAATGATTTCGCAAACAGCGTGAGCTTTCCAGCTGCAGGCTGTTTACTATTGGGAAAACGGAGTTAAATCGGACACGCCCATAAGTGTTACTTTGTCGGAACCAGCGTGAGTCCCTGCCAAGCGAGATAATTATGTATTTATTTAATGATAAAGCACTGCAGCCATGCTGAGCTACTGAATGTGACAATTGTAAACATGCTTTCCCTGCTCCCCCTGAGGGGGCGGCACCCCACGCCCTAAATAAGCGGCCACCACTGGTTGAAAGTCTAAATCCCCAAATGTGAAAGTACAAACTAATGAAGTTCCTATAGCTTTTTAGTGCCATCATCTTGACATCATGTGCAGCCTTCTTGCCACGTGTAAACTGTATTTAGTCCAGATACACTGTAGAATGCAGTTTAGGGTGTATGCCAGGGTGGTATAAGGGGCATTTGCTAGTGAACATTAGGTGATTTGGATGGGTAGACACTTGCAGTTAGAGAGAGGTTGTGGCCCATACCTTTTGTATTGGAGAATGCTTTATTAGTTGCTTAGGGCCAGTTAGTGCAAGTATTATGTAAGATACATGAATGGGGTTTGCAGTAGGACCTTGGTAATATTATCTAGAGTGTTGCCGATTTTTTAGTTAGGACATACTAGAAGTTATAGCTTTTTGTTGTCCCAGATGGCCAGACTGCATGTTTAGCTTTGGGTTTCTTTAGTGAGTTAGATTTACTTTCTCCCCCCCACCACCCTCATTTAGTGCCCAGACATCGTCAATGTCCGTGGAGGTGTGTAAAATGCTGCACAGTGGTTAATCGATGTAGTAGGACCCTACAGTATCCCAGACTTTGAACAAAGGCCATTATAACAGTTTGTGCTGTAGACATTGGCTTAGCACTTTAGTGGCACAGGACATATCTTGTTTGGAACAGGTTAGTGTTGAACTGTGGCCAGAGGAACTTGATTATGTTATGGTTGTTCTGCCCCAGGGAAGAATGGTCACTCAATTGGTACTGCAGTCAGTAGGGTAAATGAAGCCCATGAATTAGATACATTAATTTCCAAAGAGTGGTATTCTCAGAGGAGGAAAGGATGTATGTGTCCCAGAGATGCAACATGTTTCCAAAATGAGACTCACAGCAGAAGCTGACTATTGGCTAGCCACAAGGATGAGAGCCATCAGGTGGTGCCAAATGTGCTGGTCACATAGGAAGGAGATGAGCTATCTGTTTCTTTTGTCACACTGCCTACAACTCACAGGAATTGATCATTTCTGAGGCACGGAGCACACAATGAGATACTCAAGGGTGGGTTTACCAATGGGGAAATGGTCTGCATGCAACACATATACCCAAAGGTGCCAGCCAATCAGGATGCAGAATGATAGCTGGCTAAGCAATTAGGTCACCATTGGAGGGGTTGTACTTTTTGGGTCACAAAAGTAGAATTGGGCCAATAGGGCCAGCTAATTAATGGTTTTCTTTAGGGGACTAAGGATATGAGCCAATGGGGTCACAGGAATGTACATGTGACTTGTAACTGTTAAAATGTTATGCTTGTGGTTTTGTCCTTTATATAGCAGCATTTAATGTAGGCATGTTGAATGATGCTTGCTTTTTACCTGCTGCAGTTGCATGTAATACAACTTGTTTTTCTTGCAAATTGTGCACTCTTTATTCCTCTTTGGATTCTTTTTGCTTGTGCAGGTTTTGGGCCTACCCAACTTTTTGGTGACCCCGATGTGATTTCCAGCCACCACCCCCTCAATAAGCTGGAAGCTCCCCGTCGCAAAGCCTGGGCTGAGATGCCTATCTGCAGAGACTGGTACCCGTGCACACAAAGAAGAGGCAAGCAGGCACCACAGTTACATTGGAAGATCTCGGAGAACACATAGACGTGAGTTCAATATTGTGGGATCAACAGAAGAGGGGGCGGGTTTTTAGGAGATGAATTATGAGAGTGTGGTGAGGAGAGCTACGTGGTGTTTTCATTTTGAGTAGTAGAGAAAAAAGGAGCACCCCTACAGAGGGGAGCAGTTACATCATAGTGGTAAACTTATTGAGGGAAAGTGAAGTGGAGATCCCTTTGAGAAAGGGGAAGGCAGTGCTGTGTAGAGAAGAGTGAAACTTGTGTAGTGGAAAAGACAGGGAATTGCTCCACCCCAAGGTTACGACAGTGAGAGGTGGAAGAATAAACCATTGTGTAGATACGTTTTTGGGTGATTGTGTTGTATATATTGTATAAAGGAGAGTTTGGAGTGGGCCGATAATAGCTTCTTGTGTGTGACAAGTTTTGGGGGACACATTTTGAGGAAGGGGGTGTTTTGTGGTATTTTTGTGCGAATACGCACTGGGTTGGGGTGTTGTGTTGATTTTATTATGTGTTGGAGGTTTTGGAGAGGGGTCACCATAAGGGCGGGCCATGTAGGTTTTGATTTGTAGTGGTTTTTGTGTGTATGTTTGTTGTTGGGGTTTGTGCGAGTGCTGGTATTGGGGAAAATGAGCACACTGATAGAGCGCATGTGTAAAGAGCTTCTGCAATACAGGGAAAGTGAATGGGTACAGAGGGCAAGATGCTCACTGCATGGCCCGCAGAGCGCACACAAAACACGAGAATCCTTGAGCATATGTACCCATATTTCGTTTCAACCTACAGAGGAAAGAAGGTAAAGAATAGGCAAAGCATAATTGAGTTATTGAAGGTGCACGAGGGGTTAGAAGAGGCTCCCGATAGTAGTATCAAGAAGGGGGCAAGCACACCTTCACAGTTGACCGCTCCTCCCCCTACCGCAGATGCACCCAGATAGAAGCAGTTACAAACACCAGCTCAGGCACATGTGCAGGTCACTGCCCCAACCCTCTCTGCAGTCACTACCAACCGGATGCATGCGCAGCAGACTGACCTGTTCTTACCCAGAACATATTCTTTACAGCCTGCAGTGGGATATACAAAACCTCAATATTTGGCCTGAACTGAACCCAGATAAAGTACATCAGGGGGTGCTGCAGGCAGAACATGAAACCCACCTATAATGGGTATAGAGTACATAGCATGCCAGGACCTGCTAGAAGCATTGCAGAGGAGCGAGGAGGAGCCAGCCAGGATGGCACTGAGAATTGAAAGGGAGGACAGTGTCCGGCGATAGATGCTGATACATGGAAGGCAGGACAGATACTTCTCAAAAGGACAGTACAGTTATTAAGGACGTCAAGGTAGAGATGGATGAGGGGATCCCTGCAGCAAGGGGGAATCAGGAGAGCTGACCACCTATGGAGGCATGACATCAGAGCGTAGACTACGATTCAGTATTTTCCAAAAGGGAAGGGCCACAGGCAGAGGAGAAGGAAGAGTGGAGACAAATGAAGAACAGAGGGACATGAGACCATGGGGCTCAGGCTTAGACCACATCCCAGATGAATGGCAGTTGCAAAAGGGAAGAAAGGGGTGAAATCATCTCTGAAAGGTAAGCCTAGAACATGGTTCCCCTTACCACAGAAGGGAATAGGAAGGGTGAATTAGGTGCCCTGGCCACACATGGACTAGAGCAACCTTTAATTAAGGCATTGTCCTCTCTCACAGTGGGAGCAGGTAAATGAATCTTTGCCCTCGAGAAACAGACAGCAGGATTTGTGTTAGCATTGGGGAACATTAAGAGTTTGCTTGACACAATATTAGGCAAACAAGCAATTGCTATCTGGGAGAAAGCAAGGCATCCAGGTGTACAACTAGAAAGTGACACTCACAATGGTGCTCCATTTAACAACTGTTGAGGCCATGTGTAGAAAGCTTTGAGGGACTCCAATCCAGACAAACCAAACATAGGTTTGATTAGGGCATGCCCAATGAACCCAGATGAGAGCCCAGAACTTTACATTCACTCAGTTAAGGAAATGTGGGGCGAACAGACATGGGAATTATGGGATACGATTATGTCAATGTTCTATCATATGTTGCTCAGGGGGCTACCCACCAATGTACAGTCAGATTTGGGCAAAGTAGTGGGCACGGAGGGGCTGGGATATATGCACATATAGTGCACTTCTGTAGGAGAAGGTTAGCGAGAAAGTGGAAAAAGTATAAAAAGCAGAAGCAAAGCGGGTGTAGAAAAAGGTAGTTAAAGTGAGCTTGGAAGAAGCAGTGATTACAAACATTGTAGAGGGTTAGTATGAGCAGGAAGATGACTAGGGGGCAATAAGATGGAAGGGGACATATGGGAGACTTTCTTAGAGGAAGAGGCCCTTCTCACTGAGGTAGGCAAGGAGAATTCAGAGCACCAAGACCCAGGTTCTGGGGTCCATGCTGGAGTTGTGGAAGAATGGGGCATTTTGGACATGATTGTTGGAGCAGGCCCCCTATGCAATATTACCCCAGTATCAATTTGATCAGTATCCTACCTACCCTATCCTATCCTACCTACCACTTTCTTGGGGTCCCTACACCCCTGGCTCAGGGTGGACCCCAGATTCTATGTTCACCCCTAGCCCTACACAAGAACCCGACACTATGTATGCCGCTGCACTGTTTAAAAACAAGTAGAGTAGCAGCAGTTTCTAAGCACTTTGTCATGCCAGTGCTGTACGAATGGTTCCCTTATATTAAGATTTGTTCCTCTATAGATTAACGGTTTCATTAGAATGGCTGTCTGGGATCCAGAATATGGTATTCTGCCTTCCTGTGAAGTTCGTGTTCAGACCAGTGATTCACTAGAATTGTAAAGCATTGATTACCAGAAAAGATACAGTCATTTTGGCAGGCACAGATGAGGAGGCAGTAGAATGGCATACAGTCCTGTGCATAGATCCGACCCTGCCACCAAGGCAGGTGTCCGATGAACGGCTGTTTGAGGACATGGAGTAGGAAGGAGAAACCATGTTTGAAATGTGCATACCCTGCCACATAGCAGTACAACACAGAGAAGGCACACCATATTGGTTGCCATATCACCACCATTATTATTACATGAAGATATAGCAACAGTACCCAGTTGACTGTGGACTAGCAATCCTGATGATCTAGGGCTATTGATGAGCATAGGAGCAGTACACATAAAACTGAAACCATGTGCAATATTACCCTGAGTGAAGCAATCACCTCTGCCCAGAGAGGCCAACAAAGGGATTCACTCCCTCATTGCAGCACTATTTTAGCAAAGCCTTAAAGTACCATCAGCTTCCTCAAACAATACAGCCATATACCCACTGAAGAAAGCAAAAGGGTCTTCTTGGAGGATGATACAGGATCTCTGCTCATTAAAAAATATTGTTGAAGCAGATTTCCCAGTAGTGTTCCAAACCCAGACAATATTCTGTGCAATATACTGTACAAATGTAACCCAGTTCCCTGTGATGGATCTAAAAAATGCTTTCTTTTCAATCCCACTGCAACCAGACTTCCTGTATCTCATCACGTTTACCTACTGCAGGCAGCGTTTTCAGCACATTTGCTTACCTCAGTGGTATTGCGAGTTCCCAGACATTTTTGCCAGGGTACTCCAGATGCATCTAGGTAACATGCAGATAACAAGCGCAGTCACTTAATATGTAGATGATTTTAGTTTGCAGCCCGACAGAAGACCAGTGCAGGAAGGATTCAGTGCAGCTCTTTACCTTACTCACACAAAAGGTCTATGAAGTAGACAAGGAAAAGCTGCAGTATTGCCAGAACGAAGTAGTGTATTTAGGGAAAATATGTCATCAGCAGGGAGTGGAGTTTTCACAGACAGTGTAGCAGCAGTGCACAACACCCCTCGGCCAATCACTTTGAAACAGATGCAGCCGTTTCTGGGGTTGTGCAACTACTGCAGTGCATGGATTTTTGATTGCTCCACTTATTCTGGTCCCCTGCTGCAGGTATTGAAGGAAGCAAACAAAGCAAAGGTGCCCATTGAATGGACAGATGAGATGTCTGAATGTTTTCAGGATCTTAAACTGGCGATTAGCATTGCACCTGTGTTAGCAACATCAAACTACAACAGCTGTTTGTTTTGTTTTTCACACTACAATGGCCAGGTAATGCCAGCAGTTCTCATTCAGCACACATCCATGGCCCACAAACCCTAAGGTTATTCCAGTGTTCTCCTATGCCCATTAATGCAACCAGGTAACTGCAGCCACCGATTTTGCCATACAGAAGTCCTCCGCAATGACTATGGGATACCCAGGAACTTTGTATGCAGAGCATGCTGTTTTTGCCATTCTGGAAAATTCAAGGTCACCCCTCACTACAACGAGAGCTTTGGGTTACACAGTCCTACTATCAAACTCATCCAACTATATTGTCAGGTGTCACATTGTGAATCCAGCAACATTTGTAGCAAAGTCTGTGGAGTCACAAGATAAGGTGTATAATTGTACAGTATATGAGGGTGTACCCGAGCGAGGCACCCCAGTAAGAGAAGATGCACTGGAGGAGAGGGAGGTGTTGCTCGGTGATGGGTTGTCAATGATTAATCACAAGAATTGAAAGAGGCTCTGAGGGTCGGCAGTGGTCAGGTATGTGAAAGGACAGGAAAAGGAATATCAAGTGGTGATACAGAAACTATTGCTGTCATACTGTTATCACATGCAGCAGAACCCATAACACTGATCAAGGCTTTAGCATATGTCATTTCCACAATACACTCATTCCTACCAAAATGGCGCAGGAGAGAATTCAAGAAGTCAGATGGAATTCCAGTACAGCATGCAGCACTGATGTCCATAAAGATACCAGCACCAGATCCATTCACGGCCACCAGGAGGGCACCAGGAAAAATACAGACATTTAAAAGATGAGAAAAGAAGGAAGTTCCATGACTGTTTCAAACTTATTGTGCCCCTTTGAACAAAAGTGTGTTAACTTTTCTTCACAGCTTAGATAAGCACCATTGGAGGACTGCAAGAGAATCGAAAATTATTTATTGTGTGTCTTTTGTTTCCTTCTCTCTATCTCTCTCTCTATGTCTCCCTCTCTCTCTCTCTCCTCTTTCTGGTGTAGCTTATGGGGATGGGGGTCTGGAAAAGGGAGGAAGAATGAAACTAATGCAGTAAATATAGAAGCAATTTATAGTAAACCTGTGACCAGATCAAAAAGGAGTATTTACGATCAGGAGAAAACATATAACAGCATTATAGAAGAGCATTACTCTGAAGCCACCAATGTGTGATATAGTATACCCTTGGCAGCCTTCATTCTGTATAGGCTGTGCAGACAGAGCCCTTGCCTCACTTGGTTACTTTAAGTAGTGAAGGTTTTCTTCCTGTCTTCAGGAAAAGACTGTATTGTAGTTGAGAATGCTGTACTAGTGATGAAAAGAGAGAGACAGCAGTGTTGTAGTGAAAGACATTGCACTCCTTTGTACTCAAGTGGAGGAGATATCTAGAAGAAGTAAAGACGTTTTGGGCCGGCATCGCTTTTTTGATAACATGCTGTTTTTTTGTGTAACAGTGAGAAGTATTATTAAAGAGAATGGCTAAGTGAAGTGATTTTGGTGAAAGTGAACAAGGTGATTGATTGTGGGTTCGGCTTCTGTGTTTAAATTCATTAATTTTGAAGTGAAATTGTTAAAAGTTAGACTGGTTCTGGAGATGGGAGACACGTGTCAAGTACTTCCTGGCTATAAGGTAAAGACATTAAAATACAATGGAGAATGGCTTCTGGTAACTAAGGGTAAAATGCTCAATTCCTGGTCTAATGAGGGGACCTATGATAAGGGAATGTGGGAAATCCTGTATACTTTGTATTCACTAAGTACAAGGGTCGAAGTTAGAGAATCATTTAAATATCTAAGAATTATGGAGGATGCATGAGAAGCGCAGGAAGACCCACAATGTTAAAGTTGCAGAGGAAGGGCCGAAAAAGGTGGGTGCGGCAATTCTTCTGCACCACCCCACTATCAGTGCTATCCTTTATCCCCCGCAGAAAGGTATAGCGACCCTGAATTTGAACCTCTGTTTTCTCCAGTTGCCACTCCTGTGGTTGCAAGATGGTGACAGATAATGAATGCCTCAATCATCTACGATTCCTAAAAGATGCTATACTGAGGAAAGTGGAATGGTAACTTCTTCAATGATTAGGGTCACAGAAAGGCTGGGAATGGAGCGCAGAAAGGGAATAACTGCCTTGATTGCTAGATTAGCAGATAGATTAAAGGTGGAGGAGCGAGAGAGAGTGAGACTGGCAACCAGAAGTTTAGATGGAGGGATGAGAATGGGCGGAAAAGGGGAGACAGTGCCTTTTACCACTAGGATAGAGGATAGGGTGTGAAGAGCAGTGGAAAAGAAGGAGTGGAAAAAATTAGAAGAAGCATTCAGGCTAGCGTAGGAAGTGGTAATGCTGTTATGACACCAGATACATGAAGAGCAGGAAGAAGTGAACAGGCAGGTAAAGGACGTAGAAGAAGGAAGGTGGAGGCATGGACAAGTTCTTGCTAGATATGATAGCTCATTTATCAAGGAGGTCAATGTGGACATTGAGGACAGAAGTATCACTATGGGTACAGGATTTGAACAAGGAGAATAGGAACCGCCACCCTACGGTAGTGCTGAGCATATTTCCATGCCCTTAGAAATGCCATGGGATGTGGTAGCAGGAGATGAGAATGAAGGGGAATCAGATATTGTGCAGGGGTACAGGGTACAGGAGCCCCACCTCTGGCTCTAATAGCAGCAACAGAGATCACACCATGGGGTCATAGGACACACTAAGGTTCTAGTATGGCTGTAGTGAGCAGCAGGGGAAAGACGGGGATAGCACTAGTAAATGTGAGTATTACTCAATTTATGTTGCTCCAGAAGGGTCAGGGAAAGGTGTATTATGTCCTGTGGTCACACATGGACTGGAACAATTTGATAAAGACAATCCATTCTCTCACTGCAGAGGCAGGGAATTTGATGTATAAGGAATATGGCTTTTTTTTACCATATGCTAAAAAAAGAACTTCCTAAACGAGTACAGTATAATCTTGATAAAGTGGTAGGGATGGAGTGGTAGGGATGGAGGCCACAAGTTGGCTGGAAATCCAGGGAGACATTGTGCATTTATCAAAGAGGAGTGTGGGATGCATTCACCCACTCAGCAGAATTCCCATCCTTAACCAAGCTGCACTTCGGCAGTTAACAGCAAAATGGCCACGTTGGCTCCTTTGAGCACCACTGCATCAAATAAAAACTGCGTTTTGCAGCTACAAAAGGATGGCTGCACTGTTTTGCCAAGCACCTCTTGGGCAGCATGGCACAAGGGGGCACAATGAGAAAGCCTACCAGTGTGTTTCTAACATGCACCCAAGAAGAACATGGAAAAGCAACACTGCTCTACTGCTAGCTCAACATTTCCCTTTGAAAAAGGACAATATTTTACATTTAAAATGACGCCACTTGGATGCTCTTTTCATCTGTTCTACATTACTCTGCTTTTATCAGTGAGGCCCCGCGATGCCCAACCATATTCAGATTGTGCTCCAGCAGAAGAGAGCCTTATTCCTGAATAGCAGGCTGTGTCAGAAAAAGTCTGGGAAATCAACAGAAGCTTTACTTTCAAACGCATTGGAAAACACTTGACTTTTGGGCTACACAATGTCAAAAATCACTGCTTCAAAAGAAACCCTAGCTCTAAGGGCATATGTCAATTTCAGTGTCTTAAACTGATTGCTGTATAAGTGAAACTGACTAAAGCTGAAAAACAATGTTGGGAAGTTAGAAGGAAGAGAAAACCTTCTGAAATGGTCAGCCCAGCAGAATTCACCATGTTTCAAAATGCGCTTTTGCAAATAAGGAAAAATGCCTATTTTAAAAGTGTAATGCTGAAAGAAGCCCTGTCTTGGCCTAGCAATGTAAAGGGGTTTTTGCTGGAAAACATATATGGGAGGTTTTATTTCAAAAGGCTTGCTTTTGATTCAAAACAAAATAAAATAAGATAAAGAAATAAATGTTTTTGGCTGTACAGGGAAATCAGCCCAAACAGGTTTCTGCCATGGCACAAGGGACATTTGTGTGCTGATAACAGCAGTGCCCTAACCCCAAGAGAAGCCATAAGGGAGATCTGGGACCCCTACCTGTTAATTGCCGCCCTTGAAAACTTTGAATGGACCAAAAGAACGAAATATCACACACTCGTCAGACTTTTGTCTGGGCTTCAGCTTGAGACAATAGATTCTGGGACACCTATATGTTAATTGGGGAAGTGACAATAAACCTTCAATCAAACTGGGAAACCCCATTGGCCAATTTGGGCTGAACTGACATTTTGTGGTAGCCTGAAAAAAATGGGCCTAGTTGAAGAACAAAGGACACCCCCATTTGGCTGAAAAGACTATTTTATTAATAAACTTTTAAGACTTTTATCTCTGCAACAGGACTTTGCAGGAATGTAAAAAGTTAACAGCTTAAATGTAATTTGTGTGACTTTTAAACAAGACGTGGTAGCCTTCAGTGGCATATAAGGGACATAAATGGAAGAGAATTAGATATTCTGAGGAAAGTGTATATGATACCACTTTGAAATTCAAGATTAACATGCCTTATGATAATATGTAAACATATATAAAGTTATAGAATTTTAGGTATGACATTTCTCACTGAAAATGATGAAACATTATTAAACGTACGAAACAAAGTCCTACAAATGTGAGAATTAGACTGCCATGCTCTCCATGAAATATGTAATCTGCTTATGAAATTTGTTAAAGTGCCACAACTGTACAAATGTGTAATTTATGTTAAGATAGATTTTTGGAAAAAAAGGACTGTGGGATGGCTTTGGGACTGTGGGATGGCTTTGCACCTCATAAAACACAATCCCATGAACTGAGTCCCCTCCTAGAGGAGGCAACCAGCATTGGCTGACCTATCCAGTTCTTGGGTGGTAGGTCTAGCTCAGTTCTGACCATCAATAAACCCGGTGATGTCACACGCTTTTATATAAAGGGTTGGAGCTCACAGGGACTGGACACTCTCTCCTGAATTTCCAGTGCCTGCGTATACAGATCTTACAGATCCACATTTGCAAGATTCCAGACTCTAATGCTAGGCCAAAACATAACTGACCCTATCCAAGCAGGGCCAATTATCCAGAAACCCCCCAAACAAAAATCCCAAATAGCAAAGGGGAATAGCGGTGTACCGTTGCCATTCAGCGACCAGACTTTCACAGCTGCTTGCTGTTAGGCATGCCCGCCGCTATCCTGTGACCAGAGCTTTTGATAGGTCCACCTACAGGGCGACCATCTTGAAACACTTTTCCGTCCATAGAAACCCCCAAGAGGCGTGCAAAGCGGCCTATAATCTACAATGCGGAGAAGACCAGGCCCCACGAGAATTTGTGCAGGAGCTAAAATGCACCTTAGGGAGTTCACAACTACCTTCTTTCATGCGCTCCCAAAATATATTGACCCAGCTGGTGAGGGATTTCCATGATAAAAGATCTCTGTACTGGGTAATAGAGCAGGCTACCCGCACCTATGAGGTCCAAAAACCTGCAGAAAATAAGAACCAGACAAAAAAAAACAGCCAACACCCCTGCTGCTGCTAAGGTGGCAGAGGGGAAGGTTGCCCCCATTTTAGACCTAGAAATGGGCGGCCTAAAAATGTACCTACAAAAAACCCACAAAACCAGAAGCCAAGAAGTCCTTCTGCCCAATCAGCAACAGGGTGCAGTCATGGTGGTAAGCCCACCATTTGGACCCCTAACTCTCCTGATTATGTAAACCCCAGATATAAGGGCAACCAATCTATCTTGGGGTATGTATGGGCTCCCCCAGCCCAAGGGGGGGGGGGGTCCTGCCAGGTAAGTACTGCCCAAGGGAACTTCCCTCCTAACTTCCCTCAGGAGGGCAGTAATCTCCCAAATCCTGGGTTAAGTTTCTTTCCCCAGTATCCTCAAAACCCAAACCTGCAAGGCAACCCTCCTTTCTTTGCCTGTTTTCAGGAGCCCAGACAACCCCAACCGGGAGAGGGGAGGCCAAGGGTGGAGGGTTACCAAAATCCCCAGTACCCACGGTACCCCAGGAGAAGAGATAGTTACCCTTCCCGTGGACCCCCTAGATACGAACAAAGACCCCCGTACCAGCCAGAACAGTTGTCCCAACTGGAGCGCCAGCTCCAGAACCTCACCCAGGATGTGTGTCGCATGTTGACGGTGTTAGGCAGAATCCTGTGCAGTTCCCTTAGGGAGCACTACAGAAGATTATGACTACAGGTACGAGCAATAAATCCCCTTTGGTATCAGTCTGTACCACAAAGATTTAGTTGGTAGCTGTGGCTAAGCAGTCAGACTTATCTCAAGAGGGGGATGAGCAGTATTCAGGGTTTACACAATAGGGCTACAGTACTATGGCACAAGGAAACACTGACCAAAGCTTTGTATTAAAAATAATATATATATATATATATATATATATATATATATATATATATATATATATATATATATATATATATATATATATATATTCATATATATATATATATATATTTCACACACTAGTTCAACACATTAATCACAGTTAAGAAAGCAAGATAAAATCAGTCAAGAAAAGTATACACAACTCCCTAATTAAATTGTAGACAAATTTGAGCAAGAGTGAAAACTGAGCAAAACAGCACAGTGAAAACCGAACACAAATGGCACTAGCAATTTCTCACAAGGGAGGGAAAGCACAAGTTATACAGGAATATCTTCTTACGCACCCTAGAAACACTTGCCATAAGTTTGTGAGCAAGTTTAGTCAAGGCAGTACTTTTGCATAGAGAATACTTAAATGAAAACTGAGTAAAATGGCACTTCACAAGTTTTAAAAGTGGGAAGGAAAAGGTGGTTATAAGAATTAGGTGCATCAACACAGTTCTAGTTGAGAAGCAATCTAGAGAAGGCAGTTCTAACAAATTCAGCCAGAGTCAGTAGGCCTGTGTCAGAGTCAGTGGTACAGGGCAAAGGGCCCAGGAGCAAAATGTTCTTGTAGCTGCAGTCAAGTCTTTGGTTAACGATTAGAGAAGGTGGATGCAAAAGGTGAAAGACAATGTTAGAGGATAGGGGTGGCCAACCCAACAGGTAGATAAAGGATTTAAAACACCTTTAGCAGTACCACGCGAAAAGGGCGGCCTGGTGGAACAATGTACCTTAAAATGAATAAGAGGCTCCTGCGGTGGCGGTTGTTCCTGGTAGCTCCTGCAGTTCGGGGGATCCAAAAGAGGAAGAGAGGCTCTTGTCGTGGAGGAAGGTTCGAGTTACTGCACTACCCAGAGATGAAACCAGCCGTGGTGCTGCCCAATGGATAAAAGGTACGCTCCTTTAAATCGTGGTCTGGGTGGACAGGTGCCTGGCTATCCGGTCTCCAAGTACGAATACTGGCGATTCGACCAGGGCAGGTCCAGGAAGGCGATTGGCAAACTGCTTGGCCCCAACCAGCTCTTGCAGATGAGGATCTTCTCTCGTCGTGAGGAGAAAAGTGGTGAGACGCTGCAGCAGGGCTTCACCGCTGGTTCAATCGTTGCAGATGTCTTTGGCTTTTCTCTTCTTCGGCTTTTTAGTTCCAGTGGTGATGTCTTGATCTTCCAGTCCTCAGGACCCTGTTTTAATGCAAAAAGGTCCCCATTCATACAACCTAGCTGTCACTCACACAGTGGAGTGGTCATCTTGGTGGGAGACCCTCCAGCCTATCAGGGCAGAGTGCGACATGGGTTGCTGAGGCAACCCTGTCTAGGGGTCCTACTCCCCCTCCCACACAATGGATCCACCCCAGACTCAGTCACGCCGAAAGGAGGGCTTCTTGGCAGAAGCCCACCAAAAGGACAAACAAAGGATTACCGTCCTTGGTTAGGAGTTAAGAGAAAGAATTTATATTAAAGTTCTGGCAAATAAAACCTACCAGAGTTAAGTTAATAATAAAATAAACCGGTGGTATGTTAGAGGCTGTCAGTAAAAGTGGTAGCCTCGAACAATGGGAAAATCCCATAGGGAAATGTTTGCGGTCGAATATTTTTGGTAGTAACTACTGCCACCAGTCAGAAACTTTTGAGAGAGGGACTGTACGGTACCCTCTCGAAAATGAACACCAGGGAAAAACCATTAACCCTTCCCAGTACCTCCATATTAAGATGGGTTGTACTGGTTTAGTTCATAAAAATTGACTAGTAAAGTCAATGGGGACTTTACATGCCCTGGGATACAGTAGTCAGTCCCAGGGTATGGAGTCTATGTTTGGGGGTCACTATGATACCCCTGTGTCACTGCACTGAGGGTGCTGTGTAACACATGTGTATAAAGATGGTTCCTATGAGGGTGAGATAAACCCCATAGACATTAAACACATAAAATAGCATAGAACACACATAGCAAATATGCCTAAGAGTGGTAAAAGGAGCCACACTCTTAGCAGGAGAAAAAAAAAAACCCTTCAAATCCAGCAAAGCTGCTGGGGGATCCTATAGGTAAGGGAAATTAGCCATAGAATGAGAATTCTCCCTAACACCCCCCCCCCCACAGACTAAGGGACAGGAGGATCTAATCCACTCCTGGATGAGTCTCTTACCTCTAGTTGGTTATAAACATCCTAGAGAGACCATCATCATTTTGGTGGTGACATCCTGACCTGTGCTCAATGGTAAAATCAAACCCTTGGAGGCAGATTGACCGTCTTAGCAGTTTTGGGTTTTCCCCTTTCATTTGCATCAACCATCTCAAGGGTTGGTGGTCTGTTTGAATAATGAAAGTAGATCCATACAAGTAGGGTATAAACTTCTTCAAAGACCACACAATGGCAAAACATTCTCTCTCAATAGTTGCCCACCTTGTTTCAGGTTCCTTCAGTTTCCTACTGATGAAGCAAATGGGGTGCTCCCTACCTTTCTCATCCAGTTGACTGAGGACTGCACCTATACCTATATTAGAAGCATCTGTCTGCACAATGAAGGGTTGGTGGTAGTCAGGAGCTCTGAGAACTGGAGCTTGACAAAGGGCTTTCTTCAGGCTTTCAAAGGCCTGATTGTACTCTTCATTCCATTTGACCATTTTAGGGAATTTTGGAGAGGAGATTACATTCAGGGGAGAAGCTATACATCCATAGTTCTCAATGACATTCCTGTAGTACCCAGTGAGGCCTAGGAAGGCTCTCACTTGGGTTTGAGTAGAAGGGGTTGTCCAATTTTTCACAGCTTAATACTTGCTGAGCAAAGGCCTTATTTCACCTCCCCATACCTCATGCCCAAGGTAGACCACTTTACTCTGACCAATTTGACATGTGCTTGCCTTTATGGTCAGATCGGCCTGTTCAAGAGCCTACAAAACATGTCCTAAGTGGTCAACATGTTCTTTCCAAGTAGGGCTGAACATTGCAATGTCATCCAAGTATGCCGTGCAGAATTCCTCCATCCCATTCAGAACATGATTAACCATCCTTTGGAATGTAGCAGGTGCATTCTTTAGTCCAAAAGGCATAACCTTAAACTGGTATAGGCTAACTGGGGTGGAGAATGCAGTTTTCTGCTTGGCATGGTCAGTCAGGGCAATTTGCCAATAGCCTGACGTGAGATCAAATGTGCTGAGGAACTGGGCTGAACCAAGTCTATCCACCAGCTCATATGTCCTTGGCAAAGGAAGGGCATCAGTCTTAGTGACTGCATTTAGGGCTGTATAGTCCACACATAATCTCAACTCCTTGGATCCTGCCTTTGGTACTAACACAACTGGGCTAGACCCTGGACTAGTAGTTGACTCTATTACCCTGAGATCAAGCATCTTGTTGACCTCTCCTTTGATGTGGGTTCTTACATTCTCTGACATCCTTTAACCCCTGCTTTTGACAGGTAAACAGTCACCAGTATTGATATCATGCTGGCCCCAAGAGGTCAAGCCTGGTGCTAGATAAAACAGAGGGGTAAATTGATTTAACAAAACTTTGCACTCCTCCTGTTGCTTAGGTGTCAGATTAGAAGAGAGATTAACTCCTTCTACTTTCTCATCTATAGGTTTCCCTCTGAGGAGGTCAGGTAGAGGTTCACTCTCCTCCTCCTCTTGATCTGAAGCTAGAGGCAAAGCTCCCAGTTCTAGTCTCGAGACATAAGCTTTTAGACGGTTGGTGTGAAAGACTCTAGGAACCTCCTTAGGATTGCCAAAGTCCACCAGATAGTTCACCTCTCCAGGTTTTCCCACAATCTTGAAGGGTCCCATCCATTTGTCCTGCAAGGCCCTCTGCCTTGTTGGTACCATAACAAGAACTAGCTGGTCTTGAGCGAACTCAACCATGTTGGCCTTCTGGTCATGCCAATGCTTCACCAGAGCCCGACCTGCTTTCAAGTTTTCACTTGCTTCGGCCATCATGTGTGACATTCTCCTCCGGAGTCCTATCACATAGTCAGTAACTCTGACTGGTGTGGGGGAAGGAGCACTCTCCAACCCCTCCTTGATCAGGGCCAATGGACCTCTGACCGGATGGCCATAGAGAAGTTCAAAGGGACTGTAACCCACTCCCTCCTGAGGGACTTCTCTATATGCAAAGAGAAGGCAAAGCAGTAGGAGATCCCACATTTTCTTAATGGGATCCTCTAAAGCTCCTATCATGCTCTTCAAGGTTCTGTTAAACCTTTCTGCCAACCCATTTGTCTCAGGGTGTTATGCTGTTGAGAACTTGTAGGTAACTCCACAGTTCTTCCACATGGCCTTCATGTAGTGGAACATAAAATGTGACCCCCTGCTGGATATTACCTCCTTAGGAAACCCAACCCTGTTAAAAAAATACCAAGGAGGGCCTTAGCCACAGCCTGAGCTGTAACAGTCCTCATAGGAATTGCTTCAGGGTATCTAGTAGCATGGTCTACTACAACAAGTATAAACCTGTTGCCTGAAGATGTTGGAGGATCAAGGGGACCAACAATGTTGATTCCTACCCTCTCAAATGGTACTCCCACCACAGGGAAAGGCACTAAAGGTGCCACGTTCTTGGAGTCACTTTTACCAGACATTCGGCAAGTGTGGAAACTCTTGCAATGCTTATCTACTTCAGCCCCCATTGTAGGCCAATACAAGTAGAGAGAGAGCCTTTCCTTGGTCTTCTTGAAACTCAAGTGACCAACCAAAGGTATCTCATGGGCTAGTTGTAAGAATTGGAGTCTGTTATCTTGGGGCACTACAAGTCTCTTTTACTCTCCAGGGATTGACTCTGTCAGTTCACTATAGAAGAGGCCATCTTTCCAATGTAACCTATACTTCCCAGGCTCTTGCCCTTCAAGCTGAGAAGCTGCCTGGTGGCGAAGACCTTCCAGAGTTGGACATTCTCTTTGTCCCCTACTGAAGTCTGCTCTGTTGGGGCCACCTTCTGCCAGTAAAGACTGCAGGTCAGGATGGTCCACAGGGTCAAGATCTCCAATGAGTTCCTGCTCTTCTACTAGATCTGAGTCCTCAGGCTCTAGTTCAACCACACAGGGTTGTACCTCACTCTCACTCTCACCCTCAGCGGGAGGAGGGATCACAGGTGTGATTGTTGACAACCTAGGAGATTTCCTGGTTGGAAGAACTGGGGTGCTTTCTGCTGGTTTCTTCTTTGAAGTCTTGGGTTTCCCCTTTGCTTCTGGTTGCTTTGAAATAGCAGTTAGTAATTCCAGTGGAGTAGGAGTGATTTCTTTTTCTATCATCTCCTCCGGAGAGCCCCTCAAGGTCCTCTCCCTTGCAGGTCTGGTGAGCTCCTGCAACCTTTTGCTGGGAGGTCTGGGAGTACTTGACACTACACCCAGTTCCTTAAGGTCATTCCCTAAAAGAACCCTTCCAGGCACTTCAGATTGCACACTAACAGGTATCCTCACAGTCATTTAATTGCACTGGATGAGAGCTGGTAATTGGGGAAGCATCTGCATAGGCCCTCCATCTAACTTGGTGAGGCGTTTGGGTGCCTTAGCAATATCCTCCACCTTGAAAAAAGATTCATCCACCACAGTTATGCTGGCCCCACTGTCTCTAATGGCAGGGGTCTCCTGACCATTTACTAGGACACTGCCTTCATAATACTCTTTAGTATTTTTTTTTAATTTTTTATTTTTTTATTATTGATTTGGTTGAATTTAATCAACCTTTCAAAAAGACAAATAAAAATACAGCATTTAACATAGTTTAACATACATCAAACATCAAACATGTCACAATAAATAAAACTTATTTGCATTATTTACATTAATTATGACATGAATAAAACAAAGGAAGAAATAGAAGAAAATTCACATACAACATTTAATTAAATGCTCCCTTCTGTTAAATATCTAATTTGAGACTGGTGAGAAAATTAACAGCTGCTATCTGGATTGCTATGTTATTTGACCCCAACAGAACCGACCAGCATTCGACCAGTGTGATGTTTCCGAGATATTGACATTGTCTTTCAAAGGCTATTTGTCGTTTGGAGGTAAGTGGGGCACATTCTGTTAATAGATGAACTAATGTTTCACCTCTAGGCGATTCTTGACAGAATCTGCAAACATTTTGTTCTGGGCTTGCCAATCTACGTTTTGCCCTTACTTCCAAAGTTGCCCATAAATTAAAACGAAAACGCATTATTCCTGATCTATAATTTAGGGCTGGTGAACGTATTAGATACGGTGGTAATGTTCTACGTTTTTTTGGTGGGAAGCGTGCAATGTCATTGTCTCGATACATTATGCATAATTCACATGTGTTGATCCAATCTATTTGATGAATTTTAGATTTGGCTTTATCAGGATTCAACAACAACAGATCAATTGTAACTTCTGCTTTAGCCATTATCAAATACACACGATTTAGCCAGTCTTTGATGTAACTAGATTTCTTTGCTGAGAAGATGTAACAAGAAAGTGTTTTAAGCAATACATTTGCAGTGGTCGACTGCAGGCATTTCCCAAAAAGTGAACATAAACGCCAGTTGTAATGGGCTTCTAGAGAGGTTAGGCCAAGCTCATATCTCATCCATGAGGTAGGGACGCATTGCGGTAAATAAAGAATTGTGCACCAATATTTTGCTTCCCACTGCTCGAACTTGAATGCAGTATCTGCGGGAAGAGTCTCCAAGCCATATAATAGCATGGGAATGACTTTCTTGGTCCAATAATGCCATGCTGGGAGGATGGAAAATTTGCCATATTTATACTTGATGACACGGGCTTGTGAAATGGATGAAAGTAGCTTGGACTCAATCCTCTCCAGCTGCCCATGGGGTTTCAACTGACCCTCAAAGATCATGCCTAGGTAGCAATAACTTGGAATTACGCCGAGTGGGGTGCAGCCTATAGACCACACAAATGAGACTGGGCCTGAGCGCCTGGGCGAATATTGAATGATCTGAGATTTAGACGTGTTGACAGCTAGTTCATTAGATTGTACGTACTGATAGAACGTATCTAGAAGCCGTTGTAGCCCCACCTGAGTTCTAGAGATAAGCACTAGATCGTCTGCGTACATAAGCGATTGAACATCCTGGGTCAACAGTCTGGGAGAATCGGAGATGACCTTTGAAAAGGCAAATTTAACATCGTGGATGTAATAATTGAACACCGCTGAGGCTAAAGAGCAGCCCTGTTTTAGACCACGATAGGTCGATATATTGCCTGTTAAAAGACCATCTAGTGTAATGCGTATTCGTATGGACGTGTCATGGTGCCACAAATGTATAATATCGTGCAGGGTCGCTGGACAATCATCTCTTAAGAGTTTTTTTAATAATAAAGGATGACTCACAGAGTCAAAGGCTGCATTTAGATCAATAAAAGCCAGGAACAACTGTTGCTTTGTCTCTTGGCACTGAGATTTGATTGCATTCAAGGTCATGAAATTGATGTTGGTTCCCATTCCTGCCATGAAGCCAGTTTGGTTGGAATCCCTGAATGTATTATTTCCTGTCCAAGTATTGAATTCTGCTAGTACCAATTTAGTAAAGATTTTTCCTGGGGCATCTAGTAACGCAATCGGTCGATAGTTTGCAGGTAGTGATCGGTCGCCTTTTTTAAAGATTGGAATTATGATTGAGGACTTCCATGATGTAGGAATCAAACGGGTGCGTAATATGTCACTAAAGATTGTGAATAAGATCTTAGACCAATTGTCTGTATGATTTTTAAACATATGGTTTGACAACCCGTCTGGTCCTTCTGCTCTTGAAGAACTCAATTTTTTGATTAAATCAAAAATTTGCTCAACCGAGACTTTTAAATTCCAACTAGATGTTGACACTGGCAAATATTTAGTGTGGTTATAACAAGGGTCAGCATATAGTGTTGAAAAATGCTTGATCCACATATGTTCAGAGACCCCATTCAGTTGAGCATCTGTTTGGTGATGGTATGAATGACTATTCAGCAGCGACCACATGCCAGCCGAATTTTTATTACTCATAGCCCTACTCATGGCTTCACTATACTCTTTAGTATTAGGAGGGATAGAATTATACACATCTAAATTCTGTTGTTCCCACAACCCTAGGGATACTAAAGATATACTAGCTGAGACTCTGATGGGGTCTTCAGTTGGTAGTTGAAAGTTTCCACTGGCCATATGTACTTCCTCCTCTGGAGTGAAGGCTAAGGAGACAGTGTGGATCCCTGAAGATTTACCCTTGCATCTGGGATCGCATTTCAAATGATCAGTAGAGCCACAAACATAACATTTCCCAAATGTCTTTATGAATGGTGGCTTGTTCTGACCTCCTTCTGGTCTGGGACCAGAAGGTACACCAGCCTGATTAGGTTTCTTTTGGGACTTACCCTTAGAATTTTGTTTGGAGGCCTCTTTGTAATTGGAATTATTTGAATTCTCTTTGTTGTCTTTCTTAGGCTGCTTTCCCTCATCCTTTTTCTGAGTGACCACTGAATCCCTGTGAGTAGCCGTGTTGGCAACCCACAAGTCAGCAGCCTTTGCCAGTTTCTTAGAATCTAGTTCTTTTGAATCAGCCAAGTGCTGTCTGAGCTCAGGAGAGCAGGCATCATAGATAGACTCCAACATTACAAGATTTCTCATTCCTTCATAAGTGTTAACTCTGTAACCCTTAATCCATCCCTCTAAGTTCTTCAAAAACTCTTTCACCCAAGTAGCCCATGGATTACTATCATGCTTTTTGAGAATCCTAAACCTCTTAAGGTACTGGGAAGGAGTCTTCCCAAATCTAGCTATTAAAGCTAGTTTCACAGATTCATAATCCATCCTATCCACCTCCCCCAACTCCATTACCACATCAGATGCAACAGGGGGTGCCTAGCAAATAACCAGGGGATCAACTGTTTCCCTGTGATATCTTGGAGCCCATGATTATATTCAAACATAGCTAACCAATCTAATACATCCAACTTAGGTTCATACATACCCACAATCTCTTTAGGCATCCGGGTCTTTTTGGACTGGGAGATCTAGAGGATTCGGGGAGAAAAGCATTTTCCAAAGACAATTTCTTCATTTCAAGTTCATGATTGAGCTCTAATTCTTTGAGCCTTAGTTCTTGATGTCTCTGTTCAGTTTGGGCACTAATTCTTTTGAATTCTAGCTCAAGTCTCATTTTTTCTAGAGTGCTAAATTCAGGACTTAATGTGGGACCTGACAATGGTCCAATAGCCACAGGTTGAGGCCTTTGAGCAGGCAGAGGGCCAGGGGGGGTGACATTGTAATCCTCCTCTTCTGTCATGATGCCTACCCCCGGAGCACCAGGCCACGCCCAGCACCCCCGGGAGCAGGCATCATGCCCCCGGGTAAAAGCCCAGCGGCCCCTTATAGGGGCTCTTTGGACTCTGTCCTGGCGCCTTTGGCGCCAGGCTCATGTTGGTCATCAGTCCTGGCGCCCTAGGCGCCAGGCTCATAAAGGAAGGTGTTTTGTGCACTTACCTGATGCAGACCATGCTGCAAGATTCAGGCCTCCCTGAGACCTGAAAGGGACTATTTTTTCATTGGGACTATTTTGCCACTCGGGCGTGGCCGGGGAAGGATACTTACCTGGAACTACTTTGGGGGCTATTTAAGCCACACCCAGACAGTAGCTCACGCTTCGCGATGTTCTGCATCCAAGCAGCGGAACGCTCACCGTGTCTGTTCCTGCATCTAGACTCCAGCCACGCCCGCCTCGATCCTGGAACACCTGTAAGGAAAGAAGAGAAGAGAAAGGTGAAAACCAAGAAATTTATCAATCTTCGTGCCTGCATCCGGAACCTTCACGCCAGCATTCCTGAGAAAAGACTTTCATTTAAAAGCACCGCGTTGCTCGCTGCAGCGCCGCGCTTCACTCACCTGTCCTCGGGAGTTCTTCTGGCTCCACCGCGGCTGTCTGCACCGGTCGCCACATCTCTGTGCCTAGGGGAGAGAAGAAGAGACAAAAGGCGAGCAGAAGGAACATATGAAGAAAGCCTAACTTTCCGCCATAACACTTACCGGCCCTCTGTTGGTGGACCATTCCTCATTTCGGGTTGGCGCCACTTCATTGGCAGGTACCGCACCCCGGCCCCTATGGGGAAAGGACAAAAGACATTACTGGAGGAATATAAAGACATTAAGAGGGATCGCCCCCATCGCTCACTCACCTGAGTTTACCATCGGCAATTCAATCCCTCAACTCATCGCCTTCATTCTGCACTTGAAATAAAGGACAGATCACAGGTTAGGAAGGCAACAGAAAAGGAGGCTCAACACTTGAACTTTTGTAATCTTCATACTTACGGCGTTCCGCTCGGAAAAGTCAAGTAGATTTTGCCATCGCCATTCTGAAAACCAGTGAAGTAATTGGACAAACACGCGCCCCTGCACCAGAAGCAGGATGGAGAGTTCATCCTTTCAAACCATAAGGTGAGCTTCAACCGGGGATTTCGGAGGAAGTTAGAGAAGAACGAAGGGGGGAAGGGGGGAGCAAGCACACTAGTCTGCAGACTGTTAATCCCCTTTCTCATCTGCAGAAGGATATTCCTACGAGCCAGACAAGCAAGATTTGAGGGTCCTGTTCAGTCGGTGTTCCAAGTTCTGCGTATCACGCTCGAAGAGGCCACAGCAACCCAGACTAGACCAGCGCCTCCGTGGGAGTCAAGTGAGCGTTACATATTCCTCATCTGCTTCAACAGTAACATTTTCAACATTATCACCTTATCATCCTTAATGTTTACTACATTTGCTGGAGTAGTGGGCACTACAGCACCACTATCCAGAATTTGTTTTTCTAACAGTCTATCAATCATTTCTGATTTATTGCCTTTGACAGGAAGACCTTTCTGTCTACACAGATCCCTTAAATAATCAGCAGTATTAGTAAGGAGGGTCTCCTGGCTGTAACTTTCCATACTTTGACTTTGTTTAAAATACATTTTTTGTGATTGTTAGCCTTGTGGTTAATTGAACCAAGGCACTAGCAGAACACTAAAATGTAAATCCAATACTTTTATCCTCACCGCTGTACAACAGTGTTAGGCAGAATTCTGTGCAGTTCCCTTGGGGAGCACTACAGAAGATTAAGACTACAGGTATGAGCAATAAATCCCCTTTGGTATCAGTCTGTACCACAAAGATTTAGTTGGTAGCTGTGGCTAAGAAGTCAGACTTATTTCAAGAGGGAGATGAGCAGTATTTAGGGTTTACACAATAGGGCTACAGTACTATGGCACAAGGAAACACTGACCAAAGCTTTTTATTCAAAAGAATATATATATATATATATATATATATATATATATATATAACACATTAATCACAGTTAATAAAGCAAGATAAAATCAGTCAAGAAAAGTATACACAACTCCCTAGTTCCATTGTAGACAAGTTTGAGCAAGAGTGAAAACTGAGCAAATTGGCACAGTGAAAACCAAACACAAATGGCACTCTAGCCATTTCTCACAAGGGAGGGAAAGCACAAGTTATACAGGAATATCTTCTTACACACCTTAGCAATCCTTCCCATAAGTTTGTGAACAAGTTTAGTCAAGGCAGTACTTTAGCATAGAGAATACTTAAATGAAAACCAAGCAAAATGGAACTTCACAAGTTTTAAAAGTGGGAAGGAAAAGGTGGTTATAAGAATTAGGTGCATCAACAAAGTTCTTGTTGAGAAGCAATCTAGAGAAGGCAGTTCTAACAAATTCAGCCAAAGTCAATAGGCCTGTGCCAGAGTCAGTGGTACAGGCCAAAGGGCCCAGGAGCAAAATATTCTAAGTCAAGTCTTTGGTTAACGATTCTAAAAGGTGGATGCAGAAGGTGAAAGAGAATGTTAGAAGATAGGGGCGGCCAACCCAACAGGTAGGTAAAGGATTTAAAACACCTTTAGCAGTAACACGCGAAAAAATGGTGGAACAATAATACCCTAAAATGAAGAAGAGGCTCCTGCGTTGGCAGTTGTTCCTGGTAGTTCCTGCAGTTCGGGGGATCCAGCAGAGGAAGAGAGGCTCTCGTCGTGGAGGAAGGTTCGAGTTACTGCACTACCCAGGGATGCAACCAGCCGCAGTGCTGCCCAACGGATAAAAGGTACGCTCCTTTAATTTGCGGTCTGGGCTTGACGGGTGCCTGGCTATCTGATCTCCAAATACACGGTACTGGTGATTCGACCAGGGCAGGTCCAGGAAGGCGATTGGCAAACTGGTTGGCCCCACCAGCTCAAGGGAAGAAGGCTCTTGCAGATGAAGATCTTCTCTCGTCGTGTGGAGAAAAGTGGTGAGACGCTGCAGCAGGGCTTCACCGGTGGTTCAGTCATTGCAGATGTCTTTGGATTTTCTACTCTTCGGCTTCTTAGTTCCAGTGGCGACGTCTTGCTCTTCCAGTCCTCAGGACCCTTCTTTTATGCAAAAAGATCCCCATTTATACAGCCTAGCTGTCACTCACACAGTGGAGTGGTCATCTTGGCGGGAGACCCCCCCGGCCTTTCAGGGCAGAGTGTGACATGGGTTGCTGAGGCAACCCTGTCCAGGGGTCCTACTCCGCCTCCCACACAATGGATCCACCACAGACTCTTTGGTGCTGAAAGGATGGCTTCTTGGCAGAAGCCCGCCAAAAGGACGAACAAAGGATCCCCGACCTGGGTTAGGAGTTTAGAGAAAGACACAAGAAAAAATGTATATTAAAGTTCTGGCAAATAAAACCTATCGGAGTAAAGTTAATAATAAAATAAATCGACGGTATGTGAGAGGCTGTTAGTAAAAGTGGTAGCCTAGAACAATGGGAAAATCCCATAGTGAAATATTTGCGGTCGAATATTTTTGGTAGAAACCACTGCCACCAAGCAGAAACTTTTGAGAGAGGGACTGTACGGTACCCTCTCAAAAATGAACACCAGGAAAAAACTATTAAACCTTCCCAGTACCTCCATAATAAGATGGGTTGTACTGGTTTAGTTCATAAAAATTGGCTAGTAAAGTCAATGGGGACTTTACATGCCCTGGGGCACAGTAGTCAGTCCCAGTGTATGGAGTCTTTGTTTGGGGGTCACTATGACACCCCTGTGTCACTGCACTGAGGGTGCTGTGTAACACATGTGTATAAAGATGGTTCCTATGAGGGTGAGATAAACCCCATAGACATTAAACCAAAAAATAGCCTACACACACATAGCAAATAGGCATAAAAGTGGGAAAAAGAGTCACAGCCTTAGCAGGAGAAAAAAAGAAACCCTTCAAATCCAGCAAAGCTGCTGGGGGACTCTATAGGTAAGGGAAATTAGCCATAGAATGAGAATTCTACCTAACAGACGGCTCAGCAGAACCCTCAGATGAACATTGCGGCTCAGAACCCCGCAAACACAGGGTCTGGCGACCCAGATCAATGACGGGGAGAGAACCCTGACAATTCACTGGTTCCTGAGGAGGAGGCACGGGGGAATGGGGTGTAAAGCCCTAGAGGAAGCTTCCTTCCTCACCCGTGAAAAGCCCCTGGACACCCCGGAACCGGAACTAAAATCTCCTGCCCCTGAAAATCTGCAACCCAGGGAACAGAGGGTGGGTAGGAGAATTAAAGACCTAAAAAAGGCCCATTTTGGGGAGGAAGTTAGTGTCCTCCAATTGGAAGGGGCAGAATCCTTAGAGGATTCTGGGAAAACAATCTTCTCCTTCAGGGACGGGGGAATCCCTCCCAAAGAAAAATGGGTCCAGAGAGATCTGAATAAAGACTTGGTGGGTGTTTGGACTGATTCAGAGTCACCCATCCCTGCACCCCAGAATTGCCAATCTGAGCGTAAAATAGTAAAGGATGGATCCTCCCCACAAACAAGGAGGCATCAAGGAATTAGGGAAACAGGGGATTCCAAAATCCCCATCTATTTCAGGATTCCAAAATGTCATTACAGATTCCCACACTTCCCAAACAAACTCTGGGGACTACCTCCGAGAAGGGGGTGGGGGGCAGCCCAGAATCAGAAAAAGGGGATCCCCAAAAATTCTAGTAACACCAGTAGTTATCTGTGTCTGGTGAGTGATTGTTTGTCTTTATCAACTAACGTAGTATAATGTTTGCAATGCATGTGTGTCCCGCTGCTGTCAACCTTCCGGGAAGGCATTCAGTGGGAAAATGTAGTAACCGGTTCTTATTTATTCACAAGATTCGTACTGGTTCCGCCCATTCATAGACCAAGCAGGACATCCCCGGGGACCTGGAAAGGAAAGACCAGACGAAAAGCTGGGTGTGTCGTTCCACACCACAAAGAAAGATCGAAAGAAAATCTGGGGGTGTTGCTCCACACCACAAAGACCTAAGGGAAAGTTGTGGGTGTCGCTCCACACTCCAACGAATGACAACGGGAGGATCGAGGCGTACCACTCCCTGATGGAAGAAGGACTACACCTGATGAACCTCACTTTGCCCTACTGATGAATCCCACTTTGCCCTACTCTCCCTCAACAATAAGTTTCAGAAGAGCCAGGGGGGGATTTGTGGGATACATTGACCCACTCAGCAGAATTCTCACCCATAACCAATGTGCAATTCAGCAGTTAACAGTGAAATGGCTGTGCTGGCTCTTTTGAGCACCACTGCCTTACATCAAAACTGTGTTTTGCGGCTACAAAAGGATGGCTGCACTGTTTTACCAAGCACCTCTTGGGCAGTTTGGAAAAAGGTTGCACACTGAGCAAGCCTGCCAGTGTGTTTCTTACATGCACCCACGAAGAACATGGAAAAGCAGCACTGCTTTGCTGCTAGCTCAACATTTCCCCTTGAGAAAGGGAAATATTTCACATTTAAAATGACACTGCTTGGATGCTCTTTCATCTGTTCTACATTACTCTGCTTTTATCAGTGAGGCCCTGCCATGCCCATCCATATTCAGATTGTGCTCCAGGAGAAGAGAGCCTTATTCCTGAATGGCAGGCTGTGTCAGACCAAGTCCGGGAAATCCACAGAAGCTTTACTTTCAACCGCATGGGAAAACGCATGACTTTTGGGCTGCAAAATGTCAAAAATCACTGCTTCAAAAGAAACCCTAGCTCTAAGGGCCTATGTCAATTTCAGTGGACCTGTGTCTTAAACAGATTGCTGTATAAATGAAAGTGACTAAGGCTGCAAAACAATGTTGGGAAGTCAGAAGGCAGAGAAAACCTTTTGAAATGGTCAGCCCAACAGAATTCAACATGTGTCAAAATGCACTTTTGTAAAGATGGAAAAATGCCTGTTTTAAAAGTGTAATGTTAAAAGAAGACTCTGTCTTTGCCTAGCAATTTAAAGGGGTTTTTGCTGGGAAACATATATGGGAGGTTTTATTTCAACAGGCTTGCTGCTGATTCAAAACAAAATAAAATAAGATAAAGGAATACATGTTTTTGGCTGCACTGGGATATCAGCCCAAACAGGTTTCTCCCATGGCACAAAGGACATTTGGGTGCTGATAACAGAAGTGGCATACCCTCAAAAGAAGCCACAAGGGGGATCTGGGACACCTACATGTTACTGCCGCCCTTGAAAACTTTAAATGGACCTAGAGAAAGAAATATCACACACTCGCCAGACTTTTGTCTGGGCTTCAGCCTGAGAAAATAGATTCTGGGACACCTATATGTCAGTTGGAAACATGACAATACACCTTCAATCAAACTGGGAAACCCCCATGACAAAACTTGGCTGAACAGACATTTGGTGGTAGCCTGAGAAAATGGGCCTAGTTGACGAACAAAGGACAGCCCCATTTGTCTGAAAAGACTGTTTTATTAATAAACTTTTACACTTTTATCTCTGCAACAGGACTTTGCGGGAATTAAAAAATGTAACAGTTTAAATGTCATTTTTGTGGCTTTTAAACAAGACGTGGTTGCCTACAGTGGCATATAAGGGACAGAAATGGCAGAGAATAGGATATTCTGAGGAAAGTGTTTATAGTGCCACTTTAAAATTCAAGATTATCATGCCTTATGATAATATGTTCACGTGTATATAGTTATAGAATTTTAGGTATGACATTTCTCACTGAAAAGGACGAAAAATGATTAGACAGATGAAACAAAGTCCTACAAATGTGAGAATTGGACTGCCATGCTCTTCTGGAAATATGTAATCTGCCTATATAATTTGTTAAAGTGCCACAACTGTACAAATGTGTATTTTATGTTAAGATTGATTTTTGGCAAAAAGTACTGTGGGATGGCTTTGCACCTCATAAAACATAACCCCATGAACTGAGTCCCCTCCTAGAGGAGGCAACCAACATTGGCTGACCTATCCGGTTCTTGGGGGATAGGTCTAGCTCAGTTATGCCCATCAATAAACCCGGTGATGTCATCCCCTTTTATATAAAGGGTGGGAGCTCACAGGGACTGGACACTCTCTCCTGAATTTCCAGTGCCTGCATATCCAGATCTTCCAGATCCACCTTTGCAAGAGTCCAGACTCTAGTGCTAGGCCAAAGCATAACTGCCCCTATCCAAGCAGGGCCAAATATCACAGAAAACCCACAAAGAAATCCCAAATGACAAAGGGGAAAAGCGGTGGTACCCTTGGGGAGCATCCTGTGACCAGACCAGCCTTTTGCTCACAAACTACATACCTGCTGTATCCTTGCCATCCAGTGACCAGACTTGTCCAGCTGCTTGCTATTAGGAGTGTCCGCCGCTATCCTGTGACCAGAGCTTTTGAATCCAGAACCGGTTGACTTTCCAAATCCACAAACTCAAGTGCAGATTGTGAGTATTTCCCCATACCATAGCCACACATACCCTACCCATCTTGATATTTTGTCTTTGTTCCACTTTTTAAGTAATCCTATCCATACTCTGATTCCTTGTTAAAACTATTAGAATTCACTGTGCATCTTGTCATTTATCTCCAAGCGTTAGCACCACTTTTCTATTAATTTCTGTCTTGCATAGATCCTAAATCCTTAGTCATATTTAGAATAATCAAATTAATCAAATTGATTCCCACATAAAGTTGAACGTGGGGTGAAAATGTTGACGCTGCAAATCAATCTTGGAACATACTGTGTCTTTCTTTAACCATATAGTCTATATAATTTAGTTTAAGTAAAACTTGCATTTCCTTTTTAAAACTGATTTTCTCTTTTTAACTGCTTTATTTTACCTAAACCGAAACTCATTCCACCTCGAAAATCTCATCCAATTCTTCAGCTATAGTCACTCTTTCATTTCCATAGTGTCCTTGTGATGTGCATCTATCACCCAGCCTAAAAACCGCATTCCGATTCTGTGTATTTCTCCCGTTTTTCTCAAAAAACGTTTTTGACTTTTAAAACTGAAAAAGAGAAAATTGCAACTTTTCAACGTGTATTTGGCTGCACTGTGTTTTCATTTCAAGTTGCTTTTTGAACTATATGCCTGCTGTGATACATTACATTATAGTTGCTAGTGATATTACATCTCTGATACTGTAATAAAACATTTGTATATCATTATTTAAACACACAGATCATTAATTATTTGTCAAAATCCGAGTGTCATTTTAGGCCATTGAAAAGGGTTTAAAATCCTGTCTTCTATTTTTTAATGGACGGTCGGATTTCTATTGAGTTTGCTGTCTCATATTCCTGACTCCTTGCTGCTTCTTTCCATCCACTCAGAATTTGATGAATTGTCGGTTGAGGGAACATTGCATGGGGAAACCTTAACTCGGGTGCTATCTATCGTAATTGAATAAGTGTTCCTATTCATTTGTGCTTTGGATATTTTCCTGTAGAAGGTTACCCAAGTGTTTTTCAGTGGTTTTCATTGTAATTATCATCCCATCGGTGATTGCTGCCCAGACATGGTGTGATTTTCTTTGAAATTAAAATAAATAAATATTGTGTTAACACCCACCGGCCTGGTTCATGGTGCATTGTGACCCAGGTTATTTGTAAAAGGGGGTGTGAGATGGGTTGGGTATTGGCTCAATTCGAATTCATAGAAAATCATTGTGCGCTACATCTAAGGCTAAGGGCAAAGGTCTTGGTCCGGTGCCCGGTTAGAATCCTTCACATGAGGCAAGAGAACGAAAAGGAGAGCATGGAGCAGACACAAAAGGCAGAGGCAAAGCTTGTTCATAAAAACTTAGGAAAAATTTGTTTCGAAGAAGCAGTGATTACCAGAGGAACATCAGGAACAATCGGGAGAACAGGGACGTATTTAATCAAGTATGGCACAAGGTTGAATGGACGGTTATGCTCCTGTGCAAAAGGCAAATGAGAGGGTTTCCGAGGGGCAGAGTAGGATTTTCACAAGGAGGTGGGTCATTTGACAGGTTTCGGAGGAATGGGGCCTGAGTTTAATGGGGCAATCGGAAATAACTATGGACGGTTGTATTGGATCCAGTGTTAGTCGAGTGGAAGGATGGGAAACATGCCATGAGATTGTTGTATTTCAATGGAGGTCTCAGAAAATGCAACACTGGGACTGCACAGACCTATGCGTTTCAACCGACCGTGTCTGCATCAGCACGGGTACAGGCAGGGGAGAAAAATCCTTTACCCCAAGGAACAGTCACTGCGGGTCACAGAAATCATGTTGTCACAGCCTCTGGTGCCCATATCATTACATTTGATAGAACTCAATATATCATCCTTCAAAAAATGAATCTGGTGTTTACCTTGATGCAAAATGGCAAAAAGGGTTGAAGTAAGCACCATGTAAAAAGCAAGCTAATAAAAACCCTTTGTTGGCTGCAGATCATTGTGTTTAGCAGAAATATGTTAATGATGTAAAAAAGCATTAGTAGTGCAAGCAAATGATACTAGTGTGAAGGCATGTAAGAGAAAGAGGCAGAGAGATCGAGGTGGGGGAGAACATGACAGAGAGGAGAAGGGGAGAAAGAGCGGGAGGGAGAGATTAAGGAAAATAAGTTGAAATGACACGCAGCCCCCTTTCTTTGCCTGGGTGGAGCTGGCGACCGCCCGGGTCGCAGAGCTAAATAGCTCAGAAGGTGGGTGCAGTAAGGGGCCCAGACAGAAAGCTGCTGGACAACAGATTTATCAGCCTGCTGTGCCGTGAGCGCTGCTCTGCGATCTGCAGCTGGCTGCGATGCGTTTGGACTATGCAAACAGAGGAATGCATGTTCCAAACACAGCGTGTGAGATGCTCTGGAATCACACAACCTGCGCCCCTCATTCTTTGTATGGACAGACTTTGAAGTGGGGCAATTTATAAGCGATGGCTCATTTAACAAGCAATTGTTTTATACAGTATGTGCTTAACATTTCGACAGCTGACTGCTGTTTTCCATCGCCTTGGGTAAGTTCTTTTCTAAAGGCCTTGACCCAAGTGAGCTGATGGTGCAATCTCCACGGGATGTGCAAAGTTTAGATATCTGCTAGGAGTTGATCTTGCAAGGAGATGGAATTGACCGGCTCTGCAGATCACAGGATTGGTCTCAGATCTATCCACAGGGCTCACATAGTCTTTTCAAATCATTATCTATTCAGAGTTTTAAGCAACCAGAACATCAGCAGAAGTAATGTACTGGCATTACCATACACAGGCATGAGCACTTACGCCTGCACCTCATTTTCTGCCCATTTTGCATGCTCGAAAAATGAACCCCTGTTTTCAGGCCTCTGGGGTGAAGTGGGGGATCACTTAGATTAGGATTTTCCCAATTTTGCTGTATAAACTGATTATCATTGTCTGCTGTGTTCTACCATAATGAGACCCTGCGCGAATGCATTCGTTTGCGGGTGAGAGGAGTGTCTTTAAATGGAGTGCCTCAGGAGTTTGTTCCCTTAATCATTTGGAACAATGTAGCAAACTCAGTGCTCCAGGGTATCCTTGTTTCTTCCCCCACAGAGGGAAGAGGTCACAAGAATGTGCCACCTCCAACTTCTCAATGCTATGCAGCTATATTCAACACCCTCCCACCCGTCCCTGAGGGGCTTGCAGTGGGGAGCAGAGGAGCGCCTGTGTCAGCATCCATAGCAAGCACAGAGTCGGGTGTCGCCCAGCTGTTCCAGCCTGATCCTGAATACAAGGTCCAGGGCAGCCGAATGGTCGCACTGTCTGGGGCATCAGTAAGTCGCTTATTCATGTGCCGGCCAGGGCTTGGGTGTGTCTGCCATGTTAAGTACTTTGCGTGTTTGTGATGCTGGAAATGCATCGGAGGGACAGGGCCTCTGTATCCTTGTCCTTTACTGCTTTTTATCCTGTGTTCTGTCGTGTTTTCCGCGGAGGAGTTCATGTGGGAATCCTGGCGGTGCAACTCTCTCCTTTGGTTTTGGTGAACAGACCCCATGAGATACCCTTATGGCACCCATGGGTGGGGGTACAACCCTGTGCCCCTAGTGTATGTTTTTGGGCACCTGTGTGAGGCCCACAGAGCAGGGTATGGGCTGGTGGCAGCTCTGTGCTGAATTGACTGATGCCCTGAGCATCCTCCATTTTGGGATGCCCAGGCCCTGCCACTGGAATGGTTATAGGTCAAAGGATCGAATCAAAAGGATCAAAATACAATAGGGTCAAATCAAAAGGACCGAAAACAAAAGGGTTCATTTTATTTTTGGGGAGGTCCCCCCAAAACCCCTATTTTTGTGGTAAAAAAACACTTTTTTATCCTATACGGAAACCCCAAAAAATATATATATTAAAAAAAAATAATTGACCCTTTTGTTTTAGGTCCTATTGACTCGACCCTATGGCATTCGATCCTTTTGGATTCAAACCTTTGACCTGACACCCATTGGAATCTGTTGATTTCTGATAGGAAACAAGATGGCCCCTGTGGCCTCTTGCTTTCTATTGCCTGTTACTTTGTTTTCCCGAAGTCCCAGGAAGAACTGACTCTGTCCTTTCCCCCTGACTGGCTGTTGGGTGGAAGTTCCATATATATGGTAGTGTGGGGAAGTGCAGGTCAGACTGCCTGGAGCCTTTCCAGTGACAGTATGTTGTGGGTACACCCTCTGGGTGGGACCTGGGTGAATGGAGTGTGTGACGAATACGCATTCTGTTTCGTGGATGTCTAGTATCTGGTGTTTGACACAATGACTGAGACAGCCCTGCCCGAAACTGGTATGAATGCAGTGTGGAGTGTTGAATGGCTGGGTACATGTCCCACTGCACATAACTTGTTGTGAGTGTCTGGAGAGAAGTGAATGGCCTGAGTGCACTATGCATCTGATTGGCTGCCTGCCTGCAAAAATGCCCTTCTTACTGATTGGTTGCCTGAGTGTGACCCAGCAGAATGAATGGGAGATCAACTAGTATATCTGGTAGCCTCTCACTGCTAGAATTCATGTTCCGAAGCTGAAGAGAAACTGGAGTTGAAACTGAAGCTTAAACTTGAAGCCCTTCTTCATCAATCTGGAAGCTGCTGTGTCTCCAAGGACTGACCCAGATAGGACCTGGTAAGGAACCCTCTTCCCGAGCTACGAAGGACCATCGTGCATCAGCTGATCTTTGCCAAAGCTCCTTGGTAGACAGACCTACGACAGGCTGCAGACCGGAGACGGGGACTGCCGTGGAATCCCAAAGAGAAGCGCCCGGACTGTTGTCCACCACCGTCGTCGACCGCCATCGCTGACCGAAGCCGCGTGCTCCCGTTGCCTAAGAACTTCATTTGATTCATGGACACACTAGTCTGCACCGCCGCCTGCCTTATCCCGCCGGAAAAGGCCAGGCCGGCAACGCGCCGAGGAGCATCCGCTGGTGGGTTTCCCATCACCCAAAGACCACAAAGACGCCGATGACTCGATGACCTTGCTGGGCCACAGTTTTTCAAACTCTTTGTGGTCCAGAACTATCGACATTGAGGTGCCCCACATGCCTCTTCCTTGCAGGACGTCTACGTTCTGTCACCGACCAGCACCGCTAGGAACGAAGCTGCCACTTCACCGCCGTAGTTCACCCTGTTCATCGCCTGACGTTCGACGACCCATGGCTCCTGCCTTAAAGGGAGTGCACTCAAGAAGGGCCGCCCATTCCCCGACGAGGAACTCTACAACACCAGGTACTTTGAGGTTGCTGAACTATTGGAAAGACTCTTGTGAACAATATCTGGACTGGGCTTGTGATATATCTTTATTTTACAGGTTGCCCAGGTGGGGGGATTTCCACACAGAACTGTGTCTAGGTATTGGGGCCAGTATTTTGCCAATTGTTCTAACGAACTGCTTTCCTCTTATATCTATTGTTGGTTTCCTTTACAAACTGATTTGTGTGACATTTTACCGTCCAGTTGATGCACTTTAAAGAGATCTAATAGTAATGGTGGTACCACGTAGAACTGTATATTTGCCATTATAGATACCCGAGTACAAAGTGAGTTATCGTGATATTGTACATAACCTTGAATATTAATTATATAAAGACTGTGTTTTTTCTAATACAGTGTGTGGACATACCTTTGTGGGGACTTGGGGACTACACTGTACTTAAGAACCAGCCCGCATCACCTCCTGAGAAGGTAGGCCTTGATTGCTCATCCAATGCTACCTTGTAGAGAATCTTGGCTGGGGTCCTCTGTGCCTCTCCTCTACCATATCGAGAGCAGAAGTACATTCACCCCCTCCGGTCTTTACAGTGGTCTGTGCTTTGCTAAAGAATTTATTTGTTTTTATGCTGTACTCCGAGCTGCTCAAAGGAACCTTTGGCATGTTCCTGACATCTATTTCAGATTCAGGATATAGAATATAGGGGGAAAGGGTTTATGCCCGCTGATGCATCTAGAGCTGTGTAATCAAGTGGCCATTTTCCACCACCACTGGCCAAGCCCCTCGCAGTTCTTCTCTATGGCAGGACATTCCTTGCTGTTAGCTAGATGCATCTGTGTGTTCCTATGGCAGAGCCTTGGTCCTTCCCTATCTGCTATGCCACTTGAGCGTCACATCCTAGTTCTCCTTTCGTAGCAGATAAATCATCTTGGATAACGTGGATTGCACTTTTGTTGTTTTAGCAGTGTTGAGAACTAGGATGCATAGGCCCTTCAGAGAGACATCATCATAACTGCCTTCTTTCGGGGTTAATCCGGTTTATAATATATAATAGGTTTCTAAGCACGGACCCGGGGATCGAACGTGTGTTGCTCTGCGTCGTCTTGCTTCCAAGGCAAACACGTGGCCCCTGAGCTGTTCTCCCTTTTCTGGTCAATTGTACATTTGTTTCGATAGTGCTTTTGGTCACTGAGCATACTTCTTCCTTTGCCATGCTAGCCATATATCTCCATTATGCGTAAACTGTCCAAATTAGCATGTATGGCTCATGGTTACAAACATTTTAATGTTAGGGTGAGCATTTTGAACCGTGGTGTGAGCACCAAGCAATGCATCAGTTATGCATTTAGAGATCCACACATACAATCCTTTTATCACAGACTTGTTTATCAAATGCAGAGATCTCTGATCACTGTTATAGTCCTGAAATGATCTGTGATTTAATGCAAAGTATACAGGAATCCTCATTGGTGCTATTTGTCCCCTTTCACACTCTGTACATCTGGAATGATAACCTTCTAGCAGAAAATAATTCATATGGTTAGTCTAGTATTGCCCCTTGCGAAATTGAAGTGAGGTGGTACAAACAGAACACCTGCAACACAGGGCCAGGTCAGTGGTCCCTCAGACAGTGATAGGCTGTTCACACCGCCGTGTGCCAGTACGGACAGTTTGAAACTGCCTTCAGGCAAGGCCTTCCCAAAGAGCAGGTGACAGAAAAACCATTTACTTGGGCAGCAACAGCTGTGTTTTCACATTAAAATTCTTCTGTAAAGTACTTGAATTACAATGTAATGAAGCCAGCTTCATTTATATAGCAATTCTTTATTCATATTGAGAAGGGTTATTGTCACACAACAGAGGTATAGTTTGGGAGTGACGTGTGCCAGTGAGTGGGTGATGGAAGGCCCATTCTGATGTTTCGCCCTGGGCACCAAATTGGCTAGAAACTGCCCTGGTGGCATGTACGTATGTATACGATGATCAGGAGAGGCGTTCCATAAAGATCCATAGGCACTAAACGATCATGCACACGTTCTTACAGATACAGATCATAGAACGTGACGATCCCAGGCTGTGGTACATGTATAGAATGACAAATGATTTTTCTAGTGACTATGTGAGGATGGTCTGATTAATGTGTGTTCTTTCAAACGTAATTAAGACTGCCCTGCCCTACGTTTCCCTCTGACTGATATTCTCCCTGCAGCATGTGTCAAGCGCACAATATTTTTCTCAGGGTCAGTCAAGGTCCCCCTCGTGGGCTCCTAATCTGTCCTCTCGTCGCCGGCTAATGAGCTCGTGAATCATTCTCCGATGCAAAGACAGGTTGACCCATCACCAAACTACAAACCCTGATCAAACAGCGCGAGGCTCTCCGCGGGTGCTGCAGCAAGATGGCTGGAGGGAGCCGGGGAAATGAGGAGGCTAATCTGAGCGTCAACATGGCGGCGCTAATTACCGCGCGCCTTCCACAGGCGCCGATTCAGCAACCGCCGAGATGAAGGGCTGCAGAGGGAACCCGAGCCCCGGCCGTTTACGAGCCTTGTTATTTTCACTAACCTTTGATATATCCCCACGGGTTAAAAATGATCTAAGGTGCCTGACATCCTCGCTGAAAAGGCGAGGAACGAGCCTTTAATTTCTATTCACGTTGACTTTTCAGCTGCCACCTAATGTGCGTCAGCTTTTGTTCGCGAAGCATTATGACTTTACGGAAACTGTTAAGGGGGAAATCTGTTGAATTATTGCACTTGCAGCCTCCAGTCACCTAGTAGACTGGAAATAAAAAAGATACAGGGAAATGCAAGTAACAGAACACGACTTTTAGATGCCTTTGGCCGACACATGCCCCCATATTGTTTGCCTAATGTTTAAACTTTGAGCCAATAAGAAAGGATTTTGGAAATATTTTATAACATTTGAAATAACTTTTGTTTACATTGGGCAATCATTTTTCCACATCTTGGACACCTATTGCCATAGCATCAGCAAATATCACAGGTGAATTGACGCTAACATGCAGTATGCTATGCATACCTCTCAACTCATACGCTTTTTGCGGGTTCACCCGCCCTGTAAGCGGCTCTCTCACCCGCCCAGCTTCCGACCACCAGCCCATACATGCCAATGGGCTTTCACCCGCCCAAAGCAAAATCGGGTGTGTTCACCCACCCTGGGGCCACAACACGTTGAGAGCTATGCATGCGGGTCTTGGTCATGCTTGTTTTCAGTTTTGTCTCACAATTGGCCCTAAGTAGCTACCTGGCTTGGCCAAAATGCACGCTTTGGAGTGCGAGTAAAGGCAATGCCATTGGTGGACAAGTAGACAGATGACTTCAGCTATATGCCTTCTTCCACGAAATCCTGGGCTGCTGCTTTGTTACAAGCACTTACATGTCACTTGCTCACATGTTGTATGGCTGTAAAGAACAGAACAAACTATGTGCAAAACCGGTCAAATGGAAAATCCGACGCATGCGCATTTGTTTTGTGCTCTACATGATGTTCTAGGAGAGTGTTCTTTAATTCCACTGTCATGTGAGAGAAGCCTTAGTCAATAACGATCAGCACTTCTATATATTGCCCCTCCCCAATGCACAGGTGTGCCTTTGTCTTGCTAATTTTATCGTGGGTGCTTTAAAAATTAGATCTAAGGTGGTGCAATAATTGTATTGATTTGAGCTGGAACACTTTTATGAATGTGTGGCGGTCGTTATTCTAATTAGGCAACCCTTTTGCAACCTGTGAAAGTTTTCTTTAAACTCACATGTTAGGGATTTGAGATAAGGAGCACGTGGTGGCACACTAGATGTGTGGGTGTTTGGATAGCACTTCACTCTTACCCGCATGTACCACTACACTTGATGAGCTGTCTCTCACTCCTCCTGGGGAATGGGGGACGATGAGCTGATTGGTTTGCTACGATGAGGACCATCCCACCCACTTTTAAAGGTTCCATCCTCTGAATGTGGTGGTGGCGCACAGGGTAAACTGCAGCCAGGATAAGATTGTGGGTAACTGGAGCAAATTTTACTTTGGTCCATATGTACTGTTGCACTTTACATATTGTTTCTCACTTGCCCAGGTGATGGGGGAGAGGAGGGGCTGATAAGGCTTGAAACCAGGGGTTGTCAAATTGCAATGTACCTAATGATACTAGAAGTACCCTCCTCCAGCCTACCTTAAAAGATTGCTCCCTCTCAATTTGGCAGTGATGTGGGGGGTTGCAAGCGTAATTAGGAAAAGCAAACTGCCGGACCTACAGGATGAAGCCATGGATTCGTTTTTTGTTTTACTCTCTGCTGCCTCTACTATAGAACTCTGGACTGTCTGGCATGCTGTCTATACGCCTGATTCATTGAATCTTTTCCTATGGGATCCCAATATCCTTAATCGTGTGAAAATCGAAGGTTTATATCCTCTCATAAGGAGACGTTGGGTAGCAAATGTCTGTGTACCCAGAACCCATTAGATGCCTACCTAAGGCAAGCAACAGGCACGTTTAATTCAAAGGCCAAGCAGTCTGGGCTACACCTTATAACAAAGAGATCTTACGCATCCATCATTCCCCCGATAGCCTTCCAATATCAATACGAATACGAAGTACTCGTTTGGGATCAGGAAAATCAGCAGATGTGTCCAAAGGCTCTGCACATGTCCCTTCTGATATAAAAAGACTTAGTGACTGAGTAAACCACCAGGCATATTAGCAGTGACTACTTGGGACAATTCGCAGTGAGTGTAAAGTTAGTAGCATGGTGTCGCATCCAACCACCCCATATCCGAAAAGAACTTGAAAGTCAAGAAGATGACCTTAAAGACTGGAGGGGGGTATCTGTAATTCTGCGCTCTGTTTGGTAGGGTAAAGGCACAGAACACCCTAGCCAGGGCTCTCAATTTGGTAGCAATGGACAAGCAACCAGGCTTAAGCTTTCAGGAGGGGATGAAGGCTGGTTCTTAAGTACAGTGAATCCCCAAAGCCCCCACAAAGGAATGTCCACACACTATGTTAGGTGATAACACAGCTTCTTTATATAAAATAAGATTGGTACCGAAAAATATATACTTATAAATAATAACACACTATACTTGGAATACTTATTCAAAGAAGGGGAAATATATACACTCTATGTGGTAACACACAATACTAAGAAATGGATTAACTGCAAACAGTTTTAAATAGTGAACTCCTATACCCAAGAGCCCTTTAAGACGAGGTAGCAATACTCAGAGGTCGATGGGGATGCAGAAGTTACTCATACATCAATAATAAAAATAACTCAGGGAGTTGGCAAAGTGCCTTTCTGTTTTATTATCAATTATCTAAAACAGGGAGTACAACGGGCATCATCCGATGCTGCACAACTAGAACTCGATACACTTCAGAAAAAACAGCTCTTTTATATCAAATACATGTCATTAATGACATCACACTACGTGGCAAACTGCAAAACGTATGAATAATGGTGATTGGCTCTCCCTGAACATTTAGGTATACGTTCTATATAGCCAGAGGCTATAATTGGGTATCTAAGTCAGGTGGGCATTTAAACCCATCCCAAATAACTGGTCATCATCATCGTCACTAATTACACAATGATCAATTGGATCGAAAAACTATACATGACCCTCTATGATTGGTTTGGCACCCTTGTACCCTTCTGGAATATTCTTCACGCTAGCAGCACACATGCTACCATCCCAGGTGCATGGAGGCTCGGCGTGATCAGGTCTCCCCTTCAATTAGCCCACCATCTATCAACATTCCTACAGTCCGTCAGACAATTAGGCTTTGAATTTGGCCTTCTAGATGTTGCCTTCGTCTGGAAAATAAAGGGAGTGTAGCTTCTCTCTGTCCTCTTGGTTTCGGTACAACATGACCCAAGCTTTTTCGATCTCACCCATGTGACTTGGAGACCACTCTTTTGAGATTTTTGCAGCATTTAATCCTATTAAATGATGAACTCTTGACACCTTAAGTGTTTTTACATATTTCTTCAAACAAGAGCATGTTCTTTTCTCACGTTCATTGTAACTTTTTTACAGGCATGCATTTCACTGTGGCCTTGTTTACTTGGTGCTGGGCCAACCCAACCTTTCTTGAAACTCGCCTTGCCATCAGTAATTTCCAACTGCGCCACACATTTGAAAGTCCTTTTTCTAGTTCATGGAATTCAAAAGCCTGCAAAGTGTGTTGTGGAACATCCAGGTTCTATACATTCCTATGTATATACATTGGCGCATCGCCACAATCTAATTCTCTACATAGCCAGCCTTTAAGAATTATTTTTTCCCTACTTGCGTTTCTACAACTATACATGTGTAAACTGATTTACGCATCTGTAGTGTTTCTGTAGCATGAGCATCTTCATCTCGAGCCCAAAATGTTGCTCATGTTTACCATCTTCTCTTAAATTCTTATAGAATGCTTGCATTTCTGTTCCTCATTCATCTTCTAGATGTGCCAGCTCCTACTTCGTATGACGTCATCAGGCTCCTCTTCTTGTTCAAATGCACATTTCTTTTGGTACCTCATCCAAAAGAACACTATGCCTTTGTGCATTTATATAGGGTTTTCACAATGGATACTTTGTCTCAAAGGTTCTCTATGGCATTGGGATTCTTACTGGAATTGCACATGTCTTCATCTCTGGTTCCCAACATATAGGCTACATATAGGCAACATGGCAGCAGAACTTTGAGTGAGGATGTCTGACTTCACCTCTACACTCCCCCTCTGGGAGATTCATCAACCACTTCATCATCAACCTTCATACCAAGACATTCTTGTCCGAAAAGCTGCTTCTTGGGGACCCAAATCTTTATGAATCCCTTCAAGCATTCTGCAGATTTCACATGCTCGTCAGCACTGCAGGTCATAAATGTGCATTGTCCATTGGGGCTGCACTAGACCCACTTTCCCACATACTTCTTGCAGTGTCTTGGATACAGAAATGTTGTGCCTTCAGGTGCTTGTATGCTGGCGTTCACATAGTCTCTGATTTCCTCATCTGTCAGCTCTTTGAGTTGTCCTCCAGATTCAACATCAATCATGATCTTCATTCCCACTGCTTTCTTTGCAGTCTTCTTGCATTGTGTGATTATAACTCTGATCACACAGAATCCAAGCATGATCATCACCAACAGAGCTCCAAGAAACCTGAACAAATCTGCCATCTGCTGTGGGAACCACGAAAATACTGATCCAAACCAGCTGTCATCAGAAATGTCTTCCACTTTGTCAATCATCTGGACGTGTACGTTTGTCAGCATTGATATGGCATCTGTCAAGGTGCCATTCTCATTGCCATGAGACGGTATGAACGTGCAACATGATTCTACAATTTTGGCACAAACACCTCCATCCACAGCTGTAATCATATCAAGGACATACCTATTCTGGAGAGTAATCAGTTCTATTGCTCTCAGCCCCTCCTTGATTTCGTTTTATGGTTGTGTTAATCATCTGTAGCAACTTCCATCTAGTTATCTGTAACCACTTAGTATTTGCATCCATTTGGATCTTGGGCATAAAGATTATCGTGAATATCGATGAGTTCTTACTGAACAATCTGTGTTCAAATGGGATAGAATCAAAAGCTTATATTGATTTTGATGAGAAATAGTTCTCTCATTTCAATCAATTCAAAAGTTATTTCTCAGATATATGTCTGCTTTTGGGAATTCATCAATACTCAGAACACTTTTTGTAATCACCAACTCTGGAACATGAATAATATCTAGTGAACATAGTCCTCCACAATCCTTGGGTAGCTTCATATAAGCTCTGCACCCACAGGCCCAGTAGTGATCCATAATCACTGCTGTCCCAATGTTCCCTCCTGGTGCATCAAACATTCAACCACATTTCAATTTTTCCCAGCTTCCTTGTGCCATTATTTCTGAAGCACAATGTTGCTTTATCCAGAGGCACTATCTGCAATGGTCCTCCTTTATTCTCAACCCATGTCAGCAGCTTTACAAACTTTGGCCATAATGTTTTACACAGTCTTTCCACATTTTCAACAGTTGGCTTGTAATGACCAACCATTACCCAATCTCTTTCCAGTCTTCGGTTCATTTGCCATTTGCCATCTTATTCCTCCTCCCTTCTTTCCAGGCTGCTCGTATCTTCTCACATGATTTTTAGTGTGTGCTCTTGTCTTTATATCTTGCACATAGTTCGACTTGGTGGACCACACTGTTCTCGGCAAACACTTAGAATCAGCTGCACACTTCTTACAACAGGCCATAGCATGGAATCAATCTTTCTTGAGCGAAAGAACGATGAGAGTCTTCCCCATCTCAGAAGCAGCTGATCCCATCCACATTTCATGTGGTGTTCCCCAGGGTTCCTGTGTCGCCCCTACTCTGTATAATATATTTACCAAGCCCCTCTTTGATGATCTGGATTGACTTGGTGTCACCTACACTAACTATGCAGATGACACTCAGATTCTCCTCCCACTTGCAGGGGATTACAACCAGGTTTTGGCCTTGGTGAATAGGATATACCTCATCATCCATGCATGGATGGCACTCCATGGCCTATGCCTGAATGATGATAAACAGAATTCATCATCCTGGGGACCACATCCAATATCAACAAACTCGGCCTTAAATATATCTCCTTTGACATAGTTGGCAACACAATTAAAGTAATGAAGGAAGTTAAAACACTAGGTTTTTACCTTGTTTCTGGTCTCACCCTGACAAAACAGGTGAATGCTATGGCATCTGCCATGGATAACACATATAAACTGATTAGATCTGTTAAACCCTTCCGTTCAACAAGCAGTTGCATCACCTTGGCAAGAGCACATGTGCTTTTAAGTTGGACTATTGTAACGCTCTTTATATTGGAGCTAATAAACATATCACTAAGAAAATCCAAATGCTCCAGAATAACACCTTGAGAGCGGCGTTAGAAATGAGCAAAAAAGATCACATCTCCACAGCTAGGAGAAATACTAACTGGCTATCTACTCTTGATAAAATGAAACTCAAAACTGCCTCCCTAACGTTCAAATCCCTCAACAATGCAGCACCTCTGTACCTAACTGAGAGGTTCAACAAAAGACCGACACTCCGACCTACTAGAATGAACTACAACACCTGTCTGACAGTTCCTCCTTTCAAACGAGCTACTATTGGCAGAAATAGCTTCCATGTCAAAACTGCCCAACTGTGGAACTCCCTGCCCCCGTACCTGAGGGAAAACCAAACATACCGACATTTCAGACGCAACATTATCAACTGGTTTAAATCAAATGACCTCTTAATCCAGACCAGAATGAGAAGGCCTTCTAACCTCTCCCACATCGCTAACCGCCTATGACCCTTCTCCTTTACCTTACCAGACCTTCATTACTTACCAGTTCCTATAGATATTACTGTATTTATATTAATTGGTAAATTGTCAACACTGCGATACTCTTTAATTGTGCAATCTGCCAACTCTGCTAGGTGCTGTAATATAACTTGATTTTCAACACTGTAATTAAGCAATATAACGCGAGCGGTAGGGGCATTACCTGAGTCGGTAATGCCCCCGGCGCAAGGGTTATATTGCTATTAGTACCCCGGCCCGCATTATGTGCGTGACCGGGGCACTAAAAGCATTTCTTTCTGTCCCAAAACGCTGCAGCAAAAAAAAAGAAACAACCAAGAAAATGGCCGCCATGGAAAGGGAAAACGGAGTCCGTCTTCCCTTTCCATGGCGGCCATCGGGAGTGGACAGGCTGGGAACACAATTGTTCCCAGCGTGTCCGCTCCAGAAAGAAAAAAGAGAAGCAGAAGGTAAGTGGTGTTTGGAGGGAAGAAAAAAAAAAACGTACCTGCGTCCCCGGCGAGGGACAAGTGAAGCCTCCAGCCGTGTGGAGGCGCGGAGCGGGGATGGCCCCGCTCCGAGTCTCCACACGGCTGGAGGTTTCCCACATCCCTCACCGGGGAAGCAGGAACAAGCAGGTAAGTGGAAGTAGGGGGGAGGAGGGAGGAAAGGGAGTTAAAAAAAAAGCCTTATCCGAGTGCCCGGCGGGGGGAGAAGGCAGCCTCTCAGCCGCGGGGAGGCTTGGAGCGGGGATGGCCCCACTTCCAGCCTCCTCATTGGCTGAGGGGCTGCCACGTCCCCTGCCGAGGACAAGGCGGCTGGAATCCCAGCCGAGAATCGAAGGATTCTCGGCCGGGTAAGGACCCGGCGAGAGCCAATTAGAATGCGTGTTGCATTCTGCTTGACTCTCGCCAGGTACTAATATGCAATATGTAATTTTGTAAATTCCTGTACTATATTATGTAACTATGTAATCCTAAAATATCCTTGTAAATTCCTGTACTATATCAGGTAACAATGTAAGCCTAAAATATCCTTGTCTTCGCACCCTAATGCCTCACGGTCTGGCGCATGTTACAAATAAAGAAACAAACAAACATAGTCATCTTCATCAGGATCTGTACAGTATCCCACTGTGTCCATGAAAAACCCCTCAAAAGGAATAAGTGAAAGAAAATTCTGTGACCTGCAGAACCGCATGTTTAAACTTTAAATGAAAGGCCTGCACACATGTGAATCTGTTCTTTGGAAAATAAGGAAAAAATGTTTAAAAGCCAAGGCCGAATTACAGCTTTTGCTTGCACAGAAATATCTGTGAATATATATGGGTGGGGGTCTGGCTACACAATGTACATTATATTTGTTCTCATAAGATTTGGTTTTGGACCCCTCTTATAAGATACATGACACAGAAGAAGGCCATACTATTTTAGACTAATTCCCAGTGCCCCAATGGTTGATAAGTATGTTGAGAGGTACCCCCTCAGCGAGCCCTATAGGCCAGGTATGGTAAAAATCTACCACAGAGTGGACGAGGAACCCCAGGCTGCAATCAAGGATACTTCAATTGACAGTATCGATTAAAGCGCCAAGAAGCCATGTTGCTGACATCATTAGAGACACCACGATTTAGCAGCGTTAGACATGAAGCACACGTGCCATCCGCATTTCAGGACAATACACAAAGAACAGGAGCGTACAGTCCTATACATAGAGGTTAAAAACGGTGCCGTTGCATCAGACATGCTGTGCTCGCAGGTGCCTTTCTGCCCGCCAGGTGGCTATGGTCAAAAATTGTCTCTGTGCTGGTTGGCAGATCTTGAACGCTGGTCGAGGTGCCTTAGACACTTTGGTGTTGAAGATGGCATTGAGATAGCGAGCAGATGCAGAGTAGGGAATGCATTCAGGAGAAAAGAGTAGAATAGGGGGCGAGGAAGGGATATCCTTTTTGAAGAAACTCACCCTTAGTGGGGTTGATAATGAACGAGTGAGATGCTATCCAGTATTTAATGGTGGAGAGACAGTTATACATTTGTGACCGTAGCTCATCAGATAAGGAGGGAAAGGAGAAGAAGGTCTGAGTGTCATCAGCAACGAGTTGATGGGAAAATCCAGAGGAGGAGATCAAGGTGCTAAGAGAAGATGTATAGAGAGCGAAGGGAAGTGGACCATACTGGTTTTAATTATTTTCTTGGAGAAAACCAATAGTAAGTGTGGAGAGAGGGGAGGTAAGGCTGTTCCAGGACACCTGGAAATGTCTGGGGGTGAGATATGAAGCAAACCAAGTGAGGGCCTTGTCTCTATTGCTTATGGGAGATAATGTTGAGAGAAGGTCAGAATGGTTGATGGTATCGACGGCAGTAGAGAGGTCAAGAAGAATAAGAATAGATGAGCCGTTAGCATGACAAGCAGGGAAAATCTAGTAGCTGACACAGAGGAGTAGTTGATGAGTAAAGTGCAGAGGTTGGAAGCCAGTTTGAAGAGACTGTGTGTGTCAAGGAACTCAGTGAGTCTGTTGACAACTACACTCTCTGGGATTTTAGAATAGAGAGGTAGAAGAGAGACAAAACTAAATTTGGTAGGACATTTAGGATGTAGGTCAGGCTTCTTAAGGATAGGGATGAAAGTAGCCTTGTAGGACGATGGAAAAGTGGCACTAATGTTGGGATGCATGTCTTGCTCACGCCCCCTCCCAAGCGATTCAGGTTGCGAAAAATATATTAGAGCATGCAACAGTAAACGCGAGAGGCTGAACGGTGGGTGGAGCATGCAAAGTGTGAATAACAAAAAATATGTTTGCAGCAGTTTTGAAAATGTAAGGAAGCCCACGGCATAGGGCATGAGTGGTATGACTAGTTGAAATATAGTGTATAACAATGTAAACGTAGGCCCTGGTCCTCGCTACGAGAAATACTGAAGCAGCTGCCATATTTAAAGTGAGGCTTACTCTGTCCCCGTCCATAGTGAAATTAGCAGCATAGCATGGCAATGAGTTCTGAATCACCTTCCCACCAAAAGCCCTAAGGCTGGAAACCATACATAGAGGACTTTAGGCCTGATAGATAAAAATACAATTGCATCATGTTGCAGGCCTCTAAAACCAGAAAGGAATGTGAATGGCTGAGCACAGGCAGGGTTGCACCAGTCCTGAAGGACAGGCCCATGGGAACTGGGGCAGAGGTCTTGAGCTGCCAGAGGCACCCTCTAGATGTATGGCATTAGCGCCCTCCCGGAGAATAGCCATACCGTTTGAACTGACAGACAACTGTAGAGGAGAAGTCGAAAGCTTCTACAGGAAGTCCTTGTTACGCTCACCTGGCTCCCACAGGGGCGTCGATCTGAACTGGACAGCTGCGGCCTCCACCAATGTGATGCGTAGTGCTGAGATGACGGACTGGACTGGCCCACCTAGCTTCGTTTGCTTGGCCCATAGGAATATTCTTCTGCAAATGGAGAAAGGGAATTAACCACCCGTGGAGTTGAGCGTTAACCCTCCCCCACTCCCGCTGTTCTCCCCACTGATCACCTTTGATGTCCCCTCTTATAGTCTCACCTGATGGTTTTGAAAGATGAGCAAACCATCCTGCATTGAGCGTAGGGGCGCGTTGATAGCCAGTTGCTTCACTGGCTCGAAGGAATTGGTGAGTTCCAGAACAATATTGACTCTGAGATTCCCGGCAAGACGCTGTATGTAGTTCGTAAGAGTTCAAATGTCTGACTTTCACTCTTGTCCGATTCCTTGCAGGTTGCAGCTTGACCCTAGCGAAGAGTTCCTCGTGGCAACCGGTAATATTCAGGTAAGGATTTGTATTATCCAACACAGTTCTATAAAATAATGTCAATATGTAACCTGTTGCTTTCTCCCTTATTCAGGCGCTGAGAGAAAATATGAAGTCTCGGGGAATAATGCCTCCGGCTTTAAAATCAGGTAAGTCTATTGTGGTGAGGAGGTTTCCCCTTGTTTGTCCCTTTGTTTCACCTTGCTGTCCTTTTGTTTCCCCTTAGGGGCCGGGGTTCGGGGAGGATGCAGTGGAAGCTGCGCCGACCCATGAAGACGAATAGTTCCCCTGGTGGTAAATCAGGTAAGTCTATGGGGGGGTAACTAATATTGCCTCTGTGCATTCCCTTGGCTCAGCTTGCTGTTCTTGTCTTCCCCTTAGGTGCCGGAGTGAGGCGGGAGCATGCAGAAGGATGCGGTGGAATGTGAAAATGCTGCGAAGGCCGGTGAGTTAATCGCGGCGCTGCTGCAGGCGAGGCGATGCGCATAAAATAACTTCTTTCTTCCAGCTCGAAGGCACGGTGGATCGGGAATTCAGGTAAGGATCAAAGGTATTGCTCTTGTTCTAACCTTTTCTCCTTCTCTCCCCTTTTTCTAGGATCTCCGGACTCGAGGCGGGCGTGGCAGAAGACTCGATGCAGACTTGCAGGCACGGTGAGCGTTACACTGCTGGATGCAGAATAACGCAAAGCATGTGCTGCTCTTCGAATAGCCTCCAAAGTAGTCCCAGGTAAGTATTCCTCCCCAGCCCCACCCGAGTAAAAAATAATCCCTTAGGTAAAGTAGTCCCTTCCAAGCCTCCTTTATCTTGGAGCTCTTGCAGCATGGTCTGCATCAGGTGAGTTTGCAGCATGGTCTGCATCAGGTAAGTTTTAATCTATGAGCCTGGCACCTATGGCGCCAGGACTGACTCTCCATATGAGCCTGGCGCCATAGGCGCCAGGACTTCACCCAAATAGCCCCTGGACTTGGTCTGGGTCCCCGGGGGTAGACATCATGACAGCCCTGCCCCTATTCCGCCTATATGTTGGAAACCGGAAAATGTGACACGTGCAACACCAGTAATGATACCTATACCACTAAGACTCTTTGAGATAAGGTATTGATTGAGAAGACCCTATGAGAAGTACCCTGAAAGGTGATGATCTTGTGAGAAAAGCGTCTGAAGAAGTGTGAAGATGTGAAAAGGAGAGGCTGGTGACATCATGAAAAATGAATGTGAAAAATTAGTGTGACTCACTGAGAAGGATGACCAAAGAAAAGAATGCATAGGTGTTATAGAATCTGTTGGTGAAGTAAAGAATCAAGAAGACTTTCGAGTGAGGAACGAACATTGCACGAGTGTGAAGAACAGTGAAGAAAATGTAAGCCGTTTAAAAATCTTACAGACGCTGTAACACAAGTAGTCAAATTATTCATAAGGCTGGTTATTTGTAGTACATTGACTGCAGGCGGTGCCGCCAACATATATGTACATAGAGGTCTGGACATTCAATGATATATTTTAGTAAGCAAGTCTCCATGAAGGAAGATAGATTTGAAGCTACGTGTGTCGCAGCAAAGCATAGGCTTAAATTCAAAGCAAAATTAGAAAGACTGTCTAGCTTGATGTCAAAGACTGGAAGGAGCCAAAAATGGGTTATCAGCGTGAGAAGAACAGTACACATGAGAAGCCAAGGTATCCCTTATTTAAGTTGCAAGGAAGGAACAACATAGATGCCACGCTTCTTCATTAAAGACAAATAAATGCTATAATACGAGCAAATTCACGGTCTCTGATCACGTGAGTTGAGGATAAAAATAGATGACGAGCATGGTGCACCGGACTGGAGATAGCAAGTGCTCACACTCCTATATATTTCCACAGATGAGGAGCTACTGCAAAGCCAAGTTCAAAGACAGTGTGAATGGCAGACAGCATGAGTGAGGAGAGGTGGCAGCTAATTGGGTGGGATGATAAGGTTGAGTCCACCCACCAGCACCTAGGATACCAGCTTACCTGCTGTTAGAGTCTTCAATGTTCCATAAAGGAACATGCGTGCAAACCAATTATAGATGGCCGTATAACCAAGAGGCTTATAGTTAAAGAGCTAATGAGGTGTTGTGTTTCTAAATATTGTTGAAGATGACTTGCACGAACGGAAGTCATGAGTGGTCCACCTGACTATAGAGACCCAATCACAGTCCCAGCCCCAATAGAAGTATACTTAGATGTTGCCCTTTGAGCCAACCATGATACCATGTAGGGCTTCTTAATTTGCTGTGTAGTATGACATCATGAATAACACATTTTTGCTATAAAGATGTGATTTTTAGTAACATTTGTTGAGATCCTGCTTTGCGATGTCCATTGATGTTCGTTGTACTACCTGTTTTAGATAAATGTTAATAGTAGTTTGAGAAGTTATTCTCGGTCCCATCCATAGTATTACATGTTACCTTGAGTAAAAGGGCCTACAGGTTCACGTGGTAGCATGTTGGATGGTTTCAAAGACCCATCGACCTCGTCAACTCTAGCTCTTCGATGATCCAGTGCACTTTGCCATTTAGCCAGAAGATCGCAAGGTTTCCTGTGGAGAGCAGCCAATATAGAAATTCTTGCAACAAAATCGATATGGGTGGAACGTGCCCCTCTTTCACGAAATCCCTACTGGTTTCCACAGGCGCTTTGCAGACGGAAGGAGAAAGTGGTCGATTGGAGAGGGTAGTCGATACCAAAGGCCTCGAGCTAAAAAAGCGAATGGTGAGTAAACTAAGGGGAATTGCAAATTGAGGGAATGGGATTGTGGTAACCTTTAAAAAGTATTGGGGTGATTTAGAAAACAGTGAAGAAACAGTGATGAGTGATATTTTTTATATGTGTAGATAAAAGATGAAGAGATAAGCCCGAGAGTCCAGGTTCAAGAAAATTACAGAAGAAGTGGTTATACACTTCAGTCAAAGTAATCTAGGTGACGCAGAGATAATCCTTGTAAGATATCCTTGTAAGATAATCACTTAAACCCCTATTGGGTTATATTTAGGGGCCAGAATAAGAAATAGAGCGCTGAGGATTAATGTGAACAGTTGACTAGTTTGTTTGTCTGTTTATATGTCTGATTTGAGGTGTCAAAGATCAACAATTTTGTAAAAATGGTTGAAAAAGTCAAGGAGATATAATCTAGCTAGAAAAATTGTCGTTACCGACTTATAAAATAGGCTGAGGATATTGAGAACTTGGAGGATTGAGCTGCAATTTGTTGGAGCTCGCTCATATTTGTTGTTTTATAAATGTATTTGTAATAAAGCACCGATAAGTATTGACAGTCAATTGAGACTTGTCACAATGGAGATGTTACTCCTTTGACGCACCTGTGCAAAACCTTGCCAAAACACATGCCCAAACTCAAACAGTATAGTGCGGAATGGATGAAAGGCACGGCAGATAAGATGTTCATGCCGTGGCCAAAAGGGGGATCTTTGTTAAAGGGGGTATTGCGACACATGACCACATACTTGTACGCTGCATACACAGGAAAAAAACTTAGAAACGAGGTTAGCTATTTTAGAGCTTTGGAAAATTTACCAGGAAGAGAGAGAGGATCAGCCACATGAGGATTGGATGCTTAATCGGTGTAAGGAGGAAGGTGTTGAGTCTGCTGCTCCCCTTGCCTCGCCGGAGATAAAAAGCATCAGTACAGAAAGCAAAAGAAGATTGTATCCATTAAAGGAACTGAAAGCGGTGACGGGGTACAGTAATATGATATACGAACCGCCTGCTTATGATAGTGACAATAGTCGAGAGGAGACTTGGAGGAAAGAAGAGACCTTTAAGGTTGTACAAAACAGGGTAGAGAAAAGTGGGCAACCGAATATATCAACAGAGATAGAACAGGATATTAAAAGATGAAAGTAAGAAAAGGATAAAGCTGAATACAGAACCCATGGATGGGAGGACAGATATTGCTTAAACTATATTGGAAAAGCATTGAGAAACTTAGGCAAAGGGAAGATCAAGATGAGCAAGATAGGAAAGACAAGGGACGGGAAAAGAGATTACAAGAAGATGAGTGAAAAAGGAAAAACCTCCAGCGGCGAGAACAGCTGTATCAGGAAGAGCAGCAGAAGAAAGAAGAAAGGGAAGAAGAACAAAGGAAGTATGATAACAGACAGAGGGCAATGGAAGAATGTGATAGAATGGACAGAAAGAAGGAAGAAGAGGAAGCACAGAAATTGAGAGATAAAAGGATACAGATATGAAAAGAAGAGGAAGAGAGTAGAGCAGAGGAAAGGAGAGTAGAAATGAGAAAGAAAGAGGAAAGAGTTAGATGGGAAGCAAGGAAGCGGCAAGACGAAAATGAAGAATTAGAACAAAAAAGGAGGCAGTGAGAATGAGAGATTAATCACATTCAGAATCAATTAATGGAGCCAAAACCAGTGATACAATGGAACAATATAGAATAATTTCTCCCATTACAGGGAGCAACGTCAGGACCATCTAAAGTTATATCAGATGAAGATTTTGATATAAGGAGAATTGAAGATAGGATCGATTTAGCCTATCATGATTTAAGAGAAAGAGACGAATCAGGAAGCCGAGGAAAGGGAGATTGATCTATCATCTCCCAATCACGAGGTGAAGAGGGAAGCTCACTCGGTTTTGAGCATAGAGCGCTGTCTTTAAGCAGGCTAACTTTAGACAAGGGTGAAGGAGAAGAAAGCCATATTAGTTGGGGTCTAGACATGTTTGACGAAGAGAGAGAAACCTTCAATGGGGAGGGAAGGAATTTATGCACCCAGGGAGGAGGCGTACAGGCATACAAGGTAGTAGGATGGTCTGATTTAGAACTACCTAAGGATAGGTCACCAGATTCTATAGCATGCCCAGAGCACCCTAAAGGACAATCGTATAGCGAAAGGGAGAATCGCCACCTTATGTAAATCGGTTAAGGTCTCTGCCGTGAAGGCAATCAGGAACTATTGTTCCTTCCATGGATAGGCAGACAATGGGAGCGGATTGCAGGATAGGATTCACACAATTCTGCCTGTTAGAAAAGGGAGGGGTGCGACCACACTATATTCCATGGCCGCAGATGGTCAAGGATAATTTAAGGTGTAAACTTCCCAGATTAACGGCGAGTGTGGGAAAATTGATTTATGTGTTAGAGAAAATGACCGGAGGAAACACCTTAGCAATTAGGAAAATGAAGGGTCTTTTAGCAGCTATACTTGGGTAAAGAACAGGTGACATTTGGACAAGAGCAGGCTATTCGAGTGCAATGGCACAAAACACGTTGCACAATGGAGCGCCATTTAATAACTGTAGGGCAGATGTTTGGAGAGCCCTTAGAGTACAATATCCTGATGTGTCAGATATGGGTGCTATTATGAAATGTAAAATGAAAGAAGATGAAGATCTGCTTGCTTACATTTAGGACATTCAAGAACACTGGTCTCTTGAAAAGCATGAGACGTGGAGTAAAACACAGGCAATATTTTACCACATTTTGTGTCAGGGACTGCCTGAGCCAGTACAAAGGCAGCTTAAGAAGTTGTGGGGATGGAAGCAAAACCATACAGTTGACTATAGTGCATTACTGTCGACTGTAACAACAGAAGAATAAAAAGAAGGACTATGCTAGTAAAATTGAGGAAGCCAAGTTAGTTCAGAAAAGAAAATATGCCATAGAAGGAGCGGTATTAACAAGCGTAGAAAGGCTAGAAGTAGAACAAGCAGTGAATATTTTACAGTTCAATAATCAACACCCGATGAATCAAGGAGAAAGTGGGTTTATAACACGAGTTAAAGGTATAGGTTACAGAGAAAGTGGTGGATTTCAGAATGGGCAGAATGAGAATCGGAATATGTAAGGAGGATTTAATCAGAAAGGGCTAGTTAGACGAAACCCTCCTGTATGCTGAACGTGTGGAATGACAGGGCACATTGTGCGCACATGTGGGAGCCAATGGTATATACAAAATGGTCAGTAATCAAGAGGGGGGATAGCTTATCCTCCAGCATATAGCTCACAGGTTAGGGATGGATCCGCCCAAGATCAGGCACAAGCGCAACAAGTACAACAGGTACAGCAGCCACAGCAATCACAACAGGCACCATTGAGCTTACTATAAGGGCAGTCGCAGCACACCCCCATGCAAATGCAGCAGAATACAAACACAGGACAGGTATTGACACCTAGAATAGGGGGTGTCACCATAGTGGGAGGGAATCCTTGCACAGGTACAGGGTTATTTATGTATCCACAATAGGACAGCTCACAGTGCACCTTGATATGTTCAGTACTATCTGTGACACCAGACCTTCAAGAAGAACCAAGGGTTGATGTGACGATAGGATGCAAATCCTTTTCATTTTTAGTTGACACTGTATACGAGAGGGAAAATACCCAATGTCGGGAAATGTCATTAATGCTCAAGGATTCTCTGGAGCTACAAGCAGAGTTCATTTTACTGATGAATTGCCATTCTCAATAGGAGAATGTGATACGTCTGTTCCATTATTGTATTCACGGCAGACACCAGTTAATACAAAACATAACATGACAATTTTCTTTACTGTTGAAGTTATAGTGTGTGCCACCCCTGGGATACAATGTATGAACGTGGGTGAGTTTATATTGGCATTATAGGGCAAAGGTGTGCCGATAGAACCAGAAGTTTTCCTTTACGGGGTGAGCATTCTGTTAACGTGGCTACCTGATTTAGTGGGAAAATCTATGCAGATACCTGATGAATTTCTGTTTACACCAGAGGTACCTATGGACAAAGGGGGGGGACAGACAATCCCGTTAGAGTTAGATGCAGCTATAGTATGACAGGAAATGGCAATGCTTGAAGGCACCGATGACGAGGGTAGACCAAGGAGAACATTAATTGCATTGGGGTTGGGGTCAGATTTATTGACATCACTGACGATGACATGTTTAGAGATGATTAATCAGATGATGAAGTGGTGTTCTTAATGGGCATTACATATTGGATCAGAATAAAGAAAAGGGAGATTCCACAGTGCATGGCAGTAATGCAATAGCACCCAGCATTCTTTGATGAAAGCTCGGAGAAATTGCCAAGTGTTTTACAGACTACAGGCCCCTATGATGTAGGCCTGTTAAAAGGAGTAGGAGAGGTCCAAATAAAGGTGAAACCATGAAATCAGGAGCAATTTTACCTCAAGTAAGGCAATATCCAATGTCTCGAGAGGCAAATGAGGGCTTTTTTTAAACTATCGCAGCATTGATGATGCATGGTATTCTGGTACCATCAGAGTCATTGTGCAATACCATGGTGTAACCTGTGAAGAAATTAAAGTGGTCGTTGTGGAGATTCGTACAAGACATGAGACTGATTAACCAGATTCTCGAGGCCGAGTTTCCTTTAGTTCCAAACCTGGCGATGATACTATGTAGTATCCCAGTTGAAGTGCAATATTTTACGGTGATTGACTTTAAAAAAGCATTTTTCTCAATTCCGTTGCACAAAGACTCACAAGACTTAACTTCCTTTACGTTTCACCAAATTTGACTGAAACATACTAGGCTGTCCCAGGTGTACTTTGAGTCCCCATCAATCTTTAGTAGAGTCCTGCAGATGGACCTTGGCAATATTGATTTGAAGAGCACTGTGATAAAGTATGTGGATGAAATTTTAATTTGTAGTACGACATGACAGAAGATGAGTGTAGACAAGACTTGATTCAATTAATGACTATCCTTGCATACAAGGGATACAAAGTAGACAGGAGAAGTTGCAGTTTTGTCAAGAAGAAGTGTTGTACATAGTCATTTGATCTCACACGCGGGTAAAAAGGTGACACCTGAAAGGGATGAAGTGATCACGAAAACTGTCAAACCGCAAAGGATAAAGCAGATGCAACGATTCTTGGGATGGTGCAATTATGTAAGAGCATGGGTATTTGACTACAGCTCATATACAAGCCCACTTTTGCAGGCTTTGAAAAAAGCACAGGTGAATAAGGAGAAATGGAATGGACTGAGAAAGGAGAGGAAGGATTTGAAGAGTTAGAAAAAGCAATTTGTACAGCTCCTATTTTAGGAATTTCCAACTATGTAGAGGAATTCTTCTTATTTTCACACACTGATGGGACATTCATGACGGCAGTGCTAACACAAAGAACTACATTAGGGTACAAACTTCTGCATATTACAGTGGGATTTTAGAACCACTTATTAAGGGCATTTCCAGTGCGAACATTCATTGGCAAAAGCCGTGTTCGCAATTGAGAAGTCTGCAAGAATTGTAATGTGTTGTCCCATGACACTGTTTGTAGAGCATGCATTGTTTGCTATTTTGTAGAAACCTAAGGGTACATTGAAATCTCAGTGGGCTTCTGTGTACAAAGTATTTTATATCTAATGCAGCAAATAAAATTGTTAGATGAAAAGTGGTGAACCCTGCCACATTTGTAGCTGTACCAGTGGCAGAGGGCAAGCATGTGCATGATTGCGGAAATTACGAGGAGGTCTACAATAGTGTATCACGCGTTAAAGAAAACGCACTGTCAGGAGGGGAGATTCTTTTTATTGACCGTTCTTCAAAAATGTATCAGACAAATGGGAAAAGACATTCTGGCGCAGCTGTAGTGAGGCATAGAGCAAATAGTGAATTTGAGATTGTGGCAAGTGCAAGACTACGGAGGTCATTACGAATATGGAGTTAGCCATGGTGTTATTAGTGCCATGGCTACCCCCATACCGCATACCGGGTTCCCTGAATGGGGAAATACCGGGCCATTCCAACCTTGGAGGACCCGGTATTTCCCCATTCCGGGAACCCATCCCCATTCCCATTCGAGCCCCCATAGGGCTCAATGAGAATGGGGAGGGAGCTAACAATGGGCCATTAATAATGGGCCCGTTATTAGCTCCCTTGTCCTTTAGTGGCTCCCACTAAGGGTGCCTTGTAAAACCAGCCGCCCTTAGTGGGACCCCCTAAAGGACCTCGTAATGTGGCGGTAAGGGGTTTGACGGCACTGGCACCCTTACCGGCATCGTTAATCCCTTACCGCCAACCTCGGAATGAGGCCCTAAATCTCACTTTTCAGCACAAGCAGCAGAATTGGTAGAGCTTATTGCGGCGCTCGAAAAACATGCAGGACAGGAAGTGATGATATACAGTGACGCTGCCTATGTGATGTCGACTGTAAACGCAGGGCTAGTGCGTTGGTAAAGGAGGGGCTACTTCTGCACGGACGGCACTGCAGTGCAACATGCATCCTTATTGGATAGGCTTATTAAGGCACTACAACTCTCAGTAGCCATAGCTGTCGTTAAATGGGCAGGGTATACTAAGCAAGCTGACTTTGTCTCTCATGGAAATGAAGCCGCAGACGCAGAGGTGAAAAATGTTTCGTACGCACCAGAAATTCAGGTTTTGATGCTCCAAATGTTAGAGAAAAGGTGGTTAAATTATGGTGGTGAACAAAGGGTTTAACCATTTACAGAGAGCTCAAATAATGGAAATGCAAGGCAGTGCACCACAGGAAGGGCAAGAATTGTGGAAGCAAAGGGGGTGTTATTTATCCCCACAGAAGCTTTATGGTGGCAGGACCGTGCTGGAAAGCCGGTAATGTCAGTAGCATTATTAAAGGTAGCACTTGGACTGCTGCACTACCCAGGGCATGTAACTAGGGCGAGTCTCGCTGCAGCTATTGCAGAAGACTGGTTCATACTGAACCTGTTAGAGCACATTGCATTTTCTGTAGTAAAATGCATCTTTTGCCTACTGGGTATTCAATGCAAACAATTAGAGTAGTGATTTCTTGATCTAATGGTCAGTTTCAGCATTTACATATTGATTATGTTGATATATGACACGCTGCAAGTATGTAGTGGATATAGGTATTTGATAGTGGTTGTGTGTCCCTTCTCTAGGTGGATCGAAGCAGGTCCTTGTACACACCTTGAGGCCACTAGCGCAGCAACGTTTTTAGTACCTGAAGTCTTTCCAAGATGGGCCTTGTGTGAAGAGCTGAGATCTGATAATGGGACACATTTTGTTAATGAAGTATTTGAACAAATAGGGTTGTTATTGAATATTAAACATACATTTTCTTCTGCTTATCACTCGCAAGCAAACGTGCTATGTGACAGACTCAACGGCCTTCTAAAGGAGAGAGTTGCTAAGCTAAAATGGACACTGAAGAAGGGATGGCCATATTGCCTACCCTTAACTTTATATGCCCTAAGGAATCAGCCTGGTTCGGACCATCACCTCACACACCATGAACTAGTAACAGGGAGACGAATGAGAATGCCTTTGATTCCAGAAGTGATGCCCAGAGCTCTGCAGAGCTGTTAGGAAATTAATCAAATGAATGACATGTATGACTGCTAGTATCTCTGTTGTTTCAGATCAACTCAAGCAGTAGGGGGCTCTGTCTCAGTGCACAGAGTAAGACCATTCAGCAGCCGGAACTTGTGAACTAGTACCAGCACCACAATTGTTTGTTTTGAGACATTGGGCCTCATTACGAGGTGGGCGCAAAGGGATACTGGGCACCGTTAAGGACATCGATGCCGGTAATCCCTTTGCGCCTTATTCCGAGGTCCCTTAGCGGGTCCCTTCCTTAACGCCTGGTTTTACCAGACGTTATGGACAGGGCCCGTTAAGGGACTTCAGAGCTAATAACGGTACCGCAATTTGCAGTACCATTATTAGCACCTTCCCATTGAGCCCTTTGGGGGCTGAAATGGGAATGGGGAATGGCTTTTTCAATGGGGACTTACCGGTCCCGCAAAGGTTGGAATAGACCGGTAAGTCCCCATTGAACAAGGGCGGACACGGTACCGTATTGGAGGTAGTCATGGCGCTACTAGCGCCATGGCTACCTGCAACCTCGTAATGAGGCCCATTGTGTTGCTCCAGAATTTTACTAGAAAGTGGCACAAACCTAGGTTCGTGGGGATGTGCATTGTGGAAAATGTTACTCCTTCTGCAGTAAAGGTTCCAGGCAGAAGAGCCTGGATTTATCGCAATGACAATAAAATGTACAGCAGAGAGGCTGATGCACCCCCAACGATCGATCCAGAAACAAGACAAGAAGAAGAATTTCAGCATGTGAAGACTCGATCAATGAGGAGGAAGAAAGACGATAAACCAACGGATTGAATGGGAGATGCAGATGTGCACCTGGACTGTGGCTCCCCTGAACACTCCTTATAGATATTTTAGCAGGCATGCACATCTAGTGCTTGAGCCACAGAGTTCTTTGAAAATGAGCTTTAGAAAGTTGTTGACATATTTTGGCTATGATTAAGCAGTAGCACCTAATAAGGAATTGAAAGCGTGACCAGTACGCTGATTCTTTTTGTACAACGCAATTGTTTGGTTGAACCCATGGTTTTGACAAACAATGATGCCCATAGGATCTTACTTGCTTTTTTCGTAGATATACTTCAAGCTTATCCTGCTATTGTTGGGCGAAGCATTAGCAAACCTATTTTTCTGCATGATCCTAAAAATGGCCCTGCGATAAGAAAGGTGCTTAAAGCAATAATTGAACAGATTCTGCAGTAACCTGATTTTTCTGAATTGCCTGATTAAAAAGGGGTTTTCCTTCGTTAAAGGTAATGTATGGGCATGATTTGGAAACTTGAAAATAGTACGATTTCAGTGACTGAGCAAACTCAAGAAATACCTGAATGGCACAAATGGTAATATATGCATGTACAGTGTCTATTTTCGTTTTTCTGTTTCTTCTGGTTCACACCTTTTACTTTATTGGGTCAAGAACAGTGGAAGCTCCTTTGCTTCTCCCTACTTTAGTAACACATGCAGACTTGTCCATTTTGGAACAGCCTAGTTCTCGAGTGCTTTCTACCTAAAGCAGAGCTGCTTTGGAGTTGGTTCCATGTGCTACAACCATTATGTTGGAAGACGCAAGAGAAATGCAGAGGAAGATGATAATGGCATTATCACATATTTAGACAGTACAGCGCACTTGGGTAATAACATGTGGTATCAGCACATGAAAAAGGTAGGCAAAAGGACGGTTTATAGTGAAAAAGTCAACTGTGTTTTTTTAATTTATTTTTTTAATGGGGGGGGTTCCCCCAACCCCCTTTTTATTTTTACTACCTAAACCCAAAAAAACATACAAATAAAAAAAAAATACACATTCTAATTTTTTTCAACATTTTTTTTCCGACATTTTTGCATTCAAAATTATTATTTCTCGATATTATAACTGGCTACCCAAAAGGACATCTATGGAGGGCTGCTACGTCTGCTCTCTTGTACCTTATGCCATGAGTACTGCCCAAACTTTCATTCCTAGACAAATATCAGAGTATGATGCCGGATTTCTCGTTCACCTTGCTGCATGCGTGACCTGAGGTCAGTAACAAGGACATTGAGCCACCTTATGATGGAGATCAAAATGGTCATTTCCATTCCAAGATGAGTATTTCAAGACTACACAGATGGAGAGGAGCCTGCATGGAAGAGCAACATGCTCATATACCCTAGGACAGGACAGGATGAAGTAATCATAGAAGGAATAAAGAGAATGGATTGTCCAGATGAAGTTGAATTGGCCTGGATGCCTGTATGCTGGGAAAGAAGGAAGCTGCTAGTCTATGGACAAGTAAGGACCAAAAAAGGATGGGAAGGAGGATTGATGTCCTGTGCAGCAATCAGGGCCAAATGTTTGTAATCCCACTGACAAATGCAACATTGTGTTTTCAGCAAAAAGGGAGAAGACATGTGTGAGATGACATAGGTTGTAAGACTATAGTGGATGTTTCGGTTCTGATGGATCAGTATTGGGCATGTGGACCTCAAGCTTACATGAAGTTGCCCAAGGATTGGAGAGGAACGTGTTCCTTAGTGCTTGTCCATGCTCCAGCATTGGTGATTCCGAAAAGTGACCTAAATATTCTCGAATTTCTGAAAGCAGATGCCCATTTCAGGAGAAGGAGATCACTCGAGTTCCTCAACTGAAAAAAAGAGGGAATTAATCGATAGAAGCTTTTGATGCTATTTCATATGAGCACAGGCTGTTCAGCAAGACTGCCTCGATATGCACAACTATCTTTATGCCTGGGATCCAGATGATGGCAAATGCCAAATGGCTACAGATTACCAGATGGTAACTCTTGCAGATGATCAAAACCACCATTAAGGGATTCAATGCAATCATGGAGGAATTGAGATCCATATGACTGATGACTCTCCAGAAAAGATATATGTCCTTGATATGATCACAACAATGGATGGAAGTGTTTGTGCCAAAATCGGGCCATCATGTTGCACGTTCATACCTTCTCATGATGACGACAATGGGACCTTGACGGAGGCCATAACGTTGCTGACAAAATTACAAAACACGATGGAAGACGAGACAGAAGATATTGCAGAGGATAGCTGGTTTTCGTCCATCTTCTCATGGGTTCCACAATGGATGGCAAACATCTTCAAGCTCTTGGGAGCCATGCTTGTGATGGTGATGTTTGGATTCCATGTAATCAGGGTGATAATTACAGAGTGCAAGAAGACAACAAAGACAACAAAGAAAGCAGTAGGAATGAAGGTAATCATCAATGTTGAATCATGGTACGAAACAAAGGAATTGACAGATTAAGAAATCAGAGACTACATAAAGACCAGTATTTTAGCACCAGAGGGAACAAAGTTCCTGCATCCAAGAAACCACAGGAAGTATGTGGGAAGATGGATGTACTGCAACCCAAATGCCGGATGCAGCCTTATGACCAGGATTGTTGATGAACATGTAAAATCAGCAGGCTCTCTGAAAGGAGTAGTGAACATTTGGACTCCGAAGAAGCACTTTTTCAAGAGAGGATGTTGAGATGTGGAAGCTGATAAAGGAGTGGTCAATGAATCAACCAGAGTGTGGAATGTAGAGGAGCAGTCGAATGTCTACACATGAATTCCTGTCCCTATTCTGCTTATATGTTGGAAACCGGAAAATTAGATACGTGCAACGCCTTTAATGATACCTATACCGCAAAGACTCTTTGAGACAAGGTCCCTTTGAGAAGTACTCCTCAAAGTCTGATGATTTTCTGAGAAAAGCGCCTGAAAACGTGTAAAGATGTGAAAAGGAGAAGCTGATGATGTCATGAAGAATGAGTGTGAGGCACTGAGAAGGATGCTCAAAGAAGAGAATTCATAGGTGATATAGTATCTGCTACTAAAGAATCAAGAAGACTTTCATGTGCGGAACAAAGATTGCACAAGTTTGAATAACACTGAAGAAAATGAAAGCCATTTAAAATCTGTACAGATGCTATAACGCAGGTAGTCAGAGTATTCATAAGGCTCAATATACATAGTACATAGACTTGCGGTGGTGCCGCCAACATATATGTATATAGAGTTCTGGACATTCAATGATATATTTTAGTAAGTGCGTCTCCAGGAAGAAAGATGGATTTGAAGCTTTGTGAGTCGCAGCAAAGAATAGGCTTAAATTCGAAGCAAAATCAAATAGGCTGCCTGACTTGATGTCAAAGATTGGAAGCAGCCAAGAATTGGTTATCAGCGTGCAAAGAACAGTACAAGTGAAAAGCCAAGGCATCCCTTATTATAATTGCAAGGTAGGAACACCATGAATGTCGACAAATAAATGTTATAATCAGAGCAAATTCACGGTCTCTGATCACGTGAGGTGAGAATAAAATAGATGAAGAGCATGGTGAATCGGACTGGAGATAGCAAGTGCTCACACTCCCATATATTCCCAGAGACGAGGAGCTGTTGCAAGGCCAAGTTCAAAGACAATGTGAATGGCAGATGGCATGAGTGAGGAGAGATGGCAGGTTAATTAGGTGCAAGGAAAAGGTTGAGTTCACCCACCAGCACCTGGGTTACCAGTTTACGTGCTGCTAGAGTCTTTAATGTTCCAGAAGGGTACAAGTGTGCCAACCAATTATAGAGGGCCTTATAACTAGCAGCCTTATAGTTTAATAGCCAATGAGGTGTTGTGTTTCTAAATATTGTTGAAGATGACTTGCACAAAGGGAGGGCATGAGTGTCCCACCTGACTATAGAGACACAATCACAGTCCCAGCCCCTATAGAAATATACTTAGATGTTCTCCATGGAGCCAACCACAATCCCATGTAGGATTTCTTAATGTGTCACGTAGTATGACGTTATGAATGATGCGTTTTTGTTATAAAGATGTGTTTTTTTTGTAAAAGTAGTTGAGATCATGCTTTGCAACATCCGTTGATGTCCGTTGCACTCCCTATTTTAGATAATCGTAAGAGTGTTATTTGCCAACTTCCTGAGTCAGTCTTTTTGCGTAGTTTGAGAAGTTATTCTTCGTCCCATCCATAATAAGACATGTTACCTTGAGTAAAAGGGCCTAAGGGTTCACATCCATTAAATAGAAGACCTAAATTCATCAAATTTGGCTGATTAGTGTGGTCCTCGAGAGGCCCAGGAGGAGCACTGGGGAGGGGCAGCTGATAAGTGGGGAGTAAGGAGTAAAATATCCTGTGGTTTGGCATACATGGTGATGCCAACAAAGGTAGTTCTGCGGTGGGGAGCATGGTGGGTGTGAATCAGGAAAATGCCTCATGGAGAGACAGAGCCTCCTAGTTCTTGTCCTACCATTGCTCTGTGTGAGTTTCCTCTATGGTTTATGCCACTGAGGTCTAGCCTGGACCTCTGACAGTGCAGCTCTTCATGTTTTCCTTTTGGTGAACAAACACCCATGGGATACCCTTATGGCACCCATTGGTTGGGGTGCACCCTTGAACTTTTTATGTGTGTGTTTTGGGTACCTCTGTGTTGCCCACAGAGCAGGGTATGGGTTGGTGGCAGTTCCATTATGGTACACCCAGGCCCTGCCATAGGAATCAATGGATTCTTGATAGAAAGCTAGATGGCCCTTGTGGCCTTTTGGTTTGTATTGCCTTTTACCGTGTGTCCCCAAATTCCTGGGCAGCCCTATCTCTGTTCCTTCCCCGTGACTGGCTGTTGGATGGAAACACCATATAAGGCTCTGGGGCTTTCTCCTGTCAGACTGACTGAGCCCTCACAGGGGTTGTGTGTTGTGGGTACACCCTAGGAGTGGGACCTGTGTGAATGGAGCCTGAATTGAACTCACATTGTGTGTTATGGGTCTCTGGTTTCTGTGTGTGATACAATGGCTGAGACAGCCCTGACTGAAACTCACATGAATGCAGTGTAGTGTGCGGAAAGACTGTGTGCTTATCTCAATCCACATTATTTCTTATGGGAGTCTGGGTGGAGTGTATGGTCTGAATACCTATGAGCCTGATTGGCTGCCTGCCTGTAGGAATGCCCTTTTGTGTGATTGGTTGACTGAGCCTGGCTCAGCTTGAGTGACTAGGAATCAATTTTTATAACAGAGCATCTCGCACTCACCAATGTGTGCAGAAACTGAAGTTGAAGCTGAAGTCAGAAGAAGCTGCTCCTTGAATCCCAGCTGGAGGAGTTGTCTGTTGCTGAATTTTCTTCATGTAATTCAAAAGCTACCCTGCTCTTCGAACGAATGATCCAGCGAGGACCTGTATAGGAGAACTCTCACCAAGCTATGAGGGACCATCATGCAACCTGCTACTCTTCATCAGAAGTGCCCCGGAAGCCAGTCCTGTGTGCCTGCTGTCCGGAGAAGGGGTTTTTGTGAGTCCTGAAGAGAAGATCCCGGACATCTTGAGATGAAGAAGTGCTTTGGTGTCACCCAGGATTCTGAGGTGTGTTTCGTGACCGCTGGAAGCCAATGCAGTCTACTGTCCAGAAGAGGGTGTAGCCTGGCATAGTGCCGCTGTACACCAGGAGCTGTGAGTTCCAAATTGCCTAAGAGCTTTTTAAGGGACATCTTAGCCATCATCACTGACCACGTTTTCCCGCCAGAGAGTCCAAAGTCACGGATTGCAGAGGAAGGTCCATCAGAGAGTTTCCACCATCAGAAGCTAACAAAGATGTTCCGAGGGTTCAGACTCATTGAGGTTCTGTAGTCCACTCAAGTGGTCGAGTTAAGGGGACCAGAAACCATCCAGAGGTCCGTGCTGCAGTACTGAAGATCCAAAATGTGGAAATCTGCGATATTACAAAACCCGACACCAAAAGTGATCTACGCACCATCACTCCCAGAAGTCATGAAAGGATCTCAGGAGTTTTACTCCCATCTGCCAAGGCTTTAAAGAGCCCACAGCAAGTTTCATCTTCACAGGACTTCTACAGTCAGAGAAATCATTGACCAAAGGAGCGCACCGCGAAGAGCAAAGCTGCTGCACTTCAGAAAGACATTGGTTCCAAGGGGGGTCCATCATCAGAGGGAATCATCACGCAAAACTGATGAACGACTGCCAAGGCATCAAAGGTTCTGTGATGAGGAAGAGCTTCTTCTAGCCTCAGGAGTCATCCAGGGGTCCCAGACCTGTCTGGATCCTGTACTCCTGTGGCCTCTCAGGTACTTTGGGAAGGTAGAACCTTTTAAAAGAAAGCAGAAGGTTATTGAACTTTATTGGACTGGGCTGTAAAGGACAAGATACGTTACTCAATAACTTTTCCATTACAGGTCGCCCAGGTGGAGGGATCTTCACACAGAATTGTATATCTTGCCTAAAGAAATCCTTCTGCCACTGTTCACAACTAACCTGCCTTTCTTCCCTATTGTATGCTGATACACCTTACTTAAGAATTCATGTGCTTATTTAAAACTGTCTGCAGTTAGTGCATATATTACTGAATTTTAGTATTGTGGGGTACCACATATAGTGTATAGATTTGCCTTTCTTTGAATAAGTAGTTCCAAGTACAAAGTGTTATTATTTATATGTATATATTGTGGTAGTAACCGTATTCTACATAAAGAAGCTGTGTTATCACCTAACATAGTGTGTGGAAATTCCTTGGTGGGGGCTTTCCGATTCACTATACTTAAGAACCTGTCTGCATTGCCTCCTGAGAGCTTACGTCTTGGTTACTCCTCCATTGTACCATATAGAGAACATTGCCTGGTGTTGTTCTGTGCCTTTGTCACAACCATATAGAGGGCAGAAGTGCAGATATCGCCCTCCAGTCTTTATAATGGGCGTGCCTGCATGTCTCGAATCAAGACAAGCACTCCTTTATTCTGAAGGGCCAATTTGACCTCAAAGGTATCCACTGAGTCCATGTTAATGATCAGGTGCACTCCACTGAGGAGGCCCGACAAGACCAAAACATGTCTGGGGTTGTTTGTGTTTCCATGCAGAGGGAACATGGCCTAGCAGTTCGGACAGAGCTGCTCCCATTGGTGGCAATGCCTCACTAATTTGCATATGGTTATACCACTTTTGCAATGGCACAGGTGGGCTACAAAACAGTGGTGGGGAAGGTTGCCCAGAGCAATGCCAGTGGTTCATATTAATTCAAAACCTTCTACCCATCACTTTTTTGCTTTTAGTTTGTCTCCCTATGGTAGAGAGGGTAAGCCCAGACACGGGTCCCTTGCTCGCTGCACCACAGGGAACTTAACTGCACACCACTGAAGAGGCTCAACAAGGCCGAAACATGTCTGGGTTGATAGTGTTTCCATGCACACGGAACCTGGCCTAGCATTTTGGGCAGGGCTGCTCCCATTGGTGGCAGTACATAACTGATTTGCATATGGCTGGACCCCTTTTGCAATGGTGCAAACAGGCTAAAAACAGTGGTGTGGAAGGTTGCCCAAAGCAATGCCAGTGGTTCAGATTCATTTGAAACCTTCTGCCCATCACTTTTTTTTAAATCAGTACAAATCTCTATGAGAGCAACATGGGAAAGATACTAACAATCATGAGCCTTAGTATGAGCAAAAGGTAACACTTTGAATCTGAATGAAAATAGTTGAGAACAGGACACACACGTGTAAAACTTTGCAACATTTTGGATTTCTGCCTAAAATTAACCAAACGTTCTGTACGATGAATGGGTGATTGGGATGTAGCTATAGGTCTTAGGTACACTCTGGAGTTGAAATGAAGTCTCTAGCTATCAATCTTATGAAGATATGCAAGGTTGAATGAGAGGCGTTTTTAGAAAAGAAAGGTAATGAAAACAGAAAAGAAACTCGGTTTGGACAAGAAAATATTTACTATCATTTTACTCTATGACTAGAGCATTTGGGCTAGAATACCAAGGAGGGACAAAGTAAGCGCTGGAGTTGATTCATGACTTCAACACCAAATCCCCACTGCTTGCCCCGGCAGAACCAGTCGGATCACTCGATGTAGGATGGATACTTTAAGATTTATACAAGATATAACTGACTAGAGAAATGGCGCTTAGCAAGAGAAATCAAGAACAGGATTGAAATAAGGATTCTGACAGTAATACAAGTTATTAAGGTAAGGATAGGATGGTTTAGAGATTGGGATGAGGCAAGGCAAGGTATGCTATGGATTTCCTATGATTTCCATTAATGCTTACAGGCCACTTTAATTTAGGATTTTGGACCGTCAAGGGTTATGGTCATCACACGGATCGGGTCAAACCAAGGACAGATGGGAAAATCAGGTGGGACAGGATCATCTGGACTGTTCTGGTCACTGGACTGCACTGGCCCTTCTGGTTACTGGAGACTGGAGATCAGTGGGATGGCGAGTTTGCAGCAGGCCAGCATCTAGCAGTAGCAAGCCAGGTTGGATCAGGATGCTTCCCTTGTTTTTTTTTTTTATTTTTAGGATTTGAGGCCTAGATGAAAATGGTTCAGCCATGCATAGGCTTTGGCTTGGCAATGAAAATCTGGAATCAGGATCAAGCAGGACGAACAAATCAGGAACAGGACGCCACCCAGGAAATCAGGAAGAAAGTCAGGAATCAGTGTGTTTGTGTGCTGTCAGGTTCCCTTATTTATCATGCCAAATGACATCACTACGGTATATGGCAGGGGCAGCATAGTTTTCGCCTTGCTCTTTGCTGATTTGATCACAGAAATGGATGTCATGTTTATGGTGTTACTTTTACAATGTCTAGAAACCTCCCCTAGCTCCTAGAACCAAAATATAGTTTTACCACAAATACATATTTATACAGTGATGACCTCTGAGAAAATCAGATAGACAGGTTACATATTTTGTGGGTCATATTTAAATCCAAACCCCAAGTCTGTGGGACATGGTTTAGCCTTTCTGCTACATTTTGGCAATTTTAACCATGAAAGACGTGGCCTAAACTTTCCCAACCTTGTACAGAGATGTGCATTTACCCCTGGGATGTGTGTACACAATGCTATGTGCACAATATCACTACTTCCCCCACAATCTGTCATTCTTTACAACTTCTTTTCCTTATGCAGTACCGAGTTCTACAGAGTCTTCACAGAAAAAGCATACCATTATACTTAAAACTACCAACTTTCATATTTGTTCTCGTTCTTGCTGCAAAGTTAAATGTCTTGAAAGTTCAGTTACAAAATAGGCTTTTCAAAACCAAAAGGAAGTCTATTGTCACTTATCAGTTTTCTTTCTCTTTTCCAACTGTAAGCAAATGTCAATTCCTTTGAAGCAGGATGAGGGGCCTCTCCCTTGACTGAAGTTTACTGCCCCTCCCACTTGAAAGGAGAAAGCCTTCGCCTGCTATTGTCTCAGCCTGAAGCAAAGACGAATGTCTGATGACGACTTGGGAAGTGCCTTTGTCCTGGGTATTCACAGCTTCCAAGCTAGCAAATAGCCTTTCCTGTGCCAGCAGTTTAAGAGGTGTCATCTTTTCCCAGGGCTAGCACTGGAAAAACAAGTTTTTTTCTTATATATAATTTACCAGCTTATCCTGGGTTTAGCTTTTATTTTCTCATTTTAAATCTTGGCTGAAACCTATAGAATGAAAACAGTTTGTAGGAGTACTTTTACCAGCAAGACAGATTTTTACATTTCTAAATGAGCATGACCTACACAACAATGTACTTTTAAATAGGCAATTTTGCTTTTCATTCAGAAAACAGCACAATTAACTTATTTCTTTAAATTTGGTTTTCATCTGCAGCAAATACACATTTTCTGCAGTTTATATCTCTTTCCTTGAGTGCTGGAGCTGTTTGCAGCATGGATACATGTATCAGGCATCTGTTTAGAGTCTTTCTCTTATAGCTGATACTTAGATACACTTGCAAAGTTTTTCTGTGTAAAATGAAAACAGAGTCCCTGGTTGCTTTTCCAAAGATTCTTTTGACAGGAGCTGTCATTCAAATGAGGCCCGGTTCCTCTGAGACACAATGAATGAGCCTAGGCATTCCAGGGCCCTTTAATCGCAGTGGTACATGAGAAATGATGGATTTAGCACCAAAAAGCACTTTTAAGGTTGAAAATGTGACATTTTAAAGAGGCAGTTTGGGTTCTCAGCACAATGATGCTGCCTCTTTCACTCCACTCTATGTTAAATGGTGCAGAGCACACTGGCACATTCCTGCAGTGAGTACTCTGTTTTAACCCACCTGAAATGTGTGTTGGCAGGGTGGTGCAGCCATTTTCTGGTTGTTACAAAAACACAGTTTATAGGTCTTCGTGCGCACACTTGCACCAATGCAGTAAAGTGATGTAGTGAGGCACATCTGAGTGGGTCAAAATATCCCACACCTAGCAGTTCCAGTAGCTCTGCTCCCATTGGTGGCAGTTCCTGACTGATTTGCGTATGGCTGGACCCCTTTTGGAATGGCACAGACCGGCTAAAAAACGGTGGTGTGGAAGGTTGCCCAGAGCAATTCCAATGGTTCAGATTAATTTGAAAGCTTCCACCCATCACTTTTTTACTTTTATAGTGGGGGTGCGTGCATGTCTGGAATCAAGAGAAGCACTCCTTTATTTTGAAGGGCCAATTTTACCTCAAACGTATCCAATGGCCCCATGTTAATGACCGGGTGCACAACTTTGTGACTAGGCCCATGGGGGAGAGTAACATTTTCCGAGGCCTAGTAGAACGGAACTGATGTTATGAAGTAGTAGATCTAGCTGTTAGGGGGCAGGGGAAGGTTAGAGTGTGGCCAATCAGTTGAGATAATTTATGGGGTCCTAAGTGAAAAAGATCCTTTTAAAAAGATATTTTCACTAAAGGATCAATCTAGATGGTCCGCTCTGTGACTGCACAAAGCAGTCTTTCTAAATCGAACTGTCATGTCCCTGCTGCACATGAGTGCGCGCATGGTCTGACAGGCAATTGGGGAACCGGAAGCGCAGGACCAGGAGAATGGGTGTGTGTGGGTGCGTGTGTGCTGGTGTGTGTGTGTGTGTGTTGCATGTATGTATGTGTTTTGGTTTGGGGGAATTGGGAGTGAGGCCCCTGGGGAGTTGGGGGGAGGCTGGGGCTGAGAGATTGGCAGTTTTGTGGGTGCATGTGTGTTGGTACTTGTGTTGAGTGTATGTATGTGTTTTGATTTAGGGGAGTGGGGGTGGTGGGGTGAGGGAGGAATAAAAGGGGGGTTCGGACGGTGAAAACCCCAATATTAAAAAAAAGGAAAACCACATTTTAAATATCTAAAAAAAGACCTTTACAATAACGGTTTTCTAAACAAAAGAAAATCGGTCAATGTAAATCTATAGACCTTCAAAAAGAGGTATTTTCACACAGAACCATATAGGGGACTGGTAGTATCCATATAGGTGGTAGCCAATGAGGGTGGGGGTTAACACTGTATGTAGCTTACGTTAGGAATGATGATTTCTTTCCTTAAAACATTGTGATGCTTTCAAGTGACTGAGATCTATTTGTCAGTTTGGTTCTACGGTACCTTCTCCCACATTTTTCCTTTTTCCTTTCTGTATACAAAACAAATCTTGTTTTCCTTGGAAAGTGGTGCGCCAAGCTTTTTTCCTCAGAGGAGTGTTTTTCATTGTCTGGTTATCTCAATGTCTGCCTTGCACTATTAAGAGTGGAGTTGAAGAGGGAAGTAAGATATGGAGCATCAATAAGAGTTATGATTTTTGCTATGTGTGGGGATAGACGGTTGATGGGGGCACACATGTGCTAGTCCTAAGGAGAAGTTGAAGAACCTCATGAGCATCAGTGGGGCAAAGGAAGAAATCTCTGCAGGAGAGCAGGGTAGAGGTGGTGGAGAAACATGAGCAGGTGGGGGATAACATTTTCTTTGCGAATGTATTTTGAATGTTGGAAACTTTTTAAGCAAAGTAAAGAGCTAGACAATTAGCAGAAGCAGTATAGGAGATGGAAGAGGGTTTAAGTAGTGAGATAATTGAGTTGAGAGATTTTTGGAGTCATAAGTCAGGTAGAGTTGGAGCTCCAACGAATGTATAGATTTTTGCCAAGTGCAAAGGTTTTTCCTCGTTGTTTTCTGGATGCTGATGGTGGGTGTAATCCAAGGACGTGGGGGGGAGTCTTTAAGAGTGTGAATGTAGTAAGCGCACAGAGAGAGGCAAAGGGTGCATTAAGAGCAGCATTGAAGTTAGTGCAGGCTTTTTCAGTGTATGGAACTGTGAATTTTGCATTGGAGGAGTGAGAGTGGTATAGGTCAGAGAGGTAGATAGGGAAATCAAATGAATGAAACCTGTGCTTGGTAATGGAAGTGGAAGCAGGAGAGAGTGGGTTGAAAGTAAGAGTGGAGATTGAGGCAAAGATGATAGAATGATCAGAGGGAGAAGGAGCAGTGGATATATTAGAAGCAGAGAGCTGAGAGGAGATGAGATTGATGTCAATGGAGGTACTATTTGAATGGGTGGGCAGAGAGTGGTAGAGGAGAAGAGAGCTAAAGTCAGTTGATAGAGGAGTAGAGAGAGAGAGTGGAGGGGAAAGACACCTCTGACAATGAAGTGATGATGTGGAGCAAGTGAGTCAATTATCTGGGGGAGGTCGTCACCAAATTGACATTGTGGAGATATAACACTCGAAAGAGGAAGAGATAGGGGAGTAGGAGAGATAGGAAGTTTGGAAGAGGAAACAGTTTCTGCAACCCTGACATACCCCTAGAATAGGAACAGCAATTTGCATTGTGGCAGGAATGAAATACAGGTATCAAACATCTTCCCTTGTGTCCATCTTTTTCATTTTGCCAGCCAAGCTATACTGGGCAGATCTCAAAAGTGGGAGAGAAGAGCCTTTAGAAGAGTTCTGTGACTATGAGTGTATATGTCTGTGTTTGTGTGTGTTTGTATGTGGTGTGTGTGTCTGTTTGGATGTGGTGTGTGTGTGTGTGTGTGTGTGTGTGTGTGTGTGTGTGTGTGTGTGTGTGTAGGGGCAATGGATGGTTGGTGCTGTTTTTGATACTGCTCACTTTACTTGAGATATGTCTGGCTGCTCAGCCATCGCTACCACTTTACTGTGTAGTACAGGCTTGTATCAAAGGTGAATTTGTACTATCACTTGTAGTCTTTATTGTGTGTGGTGTTCCCAAATGATACTGCATATGATTCTGCCTAACAATAGGTAGACAAGGTTGGATTATGTAAATGTGTCAGAGAAAAACCCTTCCTCAGTTCAAGAGATAACCAATCCCCATACCACTATTTCGATCCCCATTAAGCAAGTAGTAGGCATCGCGAACTTCCTGGCAGCCGGGAGTATGGCTCTGCTCCCAGAGGAAGCACAGTAAGAAGCCTGTCCTCCTTTAACAGCATCCATAGTTGTAATTGTAATTGGTTATTTATAACGCACAGACTGGGGATTGAACCTGTGTTGCTCTGTGTTATCTTGCTACTAAGGTGAGCATTTTGCCCCTGAGCTATCCTCCCGAGACAAGTTAATCCTAGCTTTACTGTCTCTAGATCCTGGCCATTCATAGCCACTCATAGAAGAGGGATTAAGTAGAAGCATTGTTTATATCTGCCTTGTTCAAACACTCCATTACTAACAATGATACCTAGGTGTTATGGACAGTCTCAAAGCCTGACCACACCAAGCCAAAATCACACCTACATAAATAGAACATTTTACACAAAAGGGTCCTAGACGTTACCTGGGTCATTACTATCTACTTGCCCTGTTTGACTCTTGTCACCTTTGCCTCTCACATAGTCGATAACTGACATGACACTTCGGTTTGGGAATACCAAAATTAAAATATTGGCATTTGTTTTGTGGGATAAGATGAAGGTGCTCCCAGGGAAAAAAAGCTATCATGTTTCATGGGCCATGAACTTCAGCACATTGTTGAACCATCACAAAGTCACATACTACTTTTAGTAAAACCTATTTATCACTCGGAATCCATCCTTACACAGCTTTTCCTTTCTCCTTAAGACACGTCAGAATACATCCTTCTCAATTCTACAATCCAGTTCTGTGATTAACTTTGGCTGGATCTATGTGCCCTCAAATTATCACAGACACAATCCTCCCTTTAATAAACCCCACCCACATTTGAACCCCCCCAGTTTGTTTTATCTGTATCCTCTTTCCTCACTTCTTCACCCCTTCCATTTCTCTTTTCTCTTTATTCTACAGTAGTCCCAAAACCTGAACGAGCAAAAACAATACAAGGAGCAATAAAGAGTGCATGTTTTAAAAAAGCAAGCTTCATTAACATGCCTACATTAAATGGGGCTACGTAGAGGAGTAAACCACAAGCACAAAATTCAAACAGTTACAAGACATATGTAAATTCCTGCGACCCCAAAGGATAATATCCTACATCCACTAAAGAAAACCATACATTAACTTCCCCAATTGGCCCAACAAGTACAACCCCTCTAATGGTGACCAAATATCTTAGTCAGCTGTAATCCTCTATCGCCACTGGCTGGTGGCTTCTGGTACACTTGTTGCATTTGGGCCCTTTTCCTATTGGCCAACCTACCCCTGAGTATCTCATTGTGTGCTTCGTCCCTCATAATTGAACAATCCCCTGTGAGGTGTAGACAGTGTGACAACAGAAACAGAGACCTCATCCCATTCCCATTCCCATGCAACCTGAAAGTCTGGCACCCCCTTGTGGGGCTCACCTTTGTGGCTGATCCAATGGACAGCTCCTGCTGCAATTCTCATTTGGAAACATGTTGCATCGCTGGGACACATCCTTCCCTTCCTCCGATGAGAATATGTGGGGTTATAAAAACTGACACTAGGACATCACTCTTTGAAAATTAATTTCTATAATTTATGGGCTTCATTTGCCAGGCTAAATGCAATTCCACTTGAGTGACCATTCTTCCCTTGGGGCAGTACAACCACAACCTGATCAAGTCCCTCTAGCCACAGCTCAACACTACCCTGTTCGCACTGAGCTATGTCCCTTGCCACAAACGTGCTAAGGGAATGTCTGGACCACAAAGCCTGGGATACTGCTAGGTCTTATAACATCGACCAATCACTGTGTGTCATTTTACACCACATCCACAGATGTTGACAATGTCTGTGCACTGACTGGTGGGTGGAGTAGAAAGGAAATCTAACAAAATGAACCTAACCTTGCTGACAGGCTTGGAGAAGTAGCTAATTTTTCGCCTGAGGCAACTCAATGGACAATTTTGTTTCTTGGTAATCGAATTAGCCGCATCTTTATAGATGAGGCAACTGCAGATCCTGTGACGGTATTGTTTGGAGTGCCCCATTGGGCCTGCCTGTCCCGTGTATATACAACATCTTCACCGCCCCGTTTTCTAACGCTCTAGAACAAGAGGGTGTTCTGTTTACCAACTACGCCGGCGACACCCAGTGTGTCGTCCCTTTGGCAGGCTCCCATTCCCGTGACAAGTAGGAACTCAACAGAGTTTACTCTATAGTGGAAGAATGGAAGATAGAAAATCAATTAGCCCTTAACAGGGACAAAACTGAACTAATGTTGATTGGTACAGAAGTTGGGATCTTGTTACTCTGAATTTCATCTGGGAGATGTGATTATTAAACCACAGAAGAAAGTGAAAACCCTGGGGGTAATATTTGACCAACATTTAGACATGCAAGCTTATGTGAAAAGTCTGGTTTCATCTGCTATCTACTTCATTAAACTGCTTGCCCACCTGCAGCCTTTTATTACTAAAGCTAATGCTGAGACGCTGGCCAGAGCTATTATGGGATCAAAGAAGGACTACTGTGGTAGCCTTCTTATTGGATGTAGTAAGAATCCACCTGTTCTCCGGCCCATCCCTCCTCACCTCACCCGCACGTTGCCTCGCCCCCCTATTCTAATTTTCCGGTAAACTAGGGTGTTTCTCTCCTCTCGCAGGAATCTCAAACTTAGGTGGCCCTGACCCCCTACGCATTACTGTTTGCTCTTCACTGTGTTAAACTAGTGCCCTCCACTCACTTCCTGTCTGCATACTCGTGTCGTTCGCCTCCCCTCCTATTCCATGGTGCTCTCCATCTCGCCTATCTACTCTAACTGCTTCTCCATTGACTATCCTGCTCTCCTCACTAAATCCGGTAGGAAAAAGTTTAAAAAGGACATCCTGGTCTCCAACCCAGGCCTCCCTATCGCTGACACCTACACGAGCGCCTGCTCCAAGGAAACTCTCACTGACATTCTCTTCTTCGTGCCTTCACCTGACCTATGGACCCTTCACATGGTCGCTGTGCTCTCTCCTTTCTCCACCTCTCCCATTAATGGTGGCACCCGTTGGGATGTCCTCTTGGCCCCTTTCCACTCCTCTAAAGCCATCATTAATGTCTATGCTAACGGGACCGTCTTGGTCCAAGGCCCTCAGGCCAACCTTCACCTCTTTGATAGACGCTTCCCATGCCTCATCAACTTCCTCTCCGCTCCCGCTGTCCCCCCTCCTCTATCCTCAGCTACCTTACCTCCCCCCTCCCTCCCTGCCCCCTCCCTTGCTCCCTCTTCAACTCCTTCTCTAACACCTCCGCAGGGTGTACCTCTGATCTGTACCCCTCCCCGGAAGTTCTTCAAGGGTGGCAACCTTCTCCACATTGCCACTCTAAACTCTCGCTCTGCCATCAAGCACTCCTCTGACATCTGTCGCCTTCTTGAGGAACTGGACCTCGACGTCCTCGGTCTCACTGAGACTTGGTTCACTGCCAGCTCTGCCACCAGCTTCGACACACTCCTACCTGACGGCTACAAGATCCTCTCCGTGCCCAGGCCCAACCGTTCAGGGGGTGGTGTTGCCCTTATCTTCCCTGAGTGGATTCCTGCCACTGTCACTCCTACGCAGACCTACTCCTCTTTTGAATGTCTTGTCTGCCGACTTTCTCTCTCTCCTAGCCATTCCCTTACCGTGGCTACTATCTATCGGCCACCTGGTCAAATTTCCTCCTTCCTCTCTGAGTGGGCTGATCTCTCCTCATCACTCCTGTCCTCAACCACCCAACTCCTCTTTCTCGGCGACTTCAACATCCACCTTGATGCCTCCTGTCCCCCCACTGGTCTCTTTCGCGAACTCTGCAACTCTCTCTCACTCTCTATTCTCCCTTCTGGTCCTACTCACTCTGCAGGGCACACTCTTGATGCTCTGATCTCTTCTGACCTTCCCCTCTCCCTCCCTCTCTCCACTCCTCTCTCCTGGAGTGATCACTTTCTTCTATCCTCCCACCTCTCCCTCCCTACCCCACAGGCTAAGCCACCCTCTTCACTGCCACCCACCTTCTCGGTCATCCGACCCATGAAGCGCGTGTCAGCTGAGGCTTTCGCTGCCACCTTCTCGCCCCCTCCTCCCCCCTCGGCTGACTCCCACCCCGACACAGCCCTCTCCATGCTCTATTCCTCTATATCTGATACTCTCGACATCCTTGCCCCCGTCATGAGAATCCGCCTGAAGCCCAAAGCCAAATGTAATTCCTGGTACGACTCGGATCTCGTCACCCTAAAACGCAAGTGCAGGGTGGCAGAGAGGAAATGGCGTGCTTCATGTTCATCCTCTGACAAACTGGCCTGCCGCCTGCTCCAAAGGCAATACCGGCTCTCCGTTCTCACTAAGAAGAGAGCCCTTATCCAAGCCCGCATCTCTGAGGCATCAAACAACTCGGCCGAACTCTTTAAAATCTGCAAGGAGCTGGCCAACCCTGCTGCAGTCTCTACCTCTCCTGTCCCCTCACAGGCCCTCTGCACTGCACTGGCCTCGCACTTCATCTCAAAAACTCAGGATATCCTGTCCTCACTCTCCTCCCCTCTCCTCCCTCCCTCTCTTCCTGGCTCTTCCTCTTGCTCTCTTGCAGCCGCCCCTCCGCCCTCCTTCTCTTCATTTCCACCTTTTTCTGCTGACGAGGTTTCCAGACAAGTCCGATCTATGAAAGCCTCGTCTAAACAGGTTCACCCCTGTTCCTCCAAAACCATCAAGGACCACATCGTCTCCCTGGCTCCTGCCCTGGCTGACTTTTGCAACCACTCATTCGCCTCTGGAGTCTTCCCATCCCCCCTCAAGCACTCCCTTGTGCACCCCCTCCTCAAGAAACCCTCTTCCGACCCCTCCTGCCCGGCCAACTATCGCCCAATCTCCATTACTCCCTTCCTGGGCAAGCTCCTGGAGAAACTGGCCATCTCCCAGCTTAACCTCCATGCTGAATCTGTGGGTAATCTTCATGACCATCAATCCGGCTTCAGAGCGGCCAGAAGCACGGAAACTGCTCTCCTGAACATCCGTGAGGACCTGCTCCTAAACCTCGATTCCAACACTCCCTGTGTTCTCATTCTGCTCGATCTCTCCTCTGCCTTTGACACTGTCAACCATGCCATCCTGCTCAACCGTCTCCGAGATAACCTGGGTATCACTGGTCAGGCTCTGGCATGGCTGACCTCTTTCCTCTCTGGTCGACCCTCCCAGGTCCAAATGGGCTCCTTCCTCTCTGACATCTTTTTCTCCACCTGTGGTGTCCCCCAGGGATCCAACCTCTCTCCCTGGCTTTTCAACCAGTATCTGGCACTCCTTGCCCACCGCATCGCCGCCCTCTGCCCCCACTTCCAGTGCTATGCGGACGATACCCAGCTCATTTTCAGGCTACCCTCGGCCTCCTCCTCTCCTTCCCTCATCTCTGACTGTCTGTCTGCTATCCAGGAATGGTGTGCCGCCAATGACCTCTGCCTTAACGCCAGTAAGACTGAGATTCTACTCATCGGCGCACCCACTCCCTCCTTCCCTGCAGCTCTCTGGCCGGCCTCCCTTGGCCCCCTTCCTGCCCCTACATGCAAGGCTAAAAACCTCGGGGTCATCTTCGACTCCACACTCTCCTTCTCTCCTCATATATCTGATGTCTCTAAGAAATCACACTACCAGCTGCACCTCCTCAGAGGTATTCTTCCCTTCCTCTCCTTCCCCCAGAAGCTCACTGTCTCCCGAGCCCTGGTTCTCTCTAGGCTGGACTACTGTAACAGCCTCTATCTTAATCTCCCTGCCTCCACTCTCCGCCCTCTGCAACTTATCCAGAACAGAACTGCGAGACTTGTCCTTGGCCTCAAGCCCAGGGACCGTATCTCTCCAGGACTGAAATCTCTTCACTGGCTCCCAGTGGCTGCGAGGATTAAGTTCAAAACCCTCTGCATTGTCCACAAGGCCTTCTGGGGCTTGGGGCCTAAATACCTTCAACTCTCTCTTCCTAAATATCTTCCTTCACGAGCCCTTCGCTCATCCATCTCTAACTCCCTCATGGTCAGCCGCTTCTCGAAGCAACGCGCTGGGGGTAGATCTCTCTCCGCAGCAGGGGCCTCCCTCTGGAACAGCCTGCCTGCCTCCCTGAAACTTGAGGAGAACCATCTCCGGTTCCGGAAGCACCTCAAAACCTTCCTCTTCGCTTCTGCCTTCTCTCTCCCTCTCCCCTGCTAAACCTGCTTAACTCCCCACTGAATTCTGTACTTAACCTGCATCTGGGCCACTCTCAGCGACCTCGGTCCAGGGCCCAGCCACTCTCCACTTGCACTGCCCCCCTGGCTCCCCCTGCACTGTGGGACTGTCACTGTATCCCTACAGCCCCCTGCTCAGCACTTGCTCTGCACTTACCTCGCACTTGCCACTAGTTGGCCCTTTTTATTTATTATTATCGTTATTATTTCACTACGCCACTTACCTTGTACTGCACTTTTCCCCCCACCTCCTCCCCCTGCACTTTCTCCTTTTCCCCTTACCTCTGCACTTGCGCGATCTGAATGACACCTGGCCTAGTAGGATCGCTTGTCCGTCTTCCCCTTGTTTCCCTCCCTCCCTGCCTCGTCGCGCCTTGAAACACTTGTGTATAGGCGCGTTACAAATACCATATCATATCATATCATATCATATCATATCATATAATATCATTGATAGGCTCCAAGTTGTGCAGAACGGGGCTGTTCGAAAAGTAGTTAGACTGACCCGCCGCGATCATGTTTCTCAAGCAAGAAGATCTTTGCACTGGCTTCCCGTGGCATCCCGAATCCAGTTTCGGCTACTTACAATAACTATGAAATGCAGACTCGGGCTAATGCCGTACTACATTCAAGGTCTAATATCGAATAAATCAAATAGCCGCCCCCTTAGATCTAGCTTACTGAACCTAATGAACATTCCCAGGAGCAAATCTAAAAAAAATGAAAAGGGAGCCTTCTCTCCAGCAGCTTCAGCAGCCTGGAATGCTCTTCCATCAGATCTGCGAGGTAACACACTGCTCACTAGCTTCAAGAAGAAATTGAGGACCTGGCTCTTCACATAGATCCCGCTCTAACGTTCGTTTCTTTCCCTGAATTAATGTATGCACCCTGCCCATCATTATGATCCTTCTCTCTGTGTTTTTTTTCTTTTTTTTTTCGTGTCTTATCTGCGCCCTAACGCCCACGGGTTCAAGGCTGAGCGTTATAAATGACGTAAAGTAAAGTAAACTAAAGCTAAAGATGCAGTGTGGCCACCTGGCTCAAAGAAACGCTATAACTTCTAAGATGTCCTATTTCAAAAAATGGCAAAACTCTAGCTACTATAACCAAGGGCCTGCCACAAACCCCTTCATGCATCTAGTAAGTGCTACAGACATACAGAAAGTGTCTCAAACACAAACATGCCGCTCAGGGCCATTTCCCTAATGTACTTGAATGTGGACAGCCACAGTTCATAGTGGCATTAAGAAAACAGTGGCAGAAATAACAGTGCCAAGTCAGAAACGAACAGCAGGTTGCTCTAGCATGGAATGAGATTTGGAGTGAAACCTCACGAGATTTACCATTGATTTCGAGGCTGAGGCTATTAAGGCCCCTCGCACCAAGGACATGAGCCAGTCATTCCAGGATATCTACCTGTTAGAAAAAAGCTGCGAACCTGCACAAACTGGAAAAGAAAAAGAACAGTTACTGATACAGTTACCAGACACAAAAGGAAGTTCCAAAAAAACAAAAGAAGCTAGCTGGCTGCTTTTTTTAGGTTCCTGATTTCAGTGGAATTCAGCCTTCATCCTTTGTCAACCACAGCCATCAGGATTATCCAGTTCCTCCGTCTGCAAAAACAGAAAAAGCACAAAGTTGGCAGGCCTATGAAAAAAACTACAAAGTACTTACCAATAGGTTAGTATTAGAATTTCTTGTGATCTGGAATAAGCATCCGCGTGGCACATCTGAGATGGCTTATTTGGTAAAGACATTAGCACACCTATCTTGAAGGCAAGAATGAGTGTGGGGTGATATTTTAATCAACACAGTGTTTTCCCCATATTTTTCCCATGATTCTGAACTGTGGAGTACACAAACTACTGCAGTTTGCTCATCAAGGGACAATTTTCAATTGTTGCGGGTCAAGACTTTGGTGGTGTAGGCCATCCTCTCTCCAGGAGATCCTCTAGGAGCTCTGTGCTCTGTGGCACCCCTTGGAGCCAGAACACCAGGAAAGTCATCACAAAAGTTGGACAGTTTATTGTTGGCCCAAGCAGGGCAGTTTTATGAGTTACTTCACTGTGTAGTTAGCAGATTTGCCCATAAAAACTGAAGGCTAATTAATTCCATAGATCTGATGCAGAGCTTAAAACACAATTTTCCCAAAAACTCAAACAGCCTGTCACAAAAGGAACAAATTGCCATTTTGCAACTGTGGTCCACTTTTCTAGTGGTGCCGAGACAATTTTAGACCCAAATCCGAACTGAACTCTATAGCTTTAAATGGTTGCATTGTGACGCATTTAAAATCGTATCGTAGCCTAACAAATGGAGACTTTTCTCAAAGCAGATCTGGACATTTAGTGCAAGCCAAAGGCAGGAGGAGAAAGTTGTCTATGCCATTATTAAGTCTTTGTTTTAGACTTTTTAAATTATAAGAGCCCCGACCTCAGAAAGGGCATTGTCACAATGCTTGTGGTGAGAGCTAAGCATGTGCTTTCAATGAGGACCAATATTTTGTGTGTTTGCATTGTAAAAAATGTTCTCCTCATTACGAGTCCGGCGGTAGTCGTGCCGGAAAAACCGGCAGGCTGCCGCTGGATTCGAAATACCATTCCGCCTCCGTGATTGCCAGAATCACCGGGGCATAACAACTCTGGTGACCTGGTAATTCCAGAGGCGGAATTCGTTAATCCCCATTCTATGACAGAGACGGTGTTTCCATTTCCGTACAGGCGGGTGGCATCAGACCTGGCGGGAGTGACACCTCCCACCTGCAAAACTCGGAATCAGCCGGTCCGGAAACAAAGGTGGTGGTGGATTTACCGCCACCGTTGTTTCCGGACAGGCTGACCCGTAGTGAACCTCTATAGTATGACAGGTATTAAGCATGAACATGGAAGCTCCCCCGTGGCATACCGAGTGGGGGAGGAGGTGCAGGGGGGGGAAGCGGCCCCTGCACAGGCTCGTTTGAGATCCTGATCAAGACTTTTGTCAGCAGGACACCTCTCCCGTTCAGCACCTCAATGAGGGTGCCCAACGGGAAAGGTGTCCACTGGGAGGACAATGTGTGTTGAGCAATTCCTGTTCAGAACGCTCATTGTCCTGGTAGCAGGACACCTTACCATTTCTGAATGGGAGAGATGTCCTACTGCCAGGACAATGTCCCATGGAGCTCCGGGCAGCAGAGGGGCTCTCGTGTTGCTCTCTGTCAACAGAGCTTTTCAATGTGAGCCATTAGGCACTGATGGGACAGAGGGGGGACTATTAGCAGGGACTTTTGTCACTTTAAAAATGTGCATGGGAGGGAGTGCCAACAGTGAGAATGCACAGGTGCATAATTTTGCATCCTTTATTTGTGTTTTAAAAAAATGTATAACACGCTTACTACCTGAATAAAACAATGACTATGGCTTTACCCAAAGGGATTGTTAGGCTCGCATTAACCTGCATGATGCTATTGTGACTTTGCATGCAGGATGTGGAGAATAAAACTAAAGCCATACTCTTATTGTTGAACATATTTCTATGATGATGTATATAATGTCAAGCTAATTATGAAAGGATACTGTATTATGTAATGTGGTTTGCTTCCAAGGCATTGCTACAAATAAATTATTATTTAAGCACATGAAATACAAAGAGAATCCTTAATAAATATCTACATCAACTAAACCTGTGAAGATGTGGTCAGTTGCTTAAATAGTCCAAATCCCAGTTCCACCATTTAACCAAAGTGTGTGATCCTGGGCAGATCTGCAGCTCTGTAAGTGTTTGACTCTGTACATGTTTGACTTCAGAGCTTACGTTAATATATGATGCTGTTATTTTAAAAAAAAAACCTGCGAGCTCCATACATAACAATTGTACAATTTAGATATTTTGATCCACAAAGTTATTTGCCACTTGGCTTACTTATGCCAACTTATTCTAAAGTCACTTCCATGGTGCCTCCAAGTTTCAACGACTGATGTGATGTCCTTTTCTGTGTTGTTACTTAGGAGGTGTGTATGCATTTTTCCCCAGAGCACCTGGACAGAGCTCTAATAGATGAATTCCCTGCATCTGTAATGATTTGCAATTTTATTTGTTTTGTTATGTGTTAAAATGTCATCTGGCATTAATGTTAACAAAACGGTTGATTGGGTTAGGGGTGGGCGGTCTGTGGGCGTGAATGAGACCATATGGAATTGCGTGCACTGCATTTGGGGGAAAAGTAGCAGAACTTTTTTTCGTGCCCTCCCCCCCACACTCTTGTAATGCTGGATACTCCTCTGAAGCTCCCTTAATCGTTTTCTCATACTGCTTCATGCTGGGGGTTGCTGCAACAGGGATGTCATTTTGGGGTGGCCAGGGGTCGCAACTGCAACTCCTGAGGTCTCCCTTGCTACCCCTGTGGTCTCCCTTGCTACCCCTAAAAAAAATATATATCTGTTTTCTTTTCTTTTTTTTTAAATGTACGCTCCTGGGCTGTGGCACGGGCCATGTGACTCTTTGTTTCTGGAGTGGCTGTTTTCTTGCTTAGGCCACTTAAAAAACATGGGGTTCCAAAAGTGTAACACTTTGATCAGTGACCACAAATTTGAAAGAAGAGGAATAACAAATAATGTGTCTTTCTGGAATTCTATGCAATAATTGCTAGACTCATTAAAGGTTTGTTTCAGGCTCACTTCAGGGGGTGCGTCACTGATTTAGTCTGTTCTTCAACACCTCAACTCAGCTTTTCATTCTTCTGAGGTCGCTAAATGAGTTCCAACACAGGTTAGGTGATATTGTATTTATATCTGTTCTATATAAAGCGCTTAAGAGTAAGTGCTATATAATAACACATCATCATCATTTGGCCTTAGACGTCTGCTTCCATTCACAGGAATTTGATAATATGGGCCTATACACACTATTAACCATACATATGGTAATCCATTCTTGTATGGAATGTATATCTCATTATAATGATACTGTAACCATATATACTTAGGAACAATGTTATGTGAAGCCACTTCCTGATTTGTCAAGGGGGGAATGATTGTGTACACTCGCTTCCCGTGATGTCACATTGGGGAGGGGTCAATGTCCTGTGATGTCATCAGAGGTCATTGGTCGTGTGATGTCACTTCCGTTACCCATGGCATTTTGGTGAAATGACGTCCCTGTGCTGCAATATCCAGACATTAGCCCTGCAAACAAGCTACTGGGGGTCTGTCCCTCCGTGAACTGCTGAAAGGTATCTGCACCCTACCCTGAGTAGCTGGCTCCCACTGGAAACCCTCTGTAAAGGCCTCCGATAGCTGATGACCATTCTGGGACCCCCAATGTTCTTTCTATGAAACCTGTGTCAGCACTCCTCTCTGTCCATGCACATCTGGTGATGACAGCATTTTGCCATCTGTACTAGAACAGACACATGGTACTGCCTGTTAGCATGCCCACCACTGGATGCAGCCGCTTACCACAGCTGCTTAGCACAGGGGTCTGAACCATTAGCTCTCCAGGGAGTTTCGGACTACAACTCCCATTAGCCCTAGCAAGCATAGTCAATGGTGAGGGATCATCGGAATTGTCTCCGTAAGTGAATAATCAGTTTGTGATGGGAAAGGTCAGTGGGCTAGTTTTGCATTGAGCGAGACATCTGTATACATGCAGAGCTTTTTTCACACACAACTTTCCTCGTTCGGCTGAAAAATGCTGAATCCCCACCTGCAGGTGCTTCTAATCCATAATCCGAATGGATGGGCTTAAAAAATACACATAGAATCCATGCCTTTCAAAAGACCCCATTCAGTTGCGAAGACAATGGGGGTCATTATGAGTGCGGCAGTAAGGGATTAACGGCACCGGTAAGGATGCCGGTGCCATTAACCCCTTACCGCTGCATTCCGAGGTCTCAGCCTCTAAGGGACCAGGGAGCTAATAACGGGCCCGTAATTTACGGGCCCGTTATTAGCTCCCTCCCCATTCCCATTGAGCCCTATGGGGGTTCGAATGGGAATGGGGAAGGGTTTTTGGAATGGTGACTTACCAGGTCCTCCAAGGTTGGAATGACCCGGTAAGCCCCATTCAGAGAACGTAGACCTGGACGCAACTTTGGAGGCAGCCATGGCTACCTCCAAACTCGTAATAACCCCCTATGCATCGAAACCGCTGACGGGGGTTCTGAGGCGTGTGTAATCCATTAAAATCCATGGCAACTGTGCATCTCCAAGCACAAATGAAGGGGGCGAGCACTATGCATGGTTCATGCTAGCAAGAAAAACATTTACTCGCACCTGAACAACCACAGATTGCCATTGGGGGAACACTACTGGTGCATGGAAGCACATGGGGCAAAGCTTCGAAGCAAATGGTAAGGGTTATGCACAACCCACAAAAACTCGTACTCCCACCTCCTTCTTAGAAGAAATAAATCTGCTGCAACCCATGACACCAAGGAAGTAATGCGAGAACCCAGCACATGCCCAGATCACCACTGGGCATGCTTTTGGTCTGCCGACAAACCAGATGTCTTTACAAGAATGGGTGTATTTAGCCGGGCTCTGTGGCTCGATGGACTCATGCATTCACTACAGGAACCTGTGATTGACTTCATGGTCACCAGTTCAACTCCTGGTAAGATCACTCTGCTCTTCATCCTTCCGAGAATGATAACATCTATACCATTAAGTAGGGTAGCAATAAACATCTGTTATCTGTCAATAGCAAGAAGCCACTCTAGGGGGGACTGTGCGCCCTACAAATAAACTTGTTATGTAATTTTACAATACAAACGCAACATTATTTGCCATATACGAGCAGTGAGCTGCCTGTTTCTTAACAGTAAACGTTGCAATGCACCCATGGCAGACTATTATGGGGGAAATGAGCCTGCCACAACCCATGACCTGGGGATATTGTTAATGTGTAAATATTGAGGAATAGTGCCATGAATCTCTTGATCCTGCATTTGCAAGCTCATTTACTAAAATAAACCCAGACTCCCAAGTCCCAACCACCCGAGACCAATGTCCAAGAGTGGAAAAGAAAACCTCTGTAATGCAACAACAACAACAATCTTGTGCGCCCACACAAGAAAATACATGTACAAGGTCATGATTTGAATTGCAGGCACCCACCCACACCCATGTTCATCAAACATTTCCTAGGTCTGTACCTGTAACCCTAAAGTCCCCCTACCTGCACTTTTGGACACCTGCTGTCTGCACTTACCCTTGCACCTGCCACCTGCCGGCCGCACTGCTTGTTATTGATTTGATCCCATATACAGCACTGCCCCCTGCCCCTTCCCCCTGGTACGTGTCCCCTCATCCCTCCCCTGCACTGGCGCAATCTCAATGTCACTTGACCTGGTAAGATCCTTGTCTCCGTCTTCCCTCTTTACCCCCTTCCTTGCTTCGTCGCACCTTGAAACACTTGTGTTTAGGCGTGTTCCAAATGCCATATCATATCATAAAACATTCTAAATCACTTAATAGGGGCGGGAGCTTGCTGGAAGGATTGCTATTCACTGGCTCTGTAGGCTCACACACCCTCTGGGACTCTCTCTCAGTGTTGTGCGAGCAGAGGGGGTGGAAGAGCAGGGGACAGTGGTCATGGTTATAAAGCAGCTGCATAGCAGATAGGGACTGCTGATACAGAACCAGTAGCCAAATCAAGGTGGCTTGAGGTAGGATAAGCCCCAAGCGTCTGGCAGCTGATGAATATCTTTCTCCAGGTAACAATGCACACGCCAGTGCTGCGGATGACTACAGGGGGGGCAAAATATTTTCTGAAGGCTTGTTGCCTGTCCAGTTTGGCTTCCTCCTGAGTTTCTAGGGGCATATCTTTAGTGTCGAACTCTGCCTGGACACGTCAGGTCCAGCATCAGGTATGGCCTGCAAATGGTGGTCGTAGGCTTAATCCCCAGTCGCAGCAGTCTTGTTTTGCACCTCTGATCCATTCTTTGTAGCCTTACACCCATCAGCCAATATATCCCCCTTCAGGGCGATAGCAGTGGCCATGTCCTACTTCACCTGCTCCAGCATCTGGTGGATTGTAACCATCACATTTCACAGGAAGTGGCTGAAAGTCACTAGGTCCCTTCCATTGTGCAACTATAGTTACTGAATCTCATCTCTCTCGTTGATAACCTATTCAGGCAATTCTTGACATGTCAAAACAAGGGTTAGCCTCATTATTGACACATTTAATGTGAAGATATGATTCTGAAGAGTAATCATAATACAATATCCATGAGTGAATACTTTTACACCCACTAGTATTGTAACCTGGATCAATCCTATTAACATTTAAAATCAGTGGCCACCTCCATCTGCCCACCAAACTAGATGCAAACAAACAAACAGTTCTATTACTATTATAGAACATAATACTTACTTAGAATAGAATCCAATTGATTCTATTTATACAATCTTTTTGCCGTTTTTCTCAAGAGGGGTTCTTCGCAAATCAGATCCTAGATAAGTTCCTATGGGGAAATGGAACAGTATTATAAGGGAGTAAGTATTCGAATGTATCTCTTAACGGGAAAGGAGGCTTGGATTTACAGCTAGCTCCAGTTTAATTCTGAATCCGGAAATTTCTTCCTTCACAGAAAGCCGCCATCAGTAGCGACCATGATGTTGATACTTGGAAAAATTCTGTAAATAGATAAAGATGCGAAAATAGAAATGATCTTCTTGGTTCAAATCATTCCACATCGGGCTCTACATAGAGGTCACTTCACAAAGACACCCGTACATGCTGTCATAGCCATGGTACCTGAGAGGTTATATTTAATAGAACCCCTTTCCAGTCTGTGTCTTTTCCATATGTTTACCTTCTCTGCAAAGCTGCCTTGGTCTAATTCCCTGTTCCTTCAATTCCCCCATTTGTTTCCCAGCCACTCGTCGCTCTAATCCAACATTTAGTTCATTCTATTGTCTGAGAATGGCTTTCCTTGCTCGTGCGCTTACCTCGCGATAGAAAGGGGACTGATGTAACTAATTACTTCCTGAACACAAAGATTACTTCCTTGAATACAAATATAGTAATATTGGCTATGGGTCAATAGTGGTTTTTCCAACTGTACAAGAATTTGGTATCACCGTACTGGAGCGGTTTATAAATAAATAAATAAATAAATAAATAAATACATACATATGCGCAACTGGTGTACCAATAACTGTAACCACTAAATTTACATCACGTATACAAATAAAAATACTAATAATTAACAATGTGGGTTTTCCCCTCACGAGGTGCAGTGAATTTTAGACAGAATGGAGCTGGTTCCTTGAATGGCAGAGTGCGTGGCCTTTCAGGAATACGCACGAACATGAAAAAGGAAAGCAGTCCTTCTTTGATGTCCAGGAACGAAGTAAGTAGTCCCTTCTTTGTGTTCAGGAAGTAATTAGTTACATCAGTCCCCTTTCTATCGCGATCGAGACGCGAGCCTTAATAGACACGCGTCGCGGACTAACAATCAGCGCCGGAAGAGGGAGAACGAGACGGAGCACCGCGGGCTTCCAGAATCGAACTGTTAGGTAAGCGCACGAGCGAGGAAAGCCGTTCTCAGACAATAGAATGAACTAAATGTTGGATTAGAGCGAAGTGAAGTGACTTCTATGTAGAGCCCAATGTGGAATGATTTGAACCAAGAGGATCATTTCTATTTTCGCATCTTTATCTATTTACAGAATATTTCCAAGTATCAACATCATGGTCGCTAGTGATGGCGGCTTTCTGTGAAGGAAGACATTTCCGGATTCAGAATTAAACTGGAGCTAGCTGTAAGTCCAAGCCTCCTTGCCCGTTAAGAGATACAAATGAGAGGGAATAGCCAATAGGGAATGAATTAGAAATTTGTTTTAATATGTTTTTTAGTGTTTTAGTGTGTTCTGATATTTTATATTGTATTTTAGGTGGTGATACTCACCCTACTTGATGTTTGTGGGAATGAACAAACTCCCAGTAATCTTGTCCTGAAGAAGGTTGTATGAATTAAGGGTCGATGAATATTGACGTCCCGAAAATAGACAACTGAAACACGTGTAGACGAATGTCGGTGTGATAAGAACGCACAGACGGAACCATCAGAACAGTGGATGGAGGACTTTTGTGGAAATGTCTAAATAGAGTTAGAGGCCTTTTATATATGAGGCCAAAAATATACACATGGTACTAGTGTGTTATAAAAAGCAAAAAAAAACAGCATGAATGGTAGGAGTGAATCAGTCTGAGTTGAATTTATAATTAACTGTTTATTAAAATGTTTTAGTACTGTATATGAATTTACCATGAGAATAAAAGTTTTTAGAAACTAAATTGGAACATTTATTGGTATTTATGAAAGAATAAATGTATTAAGAGGCTATTCCCTGTCTTGTAGGTCCAACCTCTTTCTTTGATTGAGATGTGGCAGTTTCTTTTGGCTACCAAGTTCAGTGAGCACCCTTTAATGTGCGTGGGGTGGTTGCAGATGTGCCTATTGAAACCTGTAGCAGTTAGGTAATTTGCTAATGAGGTGACTGGTAGGCCGTTGTGGTCATTAAGGCCTAAATTTAGATCCCCAAGGAGAATCACTTGCAAGGAAGGCTTGATGTTAACTGCTTAGGTATGAAGTAGGTCTTCTTCAAATATCAGGATGGGGTCAGGTGGGTGATAGACAAGATGGGCCAAAATTGTATTTGTCGGGGAGGTTGTCAATTTTAGAGAGAGGATGTCGCAGTTATCAATCAGCAAAATATTGAGTTGTCTAATGCATAGGTGGTCTTTAGCTAAGAGGGCAACACCCCCTCCTCTGGAGTTCATCCTATCACTCCTGAAGATAGTGTAGTCTGGTGGGGCGGCGAGGGATAGAACAGGGCCCAATGATGCATGTGTGATTGCAGGGCATAGAGGTTGCCAACTGTCAGCAGATCTAAGATGTCTAGGTCATGGGCAGGCAATAAACAAGCTTTGACCAAGGCTAAGTTGAGAATCGGACTGGTGGGTGTGTAGATGCCTGCTCCTGTGCTATGAATGCCAAGGTTAATGGAGGCAGGCGTATGGGGGAACCCAACTGATGGGGGCATAGGCAAGGTTAGGGTTATGGTTGTCAGTCACATTAGAGGAGTGGTTGGTGGTCGAGGCAGTGCTGGTAATGGTTGTGTCCATTTAAACAGTGTTAGCCAAAAATATGTTACTAGCAGGAGCTAATTATTGGGTGAATAAGGGGTCACAATACACATAGCATTGGGACAACTCGGGACCAATTAGGTGTGCCATTGACAGAAAGAAGCATAGGCAGGGGGTCAGCAATGGAGACATTAGGGGCAATAACATTACATGTGGGATCAACATTAGCCAGAGTCAGTACAGTTACTTCATACAACATATCACCATTGGCAATGTTCGTTACAATAATATCACAGATGGGGGCAGTAGTATTACACAAGGGCGCAACATTAACAGGAGTCGGTACACTCACTTCAAACAGTTTATCATCATCGGCAGTGTTCATGGCAATGGTATTACAAATGGGGGGAATACCATTACATGAAACTGCAAGATTAACGGGACTTAGCATGCTCATTTCAAACAGTGTATCATCATTGGCAGTGATCATGGAAATAGTATTACAAATGGTGAGGTAACATTACTTGAAGGCGCAACATTAACCAAACTCAGTATGCTCACTGCAAACAATGTATCATCATTGTCAGAGTTGACGGCAATAGTACATTATTTATTTTGTTCCACAACTTTTAGTTGTCTCACAGGTTATGGTGTTGAAAAGATATTCACGGACTAACACACGTCAGCTAAAGCCAGTGCTGCACTGGCCCACTGGGACACTGGAAATTTCACCAGTAGGCTTCAGGGTATATGACCTCTTTTCTTGATTGGAAACAAACATCCAGGCCAGCCTGAGTCAGTCTGGATGGTTCACTATTTACTGGCTGCTGCATTTGTTTCCTAACTGGGCGGATGGGGTGAGCCAGCCCCATGGCTCACGCCTGCTTGCATTGTGAGGGGAACCTCCTGCGGCCGGCCCACTTCAATTACATGCGCAGGTGTAACCTGCGCAGCCTGGCCCAACCTACTGTTGACTGCTGTGCTCTAGAACCTTGAAGAATCTTTTGTGCTAGATGGAATTACAAATAATGATCTCAGACCAAATAATTGTACAGACTCAAGAAATATGGCAAAGTAATACTTTATTCTCATTTAATAAAGCAGGGAGCACTTGCAGGCATCAAACTGATGCATGCACACACACAGTAGCTTGATTACATAGAGGTCTTATAGCCCAAAATGCGCCATCTATGACTTATTCTGCATGGCAAACTATAAAACCTATTGAGGGAAGGGACTGGTTAAGGTGAAACATCTATGTATAGAACATATACAAATGAGTATATCATTGGCTACCCCTTATCTGTAGGGCACACCTTGCACTACCTCTAAATACGTATAGTACTTATTATAGCAGACAAATGGTAGTGGCTTGGTCTCTGCAGCATTGTATTTTAGGTTGCTCCACAGACCCTCTGATTGGTTGGCATGCTATCCCAACCTTGGACTTTTGGCTCTTTAGCAGCACGTATGTGAAACAAAACGTAGGCGTTTTAATCCCATCGGACTACTCCCTATTTTCCCAATTAGTCAATCATCTCTCATCGGTCGGCCATACGCCAATGTCTTCCATCCGTAGTTGACCTTGTAGCCTGCTCTTCTGTCTTGGAATATTCAAGGGCGTGTGAGCACACCACTATCTTTGTCTGAGGCTCTAATGAATAGGCCTTGTTTTCTACTTCTGGGTTACATATGACGAGACCACAAATGAGTCCATTTGAGCCTGCTTTTTGATTCAATTATGCAGGGTGCTGTTGCTCCTCTAGGCTTCTAGAGACTTGCTCACTATACCTTGTAAAGACTTCATACACTTTTAATTGTCAAATACTTTGACCATGGCAGATGTTTTCTTCTTCTTTAATCTAAGAGAAATGTGCCTTTCGTTGATATCTTATCTTTGCTAACTCCCATTGTGCCTTGCAATTATTCCTGAAAATAGCATCCTTTATCCTTGGTCAACATAGCCTTCCTGTTTTTCTGCACACAGAGGTTTCCAGCCTCTCCCGATTCTACAACCTTGGTCTGTCTCTGAGGTTGCTTAGTTGAATTCTACAAGAGCCAGCATCCATTTTCCTATCATATGTGGGCAAAACAAACAGGAAAATAAAAAATAGGATAATTGAACACTGCAGCTGTTTACGCAACAAGACAGAAAAGGCACTGATGGTTAAACACTTTATGCCGAAGAACCATGTTCACAAAGACTTTACTTGGATGCTCTTACAAGTCATAAAATGTGACAATTCACCCGAAAAGGAGAACCGACTTTTGAAGAAAGAATAGGAGATGATCTACATTACAAAGAGTGATGTGAGGGGTCTGAACGAGGCCATCGAGTGGCACAAACTTAAACACTGAGACCACATTCACATGTTGAAACACGACGTGGTGATTATGGGTACCAGCATAGCTAATGTAAACTTGCACCAAAGCCTAAAGACAGAGATCAGCTGTCCTGGACTTCCGGTGGTATCTGGAGTCCAGACTTATAAGTACCATACAGTCTGTAGAAGGATATCAGTGGTCTGAAAAATGGCCCAAGAGTGACAATTTATTTGAAGGCTGTGTGTACCTCCAGATCCCTATCGACTTACTATGAAGTTGGATAAGAGTGCCACAACGAGACACATGGCAGCTTTCAAGATATCACCAATACAGAGCACATCACTCGCCGGAGGACAAGGGTCTGCCGATCCAAGTGGAGCTAAGAATTATAACAGGTTGGTCCACTGAGTACCATCCGAGGAAGGATGGCACACTATAAGGTCTATTTCCCGCCAATTTGAGATCTATATCTATCCCAGGGATACTTCAACACCCAATACACAGCCGATTCGAATGTGAAATGGATATCCAAACATGCGGGCGGAATGACTATGAGTTGCTGAAAGAGAAAACGGAACAGAGAAGTATCTTATCCTACACATTGGGTTTCTTAGCAACCGATGGCAGTTCCTAACTAACACGGAAACAGCTGCAACGTTGCGGGACAACTGCATCCGCAGCAGGCACTGAAGATTGGAGTGAACTGCAGATGCCGCGATCGACTGCGAAAAGAAATAATCCGGCACCGGACCATGCGCTGAACAGCATAAGATTTCATGTAAAAGTAAAACAATGGATACACTAAGAGACTCCGGAATTCACACTTACTTTAGCAATTCAGATCCAAGCACCACTATGACACCCTGGGCCTCATTACGGGTCGGGCGGTCCGGAATTAACAGTGGCTGCAAACCCGCCGCCACTGTGAATTCCGGACCGCCTGATTCCGACCCCTGCAGGCGGAAGGTGATCTTCCCGCCAGGTCTGACCTGGCAGGCTGAACACCTCCCGCCTGCAGGTGGACGTGGAAACACCAGCACCATCACGAGATGGTGCCGGTGTTTCCACTTCCCCATTCCCTTTAAGTCCTGTGGGACTCAATGGGAATGGGGATTAACACCATTCCACCTCCCTGACTCCCGGGACACCGGGGCTGTAATGCCCTGGTAATTCTGGGAGTCACAGAGGCGGAATGGTAATACGAGTCTGGTGGTAACCAGGCGGTTTTACCACCACGGTTACCGCCGGACTCATAATGAGGCCTATTGAAATGTATAGTAAGTCTGCAAGGGTATACTTACCCCTATAACTCTCTGCACCAATTTTCCAACAGGAGAGTTTTCTACCGAGCCAGTCGCCATTAGGAAGGCAGAGAGGAGAGTATCCAGGCTACTGTCTCTCAAATCATAATACTCTACCTTGACTAACCCTGGGACCTGTCTCATAATGAACAACCTACAAACTAAACCAACAGCTGGGTAAAATTGTGTCCACCCATCACATTGCACATGACAGCTTTTAATGGAGTAAGCACATTTTATGCTTTTTCCAGCCACAAGCACGCTTGAGGACACATTTTGGTCCTTCCAACAACTACGTTCGGTGTTGAGCGCCCCACATTGAACCAGTTCAGGTAAATACCCTGTCAACTGTTGTTCTATGTTCAATGTTAGAACCTAAAAAGAATGTAATCAATTATAACTCACACTATTCCCTTCGTTTTTATTGGCAGGCCAAGAGAATTTACAAGAATTTTGAGATTTGAATTATTGTCATTGCCAAAGCAATATTATAACCATTGGGTGAAAAACTCTTGAAAAATGTCTATATGTAGTTCCAATAAAAAAGAAACATGTTGAGACCATAACCTATGACTTTATACACAGAGAGAAAAGACTGGAAATGCAAACAATTTCTATCAGAGCTTTGAGTTCCGAGTTTACAGAATAGAAAGCATATCATGTTTTGAACTAATGACATCTATGTTAACACTGTACCTATTTCACCTTCGCTGACTGGTATAAATACATTGTACTAATCCCAAATGCCTTGTAATTTTAACATTTGCATGTACCACCGTTTTTTGTGAATTATAATTTGTTTGTACCATTACATTTATTGTATGTACACTGCAGGGTGATTTCATAATCTTTACAGTACTTTCAAATGCCAATATAGTCTCTATCTTATTGTGTAATGATGATCTCACCACCCGGAAATAGAGACAGCACTTAGTTATTAGCTCTATAAGTGTAATCCAGGGTTCCTTTCCTATATCCTTCGCCCTTGCCATGTTACATATTCCTCTATAGCAAGCCGCTGTATGTTTCCTTTCTACCTTGCGTTACTGTGTATTTACAGTTATTTACCTGTATGTTACTTCATCTTCTTTGTATTCATGATTACTTTAACTTTAGGTACATTGTCACTGTTAAGTATTTTCTTATTGTTTCATCATAGGTTCATATATCCTCTTTATGACATCACTCTGCCCTGGTCAGAATTCTCTTTAACGTTCCATGATGTCCATAGGTACGTTCTGACATCCTTCCATGGGGCATTCTTCCACACTTTCAGTACAAGGGTACATTCGGTATAGCTGTCTCAGTTTGTAAAGTCTCATACACTCAATGCGGTATTTGAACGATACATGGGATCCCATTTACTGCTCTTCCCCTGCTGTTCCAATATGACAGCAGTGAGGGGGCGGGAGCTAGTGAGAAAGCATCCACCTGCTCCTCTACAGTGCTTCTGCCTGCAGTGCTGAGTGCACGACGAACGAGACGACTACTGAGCTCAGGCGTGCCGCTCTGCATTTTCAGGTGTGAATAGATATGGGGTTTTGTCGATAATAATCTTCATTCAGAGCTGGCGTGTTCAGGTGTTTCCAAACCTCTGGTGCTTTGATGGTGTGGCTGGGCCTAACTGGTGGTGGGCGTGTGGGGAACTGAGGAGTGGCAGCGTGCCATAGATATGTTTTTTTGATTTTCACAAATAATCTTCATTCAGAGCTTGGGTTCACAAAGCACATGAGCTGCGAAAGTGCGCAACTGAAGCGCTGCTTCTATTCTCGTGTGATGCTCCTCATCTTTCAATCACCACCTGCATGCACGTGTTATTTGTCACGGCATTTTTGAAGCATGTAATTACATCTACTCTTTGCACTCGAAAAAAATAAACCTGGTTTTGGACATATAGCCGTTCTTGATTGATTCGTTAAAAGCCGTCCGTTGCTTTCGTTTTCATATGAGACATGCATTACATCCTGAAATGTAAAAACATACTTCATACAGAGTGAACAAAAAGTCTTAATATGTTGGCCGCTGAACGGAACTTTATATCCTTTTGACAGTCCTGGATATTCAAAGGTCAGAGATGGAAACGGACAGAATACTGTCAGTTCCGGGCCAGAAGGGCGTGTGGCTGCTGTCACGAATGGGTGCAGTAGCAGAGCTGTAATGTCAGCATTGGAAGGGCAGCAGTGTGCGAGGCTGCTGTCAGGAATGAGGTGCATTAGCAGAGCTACACTGTCGTTACTGGGACAAGAGGCTGTGAGGCTGCTTTCAGGAACTACGTGCATTAGCAGAGCTGTATTGGCAAGGGGAATGCAGCATTGTGTGAGGCTGCTATCAGGAGTGAGATGCTTTAACAGAGCTGTATTCTCTGAATTGGGAGCGAGCAGCGTTTGAGGCTGTTGTCAGGAAGGAAGTGCATTGCAAGTTCTGTAATGTCAGTACCGCGACAGCAGCGTTTTAGGCTGCTGGCAGGAATGAGGAATGGATCGTTAGCAGAGGTGTACACTCAGTACTGGGACAACAGGGTGTGAGAGTGCTGTCAGGAATGAGGTGCGTTAGCAGAGCTGTATTGACTGCACTAGTAAAGCGGGGAGGGAGGCTGCTCAGAATTGAGGGCATTAGCAGAGCTTTAAAGTCTACATTGGGATGGCAGCATGCACAGATGCTGCCAGGAATGAGGTGCATTAGCAGAGGTGTGTTGTTAGTACTGGGACAACAGGGTGTGAGACTGTGGCCCTCATTACAACCCAGGCGCTAAACCATGGCGCTATTAGCACCATGGTTGGTGCCGGTCTTGTAACGAGTCCGCCATGGTGGAATGGGGAAATACCGCCCCATTCCAAGGTTGGCGGGGCGGTATTTCCCCATTTCACCATGGCCCTTCCCCATTCCCATTTTCGCCCCATAGGGCTCAATGGGACTGGGGAAGGCGCTAAATACGGTACCGCAAATTGCGGTACCATAATTAGCACCGAGGTCCCTTTGCGGCACCCTACTTTAACAGCTGGTAAAACCAGCCGTTAAGGTCGGGTCCCGCAAAGGGACCTCGTAATCAGGCATTACGGGTTTAACGGCGCCGACACCTTTTACGGCGCCGTTAAACCCTTAACGCCAGGGTCGTAATGACCCCCTGTAACTTTTTTTATCTCAACAGTGGAGGAATTACCTTAATCCGCTGTTTTGTGTGCAGACAGTGTACAGCAGACATATGCCCTTATTTGTAGATTTTCTGGGATTTGAATGGGAGTGCATTGCAGGAGGGCCATGTAACGGTGGATGGCAACCGCAGGCAACTCCGTAGAGGTAGAACCAGGTCAAAGAATATGTTCCTTGCCACCCCAGTTTTTGCCAACGCCGGTGGAGCCAACGGTTAAGTAGAAAACTTGCAAGGGAGAATTCCAGGACTATGTCCAGGCCATACATGTGCCCACATTCAGTATAGAGCGCCAGAGAGAACTCCTAAATCACAGACTGGGATTTGAAGGCAGGCACATTCTGAAAAGCTTGCCGGATTTGGCTCCTCCTGGGATATGCTCTGGCGAAGGTGAGGATGTGCCACATGCTTATGACACCATCTTAAAAAAACAGACAAGCATTTTGTGATGAGACTAAGCATAATCCTACAAAGGTTCAATACTAGACGCCAGAACAAAGGAGAATCCATTGAAGACTTTAGCCCTCATTATAAGTTCCCCAGTATGCCGCCAGTAATTCTGGAGGGAAACCAGGGAAATTGACCTACCGTTACCGGTGCCTGATATCCCAGGATTACTGGGATATTCCAGGTGCCGGCAATGGCCGTAAATCCCCATTCCATGGAGTCCCAGAGGACATCATGGAGGGGATCGATGATATTTCCGGCACTGGAAATACCTGCTGTTTTTGCCGGTGGGGGGTCTTATTTACCTCCAGTATTTGGCTGGAGTTAAATCAGGTAGGTGGTAACCCCACCAGCAAACTTATATTTTGATGGGGCAGGAAAAGTGTCGGTCACATAATTACCTGCACTGCCAAAGTTATAATGAGGCCTACACCGTTGAGGAAATTAGCCAAAAGATGTAATTGTGGTGCTTAATTTAATGAGAGGTTGAGAGATCAATTAATGTTAAAAGTGCAGGAGAAATTGATCAGAGAAGATATTTGGGCAAAAGGGGACCAGTGTTTAGAGGAAGTTCTAGACATTGACAAACAGATTGAACACAGGATGGCATTTGTCAAGGAAGTGGAAAAGAAGGAAGCAAGGGAACCTAGTGGGGAGTCAGTGAATATCAAGCAGAAAAAGGGGACTTTGACGTGTGAAGCAATTAGGGGTGTATCGAACAGTAGATTTAAGTCGGCCGAATACCGAATAGTCATAGCCGGATACAGAGAAGAATAGTTTCCTTTTTAATAAAGTTATGTAGACAAGAAAACACACTTTGTAATTTAAAAACACACTTTAACATATGTATACCCATTCTTTATTGTATTTCTTTTTGTTTGTTGTCTACAGAAGATGTTTGTGTAATCCATGAAAGGAATATATTATCAGAAAATAAACTGTTCAATCGCAGCAACATTTGTATTTTTGTGCATTCATAGGTATCGCTTGTTGGGCAGAGCCCAAGTAATTAAGGCTAGTTTAAAAGTAGAGTATGGATGCATGTATGCATTCACTGTGAGGGGTGACTAGGATTTGTCTACTTGTGCTTTAAAATGTTCCTTTTGGACCTACACATATTTAGCTTTCTGGCTCCAGCAAAACACTGAGACAAAAAAAGAAGTGATTACATCAATTAGCACTCTGCTGACTTTTGAAGGCTATTTTCTACAAAACTTAGGGATGCTAACGACGTAATTTCTAATTGTAGTACTGAGTGGGGATGAGGCATTTGACACATGACTTTTCATTAATTGATAATATTGTTCTTTCTTTTTCAGTTGGTGTATGTTTGTGGTGTTTTGTGGCATTTTTTAAAAGATACCAGGTAGAAATAAATAGGGAATGCCGAGTTCTACATGGTTCACAATTGACTCTATAGGTAAGGGACAGTGCAGATTTTCAAATCTTTAATTGACATGTGCATGTTTATTTTACTTATTTGTTTCACTTGTACATCCATTTGGTCCAATGTTTCTAAATTGTAAACTTGTATCTCCTCATCTTTATTACACACAAATCCCTATTTTTAATTATCTAATGTTTTGAAGGAATATTTCTGATGCCACAGACTTTGGCATTTTTGTTAAAGAAGTAAAGCCACATTCTTTAGTAACATAAAAGTGACTTATTTTGGCAACATGAGACAGTTTGAGGGCAGGAAGTGTAAACTATACTTTGATATTACAAGCATGTCTCTGCTGTAGGCACACCTCCCACTGAGCCATCTTACGTGCTTTATAACATTGGCCTGCAGGCTGAATACAGTTCTTTGCTGCAGGTACACTACTCCCTGAGCTATTTTATTCAGGGCTTGGAACTTACTGGATTCTCTGCCACAGATACATTAATCCGCTTAATTATATTATTTGGATTTGGTGGGATCGGAACCTGTAACTTTCAGATGTCCGACAAAGCTCATCAACAAATCTGTAAACTCCTGAAGAAAATAAAATGTTTCAATAGCAGCTTATCAACTATTGCTCCAACTCAATGGCTTTCAATGGCAAAATATAGAGGAGACCACAGATACATTCAAAATATTCAGTTTTGCTTCAGCTCATCCATCCCAAGTAAACCAACAGATGAAGAAGGTCTGTCTGTCCTGCACACGAAGGGCAGGGAATTTGCTTGCACTTTCACACCTCTTCCCTGCCTGTACTTAATCAAAAACGTGACAGCAGCATTTATTTTATGATCCTTCTAAAAGATAAAAATGACATGCCTGAATTAATGATTCCAGGCACGTAATTAAAGAGGTGCCAGTACATAATATATTTTGTAGGGGAAACTATTTGACTTTTGAGTGATTATTACTATTAGTATTCGGCCGAATAGCTCATTTCCAGCCGGAAATTAGCCACATACTTACTTGAAGCCGAACATCGGTACACCCCTAGAAGCAATCCGCATTTCCTGGGAAACCTATACATAAGAAGTAGAAGAACACAGGCCCAATGGTCACAAAGGCTCTGAGGATAAATTGGGGCATGGGGCACAAACAAAAAATGTTTACACTGTGGCAGTACTTTCCATTTAGCAAATTCGGGATCATGGTCAAAATGTCACAGGTGTGGAAAAAAGGACACTATACTCGATGCTGTCAGAATTTCTTTCACAAGGGTGTGAAATAAATTATGATGGAACAAGACTATGACAGTGCAGAAAAGTAGGCATGGGAGCAGTGTGTGGGTGTCAGTTGCTCTGTGTGTCAGGCTGGCGCCAGAACGAGAATAGGTAGGAAACCACATGCTAATGTTTTGGTTGCAGGCCTAGCAGTATGCATGCTTTTGCACTTAGGTTCTGATTACGCAATCATAAGTTATGACCTGAGGCAGAAAAAATTCGAGGACTTTCCCCTGAGCACGCCACACATAAGAGTGAGTGCCCATGGTGAGGTACGTATTTAAATTGTGGGATTCTGCGAAGCCACATTGGAGTGTGTGGGTAGACAAAGCAGTGCAAATGTGTATGTATCAAAAAAGGGGATTGTCTACTTGGTTGGTATGAGCAAAGTGACATGGGCATCATAATTAATCCCATCCTCATCACCAAATTGTAAGGTATGAGACGCCACACGTGAGAATGTCCATCAGGTTACTTTATTGTGAGTTCTCCTTTAAAAGGCCTTCCTACCCACCACACTCTCCCTCAGAAGTTCAATCCCCCTCACTGTGTGCCAGCTCACTTATAAATACATGCCTGAGAGTTCTCAGGTTGAACCATATAACACACATACAAATGAACACAAACATAAATGTAATGACAAACTGACCGTGCAATTCCACGTTCAGTCTTAGAGGAACATAAACAAAACTTCAACCATACACACATATACAAGTAGGTCTTTCTTGATTCGACCTTTGCACTTTTTACTTATGTCTGCTGCCCAAAACCATTGGAATTAAAAGATACACATATTATGGTTTGTATTCCTTAGGCACAGTAGCAGTTTTCCTAGCTCAAATTAGAGCCAATTATTGGGGTGAGAATAGCCAAGAGGATTAAACAGTAAAACGTACTGATCAAGGAAATGTCGATTAATTTAACTAATTTGCCACCTCAACCATGTGTTTCATCCCTGATCTATTGCTGAATAGCCAGGTTGGTTAGTTTGTTTTGTCATACTTCTACTCTGCCTTCCTCCAACCCATCCTCAGTACCAGAAATAATACTATTGAACCTTAGTCTTGATGTATGCAGTATGATTGTTATTCTTCACACATCATGACAGGAGGGTCAGAAGTGTGATAAATACAACTGTAGGGTCAACCAACACCTTGCTGTGACAGGGCCCCAGTCATCCCCACTCCGTAGTATTAATCCACAGTCAGAGGGTTTGTATAGAACAGATGGAGGATCATCTCCCACTTTGAAGCCTCTGTAGAGGGCGTATCTTCAAGTGAACATCAGTGCAAAAGTATCAAACAAAGACTTCAACAGGGAAAGCAAGACTCACTCAGGACTCAGTGTGCTCCTGTTCCCATGAGGCATCCACAATATCCCAGGGGTACCCCCACATATTCCAGGTTGCACACCTGAAGAGATCAGGTGGATGTCACACAACTAGGTTAGTGCTTCCCTGAGCAGGAATCCTTGTTGATGCACCACTTGTAGGAAACTTTAGTTCATACCATTCTCACCAAGCCAACATCTATTAAGGAAGCTGCAAGGGGGTTCTGAACACAAGGTGGAACTGGAAAATTACTTGAAAGTGCTAGTGGACGACAACAAAGTAACTGGCCCAGGGAGTGAGTTTGTCAGTATAAAGTCCTTCTGCTGAAAGGAGAAATACAGGCCACATAGTAGATACTGAACTCAGAAGGTACCACACTCTATGATAAGATAACGGGGATAATTCTTGAAAAAACGGGTCATGACCTAGAATGTTACTGTTAGAAACCGAGAAAACACTGGTTACGTTCTATGGAGACTCCCAGAAAACATCAATACATGGTTACAGATCTCCTAAAGATGTGGCTAAGCTGTTAGTGTGGAATATTATAATGGCAGTAAACAGCACTTTCATGCTTGAACAGTTCACTATCTTCCTACCTCCTTACCTTCAAAATGCATATGCGTCATTTGTATAATGTGCCCCTCGAGGGTTCAGTGTATACTTTAGTGATCGCCAGAAGCACATATTCCAAAACCAGCAGTACCAGCATGCGTTAAGTTTAAGGGGTGAAGCAATGGACCCAAAAAGGAAGGCTCTGTTTCCTTCATTTTAGGATCAAGACCTTGCACAAATAATGAAATGGAAATTTGGCATTCTGGAAGTCTGCAAACACTTTCTCTTTTAGACCCCAAGAGGAGGAATGGCTACAGTGAGGACACACATTCCAATCATCCACGATGGTCCAGTTATTAAGTGTTTTTTCTGTGGTAGGAAAGGGCTCATAGATAGATTCTTCCCAGAACGTCACTTGAATGAACATATGGATGAGAGCTACATGTGAGTCTGCTTGCTTGCAAAAAGGCCATGAGGTGGGGTGTGAGATTAAGACAAAGAGGCAGTTATGGGGATGCTGTTCCAATGGGAGTCAGACTTTCAACATTCTGTATAAGTGGTTGATAAAGTGATTGAGGTCTGTGCACCTTACTATAGTTTTTATCAAGTAATTAACGAGAAGCAGTTGAACACCAACTATGTCAGTGTTGATGAAGAGACATGCCCCAACGCCTCTTTACTTTTTGACAAACTATCACTGTGGAGGCTGTGGTCAAACCTAAAATACATTCGACAATAGTCCAGGTACATTCTCAAACAGGAGAAGCAGATATGAATCATAATATACTGGAGAATTCAATTTACAACATATAGAATTAACGATGGGAAACTGTCAATTAGAGGGATATGTTCCACCAACGGGTTTCCGAACAACATAGGACGGACATGAGAGTGAAGCTTGAGTTGTCTTTGATATCGCACAGAATATCAGTGTGACATGCAGCCTGTAGTTGAACTGCAATGCCTCCCTTTTCCAGCCTCTGTGGTAGCTCTTATAGACCAGCATTGCAGGAGTGGTTAGTGGCTTGTACAGATAGGAGAAAATGACGGATTTTGTCACCAATTTCTCACAACAATAAGTTCCAAGTTTAGGAGTAGAGTGGGGGAAGTATCTAATGCCTTTGCTAGAGGTTTTCCCTCCGCTTATTTCTAGAAAATGGAAGATTTATCACAGGCAGAATTACACTGGTGGAAAATCCCCAATTCCGAATGGGGTCCTATGCACCTCAAGTATTGTATTTAATATTTATTTATTTATAAAGCGCAGCCATGTCTGGGGGCATAAGGGCGCGTAAATTAGATCTGGTTACAGTTACAATTAACACAGTCAACAAAGGTTACGTTACAGTTACTGATAGGTACAAACATACAGGGTAATTCATAGAATTTCGCCGAAAAGTGTCGCAAGCGGCTGGCGCAGAGTGTCCGCGTGCGATTGTGTGCGCCAGGAACGTGCGCTAAAACCGATTTCCGCGCACAGCGTATTCATGGATTTTAGGCTCCCAAACCAGCCGTGGCGCAGAGAATCGCAGCGACCCAGCAGCAGCGCCAGTAACGCCCCCAAGAACGCCCTCGCGCAAGGAAAAGCCATCAAAATCGCTAAATCATCGCAAAGGGCTGCGCTAACCCTGGACCAGTTCACCGGGCTGGCAAACAGCAAACGCCAAGCGGGGAACGTGTATTTCAGGGGTGCGCGGGAAGATCCACACGCGATTGGCCCAGTGCGAGCAGGGTACGTGTATTTCAGGGGTGCACGGGAAGTTCCACACGTGATTTCAGCAGGGTACGTGTATTCCAGGGGTGCACGTGAAGTTCCACACGCGATTGTCCCAGTGCGAGCAGGGTACGTGTATTCCAGGGGTGCGCGGGAAGTTGCACACGCGATTTCAGCAGGGTACGTGTATTCCAGGGGTGCGCGGGAAGTTCCACACGCGATTGGCCCAGTGCGAGCAGGGTACGTGTATTTCAGGGGTGCGCGGGAAGTTCCACACGCGATTTCAGCAGGGTACGTGTATTCCAGGGGTGCGCGGGAAGTTCCACACGCGATTGGCCCAGTGCGAGCAGGGTACGTGTATTTCAGGGGTGCGCGGGAAGTTCCACACGCGATTTCAGCAGGGTACGTGTATCTCAGGGGTGCGCGGGAAGTTCCACAGGCGATTTCAGCAGGGTACGTGTATTTCAGGGGTGCGCGGGAAGTTCCACATGCGATTGGCCCAGTGCGAGCAGGGTACGTGTATTCCATGGGTGCGCGGGAAGTTCCACACGCGATATCAGCAGGGTACGTGTATTTCAGGGGTGCGCGGGAAGTTCCACACGCGATTGGCCCAGTGCGAGCAGGGTACGTGTATTCCATGGGTGCGCGGGAAGTTTCACATGCGATTCCAGCAGGGTATGTGAATTCCAGGGGATCTGGGGAGTACTACACGTGAATTGGCCGTGTGGGTCCTCCCAGGTGTACGCTCGACAACCTCCACGGCCCCTGCAGGCAGCCCACACCACGGGGGACTACCCTGCACCCCTGCTCATGTCCCGCAGGCAGCCCATCGACCATGGGCTGCCCCGCAGCCAACCCACATGTCACCTTGCACTAATGATCAACAATGCATGTCTCCCACCACCCCCACCCCCCAGCAGTGCAGGGGCATCCCCCACCAGGCCCCCACTCATGTCTCCCAACACCCCCACCCCCCAGCAGTGCAGGGGCAGCACCACCAGGCCCCCACTCATGTCCCCCTGCACCCCCACCCCCCAGCATCCAGGGGCACCCTCCACCAGGCCCCCACTCATGTCTCCCACCACCCCCACCCCCCAGCAGTGCAGGGGCAGCCTCCACCAGGCCCCCACTCATGTCTCCCACCACCCCCACCCCCCAGCCACCAGGGGCAGCCTCCACCAGGCCCCCACTCATGTCTCCCACCACCCCCACCCCCCACCATCCAGGGGCACCCTCCACCAGGCCCCCACTCATGTCTCCCACCACCCCCACCCCCCAGCAGTGCAGGGGCACCCTCCACCAGGCCCCCACTCATGTCTCCCACCACCCCCGACCCCCAGCAGTGCAGGGGCACCCTCCACCAGGCCCGCACTCATGTCTACCACCACCCCCACCCCCCACCATCCAGGGGCACCCTCCACCAGGCCCCCACTCATGTCTCCCACCACCCCCACCCCCCAGCAGTGCAGGGGCACCCTCCACCAGGCCCCCACTCATGTCTCCCACCACCCCCACCCCCCCAGCCACCATGGGCAGCCTCCACCAGGCCCCCACTCATGTCTCCCACCACCCCCACCCCCCACCATCCAGGGGCACCCTCCACCAGGCCCCCACTCATGTCTCCCACCACCCCCACCCCCCAGCAGTGCAGGGGCACCCTCCACCAGGCCCCCACTCATGTCTCCCACCACCCCCACCCCCCAGCAGTGCAGGGGCACCCTCCACCAGGCCCCCACTCATGTCTCCCACCACCCCCACCCCCCAGCAGTGCAGGGGCAGCCCCCACCAGGCCCCCACACATGTCTCCCACCACCCCCACCACCCAGCCACCAGGGGCAGCCTCAACCAGGCCCCCACTCATGTCCCCCTGCACCCCCACCCCCCAGCATCCAGGGGCACCCTCCACCAGGCCCCCACTCATGTCTCCCACCACCCCCACCCCCCAGCAGTGCAGGGGCAGCCTCCACCAGGCCCCCACTCATGTCTCCCACCACCCCCACCCCCCAGCCACCAGGGGCAGCCTCCACAAGGCCCCCACTCATGTCTCCCACCACCCCCACCCCCCACCATCCAGGGGCACCCTCCACCAGGCCCCCACTCATGTCTCCCACCACCCCCACCCCCCACCATCCAGGGGCACCCTCCACCAGGCCCCCACTCATGTCTCCCAACAGCCCCACCCCCCACCATCCAGGGGCACCCTCCACCAGGCCCCCACTCATGTCTCCCACCACCCCCACCCCCCAGCAGTGCAGGGGCACCCTCCACCAGGCCCCCACTCATGTCTCCCACCACCCCCACCCCCCAGCCACCATGGGCAGCCTCCACCAGGCCCCCACTCATGTCTCCCACCACCCCCACCCCCCACCATCCAGGGGCAGCCTCCACCAGGCCCCCACTCATGTCTCCCACCACCCCCCACCATCCAGGGGCACCCTCCACCAGGCCCCCACTCATGTCTCCCACCACCCCCACCCCCAGCAGTGCAGGGGCACCCTCCACCAGGCCCCCACTCATGTCTCCCACCACCCCCACCCCCCAGCAGTGCAGGGGCACCCTCCACCAGGCCCCCACTCATGTCTCCCACCACCCCCAGCCCCCAGCAGTGCAGGGGCAGCCCCCACCAGGCCCCCACTCATGTCTCCCACCACCCCTACCACCCAGCCACCAGGGGTACCCTCAACCAGGCCCCCACTCATGTCCCCCTGCACCCCCACCCCCCAGCATCCAGGGGCACCCTCCACCAGGCCCCCACTCATGTCTCCCACCACCCCCACCCCCCAGCAGTGCAGGGGCAGCCTCCACCAGGCCCCCACTCATGTCTCCCACCACCCCACCCCCCAGCCACCAGGGGCAGCCTCCACCAGGCCCCCACTCATGTCTCCCACCACCCCCACCCCCCACCATCCAGGGGCACCCTCCACCAGGCCCCCACTCATGTCTCCCACCACCCCCACCCCCCAGCCACCATGGGCAGCCTCCACCAGGCCCCCACTCATGTCTCCCACCACCCCCACCCCCCACCATCCAGGGGCACCCTCCACCAGGCCCCCACTCATGTCTCCCACCACCCCCACCCCCCAGCAGTGCAGGGGCACCCTCCACCAGGCCCCCACTCATGTCTCCCACCACCCCCACCGCCCAGCAGTGCAGGGGCAGCACCACCAGGCCCCCACTCATGTCCCCCTGCACCCCCACCCCCCAGCATCCAGGGGCACCCTCCACCAGGCCCCCACTCATGTCTCCCACCACCCCCACCCCCCAGCAGTGCAGGGGCAGCCTCCACCAGGCCCCCACTCATGTCTCCCACCACCCCCACCCCCCAGCCACCAGGGGCAGCCTCCACCAGGCCCCCACTCATGTCTCCCACCACCCCCACCCCCCACCATCCAGGGGCAGCCTCCACCAGGCCCCCACTCATGTCTCCCACCACCCCCACCCCCCAGCAGTGCAGGGGCAGCATCCACCAGGCCCCCACTCATGTCTCCCACACCCCCACCCCCCAGCCACCATGGGCAGCCTCCACCAGGCCCCCACTCATGTCTACCACCACCCCCACCCCCCAGCAGTGCAGGGGCACCCTCCACCAGGCCCCCACTCATGTCTACCACCACCCCCACCCCCCAGCATCCAGGGGCACCCTCCACCAGGCCCCCACTCATGTCTCCCACCACCCCCACCCCCCAGCAGTGCAGGGGCACCCTCCACCAGGCCCCCACTCATGTCTCCCACCACCCCCACCACCCGGCAGTGCAGGGGCACCCTCCACCAGGCCCCCACTCATGTCTACCACCACCCCCACCCCCCAGCATCCAGGGGCACACTCCACCAGGCACCCACTCATGTCTCCCACCACCCCCACCCCCAGCCACCAGGGGCAGCCTCCACCAGGCCCCCACTCATGTCTCCCACAACCCCCAGCCCCCACCATCCAGGGGCACCCTCCACCAGGCCCCCACTCATGTCTCCCACCACCCCCACCCCCCACCATCCAGGGGCACCCTCCACCAGGCCCCCACTCATGTCTCCCACCACCCCCACCCCCCACCATCCAGGGGCACCCTCCACCAGGCTCCCACTCATGTCTCCCACCACCCCCACCCCCCAGCAGTGCAGGGGCACCCTCCACCAGGCCCCCACTCATGTCTCCCACCACCCCCACCCCCCAGCCACCATGGGCAGCCTCCACCAGGCCCCCACTCATGTCTCCCACCACCCCCACCACCCAGCAGTGCAGGGGCATCCTCCACCAGGCCCCCACTCATGTCTCCCACCACCCCCACACCCCAGCCACCATGGGCAGCCTCCACCAGGCCCCCACTCATGTCTCCCACCACCCCCCAGCCACCAGGGACACCCTCGACCAGGTCCTCACAATCCCCAATCATGTGCGTTATGGTCAGCCTCCACAGCCAAAAAGCCCTACCAAGTAACCCATTCACCCACATGGAAATGGAAATTACATGTCACACCCCCAATGTTCATGAAGCTAATGAACCCATGTCCGTCACACACAATGTTTGCAATTGAATGGGAAAACACCCAACATGACATGCATGAAACCAATGAGATGATGCCACACAGTGAAGTATGAAAACAAAATTGTATTGAAAAAAAGAAAGAATGCTAAAGAAATGAAACAAACTACAATGGGAAGTAAAAAAAATCAAGCTGCATGTCCGTATAAAAATAAAGAACTGCAAATCATAATCCAAAAAAATGTCGTGCAAAGTCAAATGTAAAACATTTATCTATCAAATCAAGAACTATGTAAAAAACCAAAAGGGTCCATGAGCCCAACTGAACAAAGGAAACCTAAAAAAAAACCTAACTAAAAAGCAACTATATACAAAAAGTGGAGCAGTGTCCGTCGACTCCAAATCATAAGAAAAAACAAAGGAAACCTAAAACTAAAGAACTATATACAAAGGCGGCGGGCAAGTCCAGCGGCTCACTCCGTGGTGTTCCGGGCCAGGGCATCATCGAACTCCTGTTCGATGTCCCGGAGGCGGTCCAGTTCCATGGCCCCGAGGGTCCGCAGGCACGACGCCGTGTCCTCCTCCAACCCCCTGCGGATTGCCTCGAGGCACTCGTCCCGCCTCAGGGCCCTCAGCATGGAGTTCTCCGCCCTGACCATTGTGAGCCGCGCCTCTTCCGCCCGCCGCCGCTCCGCACCTATGGCGTGGCCCAACCGCTGCCACACGGAAGACACTCTCTGTCCTGGGTCCTCCTGCCCTCCGGCCGATGCCTGCCCCTCCGATGTCGAAGGCCCCGAGCCTTCATGGCTCCCACCATGTTGCTGCTGCAGCTCTGCCTCTGCCTGTGCACTGCCTCCTGCTGCCTGCACATCCTCCGCCGGCTGGGGTGCAGTTGTTGATGTGGCCACCCCTGCTGGACGTCCGACTCCCGACTGTGGCAGGGATGCCTCCTCCACCAGCCTGGCCGCACTGTCAGAGGCAGCTCCACAGGGCACCCAGGTGACTGATGGGTGGGAAGATGGAACAGAGGACGACTGGCGCGTAGGGGGTCCAGTTGAGGAGGGGGCCGGAGCAAGCCCCATCAGACGGAGGAATCCGGTCTGGGTGACCTGTCCCAGCAGGCTGACGTGGTCAACGAGCCATTCGAGATGACGTGCAGTCTCTCCATGAAAAGACTGCAGGTCACCTCGCATGGCCCGTTGACGCAACGCCACACCAGCCAGGACAGGCTCAACCCAGACCTGGATAGCCACGTCCGCAGGCAGAGGAAGGCCAGTTGACGTCAGCTCATCCCCTGCCTGAAAACGGGTCTGGACGTAGGCATCCCTGCTGGTGCAAGATGATGCAGGGACAGTATCGGGGACAGGATTGCACACAGGCACCTCCGCGGCGGCCTGTGCTGCCTCCTGTCTCTGGTCCTAGACTGCACCACTAGCACCAGTGGGATCCCCACCTCCAGACCCCGTCTCTGGTGCTTGCACGGCCTCCTCCTCCACCAAACCCCCCACCAACCTGGATGACTCCGTGCCATCTTCCCCTGTTGGGCCCTGTGGGGTCCCAGCTGCCCCTTCTGCTGCCGAGGAGTCCAACTCCAACCTCCGCCTCTTGGACCTCCCCCCGGCAGCTGCGGCCTGGGACGCGGCACCGGACTCCTCACTCCCCGACGAGATGACAACACAGAAGGGGAGCCGGGCCTTGCGTCTCCGGCTGGCGGTGGGATCCCCGCCGCTGTGCTCCACAGCACCTTCTCCGCCCTCTTCTTCAGTTGACGCTGCAGACAGGGAGAAACAAAACACAGGCATCAGGGCACTGTACAATGGACACATACACACATGCCAGTTGCACATGAGTGGCCGTGGCAAACCTCAGACATGTCATCACAATCCCCAACACACATGTCATTGCAACTCGCACACATGAGCCATACCACAGCCATATCGCAACTGCCACCACCATCCATACACATACAACAGCATGAGCAGCCAAAGGTGACCCAGACATCACATGCAACACAGGAAGTGCACCACACATGTACACACACCACCACACTTGCATGCATGTGTACACCTCTGCCAAGTGTCACACTGTTCAGACGGGCATCCATGTCACATCTGCCAATCAGGCTTCCACATACCGCTGTCACATGCATCCATGTTGCATCACTGTTGCACCCTTGTCAAATACACACACATGCACATGTACACAGTGCTCATACATGCAGCCGAAAACAACATACATGCGTGACATCACGGACATGTCTACTTACATACACATTCATCCAAACATGTGTGCACACACAACTGCATTTGGCATGCAAGCCTACACACACAATCACCATCCATGTCTCACACATTACAGCCCTCGCATGTGTCAGCCCCATGGCCCTGGACACCCCCACCCATACTCGACCCCATACAAACAGATGTGCAACCTGCACACTACCGAATAATCACCACACGCACTGCTCACAATCAGGATGCATGTACACTCACCGCTCGACTCCAGACGGGTCTGCTTCTCCAGGACCTGGACGTGGAACGCTGGGGATATGCGTTCCAGGACCCTCATCTGTTCTTCCGACAAGTGGCCCCGGCGCCCCTTGGCATCTGCTGCCTTCAAGAGGCTCCGGGCCTTGTTCAGGGTCCTGGACCTGTAGTCCTCCCAGCGCTTCCTGACATGTTGTAAGTCGCGGGCTGCCACCCCCTCCGCGTTGATGGCAGTCACGATGTCAGTCCAGATCCGAGTCCGTCCTTCCTTGTCGGCGCGGGAACTTCCGAAGAGGGCATCATACTGCCCCAGGACTTGCTCCACCAGGACACCAACTTCGGTGGCACTGAAGCTGGTGCCCCTCTGCCTCTCTGGCCGGGGGTTGTCAGTGGTCACAGATGGTGTTTGCCCCGACATGACAACCCCAGAGGCAGGAGTGGGTGGGCAACTGGGTCCTGGGGCTGGGCTGTGGAGCGATGGAATACCAGTCGGGAGACTTCGGTTCCAGCAGGGGTGGTCACAGCAACAGCACCCCTGGCTGATGTGCAGGCAGCAAATGGCAGTGCACGTGGGCAGCAGGCAGTCAGGCAGCAGCAGATGGCAGGTGGGAGCGTGCTCGGGGCTCTGGGGGGCAGTAGTTCGGCCTTCTGGGCAGGAGCATGGTCTTCCGTGTGCATACGCGTGGCCAGCTTGATACGGAGTGATTTGGCACGTGAAAAGTCTGCACGTCAGCGTGAAATTCGAGGAAAGGCCCTTAGCGCGTAAGCGCGTCAGCACGCATACGCGATTCTATTGGACCAAAGGCACGGCCGCACGGGTGTTTCCCACACAGCACGTGATGACAGAGCACACGTGGAAAGACTGCACGTCAGAGTGTCATCGCGTGTCATTGGACAGCACGTCAGAGTGTCATCGCGTGTAATTGGACAAAAGTGCGCGTACACGCGATTGGCCTATGTACGTGTATATCAGGGGTGCGCGGGCACTTACACACGCAAGTACGTCAGCGCACCTGTATCCCGGGGTGCGCGGGAATTTCCACACGCTATTGGACTGGGTACTGGATTTCAGGGGTGCGCGGGTCACACGCACGCCTACAACACGCGCAACGCATTAATTTGCGCGCTAACAAAATAACAAGCTCAGACCCAGGATGAACATACCGTTCCTAGCAGCAGTGGGCGTGGGCTACCAAAGGAGGAGGAGGAGGATAGTCAGGGCCAGAATATTCACACCCAGAACCAGCCTTTTCGGGATGCCTGATGACCAGGTGCATGGGAGGTACAGGTTTCCACCACACATTATACTGGACCTGGTGAGTGAGTGGGAGGATGACCTCACATCACCCACCCTGTGCTCCCAAGCACTCAGCCCCCTGGAGAAGGTCCTCAATGTACTGCACTTCTTGGCCACAGGATCATTTCAGCGGACAAGTGCCATTGTGGGTGGGGTATCACAGGCCACCCAGTCACGCTGCCTACACCAGGTCTTGAACATCATCACTGCACGCCCATCAGTCCGCAGGCACATATACCTGCCCAGAACACCTGCAGAAAGGCATGCTGCCGCCCTGGATTTTTACGGTGTGGCACGATTCCCCAAAGTGCTAGGTGCCATTGACTGCACCCATGTGGCTCTACGTCACCCCAGGGCATCAGAGCACATCTATAGGAACCGCAAGCACTGGCATTCCATCAACGTGCAGGTAGTATGTAATGCCAAGGGAATCATCAAATCAGTATTTGCCAACTATCCCGGGTCAACCCACGACAGCTTCATTTACCGAATGTCCACCCTAAGCCGGGACCTAGAAGCTGGGCGGCATGGCGATACATGGCTGCTTGGTGAGTATGAATGCCACTGCACATGCATGCATGTCAGATACTGAGCAAGGTCACAACCCCACCAATGATACCAATCACCACCTCCACAGGGGACAGTGCCTACCCTCTCAGCCCCCACATGATGACGCCAATTCGGAACCCCACCACGCCACCCCAGGTAAGATATAACACAGCCCACATTGCAACCCGGGGCATAGTGGAGCGCACATTCGGAGTGCTAAAGTCACGCTTTCGCTCCCTTGACCGTTCTGGCGGGCAGCTGTTGTACGCTCCCCCAGTAGTGTGCAGGATCATAGTGGCAGCATGTGTCCTGCACAACGTTGCAACACACCGGGGCCTGGCCGTGGACATGGTGGTGGCCCAACATCCCCAACCACATGCACAGCCACTGCGCATGGGAGGGGAAAGGGCACGGGGGGAGGCAGCCCGTACACAGCTAGTGGCTAATTACTTCACATAGAAATCACACCCCTGTGGAGTGCACACTGCCCTGGCACATTCCATCTGACAATCAATGATGAGTCAACCTGACACTGATCCTGAATGTCTGGAGAATGAACCGTGAAAACCATATCAGCCTGAGATTGTTCACCTGGAAATGTCACAATGTGTGCATCCCTACCCACACAGACACCACCAATGCAGTTTTGTGAAGTAACACATTCAAGCAGCTAAAATGAATACCCACTTGCAAAATGCAACAAGAGGACAGTGCCATGTCAGCCAACCCATCCCCAGCACTGCCACACGACACACCGTGCCATGTCATGCTATTTGCTGGTAAACAAAGTAATCCCCACAACATGACACTAGTGTCACAATGTAGAGTGTCCCTAATTGAAACTTGCAACACCTGAAATGCTCACAGTAATGCAGGACCAACAACAAACTTGAGCAGGTACTACCATCAACATGACATCACAAATGTTATATATTAGTAGTCTCACCACCTGGAAATGCCTGCACTCCCACCACTACCAACTGTGCAGTGTTGGCGCCATGTAGAGTTGTAGGTGCACTGCTGCCAACATGGACCCCATCTCCAAACTAGAGGGCCTTGTGTAGACATGAGGAAGGGACCTGCAAATTGGGAGGTAGACACAGATGATGAGTTACACAGCAATGCAAATAAAAATAAAAATATAAATAAAAATAAAAAAAATCAAAAATGGCCATTGATGAGCCCGGGGGGGTTGGGGAGGCCACCCAGGAGGTCCGAGGACAGGATGCACACCAGAACCAACCTGCGTGGATCCTGGGAAAAAAAAAACACCTCCATGGGCTCATGGCCCACACGGCTACCCTATTGTGGGAGTATCACTGCTGTCGCTATTATCACCCTGTGCAGCTGCATCCGGAGGTGGTTGCACTATGGGAGGCAGCCCACGCAAGGCCCTAGTCTGCTCCTCCATGGCTGCAAGCATGCGGGTGTGGTAGGTCTGGTTCTGGAGGATGAGTGTGCGGAGGTCCCCATGCAACAACTCACGGGATGCCCGGACCTCCGCCCTCGTTGCCTGCATCTCAGCTGAGAGCGTACGGGTGAGACGCTCCAGCTGCTGTTCTGTCCTTTGGTGTGTTGAAGCCTCAAGCTCAACAAGAGTCGTCCTGAGGTGAAGGAGCTCCTGCCTCAGGGCTTCCCTGTGGCCCTGGGACTCTATGGAGATGGCCTCCTGCAGAGTCGCCAGTGCCGCCCGCCTGTCCCTGTTGGACGCCAACATGTCCTCCCTGTGTGACTGGCAGATGGAGTCGGTTGCCTGCTGTAGTCGCTCCATCAGCCTTTCAGGGGGGACAATGGAAGTGGCCACTCTATCCATGGCCTGAGCCATCATCTCGGATGATGCTGCCTGTTGGGTTGCCATACCGTAAATGGATTGCTCCCATGCGGTATTGCCAGGTGGCGTACGGCCACCACGTCGGCGGGCACCACACCTGTCTGGGGCAAGGTGAACTGCGCCTTGCTGTGCCGGCACTGCCTGAGGCTGCAGGACTGCATTCCCCCTCTGATCTGCTGGCCCAGGAACAGGATCAGATGTCGCGGAGTGTGACCCTGCATCCGTAACCACCAAAGGCGTAGCTGGCAACACTGACATCCCCATTGAGGGTTCTGACCCTGGTGCAGGTGGGTGGGACAGAACAGAATCCCTCCCTGGAACACTCAACTGCAACGGCACGTAGGTCTCATCCGAATCAACACCTGAGTACAGCTCGGGGGAGGTGCAGCTAGAGACACCCCTTGAGAGCACGACCTGCAGCAGTTGTGGGTTCTCACCCACCACCACACCACGTCCCTCACTGGTGGTTGGTCGGCCCTCGGACCCCTCCTGGGTCTGCACCATCTCCACAACCCCAGCAGTATCAGGTGCGTCTTCCCCTGCAAAGACATAAAAACAAAGAAATGGAAACAGGCATTAGCACCATGGCACACAATGAGGGCTGAGAAGCAAGAGAACCAGTACTTGATTGACACATGTCCCACATGACTAAAACCCTCCCATGCATGCACCCTCACTGCATATGAAGGGCAGGCAAATGGCACACACTGATGACACCAAGATGGAAGATGAACACATTTTCTGCATGCTGCCTGGCAGTGGCATCACACATTGGCCTGTGATTGCCAGGTGAAACACACATGCCATCACACAGATGGCATGTACCATTGCTATTGAGTGAAGATGGAGAGGAGGGCAGCACCTATTCTTTCAGTCCAGTTCCCGCATGTAATAGCTTTTCTAAATCAAACAGGTCAGATTTTTCACCTGGAGCTGCCAGTCCGAAATGGTCCAATTGCACAGGGACATGTGTGAACAAATGATATCCAGGTAACAAAGTCACTCCACTTTACCATAGCCATGTCAGACATGTGACTAGAGGACTGCGAAATGCCTAGTAAAAGTGGTGGAATGCAAACAATCTGCCTGAATGAACAGAGAAAAATAAGCAACAATGTTGTGGCAAGGTGACACTTCAAGGGCAACTGGCGTGCAGTTGGGCTAGATGTCTACTGTTGGCAGAAGGGATACTGCTATGGCCAAATGCAGCTGCGCAGGATGTATTGCATGAAGCACATGGCTGACCCATACGACTCAGGCGCACACACTCTCACCTGGCACACAAACAGAAGCCCTCACACACACCATGCACATGGATGACACACACATGCATGTGCACTCACCGGACAATGCCTCGTAATCAGGCAGATCTCCCACGCCTTGGATCTGTTCCTCTGTGACGTAGGTCCCAGCGACTGACTCATGTGGAGTGAGTTCCATGTCTACTACTGCAGACCCACCTCCAGTCACTAGAGTTGCGGCATGACTTGAGGCCAGCTTACTCTTTGCTCTGCGCTTTAGGTCATTCCAGCGCTTATAGCAATCATTGGCTGTGCGCCTCACGATTCCAAGGGCACTTACGATGTCCGCAACGGTCTGCCAGTGTGCCTGGCATTGTGCAGGTGTGGTCTTGGATCCTGCAACAATGACCATCTCGTTGTCATGTGCGGACACATACTCGACAAGTGCATTCAGTTCGTTATCCGTGAAGCTGGGCTTCCTCGACGGGCCGGACTGTGTAGCCGTGTCTGGGGCATCAGCCTGTGCCGGACGAGCACTCTTCCTCTTCCGCTTGGAAGGTGGTGGTGATCCTGAGTGTCCTGCGCCGCTCTGGACACTAGGGGCAGGAGCCCTGGTGGACTCTGTATCAGGAGTGTGGGATGGCACACTCAGCATGGGAGTTGGTGCAGGCATTGGCTCAAGTGTGATGGTGTCAGGGGGAATGTCAGCAGGATGGACTAGGACCGACACTGTCCTGGCTGGGTGTGTGAGGGCTGGGGTGGATGGAGCCACAGCTGCCCCTGCAGCCTCTCTGCCCTGCCTACTTGGGGCAGCAGATGACCTTGCTGCCCCAGATGCACGTGGCATGGTGACATCAACGTGCACCAGCGCACGTGTCATAGGCCTGCTGACCTGGAAGTCAGCCATGGAGTCAGCCAGGTCAGGTGCCACAATGGGCTGGTCCAACAAGGGCTGAGCATGGATGGTGTCAGCCACATCAGCCTCAACGGGAGGGGGGGGGATTATGGGTGCCCTTGACTGGTCCTCCACACATGGAGGGACAGGCTCACCCTGCAAGTAATGACCACGTCCCCTACCGGATCCACCACGGCCACCACTTGTGGCTCTTCAACCTTTGCCACCCTTACGGAATCCTCGCCTCCCAGCCATGGCACTGATGTAAATGTGCGTATGGGAGTGGCTGTAAACTATTGTCCTGGGCAATTGGGGGTCAAAGGGGTTGGGTACCAGATGGTAATTGTACCCTAGTGCTCTTGCAAGGCTGAATGTAACCCCTGGGGAAAGATGACGGGTCACGCTACGCACAGGAGCCCCAAAAAAGGGAGATGACGTGCACGCAACCCCTCCTAGACCACGTGTGCAGAAAGAAAAACCTGCACTACGCTGTGGCACCCAGTAACACAAGAATGAACGTATGCGTGTCACACGCAGCCTAGAATGACCTCTGAAGGGGTAGGCTACACACGGGGCGAGCACAGATGTTAGATACGTGCGTGACTCACCGTCTGCCAGGTAAAAGAGCGTGAAAAAGGAGCGCGTTTGGTTGGCAACACCCCCGCCAAAAGAAGATTTGTACGCTGTCTGAGGAGACAGGACAACAGTAGAAGGGAACACTGTTTGAGGGAACAGGCCCAGGTAAACCAGTAAAAGAGAAAAAAGAGAAAAAGCTGTCAGAGGTAACAGGGAATACGAACTTGAAACGCCGTGAAGTAAATCGCGTGTGAAACGACAAGAAGTACAGAATTCACCCACTCGCTCTCCACGAAAAGCACGTACAAGGAAATGGTGTTCTACACGTACCTTTTATACAGGCCCACACGTCCAGCGTCACTTACGCGGCGTGTACGCGCTAGGGCCATTTCCACCAATTACACGCTTTGTCACTTCTGCGTGTAGGGCCATTTCCACCAATTACACGCTTTGTCACTGCCGCGTGTACGCGCTAGGCCCATTCCCACCAATTACACGCGATGACACTCTGACGTGCTGTCCAATTACACGCGATGACACTCTGACGTGCAGTCTTTCCACGTGTGCTCTGTCATCACGTGCTGTGTGGGAAACACCCGTGCGGGTCACGTCACAGACGCGCTTACGCGCTGAGGGCCTTTGGTCCAATAGAATCGCGTATGCGTGCTGACGCACTTACGCGCTAAGGGCCTTTCCTCGATGTTCACGCAGACGTGCAGACTTTTCACGTGCCAAATCACTCCGTATCAAGCTGGCCACGCGTATGCACACGGAAGACCACGCTCCTGCCCAGAAGGCCGAACTACTGCCCCCCAGAGCCCCGAGCACGCTCCCACCTGCCATCTGCTGCTGCCTGACTGCCTGCTGCCCACGTGCACTGCCATTTGCTGCCTGCACATCAGCCAGGGGTGCTGTTGCTGTGACCACCCCTGCTGGAACCGAAGACTCCCAACTGGTATTCCATCGCTCCACAGCCCAGCCCCAGGACCCAGTTGCCCACCCACTCCTGCCTCTGGGGTTGTCATGTCGGGGCAAACACCATCTGTGACCACTGACAACCCCCGGCCAGAGAGGCAGAGGGGCACCAGCTTCAGTGCCACCGAAGTTGGTGTCCTGGTGGAGCAAGTCCTGGGGCAGTATGATGCCCTCTTCGGAAGTTCCCGCGCCGACAAGGAAGGACGGACTCGGATCTGGACTGACATCGTGACTGCCATCAACGCGGAGGGGGTGGCAGTCCACGACTTCCAACATGTCAGGAAGCGCTGGGAGGACCTCAGGTCCAGGACCCTGGACAAGGCCCGGCGCCTCTTGAAGGCAGCGAATGCCAAGGGGCGCCGGGGCCACTTGTCGGAAGAACAGATGAGGGTCCTAGAACACATATCCCCAGCGCTCCACGTCCAGGTCCTAGAGAAGCAGACCCGTCTGGAGTCGAGCGGTGAGTGTACATGCATCCTGATTGTGAGCAGTGCGTGTGGTGATTATTCGGTAGTGTGCAGGTTGCACATCTGTTTGTATGGGGTCGAGTATGGGTGGGGGTGTCCAGGGCCGTGGGGCTGACACATGCGAGGGCTGTAATGTGTGAGACATGGATGGTGCTTGTGTGTGTAGGTTGCATGCCAAATGCAGTTGTGTGTGCACACATGTTTGGATGAATGTGTATTTAAGTAGACATGTCCGTGATGTCACGCATGTATGTTGTTTTCGGCTGCATGTATGAGCACTGTGTACATGTGCATGTGTGTGTATTTGACAAGGGTGCAACAGTGATGCAACATGGATGCATGTGACAGCGGTATGTGGAAGCCTGATTGGCAGATGTGACATGGATGCCCGTCTGAACAGTGCGACACTTGGCAGAGGTGTACACATGCATGCAAGTGTGGTGGTGTGTGTACATGTGTGGTGCACTTCCTGTGTTGCATGTGATGTCTGGGTCACCTTTGGCTGCTCATGCTGTTGTATGTATATGGATGGTGGTGGCAGTTGCGATATGGCTGTGGTATGGCTCATGTGTGCGAGTTGCAATGACATGTGTGTTGGGGATTGTGTTGACATGTCTGAGGTTTGCCAATGCCACTCATGTGCAACTGTCATGTGTGTATGTGTCCATTGTACAGTGCCCTGATGCCTGTGTTTTGTTTCTCCCTGTCTGCAGCGTCAACTGATGAAGAGGGCGGAGAAGGTGCTGTGGAGCACAGCGGCGGGGATCCCACCGCCAGCCGGAGACGCAAGGCCCGGCTCCCCTCCCGTGTTGTCATCTCGTCGGGGATTGAGGAGTCCGGTGCCGCGTCCCAGGCCGCAGCTGCCGGGGGGAGGTCCAAGAGGCGGAGGTTGGAGTTGGACTCCTCGGCAGCAGAAGGGGCAGCTGGGACCACACAGGGCCAACCGGGGAAGATGGCACGGAGTCATCCAGGTTGGTGGGGGGTTTGGTGGAGGAGGAGGCCGTGCAAGCACCAGAGACGGGGTCTGGAGGTGGGGATCCCACTGGTGCTAGTGGTGCAGTCCAGGACCAGGGACAGGAGGCAGCACAGGCCGCCGCGGAGGTGCCTGTGTGCAATCCTGTCCCCGATCCTGTCCCTGCATCATCTTGCACCAGCAGGGATGCCTACGTCCAGACCCGTTTTCAGGCAGGGGATGAGCTGACGTCAACTGGCCTTCCTCTGCCTGCGGACGTGGCTATCCAGGTCCGGGTTGAGCCTGTCCTGGCTGGTGTGGCGTTGCGTCAACGGGCCATGCGAGGTGACCTGCAGTCTTTTCATGGAGCGACTGCACGTCATCTCGAATGGCTCATTGACCACGTCAGCCTGCTGGGACAGGTCACCCAGACCGGATTCCTCCGTCTGATGGGGCTTGCTCCGACCCCCTCCTCAACTGGACCCCCTACGCGCCAGTCGTCCTCTGTGCCATCTTCCCACCCATCAGTCACCTGGGTGCCCTGTGGAGCTGCCTCTGACAGTGCGGCCAGGCTGGTGGAGGAGGCATCCCTGCCACAGTCAGGAGTCGGACGTCCAGCAGGGGTGGCCATATCAACAACTGCACCCCAGCCGGCGGAGGATGTGCAGGCAGCAGGAGGCAGTGCACGGGCAGAGGCAGAGCAGCAGCAGCAACATGGTGGGAGCCATGAAGGCTCGGGGCCTTCGACATCGGAGGGGCAGGCATCGGCCGGAGGGCAGGAGGACCCAGGATAGAGAGTGTCTTCCGTGTGGCAGCGGTTGGGCCACGCCATAGGTGCGGAGCGGCGGCGGGCGGAAGAGGCGCGGCTCACAATGGTCAGGGCGGAGAACTAGGCGGGCCGAGTGCCTCGAGGCAATCCGCAGGGGGTTGGAGGAGGACACGGCGTCGTCCTGCGGACCCTCGGGGCCATGGAACTGGATCGCCTCCGGGACATCGAACAGGAGTTCGATGATGCCCTGGCCCGGAACACCACGGATTGAGCCGCTGGACTTGCCCGCCGCCTTTGTATATAGTTCTTTAGTTTTAGGTTATGGGCACTGCTCCACTTTTTGTATATAGTTGCCTTTTAGTTAGGTTTTTTTTTAGGTTTCCTTTGTTCAGTTGGGCTCATGGACCCTTAAGATTTTTTTACATAGTTCTTGATTTGATAGATAATTTTTTTACATTTGACTTTGGACAACTTTTTTTTGGATTATGATTTGCAGTTCTTTATTTTTATACGGACATGCAGCTTGATTTTTTTTACTTTCCATTGTAGTTTGTTTCATTTCTTTAGCATTCTTTCTTTTTTTCAATACAATTTTGTTTTCATACTTCACTGTGTGGCATCATCTCATTGGTTTCATGCATGTCATGTTGGGTGTTTTCCCATTCAATTGCAAACATTGTGTGTGACGGACATGGGTTCATTAGCTTCATGAACATTGGGGGTGTGACATGTAATTTCCATTTCCATGTGGGTGAATGGGTTACTTGGTAGGGCTTTTTGGCTGTGGAGGCTGACCATAACGCACATGATTGGGGATTGTGAGGACCTGGTTGAGGGTGCCCCTGGTGGCTGGGGGGTGGTGGGAGACATGAGTGGGGGCCTGGTGGAGGGTGCCCCTGCACTGCTGGGGGGTGGGGGTGGTGGGAGACATGAGTGGGGGCCTGGTGGAGGCTGCCCCTGCACTGCTGGGGGGTGGGGGTGGTGGGAGACATGAGTGGGGGCCTGGTGGAGGGTGCCCCTGGATGCTGGGGGGTGGGGGTGCAGGGGGACATGAGTGGGGGCCTGGTGGTGCTGCCCCTGCACTGCTGGGGGGTGGGGGTGGTGGGAGACATGAGTGGGGGCCTGGTGGAGGGTGCCCCTGCACTTCTGGGGGGTGGGGGTGGTGGGAGACATGAGTGGGGGCCTGGTGGAGGGTGCCCCTGGATGGTGGGCGGTGGGGGTGGTGGGAGACATGAGTGGGGGCCGGGTGGAGGGTGCCCCTGGTGGCTGGGGGGTGGGGGTGCTGGGAGACATGAGTGGGGGCCTGGTGGAGGGTGCCCCTGGTGGCTGGGGGGTGGGGGTGGTGGGAGACATGAGTGGGGGCCTGGTGGAGGCTGCCCCTGCACTGCTGGGGGGTGGGGGTGGTGGGAGACATGAGTGGGGGCCTGGTGGAGGGTGCCCCTGGATGGTCGGGGGTGGAGGTGGTGGTAGACATGAGTGCGGGCTTGGTGGAGGGTGCCCCTGCACTGCTGGGGGGTGGGGGTGGTGGGAGACATGAGTGGGGGCCTGGTGGAGGGTGCCCCTGCACTGCTGGGGGGTGGGGGTGGTGGGAGACATGAGTGGGGGCCTGTTGGAGGGTGCCCCTGGATGCTGGGGGGTGGGGGTGGTGGGAGACATGAGTGGGGGCCTGGTGGAGGGTGCCCCTGGATGGTGGGGGGTGGGGGTGGTGGGAGACATGAGTGGGGGCCTGGTGGAGGCTGCCCCTGGTGGTGGGGGGTGGGGGTGGTGGGAGACATGAGTGGGGGCCTGGTGGAGGGTGCCCCTGGATGGTGGGGGGTGGGGGTGGTGGTAGACATGAGTGCGGGCCTGGTGGAGGGTGCCCCTGCACTGCTGGGGGGTGGGAGAGGTGGGAGACATGAGTGGGGGCCTGCTGGAGGGTGCCCCTGCACTGCTGGGGGGTGGGGGTGGTGGGAGACATGAGTGGGGGCCTGGTGGAGGGTGCCCCTGGATGCTGGGGGGTGGGGGTGGTGGGAGACATGAGTGGGGGCCTGGTGGAGGGTGCCCCTGGATGGTGGGGGGTGGGGGTGGTGGGAGACATGAGTGAGGGCCTGGTTGAGGCTGCCCCTGGTGGCTGGGGGGTGGGGGTGGTGGGAGACATGAGTGGGGGCCTGGTGGAGGCTGCCCCTGCACTGCTGGGGGGTGGGGGTGGTGGGAGACATGAGTGGGGGCCTGGTGGAGGGTGCCCCTGGATGCTGGGGGGTGGGGGTGCAGGGGGACATGAGTGGGGGCCTGGTGGTGCTGCCCCTGCACTGCTGGGGAGTGGGGGTGGTGGGAGACATGAGTGGGGGCCTGGTGGAGGGTGCCCCTGCACTGCTGGGGGGTGGGGTGGTGGGAGACATGAGTGGGGGCCTGGTGGAGGGTGCCCCTGGATGGTGGGGGGTGGGGGTGGTGGGAGACATGAGTGGGGGCCTGGTGGAGGGTGCCCCTGGTGGCTGGGTGGTGGGGGTGGTGGGAGACATGAGTGGGGGCCTGGTGGGGGCTGCCCCTGCACTGCTGGGTGGTGGGGGTGGTGGGAGACATGAGTGGGGGCCTGGTGGAGGGTGCCCCTGGTGTCTGGGGGGTGGGGGTGGTGGGAGACATGAGTGGGGGCCTGGTGGAGGGTGCCCCTGGTAGCTGGGGGGTGGGGGTGGTGGGAGACATGAGTGGGGGCCTGGTGGAGGGTGCCCCTGGTGGCTGGGGGGTGGGGGTGGTGGGAGACATGAGTGGGGGCCTGGTGGAGGCTGCCCCTGCACTGCTGGGGGTGGGGGTGGTGGGAGACATGAGTGGGGGCCTGGTGGAGGGTGCCCCTGGATGGTGGGGGGTGGGGGTGGTGGGAGACATGAGTGGGGGCCTGGTGGAGGGTGCCCCTGGTGGCTGGGGGGTGGGGGTGGTGGGAGACATGAGTGGGGGCCTGGTGGAGGGTGCCCCTGGTGGCTGGGGGGTGGGGGTGGTGGGAGACATGAGTGGGGGCCTGGTGGAGGCTGCCCCTGCACTGCTGGGGGGTGGGGGTGGTGGGAGACATGAGTGGGGGCCTGGTGGAGGGTTCCCCTGGATGCTGGGGGGTGGGGGTGCAGGGGGACATGAGTGGGGGCCTGGTGGTGCAGCCCCTGCACTGCTGGGGGGTGGGGGTGGTGGGAGACATGAGTGGGGGCCTGGTGGAGGGTGCCCCTGCACTGCTGGGGGGTGGGGGTGGTGGGAGACATGAGTGGGGGCCTGGTGGAGGCTGCCCCTGGATGGTGGGGGGTGGGGGTGGTGGGAGACATGAGTGGGGGCCTGGTGGAGGCTGCCCATTGGGCCTGGGGGGTGGGGGTGGTGGGAGACATGGTGGGGGCCTGGTGGAGGGTGCCCCTGCACTGCTGGGGGGTGGGGGTGGTGGGAGACATGAGTGGGGGCCTGGTGGAGGGTGCCCCAGGATGGTGGGGGGTGGGGGTGGTGGTAGACATGAGTGCGGGCCTGGTGGAGGGTGCCCCTGCACTGCTGGGGGGTGGGGGTGGTGGGAGACATGAGTGGGGGCCTGGTGGAGGGTGCCCCTGGATGCTGGGGGGTGGGGGTGGTGGGAGATATGAGTGGGGGCCTGGTGGAGGGTGCCCCTGGATGGTGGGGGTGGGGGTGGTGGGAGACATGAATGGGGGCCTGGTGGAGGCTGCCCCTGGTGGCTGGGGGGTGGGGGTGGATGGGAGACATGAGTGGGGGCCTGGTGGAGGGTGCCCCTGCACTGCTGGGGGGTGGGGGTGGTGGGAGACATGAGTGGGTGCCTGGTGGAGGGTGCCCCTGGATGGTGGGGGTGGTGGTAGACATGAGTGCGGGCCTGGTGGAGGGTGCCCCTGCACTGCTGGGGGGTGGGGGTGGTGGGAGACATGAGTGGGGGCCTGGTGGAGGGTGCCCCTGCACTGCTGGGGGGTGGGGGTGGTGGGAGACATGAGTGGGGGCCTGGTGGAGGGTGCCCCTGGATGCTGAGGGGTGGGGGTGGTGGGAGACATGAGTGGGGGCCTGGTGGAGGGTGCTTATATTTTGATGGGGCAGGAAAAGTGTCGGTCACATAATTACCTGCACTGCCAAAGTTATAATGAGGCCTACACCGTTGAGGAAATTAGCCAAAAGATGTAATTGTGGTGCTTAATTTAATGAGAGGTTGAGAGATCAATTAATGTTAAAAGTGCAGGAGAAATTGATCAGAGAAGATATTTGGGCAAAAGGGGACCAGTGTTTAGAGGAAGTTCTAGACATTGCCAAATAGATTGAACACAGGATGGCATTTGTCAAGGAACTGGAAAAGAAGGAAGCAAGGGAACCTAGTGGGGAGTCAGTGAATATCAAGCAGAAAAAGGGGACTTTGACGTGTGAAGCAATTAGGGGTGTATCGAACAGTAGATTTAAGTCGGCCGAATACCGAATAGTCAGAGCCGGATACAGAGAAGAATAATTTCCTTTTTAATAAAGTTATGTAGACAAGAAAACACACTTTGTAAATTAAAAACACACTTTAAAATATGTATACCCATTCTTTATTGTATTTCTTTTTGTTTGTTGTCTACAGAAGATGTTTGTGTAATCCATGAAAGGAATATATTATCAGAAAATAAACTGTTCAATCGCAGCAACATTTGTATTTTTGTGCATTCATAGGTATCGCTTGTTGGGCAGAGCCCAAGTAATTAAGGCTAGTTTAAAAGTAGAGTATGGATGCATGTATGCATGCACTGTGAGGGGTGACTAGGATTTGTCTACTTGTGCTTTAAAATGTTCCTTTTGGACCTACACATATTTAGCTTTCTGGCTCCAGCAAAACACTGAAACAAAAAAAGAAGTGATTACATCAATTAGCACTCTGCTGACTTTTGAAGGCTATTTTCTACAAAACTTAGGGATGCTAAAGACGTACTTTCTAATTGTAGTACTGAGTGGGGATGAGGCATTTGACACATGACTTTTCATTAATTGATAATATTGTTCTTTCTTTTTCAGTTGGTGTATGTTTGTGGTGTTTTGTGGCATTTTTTAAAAGATACCAGGTAGAAATAAATAGGGAATGCCGAGTTCTACATGGTTCACAATTGACTCTATAGGGAAGGGACAGTGCAGATTTTCAAATCTTTAATTGACATGTGCATGTTTATTTTACTTATTTGTTTCACTTGTACATCCATTTAGTCAAATGTTTCTAAATTGTAAACTTGTATCTCCTCATCTTTATTACACACAAATCCCTATTTTTAATTATCTAATGTTTTGAAGGAATATTTCTGATGCCACAGACTTTTGCATTTTTGTTAAAGAAGTAAAGCCACATTCTTTAGTAACATAAAAGTGACTTATTTTGGCAACATGAGACAGTTTGAGGGCAGGAAGTGTAAACTATACTTTGATATTACAAGCAGGTCTCTGCTGTAGGCACACCTCCCACTGAGCCATCTTACGTGCTTTATAATATTGGCCTGCAGGCTGAATAGAGTTCTTTGCTGCAGGCACACTACTCCCTGAGCTATTTTATTCAGGGCTTGGAACTTACTGGATTCTCTGCCACAGATACATTAATCCGCTTAATTATATTATTTGGATTTGGTGGGATCGGAACCTGTAACTTTCAGATGTCCGACAAAGCTCATCAACAAATCTGTAAACTCCTGAAGAAAATAAATGTTTCAATAGCAGCTTATCAACTATTGCTCCAAGTCAATGGCTTTCAATGGCAAAATACAGGGGAGACCACAGATACATTCAAAATATTCAGTTTTGCTTCCGCTCATCCATCCCAAGTAAACCAACAGATGAAGAAGGTCTGTCTGTCCTGCACACGAAGGGCAGGGAATTTGCTTGCACTTTACACCTCTGCCCTGCCTGTACTTAATCAAAAACGTGACAGCAGCATTTATTTTATGATCCTTTTAAAAGATAAAAATGACATGCCTGAATGATTCCAGGCACGTAATTAAAGAGGTGCCAGTACATAATATATTTTGTAGGGGAAACTATTTGACTTTTGAGTGATTATTACTATTAGTATTCGGCCGAATAGCTCATTTACAGCCGGAATTTAGCCACCTACTTACTTGAAGCCGAACATCGGTACACCCCTAGAAGCAATCCGCATTTCCTGGGAAACCTATAAATAAGAAGTGGAAGAACACCGGCCCAATGATCACAAAGGCTCTGAGGATAAATTGGGGCATGGGGCACAAACAAAAAATGTTTACACGGTGGCAGTACTTTCCATTTAGCAAATTCGGGATCATGGTCAAAATGTCACAGGTGTGGAAAAAAGGACACTATACTCGATGCTGTCAGAATTTCTTTCACAAGGGTGTGAAATAAATTATGATGGAACAAGACTATGACAGTGCAGAAGAGTAGGCATGGGAGCAGTATGTGGGTGTCAGTTGCTCTGTGTGTCAGACTGGCGCCAGAACGAGAATAGGTAGGAAACCACATGCTAATGTTTTGGTTGCAGGCCTAGCAGTATGCATGCTTTTGCACTTAGGTTCTGATTACGCAATCATAAGTTATGACCTGAGGCAGAAGAAATTCGAGGACTTTCCCCTGAGCACGCCACACATAAGAGTGAGTGCCCATGGTGAGGTATGTATTTAAATAGTGTGATTCTGCGAAGCCACATTGGAGTGTTTGGGTAGGCAAAGCAGTGCAAATGTGTATGTATCAAAAAAGGGGATTGTCTACTTGGTTGGTATGAGCAAAGTGACATGGGCATCATAATTAATCCCATCCTCATCACCAAATTGTAAGGTATGAGACGCCACACGTGAGAATGTCCATCAGGTTACTTTATTGTGAGTTCTCCTTTAAAAGGCCTTCCTACCCACCACACTCTCCCTCAGAAGTTCAATCCCCCTCACTGTGTGGCAGCTCACTTATAAATACATGGCTGAGAGTTCTCAGGTTGAACCATATAACACACATACAAATGAACACAAACATAAATGTAATGACAAACTGACCGTGCAATTCCACGTTCAGTCTCAGAGGAACATAAACAAAACTTCAACCATACACACATATACAAGTAGGTCTTTCTTGATTCGACCTTTGCACTTTTTACTTATGTCTGCTGCCCAAAACCATTGGAATTAAAAGATACACATATTATGGTTTGTATTCCTTAGGCACAGTAGCAGTTTTCCTAGCTCAAATTAGAGCCAATTATTGGGGTGAGAATAGCCAAGAGGATTAAACAGTAAAACGTACTGATCAAGGAAATGTCGATTAATTTAACTAATTTGCCACCTCAACCATGTGTTTCATCCCTGATCTATTGCTGAATAGCCAAGTTGGTTAGTTTGTTTTGTCATACTTCTACTCTGCCTTCCTCCAACCCATCCTCAGTACCAGAAATAATACTATTGAACCTTAGTCTTGATGTATGCAGTATGATTGTTATTCTTCACACATCATGACAGGAGGGTCAGAAGTATGATAAATACAACTGTAGGATCAACCAACACCTCGCTGTGACAGGGCCCCAGTCATCCCCACTCCGTAGTATTAATCCACAGTCAGAGGGTTTGTATAGAACAGATGGAGGATCATCTCCCACTTTGAAGCCTCTGCAGAGGGAGTATCTTCAAGTGAACATCAGTGCAAAAGTATCAAACAAAGACTTCAACAGGGAAAGCAAGACTCACTCAGGACTCAGTGTGCTCCTGTTCCCATGAGGCATCCACAATATCCCAGGGGTACCCCCACATATTCCAGGTTGCACACTTGAAGAGATCAGATGGGTGTCACACAACTAGGTTAGTGCTTCCCTGAGCAGGAATCCTTATTGATGCACCACTTGTAGGAAACTTTAGTTCATACCATTCTCACCAAGCCAACATCTATTAAGGAAGCTGCAAGGGGGTTCTGAACACAAGGTGGAACTGGAAAATTACTTGAAAGTGCTAGTGGACGACAACAAAGTAACTGGCCCAGGGAGTGAGTGTGTCAGTATAAAGTCCTTCTGCTGAAAGGAGAAATACAGGCCACATAGTAGATACTGAACTCAGAAGGTACCACACTCTATGATAAGATAACGGGGATCATTCTTGAAAAAACGGGTCATGACATAGAATGTTACTGTCAGAAACCGAGAAAACACTGGTTACGTTCTATGGAGACTCCCAGAAAACATCAATACATGGTTACAGATCTCCTAACCTAAAGATGTGGCTAAGCTGTTAGTGTGGAATATTATAATGGCAGTAAACAGCACTTTCATGCTTGAACAGTTCACTATCTTCCTACCTCCTTACCTTCAAAATGCATATGCGTCATTTGTATAATGTGCCCCTCGAGGGTTCAGTGTATACTTTAGTGATCGCCAGAAGCATATATTCCAAAACCAGCAGTACCAGCATGCGTTAAGTTTAAGGGGTGAAGCAATGGACCCAAAAAGGAAGGCTCTGTTTCCTTCATTTTAGGATCAAGAAATTTGGCATTCTGGAAGTCTGCAAACACTTTCTCTTTTAGACCCCAAGAGGAGGAATGGCTACAGTGAGGACACACATTCCAATCATCCACGATGGTCCAGTTATTAAGTGTTTTTTCTGTGGTAGGGAAGGGCTCATAGATAGATTCTTCCCAGAACGTCACTTGGATGAACATATGGATGAGAGCTACATGTGAGTCTGCTTGCTTGCAAAAAGGCCATGAGGTGGGGTGTGAGATTAAGACAAAGAGGCAGTTATGGGGATGCTGTTCCAATGGGAGTCAGACTACCAACATTCTGTATAAGTGGTTGATAAAGTGATTGAGGTCTGTGCACCCTACTATAGTTTTTATCAAGTAATTAACGAGAAGCAGTTGAACACCAACTATGTCAGTATTGATGAAGAGACATGCCCCAACTCCTCTTTACTTTTTGACAAACTATCACTGTGGAGGCTGTGGTCAAACCTAAAATACATTCGACAATAGTCCAGGTACATTCTCAAACAGGAGAAGCAGATATGAATCATAATATACTGGAGAATTCAATTTACAACATATAGAATTAACAATGGGAAACTGTCAATTAGAGGGATATGTTCCACCAACGGGTTTCCGAACAACATAGGACGGACAATGAGAGTGAAGCTTGAGTTGTCTTTGATATCGCACAGAATATCAGTGTGACATGCACCCTGTAGTTGAACTGCAATGCCTCCATTTTCCAGCCTCTGTGGTAGCTCTTATTGACCAGCATTGCAGGAGTGTTTAGGGGCTTGTACAGATAGGGAAAAATGACGGATTTTGTCACCAATTTCTCACAACAATAAGTTCCAAGTTTAGGAGTTGAGTGGGGAAAATATCTAATGCCTTTGCTAGAGGTTTTCCCTCCGCTTATTTCTAGAAAATGGAAGCTTTACCACAGGCAGAATTACACTGGTGGCAAATCCCCAATTCCAAATGGGGTCCTATGCACCTCAAGTATTGGGATCAATGAAGGCATTCTGCAACTTGTAATCAGGTGGATTTACTTTGATTTTGAGTAGCAGGAATGATAAATAGCACCAAACTGAATGAGGCCCCAAGTCCTCTCTCCGCTCGCCCCACAAAAGCCTAAAAACTAAACAAATTACCTGGCAGAGGAAATACAATCTCCCCTGCAGTATTGTAATCGCAGTTGATTGTGACTTTCATAAAGGAACATAACCCTGAATCTAGCCTGCTTACGTTCCCTCATAGCGCCTCGATGTCCTTCGGCTGTAGTGTGCTCTATAAATACAAAAATAAAAATAAAAAATTAAATAAATCATTTAGAAATAGAGGTAGATCCGAACGGCTTCCTACGGAAGCCATGCACAATAATTTTCTAGTCATGAGAGTCACTGCGGCAAGATAAGAGCATTGACTGACCAACGTTTCCAAACAACAGTCATGTTAAACACACCACAGACCATAGCCTGTGCAAAAGACAGTAGGAAAATGAAACTAAAAATGGAAACATCAGAATCAGGTGGGAAATCCGCATAGATTTCTGCCAAGGCAACAACAAACAGGTAGAACAAAATGCATGTTATAGGAATGTAGCATGAGTGGAGCAGACATGCTGACTGACGGTCTTAATGTGTGCAAATAGGATAGAATCATACTTGAAGCACATTTCTTTTCGAAAAAGGAAAAAAACCTACCATGTTCGTACTAGCTCCACGTGTGCTACAGTGTGACAGGAACCTGTTCAGCACTGACATTAAATTATTGTATATGCACACTGCACTTTGACCATTGTGTACACAATGAAAGTAGGGCAGAATGCTTGCAATCCATTGTAGTGCTCACATTTGATAACAATACACCAAATGAACAATGTTACATTGTAAGATTTCCATCTTCCATTTTTGATGTGCAAAGAAATGTCTCCCCTACAAGAAATCCTGGTGACCCTGGTGTTATGACTGGTTTTCCTTTTTTGTTCCCTGCTACCTGAATGCATGCTCTGAGTGACGTCTTGCGAGGAATGTTCTGTAAGTGTCTGGAATGCTGTTCCAACCCAGTCAGTTGGAAGTGTGTAGCCTGGGTATTGGGAGCCAGTGGGCTCTCTGTGTTTCCTTGTAACTCCTGTTGAGCCTATAGGACTGATAGGGAGAATTCGCCAAATGTGCTAATTTCCCTTATCTTTTGAGACCCAAAGAAAATTTGCTGGATTTCTAGGATTTGATTTTTTACGTGGGAAGAGTGTGAGCCATTTTTTTCCTACTCTTCCATGTATTTTGTGTTTTTTACTTGTGTGTTCTTTGGTAATGGAATTTGTAAAGCAAACTCTATGGCATCATCTTTTTCTGTGTGTCACACAGCACCTTCAGTGCAGTGGCACAGGGTTGTCTTTCAGACAAGGTTAAATACCTTCCCTGAGTCTGACTACTGTCTCCCAGGGTATGTAAAGTTAAATTGACTTTACTAGTCTCTTTAAATTTACTGACCCAGAACACCCTATCTTACTATAGAGTGCTGGAGGGGTTGCTTAGCTTCCCCTGAGTCAAAACACTCATGTAACAGTGAAATGTTACCTTTTCCTATTTTAAATGGCTGGTGGCAGTGTTTTAGATCAACTATTGTATTTTACGCACCGCTAACAATGATAGCTCAAAATCAGGGGTAGCCTTTTTTTCAAATATGGTGCCCCAGACCTATCTGTAAAAACAGACTCCGGTCATCTTTTTTCATCATTTCTTTTAGGAAAAGTCCTTCTTGTGTTTGTCTCTGCGCGCCAAACCAGGTTTGGTCCCTTTGTTCGTGCCCTTTGGCGGGCTTCTATGCTGGAGCCCTCCTCTGGTGCCAGAGTGTGTGGGGTGGACAGAATGTGAGGGTGCTGCCCGAAACTCCATGTGCTTAATCTCCTAGTAGACCTGAATGCATTCTGGTGTGATTGGCCAGCTGTGTGAGTGACAGCCAGGTTAGGATGAATGGGGGAAAACTGTTTAAAAGCAGGTCTCTGGGACTTGGAAAGCAGAGTAGACCACAGGAACAAAAGAACCGAAGAGGAGAGGAAGGAAGAGGACTACTGCAACTCCTGGATGACCGGTGAAGCCCTGCTACAGGTCCGAATCGCCAAAAAACTCAGACGACAGAGAAGCCCTTCAAGGTTAACGTCTTCCCTTGAGTTTGGTGGGAACAACCAACCCGCAAGGCACCTGAACACTGTCCTATTCTGCTCGAATTTCTTTCAGAGTGCTGTTGAAACCTGGATAGCCAGAGGGAAGGAAACCAAGGGGACTTTAAGGCACTCACACTGTTCCCTGGGCAGTGCAGGAACCTCCTGACGTCCTCCTTCTTGTCCCCACAACTGAAACTCGGGAACAGCAAGATCTGCTCGAACTGCCAGGAACACTGCCTCAGCTACAGCTTTCTTTATTTAAAAGGTACTGTGTGTGATGCTGGAAATGCATCAGAGGGACAGGGCCTCTGAATCCTTGTCCTTTACTGCTTTTTATCGTGTGTTCTGTCATGTTTTCTGCCCAGGAGTCCATGTGGGACTCCTGGCAGTGCAGCTCTCTCTTTTGGTTTGGTGAACAGACCCATGGGATACCCTTATGGCACCCATGGGTAGGGGTACAACCCTGTACCCCTAGTGTATGTTTTTGGGCACCTGTGGGTGGCCCACAGAGCAGGGTATGGGCTGGTGGCAGCTCCATGCTGAATTTGACAGGTGCTCTGGGTGTCCTCCATTTTGGGATACCCAGGCCCTGCCACTGGGATCAGTTGATTCCTGATAGGAAACAAGATGGCCCCTGTGGCCTCTTGCTTTCTATTGCCTGTTACCTTGTTTTCCCAAAGTCCTGGGAAGCCCTGACTCTGTCCCTTCCCCCTGACTGGCTGTTGGGTGGAAGTTCCATATATGGTGTTGTTGTGAAGGCCCAGCTAGACTGACTGGAGCCTTCCCAGTGACTGTATGTTGTGGGTACCTCCTGTGGGTGGGACCTGGGTGAATGGAGTGTGTGACCAATATACACTCCTTGTTGTGGTTGTCTGGTTTCTGGCATGAGAGACAAAGACTGAGACAGCCCTGCCCAAAACTGGCCTGAATGCAGTATGTAGTGTTGAATGGCTGGGTACTTGTCCCAATCCACATTCCTTGTTGTGAGTGTCTGAAAGGGAGGAGTGTGGCCTGATTGGCTGACTGACTGCATGAATGCCCTTCTGTATGATTGGCTGCTGAGTGTGTGCCAGCAGTGTGGATGAGAGACAGAATAGTATATCTGGGGACCTCTCACCACTGGTTATAGTTTCAGGGAACGTTCAGAAGCGTTCAGAAGCGTTCTGGAGCTGAGTCTCCACTCTAAGAGTAACTAGAACTGCTGATCCTCGACGTCCAGCTGGAAGAAGAAGACTTGCTGTTGCATTTGCTTTGACCGATCCGAAGGCTGCCGAAATCGTCGAAGACTGACCCGAGAGAGGACCTGATAAGGCGCCCTCTTCCCGTGCTCCGAGGGACCATCGAGCACCGCTCCATCTTCACCGAAGCGCCCTGGAAGACAGACCCTCGAAAGGCTGCCGACCCGAGATGGGACCGCCGAGGAGATCGAAGTGAAGCACCCGGACATCGCTGCCGTCGAAGTCCATTGCCGTCGACCAGGGTTTGCAGGTTTGTGTAACCGCTGGAGGCCCGTCGAAGTTGTGTTGCCCAGCCGTGGGAACCACTTGACGCCGTGCCGCCGACGACCGGAGCCGTCCGCTCCTTTGCCTAAGAACATTCGAATCGAAGGACTCCCTCGTCCGCACCGTCGACCGCTTTGTCCTGCCGGAGAAAGTCGTGGACGACCAACGCGCCGAGGAGAAACCTGCCGGTGGGTTTCCCGCCACCCGAAGACCACAAAGACTCGAACGACTCGACGCCCTTGCTGGGCCTCTGTCTCCACAATCTTTGCGGTCCAGAACTATTGTCACCGAGGTGCCCCGCACGCCTCTGCCTTGCAGGACGCCGACGCTCCGACGCCGACGAGCACCGCTCAGACGAAGCTGCCGCCTCATCGACGCCGTTCTACCCTGTTTGTCGACGGACGTTTGACGCCTTGTGTCTCCCGCTTGAAAGGGAAGGCATTCAAGAAGGGCCGTCGATTCCCCGTCGCCGAACACCGAGTTCCTCGACGCTTCTCGACGCCTCTCGACGATCCGTGACTCCCGCTTGAAAGGGGGTCGCTCAAGAAGGATCTGTCGACGCCTCTTCGAAGAACTCGACTCCACCAGGTACATTGGGGGGGTAAAAACATTATAGGAGGGAATAAGACTAACAGAACAATATATGGACTGGGCTTGTGCTATATCTTTATTTTACAGGTTGCCCAGGTGGGGGGATCGCCACACAGAACTGTGTCTAGTGGTAGGGGCCAGTATTCTGCCTATTGCTCAACCATCTTATTTTCTCTCCTCTCTCTATTGCTGGTTTCACTCTAATGATCTGTGTGACATTGTTACAGTATTGTTGATGCACTTTAATGAGATCTAATACAAAGGGTGGTACCACTGTAGAATTGTACATATTTGCCATTGTTGATTTTCCTAAGTACAAAGTGAGTTATTATGATAAGTGTACATAACCTTGAATATTGATTATATAAAGACTGTGTTCTAACCAATACAGTGTGTGGACATTCCTTTGTGGGGGCTTGGGGACTACACTGTACTTAAGAACCAGTCTGCATCACCTCCAGAGAAGCTAGGCCTTGATTGCTCGACCATTGCTACCGTACTAGAGAATCTTGGCTGGGGTCCTCTGTGCCTCTCTTCTACCATATAGAGAGCAGAAGTACAGACACCCCCCACCGGTCCTTTACACTGTGCAAACGCAGTCCGGAAATCTTTCCGCCCATCGAGAAAGTGTGTGAAACTTTCCTCAACTACGAAGGCTTGTCCTTCCCTAAACATTCATCAAATCTTTCGCCTAGCCAAATTCTTTGAAAATCTGTGGCAAAGACTTAATCGTTACATACCAGAACTGTGCGATCATATACAAGAGACTCTGAACCATTGACTTTGGCCCAGGCCTATTAAGAAGAATAGCTGGTTGTATTTAACTGAAACCCTTTGCCCTGCCTATGAATGTATTTGGGCTGTCTGTTCTTATAACATTGTCTTTTCCCTCCCTTCTTAAGTATCTGAAGTGCTGTTTTACTCACACTTCATTTTTGAGCTAAACTTGTTCAATTACTTACCGGTTGGATTTTTGTGCTGTATTTGTGTGTGATATTGAGCTGCTTGTGCTAGTGTAATGTTTTATAAATGATTGAGTAAATAAATGTATATTCTTTTACTAAGAAACCTTGAGTAAGTGTCTTCTTGAATCACTGTATTGGTGGGTTCTTTGTGTAACTTGTTCTACTGCTCACTTAAACTCTTGAGATAAGCCTGGCTGCTCAGCCATCGCTACCACTTTACTGTGTAGTACAGGCTTGTACCAAAGGTGACCTTGTGCTTGCACTTGTAGTCCTAATTACCTGTAGTGTTCCCAAAGATTACTGCAGGTGATTCTGTCTAACACTGGTGTACAACAGTTAGGATAAAGTATACTTGTTACATTTAGAGTGCTACTTTTACTTTTGTTCAAGTTATCCTCCCAAGGCAAAGCAACACTTGTAAAGCAATTGTTTTATCATGACTGATATGAAAAGTTACAGACAGGAGACCCTAGTGACTTTAACTGTTAATCAATTGAGAGATATGTGTAAAGCTCGGAATATCATTGAAAAAGGCAAAAAGGTTGAATTGATAGAAAAGTTGTTAGAATTTCAAAGTCTGAGGAGTGGGTTTGAACCCCCACACCTGCAGCAAATGTGGAAAATGTTGTTGAGGATGATCATGTTTCTGAGAGTAACTTAAATGTCATAGATGAGTTTGAGGAAGAAGACTAGTCTTCAAATGTAGGCCCTGTTTTACCTGTATCTGCTCATAGGCCTCAACCTCTGAACACAGAGACACTGCCAGGTCCAACATTAAGTCCTGAATTTGTCTCTTTAGAAAGAATGAGACTTAAGAGTTTAAAAGAATCTAAGCTCAAAGTGAATGCAAACATCAAGAACTTAAACGCAGAGAGATGGAATTTAACCATGCATCTAGAGATGAAAAAGTTGTCTGGGTACTGCAGGTGATTCTGCCTAACAGGGACTGATTCAATGAATATTTCCCCATTCAAAGTGACTTTGCACTACTGAAAACTGACCTTGCACTGCCGACACAAACCCTGATTCATGGAACTGTCCAAAGTGTGTTTTTAATGCTTTATGGGATTTCGGAGCACGGATTTCCATCGGCAGACTGTTCCACAATTTGGGACCACACACTGCAAATCATTGGTCACCACTAAAGAAATAAACAGAAGGTTGGACTACGAACAACAATTTGTCCTGTGAGCGCAGTCGATGTGAGGGTAAATACATGCAGCTTTGTTTGACAAGTATGAGGGAGCCAGGTCGTTCAGACATTTAAAAATTAGACAAAGGACTTTAAAACCAACTCTGTCCTTTACGGTGAGCCAATGAAGGGATCACCTTAGTCCTGAAATATGTAAGTGACTCCAATCAAGCAATCCCACTAAGTCAGTGCCTTTTCTGGGATGCCCAAGGGAAGCCCTTATTTATATATTTTTATGGCAAGTTATAATCTGGATGATGAACCCTTGTATAATACCCCTCTCTTAGAATCCCCCTGACCCCACTGAGCCAAGAAGTAGATTTGTAGATTTGTTTTGCAAATTTAAAAGGTTTATTTGAAAAATTAAACAATATATATATATATATATATATATATATATATATATATATATATATATCACACTTATATAAATAAATTGATAATGGATAGCACACTTGTGAATATGAGCAGTAATCAGCAATAGGTAATCCTACAGTAGCACAGTTCTTGGTTACTTATGAATAGGAAAAGAAAAATAAGGTGGTAGAGAATGCCTTTATGGCTTCAAGGACAATGCAATGATGAATGAAATGCAGTACAGAAAATAACTGGATATGGCTTCAACAAAAGACAATGGGCCTCATTACGACCCTGGCGGAGTGGGTTTACGCCAGCGTTATTCGCGGCGGACCCGTCCGCCCTACTACGAGTTCCCGTAGCGCCATGGAACGTTTTCCGCCTGGTTTTTCCGGGCGGAAAAATCCATGGCGCTACGGGACCTTGTTGTTAATTACGCCACCGTATTTTACGGTGGCGCAATTAACGCCTTCCCCACTCCCATTATACCCTATGGGGCAAAAATGGGAATGGGGAAGGGTAAAATGGGGAATGGGGATTTACCGCCCCGCCAAGGTCGGCATGGGCCGGAAAATCCGCCAACCTCCATGGCGCTATCGGCAGCTTTCCGCCGTGCTCCGCGGTGCATTTAGCACCGCGATTTCCGCCAGGGTCGTAATGAGGCCCAATGTAATCACTTTTCCTTGACAATTCACTCCCCCCCTTTATGCAATATAAGGAGTTGGAAGGAGAGCACACAGTTCTCAGGAATGCAATGAAATACAATACGAAATTCAGTTCCCCCCCAGCAAGCTTAGAGGAAAACAGGTAGAAGTTTGAAACACAGGCCCAAAATGCTTTGAATGTGATGACAATGAAGTGAGAAATGTGCTAAAAATGCTTTTAATTCCCTCTAGAGGTTCAGGGTGGGTGATATCTAGTTTATATTAGTTCAGGCTCACTTTAGCAATGCTCTATGAGTAACTAGCAGGTTGAAATGAATTTTAGCAAAGGAAAGCAAGGAGCTGTTGATTTTTACATGTGGCTGAAATTGTGTAAAATTTCAAATTGCGGCAAATTTCATCACGTGCGTCGAGCGTAATTACGGAGGCCCTATAAGGAGTAGGAAGTCGGTTGGAAAGCCTAGAATCTTAGCTTTAAGATAAAAGTTAAATTTTGCTCCTAGCACAAACGGTTCCGGAGATACAGACGATTTTGTGAAGGTAGATTTTCGGATTTGAAGTTTAAGTTCAAAATGACAGGTGACAGTTTTCAGCTTTAAAAAGGACAGAATGACACACACGATTCCTATGAGGTAGTTCTGAATAGGTTAAAATAGTTGTAATTAGATTATTTTACAAGAGATTGGTTTTGACACAGTGCTAGCTGGGTACTCACACTAGATTTTGGACAGGAATGGGCCTCGTCACGGATCTGGTCAACAGGTTGAACGGGACTTCTGGCGGTTCTGCTCACAGCGTCTGGTCTCTGGTTCTCTCTGGTTCCGGATACAGCATTGCTTTCTGGATACTGCTACATGTTCTTGCAAAAGTTCTTGGCAAAGAATTCAAACAGTCTGTTGAATAGTTTGGTTGATTTTGAGGCCTGCTGAAGAGGATTCAGCTTGTGGATTCAGGCCTCTCTGCTACAAATTCTGGAGTTAATTTCTGGTCTCTGGAGATTGGTGGATTTGAAGTCTGGATCTTTGGATGTGAATTCGTCCGTCAGCGTGCTCCGCAGAAATGGAAATTGAATGTCCTGCCTGTCTTTCAGTGGTCCTTTTTATGTCTTTAGAAAGTGGGTGTGTGCGTTGGTCATAACTAAACCTGCCCCTCTCTACTTGTCATTGGCCCAATTCTCCTCTCTCCCATGATTGGGGGAAGGAAATGGATTGTCATCATGATGATGTCTGTTTATGGGTCAGAGGATCCTCCCCTGGTCAATTTGCCTACAAATCTATATTTGATTCAAATACATATTCCCCAGATACAAAAGTGGTTGACATTACATGTACATATTACAGATGAATTAAGACAGGTCTCTGTTCAAGCCCCATGTTCCTGCGAGCTGGGATTCAGAAATGACAACATTTTGCGCTTTTTGGTCGGTTTACCAATATCGGACATTTACCAAAAATTACACAACTGTGCGCAAGGAGTATGGACATTAATTGATGAAGTGTCAGATTTTTAACATGCAGACATTTGGAGTAAGACCCTATTTTCCGCTAGCAACCCCCCAGAATACACCACAGGGTCCTAACATCTCTTAAAACGTGCACAGAAAAATCACAACAATAATGATATTACTTATATAATTCTGACAAGTCCGCACTATGAATTATCCATCTTTTTTTTAAATTATGCTCTGGGCCAAAGGGGTGTGGTTTCCCCCAAGCACATGGTGGAGTTTCTGGTTTGTCCACTTCCCCCAAGTTCAGCTTGCTAGCAGAGGCACTGCCCCTCCCATTTCCTTCCAAGAGGAAGCCATTTTACGACCCCCCTAATTTAACAATTGCCTGAGCCAAAGAAGGCCCATTGTTCAGTTCCCTGCAGTCCCCAGGTGCCACTCCCCTTTCAATCAACAGGGCCATGTGATCTCCTTTTGGCAGGGGCAGCAGGAGGCAGCCAGGCCTGGGAATGCAGTTGTGCAAGTCTCAACTCCTGTCGGGAGTAAAAGCTGGTGGTAAAAGTTTAATCTCTTTAAGCCAGGCTTCAGCTAAATGCCAGTTCCCAGTTTTCTACGTTCAAATCAAACTGACACATTTTGCACATGCAGCTAGAATGCTGATTCTAAGTTCAAAACTATGGCATTTAACAGTTGCAACCTATGTTACACTCATTTATTTTAAACATTTCAATTTTAGTGGCTTTCTGTCCATTTAACTTAAGCTGCTGACATCCACAGCTCAGCCAGTTTTGTTATAAACATTGTTTTGGGCTCTTCATTTTTCCAGATTTAGTATGCACGCAAGAATTCATTCTGCCACATGTCTGCTGGTGTTCAGTGAGATTTTTGGATAACTCACAATGTTTGAAATGGGCATTTTGTGATTGCATTCAGAGAAACAAAGGGTGATTTTTAAAGTGATTTTTAGCTAACAGGCACTGCTGTTTTTCTCTTTGGCACCCCATTTCACCCATGGCTCTTCTGACCCAGCATGCTGGGGGACTCGCTAGGTTAGGAAATTCAGCCTAAACAGAGAATTCTCCCTAACACTCGCCCCCCCAGACTAAGGGACAGGAGGATGTAATCCACTCCTGGATGAATCTCATACCTCTAGTCAATGACATACATCCTAGAGAGACCATCAGCATTTTGGTGGTGACACCCTGACCTGTGCTCAATGGTGAAATCAAACCCTTGCAGGCAGATTGACCATCTCAGTAGTTTTGGGTTTTCCCCTTTCATTTGCATTAACCATCTCAAGGGTTGGTGGTCAGTCTGAATGACAAAAGTAGAACCATACAAGTGTGGCCTAAACTTTTTCAGAGCCCACACGATAGCAAAGCATTCTCTTTCGATTGTTGCCCACCTTTTTCAGGATCCTTCAGCTTGCGGCCGATGAAGCAAACGGGGTGCTCCCTACCTTTCCATCCAGTTGACTGAGTACGGCACCTATTCCTACATTAGAAGCATCTGTCTGCACAATGAAAGTTTGGTGGTAATCAGGAGCTCTGAGTACTGGGGCTTGGCAAAGAGCCTTTTTCAGGTTTTCAAAAGCCTGATTGCACTCCTCATTTCATCTAACCTTTTTAGGAAATTTGGGAGAGGAGATGACATTCAGAGGAGAAGCTATGGTCGCATAGTTCTCAATGAAATTCCTGTAATACCTAGTGAGACCTAAGAAGGCTCTCACTTGGGTCTGAGTAGTAAGTGTTGTCCAATTTTGCACAGCTTCAATCTTACTGAGCAAAGGTCTTATTTCTCCACCTCCTACCTCATGTCCAAGATAGACTACCTTACTCTGTCCAATTTGGCATTTACTCGCCTTTATGGTCAGATTGGCTTGTCCAAGAGCCTGCAAAACATCTCTTAGGTGGGTTACATGTTCTTCCCAGGAATTGCTGAACACTGCTATGTCATCCAAGTATGCCATGCAGAAATCCTCCATCCCATTCAGAACCTGGTTTACCATCCGTTGAAATGGAGCAGGTGCATTTTTCAATCCGAAAGGCATCACCTTAAACTGGTATAAGCCAACGGGGGTAGAAAATGCAGTTTTCTCCTTGGCATGGTCTGTCAGGGCTATTTGCCAATAGCCTGACGTCAAGTCAAATGTGCTGAGGAACTTGGCTGAACCAAGTTTATCCACCAACACATCTGTTCTTGGCAAAGGGTGGGCATCAGTCTTGGTGACTGCTTTAAGAGCTCTATAATCCACGCAGAATCTAAGTTCTTTAGATCCGGCCTTTGGTACTAACACAACTGGGCTAGACCATGGACTAGTGGAGGGCCCCGAGATCAAGCATCTTGCTGACCTCACCTTTGATGAGGGTTCGTACGTTTTCTGCCATTCGGTATCCTCTGCTTTTGACTGGCAGACAGTCACCAGTGAGTATGTCATGCTGGCCCCAAGGGGTCAAGCCTGGTGAAAGTGAGAACAGAGAGGCAAACTGATTCAACATAGATTTGCACTCTTCTTGTTGTTCAGGTGTCAGATTTGAAGAGAGGTTTACTCCTTCAATTTTTTCGTCTAAAGGTAAGCCTCTGAGGAGATCTTCTTCTTCATCTGATGATGCTAGAATCAACGTTCCTACATCAGGTCTTTAGACATACGCTTTGAGTCGGTTGGTGTGGAAGACTGTCGGAGCCTCCTTGGGATTGCCCAAGTCCACCACATAGTTGACCTCTCCAAGTTTTCCCACAACTCTGAAGGGTCCCATCCATTTGTCTTGCAAGGCCCTCTGCCTTGTTGGGATCATAACGAGAACTAGCTGGTCTTGAGTGAACTCAACCATGTTAGCCTATTGATCATGCCAGTGCTTGACCAATGCTTGTCCAGCTTTCAAGTTATCACTTGCTTCTGTCATCATGTGCGACATTCTCCTCCGGAGACCTATCACGTAGTCAGTCACTCTGACTGGCTTGGGGGAAGGAGCACTCTCCAACCCCTCCTTAATCAGGGCCAATGGACCTCTGATGGGATGACCAAAGAGAAGCTCAAAGGGAGAATAGCCTACTCCCTCCTGAGGGACTTCTCTATAAGTAAAGAGAAGGCATGGCAGTAGAAGGTCCAACTTTCATTTAAGGGGTTCTTCTAAAGCACCTATAATGCGCTTCATGGTTCGGTTGAACCGTTCTACCAACCCATTGGTTTGTGGGTGGTAAGCTGTCAAGAACTTGTAAGTAACTCCACAGATTTTCCACATGGCTTTCATGTATTGGGACATAAAGTTTGGCCCCCTGTCAGAGATTACTTCCTTAGGAAACCCGACCCTAGTAAAAATACCAAGGAGGGCCTTAGCCACAGCCAGAGCTGTAACAGTCCTCATAGGAATTGCCTCAGGATACCTAGTAGCATGGTCTACTACAACAAGTATAAACCTGTTGCCTGAGGAGGTTGGAGGATCAAGGGGACCAACAATGTCAATCCCTACTCTCTCAAATGGGACTCCCACAACTGGGAGAGGCACTAAAGGTGCCACATTCTTGGAGCCCACCTTACCAGAGGTCTGGCAGGTGTGCCAGCTCCTGCAGTGTTTTTCTACTTTGGCCCCCATCTTCGGTCAATAAAAGTAGAGAGAGAGCCTTTCCTTAGTCTTCTTGAAACTCAAGTGACCAGCCAAAGGAATCTCATGGGCTAACTGCAAGAACTGTGGTCTGTTCTCTTGGGTAACTACAAGTCGTTTGTAGTCTCCAGGTGCAGACTCCGTCGGTTCACTGTAGAAGAGGACATCTTCCCATTGCAACCTGTATTTCCCAGGCTCTTGCCCTTCAGCCTGAGCTTCTGCCTGGTGTCGAAGACCTTCCAGAGTTGGACATTCTCTCTGTCCCTTACTGAAGTCTGCCCAGCTGGGTCCACCTTCTGCCAGTAAAGACTGCAGCTCAGGATGGTCAACAGGATCCAGATCTCCAATGAGTTCCTGGCCTTCCATTAGCTCTTCTTCAGAGTCTAATTCTACCACACAGGATTGTACCACCCTCTCAGCCTCAGCTGGAGGGGGAGTTATGGGTGTAACTTTGGACAACCGCGGGGAAGTCCTTGTTGGCTGCACTGGAATACTGGCTGCGGGTTTCGGTATAGAAGTTTTAGGTTTCCCTTTCCCTTCTGATTACTTTGAGATAGCAGCTGACAATTCCAGTGGAGCAGGAGTGATATCTTTCTTCATCATCTCCTGGAGAGTACTTCTCATGGTTCTCTCCCTTGCAGGTCTGGTTAGCTCCTGTAACCATTTACTAGGAGGTCTGGGGGTATGAGACACAACTCCGAGAGTTTTTAAATCGTTACCCAACAGAACTCGTCCTGGTACCTCACTCTGTATGCTGACAGGTATCTTCACAGTCATGTCATTACACTGGATGAGAACTGGTAATTGAGGAAGCATCTGCACAGGCCCTCCAGCTTACTTGGTGAGGCATTTGGATGCCTTAGCAACATCCTCAGCCTGAAAAAAATATTTATCCACCACAGTTATGCTGGCCCCAGTGTCCCTAATGGCAGGAGTCTCCTGACCATTCACCTGGACACTGTCCTTATAATACTCTTTAGTATTATCTGGGATAGAATTATAGAGATCTAAATTCTGTTGTTCCCACAAACCCAGAGACACTAAAGAAACACTGGCTGAGACTCCAGTGGGTTCATCAGCCAGTAGTAGAAAGTTTCCACTTGCCATTTGGACTTCCTCCTCTGGAGCGAAGGCTAAGGAGACAAGCTAGACCCCTGAAGGTTTACCCTTGCATCTGGGATCTCCTTTCACATGGTCAGTCGAGCCACAAACAAAGCATTTACCGAATGCTTTCTGGAATGGTGGCTTGTTCCGGCCTCCCTCCGGTTTGGCACCAGAAGGTACACTATTCTGCTGTGGTTTTCCTTGTGGCTTACCCTTATGGTTTTGTTTGGGGCCCTCTTTGGAATTTGATTTATTCGAATTCTCTTTTGAGTCTTTTTTAGGCTGTTTTCCTTAATCCCTTTTCTGAGTTGCCCCAGAATCCTTATGAGTAGCCCCGTTGGCAACCCACAAGTCAGCAGCCTTAGCTAGCTCCCTGGAATCCAATTCCTTCGAATCAGCCAAGTGCTGTCTGAGCTCAGGAGAACAGGCATCATAAATAGACTCCAACATAAAAAGATTCTTCATACCCTCATAAGTGTTCACCTTGTAACCCTTAATCCATCCCTCTAAGTTTTTCAACCCTTCACTCACCCAGGTAGCCCAAGGGGTACCATCATGCTTTTTGAGGGTGCTAAACCTCTTAAGATACTGGGAAGGGGTCTTCCCGAACCTAGCTATCAAAGCTAGTTTCACACTTTCGTAATCCTTCTTATCCACCTCCCCCAACTCCATTACCACATCAGTCGCAACAGGGGGAAGCCTAGAGAACAACCAGGGAAGTAACTCATTCCCTGTGATGTCCTGGAGCCCATGATTATATTCAAACAGTTTTCACCAATCCAACACATCCAATCTCGGTTCATACATACCCACTAATTCCTTAGGCATCCGGGGTCTTTTGGGACTGGAACTTCTAGAGGAACCAGAGGAGAGAGAAGCATTTTCCACAGATAACTTTTTCATCTCTAAGTCATGATTAAGTTCTATTTCTCTGAGCCTTAATTCAGCTTGCTTCTGCTCAGCCTGGGCATTCATCCGTCTGAACTCTAGCTCTTGGTTTCTTTCAGATTGAGCTAAAAAACGCTTGTATTCTAATTTGAGCTTCATTTTTTCAAGTTCAAAATAAGCAGGGTTACATGTGGGACTTGGTATAGGCCCCGTAGGTACAGTAGGTAAGGCAGACAGAGGCTCAGAGTGGCTAACTTCATTAGGTTCACTTTCCTCTTCTGACTCATTATCAAGACTTTGATTCAGATCAATACCATCTCTGTTTTCTACATTCGCTGGAGAAGTTGGTGCCTCTGAACTAGTACCCAGACTTTGGTTTTCCAGCAGTCTCGCTATCAGTTCTACTTTCTTGCCTCTTACAGAAAGATTTTCTTGTCTACAGAGAGCTCTCAAACTCTCAGTACTTTCGCCTGACAAGGACTCTTGGCTGTAAATTTCCATAGTAGACATGTTTTTGAAAGTTGCTTTTTAGCGCTAAGCTTTGTGGTTAGTTATCCTAAAGTGTTGAAAAGCACTCTAAACTGTATACTCAATACAAATCCCACCGCTGTACACCAGTGTTAAGCGGAAACCTGTGCAGTTCCCTCTGGGACCACTGCAAAAGATTTAGGCCTACAGGTGTTTGGCGGTAAACCCGCTTGGTAGCAGTCTGTACCACACAGATTCACTTGGTAGCTGTGGCTGAGCAGTCAGACTTCTCTCAAGAAGAGTTAGGCAGTATGTGGAGTATACAAAATAGGGCAATTTACACAGTAGAATAAGCAGACACGGAACAGAGCTTGGGTGTAAAGATATATAGTTATTTATTTATAAAAACACATCTATGAAAAACACACTGGCACTAATACGGCAAACAACTCCAATTACAATTACTATAAATATCTCACTCCTCTAACAATAGTTCGACAAGTCTAGGTTCAACGGCACCACTTATTTGCAGACAGAGGTGAATGCTTTAACCTAGATGGCACTCTAGTATTCGTTAGAACGGGAGAGAAAAAGCAGGGTATGAAACCAACTCGGTACCAACTCTTTTACAAAGCAAATGCAAAACAAGTAAGGCAGGGTCTACTGTGGATCACAAAGTTCAGAGGCCAGGCCCACTCGGAGAGAGGCAAGGCGATATGTCCCCAAAAAGTATCACAGTGGAAATGCACTTCGAGTCTTTGTAGCAAATTGTCACAGAACGGTTGGACCAGTTTAGAACAAAAAGTTACGAAGGTCTGGAGGCGACCCAATGATGAGGCAAGGATTAAGACACTTCACGCTAACCGTCACAAGGGAAGCCAGGCGGACACGGTACCTTGTATGTGGAGAGACAGCTCTGGCAGGGGCAGTTGTTCCTGTTGGTGGATGCAAGTCGGGGCTTTGCCAAGAGATGAGATGATCTCGTCGTCGAAGGAAAGTTGAAGATCGTTGCACCACCAGGGAAGAGACCAGCCGCGGAGTGCTCCGTCACAATTCACCACCTTTTGGTTGCGGTACGGGCTAGTGGCTATCCGGTTGGCGGGGTGCTCAGCACGGGCAATTCGACCACTACGCCCTGGAAGCGAAGAAAAAGCAAAGGGACTGGTTGTTCCCACCAGTCAGGGTAAGAAGACTCTCCAGCCGGGAGATCTCCTCTGTCATTGGGAAGTGGTGAGACGGTTCAGCAGGGCTCCACCGGAGGTGTCGTCGTTGCAGGTCGGCTCAGCTTTACCCTCGTCGGATTCTTACGTCCTGTGGCGACTTCTGAAGATCCAGTCCCAAAAGCCCTGCTTTTATGCAGCAAACCCCCATTCATTCAGCCTAGCTGTCAATCAAAACATGCTAAGTGGTGAGCGGGGTGGCTTACCACTTGGGCCAATCACACCAGAGTGCGACTTGAGTTGGCAAGGCAACTCAGTCCAGGGTGCCTAAACCCCCTCCCACACCCCCTGTGGTACCCAGACAGAATGGCACCACTTTGGAGGGCTTCTGTGCAGAAGCCCACCAAAAGTGGAACAAAGGGCTCAACCTTTGGTTCGGAGTTACAGAGACGAACACAGATGCCATTTTAAAAACCGAGTTCTGGCAGAAAATACCGACCGGTAGATTTATTTCAGACAAATAAACTGGCGGTATGTTAGAGACTAACGGGAAAAAGTATTAGCCTCCAAAAATGGGAAGAATCCCGTTGAATTATATTCGGGGTCGAATATAACAAGTAGTTTCCACTGCCACCAGCCAAAACTCAACGAGGGGGGACGGGACAGTGCCCCCTCGAATAACAGACCCAGGGGTAATCGAATTACCCCTACTAGTACGTCCACAATAGGATGGTTTGTACTAGTTCTGTTAGTAAATTTAGGTCTAGTAAAGCCAATGGTGACTTTACATGCCCTGGGAGACAGTAGTCAGTCCCAGGGTATGGAGTCTATGGTGGGGATCCTCTAGGACGCCCTAGTGTTACGGCACGGAGGGTGCGGTGTAACACACATAGTAAAACACATGAGACCCTATGGAGTAAAAGACCCCATAGCCCATAGAACACATTGACATTCAAAGGAATTAACCACATTCATGTCCAAGAGTGGGAGCGAAAAAGAGTCTCACTCTTGGCAGGATGGACAAAAACAAACTCCAGAAATCCAGCAAGGCTGCTGGGGGACTCGCTAGGTTAGGAAATTCAACCTAAACAGAGAATTCTCCCTAACACAGTGCAACCCCCTCATATTTCTTTGAACCCATTCTACTTAATTGCCTTGATTGAATGAATCTTTATTCTGGCTTTAGCCAGAGACGATCTGCGCAAAGGTATAGACCCCTGCAGCAACGATGCCACAGGCCCATCCAGGAGAGCCACTTGTAAATATGCCCTCACCTGTGATTTCAGGAGCATATCATATATGGGCGTAGGAAATAGGGGGGGTGTGGGGTCAAACACCCCCACAATCTTAGGTGGGTGGCATATCATGGCATTTATCCCCCCCAGAATTTGGTTTGGAATTGTGTCTCTGCAGCGTTCAGGCAGCGACGCATGCTCCAGTGACTGACAGGAATTTAACAATCTGAGGAGGTAAGTTCACAATGAGTCAGAGGCAGTCATTAGGGAATTAGACAGAGACAACTTAACAGAAGCAGGGTATGCCTGGACTTCGGCGAGGACTGTAAGCTGTTTCATCACAGAAATGCACAAGGCAGTGTGCTCGGTAAGTGTACACAAATCGTGCAGAAACACTTTCAGTCATTCTTATCCCAATCCGCAATCTGATTAAAGAAGGGCCTATTGTTCCTCATTCTGATAGCACACAACAACCCTGTTTAGCCTGGTCCCTCAGACTTTCACATACATGAAATTCTGGCTGGGAGCTTTACCTGCATATTTTGTTGCAGACTGGATAATGTCAAATTGTGCTGAGCTCTGCAGTCCAACATTTCTATCACCGATGTATGGCTGCTAATTAACGTGCTTGGCTTGCCAGCATTTCTCTGTACATTCAATCATGTCCCTTTAGCCCTGATTAAGGTTGGTATTTTAGATGGCAAAAGGAGACACCTAACTGCTGCCCTCTTTGTTTGGCAATGGGGTGGCAGTTGGAACTTCAGTTTACCCCGTTAATATGTTAACAAAACTATGCACCTTTGAGGTTGCTGGAGCACAAACCACATCCAGCTTTTTTCATGGCAATGTAGTGTTACTGCCGATAATGCCGACTGAGGGGGGTCGACATCAGACGATGCATTATGTGAAATTTGAATGATGAGTTTTGAGGCACTAAGATGGAAAGATATCTCAGCAGGTGCAGTGACTGTTGCTGAAATCTCGTGATCCCAAACCCACCAGGAAGGACTATGTGCCCAGCTTTTACTTTGTCCGGTGCGCGATGGGAGGGAGGGGTGAGATTCTGTCCACAATATCAAAAGTCAGCATGCTAGGAACTGCCATTTAATTGTTTCGCTGCCCAAGTAGCTGCACCATAATAGTAGTTACCAATAACTTTATTTTTTTTTAGCAGTTACTGTCCGATAGCCTTCCACTCTGATCCCCAACATTGAATAGCGTATTTTATATTTTTCAGAAACGTAGCCCTTCTTGTGCCCCACTCACTGTGTCTCCACTCTTAGTCCTCCTCACTGTTTCTCCCCTCCCTGTCCTGCGCTCACTGTGGCTCTGCCATCGATCCTCCACACACTGTGCCTCAATCTGCTCTCTTTCCCCCCGCTCACTCTGCTTCTGCCCGCTGTTACCCCGTTAACTGCGGTCCTGCCAAACCCTCAGCAGACTGCGCCCCTGCGCTCTGCCCTCCACTCACTGCGGCTCTGCCCTTTGTCCTCCGCTTTCCACGGTTTTGCTCCGTTTCTGTAGCTTTGACGGGTGTCCACACTGCTGCCCCGCGTCCATGGTCCTGATCCCTACGCTCCCTGTTTCTGAGCTCTGTCTCTATTTCCGCTCGATGCTCTTGCTGCTGTTTTGCAGGAGGCATATTTAGTTTAGGTAGGGAAATAAATGGGGTATAGTGCATTTCTGTAATTATACGTGTGACTGGCGAGCCAATGGGCGATATGTTCTATTAAAGCTGGATAGTTAGGTGCGAGGGTTGGCCTCCTGTTTCAGCATTCCAGCGGGCTCATTTCTGGGCCGCCAGAGCCCACCCAGTTGGCAATAAGCAGTGAAGGAAGCAGAGACAATAAAGGTTGGACAGGAGCATGTTTTTCTCACATTGTCTCCCCTCAGAATTACCACTACTGTGTTAAGTCACCCATTTTTCATTTTGTTTTGTCCTTTGCACGGGAGGGGGTCTTGAAACACTGTTGTTTGCTCAGTTTAAGGGTCTGCCCTGATTAGCTTAATATTCTCGTTTCCTGGCGAGTAAAGTACAATTCGTTAGCTGCCTCTCACAGACAAGGACACACCACTGGGGCCTGGACACAAGCGATCGAGTCGAGAGAGAAAGAGCTGGTTCAGTGGCCATACACGTTGTCATCTTTCAGGAGTGTTTTGGCAAATATTTTCCACCTTTTGGTTTCCTTCTCAGCATGTAGGATGGGATAACTTTTGGTGGGGCAGAAGTTTTAATTTCTGGTCATGTTGAAATGGGTGATCCTACATGACATGTGTTGTCTGGAGTGTAGTGTCTTTCCCCTCGTATCTGTGAAGTGGTGTGTTAGTGTTTAATTGTAGGTGTGGTAGACTGCATCTTCCGGCGGCCGGACAAGTTTGGGTTCTCCACAAGCCACTAAACTGTTTGTTTTATGCTGTTAGGCAGTGTAAAAACTTTGATTTACCTAGAGAAGCAGAGTTCTGTTTCAAAATCTAAAAAGGCAGGGACTTGCTGTTTAAGAGGCTCCTGGTAGAGCCTTCATGTGCCATGTACATGTTGGAGGGGTGATGACGTTTATGTGACACCCTAAATGCCATATGCACTGGACATTTGCTGATACATATTCAGATACTTAAGTATAGTTACATAGAGGCCTCTCACGTCATTGGGTGTCTGCCTTGAACCACCTCTCGAAGATTCACTTTACACATTAGATTAACATGCTCCTTTAGGTCATATGTAGTAACATAATGAAAATTAAACCCTGCACACTAACAAATTGCCTTCTTCAAGACTTCCGAAATGTTGATGAAACTCCTGAAGGGCATCATTTCAAGTATGTGTATGTGTTAGCTACCATCCTATATTGCTCAGCAGCACTCTCTTTGGGCCTGATTGACAAAAACACAATAAATAAATTAAAAAAACAAAGTCCCCAAGGTGTCCCCTGTCCCCCCCCCAGATTGTATGGGTCTACTACACCCCTGATAACATCTTCTCTTCTGGACATCAAATACTGCAGTGTGAGTGTTCTGTGTGTGCATGGTGTGAGAAGGTTTATGGGTGACTGGTGGGTGAATAGGTATACATTTTATTGTGTATGCTTGTGAAGTACTGGGAACCCGGGAGGCACTGGGGAAATGTTGACATTTCCTTATGGTAGTGTAGCATGTTTTACTGGCATGCATCGCCTTGATAAGCTAAAGATTCAAACACTGATGAACCGTGCCAGTCTATGGCATAAAAGCCAATTGTGTGTCAAACAGAATGTTATTGTCTTTTACCCATCCTACCAGACTTTTAAGGATGATACCAGTGTCACCGTTCTGCAAGAAGAGGGTAAGGATGTATTGCCCTTTTTTAAAAAAAAAAATGCCAGTTTTCCACACACCGATATACTAATTGAATTATTGATCAATTGCTTAACATCCTTCGTTATGTCAGGCACTTGTAACACTGCCACGCATCCTACCAAAGACAGAATAATAGAAATAAATAACATCTGTATTCCTAATGAATGAAAAGTACTACAACAGATTGCCAGCAGTCTGGATCTCAGTGATTTTTGGAGAGTAAATCATTGCAATGACCACAAATACAACTTTAATTTCAGCTCATACAAGAAGTGTTAATGGATCCACCTAATGTCTATTCTCCAGTGGCTACTTCTCTTTCAAACGCAGATACTAAAAGGATTGACAGAAGGTGTACATTTAACATGAGTTATTGCAAGTCACCCAATTTCCGGAACATTTGAATGGGGTACCATAATACTATTTTGTTTCTCGATGAGTGGTCAACCACGACTATCATTTCACTCGAACATATAAAAGGAAATATCGCTAGCATCGTTGCTAACCATAAATAAAAAAAGAGGAGGGAGTCCAATCTATGATTATTTGCAAAATGATAAATAAGGACATTTACATGTCCATACCATTTGGCATAACATGTGAATACAACAAGATGTATCAAACTTATTTAAGAATGATCCCAGCACAAAACAGACCTATAGGCATAGGTGTTTTTTTTTAAATGCATATCTCACACAATTCATGTATATGAATTCAAGGTGGCATTTACTAACATTATATCAGCTAAGACAGGGTTGATATCAGCTAAGACAGGGTTGATATCAGCTAAAACGGGGTTGATGGGACCAAGGTCATTGATGCATCACGTATAATTTCATCTTTTAGCACCTTTTAGTCAGCACTACTGCCGAAAAGAGAACCAAAGGACCATTCATTCATAGAAGAGTATCTAGATATGACAACTGAACAGAAGAGGAAGAGACGAGGAAGATGACCCACTCCCAAAGAACTTGCAGAAGTGAAAAGGCTATGACAAATAATGAACGATGCTGATGGACTGGCCACTGAATTGATAAATATATGGGATCAGGTCATTCATGTTCGTACTTTGTAATCCTATTGTACTTTCCTGCCAATATCCTGAATTGAGGTCAATATGGCAATATTTAGCATAGATAGGTTACCTACAGAAATGTAAAGATCGATATAGATTGATAAAAAGATAAAGATTGATAAAGGGAATCGTGTGGCACACTCTAACTGTGGAGGCCTGTAGTATCATTTTGTGTCATGTTGGGTGGGCAGGTCTTCTGCCCACTCTCTCACTGTGGTGTAAACCCTTGCAGATGCATTCATTTATAGTTTCCAGCACATGACAAATGATCACCACAGAACATGCATTTGGAGGCATCTGGGCCATCAGAAGGCCATACAGACAAAGCAGACTTTGGGGTACAACCCCCTCGCCCCCCCCCCCCCCACCGTCGGAGCACATGAACAATCCTCCAAGAACCATGTGTGAAAACACAAGATGGAAAAAATCAATCTCCCCTTGGTAGCCTTGCGTTTCTGAAATATTCCCACCCTAACAACGCTGAAGTGTGGATCAATAAACAAGGCTCACAGGACTGTAAAATGCGCACCAAATTGCACGTGTATTCGCTTTCTTCATCAATTCAAATTATACATGTTCGTATCCATCAGGGAAGATGGCGTTACATGTAATTCCTTGCTCAAGCACGAATGTCTCTTCTGCAGCACAAAAGCTTCACAAACCTACACTAAAATAGAATTTAAATAGACGTTTTTCATTTCTTCTTACTTTGAATGTTGGAATTGGAATCGTTGCAGACTCTGGCGGCGTTTAATGTCCTGTTACGTAATCTTATAATTTAGATCAACAAAAGTAAATACCTAACATAAAAATCTACAAATAAAGTTGTAGTCATTAGGATTTCTGCACCCATTCTTTCCTTGTATACAGTGCAAGGAACCTTGTACTGCACTCACGGATTATTATTATTATTATTATTATTATTAATAATAATAAATATGCTGAAGGGTTGGGAGGTCAGACAAATAAAAGACTATTGTGCTGACATCACCATCGAATATGAGGAAAGGCTGCCGCTGTAGGGTTCCTGCTGATCGATACGCGCATGCTCTGTTCTCAGAGCACCTTTAATGTTGCTGGGATCGGAATGCTGCAAATGACTGCACTCGTCATGTCGCGCCATGAGTAAGCGTGAATGAGCTTTGCCCCTAATAAACATGTCCTCTTTGATGGAGAGCCAGACCCACTTCCACTTGGACCAATGGAGCAGTGTGGACCTTTGGGCATTCCCTGCAAGATATAGATGACTGCCTGGGGGAGTCAAGCATCTAAAGGGAAAGCTCGCTTAATTCAAGTCATTAATTTTAGTACAAAGGAAACATGTGTGGCCTACATTGGATGCTCTCTTAGTTATCGTTATCTCTGGTAAACGACTACAAACTGAAGAGCACGAGCAGCGCATGTAAATAGGGCACAGTAAATGGTTGGGCTATTTGTTAAAACACTAATCGTTTTACTTGCAGTCAGGGACTGGAACTGGAGCCATTAGGAATGATGGAACAGGCTCACAGTATCCCGAGTGATCCTTATGGAATTGGCATGACCAGACATGAATTCACTTTTCTCATGATTGCATGGCATTAGTGTAATGCAGCCATTCCAAATCCTACAGCCCCACAAAGAGGGCAGCCATGACAACTCAGTAATGTGTACATCTCGCACACTGAAAGGAATGCTTCAACATGACAAAGCACCAAGTCCCATAAAATATTTGAACGGAAGACCACAAAATGCTGCCAGGGGCGTAGAAGACCCATTAAATCTGGGGGGGGGGGGCAAGGGACACCTTTGGACTTTTCTTTTTTTATTTAGTTATTGTTTTTTTAGTCAAATAACTCGACTTTTCGCAAAATTAAAATAGCAGTACGTATTACATCACATATCATCACTGTATAAAACAAGAGAAAGAAAAAAGAAAACAGGGATGGGCACAGAGATAGGGAAGGCTCGGAGGTAGAGGTAGAAAGGATTGTGCTTGGGACATGCAAACAGGAATACCCAAGGGGTAGCATGACTAGAGTGGGCAGCGGGAGAATGGTGGCCTGGCAGGGTGGAACGTGAAGTAGTTAGGCAGATTATGGGGTGTGGATAGGAGGGAGAGCGTTCCGAAGCTGAGAATGGTTATCAGGGTAATGGGTAGAAGGTTTAGAATGGGGGAGACCTAGGAGTCTGCTAATGGGGAGGGAGGCTGTGTGGAAAAGAGAGGAGCTAAATAGGTGCAGGTTGGACAGAGTCAGAAGGGGACAGTAATGTTGACAAATTGCAGGACGGGTGCGATATCACTGTCTGCTAGGAGGAATAGAAGGACTGCAGGAAACGGAAACATGGGGAGAAAAAAAAGGATAACCATGGGAATCCGTAGGGGATTATGTTCATGGGGAGAATGGATAGAATAAACAGGGCAGGGGAGACAACGTGGGACAAGGGGTATAGAGGGAAGGGTAGACCGATGGGTTGACCCTCCTGGACCTTCAGCGTCCAGTCGGAGAGGGTGGGAGATTAGGAAACCATGCTCAGCACAAAATCCTGAGGCTCTGGGGTAGAAACAGAGCACAGTGACCTGTATGATAACTCCTGCTTCACAAAGCATGCTACAGGAAGTTTACTCTCCCACCTTACCGACTGGTCTTGACTATTTGCAGAAGGACAAGGTTTACCTGATGGATCAGAAGTAGGGCATCTGTGGGACGGGCGGGCTGGGCCACAGAATGTGTGGCGTAAGGGAGAAAGTGTGAGCTGTTAATCCTATGCCTGATCTCTAAAAACACTGCAGTGTAATTGTGGCCCTCCCCTCCGGAAAATTAACATGAACGATAAATACTGTTAAAACGAGCTTGAAGCTTGAGAAGGAACTTGAAACCTGGGGAAAGGCTTTCACTGGTGGCAGGAAAGTCACATGGGTCCTCTAATGAGTTTGGCACACATGGGAAAGGTGTAATATTTTGGCCTTACGATGCCCGACTGAGTCTTTAAAAGGCACCAGCCTTGAAACCGCCTTGCCAGCAACACCCTCACGCTTGCCTGATTCAGTGGCCTGTTTGCTTTCTTTCTGTGGTAACGCTGGAGACACGTAAGTAATATGGGCATTGGGCACGTGGCATCGAACCCTTTGACAATAACATTTTTCACACAGTTCTGGCTCGAATGACATATGCTGGTTCTGGCAAATGATAAAATTCAGAAAGCATGGAGATTTTGCACCAACATAAATGAGTGGTCCCAGGAAGGAATGGGTTCTGGTGGTATAATAAAAAGGACCACAAAATGTTCTCTAAATTTGCTAACGTTTGCAGTTACCCATGTATGCACTTAATAGTGAAATCTGTAAATTGATATGGAAATTGTTTGATGTATGACAAGACGCTATCTAATTAGGGAGCATGAAATGTAATGTTGTGAGCGGGCAGGTCAGATAATAAATTGATGGAAATTTAACACTTACATTCTTAGTCATTAATTTTGATTCTTGAAAGCGTAGTTTGGCAGCCCCCTCACCCCCCTACAAAGCAATGGAGTCCACTGGTTAGAAGGACACACTTGGTCTTTGGAGTAAAGAGCACAACCCTGCCAGGCCGAAAACAAGATCCTGCGTGTACGCCTTGTTAAGACGTGTATTTGGGTGACCCATAGTTTGCATATGAGACTATTAAAATATGTTTTACTTTGCTTTTAACGCGTAACGTTAGGCTGTCTTAGTATTCTGCGACTCTGGAAATTATCACCACCTTTCAGCTCACGCTCTCTCCATAAAACTGATGCGCTCAATCATTTTTGAAATTGTGAATATCATTATGCAGTCGGGAATGCTGCAGAACCTTTAAATGTATGCAGATTTGGAAATGCAGGACATTGATATGATATATTTTATTTGTATCGCGCTCTTACAGAGGTGTTTATATTTAGAGTGCTTTATAATTTACATTATATTTAGAGTGCTTTTAATTCTGTCTGTTTTGGAAGAGGCATTGGCTTCTCTGACGGGCCTCGTCCACATGTGTGCATCGCCGTTCCAAGCGTAACTACTAGGCCATTAGCATAAAGTGCACATTTTATTGCACACATTTAAATGTGTGTATTTTTATAGCACCGAGCGAGATCAGAGCACTTTACAAAACAGCGGATATCCCCGCCAGGAGGGAGGGTGGCCAGCTTACTAACGCCATTTAATGGGACCCTTTCACACACGGGGATGACGTCACAATACCATTAACCCTTGCCCTGCAGACAAAGCATTAGCACTGGACTGTTAGAAAGATGGGCAAAGGGGCGGCAGCAGCACACCAGTGCTCGGTCTGCAGGCCCACAAAGGAGGCCTGGGTCAAGACATAACTCCACAGCTGATTAATGAACAAAGGTGGGACTTTTCCCTCAAATCCACAGGTTATGTGCGGCTTGCTTGTCGGGTAATGGGAAATAGAAGCTTGTCTTTCCTTTTGTGATAGACTGTTTGAAATCTGCCATGCAATATCCCCAACAGCGTGCATTGAGATTGGAGACATGGGGAGATTTCATTTTTGGTGCGTCCGTGCGTGCTACACAAAAGGTCTTACCTTGGGGATCTTGGCGTATAGACCCATCCTCGTGTGTGTGTGTCGTACTGAACTGATATCCACCACACGTCTACTTTGCAGGACTCGCAGCAGGAGGCAGGGAGCAGTCACCGTCACCCAGTCAGGCAGGCTGGCTCACACTCTCACTTTCGGACGAAGCCTAGCAGCACGCACTAGTATGAAGGTGAGGGCTGGAGGAGGAGGCTGGCAAGCTGCGCAGGCGTACTGCACACTCCAGGCAGGGCCGGGCTGGCAATGCACTTGCTGTATTCCCGGGGATGGGGGAGGAGGTGAACACGCATGAGCAAGAGTTGTTGTCAACAACTCTTGCTGATGGTCCTGCATCGTTCTCACCCTCCCCCACTGTTGTGAAATGATGAACTCGCCGTGGATTTGGATAGAATCCACGGCCCGCACCTGCTTCGTGCATCAGTGCACATGATGACAGGCAGGCACATGCTGCTGCAGAGCAGTGCAGGCAGACTCCAGGGCACAACACACAAACTGGGGGGTAAACTGGGGATAAATGCCATTGTATCCCCCCACTTAAGATTGTGGGGGGGATTTGTTCCCCCATCCCCCATGTCCTAATCCCATGCATACTGCGGACATAGAATTATATAGCTATTGTATACGGATAATAAGGTATACATTGTAAGATACAAAAATTAAACATGTCCCTTATTCCTGGATTTGACAAAACTGCACAGATGTGCAATCTACAGAATGTGCATCTGCATTGGAATATATATATATGTATATATATTCACTACAAATAACACTTTGTTGAGGGGACGTTATGGTTAAGTTGCCCTATAAAAAACCTCTGCACTTCACTAAAAAAAAATGTTCGCCCTCCCCATTGTGGTTCAAATTACAAACGAAAAACCCCTGAAATTTGCCAGTTATGGCAGACTGAGCCCCCTTACTTGCCATCGCCACTGTGCACCGCTAACACTAACACCCAAAACATGAAAGCTGTCCTCTGAAATGTCCCTGATGACATCGCTGACGACATCACATGTATAGCCTATTTGTTTTCGTTGCCTGCTATATATATATATATATATATTCAGTAAAAAAACTTTGTTAAAGGGACGTTATGGTTAAGTTGTGCTACTAAAAACCTATGAAATTCAGTAAAAAAACTTTGTTAAAGGGACATTATGGTTAAGTTGCGCTACTAAAAACCTATGAAATTCAGTGAAAAAACTTTGTTAAAGGGACAAACTACTTCTTCAAATTTTAATATAGTGCAAAGTAAGCATACCAAGAAAAGTATTTTAGCCAAAATATACTGTCACAAAGTCCTTCAAAATCTCATAAAAACAGGAGAGAAATCAGGTTCAAAGCTTAAAACCTATCGTAGGAAATTAATCTTAGAAGCATTGATGGACAGTGCAATTCTTCTCAAAAGAAATTTATTTATTTTACTGTTAAACAAAATGAAACCACTAACAAAACTAATAACTAAATTACAAAAAAGACTTCTCAATAAGCGAAATGTCAACAGAAAGAACTTCTTAAGTATCTGCGGAGGTGAATGGAATCACACTACAAGCACAGAACCATATTTTAATGAAGAAGCGTACAAACAAAAGCAAACTAATACAATTGCCATAAATAGCAGTGGTCAAGGTTATGAAAAAGTGAAGAATACCATAATGGAACAAGAAGTACTCCTTACAAAAATATGCCCTGAAAACTTAGAATTACCCCTCCATTCAACTGAATCAGAACGTCTAGTGTACAAATGGCCATGCACGTCAATGTGTAACATTCCCAAACAATGTTTCAAATCTTTACACCAATTCCTCAATAAATATGTAAAAAGCAAAGACAAAATCAAAATTAAATTACTGCAAAATATAGATACCTGTCCAGTGCGCAAGTACACAGGACTACAAGGACATTCATTGGCCTGCATTACAGGACCTACTTGTAAAACCACTTTCCATGATATCAAAAGGATATGAACACATCATTCAACTATAAGAAATCTAGTCTATAAACTGTACTATGCTAAAAGTCCTGCTTTAGCACTAGCAAAGTTAAATAACATCCTTCTACATGGTACAGCAAAAGACCTACTTGAAGAAATTCACTATATCCAGAAAAAATATTTTGGAAGTGAAAGCCATTTACAGAATGAAATAGCTTTAAACCAATTAAGCAACAATTCTACACATGGCAACCTTTTGCTAAACACATACAAAAAAGAAATACTAAAATTTAAAAGTACATCAGCTGAAGTACCAAACCATGTATGTGTATGTTGCCGTAGAATTTTTTTTATAAAAGTAACACAAAAACTGTGGACCTATCATACAAAATAGAAGACAATGAAGATTCTAAATGGTTTGAATTAGCTCTCTACCTTCTAGCAGAAAACAAATATGAAATAACTGAGCCCTTAATACTTTGCAGTTATTGCTCTACAAAACTTGACAACAACCAAACTCCTTCACGTTCTATCACAAATAATTTGGAATTATACCCAGTACCAAAACCTCTACAACAACTTAATTTATATGAGAGCATCATAATTCAAACAGTACACCCATTTCAAGCAATAATATGCCTTCAACCAAAAACTGCAAAATTACCTCCCTCTGAATTGGTAAAAGGCATTCGTGGAAAAGTAGTTTATTTACCATTACATCTAAAAGAAAATGTGCGTACTCTAGGAGTGCAACGTCCAATGCAGCAATCTTTAATTATATTAGTAAATGGAGTACCTACAAAAGACAAAAATATATGGCAACAGCTGGTAGATTTATATAAAGTTAGACAAGCCTTCCAATATCTTAAAGAGAATAATGAATATTACAAAGAAATTAATATTGAAGAAAACTTGAAAGATACAACTGAAATAATTCAAGAAACACAAGAAGCTGGTCAATTTGAGCTACTAGATCCTGCTACAATATCAAATATTTTAGACCATTATACAATTCATCCTTTGCACTGTAATGACACCATACAAGATGTACTAGAAACTTACCAAATGCGTCAAACTAAAGGATCGCCAATCAGTATATGGGAAAAAAGTATAGAAGCACATGCTTTTCCTCTACTCTTTCCTACTGGCAAAGGAGGAAGGTATGATGATAGACCTATTCAAATATCAGCTTCAGAATACCGCTCATTACGGATGTATTCTGAAGATACCAGATTTAGACAAAATGTGGAATACATATTCCACCTACTCTTTGAAAGTGAACTAGCAACTTTATGTTACGGAGTTGCACACATATTAAAATCAGGATCACACTTTCAAAATATGACAGCTACACAATTATTAGAGAAAGTGCAACAAAAGGATGAGGTTTTACATTCAAATATTACAAAGAGTACTGGTTTCGACGTCATGGAGATGTACGTTGTATGATCAGAAACCTTGGCCCACCCACTTGGTTTGTTATATTAAGTTGTGCAGAATATGCATGGGAAGATTTACATGATTTCCTACGCATATCAAATAAAAACAAAACAAACATAGATATTCTAACACCTGGAGAACTTTGTTCTTTGGATCCTGTTAATGTTTCAAGATATTTTCACCATCGCTTCATTGCTATGCTACATTTTATTTGTAATAAAACTGTTCCTCCCCTTGGAGAAGTGCAACACTTCTTTTGGAGAAAAGAATACCAAGCCAGAGGAGCACCACATATCCACATGCTTTTATGGATTAAAGATGCTCCTAAATTTGGTCAAGACAGTGATGCCACTGTTTTACAGTTTATTGAAAAATATGTCCCTTGTGAAATTCCATCAGAAACCACAAATAGTGATCTTCGTGCACAAATTTTACAATTTCAAAGACACAAATGTGGAAAATATTGTCGTCGCAAATACAAAAACAAAGGCAAATACTACACCAGATGCCGATTTGGTTTCCCTAGACCAGTTACAAATACAGGTCAAGTAAACAACCTCATGTCTTCAGTTAGACATAGTGTTAAAGGTAAGTCACCTAAAAATACATATTACATAAAAAGAAAAGAAGAAGAAAAATATATCAATGATTATAATGCAATCATTGCCCACTTATGGAATGCAAACATAGATGTGCAGTACATTGCAGACAATTCTACTGCAGTTGCACGATATGTCACAGCATACTTAACTAAAGCAGAAAAGACAGAGCTCCAAGACCTCTGGAATGACCTGTCATCAGATAAAACAGTATCTCAGAAATTATACAGCTTGGGCATAAAAATGCTCACCCATAGAGAATGTGGATCTTATGAAGCAGCTGATCGTTTAACTGGTACTTCATTGTATGGTAAATCTGAAAATATAGTATGGCTAAGTCTTGGTCCAGCTAAATCTAGAAACAGAGTTCTAAAATCATATGAAGATATAGAAACAATAGCCAAACATGATCCCAACAGCCAAGACATTTTAAAAAACAATTTATTGGACACATACTACCCAAACAGAAGTAATACTTTGGAAAACATGTGTCTATACCAAATAGCCCAAAACTACACATACAAAAATAATATGAAACCTGATGAAAAAAAAGGTAAATATAGAGTGACAGACTGTGAAGGCAGCTATCCAGGAATGGTGTGCCGCAATGACCTCTGCCTTAATGCCATTAAGACTGAGATTCTACTCATCGGCACACCCAGTCCCTCCTTCCCTGCAGCTCTCTGGCCAGCCTCTCTTGGCCCTCTTCCTGCGCCTACCTGCAAGGCAAAAAACCTCGGGGTCATCTTCAACTCCACACTCTCCTTCTCTCCTCATATATCTGATGTCTCTAAGAAGTCACACTACCAGCAGCACCTCCTCAGAAGTATTCTTCCCTTCCTCTCCTTCCCCAGAAGCTCACTGTCTCCCGAGCCCTGGTTCTCTCGAAGCTGGACTACTGTAACAGCCTCTATCTTAATCTGCCTGCCTCCACTCTCCGCCCTCTGCAACTCATCCAGAACAGAACTGCAAGACTTGTCCTTGGCCTCAGGCCCAGGGACCGTATCTCTCCAGGACTGAAATCTCTACACTGGCTCCCAATGGCTGTGAGGATTAAGTTCAAAAACCTATGCATTGTCCACAAGGCCTTCTGGGGTCTGGGGCCTAAATACCTTCAACTCTCTCTTCCTAAATATCTTCCTTCCCGAGCCCTTCGCTCTTCCGTCTCCAACTCCCTCAGGGTCAGCTGCTTCTCGAAGCAACGAGCTGGGGGTAGGTCTCTCTCCGCGGCAGGGGCCTCCCTCTGGAACAGCCTTCCTGCCTCCCTGAAACTTGAGGAGAACCATCTCTGGTTCCGGAAGCACCTCAAATCCTTCCTCTTTACTTCTGCTTTCTCTCTCCCTCTCCCTTGCTAAATTCTTCACTGAAACTGGACTGAATCTGCAACTGGGCCACTCTCACCAACCTCGGTCCTGGGCCCAGCCACTCTCCACTTGCACTGCCTCCCTGGCAACCCCTGCACTGCGGGACTGTCTCTGTATCTCTACAGCCCCCCCTTCCCAGCACTTGTCTGCACTTACCTTGCACTTGCCACCAGCTGGCCCTATTTATTTATGTTTATTCTACTCACTTTGCACTGCACTTCCCCCCTCCCCTTCCCCTTGCCCTTTTCCCTTCCCCCTACCCCTGCACTTGCGCGGTCTGAATGACACCTGGCCGAGTAGGATCGTTGTCTGTCTTCCCCTTGTTCCCCCCTCCCTGCCTCGTCGCGCCTTGAAACACTTGTGTATAGGCACGTTACAAATGCCATATCATATCATATCATATCATATCAAAGATGACATCACAAATGTCATTGATGGCATCACTGATGACATCACATGTGTATGTACTTTTCATGAAATATGTGTACAAGGGATTCTTATTATAATGTTGCGAAACAAGTGGCAAGGATCATTGCAATAAATATCATACCCTAATTAGTGCATTGAACGATGCATTGATATAAATAGCATTCTATTATGGGGTTCTATCTAGTATACTAAGCTACTCATACAGAAACATAACATTGTGTGCAGCGTACAAGATGAAGGTATAATATTCGTAATGTTGATATGTTGAATAATGAAATGATAATTGTTTTCTTAATAGATTTTTGTGTACTGTGAAATATGTAATAAGTAGCTAATAAAACACATGTGTTACATAATTGCATTACTATAGACAACACACAAAGACACAAGAACACATACCAATATGGGTATATACAGGGAAAGTGAAGTTAGCAAAAAAGCAGCATAAGTAGTGGCAGAAACAATTCATAACTTAACTCATTATTTTCATGCAAACAAATGATTGCTCTGTTTCAAAGCTGCTATTTACCCTATGTATATGTATCACTTGATGTGATTGGACCCTAAGGAAAGTAGTGTGAGTACAATGTATAAAAATATGACCATATACAGGGAAAATACAGCCATAAAAAAAAAACAGAACTATCAGAAAGTGCTCATAAGTCTATTGATTATCTTTATGCACAAAAAGGATTGCTGTCTTTCAAGCTTGTGTCTTCCCGTACGTATATGTTTCATATGATGTGACTGGACTCTAAGGGAATTACGTTAAGAACCTACTTGAAGGATATGTCTACAAATAAAATAACATTTTTAGTTTCTGACTGTTACTGAAGAAAACCATGTGGCCTAGAAATGTCAGCAAAAGAAAAAAGAGTGAGCCAGACATGTGATGTCATCAGTGATGTCATCAATGACATTTGTGATGTCATCTTTGATGTCCTGGGTGTTAGTCTTAGCAGTGCACGGTGGTGGCGCGAGTTATGGTTGCTTAGCTTACCATAACTGGCGAATTTCAAGGGTTTTTCGGTTTTACTTGGAACCATAACGTCCCTTTAAAAATGTTTTTTCACTGGATTTCATAGGTTTTTAGTAGCACAACTTAACCATAACGTCCCTTTAACAAAGTTTTTTTCACTGAATTTCATGGGTTTTTAGTAGCACAACTTAACCATAACGTCCCTTTAACAAAGTTTTTTCACTGAATTTCATAGGTTTTAAGTAGCGCAACTTAACCATAACGTCCCTTTAACAAAGTTTTCTAACTGAATTTCATAGGTTTTTAGTAGCAAAGCTTAACAATAGTAACTTTGACTTTATGTACATGTAATATGGAACATACTGAACCACTTCTACTGAATGTAATGTCCGCGAACATTTTTGATGTCCGCGGACAAATTCGGACAACAGTACCACTACCTAAAAAGTCAGGGGGGGGCGCATGTTTCATTGTTATATTACAACATGATAACATTTAAAAAATTCACAAAGTAGGTCACATACATATTATATGTAGTAATACATAAGAAATGTAACCCATATATGTACCACACTAACCATTCATTTAAATACAATATATTCTAAAATGGAATATACCAAGAGAAGATAAATAGACTTCCAACATAATTACCTGACAGACACTCCACAACTAAGACCAAGACCAGACCTACAGACTACTCAGAACATATCTTACCTGAAATAGTAAGTGTACATCATTTTACTCATATCTTTAAAAACTTTCTGTATTAGATTAAAAAAAATATATATTTTTTTTTCTCACAGAAATGTCTAGTACTCTGGAATGGCTAGAGGAGCACTTCCCACATGACAAAATGTCAGAAAATAGTGAAGCTAATGGTACACACTTTACAATATAAACCATTTAAGTGTTATTATGTTATATATATTTAACATATATATTTCTTTTTGTACAGAGCATACCAAAATAGAAAATATGTCTGAAGAAACAGTTATGGAAAACACGCTTGACAGCTTAAAAGAAAAAATGGATTTATTATTGAGCAATTTTAATAATTTGAAAACTTTTGTTGAGGATCATTTTAAAACAAAAACCTCATACCATTGTCCCACATGTACTTGTCCCCCCTCACCATATCCCAGTCAATTATCCCCAAACCCTCTCCATAATCCAAAATGTTTTGATGAGACTTCCATCCCTTCTTCACCTGATATCAATCATGTTGAAACCCCTAATTCTCCTGTTTGTGTTTCTATTTCTGCCTCACCTTCTCTGTCATAAATTATTAATATATGTGAAATAAAGTTAAATTTTTATATTGTGTTGTATTTACTTCCCATTTTTTATTTTATTTTTAAAATGTAGATGTTCGCGGACACCGCGGGTGTTCTGAAATGTTCGTAAATAAACGAAAATGGAGGTGTCCTGAAGAACACTATACCTGTCCGTATTGTTCGCTAGCAAGTTGAAAATGTTCTAAGAACCCAATTGTTGTCCTGAAATGATCGTAATTAAGCGAAAATGGAGGTGTCCTAATAAAGAACACTATACCTGTCCGTACTGTTCGCTACCAAGTTGAAACTGTTCTAAGAACCCAATTGGTTTCCTGAAATGTTCGTAATCAAACAGAAATGGAGGTGTCCTAATAAAGAACACTATACCTGTCCGTACAGTTCGTTACCAAGTTAAAACTGTTCAAAGAACACAAGCAGTGTCCTGAAATGTTCGTAATTAAACGAAAATGGAGGTGTCCTAAAGAGCACTATGCCTGTCTCTACTGTTCGCTAGCAAGTTTAAACTGTTCTAGAACATACGCGATGTCCCGAAATGTTCATTTGATGTGTGACGCACTTTTAATTAATTCAGGACCCGAACACTGTCCGTAGAACATCAACACACATGCGCAAACCAATGTTCGTGTATTTGGTGTCCTGTGGACAGGAGCTTCCTTCGCGGGCCGGTTTGCGAAGGGATCATGTGACCGCGCCCATGCTGATGGCATGTTCTGAATGCAGACACTATTCGTGTCCCCGAACAATTTAAAAGTACATTTTCGAGTAATCCACAATATTTTTCCATAAAAACTCATCATGGCACAAGTCCCACATAGTAATCCTGAGTTTCTACATATTTTTTGAAACTTTTTGAACCCTTTTTTGTGTTTGATCTGTCCGCAGACAGCGCGCATGTCCGCGAAATGCGTACAAGCACCCCTATAAAAGACCATGCCCTAGAGCTTATTCTCATTGTGTTTCTGGTTATTCTTCAGAGCACAGCTATTTCTCCAGCAACTTGCTGATTCCACCATCGAGATGGCATCCCTGGCTGCAGAACTGCCACCTGGTGATGCACCTGCTTCAGCACCACCCCCACCACCACCACCTTCCCAAGGGCCTGAAGAGGGGAACAGGAGTGAGGATGCAGAGGAGGAAGAAGAGGATGACGAGAATGAGGTAGAGGAAATCCCTACTACCCGCACTAGGCGTGAGTTTTGAGTGTGGCAGTTGTTTACCATTCATGGGAATGGTCCTAAGGCTCGTGCGAACCGTGTCACCTGCAATGAGTGCAAAATGGTACACAGTCGTGGGAGGCATGGTTTGTACAGCTTTGGGACCACTACCATGAAGCGACACCTAAGGTCAAATCACTCTGGGGCCATTCGCAAAGTTGTACCTTGCGAGGAGCGTAGTAAGTTGATTTCCTTTACTTCATCCTCTGTTTCTGATCCTGTCACCACAAGGACCACCTCTGTGGGACAGCGTCTTCCTCAAGCTTCCTCACAGGCCATACAGAATTCTAATGACCCCTACCTTTCGAGGGTCACAGTTGTATGTATGTACTGTGATACAGTACTCTGCAGGGGGGAGCGACTTTGCAGTGCTTTTGAGACTATCATCTCAGAGCATGAGAAGACCGGCTCAGTACCCAAATAAAACCCACTCTACATCTTCCTCTCTCAGCTCGCCCTTTCTTATCCCTGTGGTTGGTGTCCCCCCTTTGCCCTCCTTTCCCCTCCTCTACTATTGTGTCGTGTATAAAAAACCAAAAAAAATACAAAATAAAAAAAATAAAAGAAAAATAAGGCTCTTTTCAGAGCCGCCTTTCACAGTTAAAAAATAGAAGTGAAAATAAATGAAGCAGGGCCCTTTGTATTTTTTAGAAGTCTGCGGACATCTAAAAATTTGGGGTGCTACCCTATCATAACCATTGCAATTTTCTCTGGGAGGAAGTGGTGGCTCTGAAAAGAGCCTTTGGGAGGTGTTTGTATGTCAAAAATTATAAATACTCAACACCTACTTCAAAATGGATGCTGTAATTCTAAAAAAGATTGCAATGCATTTTGTACATTTCTCAGAATAATCTGATTGCCAGCATAAGTAAGATGGACTCCATCTTTGCGAAAAATATATGTACTACGAAACATAATATTTTCATTGTGAAAAGAGGACATGTCAAAATCTCTTAGGAAGGCACAAACAGCCTTATTAACATTACGCCTTGCTTTCTCCATTTGTGGACCACATGAGAAAGAACGAAACCACATTTGTCTCTGCGCAATCCGTGAAAAAATTACTTTGGAGTTTGGAAAAATCTCCATGATCTTCTGAAGTCCTTCTTTCATTGCAAATTGCAAAGAAATTCCAGACACATGTCCTAAACTGTTCCCTCCACAATGAATTACAATTATGTCTGGATGTTCCTTTATCTTCAAAGTTGCACAGAGAGGTAGCAAGTCCAACCACTTCATTCCACGCACTCCATGCCAGTGCACTTCCACATGTGCGAATCCAAGATCTATAGATACTCCACAGCTGTCTGCATGCATCTTCAACCAATGTATCCACGAGTCTCCCAAAATCCACACAATCTGTTTCTTGAAACACTCAGCCATAGCTATCTGTTCTTCTCTCAGCAAAAAGAATATCTGAGAAAACCTCTCCTAGCACAACACACTCACTAAACTTTACTGACCAATCCCTTGCTACATTCAATCTCATTTGCATGCCTCCCTTCCCCAAATTCCCCGGATGTAATACGCGGTGTCCTAGAACTACCGCCATGTCCGCGAACATATCGTAACATGGACGTGACTTACAAAACTTTATAACGTTTAATTTCTTCATACACGCACACATACGCAAACAATGTTAAACTAACACCTACTTCAAAATGGATGCTGTATTTCTACAAAAGGTTGCAGTGCATTGTGTACAATTCTCAGAAAAATCTGATTGCCAGCATAAGTAAGATGGACTCCATCTCTGGGAAATATGTATGTACTACGAAACATAATATTTTCATTGTGAAAAGAGGACATGCCAAAATCTCTTAGAAATGCACAAACAGCCTTATTAACATTGCGCCTTGCTTTTTCGTTTTGTGGACCAAATGAAGAAGAACGAAGCCACATTTGTCTCTGCGCAATCCGTGAAAATATTACTTCAGAATTAGGAAACATGTCCATGACTTTCCCAAATCCTTCTTTCATAGCAAATTGCAAAGAAATTCCAGACACTAAAATATATCAAAAAATAGACAGTTAGAATACGCCTACTGGTATCTATCTATCAAATAAATAATATGTTACTGCTCCAAAAGAATGCAACAACCCAATGTATAAAGCATTAGCCAGAAACAACAAATGAACACTGAAAACAAACAAACAAATAAACTGTAGCATAACAGAAAAAGGTTTTTTTTTTAATCCAACATGGATTTTTTTTTCTCCCACATACCCAATGATTTTAGCAACAAACAAACACAGAAACTGAGCAAATTGCACAGTACTCTGCTTTGTAATCTACTAAATATGAAGGTCCAAAAAAAAAAAAATGTTGATTATACAATGTAAAAAGTAATTACAAAATACTAATACTAACATGCTATTTTCTTTTATCACAGAAATTAACAAGAAATAAATGTACTCCAGTTACTAAACCAAACAGTAAGTATACTATGCACTCTATGCCCTGGCCACAACCATCACAGCATATCACACCCATAGTATCTTATAACTTTGTTCCTTATAAATTTGTTTTGACCCAAAGTTATAAGCAACTATAAATGGGATATGCTGCGGTGGTTGTGGCCAGGGCATAGAGTGTTGGTGCATGGCCATGCACCTAACACTCTATGCCCTGGCCACAACCACCGCAGCATATCACACCCATAGAGTAAAACATTTCAACTATGCCCTATGGAAACTTTTAATGTCCGCGGACATTACCAGTGTTCTTGGAACACTTTCAATTTTCCAGCGAACAATACAGACAGAGTCTTCAGAACACCCCCTATGAACATTTCAGGACAACGCGAAAGTTCTTAGAACACTTTCAACTTGACACCGAACAATACGGAAAGCGTCCTCAGGACACCCCCTACGAACATTTCAGGACAACGCGTGTGTTCTTAGAACACACCTCCATTTTGTTTATGACCGAACATTTCAGGACAACAGGAGAGTTCTTAGAACACTTTCAACTTGACAACGAACAATACGCACAGCGTCCTCAGAACACCCCCATTGTGTTTATTTGCGAACATTTCAGGACACCCCGAGTGTTCTTAGAACACTTTCAACTTGCCATCGAACAATACGGACAGCATCTTCAGTACACCCCCTGCGAACATTTCAGGACACCACGAGAGTTCTTAGAACACTTTCAACTCGACAACGAACAATACGGACAGCGTCCCCAGGACACCCCCTACGAACATTTCAGGACAACGCGTGTGTTCTTAGAACACACCCCCATTTTGTTTATTTGCGAACATTTCAGGACAGCGAAACAGTTCTTAGAACACTTTCAACTAGCCATCGAACAAAATGGACAGCTTCTTCAGGACAACCCCTACGAACATTTCAGGATAACGTGTGAGTTCTTAGAACACAACCCCCATTTTGTTTATTTATGAACATTTCAGGACACAGAGACAGTTCTTAGAACACTTTCACCTTGCCATTGAACAATACGGACAGCGTCCTCAGGACACCCCCTACGAACATTTCAGGACACCGCGAGAGTTCGTAGAACACTTCAGGACAACTTGTGTGTTCTTAGAACTCACCCCCATTTTCTTTATGTGTGAACATTTCAGGACAACGCGAGACTTCTTAGAACACTTTCAACTTGGCAACAAACAATACGGACATCGTCCTCAGAACATCCCATTTTGTTTATTTGCGAACATTTCAGAACACCGCAAGTGTTCTTAGAACGTCTACAGGACACCCCCTACGAACATTTCAGGACACTGCGAGAGTTCTTAGAACACTTCAGGACAACACGTGTGTTCTTAGAACACACCCCCATTTTGTTTATGTACGAACATTTCAGGACAACGCGAGAGTTCTTAGAACACTTTCAACTTGACATCGAACAATACGGACAGCATTCTCAGAACACCCCCATTTTGTTTATTTGCGAACATTTCAGGACACCTCGAGTGTTCTTAGAACACTTTCAACTTGCCATCAAACAATACGGACAGCGTCTTCAGGACACCCCCTAAGAACATTTCAGGACAACTCGAGAGTTCTTAGAACACTTTCAACTTGACAACGAACAATACGGACAGCGTCCTCAGAATACCCCCATTTTGTTTATTTGCGAACATTTCAGAACACCACGAGTGTTCTTAGAGCGTCTTCAGGACACCCCCTACGAACATTTCAGGAACCTGCGAGAGTTCTTAGAACACTTCAGGACAAAGCATGTGTTCTTAGAACACACCCCCATTTTGTTTATGTACAAACATTTCAGGACAACGTGAGAGTTCTTAGAACACTTTCAATTTGACAATGAACAATACGGACAGCGTTCTCAGAACACCCCCATTTTGTTTATTTGCGAACATTTTAGGACACCTCGAGTGTTCTTAGAACACTTTCAACTTGCCATCGAACAATACGGACAGCGTCTTCAGGACACCCCCTGCAAACATTTTAGGACACCGAGACAGTTCTTAGAACACTTTCAACTTGCCATCGAACAATACGGACAGCGTCTTCAGGACACCCCCTACGTACATTTCACGACAACGCGAGACTTTTTAGAACACTTTCAACTTCACAACGAACAATATGGACAGCGTCATCAGAACACACCCATTTTGTTTATTTGCGAACATTTCAGGACTCCCGAGTGTTCTTAGAACACATTCAACTTGCCACAGAACAATATGGACAGCGTCCCCAGAACACCCCCATTTTGTTTATTTGCCAACATTTCAGATAACCCCGAGTGTTCGTAGAACACATTCAACTTGCCACAGAACAATACGGACAGTATCCCCAGACTGCCCCCATTTTGTTTATTTGCGAACATTTCAGGACACCGCAAGTGTTCTTAGAACAGTTTCAGCTTACTTGCGAACAAAACGGACACATATTGAGTCCTCAGAACACCCCCCATTCAGTTTATTTAGAACATTTCAGAACACCTGTGATGTCCGCACACAAATCGAACACAAAAAGAACATCTACCACATACAAAAGAAAACCACATTTAACCTATCGCATACCTTTCCATCCTCCCCAAACACTCCTACACACCAACACACTTTACTAAATATACATTTAGAACAAACTTTCACTGCGCTGTCCGCGGACGTCCGTGAATCCAAGATGGCGGGCGCTACAGAAAATCTGACGCGCTTCACGCTTAACACCGTCCAATCAGCGAACACGTTGCATGTCCGCGGACATCACGCAAGCCGATTGCCCAATCAGGACACTGTCCGCGGAGCGAACAGGGAAGTGTGTCCGCGAAGCGAACCCAGATATCACTGATTTGTTTTACCTACTTTTTAGTCATTTTTAAAAAAACTACTGGACGGATTTTCACCAAATTTGCAAAAGCACGCTTTCGGGACCAAGCCGCTGCTCCTGGTCCACATTTGGTGAAAATCTGTCCAGCGGTTTGGGCTGTAGGCAGGAGCAAAAATGTTTTCCCATTCAGTCTATGGGAAAAAAAAAAATTTGGGTTCCCCCCTATAAGTTTCCCCCCCCTGGACGAATCCTAACCAAACTTCGCAAATAGATTCCGGGTGGGCCATATACTTATTTTGCAAAGTTTGGTGAGGATTCGTCCAGGGGGAGCGAAGTTATAAGCCACCCAAAAAGTGCTCTTCCTATGGAAACAGCAACTTAACCATAACTGCATGGCCACTACCTATGACATGGCCACAGTAGTGGCCATGTAGTTATGGTTAAGTTGCTGTTTCCATAGGAAGAGCACTTTTTGGGTGGCTTATAACTTCGCTCTCCCTGGACGAATCCTCACCAAACTTTGCAAAAAAAGTATTGGGGTCACTCTGAATATTTTTGCAAAGTTTGGTGAGGATTCGTCCAGGGGGGGAAAAGTTATAGGGGGGGACCCAAAACTTTTTTTTTTCCCATAGACTGAATGGGTAAAAAATTTGCGCACGGCTACAGCCCGAACCGCTGGACGGATTTACACCAAATTTGTGGCAGGAGCGGCGGCCTGGTCCCAAAAGCGTGCTTTTGTAAATTTGGTGAAAATCCGTCGAGTATTTTTTTTTAAAATGACCAAAAAGTAGGTAAAAAAAAATTAGTGATATCTGTGTTCGTTTTGCGGACACACTTCCCTGTTCGCTTCGCGGAAAGTGTCCTGATTGGCCAATCGTCTTGCGTGATGTTCGTGGACATGCAAATTGTTCGCTGATTGGACGAGCGTGAAGCGCGTCAGATTTTTCGGTAGCGCCCGCCATCTTGGATTCGCGGACGTCCCCGGACAGCGCGGTGAAACTTTGTTCAAAATGTGTATTTTGTAGAGTGTGTTGGTGTGTAGGAGTGTTTGGGGAGGGTGGGAGTGTATGAGATAGGATGAAAGTTGTGTTTTTTATGTGTTAGACGTTCTTTTTGTGTTCGATTTGTTTGCGGCCATCACGGGTGTTCTGAAATGTTCTAAATAAACTGACTAGGGGGTGTTCTAAGGAGTCAATATGTGTCTGTTTTGTTCGCAAGCAAAGTGAAACTGTTCTAAGAACACTCGCGGTGTCCGGGGAGTGTTCGTAGGTGGTGTCCTGAGGACGCTGTCCGTATTGTTCTCTGTCAAGTTGAATGTTTTCTAAGAACACGCCCGGTGTCCTGAAATGTTCGCAAATAAACAAAATGGGGGTGTTCTGAAGACGTTTTTGAGAACACTCCCGGTGTCCTGAAATGTTTGTAGGGGGTGTTCTGAGGACGCTGTCCGTATTGTTCTCTGTCAAGTTGAATGTGTCCTAAGAACACTCGCGGTGTCCTGAAATGTTCGCAAATAAACAAAATGGGGGTGTTCTGAAGACGCTTCTAAGAACACTTGCGGTGTCCGGGGAGTGTTCATAGGGGGTGTCCTGAGGACGCTGTCCGTATTGTTCTCTGTCAAGTTGAATGTGTCCTAAGAACACTCGCGGTGTCCTGAAATGTTCGCAAATAAACAAGATGGTGGTGTTCTGAAGACGCTTCTAAGAACACTCCCGGTGTCCTGGAATGTTCGTAGGGGGTGTCCTTAGGACGCTGTCTGTATTGTTCGTTGTTAAGTTGAAAGTGTTCTAAGAACTATCGCGTTGTTCTGAAATGTTCGTAGGGGGTGTCCTGAAAACGGTGTCCGTATTGTTCGTTGGCAAATTCAAAGTGCTCTAAGAACACTCACATTGTTCGCGGACATTAAAAGTTTCCCATAGATCATAGTTGAAATGTTTGACTCTATGGATGTGATATGCTGCAGGGGTTGTTGCCAGGGCATAGAGTCTTGGGTGCATGGCCATTTGGCCATGCACCCAAGATTGTATGCCCTGGCAACAACCACCGCAGTATATCACATTCATATTTGCTTATAACTTTGGGTGAAAAACAAATGTATAAGGAACAAAGGTATTAGATACTATGGATGTTATATGCTGCTATGGTTGTCCTTATTATTGTATACTTACTGTTTGGTCTAGTAATGGGAGTCCATGTTTTTCTTCTTCATTTCTGTGATAAAAGAAAATAGCATGTTAGTATTAGTATTTTGTAATGACTTATTACATTGTATAAGCAATATACTTTTATTTTTTTTCGACCCTCATATTTAGTAGAGTACAAATCAGAGTACTGTGCAATTTGCTCAGTTTCTGTATTTGTTGCTAAAATCATTGGGTCTGTGGGAGGAAAAAAAATCCATGTTGGATTAAAAAAAAAACCTTTTTCTGTTATGGTACAGTTTATTTGTTTGTTTGTTTTCAGTGTTCACTTGTTGTTTCTGGCTAATGCTTTATACTTTGCTGTGTTGTATTTTTTTTGGAGCAGTAACAGATTCTTCATTTGTTTTGATATTATAAAATTTTGGAGCAGTTAGATACCAATTGGCGTATTCTAACTGTCTATTTTTTTAATATATTTTAGTGGTTTTGATTTATCTATTTGGATATTGTTAAATTTTTGGACAGTAAGATACCAATTGGCGTATTCTAACTGTGTATTTTTTGGCCTAATTTAGTGCTATTCATTTATCTGATTAGTTGTTGTAGAATCTTTGAGCTGTTAGATAGCTTTTGGAGTATTCTAACAGTTTATATTATTTTAACACAAATTTATAATTTTGGGACAGTTAGATACCAATTGGCGTATTCTAACTGTGTATTCTTTGGTCTAATTTAGTGGTATTCATTTATCTGATTAGTTGTTGTAGAATCTTTGAGCAGTTAGATAGATTTTGGAGTATTCTAACAGTTTATATTTTTTTAACACAAATTTATTTAAAGGTTTAAATACAGTTTATTTATCAAATGTTGGTTTTAAGAACATCAAATAAGCGTTTGTAAGATTTGCTGGTAATCTCTGCTTTAGAGTAATGGTACTATCATTACATTCAAACCATCCACATTTCTTTTTTATATATGCAGTGTAGTGCCCTGAATTGGTTGTGGCTCCTGCGTTGTAGATTATACCTATTATTGTGAAGGTTTTCTTACCAAGTGATATTTGACCATGACAGTCAGCTTGCAGTTGTTTTTGGTACCATCTCCATTGTAACGTAGAAGCATTAGTATTACGTATTTACTATGTGTTTGTATTCCTAACGTGGAGCGATTATCTGAATTGCAGGTAGAGCATAATGTACCATGGTTTGCATTTTGTACAAGTTGCTGAAATGGAATGGATTCACAATTTGGTATTGATATATATATGAAGCGTTCATTGGGGATTTCTTCTTGTGTCACATTGTTGCAGAGAGTGCATGTATGTTTCCACATGTATGAAATCTGAAAGATTTCATTTATAGGTATGTTTTTGTTTTCCAGTACTTGTAGTAAGTACATTAGAAATTCTTGTGGATCTTCCTGTGAGTTTATAGTGAATTTCACCATTCCAGCACAGTAGTCCAATTGTCGTCTTATTCCAAAAACACTATATGTGTTGTCAGGATTGTTTGCTGCATTTCTGTGAAGTACTAACATTTGCAAACACAATGGGTCTGTACTGTGTGAGTAAATGTTGTCAACAATTGGTGGTAATTGAAATAGAATATTCATTGCTACATTTGCATAGCAACTTACACCAACTATACTTGAGAATTTAAATGGTCCAGGTAGTTCTGTATCTAACTGCTTTTTTTGGAGTTTGTCTTCCTTCTTTAAAGGAGAGTTCCGGGACTTTTTTTTTATTGTCCCTACGGTTCGGCCATGTGTTTTTAAGCATAACTCGGTAGATCGTGGAAAACTTTCCTATGGACCTTACCCGACTTTTCGTCCATTAACGCACTCGAAATCAGCCGCCATTTTATGATAATCCTATCACTTGCCGCATCGCCCTGGCTCACCTGCTTTTGCGGCACTAAATCAAATCCCCCGCCCCTGAAACAGACTTGATCAAAACATTCATATTCCCCGCCTCTATCCGTGACGTGACTGAGCTGCGTAGGCAAACGCGCCCAGGCGTCTTATACGCGACTCCACACAGAACCAGGAAATCAACACAGATGAGCTCAAACAACACAGCGCGCCACAATTGGGAATATGAAACTGTACTTTTAAATTAAACCGCAAGATTGTAAATTTGGTAAAGTAAATTTATTTGACATCAAATGTTTTGAGAATATTCAGCGATTTGCATTTTTATTTGTTCACGTTCCGAAAAGTTCGTTTCGAGGCACACGATGTTCCTTTGCTGTACACAGGGTCTTAGATCATCTCACAATACAGCGCCACAATTCGGAATATGAAACAGTGGTTTAAAAGCAAACGGCAAGATTGTACATTTGGCAAAGTACATTTATTGGACATCAAATGTTTTGAGAATATTCAGCGATTTGCATTTTTATTTGTTCACGTTCCGAAAAGTTCGTTTCGAGGCACACGATGTTCCTTTGCTGTACACAGGGTCTTAGATAAATGAATTTTTATTTGCTCTCGATCCAAAATATTTCGTCTTGAGGCAAGCGATGTTCGTGTGCAGTAGACATGGTGTTGGTTTACGATAAAATAAGCTCTTCGGTCGCACTGATAATCGCATGGCTATTCCAACAACGAGGCACTAGGGCACCACAACGGTCTGTATGTTGCATCTAGCCGTTAGTACCGCGTAAGGGCATACTTGTACTTGGCGATCGTCCCACAAAATGGTCAGGGTGCTAACGTTGTTCACGTGGAGAAGCAACTGGCGGTTAAAAAACCCATCCGCCGGTGTCTGGTACTCGTGACACAGACAATAATGGACGATGTATCTATTTGAAAAACATAAAAAAAGGAAATTAGTCTCACCATCAGATCTTTATTAAAATTATTCATTTTATATATTAGGTCTGGAAATTATTTCATAGCTAGGACAGTGCAACTGGGTTTTATACGTCAAGGGGGGCTGTAGGATACTGAGACAGTCCCCCAGTGCAGGGGTTGACAGGGAGTGCAGGTGGAGAGTGGAAGGGCCCAGGACCGAGATCGCAGACAGTGGACCAGTTGTAGCAGGGGAGAGGGAGAGAGAAAGCAGAAGCAAAGGTTTTGAGGTGCTTCCGTAAAAGTATGATATGATATGATATGGTATTTGTAACGCGCCTATACACAAGTGTTTCAAGGCGCGACGAGGCAGGGAGGGAGGGGAACAAGGGGAAGACAGACAAACGATCCTACTAGGCCAGGTGTCATTCAGATCGCGCAAGTGCAGAGGTAAGGGGAAAAGGAGAAAGTGCAAGGAGAGGAGGTGGGGGGGAAGTGCAGTACAAGGTAAGTAGCGTAATAAAATAATAAATAATAAATAATAAATAAAAAGGGCCCGCTTGAGGCCAAGGACAAGTCTCGCAGTTCTGTTCTGGATAAGTTGCAGAGGGCGGAGAGTGGAGGCAGGCAGATTAAGATAGAGGCTGTTACAGTAGTCCAGCCTAGAGAGAACCAGGGCTCGGGAGACAGTGAGCTTCTGGGGGAAGGAGAGGAAGGGAAGAATACCTCTGAGGAGGTGCAGCTGGTAGTGTGACTTCTTAGAGACGTCAGATATATGAGGAGAGAAGGAGAGTGTGGAGTCGAAGATGACCCCGAGGTTTTTAGCCTTGCAGGTAGGGGCGGGAAGGGGGCCAAGTAGACGGTTCTCCCCAAGATAGTGCGCGGTACAAAACAACATGCCACATAGAACGAACAAGTACAACTTAACCCGTCTTTAAAGCAACTGTATAGTAATTAAATTGCGGTATAAACTCATCTAAAGAGTTACTTACATTATATTTGCATTTTCCATTGCGTCTGTGCGTAGGGCAGCCCCGAAATACCACTCCTTCTATGCCGACGTTATTTCTTCTAATGAACGAACATGAAATGGCTTTCGTTTCTGAAATTATATTCATTATCGTTTCTTACGTGGTCCAGGCCTGTCAAGGTCAAAATACAATAGAACCTTATTCTGAGTCGTGGGCCATTCTGGCACCCGAGAAAAAATCAAAGCAGCTGACCTTCACTTCGAACGAGCACACATTCCAAGTTAGCTACATTCAGTGTAAGGCATTCTCACAGGACTTGAAATTTACACTCCATCTTTGCATTTTGTCTGCGTGCTTTGCAGCCACACAGAACCATAAATACGGAGAGATTCTATATTTATTGAAAAATGATTTATATTAGAATCACTTTTATTTACACAATACATAGATACACATATTCAATGGGCCTGCGACATGAGGAGACTTGAGAGAACAGACAATCAAATTACAATCATTTAAACCGTGATGTGTATTTCTCAATGAGTTCTTCTTTAGGTGGACATGGAACAGATGCAATGTTGGGTGGCAATGCAGTTGTCCCCTGCACAGGTTCGTTCACAGCTCCATTTATGTGCCTATCTAGGACGTCAACAATAAGTTTCTCAATAAACTCATATTGCATATCCTCAAACACTGGTTTGATCACCCATTGTTTACTTCTTTTAGTGAAGGCCTTATTGTAGCGAAGCGTCCCTAAAGTTCCGGTCGTCCTACTTTGTTGACGGCCAACATTATGGTTATGTGCCAAGACCGCTAAAAGAGTCCGATTTATCATGCCCTCCATGCCAAAATGCAATCGTTTTGGCCTGTACTTTAGGCACATATTGTGGAACACCTCCAAATCTCCTGTGTGGCAGAATTCCGTGAGTCCACTCAAAGCTTTTGTTATAGTTTTATCAAATACAATCTTTTCAATGGCTTTGTGAGTGGGTGATGAAGGAATCAACCACTTCTTCTTCCGTGCCTCCTCTGTGGACAAATGGCCATGTTCACAATTGTGGAAATGTTGGTTCGTGTTCCATCGGTGAACATTTGTACAGTGTGGCATTACTGACCGCCATTTTTCCAGTAGAATTTCCAACGACCCTCCACATGTTTTTGAGCTCCACCAAAGATGGTTGCTGATTGACTTGGACCACTGTGAAATACCTTGCAATTCTTTTTTTTTACCTGCAGCCGACAATTTTTTATTGATTGATTTTGCAAGATGCCAAACGTCAAATTGGTGATTTATATTTTTGTACTGTTCTCTCATTGTCTTGGCAATTGAAACGTGTCTGTCCGTGGCTATCAGGTCGATCACCATTCCCCGCGATTGTAGTTCTTGCAATGATGCTACAAAGCCAACTTTCTCCATGGCCACTGAGGATGTACTTTGTGACACCTGCACGACCACCGAACTCACAATTTTCTTACTTTCCATGTCCTGAAAGTGGTAGGTGCAGTAGCAGCTGAAAATCCTGGGCTGTCGCACTGTCCATCACCGGCTAGCCTGAACCGTTTGCCCGCGAATGTACTATCAATAGACATTTTTTCCATTCTCCAAGCTTCGCTAATGGCTGGAAATAGATAATCGGTTTGGTATTTGTAGAACTGAGTTTTCGCAATGAAATGGATTCCCACAAACTGAAAGAACGACTCTAATTTTTTAAAACTTGAACCACTAAAAAGTGCAGCCGCTGCACAAAGTAGATTGCCTGCTGGCAGTTGTCCCAGCATAGGTTGTGCAGACCATGTGAAAGGATGATATTTTGTACAGGTGGCATGTATTTTAAGGTTAGTGCCTCGAATTGCACGAGTCACATTAATCAATGGCTCCCCACATACTTCCCCACCAACCAAATGCCCACATTTCATCCGAATAATAATATCAATCAAACAACTATCGAATACAATGAATTTGGCCTCTTTCCTTATACTGTCACTCTGCATCCCAGCTGGTTCGGCCTGTAACGTTGAGGACATGTCACTCACATGAAAGGTAGAATCTCTGATATCGTCTTCCGCTATGTTCAGTGATATTGATGGTGTTTCATTGTCGTCTACTTCATTCTCTTCCATTGCAACATCTGTTCCTTCTCCGGCGATGGGTGAATAAAACAATTTCTTCAACTTTCTCGCGGTCTTAGTTTTTGCGGGTGTGGATTCTGTGAATTGATCTCCGACTGCATCCGAACTACCAGGAGGACATTCACTATCAATGGCTGGTGGTGGTATAGCTCCGTTGTCAATCACTTCATATTCTTCCCATTGGCACGATGCTTCTCCAGTCTCAAGTCCCTGCCAAAAGGTTTGACAAGCAACATCTCTCGTTCGCTTCACTGTCTGTGTAGATCTAGTTCGTACACCCACTCGCAACTAGAGGACAGATTGGAAAAGGGGTGTTCAGTTTAAACACAACTTACAGTATTGAACTATTAATAGTGAAAAACAACATAATATAGTGACCAGGACACTAACCTTCTTTTGCTTTCTTTTCTTTGAAACTTTCTTGCCTCGAACTTCAACATCAGGACGCTGTTGCTCCGACTCGTGTGTATATGTCTTCACTTCCTCTTGCGCTGCAACGACTATATTTTCATGATAAGCACATCCATCACGCACTGACGCTCCATCGACTCCCTGAAACATAGAACTTTCATTAGTATGTATAATAATATCGAAAACACAAAATGTACTTGGGGACCAATACCCACGTACATCTCAATAGCAAAACACGAATGAACGCTTTGTGTAGAACATTCAAACGACAATTATTCACGCATTGTTGATCTAGTTAGATGGAACTGTCAAGATCCATACCTCGGGCTCCTCATAGACTTCCATTGATGATATTATTGAAGATGATGCTTCAGTGACTCCCTGAAACACAGTAATTGCATTAGTATGGTTTTCTATTTTGATAAAAAGAACATAAAGTTTGTGCAGGCGTCAACGGCTCATCTAAATAGACCTGCACAAATGATCAGTTGTCTAAAATAAATAATGGATATCTAAATATGATTCGATTTGCTCGATCGTTGGAAGTGTCACCACCCAGAAATCTGCATCAACTACTAGGGGTGATGTTCTTGTAGAAGAAGCTCCGTCATCTCCCTGAAACATAGTACTTGCGTTAATAAAGAAGGAAGTATAGCGGATGTAATCAAGTCATATGATCTCGCTTGATCGATCTGTCAGTATCCATACCTCGAAATGCATAAGAACATCAAGGGACGATGTGACTGCGGTGCACACTTCTGCAAGCTGTTGCGCCGACCCGTAACTGCACGCTCCCCCTTCTTCTTGGACTAATGCTCCATCGACTCCCTGAAACATAGGACTTTCATTAGTAATGAACACAATATTGAAAAAAGAAGACACATAGGAGGGCGACGACAGAAGGACATATCAATGGCTAAAAATGATAGAAACATTGTGTGTAACAATCACGCTACAAGAATGCAAGATCTGATGATCTCCATCGATGGAACTGTCCTGAAACGTACCTCGAGCATCTGAGTGACATCAACGGTAGTCGTCAATATGTTGGACTCCTCAGCATCTCCCTGAAAGACAGTACTTGAATTATTTTGGATAACAATAATTATAACTGAAAGCAAAGACTAGAGGACGAGTACAAGGGTGTACCATTAGGTAAAATAATTACACAATAAATTAAAACTATTGATTTACATGCCTAAAACAAGTCAGTGGCAGAATAGCCAAGTAAGATTACCCGATAGGCGCTTGAAGTGGCTGATGACTGCAATAACGACACGGATGGAGAATCTTCCGCCTTCATATTGAGTGGATACATAAATGGGGAAATTATTGTTAGCTAATGCTACACACTACCGCAAGGCCGAGAGATAAATACGTAAACTTGACTCACCAGTGGAGGGATGTGGACGAATAGAGTGGGAATAGCGGTTGAGAGCAATTTTCGCCTCGCTCGCGGTGTGTTCTTCTTTATTAGCAATGATGTGGAGTACATGTCAGAGGTAAAGTGCCTGCTGCAGATGCGGTATCGATCACCCCTCTTGTCCGCAAAGACTTCTAGGACTCTACTTTCAAGCTCAGAGGGTGGATATCCGCAATATCGGACCCATTCTCTTATCTGATCTATTGTCTTAGGGAAAACATGCATTATAGTACCTTCAGATTTATTATGGGTCTTCGAAGGACAACCGCCAATGGAACAGGCAGGCATTGTGGAAAGTTCTGAAAAGTAAAGATCAACAATTCTCTATGAATACCATTGTGTTAAAAAATTAAATACATAAAAGGTTCAATGCAAGGTATGTTTTGGTTCTTGGAACTATACACGTTATTCACATGCGGATAAGTATTTGAATAACTTTAAAAAAATACAAAAATAATTTCACTAAACTCAGAACATGTGACTAGTTCCTTGCATGTACTGTCTTGAACGAAAAGAAATTGGACGCAAAATGAGTATGGTACATGGCCTTACCTTGACGAGCAAACAGTTAGATGCAGGGATCAGAGTAGTTTCGTGTCGTAGAACAGGGAGCAGTTCACAGGTTGCAAACTGATGAGTTTGCTCAAAGTGGTCACGGAAGTTCACAGAGACGAAGAGCAGACAACCAGCACCTTCACGGGTTGACTAGCAAAGCGCAAAGAAGTTCTCATTAGAAATATGAAGTGGGTTATAAAGAATTCGAAACAGGGGTGTGTTTGTGAATGAATGACGTGTATATGTCGTGGCATTATGCGGTTTGCAGGGGGGCGTCCCGCGTGAGGGGAGATGCTTGGCAGGAGACACGGGGTCTGGCGGTAGACATGGGAACAACAACCCATGCTCTATAGACCACTTTGAAGTGTACATGGTCTTTGGCACCTCTTGGCCTTTATCGCTCCCTGACAGCTCCACTTGCCAGCACAAGTACCCCGGTGCGAACTGCCTTTGATAGGGCGGGGGGTGGATTGGGGCGGTGGTCGTGCAGACAAGACACAGGAAGACTCGTGAATGGAGACACACTTATGTGGATTGCAGGGGGCCGTCCAGCGTGAGGGGAGATGCTTGGCAGGAGACACGGGGTCTGGCGGTAGACATGGGAACAACAACCCATGCTCTATAGACCACTTTGAAGTGTACATGGTCTTTGGCACCTCTTGGCCTTTATCGCTCCCTGACAGCTCCACTTGCCAGCACAAGTACCCCGGTGCGAACTGCCTTTGATAGGGCGGGGGGTGGATTGGGGCGGTGGTCGTGCAGACAAGACACAGGAAGACTCGTGAATGGAGACACACTTATGTGGATTGCAGGGGGCCGTCCAGCGTGAGGGGAGATGCTTGGCAGGAGACACGGGGTCTGGCGGTAGACATGGGAACAACAACCCATGCTCTATAGACCACTTTGAAGTGTACATGGTCTTTGGCACCTCTTGGCCTTTATCGCTCCCTGACAGCTCCACTTGCCAGCACAAGTACCCCGGTGCGAACTGCCTTTGATAGGGCGGGGGGTGGATTGGGGCGGTGGTCGTGCAGACAAGACACAGGAAGACTCGTGAATGGAGACACACTTATGTGGATTGCAGGGGGCCGTCCAGCGTGAGGGGAGATGCTTGGCAGGAGACACGGGGTCTGGCGGTAGACATGGGAACAACAACCCATGCTCTATAGACCACTTTGAAGTGTACATGGTCTTTGGCACCTCTTGGCCTTTATCGCTCCCTGACAGCTCCACTTGCCAGCACAAGTACCCCGGTGCGAACTGCCTTTGATAGGGCGGGGGGTGGATTGGGGCGGTGGTCGTGCAGACAAGACACAGGAAGACTCGTGAATGGAGACACACTTATGTGGATTGCAGGGGGCCGTCCAGCGTGAGGGGAGATGCTTGGCAGGAGACACGGGGTCTGGCGGTAGACATGGGAACAACAACCCATGCTCTATAGACCACTTTGAAGTGTACATGGTCTTTGGCACCTCTTGGCCTTTATCGCTCCCTGACAGCTCCACTTGCCAGCACAAGTACCCTGGTGCGAACTGCCTTTGATAGGGCGGGGGGTGGATTGGGGCGGTGGTCGTGCAGACAAGACACAGGAAGACTCGTGAATGGAGACACACTTATGTGGATTGCAGGGGGCCGTCCAGCGTGAGGGGAGATGCTTGGCAGGAGACACGGGGTCTGGCGGTAGACATGGGAACAACAACCCATGCTCTATAGACCACTTTGAAGTGTACATGGTCTTTGGCACCTCTTGGCCTTTATCGCTCCCTGACAGCTCCACTTGCCAGCACAAGTACCCCGGTGCGAACTGCCTTTGATAGGGCGGGGGGTGGATTGGGGCGGTGGTCGTGCAGACAAGACACAGGAAGACTCGTGAATGGAGACACACTTATGTGGATTGCAGGGGGCCGTCCAGCGTGAGGGGAGATGCTTGGCAGGAGACACGGGGTCTGGCGGTAGACATGGGAACAACAACCCATGCTCTTTAGACCACTTTGAAGTGTACATGGTCTTTGGCACCTCTTGGCCTTTATCGCTCCCTGACAGCTCCACTTGCCAGCGCAAGTACCCCGGTGCGGGCGGTGGTCGTGCAGACAAGACTCGTTTGCCGTAGGGCCTCACCAAGGAGAGGCCATCTAACTGCATGTAAGAGGCAGGCTGCAGGATCTAGTACATGGAAGGCAGGGGGGTGAGTTTATAAATACCTCAGCCTCCCAGGAGAATATATGGGTGCAGTTCACCCTGGAGACCCTGAACAAAGTGGTGTGGTAAGTATTTTTGGGGGAGGAGGCAAGGCCGGGAGGCTTGATGCCAACCCGCAAAATAACATATGTATGTCTGCTGCATATGGGTTCAACGGTTATGTGGATTGAAGGTGGGCGGCCAGCGTGAGGGAGGATGCTGGCCGGAGACATGTGGTGTGACAAGACAAGGCACAGGAAGACTATTCAATGGAGACACACTAGATTCATTTAAAAAATCAAAACAACCATTGTTAAAATATATGTTGGGTTTTATTTTAGATCTTAATTTCAATTGAACATAAATAATAAACATTACACATTGTAAAGTTGCGGTTGCAGCACATCCCGGGAAAAGCCGCGGTATTGTCCACTGTCGCTGGGGAAATGTTGTCTAATGGCAAGTACCGCACAGGCAGGTATTACTCTCCGAACGCGGTGTCCGAGCCTCCCGTGAAGCCACCAAGTGAAGCAACGATAGGCCACCAGCCTGTACCACCTGTGAAAATGAAAGATGCAAACTGTATTAAAATGACAACTTTCTTATCACTGTCGATTCAGGTACAAAAATGTCATTCTGCTTTGAAAAAAATTCTATCTAGAAAATGCACAACATGGAACCAATTTACATGCATTCGAATGATATGTAGATGTAGTTTTATATGTGGGAGACGACCATGAAATAGTAGTGGCATCACTGACATCACAACCAGAGTATACTTACTCGTTACTCGGATTACGCGGACGAACAGTGCCGCAAAGTTCGTGCATAAGCACCATCATCATCCTCAACACTGTCCGTGAGAGGCAGGCTTCCCTGAACTCTGGCAGCTCGGTGATGCATTGCGGACTTGGCTCGCCTTCCGAAATGTAGGCCAAGCACCCGGAATTTTCACGGCAGCAGCAGTTCTCCTCCTCAGTTGGCATTAGCTCGCAACGATTGCACGTGCACCAGGTGGAGACGCCGTCCATGCGACATGGTCCAGGCTCTTCATCCGTTGACTGGTCCTCCCAACTGCCGTCCGAATCCCCATCGTTTTCGCGTGCTTGCCTTTCCAGTAGTTCTTCCTCGGTGTACTCGGGCTCGTACATATACGGCATTATTGTAGCCATTGTGTGGTAAAGAAAGTAAAATAATTTATAGCGGTGGTACTGGTATCTGTTCACACGGGCTACAATCAACGAAGGTATTTGACCAGAGCACAGAAACGAGTCACAGAATACTCAAAGTAACACAGCGAGAGTAATGGAATCGAAAATCTGCTGCTGTGTGTTGTGAAACGGTGTGTTTATACTTATTGAGGAAAGAGGCGTCCTGCCGTTTCCATGGCGACACTTCATTAGCTGAGGCGCAGCGATTGTTGACACGAAACGTGCTTTGGCGTTGGGAAATGGGCGGTACGCGTCTGCTGATGTCAGGCTCGGGGGCGGGGGATTTGATTTAGTGCCGCAAAAGCAGGTGAGCCAGGGCGATGCGGCAAGTGATAGGATTATCATAAAATGGCGGCTGATTTCGAGTGCGTTAATGGACGAAAAGTCGGGTAAGGTCCATAGGAAAGTTTTCCACGATCTACCGAGTTATGCTTAAAAACACATGGCCGAACCGTAGGGACAATAAAAAAAAAGTCCCGGAACTCTCCTTTAAAGAAGTACCTGGTTTACTTTCTCTAATTGATTCTTTTTTGTTTGTGGTACTTGATGAAGTATTAGTTTCTTTTACTCTCTTTGGAGGATTTGCAGTGACGTCCTGTTGCATTTCTGATTGATTTAGTTTTCTTTTCCAACGTTTTAGTTTTTGTGGAACAGAATATGTGTTTAGATGGGGAGTGTATAGTGAGCGAAGTCTATTATATTCTAAAATGCAAGGAATATCAGCGTTTAGTTTACCTGCATCAAAGTTGATTAGAAATAGACCGTCAAGTGTACGTAAGCGTGATAGTGCTACGTAGCTCATGCCTTCTTTAAAGACTGTGTTACCAATATCTATCATTGCTTTGTCTAGGGTAAGACCTTGTGATTTATGAATCGTGACTGTGTATGCAAGAGTTAGAGAAAATTGTTCTCTGCGTACATACATATCTTTGAAGAGAAGGAATCTAGCTGTTGAGCGTCCTATCCGTTTTACTTCTGAAAGTTTGTCAAAGAGTATATTGACAAACTGAATTTTTATGTCACGTGGGTATGTTTGAAAGCCAACAACTGTACCCAGTGCTCCATTAACTAGTCCTTGGTCCACGTCAAGGTTACGGTCAAGGTTACGTTTAAGCATTACTCTGCAATTTAAGGATAATTTTAACATCTTTTCAAAGCCTGCTGTGTTTGAGATTGATTTTTTCTAAATTATTTAGTCTTGTTGTGGCTTGGTCACACATGGGTAGTGTCATACCATGTACATCTAGTTTGTCTGTGGCACTAATTTCCATTATTGGTTGCATTTCTTTACTTAGCATGATTTCATTGAATTTGAAACAGCTTGCAAGAGTTGGCATTAAGGCCATACAATTGACACTTTTGTGGGCTAATTGTTCCATAACATCTGTAGCACATGCATTATCGCCATAAAGTGCATTAATGAGCCGGGTTTTCAATGTTGCTTCTGCTTCTTTAGAAAGTATACCAACTCTCAAACTTTTTAAAATGTTGGCATAAGTTAGATCTGCAGATTGGCGCATGTTTTTTTTTAATTCTCTGTATTGGAAATGTTGCCAAAGGTTGACATTTCCAATGCTGCCAACAGTTTTAAGGCAGAGTTTGTGCCCTAATTTTTTAAAAATAGGTTCACCTTTTACTGGTGTTAATTGAAGCAGATCTCCAAAAACTATAATGTGTTTTCCTGCAAAGAGCTCTTCATAGTCTGTTTTGAGTACTTCTTGTAATCTGAGGTGAATCAAAGCTAACATCAGGTTGGAGACCATGCTCACTTCATCTATTAGTAGCATTTTCATTTGTTTCAATACTCTGCGTAATTCCATTGCAGCTTCTGCAGAAAGTTTGTAATAGTCTAATTTGTTCTGGTGTTCTACTGGTAATAGTAGTAATCGGTGTAATGTAACACCACCTATGTTGTAGGCAGCTAAACCTGTGGGGGCAGTGACAACAGCTGACAGTTTGTTTTTTGTCAATTGTTGAAGGAACTTACTTATGATTTTGATTAGGAATGTTTTGCCAGAACCAGCTTCACCACTGACGTAAAGTAGTATAGGTTTATAATTATGGCAGGAACATTCTTTATTTTCATGTTTTACACCATGTGCAATTTGTTTTGTTACTTCTTGAAAAATGCTACTTTGCTCATTGTTTAGTTTTGATTGTACTATAGTTAGGTCTTCCTTATCTTCATACTGACACATGGTGTTTTCTACTTCTATCATAGCTAATTCTGCCTCATTTGTTATTAGTGGTTCTCCCATTGGTTCATGGCTTCCTGTTACAGAAGGTTGACTACTGTCAGGAGTATCCTTATCTAGTTGGGCTTGGAGTTCTTCTTCATGTTGCTGTTCATTGTGCAACATTGTTTTGTACTGTGTAAAGTTTACATCAGTTATAGTGCTTTCATTTGCTTTGAAAGCATCCTCATATGAGTCATAGTTATCTAATAATTGTTCTTCTTTTCTCCATGGTTTGAAGAGTTGTAGCAGGGACATGTAATATACTTTTTTATGTTGAGGAGTCTTCAATGACAATTTGATATGATTAATTAAATTTGGTTTAGTGAGTTTAACTACAGACAGACAGAGATGAGGGAAGGAGAGGAGGAGGCCGAGGGTAGCCTGAAAATGAGCTGGGTATCGTCCGCATAGCACTGAAAGTTGGGGCAGAGAGCGGCGATGCAGTGGGCAAGGAGTGTCCTGGGTGTTAGTCTTAGCAGTGCACGGTGGTGGCGCGAGTTATGGTTGCTTAGCTTACCATAACTGGCGAATTTCAAGGGTTTTTCGGTTTTACTTGGAACCATAACGTCCCTTTAACAAAGTTTTTTCACTGAATTGCATAGGTTTTTAGTAGCGTAACTTAACCATAACGTCCCTTTAACAAAGTTTTTTTCACTGAATATATATATATATATATATATGTATATATTACATGGCCACTGTAGTGGCCATGTAGTTATGGTTAAGTTGCTGTTTCCATAGGAAGAGCACTTTTTGGGTGGCTTATAACTTCGCTCTCCCTGGACGGATCCTCACCAAACTTTGCAAAAAAAGTATTTGGGTCACTCTGAATTTATTTGCAAAGTTTGGTGAGGAATCGTCCAGGGGGGGCAAAGTTATAGGGGGGGGTCCCAAAACCTTTTTTTTTCCCATGGACATAATGGGAAAAAAATTTGCTCACGCCTACAGCACAAACCGCTGGATGGATTTACACCAAATTCGCGGCAGGAGCGGCGGCTTGGTCCCGAAAGCATGCTTTGCTTTATTTGGTGTAAATCCGTCCAGTAGTTTTTAAAAATATGACAAAAATGTAAGTGAAAAAAATTAGTGATATCTGTGTTCGCTCCGCGGACACACTTCCCTGTTCGCTCCGCGGACAGGACGGTGATTGGGCAAGCAGCTTGCGTGATGTCCAGGGACATCTGACGTGCTCTCTCATTGGATGTGTCAAAGCGTGCAGTGCGTCTGGCTTCAGAGACGCCCGCCATCTTTATTCCTCGCATGAGAGGCTTTGTATCCCGCCTGCACAGTAAGTCCCCCACCCCCGCTCATGCCCGTGTCTGTCTCCTGTTCCTCCCACCCCCCGCTCATGTCCGTGTGTCTTTCTCCCTCCCGCCCACCGCCAGCTCATGTCCATGTGTCTTTCTCCCTCCCGCCAACCCCCGCTCATGTCCGTGTGTCTTTCTCCCTCCCGCCCACCCCCCGCTCATGTCCGTGTGTCTTTCTCCCTCCCACCCACCCCCCGCTCATGTCTGTGTGTCTTTCTCCCTCCCGCCCACCCCCCGCTCATGCCCCGCTCGTCTCTCCCAACTGCCCACCCCCCGCTCTTGCCCCGTGTGTCTCTCCCACCCCCGTGTGTCTCTACCACCCGCTGCTCATGTCCGTGTGTCTCTCCCCACCCGCCGCCAATCCCCCGCTCATGTCCGTATATCTCTCACCACCTGCCGCCCACCCCCCCGCTCATGTCCATGTGTCTCTCCCCACCCACCGCCCACCCCCCGCTCATGTCCGTATGTCTCGCATCACCTGCCGCCCACCCCCCGCTCATGTCCGTGTGTCTCTCCCCATGTCCGTGTGTCTCTCCCCACCCACCGCCCACTCCCAGCTCATGCCCCGTGTGTCTCTCCCCCTCCCGCCCACCCCCACTCATGTCCGTGTGTCTCTCCCCACCCACCGCCCACCCCCCACTCATGTCCCGTGTGTCTCTCTCCCTCCCCCCCACCCCCACTCATGCCCCGTGTGTCTCTCTCTCCTTCCCCCCACCCCCCACTTATGCCCCGTGTGTCTCTCTTCCTCCCCCCCACCCATGCCCTGTGTGTCTCTCCCCCTCCCGCCCACCCTCCGCTCATGCCCCGTGTGTCTTTCCCCCTCCCGCCCCCCCGCTCATGCCCCGTGTGTCTCTCCCCCTCCCGCCCACCCCCCCGCTCATGCCCCGCGTGTCTCTCCCCTTCCCCCACCCCCTGCTCATGCCCCGCGTGTCTCTCCCCTTCCCCCACCCCCTGCTCATGCCTTGTGTGTCTGTATCCCTATCCCCCACCCCCGCTCTTGCCCCGTGTCTCTTTCCCCCTCCTGCCCACCCCCCCTCTTGCCCCGTGTCTCTTTCCCCCTCCCGCCCACCCCCGCTCTTGCCCCGTGTGTCTGTCTCCCTCCCCCCACCCCCGATCTTGCCCCGTGACTCTTTCCCCCTCCCGCCCACCCCTGATCTTGGCCCGTGTCTCTTTCCCCCTCCCGCCCCCCCCGCTCTTGCCCCGTGTCTCTTTCCCCCTCCTGCCCACCCCCGCTCTTGCCCTGTGTCTCTTTCCCCCTCCCGCCCACCCCCGCTCTTGCCCCTTGACTCTTTCGCCCTCCCGCCCACCCCCGCTATTGCCACGTGTCTCTTTCCCCCTCCCGCCCACCCCGCTCTTGCCCCATGTCTCTTTCCCCCTCCCGCCCACCCCTGATCTTGGCCCGTGTCTCTTTCCCCCTCCCGCCCCCCCGCTCTTGCCCCGTGTCTCTTTTCCCCTCCTGCCCACCCCCGCTCTTGCCCTGTGTCTCTTTCCCCCTCCCGCCCACCCCCGCTCTTGCCCCGTGTCTCTTTCCCCCTCCCGCCCACCCCCGCTCTTGCCCCGTGTCTCTTTCCCCCTCCCGCCCACCCCCGCTCTTGCCCCATGTCTCTTTCCCCCTCCCGCCCACCCCCGCTCTTGCCCCGTGTCTCTTTCCCCCTCCCGCCCATGCCTGCTCTTGCCCCATGTCTCTTTCCCCCTCCCGCCCACCCCCGCTCGTGCCCCGTGTCTCTTCCCCCTCCCGCCCACCCCCGCTCTTGCCCCGTGTCTTCCGCCTCCCACCCACCCCCGCTCTTGCCCTGTGTCTTCCCCCTCCCGCCCACCCCCACTCTTACCCCGTGTCTTCCAACTCCCGCCATCCCCCCCTCTTGCCCCGTGTCTTCCCCCTCCCACCCACCCCCTCTTGCCCCGTGTCTTTCCCTCTCCCTCCCACCCCCGCTCTTGCCCCGTGTCTTTCCCCCTGCCGCCCACCCTCACTCTTGCCCCGTGTCTTTCTCCCTCCCGCCCACCCCCGCTCTTGCCCTGTGTCTTTTAACCCACCCGCCCACCCCAGGTCTTGCCCCGTGTCTTTCACCCACACTGTCTCCTGTTCTCTCCACACCCCGCTCATGCCCCATGTCTGTGTCCTGTTCCCCCCACCCCGCGCTCATGCCCCGTGTCTATCTCCTGTTGCCCCCCACCCCTCCCGCTCATGCCCCGTGTCTGTCTCGTGTTCTCCCCACCCGCTCCTGCCCCGTGTCTGTCTCCTGTTCCCCCCACACGCTCATGCCCCGTGTCTCTCTCTTGTGCCCCCACCGCCCCGCTCATGCCCCGTGTTTGTCTCCTGTTCTCCCCACCCCGTGCTCATGCCCCATGTCTTTTTCCTGTTCCTCCCACCCCCCGCTCATGCCCCGTGTCTGTCTCCTGTTGCCCCCCACCGCCCGCTCATGCCCCGTGTCTGTTCTCCCCACCCTCCGCTCATGCCCGTGTCTGTTGTTCCCCCCACCCCCGCTCATGCCCCGTGTCTGTCTCCTGTTCCCCCCACCCCTCGCTCATGCCCCGTGTCTGTCTCCTGTTCCCCCCACCCCCGCTCATGTCCCGTGTCTCTCCTGTTGCCCCCCACCCCCGCTCATGCCCCGTGTCTCTCCTGTTGCCACCCACCCCCTGCTCATACCCCGTGTCTGTCTCCTGTTGCCCCCCACCACCCGCTCATGCCCTGTGTCTGTCTCCTGTTGCCCCTCGCCCCCCGCTCATGCCCCGTGTCTGTCTCCTGTTGCCCCCCACCCCCCGCTCATGCCCCGTGTCTGTCTCTGTTGTTCCCCCCACCCCCCGCTCATGCCCCGTGTCTGTCTCCTGTTCTCCCCACCCCCGCTCATGCCCCGTGTCTCTCTCCTGTTGCCCCTCACCCCCCGCTCATGCCCCATGTCTGTCTCCTATACCCCCCACCGCCCGCTCATGCCCCATGTCTGTCTCCTGTTGCCCCCCCGCTCATGCCCCGTGTCTGTCTCCGGTTCCCCCCACCCTTTCATGTCCCGTGCCTCTCCTGTTGCCTCCCACCCCCCGCTCATGCCCCGTGTCTGTCTCCTGTTGCCCCCCACCACCCCTCTCATGCCCCGTGTCTGTCTCCTGTTCTCCCCACCCCCCGCTCATGCTCCGTGTCTGTGTCCTGTTCCCCCCACCCCCTGCTCATGCCCTGTGTCTGTCTGCTGTTGCCCTCACCCCCCGCTCATGCCCCGTGTCTGTCTCCTGTTGCCCCCCACTCCCCGCTCCTGCCCTGTGTCTCTCTCCTGTTGCCCCCCACCCCCTGCTCATGCCCCGTGTCTGTCTCTTTTGTTCCCCCCACCCCTGCTCATGTCCTGTGTCTGTCTCCTGTTCCCCCCACCCCCGCTCATGCCCCGTGTCTCTCTCCTGTTGCCCCCCACCCCCTGCTCATGCCCCGTGTCTGTCTCCTGTACCCCCCCACCCCTGCTCATGCTTGTGTCTGTCTCCTGTACCCCCCCAGCCCCCCGCTCATGCCCCATGTCTGTCTCCTGTTGCCCCCCTGCTCATGCCCCGTGTCTGTCTCCTGTTCCCCCCACCCGCTCATGTCCCGTGTCTCTCTCCTGTTGCCCCCCACCCCCCGCTCATGCCCCGTGTCTGTCTCCTGTAGCTCATGCCCTGTGTCTCTCTCCTGTTGCCCCCCACCCCCTGCTCATGCCCCGTGTCTGTCTTCTGTACCCCCTACCCCCCGCTCATGCCCCGTGTCTGTCTCCTGTTCCCCCACCCTCCGCTCATGCCCCATGTCTGTCTCCTCTTGCTCCCACCCATGCCCCGTGTCTGTCTCCTGTACCCCCCCTCTCTGTGCTCATGCCCGTGTCTCTCTCCTGTTGCCCCCCACACCCTCGCTCATGCCCCGTGTCTGTCTCCTTTTGCCCCCCACCCCCTCGCTCATGCCCCGTGTCTGTCTCCTGTTCTCCCCACCCCCCGTTCATGCATCGTGTCTGTCTCCTGTTCCTCCCACCCCCGCTCATGCCCTGTGTCTGTCTCCTGTTGCCCCCCCACCCCCCGCTCATGCTCCGTGTCTGTCTCCTGTTCCCCCCCACTCCCGCTCATGCCCCGTGTCTGTCTCCTGTTGCCCCCACCCCCCGCTCATGCCCCGTGTCTGTCTCCTGTTACCCACCACGCCCCGCTCATGCCCCATGTCTGTCTCCTGTTGCCCCCACCCCCCGCTCATGCCCTGTGTCTGTCTCCTGTTGCCCCCCACCCCCTGCTCATGCCCCGTGTCTGTCTCTGTTGTTCCCCCACCCCCGCTCATGCCTCATGTCTGTCTCCTGTTCCCCCACCCCCCGCTCATGCCCCGTGTCTCTCTCCTGTTGCCCCCCACTCCCCGCTCATGCCCCGTGTCTGTCTCCTGTACCCCCCACCCCTGCTCATGCCCTGTGTCTGTCTCCTGTACCCCCCACCCCCCACTCATGCCCCGTGTCTGTCTCATGTTGCCCCCCCACTCATGCCCCGTGTCTATCTCCTGTTCCCCCCACCCACTCATGTCCCGCGTCTCTCTCCTGTTGCCCCCCACCCCACGCTCATGCCCCGTGTCTTTTTACTGTTGCCCCCGACTCCCCCGCTCATGCCCCGTGTCTGTCTTCTGTTCCCCCCACCCCCCGCTCATGTCCCGTGTCTGTCTCCTGTTCCCCCCACCCCCTGCTCATGCCCCGTGTCTGTCTCCTGTTGCCCCCACCCATGCCCCGTATCTGTCTCCTGCATGCCCCCACTCCACGCTCATGCCCCGTGTCTCTCTCCTGTTGCCCCCCATGCCCCCCGCTCATTCCCCGTGTCTGTCTCCTGTTCTCCTCACCCCCGCTCATGCCCCGTATCTGTCTCCTGTTCCCCCCATCCCCCGCTCATGCCCCGTGTCTGTCTCCTGTTCTCCCCACCCCCCGCTCATGCCCCGTGTCTCTCTCCTGTTGACCCCACCCCCTGCTCATGCCCCGTGTCTGTCTCCTGTTGCCCCCCACCCCCCGCTCATGCCCCGTGTCTCCCTCGTGTTCCCCCCAACCCCCGCTCATGCCCCGTGTTTCCCTCGTGTTACCCCCGCCCCCAGCTCATGCTCCGTGTTTCCCTTGTGTTCCCCCCACCCCCTGCTCATGCCCCTTGTCTCTCTCCTTTCCTCCCCACCCCCGCTCATGTCCCGTATGTGCCCTGTACCCCCCGCTCATGCCCTGTGTCTCCCTCGTGTTCCTCCCCACCCCCTGCTCATACCCCGTGTCTTCCTCATGTTCCTCCCCATCTGCTGCTCATGCCCCGTGTCTCTCTCGTGTTCCCCCCACCACCGCTCACGCCCTGTGTTTCCTTCCTTTTCCCCCCACCCCCTGCTCATGCCCCGTTTGTACCCTGTTCCCTCTCACCCCCCGCTCATGCCCATGTGTCTCCCCTGTGCCCCCCCAACCCCGCTCATGCGCCGATGTGTTCTTTATACACCCCGCCTTCCCTTTCCATGGTGGCCATCTTGGTAAAAGATTTTCCTTCCTAAACCGAGACGCTGCAGGCGTCCCGGCGTAGGAAGGGAAATCTTTTTGTTTTTTTTACCACCTGACATACCAACTTTGAGGACATAAGATGTTAGTGGTCTTCATCTATTGAAAAGGATGTTATGGTCACGTTGTACTAATAAAAACCTTTAAAATTTAGTTAAAAAAAATGTTACAGGGACGTTATGGTTAAGTTGCACTAATAAAAACCTATGAAATTCAATGAAAAAACTTTGTTAAAGGGACGTTATGTTAAGTTGCGCTACTAAAAACCTATGAAATTCAGTGAAAAAACTTTGTTAAAGGGACGTTATGGTAAAGTTGCGCTACTAAAAACCTATGAAATTCAGTGAAAAAACTTTGTCAAAGGAACGTTATGGTTCCAAGTAAAACCGAAAAACCCTTGAAATTCGCCAGTTATGGTAAGCTAAGCAACCATAACTCGCGCCACCACTGTGCACTGCTAAGACTAACACCCAGGACATCAAAGATGACATCACAAATGTCATTGATGACATCACTTATGACATCACATGTCTGGCTCACTCTTTTTTCTTTTGCTGACATATCTAGGCCACATGGTTTTCTTCAGTAACAGTCAGAAGTAGTAGATTGTAGTCATGTACAAAAATGATTGTTGTGCTTCAGGCCTGCTTCTTCCCCTATATATGTACATCATAAGATGCGATTAAATTCTAAGGAAAGTAGTGTAAGAACATGTGAGAATAGCAATATCTATAAATGTAATACCTTTTCAAAGGTAACTTTCTGACTGTCAGTAAATACACCTACCTGGCCTAGATATGACAGTGAACAAAAACGAAGGGGCTGCACATGTGATGTCATCAGTGATGTCATCAATGACATTTGTGATGTAATCTTTCTTGTTCTGGGTGTTAGTGTTAGCAGTGCACAGTGGTGCAGGCAGTTATGGTTGCTTAGCTTACCAGAATGGGGGAATGTGCAGTGTTTTTTGGTTTCACTGTGAAGTATAACATCCCTTTAACAAAGTTTTTTTACTGAATATACATATATATATGGCAGGCAACTAAAGCAAATAGGCTAAACATGTGATGTCGTCAGTGATGTTATCAGGGTCATTTCAGAGGAAAGCTTTCATGTTCTGGGTGTTAGTGTTAGCAGTGCACAGTGGCGATGGCAAGTAAGGGGGCTCAGTCTGCCATAACTGGCGAATTTCAGGGGTTTTTCGTTTTTAATTTGAACCACAATGGGGAGGGCGACATTTTTTTTTTGTGAAGTGCACAGGTTTTTCGTAGGGCAACTTAACCATAACGTCCCCTCAACAAAGTTTTTTTGTAGTGCATTTTACAGGTTTTTGGGAGGGCAACGTAACCATAACGTCCCTGTGACAAACTTTAACTGAATGCCATAGGTTTTAGTAGTATAAATGTATCATAACATTACTTTAACAAAAATGTTCGACTACATTTTTTCAGGGTTCTAATAGTAACACGTAAGCATACGACTGCAAAGGATCATTGAAGTAACTGCCCACCTTTTGAAGAATTCCACATTGTCATATGCTGACGTATAGCATGGGGGCGTGTTCGAACAGTCATACACACTTCACAATGACATGTCTAACTGGTTGATAGTGCGAAAGTACATTGGGTATTGTTGTAAGAACTTCTAACTGCAACATTTCCACCACAGAACTCCACAATGCAAGTGTGCAACACAATATAAGCAAGAGGGCATACCAACGTTTCTGATCATTCACCCCATTCCTCCCCAAAAAGTTGGGGATGAATGCCATTGGCAATCAACATTTTACAGCAGTAATCCGTGGTACCACGAAAGAGGATTTTTTGTCTTCAACCAGAATGCCTCCGGCGTTCCTGGCTGAAGAAAAAAAAAACTTTTTCAAGTTGGCCACCATACAAAAGGGAAGACGGGCATTGGATAGAAAGCCTTCTTTGCTTTCCATTGCAGGCTGCAGAAGGCAAAAAAAGAAACTGTGTTACCGTTATGGCAGCACCACATTTGTGTTCCTTGATAAATGTGTGGTTATGAGCAAGACGTTTACCAGAAAGGCAGTCCCTAGTGGACATGGTGACCTCAATGCAATGTTGTCTCCCTTGCAGTAAAGGCCAGTAGCCATATCCCCGACATTGTGGGCACTACCCATACATAGAGGCTACCCCTCAGAGACAGAAGCTGTACCGTTAAATATGAAAAGACTATCACATGCACAACACAAACCTTTTCAGTTGTTGTCAATGACCTTTACATACATGTGTTGTACCTGTACTAATTTTTTCTGCAAAAATTTGTGTAAAAACATCAAAGGAGTAGTGCACTTACGTTGACATAAAATGCCAAACAAACTCTGTGATGCGAAGCGCAATGACATCAGAAATACTGGATGCAACACCATTACCACTCACCTTTCGACACATAATTTTGTAAGTGACACAGGTGGAAAGGTGTGAAGATATGTGTATTGGGAGGGTGTAACCATATATTATTGTACAAACATTTCTGTGCATATGGCATCTGGGTGACAGAAATTGGACTGACGGTGACAGAAATTGGCCTGACGGCACCAATGCATATGAGATGGGCCTGACCCTCGCGTAGCCAATGCAAGTGGTATGGAGTACCTTTCTCCATAACGTTCCTTGGCAGCTTAAACAAATGCGTCCATATGGATGTACGTACCGTGATGTAGAACCTACAAAAGAACACATTACGACCTGCAATGTAGCATGCCACATTGTGCAAACAGAGAGTACATTTGTAAAGAAACACTAACACTAACATTTAAACATTTGTCCAGTAGTTTAATTTCACAATAAAGTGAGCGAAAGCATCGCACTATGCAAGTAGTAAAGTAGTTTTGTTTCACAATGAACTGTGCGAAAAGATGGCACTATTCACTTTTCCATAGAAGTATTAAGTTTGTCTCGTTGGTCGACAATGACAATGTTAAAGGTCACCTTGTTTTTTTCCACACACAGAAAGTAAGCGTTGCCGCCACAATAGTCAGACAGCGGGTTATAAACAGTTGCATTTGATGGTTAAAGAACCCGTCACTTGGCATCTGTAATCCGTGACAATCACAATAGGGAAGAAAGTATCTGAGGAGGAAATGTGAATTAAAAGATGTATGAATACGCAACCTTTGGATAAACCACAGTTGTACTACATAAAATTTTCAGTAAAAAAATAATTCAATAGGAGGAAATGTAGTGGGACCTTAGGGACGGCGATAATGTGCAATGTCCATAATTGAAAAATAAATCGAACGGCACAGAAAGCTGGAACGTCGTTATTAATAATACAATTTTTCTTTGGAAGTAGCAGCGCGGTGGAAGGGGAAATAAAACGTGTATCACTGCACAACCTGTGCACAAAAAAAATTCTAACACATACCTTTCTTATTAAATATTATTTTAATTTGGGGAAATGTAGTGGCACCCTACAATCGGCGACAATGTGCAATGTCCATAATAGGAAAAAAATTGCAACGGCACATAAAACTTGCAAAACATTAGGGAAAATATTTTCTTTTTTTACAAATTAAAACATAACGTCAATTCGTAATATAGTCAGCAAAAATACACTTACATGATGTGTAGCGCCTCCATTGCGTTCGCTGTAGTCACACACTAGTGTATGTGGAAGACTGCCTGTTCGGGAAATAATTTCTTATGGTTGATGCAAAAGTTTTTAAAGCATAACCTAATCAAACAATATGTTTTTCAACCTGTTAATCCCTACATTCTTTCTACTCTTTCCCTGTACCTCAATGTTAAAAAACCAGGGACCTTATGGGTGTCGACAAATATGCGGCTGTACTGAGCTCGTGTTGAAAATAGAAAATGCAGTGGCCTTCACTCCGAATGCAAACACATTCTCATTTTGCAACAACATATCAGCGTCTATTTATGGGAACCGCTACTGGCTTACACGTGAAGAAGGGTTGTGTGTATGAAATGGAGCAGGTGGCTACCTCAGATTCCCGCCAGTCTGACCTCAGTAATGTTGTTTATGGATTGTAAAATGGACGCAGTAAGTTCCTTTCGTACAAAGAGTAGCAAGTCCCACTGTACCGTATGACAGTGCTAACAAGAATACTTCAATGTTTAACTTTCTACTACCACGTCTCATTAACGCTCACTTTCGAAACAGTGTTCCATAACTGTTATAATTGCATTGGTGCCTTCTTCGTTTAGGTATGTTAGCGCCGATGTTCCCGTTCAACAGACGTATCGAAAGATTACGACTTACATCACGCTGTGCCACAACCAATTGGTGAAAGCGCAACATGGTCGCAGGCAGCACGCCACAGAATAGCCAATTGCTATCTTCTCCACGGAGCGAACAGGGAAGTGTGACCACGGTGCGGACATAGATGTCACTAATTTTTAGAGAAATACTTTTTTATCATTTTTAAGGGAACTACTGGATGGATTGTCACAAAATTTGCAAAAGCCCGCTTTCACGGCCAAGCCCTGCCACTGCCTCAAATTTGGTGCAAATCTGTCCAGCAGTTTCACCTGTAGCTGTACGCAAACTTTTCCCCCATTCAGTCTATGGGAAAAAAACGTTTTGGGTCCCCCCCTATAACTTTGACCCCCCTTGACCAAACATCACCGATCTTTGCAAAAAAAATTCAGAGTGGGCCATATACCTTTTATGCAAAGTATGGTGAGGATTCGTCCAGGGAGAGCAAAGTTATAAGCCACCAAAAAAGGGCTCTTCCTATGGAAACAGCAACTTAACCATAAATACACGGCCACTACCATGGCCGTGTAATTACACAGTATGTGGTAGTTATGGTTAAGTTGCTAAACCCATAGGAAGATCACTTTTTGGCCGGCTTATAACTTTGCTCCCCCTGGATGAATCCTCACCAAACTTTGCAAAAAAGTATATGGACCGCTCTGAATTTTTTTGCCAAACTTGAATGGAGAAAAACTTTGCACACACGTACAGCCCAAACCACTGGATGGATTTTCACCAAATTTGTGGCAGGAGCGGCAGCCTGGTCCCAAAAGCGTGCTTTTGTAAATTTGGTGAAAATTAGTTGTTTCTTAAAAACAGGTAAAATGTAGGTCCCAAAAAATTAGTGATATCTGACTCCGCTCCGCGGTACCATTTCCCTGTTCGCTTCGCGGCCAGAATTCTGATTGGCCGGGAGGGCAGCGTGATGTCCGAGGATATACAACGCGCCCACTGTTTGGCTGGAGGGAAGCATGATGTGCATCATCATTTTCGGAAATGCCCGCCATATTGTATCCGAGGATAGGGCGCTGCAAAAGGGGCTCAAAAACATGCTTTGAGGCATCTGGTGGTGGGAGGAGGTGGGAGGAGGGACTGGAAGGGGTGGGGGAGTGAGAAATGGTTCATATGATGTATTTGTTTAGGTGTAAGAAGACGGTGGGGTGTCTGCAAAAACTGCAGTGGTCCGCGGGTAGATCCTCAGATGAGCAGCTTCTGTGGTAACTGCAGGCAGCCTTCATTAGGATAGGACCTGAGGTGAGCAGTTTATGTGGTGACTGCAGGCAGGCTTAATTAGGTAAGGGGAGTGGATTTCAGATGATATGAGGATGTTTGTGTAGGGTGTGTTGTGTGTGGTAAGCCCCTAGACTCTTGCACCCAAGAGTCTGCCCACTGGTTGCTAGTACTTCAATAGTATGTGTACAGAAGTGGACAAGGCCTCAGGCAGCTATCTTATTGCACCCAAGAGTCTGCCGATTGGTTGCAAGTTCTGCAATAGTTTGTGTACAGAAGTGGATAGGGCCTCAGGCAGCTGGTTTATGTGTGTGGGTTGTGGCCAATGCACAGATAGTTGGGTGCATAGCTGCAGGCCATAGGCTGTAGGCCATTCACCCAATAGTCTAGGCCCTGACCACAACCACCACAACATAATATAGCCATGTAGTCAACATTGTGATGGGGTGAATGGATTGCACAAATATGTCTACAGAATGCAATGTGCAGATTACAAAGAAGTAAGATACTAATAATGGTATACTTACTGTTTGTATTGTTGAGGGTCTATAGTATGTCTAGAAAAGTGTACAGGGAATTAGGTGGCTGGCTTATTGGAGTGAAGAATGTGGAGACTGGTTGTACGCATTGAAATACTATGTGTATAGAACTGGACAGGGTTTCAGATCGTTGGCTTATGTGTGTGGTTTGTAACCAGTGTACAGATTGTTGGGTAAATGGGTGTGTTATGTTGTGGTGATTGTGACCAGCTACTACAGTCTTGCGTGTATAGCTGGAGGTGATGGAGTCAACAGTCAGGAGTGTGCCCACTGGGTGAAATATTGGAATACTATGTGTACAGAAGTGGACAGGGCTTTAGGTGGATGATTTATATATTTGGGTTGTGGCACTGGGCAGATTATTGGGTAGTTTACTCTATTATGATGTATTGGTTGCAGGCAGTCAATAGAGTCTTGGGTGCATAGGCCATGAATCGAAGAGTTTGTACTTTGGGTGGAAGTACTAAAATAGTATGTGAACTGAAGTGGGAAGGACCTCAGGTGGCTGTGTTATGTTTGTGGGTTGCGGTAGATGTTTCCATGCATGGCTGTTTTTTGCTGCATTGGTTGTGGCCGGGGCCTAGACTCTTGGGTGCAAGGCCACAACCACTGCAACATAATACAGGCATGCATGCAAACATTGTGATACTGGTATATGGATTGGACAAATATGTGTACAGAGTGCAATGTGCAGATTTCAAGGTAGTATGACACCAATAATTGTATGCTTATTGTTTGTATTGGTGAGGATCTATGCAGTTTTGATGTAGTATGTCTAGAAAAGTGTACAGGGCCTCAGGTAGCTGGATTATTGGTTTGAAGAGTGTGTTTACTAGTTGTACGTACTGGCATACTATGTGTACAGAAGAAGACAGGGCCTTAGGTGGTTGGGTTATGTGTGTGGGTTATGGCAGTGCATAGATTGCTGGGTCCATGGCTATATTATGCTGTGGTGATTGTGAGCAGCTATTAGACTGTTGGGTGTATGGCTGGAGACCATGGACCCAAGGGTTAGTGCGTTGCCTTTAAGTAGTGTAATAGTATGTGTACAAAAGTTGAGCAGGTGTGTATCAGGTGTTTTTTTGGACTGTCCTTAGATTCTTGCTTGTACTTGATTGTATGCAGTGGAATGTCATTGTGCTAGCTACTATAGGTTTAGGTGTATGGTTGGAGGCAATGCATATAAGAGTCCAACAGTGTGTCCACTGGTTGAAGTACTGTAATGGTATATGTAGAAATGTGGATAGGGTGTCAAGTGACTGGCTTATTACGGAAGTGGACAGGGATTCAGGCAGCTGGCTTATTGGACGCAAGAGTCTGCCGATTGGTTGCAAGTACTGCAATTGTATGTGTACAGCAGTGGATAGGGCCTCAGGCGGCTGGTTAATGTGTGTGGGTTGTGCTGTGTGCGTAGATAGTTGGGAGCATGTCTGCAGGTCGGAGGCTGCCGGCAATGCACCCAAGAGTCTAGGCCCTGGCCACAACCACGCAACATAATATAGCCATGTAGTCAACATTGTGATAGTGGTGTATGGATTGCACAAATATGTCTACAGAATGCAATGTGCAGATAACAAAGAAGAAAGATACCAATAATGGTATACTTACTGTTTGTATGGTTGAGGGTCTATAGTTTGTCTAGAAAGGTTTGCAGGGGCTTAGTTGGCTAGTTATTGGCTTGAAGAGTGTGCTGACTAGTTGTACATACTGGAATACTATGAGTACAGAAGTGGACATGGCCTCAGGTGGTTGGGTTATGTGTGTGGGTTATGGCAGTGTATAGATTTTTGGGTGCATGGCTATATTATGCTGTGGTGATTAGTAGCAGCTATTAGACTGTTGGGTGTATGGCTGGAGACCATGTACCCAAGGGTTTGTGTATTGCCTGTAAGTAGTGTAATAGTATGTTTACAAAAGTGGAGCGGGTGTGTATCAGGTGGTTTGTTGGACTGTCTTGAGATTCTCGCGTGTACTAGATTTTATGCAGTGGGATGTAATTGTGCAAGCTACTATAGTTTTAGATGTATGGTTGGAGGCGATGCATATATGAGTCCAAGAGTGTGTCCACTGGTTGAAGTACTGTAATGATATGTGTGGAAAAAAAGGATAGGGTGTCAGATGGCTGGCTTATTGGAGAAAATGGAATAGTGTGCTCAAAAATTGTATTGTACCGCTCGTTCAGGTAAGTCGTCATAAGCACATGTGCATCGATCGTAAACATTTTCCCTATGCATCTTACCTTAGATTTCCTCCATTTTACAGATGCGAAAAGAATGTGTTGGGCGCGGCCATCTTGTGCTAATCTTGTGAGTGGATCGAGTTGCACTAAGTTTAAGTGAGCTTGCGGCAATACATCAAAACACCCGCCTCCAAAGCTGACGTCAGTTGTCCCAACAATCTGCTCCACCTATTTTGATTAGTTGGTGGCCACACCCACTCAAACAGGAAGATAAACACAAGATAAAACAGACCTGCGCACACAGAGCCTACCTTCTCTGACTTGCCATAAAAAGTATTTTGTAAGTGAATATTTCAATAATACAAAAACAATAGTGTGCACTTTTGCAAGTGATTTTATTTTTCAAAGACTGTTCACAAGAAATGATAAACTCCAGGAAACAAATGATTTTTTAATTTTGCGGATAAGTTGGAGCTGACAATATTTTTTGTCCTTAGCAAAATAATTCAATTATGGTCTTTTTTGAATTTTGAAAGGTGAAAGTTCTTGTTTCTGCACCTTCTTACATCATGAATGCTGACATGTTGCTCCTTATTGCCGGAAACGCAAATTGACATATAGGGCCATATCGATCGTCCCACATAACAGTGATCAAAAAACATTGCTTCTGGTAATCCTTAAATGTTGGTTCCAGAATCCATCTGTTGGATCTGGTCCAGTCCATTCTGTCTCCCACCTGTTCAACTCAAATGGCCTACATATAAAGAAATATCAAGTAATAGGCTACACGATGCCACTGGCATGCGAGGAGGCAAATCTTACATTAGACAATACAGTTATGTACAAGATATGGATGATTCTGTGTTTGGGTTGTGGCCAGTGGGCAGATTATTCGGTAGCTTACTGTCTTATGATGTTTTGGTTGCGTGCAGTTATTAGAGCCTTGGATGCAGCGGCTATGCATCACAGAGTTTGTCCATTGGCTGGAAGTACTGCAGTACTATGTGAACTGAAGTGGATAGGGGCTCAGGTGTTTTGTTTGTGGTAAGTGGGTAGATGTTTGCATGCATGGTTGTATTATGGTGTGGGGGTTGTGGCCAGGGTGTAGATTATTGAGTGCATGGGTGGAGGCTGTAGACTGTAGGGTATGCGTAGAGTATGCGCTCAAGAGTGTAGGCCCTGGGTACAAGCACCACAGTATAATATACCTATGCATTCAACATTGTGATTCTGGTATATGGATTGCAGAAATATGTGTACAGATTGCAATTTGGAGATTATAAAGAAGTGTGACACCCCTAATGTTATACTTAGTGTTTGTATTGTTGAGGGCCTATGCAGTTTTTGTGCATGGTATGTGGAAATTTAGGAGTAAATGTTTTTTTATTCTTTGTGATAAAAGAAAATATAACATTTTAGGGTAGGTACTTTGTGATGTTGTTGTTCATTGCATTGCAGACATTTGTATACTTTGTGGACCCTCTTAATTAGTACTTCATAAGTACCATGCTTTAAACAACTGTACTGTGCAAAGTGCGCAGTTCCTGTGTTTCTTTTCATAATCATTGTGACTATGGGAAATAAAAAAAAAACATGCAGGATTTAAAATAAATCTTCTACGTTCATTTGTTGTTATGTTGCACAGTCCGTTTTAGTGACGTGTGCACTAGTTACAGCAATGTTTAAGGTGCTCTGTTGCAGTAGGTGGAATTGAAATGGTGTATGATTTCTCTTTTGGAAGTGGTGGTACTATGGTTGTAGTTAGATACCAGTTGGCGTATTTTAGCTGTTTATCTGTTTCCTCCTTCAGCAGTATTTCTTTATGCGTTTGGATGTTGTTGATGTTTTGTAAGTATTGTGGGATTGCACTGTACTATTGCAGAATTGTGGGGGGAGTTAGTTACCTGTTGGGATATTCTAACTGTTGATAGAAGAAGAAGTTGATGTGAAGAAGTTGTTGAGGGTATGTTTGTAGCACTGTGGTTGCTGAAGGTCGAGTTAGGCAGTTTGAATGCTGCTGTAATATTGAAGTATTATGGTTGCCGTTAATTACCAGTTGGCATATTCTAACTGTTTACAGTTTCTCATTGTTGCAGGGTATGTTTTCAAGCACATGCATTCTTGTTGGTACATTTACTTTTTTCAATATTGTGAAGTGCCTTTGAAGCACTATGGGTGTACTTAATACTATTTGCGTATTTCTTGCATTGATATGGCCATTGTTAGACAGCTGTTGCCTTGTTCTACTAGTCGGTGGTTTCTGAGGTTACTGAGGACAGTTTGTAAAACCTCATAATCATTACTTTTTTATGTATGTAGGAAACAATATTAGTGTGTCGTTTCTACACTTATTGTTTTTGTGACAGTAATCATTGGATTATTGGGTGAAAAAATTATGCAGCAGACAGACTGATGTATTTGTTGGATAGTTGCCGTATGCTAAGTTGTTCCAGTCCCACAGAATAGAAGGTAATTTCATTTGGAATTATATATTTACTGGTGGGTGTTGGGGAGTAGGTTATTATAATTTTGTAGATCAGTGAGTACATTTTGGTTTCAAGAATATTAAGTAGGAAGTTGCATGATTTGCTGGTAATCTCTGCTTTAGAGTAATAGAAGTATCATTGCATTCAAACCATCCACATTGCTTTTTAATGTATGCAGAATAGGGACCTGGACTGGTTGTAGCACCTGTGTGGTAAATTATGGCTACTGTTGTGAAGGTTTTCTTGCCAAGTGATACTTGCTTGTGTGTGAAGCTAGCAAGCTTGCAGTTGTTTTTGGTTCCATTGCATTGTATCTTAAAATCATTACTATTACACATTGGCTATGTGATTGTATGTGTAAGGTGGAACGATTATCAAAATTGCAAGTAGTACATAATATGCTATCTGCTGAAATGGAATGGATTCACAGGTAGGTATAAATACATAGACAGAGTGCGTGTTAGGGACTTGTTCCTGCATCACATGGTTGCAGAGAGTGCATATAAGTTTCCACATGTATGAAATCTGGAAGATTTCATTTATAGGTTATGATTTTGTTTTTCAGTACTTGTAGTAAGTACATTACAAATTCCTGTGGCTCTTCTTGAGTGTTTATAGTGAATCTCACCATTCCAGCACAGTAGTCCAATTCCTGCCTTATTGATTTCAATTTCTTTGGTGGTACTGTTGGGAGACAATGTATACGTTTTGATTGTGTTAGTTTTCTTTTACATAGTTTGTGTTTTTGAGGAGCAGGGTACATTTTGAGATGGGGTGTGCAGAGTGTACGTAGTCTATTGTGTTCTATGATGCAAGGAATGTCAGAGTTGACTTTACTTTCATCAAAATTGACTAGAAATAGTCCTTCACGTTTACGTAGGTGTGACAGTGCTACATAACTCATGCCTTCTTTAAAGACTGTTCTGCCAATATCAATGAATGCTTGATCTAAGGTTAGACCTTGCGATTTATGAATAATTACTGCGTATGCTAGAGACAGAGAAAACTGTTCTCTGTGCACATACATGTCTTTGAAAAGAAGGAATCGGGCTGTTGACAGTCCTATCCTTTTAACTTCTGAAAATTTGTCGTAGTGGATGTTGACAAACTGAATGCTGCTGTCACGTGGGTATGTCTGGGATCCAACAACTGTACCAAGTGCTTCATTACCTAAACCTTACTCCACATCAATGTTACACCTTAGCATTACTCTGCAGTTTAAACACAATGGCCCTCATTACGACCCTGGCGGAAAGTGACTGACCTGACCGCCACAGCGTAAATAGCGTTTCCGCCATTGCACGACGGAGCAAAGTGCGGCTAATTCCGACCCATCGGGCACGAGCACTACTCCATGGCGGAAGTGCAATGTCCGCGATGGCGGAAATGTCCCCAAAACGCCCCCCACCGCCGTCGTACGGCGCCCTAGGTGCAATTCCGCCACCCATCTTAGCGGTCACCGTAATGAGCGGCAATCGGAAAGTACGGTGACCTTAAATATACGGAAACGGAAGTAAAAACATGGTCCCGGAACGGGAAACAGCACGCCGTACACCTATAAAATCAGAATTCCCACACAACCATTAAAAATACTACCCTGAGACACATCACAACCCGTCATCCACCCTAGTGAAAACAATAACAATGGGAAAAGTAGCGAAAAAAGCGTGCGACCGAAAGCGGCAGGTCCACTTCTCCCGTGAGGAACTCACCGTGCTCACAGAGACCCTCCAGGAGAATGCTGCCGTCGTCTTCTCGACGCAAATGACCAGGACGGCACTTGCGAACAAGAAGGACATATGGGCCCTGGTGGCACAGCGGGTAAGTGCGGTGGGGACCGCACCCCGCAACCCACAGCAATGCAGAAAGCGATGGGACGACCTGCGGATACGCGTCCGGAGCATACTTTCTGCCAACCGAAACATTGCCACAGCTACCGGGGGAGGATCGGAATCACCCATCAAGTTGACCCCCTGGGAAGAAATCTGTGCCTCCACCATTGGAATGGAGAGTATAGAGGGAGTCGGAGGGATGGAGAAAGGAGTGCAGACATCCGAAGAATCAGGTAGGTGGGCCAAATAAAACAATGCTAAATCCACAATGTCCAATCATGTGAAGTACCATGTGTCCACATAGTCCAACAGTAACACATGTCCAGGAGAACGTCCACATACATCGGCCTGATAGCGCACTACAATACTCACAATAAATACATAAATAATTAAAAACCCTAAAAACACCCTCTACACGTGCAGCATGCACACCCTAACTGCAGGCTGCAAAACAACTGCATCCTCAATCCACACAAAAATGAAACCACCTCCAAGGCCCCGACCCAAATCACCCTCAGGTACCACCCCAATGCATGTGATACATTGCCATTCCAATTTCAACAGACCCATTAATAACGCTCGCCCTCCTTTACTCCACCACAGGGTCCGATTCAAACGACGAGCTCCAGGACACCCCTACCAGCACACCTGCAAAGAGGGCCAAGATCAACGGTCAAAGACCCTCCACCTCAGCTGCACGCATCAAGACACGGCAGCAGCACAAATCAAGTGACAGTACACAGGAGGGAACTTCAAAAGGCACCCCAGCAGCCAGCATGCCCACAACAGCACCACCACAGGTCCCCCCAATGGATGCCACAGAAGGCACTGCTTCTGGTGGCAGCAGCACCATAGGTGACACTGCATTAATGGCAGCATGCTCCGACACAGAAAACGGGGATGTCGAAGTAAGATCCATCCATGACCTGTCTCAATCCCCCTGTTTGTTCCATCCCGTACACCATGAGGATACCACGCAGGGGCACCCACAAGATGACGACTGGCCATCCCCCACAAGCCCTGTGGCAAGGCAACATGAGGTGACCAGCCCCTCTGTGACACCACCGCAAATGGCCATGGCCCAGCAGAGGCAACAGTCCCTCGACCAGGTGATCGTGCAACAGCAGCAACTGGCCACGCTCCTCAAGGACCATGCTGATGAATGTGGGGGTACTAAGTCAGCCATAGAAACATCTACTGAGACACTTAGGGCAGAAATGGAGAGAAGTACAGAGACACTAAGGGCACAAATGGAGAGAAGCACCGAGAGCCTGAGAGTACAAATGGAGACGTCCAAAGACGTATGTGCTGAACTTGCCGCTCTGCGCCGTGTGCTCACTGAGCTCTCACAAACCCTTAGGGACATGCATGGACGTGAGCAGGCAGAGACATCATCCGTTGCAAGTTCCGTCCAGGGCAGCCCCCAACGTAGATCTGGGAGGAACCTGCGCTCCACAGGCAGGGGTGCCCCTGATACCCGGAGAGGGGGCTTGCAATAGCGTCTGCCCACTGACAATGAGCATCTTTGGACACTGGTGTTCGGGGGGGAGGTAGGAGGGTGGAGGGGGTGTGTTGGGCTTACTTGGGTGGCGGGTCGATGGGGTGTGTAACATAATTTCACATATGCGATAAACATTTCACTATCATCCAATGAGATGTGTGGACATTGATCTTTGTGTACGAGGCCATTATAGGCGTACAGTCCATATTGTGCATGTTCCAGACACACACAGTGCCACAAGTCCCGTGTCCATGTATCAGCCACCAGGCGTGAGTGCTAGAAGCATGAATCTATGAGAATCTGACGAATGTCTCGGCCCTCCTGTGCCTCGCGGACTCCTTGAGGTGCTGCCACATCCCCACCCTCATCATGACCATCTACAGGTGCTTGCAGTTCTGCGTCAGGGGGCATGGGCACATTTCTACGTACGCACATGTTGTGTAGCATGACACATGCCATGACCATCTTTGCCACCTTCACATGGCGGTACAGGAGTGCCCCGCCAGACCTGCTGAGGCAGCGGAAACGAGTCTTCAGTAGGCCGAATGCCTGCTCTATGACTACACGGGTACGTGAGTGGGCATGGTTGTAGTCCTCCTCATGCTGGTTCTGTGGGTTCCGGAGTGGTGTAAGGAGCCATCTCTTCAGTGGATACCCGGCATCACCTGTATGTGGACAATAAAGGATGTTTGTGGAATGACATTGCTACGTACGCCCCCCCCCCTTCCTGCCAGGTCATTGCCGCATCACATACCCCACATTATCATGCATGAAATGAGACTCACGGAGTAGCCAGGATCTGTTCCCTGCGTGTCGCTCCATGTAGCGTGGTATTGTAGAGTTCCTCAAAACCATAGAATCATGGGTTGATCCAGGAAATTGTGCACAACAATGTGTAATGATCCTGTTGGAGTCACACACCATTTGTACATTCAGAGAATGAAATTGTTTTCGGTTGCGGTACTGGGCCTCCATGGCATGCGGGACGACCAATTCCACATGGGTGCAGTCGATGGCACCAATGCAACCCGGTATGCCGCCAAGTGCATGGAATCCCACTTTTGTGTTCGTAATTTCCTGCTCCGAGCGTGGTAGAGAGATGTAGTCGTCTGCGTGCGTCAGGAGGGCATCGAGCACTTGCAATAGTGTCCCTGAGAACACTGGCTGTGAAATGCCATGCAACTGTCCGACTGTGTGCTGGTAGGTGCCTGTGGCCAGAAAGTGGAGTACAGACACCACCTTCAGTAGGGGTGGAATGGCGGTTGGGCTATCTATCATGCTGACAAGGTCAGCCTGTGTCATATCCACAATGGCGGTTATGGTGTCCCGGTCCAAACGGTAGAGGGTGTGGATCTGCTCATCCGTGAGGTCGAACGGATGTGCTCGGAGGCGTGGGATTGCGGGCTGCCTGAGTGGTGGTAGTGGCTGTGCTGGCGGGCCTTGCTGGCCCTGCCTTGCCCTCCTCCTCCTGCGTCTCCTCTGTGCGGCCGGTTGTTGTAGTAGTTGCTGTTCGTCTTCTTCTTGAAGTTGGAGTACTTGCAGTGCAATCAGGTCCCCCAGGGCCAACATCGCTAGTCCTGCCGGTAGCATTTTGGTGTAGGTGTGGGAGGGGGTTGGGTGTGCAATTTATGTGTTTTCAAGCTGTATTGCCTCCACCTGTGGTGATTCATTCCACCTGTGCAAGCTGCAATCCCCTTTGGGCGAGCACGTCCCGCACACAACGCTGCAATTCGACGCATGGCATCTTGCTATTACAATCATGTATATGATCCCGATGGCAGTGAAATATTGGTTCATATGTTCATTCTGCTATGGTCCCATTGTTTCACATACTATCTTTGCAGTCGCGAACAAACTTGTGAAGGGTCAGTGGAATGTAGTACTCGATTAACGGTGGACCCTCATGCAGCACTGTACCGCGGTTCACCGACGGGCGGGGCGTCCCATTTGTGAGTGAAGCCAGTTTGCATTTACACACAATGCCGCACTACATGGATGGATTTGTGATTTCAAGCGGTCACAGATGCCTTTTCGACGTGATGTTGCAAATGAGGTATTCGAAGGACGGCGCTTTCGGTCTTCATCTAGCGGCGAGGAGACGCCCACAGGTCTGACTGCAAATATAACGTTCTATTGTTTAGTGTCCTTGGGACAGGAGCCATGGCGAGAATGCAATGATTGATATGAATAGTATGGGATGCGCAATAGCGTAGTGGACGATGAGGCAGGACGTTCCCAAATACATCTTACTTCACAACACTGGAATCCCGGCCTGGAGCACAGTGGATTTTGCAGACTGCATTACGCACAGACTCAATGGAAATTTCACATGTGATGTGAGTAAATAATCAGGCGTTTTCATACCGGGATGAGGAAATGATGTATGGATGCATGGACAGATGATTTAATGGAGAGTTTGCCATGTACAGGGCTTTTTGGAATCTATCCACCTCCCCTGCGCTATGTGATGCAGAGCTGCCATAGTGGGACCATCGTCTATCTGCCCTTGTTGTACCCTCCCTGTCTCGACGCGCCTTCATACACTTGTGTCTATGCACGTTACTAATCCCATCGAATGGATTCTGTTTTGACAGATGCATGCACACAAGCACTCGTGTGTAATAGTGTTTCCAGCTCGATTTTTATAGTTATGATTCGCAAGTGATTTTTGGGTGGGAATAATCCTTTGGAGTGGGCTAGCATGCATATGGCTGTAGATTTAGTGTGATCATTGAAGTGAGTAATACGAATCAAGTTCTGATGGCCTACTATTCTTTTTCATTTCATTTGGGTGACAGGTATCTCCTCCCCTTTTGCCGCTGCCATCTGTATGCCACTCCTGCAGATGGCTTTTACTCCCGGCACCTGCTGCTTCGAGTTAATCAGTGGAGCACCATTACGATCTTATGGGACGATCGCCAATGGGCCACATGCCCTTACGCAGTATTAGTGGCTAGGAGCAACATTTATTGCGGATGCAGCCCACAATGATGAAATGTATTTTGGGGTTCATGACCTAATGGCTGTATGGGCTTGGTGATTTTGTGGTGCATTAAATGTCTATTCTGATTTTAACCGTGTAGCGTTCTTCTTTGCAAGTAATGTAGCATATTCCTATTTGTGGTGCAATGTTTTGTGAGAAGATCTGCATTGGGTTCCGGCTTCTGAGTATAGTTGCGTGGTACTGTACTGGCCGCGTTTGCCTACGAAGCCCAGTGTGGTCAGGGATAGGGGCTACCATTGTGACTGTTTTAATGATGTCCTGCTCATGGGCGGGGGATTTGCTTTTGTGTAACAGATGCCGGTCAGCCAGGTGGATTGGTGGAATGATGTGATTATCTGAATATGGCTGGTCACAGGTGCCTGTGTTTGCGTGCGTTTCTTGGAGGGAGACTGAGGTCATGTCCATTGGAATAGCTTCTGTATTCGTGCCATCTGTGCCCTGCAGCTCCCATTGGCCCCTCTTGAGATGTGCCTGGCTGCTCAGTCACTCTGCCAACTTGTGTGGTCCATGCTTATGCTGATGGTTGGTTGGTTTACTTGCAGGAGTACAGGGCTGGTGCAGTCTCCCTCAGGATACTGCTTTGTGTGTTGCCTTACACTGGTGTCAGTCGATGGGGGGGCCTGTTTTTGTTTGTCTCATTTTTCTGCTCATGTTGCTGTACTTGAACCTTCACATGCCTGTGCTGCATCAGTGCGGCAATGGTGCCATGGCATAAATGGATGGCCACTCACAAGGCACTTGGAGCCCCTAGATTCATTTGTTCGTTGGCATGCATGGGTGGCTTGTACATTTCACTGGTTGCATTTGTGTCTTCATTGCACCTACGAGGAGTTGTGCAATGGGGCCAGGGAGTGGTGTACAGGCACTCAGTAGGGCCGTTTACGGTTGATTCGCGAAGCCGTACTTCTCACCATGGCGGAATGGTACTTTCCGCCATGCTTGATGGCGTTAGGTACATGTCCGCTTGGATCGGAATTCGCGTACCATTACGCCATGGTGGTAATTACGGTTTGGCATGGCGCGCGTGCGCGTACTTGGTGCAGTTAGCGTTGGCGTTCACTACGGTGTCGCTAATGGCATCGTACTTTACGGTGACGGGTCATAATCGCACCGAGCGCTATTCGATGGCGGTATTGCATTTCCGCCATCGTTTTTCGATTTCCGCCAGGGTCGTAATGCGGGCCAATGTAAACTTTTCTCCAAACCAGTTGTGTTAGAGATAGAGTTTTCTAAGGTATTTAGTAATGCTATGGCTTGTTCACACATAGGTATTGTCATACCGTGTATGTCCAGTTTGTTTGTGGAGTAAACTTGCACTAGTGGTTGCATTTCTTTTTTCAGCATTGTTTCATTGAATTGTGCACAGCTTGCTAGAGTTGGCATAAAGGACATACAGTTGACATTGTCCGTGCTAATTGTTCCATGACATAATTAGCATATGTGTTATGCACGTATAGCTCATGTATGCATCTGCTATTTAGGCGAGACTGAGCTTCCTATGATAGTATACCAATCCAAATGCTTTTTAAAATATTGGCGTAGATGATTTCTGCAGACTAACGCATGTTTTCAGTTAGTTCTCTGTATTGGAAATGTTGCCAGAGATTTACATTCCCTATGCTGACAAGAGTTTTATGGCACAGTTTGTGTCCTAAGGTTTTAAAACTAGGTCCACCTTTCACTGGTGTTAATTGAAGGAGGTCTCCAAAAACAATAAAATGTTTTCCTCCAAAGAGTTCTTCATAGTCTGTTTTGAGGGCCTCTTGCAATCTGAGGTGAATCAAAGCCAACATTAGGTTGGCGACCATGCTAACCTCATCTATTAGGAACATTTTCATTTGTTTCAAAACTCTGCATAACTCCATAGCAGCTTCTGTTGAAAGTTTGTAGTAGTCTAATTTGTTTTGTTATTCTACTGGAAGGAGTAGCAATCAGTGTAAAGTGACTCCACCTATGTTGTACGCAGCTAAACCTGTGGGGGCAGTTACAACAGCTGAAAGTGTGTTGTTTGTTAATTGTTGGAGGAATTTACTGATGATTATTTTAAAGAATGTTTTGCCTGAACCAGCTTGACCACTTACATACAGCAGTACAGGTTTATAGAGTTGACAGGTACAAGTTTTAGTTTGGTGCTGCATACCATGTTCAATTTCTTTACTTACTTCTAGGAAAATGATACAGTGCTCATTGTTTAGTTGTGATTTCAGTAGAGTAAAATCTTCTGCAAATTGTTCATGCTGACACATGGTGTTCTCTATTTCAGTCATGGCTAATTCTGCCTCATTTGCTATGAGTGGCTCTCCAAGTGGTTCTTGGCTTCCTGTCCAGAAGTTTGACTGCTCTCACGAGTGTCTACATTTAGTTGTGCTTGAAGTTCTTCTTCCCAACATGTTTTTGTACTGCGTAAAGTGTATATCTGTTATGGTTCTTTCACTTGCATTGACAGCATCTTCATTGGAGGATTGGGTGTCTGATAAATCTTCTTCTTTTCTCCATGTTTTAAAAAGTTGCAGTAGGGCAATGTCGTACAGTTCTTTGTGTTGAGGAGTTTTAAGGACATCTTTAACCAGGCTGCCATCACAACTTTCAACTATGTATTTACCTTTTTTCTCATGTGGTTTAATGTTGTTTTTGTATGAGAAGTTTTGGGCTATGTGGTTTAGGCACATGGTTTCTAAAGCAGCACTCCTGTTCGGGTAGTATGTGTCTAATAAGTTGTTTTTTCAAAATGTCCTTGCTGCTGGGATCATTTTTAGCTATTGTTTCTATGTCTTGGTACGATTTCAGAACTCTTTTTCTGGATGCAGCAGGACCAAGGCTTAGCCAGACTTTGGGCATCATTATGAGTCCAGCGGTAGCCGTGCCTATAAATACCGGCAAAGCTGCCGCCAGAGTCATTTTTTTACTGACCCCGGCGGTCCGGGTACTTCCTCATTGCCGGGCCCCGGAAAATATTACTCCCCATTCCCATTTGAGTCCCATTGGACCCAATGGGAATGGGGAGGACGAATTTACTGGCACCATTAATGAATGGTGCCAGTCCATCCGTCAAGGTCTGTGAGCGGAACTCGTAGTTTTCCGGTCTGGAAACAACGGTACCAGCCTTATAATGAGGCCCTATGTTTTCAGATTTCCCATATAAGGCGGTGCCAGTTAAACGGTCTGTGGCTTCGTAGCAGCCACATTCTCTACGGGAGAGCATTTTTATGCCAAAGCTGTACAATTTCTGTGACAGTGTTTTGTCTGATGATCTGTCATCCCAGAGGTATTTCAGCTCTGTTTTCTCTGATTTGGTTAAGTAGGCTGTGACATATTGTGCAACTGTACTGGAATTGCCTGCAATGTACTGCACATCTATATTTGCATTCCATAGGAGGGCAATGATTGCATTGTAATGCTTGATGTACTTTGATGTTTCAGTTCTTTTTATGTGGTGTGTGTTCTTAGGAGATTTGCTTTTCACACATTGTCTAACCGAAGACATGAAGCTGTTTACTTGTCCTGTTGCTGAAACTGGTCTATGGAAGCCAAAGCAGCATTTGGTGTAGTATTTGCCTTTGTCTTTATATATGCATCAACAATACTTGCCACACTTGTGTCTTTGAAACTGCAAAATGTGTGCATGTAGGTCGCTATGTGTACTTTCGGAAGGGATTTCGCAAGTGACATATTTGTGAATGAACTGCAAAACAGTTGCATCATTGCCCTAACCAAATCTAGGAGTATGTTTAATCCACAAAAGCATGTGATGTGTTCCTCTGGCTTGATATTCTTTCCTCCAAAAGAAGGTTAGGAATTGTTTTATTACAAATGAAGTGCAGCATGGCAATGAAGTGATGATGGAAGTACCTTGATACATTTACATGATCAAGAGAGAAGAGTGATCCTGGTGTTTTCATGTCTATACCTGCTTTGTTTTTGTTTGCTTGCTATGCGCAGGAAAGTGTGCAAGTCTTCCCATGCATACAATGCACAACTTAAAGTGACAATCCATGTGGACGGGCAAGCATACACTGTACAGTGGGATGCCGTCAGAACCAGTATTCTTTTGTACCACGCATGTTTGCCAAGAGATTTGTAATACTTGACTGTAAAACTTCATCTTTCTCTTGCACCTTTGAAGTAACTGCATAGCAGAAATGTTATGAAAATTGGGAGCTGTTTTTAATGTGTGTGCAACTCCACAACATAGAGTTGCTAGTTCACTTTCAAAGAGGAGGTGGAATATCTATTCAATGTTTTGTCTGAATCTGGGGTCTTCAGAATACATTCATAAAGAGCGGTATTCTGATGCTGTTATTTGTGTACATCTTTCATCATACCTTCCACCTTTTCAATGTAGAGGAAGGGCGTGTGCTTCTACACTTTTTTCTCATATACTGATTGGTGATCCTTTGGCTTGCTGCATGTGATATGTTTTCAGTGCATTGTCTATGGTGTCTATGGAGTGCAGTGGGTGAATTGTATAGTGGTCCCAAATATTGGAGGCTGCAGTAGGATCTAGAAGTACAAATTGGGCTGTTGCTGAGGAGTCCTGAATTATTTTGGTCGTTTCTCTCAGGTTTCCGTCAATGTTTATTTCTTTGCAGTATTCATTGTTATCTTTAAGATATTCTAGGACTTCTCTAACTTTGTTTAAGTCCACTAGTTGCTGCCAAATTGTTTTGTCTTTTGTAGATACACCATTCACCAGGAAAATCAAAGATTGTTCTATTGGCTGTTGCACTCCTAGAGTGTCTACCTTTTCTTTGAGATCTAATGGCAAATACACTATTTGCCACAACTGCCTTTCAGTAATTCAGTGGGAGGCAACTTTGCTGTTTTTTGGTTGTAGTTGTATTATTGCTTGAAATGGGTGTACTGTTTGGATTATAATGATCTCATACAAATTAAGCTGTTGGAGAGGTTTTGGCAGTGGGAATATTTCCAATGTATTACTAATAGCATGTGAAGGCATTAGGTTAGTGTCACATTTTTCAGAGCAGTATGTGCACAATATTGAGGGGTTAGTAATTTAGCATTTGTTTCTGCTATAAGAGCTAATTTGAACCATTGGGATTCTTCATTGTCTTCTATTTTGTACATTATATCTATAGTTTTTGTGCCCTTTGTATAAAAAGTTCTGTGACAACACACACATACTTGGTTTGGTACTTCAGCAGATGTGCTTTTAAACGATGCTATTTCTTTTTTGTATGGGTGTAATAGAAAGTTGACATCTGCAAGGTTGTAGCTAATGTGTCTAAAGTTACTGGATTTTGTAAGTGCTCTTCAGTTCCAAAATATTTCCTTTGGATGTGGTCTATTTGTACGAGCAGTTGTTTCGCTGTACCATGTAGGAGAATGCCATTTAAATGATCCAGTGCTAAAGCAGGACATTTTGCATAGTATAGTTTGTGAATGAGATTTCTTACAGCAGAATGGTGTGTTGCTAACATTTTGATATGGTAGAAGGTGCTTTTTGCAAACAGGTCCAGAAATGCAGGCTTATGAATGTCTTCATAGTCCTGTTTATTTGCGCACTGGACAGTAACCCATAGTTTATAGTATTTTTATTTTTGCTTTGTCGTTGGCTTTGACATAGTGATTGAGCAACTACTGCAAAGATTTGATAGAGGTTTGGCATACGTTACACATTGATGTGCATGGCCATTTGTAGATAAAGCATATTAGTTCGGTGGAATGGCGAGTTGATGCTAAGTTTGATGGGGATATTTTTGAAAGCAGTGTTTCTTCTTCCATTATGCTGTGTATGGCAACTTGATTTGTTTGCTCTTGTTCGTATGACTCTTAATTGAAATATGGCCTTGTGCTGGTGGTGTGACTCCACGTAGCTGTTCAGATTTTGCCAAAGGTATCTATGCTGACATTGCGTTTGTTGCGAAGTATTGGGTGTAGTTTATTAATTAATGTTGTTGGTTTCATTCTGTTTAAAATTAATATAAAACATGTTTTTTTGACGAGCATTCTACAAGAACTTCTAGGATCAGTTTTCTGCTGTAAGTTTTAAGGATTGAGCGTGATTGAGCGTGATTTTTCCCCTATATTTATAAGGTTCTGAAGGACTCTGTGGTGGAACATTTTTTTGTAAAATGCATTTTTTGGAAGGCTATGTTACCATTTGTAGGTGATCTGTTAGCACTAGTGGTAGTTGCAATCTTTTTAGTGCATTTCTTTTTATTTTTACATTGTGAATGAGGGGTTCCATTTTACTCAGTGACTGTATTAGCTGTTTTGTTTGAACTTTTTGTACAAATTCTGCAACAGGCTTTTAGGTTGATCTGCTCTATCTCGTCATTGTTTTCTACGAGTTACTTTTTGGTAGGCATTCTGTAGTATCTGTTGGAGAAAAAAGGAAAGTGTGGGTGTGGAGGTTGTGAAATGTATATGTGTACACTGTGCACAAGTGTTTGAATATGAGGTTAGGCATACCTATAGAGATGTGTGATTGTGTAATGGCTGTTAGTTTAGGTTGGGAAGGCTGTATTGGTATCTGTGTGATACTAAAATGGCGGTCAGATGACAATAGGAAGTGGGCACCTGTTGAGGTGCAATGAATAAGATTGAAGCACATACAGTTCGGTTGATGGAATTGTATATCCTACAATAGAAGAATACTGCACTGTCTGAGTAATGGATGTTGAGAGTAGGTTTCTTCAAGGTTGTATTTTACACTTAAGACACCATTGGCTTTCAGGAGAGAGGTGTTCACTGCAACTGTGAAAGAAGAAAGTAAGAACATATGTTTGTTAATGGCTTAATGATTGCATTTGGAGAATACATTATTTAAAATTGTAGGAGGATGTCTTGTCAGGAAGAGTTAGTGTGTGTGTGAAATTGGACAGCTTTGTATATGAATGGGGACTTGGGAGCATCAGCATTTTTGGTAGGGACAGTGGTTTGTTTATAAGTGTGCCATATGAGGTGCACTTTAGCAAGTGTATGTGTTGCTGTAGGACTATTTAGTTTAAATGGATTAGTGCCAGTTGTAGTAGGGAAAGAAAAAGGTTCGGAAAGATGTACAGATTGGAAATGAGGATGTTTTTGTGTGTGGAATTCCATTAACTTTTCTGTAGATAGATGCGTGCTACATGAGTGGAGCTATCATTTCAGTTATTTGATCTATTTATCCACATTTGTAAATGGCACTGTTCTCAATGCACACATACATGTCTTTGCTTTTTAAGTAATGGTGCATTCTGTGAACTGTCCAAGGTAAGTGGCAGGCGCCCTGTTGATAAGCATGCAATCTATGCACTTGCTATGGTTTGGTAAGATACATTCAGTTTTCCTTTTCTGTGTGAATTTTAGGAATTTTATAGGAGGTGTGTTAGTGGGGAAAGTGGTTGTGAAAATGACTGAAAGAAAGAAGAGAATAACAGTTTGCACATTACAATTGGTCATATAGGTAAATTAAAACTTTCAAAGCACATAGCATTGTAAGTGCCACTTGATGATAGGTGATGGGACACATGACAATATGTTTTCTGAGTAGGTTATGCAGGGTAAGTGGCAGGTACCCTGTTCACAGGCATGTATAACAGAGTTGCAAATGTACTGTAAAAAATATTAATAGCTGTAGTTTGTGTTGATGGATGGAGATGTGGATGAATATGGAAGCAGAAATCTTGTATAGTATTACAGTACTTTTTGCTGGAAGTGCTTTGCAATTACAGGAGATCTGTACTCTGAGTATTTAAAAGTATACATGGAGTGTTGAATAAAGATGATAGAGTTAGATGTAGAGGTCTTGGATGTGATTGGTGGATGGGTGTGTGACTGCTTACTAGTAGCCAATGTGATAGTGCTGTAAAGTGTAAGTGGAAAGGGAAGAAGGGCTGCCCCTGTCTTACGAGAGCCGCGGACTCCGTGGTAGTTTGTGGATCGCATGTGCTGCATCCAGGGCTTGTTAGCATGATTGTCATGGAAATGAGAGTGTACTATGGGGATTATTCAATCAGGTGTTCAGAGTGTGCTTAACAGGAAGGGATGGTAATACTGGGTTTAATTGCTGTGTTGGTTGTGTAGTGAAGATGGCTGGAGTTACTTTATGGATAGGGGGAGATTAATTTGTATGTGATCTGGAGAGCTATGCAAAGGCAAGAGGGTTTTCTGCAGATCTTGGTTTTCCAGGCATGGAGGCTTTATGGTGCAGTGTGCCTGGCCACAATTTGCAGGCACTGTTTGTAGAAACATGGCTACTTTTGGTAGTCCTGATGTTTTGGTGGTGCATTGTGGAGGAGAATATTTGGGTCACATCAGTGCCCCATGTTTGGTTCCAGTACTGAAGTTGTTCGTGCTTTTTCCTAATGCAAAGGTGTTTTTTTTCTCAAATAATACCAAGAGGACAATGGAACGATCCCAATGTCTTCAATCCCCAGCAAAATGTTGCAAGGTGCCTTGTTAATAGCTGTATGGATGTGGTTCTGGGAAGTGTTGATATGTCTGTTTTCTCCAATAAGAACATTGATTCCCTTAGTGCGCACTACTTTACTGGAGATGGTGTTTCGTTGTTCTTCCTTGGAAATGCTTGTTTTTTTGGGAATTGAAGGGACGCTTTGCAGAGGTTGATTTAAGGCAGTAATGAGGAAAAGAAGAGAAAAAAACAGAAACAAATAGAAAACAAAAGGTGTTTCTTCAGTAGCACCTAAAAAGAAAAGAAAAAAAAGGCTCTTTTCGGAGCCACCACAATAGGAAATATCTCCTACCCTGGGTAACATTTCTCTCCCACCCCCTTGAATTGGCCGATTTATCCACGAACCCCGCGGTAGTTCGCAGATCGCATGTGCCACATCCGGGACCTTTGAGGATGGCAGGAAAGGAAATGGGACTGTGAAGACCTGGGGATTGGCCAATAAGGTTTCCTGGGTGTGGTGTGCAAGGAAAGACTGTGGCAGTAGGTCTGTTTGCTGAGAGGAGTGCAGATGGCTATTGTTATTGCTGTGTCGTTAAGGAGGCAGACTGTATAGATTTTGGGGGACATCTGGATACATTGGTTGGAAGTGCATGCAGAGCACTATGGAGTGGCTGCACATCTTGGATTCCGTCATTTGGATGTCCACTTGTATGGAGTGCGTAGAATGAAGTGGCTGAATTTGGTTCCTCTTTGTGCCACTTTGTTGGCACTCCATCATCCAGACATTATTATTATTGGAGGGAGCAGTTTAGGACATGTTACCGGAATTTATCTGCAGTTTGCGATGAAGGAGGCACTTGGGCAAGTCATGGACATGTTTCCAAACTCCTGAGTAATTTTTTCTCGGATTGCCCAGAGTCAGATATGGCTGCGTTCTTCTTCATTTGGTCTGCAAATGAAGAAAGTGAGGTGCAATGTCAACAAGGATGTGTGCACCTCTTTAAGATATGTTGGCATGTATTCCACAATGAAAATATTATGTTTCGTAGCACAAACATTTTTCGCAGAGATGTAGTTCATCTTACTGATGCTGGCAAACAGCTTTTTCTGCGAAATATCCAAAATGCATTGCAGCCCTTTTTGCAAGTATTGCAAGCATTTTTCCAGTAGGTGTTGGCCACTTCAAACCTTCCAAAAACAAACAAACGCCACAAAATGGCTCTTTTCAGAGCCACCACTTTGTCCTGGAAAAGAGTGCAATGTGTTTGATGGTGCCACTAGCCACATTTTTTAGAAGTCCGCAGACTACCGTGCTGTCGGCAGATAACACAGGCTGCGCAGGGGCCTGCATCATTTCATTGGCAATTCTATTTTAAAACTGTGAAAGGTGGCTCTGAAACGCACATTTTTTTCTGGTTTTTGTTGTTTTGTATTTTCTTTGTTTTTTTTATACACAAGGAAAGGAAGGGAAGGGAAGGTAGGGTAGTGGCACCAACCACAGGGATAAGAAAGGGCAGGTAGAGAGAGGAAGATGTTGGGTGGTCCTCACTTCGGTAGTTGGCAGATTTTTTCATGGTCCTGGACCGCAGCCTTGAAAGCAGTGCGAAATTGCTCCTCCCTGCAGAGTACTGCATTGCAGTACATGCACAATACAGTGACCCTCGAAAGGTAAGGGTCTGCTGCGGTGTGTATGGCCTCTGAGGCTGGTTCAGGGATCCGCTTCCCCACAGGAGTGTCCTTGTGGTGGCAGGAGCAGATACAGAGGATGCTGCAGAGGAACTCAACCTACTGCCTTGTTTGAAGGGTATGACCCTCCAGATTGCAGCCTTGTGGTTCACCGCATGAAGGTGGTGCCCTAGCTGTACAAGCCTGGTTTGCCGTGACTGGGCACCATCTCGCACTCAGTACATTGTACCTTGCTTGCACAAACTTTGGGCACATCTCCATCGATGGTAAATAGCCCCCGCACCCAAGACTCACGCTGGCTGCAGGCAATGGGAGTTCCAATACCTCATCCTCATTCTCTTCTTGATCTCTGTCTACATCACCACATCTTTTCCCCTCCCAAGGCCCTTGGAAAGGTGGTGGTGGTGAGGGTATGAATGGTGCTGAGGCAGAGGCAGTAGCAGCAGCCATGGTTGCCATTACTATAGCACAGCTCCAAAAGTAGTACAGCACAGCAGAATTGAGAAAAAGCAATTGCAGCAACAAAGAGAAATCTGGACCACTGCTCTGTTCTGGACAGACAAAAACAGAATGAGGAGCAGCTCTGGGGTGTGGCCTTTTATAGGGGTCCTGGGGAGCGCTTTGAACCCCAAAGCAGGCCCAAAAAGTTCAGAAAAGTGTCCAGATCGCCAGCGGCCTAGTCTGCGACCCCTCTAAGGGTGTAGTTTCATAGTAAAACACTTTGGATTGCCCAAAAAAAGCTGTTTTTCGAAGTTCGGGGGACCATACCCTGTCCATAATAAGGGCTGACGATCACGTGTGTGCGGGCACATGGTGACGTCTTGGACATTCACCAATGGGACGGCTGTCTGCAGGACACCTATTGCGCAGGATACTTTGTGTGCATATGGATAGGTGTCCTATGGACAGGCTTGGGCTTCCCGAACTAATTAAAAGTGTGACACACGTGCAGGGGGCATTTCTGAACAGACACGCTGCTTGTAGGTCTCAGGAGCTGGGATGCGCATGTCACCAGGTGTCCCCTGGACATGGGTGGGCTCCTCGAACTAATGAAGATATGTCACCTCTTTTTTCAGGTATGCCGGACAGGGGTGGTGTTCGCAGGACCCAGGAGATGAGACACGCATGTGCCCGCCGGACAGGCATCGGCTCCCTCAACTAATTAAAGGTGCATCATAACTTTGCATCCATGCCGATAGGCGTGTTGTCCTAGGAACACCTCCATTTTGATTAGGCACTGGCTGGGAAGTTGCCAGTTCTGATGACTTTTAACTGGCTTTTTAAAAAATGAAAACACGCTCACAAAGCAACTGTATACATATAAAAAATGTACACATATAAATAGACACAATTAGGAAAGGGAAGGGGTAGGAGAAATTGAGACATGTGTAGGGGAATTGGGGTTTTGTACAGGTTGGGCATCAGGGGAGGAAGGGATTGAGGTCTCATCGTAACATCTCAGTTTGTAGGGAATGTGTGGGGATGATTGGCTTGGATAGGGGAAAGGGAACAGGTGCAGGTGGGACAGTGGTATTTTATTTTTTCCATAATAGGTCCTTGTACAAAATCTTTTAAGTTGGTAAAAATGTTCAGCAATTGCTCAATTTGTCTGTCTAGGCTGTCTAGTTTATTATTTACAGAGTCTGTTTCATTTTCTTTGTGTGCATGCCCTTCTGAAGAGGTGCTGCTTCTTCATTACCTGTATGTACTGTTAAAGAAAAACATATGTGTCAGGTATATATGAAGCAATGTGTATTAACTGTCTTACTTTTCAGACTGTGTTGTGTACCAATGGGGTTACTGTCTTCACTCATTTCATCATGAGGGAAATTCTCTTCCAGCCATTCTAGGGTAGGTTTCCCAGACTATGCAACTGTTCACAGAAATCTGGTAGCATACACATTGCTCAAAAGGTCAGGGGTTCTCTTACATTGTTGTACCATGCAACAAAGACACTGAACATAAACAAAGAGCAACACCTAAGTGGATTACAATGAAAAATACAGTAGTCTCCAAACTCTGTACGTATGAAAGGACAGAATAAATGCATAGGGTATGCACCATAATGGAATGCATAATGGAATGCACCAACAAGACAAATAAAGTATCCCTCCAACAATATTACCTCAGTGCTGCCTTACATAGAAATTAATAAGGAACTGTTAGCGGAAGAACTGCAAAGTACTGAAAGCATAACTGCACTACTACATGGTAATGTGACACCGGCATATGGGTTGCACAAATATGTGTATAGAAATGCAATTTGCTGATTACAAAGAAGCATGACACCAATAATCGCATACTCACTGTATATATTGTTGAGGAAATGTACACCTTTTTTGAACTCAGTGATCGAATACTTTTGAAGTGGCAATAGCAGATTTGAATATTGTGGCACTGTTTGCACATATTGTCTTTGTTGCAAGTGGAATAATGCAGAAGAAATCTTTGTTTCATTGTCTGTGATTAAAATGTTAGGGAAGGTACTTTATAATGTCGTATTGTATTCAATTTCAGACTTTTAATCACTTTGTGGATCCTCATAATTAGTACATTACTAGTATGACGCTTCAAACAAGTGTACTGTCCAATATGCTCAGTTCCTGTGTTTGTTTGCATAATCATTGGGTCTGTAGGAAGAAAAATCCATGCAGGATTTAAAAAAAAAAAAACCTTCTACATTAATTTGATGTTGTGTGGCACACTCTGTTTCATTGACGTGTGCAGTACCTTCAGGAATGTTTAAGGTGCACATCTCTGTGGTCTTGCTGTTATAAGCACTGTTGCAGTAGGAGGAATTGAAATGGTATATGTTTTTCTTTTTGTAAGTGGTGGTACTATGGTTGCAGTTAGATACCAGTTGGTGTATTCTAACTGTTTATCTGTTTCCTCTTTTTAGCAGTGTCCGTTTATGCTGTTTGATTGCTTTTGTTTTTTTCTAAGTACTGTACTATTGCAAACTAATATGGCAGGATTGTGGGTGCAGTTAGATACCTATAGGCGTATTCTTTTTTTAAATATGTTTATTTTAAACCAAGGCAGAGTGACAACGATACAGAATAATCAGGCTTTGTAAAGCAAATCCAAAAGCAATAGAAATAACTGTAGGTATATTCTAACTGTTGGTAGTTTGAAAGTTGTTGAGGGTATATTTGTTGCACTTTGACTGCAGAAGGTTGATTTTGGCAGTTTTACCGTTGGAAGTAACATTGTAGTACTGTGGATGTAGTGAGATACCAGTTGGCGTATTCTGGTTGTTTATACTAAATAATTGTTGAAGGGTTTCCTCAGAAGAACTTTCATTTTTGCTGGTGGATTTTAAATTGTGCAGTAATGTGAAGTAATATTGCAGTAATATGGTTGCAGATAGATACCAGTTGGCATATTCTAACTGTTTACAGTTTCACAGTTTTGCAGGGTATGTCTTCAAGCACCTTCATTCTTGTTGGCGGATTTCTATTTTCCACTATTGTGTAGTGCTTTTGCAGTATTATGGGTGTAGTTACATGCAGATGCGTATTTATTGCAGTTGTATGGCCATTGTTAGACAGCTGTTGCCTTATTCTAACAGTTGGTCATTTCACAAGCCATTGAGGACAGTTTGTAGACCCTCACACTGAGTACTTTTTTTAAAGTACTATGAGTGAAATAATATTAGTGTCCCCTTTCCCGAGTTGTTGTTTTTGTGACTATAAATATTGGTTCATTGGGGAAAAAAACTGTATAGCAGCTCAACTGATGTCCTCATGGGCCAATTGGTGTATGCAAAGTTGTTCCCGTTTCACAGGACAGAAAGTCATTTTTTGTTTGCATTTATATATCTGTTGGTGGCTATTGGGCAGTAGGCTATGCTACTTTTGTAGATCAGTCAGTACATTTTGGTTTCAAGAATATTAAGTAGGCATTTGCAAGATTTGCTGGTAATCTCTGCTTCAGAGTAAGGGAAGTATCATTGCATTTAAACCACCCACATTTCTTTTTAATGTATGCAGTATAGTGACCTGCAGTGGTTGTGGCACCTGTGTGGTAGATTATGCCTACTATTGTTAAGGTCTTCTTGCCAAGTGATACTTGCCTGTGTGTGAAGCAAGTAAGCTAGCAGTTGTTTTTGGTACCATCTGCATTGTATCGTAAAAGCATTACTATTATGTATTGGCTATGTGACTGCATCTGTAAGGTGGAACGATTGAATTGCAAGTAGGGCATAATATGCCATGATTTGTATTTTGTACTAGCTGCTGAAATGGAATGGATTCACAGTGGATATAGATACATACACAAAGCGCTTGTTAGGGACTTGTTCCTGCACCACATGGCTGCAGAGAGTGCATGTATGTTTCCACATGTATGACATTTGGAAGATTTCATTTATAAGTATGTTTTTGCTTTGCAGTACTTGCAGTAAGTACATTAGAAATTCTTGTGGATATTCTTGTGTGTTTATAGTGAACCACACCATTCCCGCATAGTAGTCCAATTCCTGCCTTATTCCTGAGACACTGTAAGTGTTGTCAGGATTATTTGTTGCATTTCTATGAAAGAGTAGCATTTGCAAAGACAACTGGTCTGTGCCGTTTAAGTAAATGTTGTCAACAATTGGTGGCAATTGGAATAGAACATTGATTGCTACGTTTGCATAGCAATTTACACCAGTTTTGTTGGGAAATTTGAATGGACCAGACAGTTCTGTGTCTGAGTCTTTTGATGGAAGTCCATGTGCTTTTTCTGAAGCAGTACTTCTCTTTGTTTGTGCAGTTGGGTACTCATTTGCCTTTTCAGTACATACTTCTGTGATTGTGGTAATTGATGGAGTACCAGCTGATTCCAATTTCTTTGGTGGAACTGTTGGGAGATCACGTATAAGTTGTGTTTGCACTAGTTTTCTTTTATAAAGTTTGCCTTTTTGAGGAACATGGTATATTTTGAGATGTGTACGTAGTCTGTTGTACACTACAATGCAAGGAATGTCAGCCTTGACCTTCCTTGCATCAAAATTGGCTAGAAATAGTCCTTCAAGTGTACATAGGCGTGACAGTGCCACATAACCCATGCCTTCTTTAGAGACTGTGCTGCCAATGTTAATGAATGCTTGATCTAGGGTTAGACCTTGTGATTTATGATCTCGGGCACAGGTCCCCTCCCCCGCCCAGTCACACTTCTGTACTGCCTTCCGAGCAACCCCCACACTTGGGGACTGTCTCTGTATCCCGTCAGTCTGCACTTACCCTTGTACTTGCCACCAGCTGGCTGTACCTTTTCCTATTGTTATTTATCTACTATCCCTTGTACCGCACTGACCCCTCCCTCTTCCCCCTGCACTTTCCCCTTCCCCCTTCCCATGCACTTGCGCGATCTGAATGACACCTGACCTAGTAGGATCGTTGTCTTTGTCTTCCCACTGTTCCCCCTCCCTTGCCTCATCGCACCTTGAAACACTTGTATAGGCGAGTTATGAATGCCATATCATATCATATCATATCATAGTGACTGCGTATACAAGAGACAGAAAAATCTGTACTCTACATACATACATGTCTTTAAAAAGAAGGAATCCGGCTATTCAGTGTCCTTTCCTTTTAACTTCTTAAAGTTTGGCAAAGTGGATGTTGATAAACTGAATGCTGTTGTCACGTGGGTATGTCTGGAAGCCAGCAACTGTACCATGGCTCGATTAACTAAACGTTGCTCATCAAGACGTAATCGTCAAGATTACACTTTAGCATTACTCTACAGTTTAAACACAATGGGCCTCATTACGAGTCTGGCGGTAACCTGCCGGTTTTTCCGGCTCGGTTACCGCCGGACTCGTCTTACCATTCCGCCTCCTTGATTCCCGGAATTACCGGGGCATTACGACCCCGGTGTCCCGGGAATTCCGGAGGCGGAATTCGGTAAATCCCCATTCCCATTGAGTCCCAGAGGACTCAATGGGAATGGTGAAGTGGAAACACCGGCACCATCTCGTGATGGTGCTGGTGTTTCCACGTACGCCAGCAGGCGGGCAGTGTTATACCCGCCAGGTCAGACCTGGCGGGAACGCCACCTCCCGCCTGCAGGACTCGAGATCAGGCGGTCCGGAAATAACAGTGGCAGCGGGTTTACTGCCACTGTTATTTCCGGACCGCCCGACCCGTAATGAGGCCCAATGTTAACACTTTCTCCAAATGAGCTGTGTTGGATATAGAGTTTTCTAAGCTATTTGTCGTGCTGTGGCTTGTTGCTACATAGGTACTGTCATACCATGCACGTCCAGTTTGTCTGTAAAGTAAATTTGCACTATTGGTTGCATTTGCTTTTAAACATTATTTCATTGAATTGTGCACAGCTTGCTAGGGTTGGCATTAAGGATATACATTTTACATATGTGTGTGCTAATTGTTCCATGACATCAGTAGCGGATGCATTATCCCATACAACTCATGGATGCGTCCGCTATTTAAGATAGACTGTGCTTTCTAAGAAATATACAAATACAAATACATACAAATACAAATAATATACATTTCTAAGAAAGCACAGTCTATCTTAAATAGCAGACGCATCCATGAGTTGTATGGGATAATGCATCCGCTACTGATGTCATGGAACAATTAGCACACCAATCCAAATGCTTTTAAAAATGTTAGCAGAGGTGAGGTCTTCAGACTGATGCATGTTTTCAGTTAGTTCTCTGTATTGGAAACGTTGCCAGGGATTTACATTTCCAATGCTGCCAATTGTGTTATGGCACAGTTTGTGTCCTAAGGTTTTAAAAATAGGTTCACCTTTCTCTGGTGTTAATTGAAGAAGATCTACGAAAACAATGGCGTGTTTTCCTCCAAAGAGTTCTTCGTAGTCCGTTTTAAGGAATCTGAGGTGAATCAAAGCCAACATTAGTTTGGAGACCATGCTCACCTCATCTATTTAGAGCATTTTCATTTGTTTCAAAACTCTGCACAGTTCCATAGCAGCTTCCACTAAAAGTTTGTAGTAGTCTAATTTGTTTTGGTGTTCTACTGTAATGAGTAGCAATCAGTGTAAAGCAACACAATTTACGTTGTAGGCAGTTAACCCTTTGGGGTCAGTTACAAAACCTGAAAGGTTGTTGTTTGTCAATTGTTGGAGGAACTTGCTGATGATTTTTTATTAAGCATGCTTGGCCTGAACCAGATTCTCCACTTACATACAGGAGTACAGGTTTATAGTTTTGACAGATACACGTTTTAGTTTCGTGCTGCACACCATGTTCAATTTCTTTAGTTACTTCTAGGAAAATGCATGTGGCACTCTTTGCAGCACACCTTGGCTGCTTGAGCCTTGGCTACCCCTGAAAGGTGGTAAAAAGCCTCCACACCCAAGACTCAGATCAGCAGCTGGTAGCAGGGTCTTTCTCGTCATCTTATTGTTCCTCCTCTGCATCTGCATGCCTCTTCCCATCCCCAGGCGCTTAGAAAGGTGGTGGTGGTGGAGGTGGTGGGGGGTGGTGCTGAAGCAGAGGCAGCAGATGTAACAGCAGGGGATGCCATTATTCAGGAATCAACTCAGGAGCTCAGTAATGCAGCAATCAGCAATGTGGAGCAGTACTGCAGCAATCAAGCAATGTGGAGCAGCAAGGCAGCCATCCAGCAACCTGGCAGAGAGCTCTTTTCAGGAAATCCAGAAACAAAATGAGGAGCAGCACTGGGGTGTGGCCTTTTATAGGGGTGCTGGGGAGTGCTTTGCGGACAGTCGCCTGCTTCGCTGACATTTCAAACCCCAAGCTGGGCTCAAAAAGTTCCTAAAAGTGTCAGGATCACCAGGGGCATGGTCTGTGACCTCTGCAAGGGTGTAGTTTCACAGTAAAACACCTTGGATTGGTCATAAAAGCACTTTTTTGCTGTTCAGGGGCACGGACCCTGTTTGCAAATAAGGGCTGACGCTCAGCTTGAATGGGATCCGTTGTGCGCATGCGCCTACGTGTCCTACGAACAGGGGTGGGCTCCCTGAACTAATTAAAAGTGCGACACACGTGCAGCAGACAGTTCCGAACAGGCGCTGTGTTCGTAGCATTCAGGGGTGCGATGCGCATGTGCCCGGGTGTCCGCCAGACATGGGTGGACACCCTCAACTAATTAAAGTACTTCACTGCTTTGCGGACATGCCGGACAGGCCCGTTGATCGTAGGACCCGGGGGACGAGATGCGCATGTGCCAGGTGTGTGCCAGACATGGGTGGGCTCCCCAAACTAATTAAAGTACATCACTGCTTTGTGCACATGCCAGAAAGCCTGTTGTTTGTTGGACCCACAGGACGAGATGCGCATGCCCCCAGCAGTCCGCTAACAAACTTTACAAAAAAACACACACAGCAACAGAATACACATTTACACACACAAATACACACAATTAGGAAAGGGAAGGGGTAGTTGAAATGGAAACATATATAGGGGAATAGGGGTTTTGCATAGACGGGTCATCAGGGGAGGAAGGGATTGAGGTTTCATCGTAACATACTTGCTTTCAGGGGGTTTGTGGGGATGGGAGGATGGGACAGGGGGAAGGGGTACAAGTGCAAGTGGGGCAGTGGTTCTTTATATTTTCCATTATATGCCTTTGAACAAGTAGCTTTAAATTTGCAAAAACTGTCATTCAATTGGTCCATTTTTGCCCAATGACTACTGGTTTATTGGCTGTATTGTCAGTTCCGGTTTCCATGTGCTCATGCATTTGTATAGTAGCTGGTGTTTCCAGCGCATTCCCTTCATTTCCCGTATGTACTTTTAAACAAAAAATCTTGTTTCAGTTACATGTGAAGCAATGTGTATTAATTCTCTTACTTTTCAAACTGCACTGTGTACCATTGGAGTTACTATCTTCACTCATTTCATCAAGAGGGACATTCTCTTCAAGCCACTCCAGGGTGCTTGCCATTTCTGTGCAAAAATACAAACAACGTTTACTACTCATGTACTCAGAACACACTGCACAGTTATAGGAAACAATATAGTGTACTTACCAATTTCTAGAACGGTTGTGCTGTCACTAATTTGCACTTCTCCTGCTGACAGTTGCTTCTCAGTTTATATGTAAAGCTGCACTGAGGTAATACTGTTGGAAGCCCAGGTTATTTTTCTTCTTGGTACATTCCATTATGCTGCATACCCTATGCAATTGCACTGCTGCTTTTAGAAGTACAGTGTTTGTAGAACTACTTTTTCTTTGTAATTCACGTATGTGCTGCTCTTTAAACACGTTCAGTGTCTTTGTTGCACGCTACAACAATGTAAGACAACCCCACAGCTTTTGGGCAGTGTGGGTACTACCCGAGGCCCCCGAACAGTTGCACAGCCCGTGGACCATGTGGTCATCAGCATGGGGCCAGGGGGTTCTGTATGTTGTATGGTACATCTACACAGATTAAGGGTATCCTGGTAAAAACCTATGAAATTCAATGAAAAAACATTGTTAAAGGGATGTTGTGGTTAAGTTGTGCTAATAAAAACCTATCAAATTCTGTGAAAAAGCTTTGTTAAAGGGACGTTATGGTTCAGTTGCACTAATTAAACCTATCAAATTCAGTGCAAAAACTTTTCTAAAGAGACGTTATAGTTACTTTGTACTAATAAAAACCTATCGGAAACCCCCAGAAATTCACCAGTTATGGTAATCTAAGCAACCATAACTCATGCCACCACTGTGCACTACTAAGACTAGCACCCATGACATCAAAGATGACATGACAAATCCCATTGATGACATCACTGATGATGTCACATGTGCAGTTACTTTTCATAAGAATTCCCAACAAGGGAGTATCATGTTGGCAAAAAAGTGTGAGGGCTGATTGCGAGACGTATTATGAACTAGGTACTTCACTAACGAATGTACTGATGTAAACAATATTCCATTGCAGTATTCTTTCTAGGACAGCAACCTACTCATAGAGAAACAGAGGCATTGCCTGCAGCATGCACCATAGTGGTGAAATATTTATAATGCTGCAATTTTGGATATTATAGTGGTATATGCTTCTGTATCAGACTTTTGCATACTGTGCAACACGTAATAACTAGCTAATAATGCATCACTTACTTCACCCTTGTACTGCTACAAACAAAACATAAAGAGACCACAATGCATACAAATCTGTGGCATATAGAGGGAATATAAAGTAACCCAAAGAGAAGCAGTATCATCAGAAACTGTTCAAAACCTAAATGGTTATCTTGATGTATAGAAATTATAGCTGTGTTTCAGGCCTGCTTCTTCCCCTATGTATATGCATCACAAGATGCGACTGAATTCTAAGGGAAGTACTGTAATAACATATGAGAAGGGAACATCTGCAAATACAGTACCTTTTTTAATTTTCTGTTTCTGACTGTCCGTGAAGAAAACCACCTAGTCTAGTTATGTCCGTGAACAATGAAGAAGGAGCAAGACATGTGATGTCATCAGTGATGTCATCAATGACATGTGTGATGTCATCAATGATGTCATATGTGTTAGTCGTAGTTAGCAGTGCACAGTGGTGGCATGAGTTATGTTTGCTTACTTTACCATAACTGGCAAATTTCATTTTTTTTATTTTACTTGTAACCATAATATGGATAGGTTTTTATTAGCGTAACTGAACCATAACGTCCTTTTAACAACGTTTTTTCACTAACTATATATATATGTATATATTCAGTGAAAAAACATTGTTAACGGGACGTTATGGCTAAGTTGCACTACTTAAAACCTATCAAATTCAGTGCAAAAACTTTTTAAAGGGACATTATAGTTACTTTGTACTAATAACAAGTTATCCATATTATGAAATTTGCCAGTTATGGTAAGTTATGGTATGCTAAGCAAACATAACTTGCACCACCACTGTGCACTGCAAGGACTAACACCCATAACATCAAAGATGATATCAGAAATGTTATCTTATATATATATATATATATATATATATATATATATATATATATATATATATATATATATATATATATATATATATATATATATATATTCAGTGAAAAAACTTTGTTAAAGGGAGGTTATGGTTCCAAGTAAAACCGAAAAACCCTTGAAATTCGCCAGTTATGGTAAGCTAAGCAACCATAACTCGCGCCACCACCGGGCACTGCTAAGACTAACGCCCACGACATCAAAGATGACATCACAAATGAGCACGGGGAATGAGCGGGGGTGGGGGGAACACGAGGGAGACACGGGGAAAGAGTGGGGGGGTGGGTTCAACAGGGGAGACACAGGGCATGAGCGGGGTGGTGGGAGCAACAGGGGAGACACGAGGCATGAGCATGGGTGGGGGGAAAGGAGGGAGACACGGGGTGGGGTGGAACAGGGGAGACAAGGCATGAGCGAGGGGTGGGGAGAACAGGGAAAACATGGGGCCTGAGCAGGGGGTGGGGGAACAGGGGACACATGGAGCATGAGTGGAGGGTGGGGGGAAAAGGAGAGAGACACGGGGCATGATCGGGGGTGGGGTGGAACAGGGGAGACACAGGGCATGAGCAGGGGGTGGGGGGAACAGGCAAAACACGGGGCATGATCAGGGGGTGGGGGAACGGGAGGGAGACACGGGGCATGAGTGGGGGGAACAGCGCAGACACGGCACATGAGAGGGGGGTGGGGGGAAAAGGATGGAGAGACGGGGCATGAGCGGGGGTGGGGGGGAAAGGAGGGAAACACGGGGCATGAGCGGGGGGTGGGGGGAACAGGGGACACACGGGGGATGAGCGGAGGGGTGGGGGGAAAGGAGGGAGACACAGCGCTTGAGCGGGGGGTGGGGTGGAACAGGGGAGACAAGGGGCATGATCGAGGGGTGGGGAGAACAGGGAAAGCACTGGGCATGAGCAGGCGGTGGGGGAACAGGAGAGACACGGAGCATGAGCGGTGGGTGGGTTGGAACAGGCGAGACACAGGGCATGAGCAGGGGGTGAGGGGGGAACGGGAGGGAGACACCGCGCATGAGTGGGGGATGGGGGGAACAGGGCAGTCACGGAGCATGAGTGGGGGGTGGGTGGAAAAGGATGGAGACACGGGGCATGAGCGGGGGTGGGGGGAAAGGAGGGAGACATGGGGCATGAGCTAAAGGAGGGAGACATGGGGCATGAGCGGGGGTGGGGGTAACACAAGGGAGACACCGGCATGAGCGGGTGGAGGGGGGTAACACAAGGGAGACACGGGGCATGAGCGGGAGGTAACACAAGGGAGAAACGGGGCATGAGCGGGGGGTGGGGGGTAACACAAGGGAGACATGGGGCATGAGTGGGGAGTGGGGGGTAACAGGGCACACACACAGGGCATGAGCGGGGGGTGGCAGGTACAGGGCACACGGGGCATGAGTAGGGGTGGGGGAACAGGGCACACAGGGCATGAGAGGGAGTGGGGGAACAGGAGAAGAACACGGGGCATGAGCGGGGGGGAGACACGGGGCATGCGCAGGGGGTGGGGGGGTAACATGAGGGAGACACGGGGCATGAGCGGGGGGTGGCGGTACAGGAGGGAGACATGGGGCATGAGCAGGGGGTGGGTGGGCACATGAGGGAGACACGGGGCATGAGCGGGGGGTGGGGGGTAACATGAGGGAGACACAGGGCATGAGCGGGGTGGAGGGTAACATGAGGGAAACAAGGAGCATGAGCGGGGGTGGCGCTGGCGGTACAGGAGGGAGACATGGGACATGAGCGGAGGGTGGGGGTAACATGAGGGAGACACGGGACATGAGCGGACGGTGGGGGCAACAGGAGACACACGGGGCATGAGCAGGGGTGGGGGGGTACACGAGGGAGACATGGGGCATGAGCGGGGGCTAGGGGGAACATGAGGGGGAGACACGGGGCATGAGCGGGGAGTGGGGGGGACAGGGGAGACACGGGGCATGAGCGGGGGGTGGGGGTAACACGAGGGAGACAAGGGGCATGAGCGGGGGGGTGGGGTGGAACAGGAGAGACACAGGGCATGAGCAGGGGTTGGAATGTAATAGGAGGGAGACACGTGGCATGAGCGGGGGGTGGGGTGTAACACAAGGGAGACACAGGGCATGAGCGGGTGGTGGGGGGTAACACAAGGGAGACACAGGGCATGAGCGGGGGGTGGGGGATAACACAAGGGAGACACGGGGCATGAGCAAGGGGGGTGGTGGAAAACAGGGCACACACGGGGCATGAGCGGGGGTTGGGGGGAACAGGTGAAGGACACGGGGCATGAGCGGGGGGTGGGGGGAACAGGAGAAGGACACGGGGCATGAGCGGGGGTGGGGGAAAGGAGTGAGAGACGAGGCATGAGCGTGGGGACAAGGGAGACACGGCGCATGAGTTGGAGGTGGGGGGAAAGGAGGGGGACACGGGGCATGAGTGGGGGCTGGGGGGAGGAGGGGGACACGGGGCATGAGCGGGGGGTTGGGGGCGAAAGGAGGGAGACATGGGGCATGAGCAGGGGGGTGGGGGGGAACAGGGGAGACATGTGGCATGAGCGGGGGGTGGGGGAACAGGGCAGACACGGGCCATGAGCGGGGGGTGTGAGGAACACGAGGGAGACACGGGCCATGAGCAGGGGGTGGGGGGTAACATAAGGGAGACACGGGCCATGAGCGGGGGGCGGGGGGAACACGAGGGAAACACGGGCATGAGCGGGGGGTGGGGGTACAAGAGGGAGACACGGGGCATGAGCGGGGGGGTGGGGGTACAGGTGGGAGACACAGGGCATGAGCAGGGGGTGGGAGGAACATGATGGAGACACAGGAAATGAACGGAGGGTGGGGGTGCACGAGGGAGACACAGGGCATGAGCGAGGGCTGGGGGGGAACAATGGAGACACGGGGCATGAGCGGGGGTGGGGGGTAACACAAGGGAGACACGGGGCATGAGCGGGGGGTGGGGGGAACAGGGGAGACATAGAGCATGAGCGGGGATGGGGGAACAGGGGAGACAAGGGGCATGAGCGGGGGGTGGGGGGAAACAGGGCACACACAGGGCATGAGCGGGGGGTGGGGGGAACAGGAGAGAGACACAGGGCATGAGCGGGGGTTAGGGGGAAAGGAGGGAGACATGGGGCATGAGAAGGGGGTGGGGGAAAAGGAGGGAGACACGGGGCATGAGTGGGGTGTGGGGTAGAACAGGGGAGACACGGGGCATGAGCGAGGGGTGGGGGGAACAGGGGAGACATAGGGCATGAGCAGGGGGTGGGGGAAACAGGACACACACAGGGTATGAGCGGGGGGTGGGGGAACAGGAGAACAGGAGAGAGACAAGGGGCATGAGCGGAGGTTGGGCGGGAAAGGAGGGAGACATGGGGCATGAACGGGGGGTGGGGGGAAGGAGGGAGACATGGGGCATGAGCGGGGGGTGGGGGGGAATGAGGGAGACATGGGGCATGAGCGAGAGGTGGGGGGTAACACAAGGGAGACACCGGCATGAGCGGTGGGAGGGGGGTAACACAAGGGAGACACGGGGCATGAGCGGGAGGTAACACAAGGGAGAAACGGGGCATGAGCGGGGGGTGGGGGGTACAGGGCACATGTGGCATGAGTGGGGGTGGGGGGAACAGGGCACACAGGGCATGAGCGGGAGTGGGGGGAACAGGAGACGAACACGGGGCATGAGCGGGGGTGGAGGGCTAACATGAGGGAGACACAGGGCATGAGCGGGGGGTGGGGGTAACATGAGGGAAACACGGGGCATGAGCGGGGGTGGCGGTACAGGAGTGAGACATGGGACATGATCGGAGGGTGGGGGGAACACGAGGGAGACACTGGACATGAGCGGATGGTGGGGGGCAACATGAGACACACGGGGCATGAGCGGAGGGTGGGGGGAACAGGAGAGAGACACAGGGCATGAGCGGGGGTTAGGGGGAAAGGAGGGAGACATGGGGCATGAGAAGGGGTGGGGGAAAAGGAGGGAGACACGGGGCATGAGTGGGGTGTGGGGTAGAACAGGGGAGACACGGGGCATGAGCGAGGGGTGGGGGGAACAGGGGAGACATAGGGCATGAGCAGGGGGTGGGGGAAACAGGACACACACAGGGTATGAGCGGGGGGTGGGGGAACAGGAGAACAGGAGAGAGACACGGGGCATGAGCGGAGGTTGGGCGGGAAAGGAGGGAGACATGGGGCATGAACGGGGGGTGGGGGGAAGGAGGGAGACATGGGGCATGAGCGGGGGGTGGGGGGGAATGAGGGAGACATGGGGCATGAGCGAGGGGTGGGGGGTAACACAAGGGAGACACCGGCATGAGCGGTGGGAGGGGGGTAACACAAGGGAGACACGGGGCATGAGCGGGAGGTAACACAAGGGAGAAACGGGGCATGAGCGGGGGGTGGGGGGTACAGGGCACACGTGGCATGAGTGGGGGTGGGGGGAACAGGGCACACAGGGCATGAGCGGGAGTGGGGGGAACAGGAGACGAACACGGGGCATGAGCGGGGGGTGGGGGGCTAACATGAGGGAGACACAGGGCATGAGCGGGGGGTGGGGGTAACATGAGGGAAACACGGGGCATGAGCGGGGGGTGGCGGTACAGGAGGGAGACATGGGACATGATCGGAGGGTGGGGGGAACACGAGGGAGACACTGGACATGAGCGGATGGTGGGGGCAACATGAGACACACGGGGCATGAGCGGAGGGTGGTGGGGTACATGAGGGAGACATGGGGCATGAGCAGGGGGTGGGGGGGCACATGAGGGAGACACGGTGCATGAGCAGGGGGTGGGGGGAACATGAGGGAGACACGGGGCATGAGCAGAGGTGGGGGGTACACGAGGGAGACATGGGGCACGAGCGGGGGTGGGGGGTACATGAGGGGGAGACACGGGGCATGAGCAGGGAGTGGGGGGGCAGGGGAGACACGGGGCATGAGCGGGGGGTGGGGGTAACACGAGGGAGACAAGGGGCATGAGCAGGGGGGGTGGGGTGGAACAGGGGAGAGACACAGGGCATGAGCGGGGGGTGGAATGTAACAGGAGGGAGACACGGGGCATGAGCGGGGGGTGGGGTGTAACACAAGGGAGACACAGGGCATGAGCGGGTGGTGGGGGGTAACACAAGGGAGACACGGGGCATTAGCAGGGGGTGGGGGGTAACACAAGGGAGACACAGGGCATGAGCGCGGGGGGTGGGGGGAACAGGGCACACACGGGGCATGAGCGGGGGGTGGGGGGAACAGGTGAAGGACATGGGGCATGAGCGGGGGGTGGGGGGAACAGGAGAAGAACACGGGGCATGAGCGGGGGTGGGGGGAAAGGAGTGAGAGACAAGGCATGAGCGGGGGGACAAGGGAGACACGGCACATGAGCGGGGGGTGGGGGGGAAAGGAGGGGGACACGGGGCATGAGCGGGGGCTAGGGGGAGGAGGGGGACACGGGGCATGAGCGGGGGGTTGGGGGCGAAAGGAGGGAGACATGGGGCATGAGCGGTGGGGTGGGGGGGAACAGGGGAGACATGTGGCATGAGCGGGGGGGTGGGGGAACAGGGCAGACACGGGCCATGAGCGGGGGGTGGGAGGAACACGAGGGAGACGCGGGCCATGAGCGGGGGTGGGGGGCAACATAAGGGAGACACAGGGCATGAGCGGGGGGTGGGGGTAACAGAGGAGACATGGGGCATGAGCGTGGGGTGGGGGGTAACACAAGGGAAACACGGGGCATGAGCAGGGGTGGGGGTAACACAAAAGAGACACGGGGCATAAGCGGGGGGTAACAGGGGAGACACAGGGCATGAGCGGGGGTGCGGGGTAACACAAGGGAGACACGGGGCATGAGCAGGGGGTGGGAGTAACACAAGGGAGACATGGGGCATGAGCGGGGGGTGGGGGGTAACACAAGGGAGACACAGGCATGAGCGGGAGGTAACACAAGGGTGAAACGGGGCATGAGCGGGGGGTGGGGGGTAACACAAGGCAGACACTGGGCATGAGCGGGGTGTGGGGGGTAACAGGGGAGACAGGGCATGAGCGGGGCTGGGGGGAAACAGGGAACACATGGGGCTTGAGCGGGGGGCGGGGGTGAACAGGCCACACACGGGGCATGAACAGGGGGTGGGGGAGAACAGGTAACACACAGGGGAAGAGGGGGGGCGGGGGGGAACAGGGCAAAGACGGGGCATGACCGGGGGGTGGGAGGAACAGGGCACACACGGGGCATGAGCGGGGGGTGGGGGGAAAAGGGCAAAGACGGGGCATGAGCGGGGGGTGGGGGGAACAGGGCACACATGGGGCATGAGCAATGGGTGGGGGGAACAGGGCACACACGGGGCATGAGCGGGGGGTGGGGGGAACAGGAGAGTGACACGGGGCATGAGCAGGGGGTGGGAGGGGAGAAAGGAGGGAGACACGGGGCATGAGCAGGGGTGGGGGGAAGGAGGGAGACATGGGGCATGAGCAGGGGGTGGGGTAACAAGGGAGACACGGGGCATGAGCGGGGGGTGGGGGAACAAGGGAGACACAGGGCATGAGTGGAGGGTGGGGGTAACACAGGAGACACGGGGCATGAGTGGGGGGTAACACAAGGGAGACACGGGCATGAGCGGGGGTGGAGAGTAACACAAAGGAGACACGGGGCATGAGCGGGGGGGTGGGGTGGAACAGGGCACACACGGGCATGAGCGGGAGGTGGAGGGAACAGGGCACACACGGGGCATGAGCGGGGGGTGGGGGGAACAGGGCACCCACGGGGCATGAGCGGGGAATGTAACAGGGGAGACACAGCATGAGCGGGGGGGTGGGGGGTACAGGACACACGCGGGGCATGAGCAGGGGGTGGGGGGGAAATGAGGGAGACACAGGGCATGAGCGGGGGGTGGGGGGAACAGGTGAGACACGGGGCATGAGCGGGGGGTGGGGGGGAAACGGGGGGGACACGGGGCATGAGCGGGGGTGGGGGGGAAAGGAGGGGACACGACGCATGAGAGAGGGGTGGGGGGGAGGAGGGAGACACAGGGCATGAGCGGGGGGTGAGGGGAACAGCGGAGACATGTGGCTTGAGCGGGGGATGGGGGAACAGGACATGTGGCATGAGCGGGGGGAATGGGGGGAACAGGGAACAGGGCAGACACGGGGCATGAGCGGGGATGGTGGGGGGAACACGAGAGAGACATGGGCCATGAGCGGGAAGAGAACAGGGGAGACACGGGCATGAGCGGGGGGTGGGGGGAAGGGGAGAGAGACATGTGGCATGAGCAGGGGGTGGGGGGAAGGGGAGAGACACATGGGGCATGAGCGGGGGGTGGGGGGGAAGGGGAGAGACACACGGGGCATGAGCGGGGGGTGGGGGGAAGGGGAGAGAGACACAGGGCATGAGCGGGGTGTGGGGGAAAGGGGAGAAAGACACGGGGCATGAGCGGGGGGTGGGGGGAAAGGAGGGAGACATGGGGCATGAGCGGGGGGTGGGGGGGAAAGGAGGGAGACACGGGATATGAGTGGGGGGTGGGGTGGGAAGGAGGGAGACACGGGGCATGAGTGGGGGGTGGGGGAACAGGGGAGACATGGGGCATGAGCGGGGGGGGTAACACAGGAGACATGGGGCATGAGTGGGGGGGTGAAGGGTAACACAAGGGAGACACAGGGCATGAGCAGGGTGTGGGGGGTAACACAAGGGAGACACGGGGCATGAGCGGGGGGTGGGGGGTAACACAAAGGAGACACGGGGCATGAGTGGGGGTGGGGGGTAACAGGAGAGACACAGGGCATGAGCGGGGGTGGCGGGTAACACAAGGGAGACACGGGCATGAGCGGGGGTGGGGGTAACACAAGGGAGACACTAAGCATGAAAGGGGGTGGGGGGTAACACAAGGGAGACACGGGGCATGAGCAGGGGGGTGGGTGGTAACACAAGGGAGACATGGGGCATGAGCGGGGGGTGGGGGGTAACACAAGGGAGACACGGGGCATGAGTGGGGGTAGGGGGTAACAGGTGAGACACAGGGCATGAGTGGGGGGTGGAGGGGAACAGGGCACTCACGGGGCATGAACGGGGGTGGGGGGAAAGGAGGGAGACGTAGGGCATGAGCAGGGGGTGGGGGGAACAGGGGAGACACGGGGCATGAGCGGGGGGTGGGGGGAAGGAGAGGGACACGGGGCATGAGCAGGGGTGGGGGAAACACGAGGGAGACATGCGGCATGAGCGGGGGGGTAGGGAGGGAACAGGGCAGACATGGAGCATGAGCGGTGGAAGGGGAGAGAGACACGGGGCATGAGCGGGGGGTGGGGGGAACAGGGGAGATCTGGGGCATGAACGGGGGTGGGGGGAGGAGGGAGACACGGGACATGAGCGGGAGGAACGGGAAGGATAAACGGAGCATGAGCGGGGTGGGGGGAAAAGCAGGAAGATACGGGGCATGAGCCGGGGGTGGGGGGAACGGGAGGAACACACGGAACATCAGAGGGGGGTGGGGGGGAACAGGGGAGACACGAGCCATGAGCGGGGGTGAGGGGAAGGGGAGAGACACATGGAGCCTGAGCGGGGGGTGGGTGGAAAAGGAGAGAGACACGGGGCATGAGCGGGGGGTGGGGGGGACAGGGGAGACCCAGGGCATGAACAGGGGGTGGGGGGAAGGAGGGAGACACGGGACATGAGCGGGAGGAATGGGAAGGAGAAACGGAGCATGAGCCGAGGGTGGGGGGAAAAGGAGGGAGACACAGAGCATGAGCAGGGGGTGGAGGGAATGGGAGGAACACATGGAGCATCAACGGGGGGTGGGGGGAATAGGGGAGACACGGGCCATGAGCAGGGGGCGGGGGGAAGGGCAGAGAGACACGAGGGCCTGCGCCTCACCACCTTGAAAGAAACATTACTGCCTACAGGTACACTCGTGGCCGATGCACAGCCGACGCAGCCCATGTCTACACTGTGCAGGCAGCAGATCCCGCTCCTATTGACTAAGCCTCTCATGCGATAAACAAATATGGCAGGCGTCTCTGAAAATAGACGCACTGCATGCTTCATGGCAGCCAATAGAAAAGCACGTCAGATGTCCGCGGACATCACGCAAGCCACTTGCCCAATCCCCGTCCTGTCCGGGGAGCGAACAGGGAAGTATGTCCGTGAAGCGAACATAGATATCACTAATTTTTTCTGACCTACTTTTTGGTCATTTAAAAAAAAAACTACTGGATGCGCGGACAGCACGTTGAAACTTGGTTTCAATTTTGTATTTAGTAGAGTGTGTTGGTGTGTAAGAGTGTTTGGGGAGGGTGGGAGAGTATGAGATAGGTTAAATGTTGTATTATTTTATGTGGTGGATGCTCGTGTTGTGTTTGATTTGTCTGCGGACAACACGGCTGTTCTGAAATGTTCTAAATAAACTAAATGGGGGGGTGTTCTGAGGACGCAATATGTGTCCGTTTTGTTTGCAAGCAAGCTGAAACTGTTCTAAGAACACTCGCGGTGTCCTGAAATGTTCGTAAATAAACGACATGGGGGTGTCCTTAGGGCGCTGTCTGTATTGTTCTCTGGTAAGTTGAATGTGTTCTAAGAACACTTGTGGTGTCCTGAAATGTTCGTAAATAACAAAATGGGGGTGTTCTCAGGACGCTGTCCGTATTGTTCGTTGTGAAGTTTAAAGTGTTCTAAGAACACTTGCGGTGTCCTGAAATGTTCGTGGGGGGTTGCCTGAGGACGCTGTCTGTATTGTTCGATGGGAAGTTGAATGTGTTCTAAGAACACTCGCGGTGTCCTGAAATGTTCGGAAATAAACAAAATGGGGGTGTCCTGAGGCCGCTGTCCATATTTTTCTCTGGCAAGTTGAATGTGTTCTAAGAACACTCGCGGTGTCCTGAAATGTTCGCAAATAAACAAAATGGGGTGTCCTGAGGACGCTGTCCGTATTGTTCTCTGGCAATTTGAATGTGTTCTAAGAACAGTCGTGGTATCCTGAAATGTTCGTAAATAAACAAAATGGGGGTGTCCTGAGGACGCTGTCCGTATTGTTCGATGGCAAGTTGAATGTGTTCTAAGAAAACTTGCAGTGTCCTGAAATGTTCGCAAATAAACAAAATGGGGGTGTCCTGAGGACGCTGTGCGTATTGTTCGTTGTCAAGTTGAAAGTGATCTAAGAACACTTGCAGTGTCCTAAAATGTTCGTAGGGGGTGTCCTGAAGACGATGTCCGTATTGTTCGCTGGCAAGTTGAATGTGTTCTAAGAACACTTGCAGTGTTTGAAATGTTGGCAAATAAAAAAAATGGGGGTGTTCTGAGAATGCTGTCCGTATTGTTCTCTTGCAAGTTGAATGTGTTCTAAGAACACTTGTGGTGTCCTGAAATGTTCATAAATAAACAAAATGGGGGTGTTCTGAGGATGCTGTCTGTTTTGTTCGTTGTTAAGTTTAAAGTGTTCTAAGAACACTTGCGGTGTCCTGAAATGTTCGTAGGGGGTGTCCTGAAGACGCTGTTCGTATTGTTCTCTGGCAAGTTGAATGTGTTCTAAGAAAACTCGTGGTGTCCTGAAATGTTTGTAAATAAACAAAATGGGGGTGCCCTGTGGATGCTGTCCATATTGTTCGATGGGAAGTTTAAAGTGTTCTAAGAACACTTGCGGTGTCCTGAAATGTTCGTAGGGGGTTTCCTATGAACGCTGTCTGTATTGTTCGATGGGAAGTTGAATGTGTTCTAAGAACACTCGCAGTGTTCTGAAATGTTCGTAAATAAACAAAATGGGGGTGTCCTGAGGACGCTGTCCGTATTGTTCTCTGGCAAGTTGAATGTGTTCTAAGAACACTCGTGGTGTCCTGAAATGTTCGTAAATAAACAAAATGGGGGTGTCCTGAGGCCGCTGTCCATATTGTTCGATGGCAATTTGAGTGTGTTCTAAGAACACTCGCGGTGTCCTGAAATGTTTCCAAATAAACAAAATGGGGTGTCCTGAGGACGCTGTCCGCATTGTTCTCTGGCAATTTGAATGTGTTCTAAGAACACTCGTGGTGTCCTGAAATGTACGTAAATAAACAAAATGGGGGTTTCCTGAGGACGCTGTCCGTATTGTTCGTTGTCAAGTTGAAAGTGATCTAAGAACACTCGCGTTGTCCAAAAATGTTCGTAGGGGGTGTCCTGAAGACGCTGTCCGTATTGTTCGCTGGCAAGTTGAATGTGTTCTAAGAACACTTGCAGTGTTTGAAATGTTGGCAAATAAAAAAATGGGGGGTGTTCTGAGAATGCTGTCCGTATTGTTCTCTTGCAAGTTGAATGTGTTCTAAGAACACTTGTGGTGTCCTGAAATGTTCATAAATAAACAAAATGGGGGTGTTCTGAGGACACTGTCTGTTTTGTTCGTTGTCAAGTTTAAAGTGTTCGAAGAACACTCGTCGTGTATTGAAATGTTTGTAGGGGGTGTCCTGAAGACGCTGTCCGTATTGTTCTCTGGGAAGTTGAATGTGTTCTAAGAAAACTCATGGTGTCCTGAAATGTTTGTAAATAAACAAAATGGAGGTGTCCTGAGGATGCTGTCCATATTGTTCAATGAGAAGTTGAATGTGTTCTAAGAACACTTGCGGTGTTCTGAAATGTTCGTAAATAAACAAAATGGGGGTGTCTTGAGGACGCTGTCCGTATTGTTCTCTGGCAAGTTGAATGTGTTCTAAGAACACTCGTGGTGTCCTGAAATGTCCGTAAATAAACAAAATGGGGGTATCCTGAGGGCGCTGTCCGTATTTTTCGATGGCAAGTTGAATGTGTTCTAAGAACACTCGCGGTGACCTGAAATGTTCGTAAATAAACAAAATGGGGGTGTTCTGAGGATGCTGTCTGTTTTGTTCGTTGTCAAGTTTAAAGTGTTCTAAGAACACTTGCGGTTCCTGAAATGTTCGTAGGGGGTGTCCTGAAGACGCTGTCCATATTGTTCTCTGGCAAGTTGAATGTGTTCTAAGAACACTTGTGGTGTCCTGAAATGTTCGTAAATAAACAAAATGGGGGTGTCCTGAGGACGATGTCCGTATTGTTCGATGGGAAGTTGAATGTGTTCTAAGAACACTCGCGGTGTACTGAAATGTTTGGAAATAAACAAAATGGTGGTGCCCTGAGGACACTGTCCGTATTGTTTGATGGCATGTTGAATGTGTTCTAAGAACACTTGCGGTGTCCTGAAATGTTCGCAAATAAACAAAATGTGGGTGTCCTGAGGACGCTGTCTGTATTGTTCGTTGTCAAGTTGAAAGTGTTCTAAGAACCCTTGCGGTTTCCTAAAATGTTCGTAGGGGGTGTCCTGAAGACACTGTCCGTATTGTTCGATGGCAAGTTGAATGTGTTCTAAGAACACTTGCGGTGTCCTGAAATGTTCGCAAATAAAAAAATGGGGGTATTCTGAGGACGCTGTCCATGTTGCTCTCTTGCAAGTCGAATGTGTTCTAAGAAGACTAGCGGTGTCCTGAAATGTTCGCAAATAAACAAAATGTGGGTGTTCTGAGTACGCTGTCCGTATTGTTCGTTGTCAAGTTGAAAGTGATCTAAGAACACTTGCGGTGTCCTAAAATGTTCGTAGGGGGTGTCCTGAAGACGCTGTCCATATTGTTCGCTGGCAAGTTGAATGTGTTCTAAGAACACTCGTGGTGTCCTGAAATGTCCGTAAATAAACAAAATGGGGGTATCCTGAGGGCGCTGTCCGTATTTTTCGATGGCAAGTTGAATGTGTTCTAAGAACACTCGCGGTGACCTGAAATGTTCGTAAATAAACAAAATGGGGGTGTTCTGAGGACGCTGTCTGTATTGTTCGTTGTCAAGTTGAAAGTGTTCTAAGAACCCTTGCGGTTTCCTAAAATGTTCGTAGGGGGTGTCCTGAAGACACTGTCCGTATTGTTCGATGGCAAGTTGAATGTGTTCTAAGAACACTTGCGGTGTCCTGAAATGTTCGCAAATAAAAAAATGGGGGTATTCTGAGGACGCTGTCCATGTTGCTCTCTTGCAAGTCGAATGTGTTCTAAGAAGACTAGCGGTGTCCTGAAATGTTCGCAAATAAACAAAATGTGGGTGTTCTGAGTACGCTGTCCGTATTGTTCGTTGTCAAGTTGAAAGTGATCTAAGAACACTTGCGGTGTCCTAAAATGTTCGTAGGGGGTGTCCTGAAGACGCTGTCCATATTGTTCGCTGGCAAGTTGAATGTGTTCTAAGAACACTCGTGGTGTCCTGAAATGTCCGTAAATAAACAAAATGGGGGTATCCTGAGGGCGCTGTCCGTATTTTTCGATGGCAAGTTGAATGTGTTCTAAGAACACTCGCGGTGTTCTGAAATGTTCGTAAATAAACAAAATGGGGGTGTCTTGAGGACGCTGTCCGTATTGTTCTCTGGCAAGTTGAATGTGTTCTAAGAACACTCGTGGTGTCCTGAAATGTCCGTAAATAAACAAAATGGGGGTATCCTGAGGGCGCTGTCCGTATTTTTCGATGGCAAGTTGAATGTGTTCTAAGAACACTCGCGGTGACCTGAAATGTTCGTAAATAAACAAAATGGGGGTGTTCTGAGGATGCTGTCTGTTTTGTTCGTTGTCAAGTTTAAAGTGTTCTAAGAACACTTGCGGTTCCTGAAATGTTCGTAGGGGGTGTCCTGAAGACGCTGTCCATATTGTTCTCTGGCAAGTTGAATGTGTTCTAAGAACACTTGTGGTGTCCTGAAATGTTCGTAAATAAACAAAATGGGGGTGTCCTGAGGACGATGTCCGTATTGTTCGATGGGAAGTTGAATGTGTTCTAAGAACACTCGCGGTGTACTGAAATGTTCGGAAATAAACAAAATGGTGGTGCCCTGAGGACACTGTCCGTATTGTTCGATGGCATGTTGAATGTGTTCTAAGAACACTTGCGGTGTCCTGAAATGTTCGCAAATAAACAAAATGTGGGTGTCCTGAGGACGCTGTCTGTATTGTTCGTTGTCAAGTTGAAAGTGTTCTAAGAACCCTTGCGGTTTCCTAAAATGTTCGTAGGGGGTGTCCTGAAGACACTGTCCGTATTGTTCGATGGCAAGTTGAATGTGTTCTAAGAACACTTGCGGTGTCCTGAAATGTTCGCAAATAAAAAAATGGGGGTATTCTGAGGACGCTGTCCATGTTGCTCTCTTGCAAGTCGAATATGTTCTAAGAAGACTAGCGGTGTCCTGAAATGTTCGCAAATAAACAAAATGTGGGTGTTCTGAGTACGCTGTCCGTATTGTTCGTTGTCAAGTTGAAAGTGATCTAAGAACACTTGCGGTGTCCTAAAATGTTCGTAGGGGGTGTCCTGAAGACGCTGTCCATATTGTTCGCTGGCAAGTTGAATGTGTTCTAAGAACACTTGCAGTGTTTGAAATGTTGGCAAATAAAAAAAATGGGGGTGTTCTGAGAATGCTGTCCGTATTGTTCTCTTGCAAGTTGAATGTGTTCTAAGAACACTTGTGGTGTCCTGAAATGTTCATAAATAAACAAAATGGGGGTGTTCTGAGGATGCTGTCTGTTTTGTTCGTTGTTAAGTTTAAAGTGTTCTAAGAACACTTGCGGTGTCCTGAAATGTTCGTAGGGGGTGTCCTGAAGACGCTGTTCGTTTTGTTCTCTGGCAAGTTGAATGTGTTCTAAGAAAACTTGTGGTGTCCTGAAATGTTTGTAAATAAACAAAATGGGGGTGCCCTGTGGATGCTGTCCATATTGTTCGATGGGAAGTTTAAAGTGTTCTAAGAACACTTGCGGTGTCCTGAAATGTTCGTAGGGGGTTTCCTATGAACGCTGTCTGTATTGTTCGATGGGAAGTTGAATGTGTTCTAAGAACACTCGCAGTGTTCTGAAATGTTCGTAAATAAACAAAATGGGGGTGTCCTGAGGACGCTGTCCGTATTGTTCTCTGGCAAGTTGAATGTGTTCTAAGAACACTCGTGGTGTCCTGAAATGTTCGTAAATAAACAAAATGGGGGTGTCCTGAGGCCGCTGTCCATATTGTTCGATGGCAAGTTGGGTGTGTTCTAAGAACACTTGCGGTGTCCTGAAATGTTCGCAAATAAACAAAATGGGGTGTCCTGAGGACGCTGTCCGTATTGTTCTCTGGCAATTTGAATGTGTTCTAAGAACACTCGTGGTGTCCTGAAATGTTCGTAAATAAACAAAATGGGGGTGCCCTGAGGACGCTGTCCATATTGTTCGTTGTCAAGTTGAAAGTGATCTAAGAACACTCGCGTTGTCCAAAAATGTTCGTAGGGGGTGTCCTGAAGACGCTGTCCGTATTGTTCGCTGGCAAGTTGAATGTGTTCTAAGAACACTTGCAGTGTTTGAAATTTTGGCAAATAAAAAAATGGGGGGTGTTCTGAGAATGCTGTCCGTATTGTTCTCTTGCAAGTTGAATGTGTTCTAAGAACACTTGTGGTGTCCTGAAATGTTCATAAATAAACAAAATGGGGGTGTTCTGAGGACGCTGTCTGTTTTGTTCGTTGTCAAGTTTAAAGTGTTCTAAGAACACTCGTGGTGTATTGAAATGTTTGTAGGGGGTGTCCTGAAGACGCTGTCCGTATTGTTCTCTGGGAAGTTGAATGTGTTCTAAGAAAACGCATGGTGTCCTGAAATGTTTGTAAATAAACAAAATGGGGGTGTCCTGAGGATGCTGTCCATATTGTTCGATGAGAAGTTGAATGTGTTCTAAGAACACTTGCGGTGTTCTGAAATGTTCGTAAATAAACAAAATGGGGGTGTCCTGAGGACGCTGTCCGTATTGTTCTCTGGCAAGTTGAATGTGTTCTAAGAACACTCGTGGTGTCCTGAAATGTCCGTAAATAAACAAAATGGGGGTATCCTGAGGGCGCTGTCCATATTTTTCGATGGCAAGTTGAATGTGTTCTAAGAACACTCGCGGTGACCTGAAATGTTCGTAAATAAACAAAATGGGGGTGTTCTGAGGATGCTGTCTGTTTTGTTTGTTGTCAAGTTTAAAGTGTTCTAAGAACACTTGCGGTTCCTGAAATGTTCGTAGGGGGTGTCCTGAAGACGCTGTCCATATTGTTCTCTGGCAAGTTGAATGTGTTCTAAGAACACTTGTGGTGTCCTGAAATGTTCGTAAATAAACAAAATGGGGGTGTCCTGAGGACGCTGTCCGTATTGTTCGATGGGAAGTTGAATGTGTTCTAAGAACACTCGCGGTGTCCTGAAATGTTCGGAAATAAACAAAATGGTGGTGCCCTGAGGACACTGTCCGTATTGTTCGATGGCAAGTTGAATGTGTTCTAAGAACACTTGCGGTGTCCTGAAATGTTCACAAATAAACAAAATGTGGGTGTCCTGAGGACGCTGTCCGTATTGTTCATTGTCAAGTTGAAAGTGTTCTAAGAACCCTTGCGGTTTCCTAAAATGTTCGTAGGGGGTGTCCTGAAGACACTGTCCGTATTGTTCGATGGCAAGTTGAATGTGTTCTAAGAACACTTGCGGTGTCCTGAAATGTTCGCAAATAAAAAAATGGGGGTATTCTGAGGACTCTGTCCATGTTGCTCTCTTGCAAGTCGAATGTGTTCTAAGAAGACTAGCGGTGTCCTGAAATGTTCGCAAATAAACAAAATGTGGGTGTTCTGAGTACGCTGTCCGTATTGTTCGTTGTCAAGTTGAAAGTGTTCTAAGAACTGTCGACGTGTCCTGAAATGTTCGTAGGGGGTGTCCTGAAGACACTGTCCGTATTGTTCGCTGGCAAGTTGAATGTGTTCTAAGAACACTCACAGTGTCCTGAAATGTTCGCAAATAAAAAATGGGGGTGTTCTGAGGACGCTGTCCATATTGTTCGCTGGCAAGTTGAAAGTGTTCTAAGAACACTTATAATGGGCATAGAGTGTTGGGTGCATGGCCACTTGGCCATGCACCCAAGACTCTATGCCCTGGCCACAACCACCACAGCATATCACACTCATAGTTGCTTATAACTTTTAGTCAAAAACAAATTTATAAGGAACAAAGTTATAAGCCACGATGGGTGTGATATGCTGTGATGGTTGTACTTATAATATACTTACTGTTTGGTTTAGTAACTAGAGTATATGTATTTCTTGTTCATTTCTGTGATAAAAGAAAATAGCATCCTGTGAAAAGTATTTTGTAATGACTTATTACATTGAATTATCAACAATTTCTTTTTTTTTGGACCCTCATATTTAGTAGATTACAAACCAGAGTACTGTGCAATTTGCTCAGTTTCTGTGTTTGTTGCTAAATCATTGAGTGAGAAAAAAAAATCCATGTTGGATTTAAAAAAAAAACTTGTTCTGTTATGCTACAGTTTATTTGTTTGTTTGTTTTCAGTGTTCACTTGTTGTTTCTGGCTAATGCTTTATAGATTGGATTGTTGCAGTTTTTTGGAGCAGTAACATATTATTTATTTGTTTGGATTTGTTTGGATAGTGTAAAATATTGGAGTAGTTAGATACCAGTAGGCATATTCTAACTGTCTATTTTTGGATATATTTTAGTGGTATTGATTTATCTGTTTGGATATTGTTACATTTTGGGACAGTTAGATACCAATTGGCGTATTCTAACTGTATATTTTTTGCTCTAATTTAGTGGTATTCATTTATATGATTAGTTGTTGTAGAATCTTTGGGCAGTTAGATACCTTTTGGAATATTCTAACAGTTTATATTTTTTTACTATAAGCTTACTTAAAGTTTAAGTATAGTTTAGTTATCAAACATTGGTTTTAAGAACATTAAATACGCGTTTGTAAGATTTGCTGGTAATCTCTGCTTTAGAGTAATGGTACTATCACTACATTCAAACCATCCACATTTATTTTTTATATATGCAGTGTAGTGCCCTGAATTGGTTGTGGCTCCTGCGTGGTAGATTATACCTATTGTTGTGAAGGTTTTCTTACCAAGTGATATTTGACCATGTGTGAATCCAGTCAGCTTGCAGTTGTTTTTGGTACCATCTGCATTGTAACGTACAAGCATTAATATTACCTATTTACTATGTGTTTGTATTACTAACGTGGAGTGATTATCCGAATTGCAGGTAGTACATAATCTACCATGGTTTGCATTTTGTACAAGTTGCTGAAATGGAATGGATTCACAATTAGGTATTGATATATATATGAAGCGTTCATTGGGGATTTCTTCTTGTGTCACATTGTTGCAGAGAGTGCATGTATGTTTCCACATGTATGAAATCTGGAAGCTTTCATTTATAGATATGTTTTTATTTGCCAGTACTTGTAGTAGAAATTCTTGTGGATCTTCCTGTGAGTTTATAGTGAATTTAACCATTCCAGCACAGTAGTCCAATTGTTGTCTTATTCCATAAACACTATACGTGTTATCAGGATTGTTTGTTGCATTTCTGTGAAGTACTAACATTTGCAAACACAATTGGTCTGTACTGTGTAAGTAAATGTTGTCAACAATTGGTGGCAATTGAAATAGAATATTCATTGCTATATTTGCGTAGCAACTTACTCCAACTATATTTGAGAGTTTAAATGGACTAGGGGTGTCATGGTATTAGTTTTATGACGGTACAATAACCTTCTTGCCAAATGACGGTATATCATGGTTATCGTGGTATAGCAAGTGGAGTTAACTAATCTTAACAAATATTTTCTAAAAGGTCATAAATTGTCAGATTTATCATCACAAACAAAACCAGGCACCCAGGGCCAGAATTGGGCTTTTCAACATACTTTCCACTGAAATGCCACCCCTTGTTTCCACCAAACACAAACACACGTGTGGAGAGGAGGGGGGTGGGAGCAGATCCCTGCTGCGACTGGCAAAGCGAACTGAATAGCTTTTCTTAGGTTATCATTTTTAGGCTTTTAGCTCCCCCACTGGCTACTGGTGAAGATGAACATGGTGCCATCTTGATAACCTGCATGCCACAGATCAATGGAGTCTGATGGTAGTATACGCTTGTGCACATAGACACACACATACACACACACACATGCACACGCACTCTCTCTTTACGTTGCAGCCTTTAGTTTACTTCCGGGCCAAAAGGTGTTCAGTAATCATGGACATGTTACCCTTTGGTATGGCAGCAGGGAATACCCACAGAGATGAGTACATTTCGTAGTGTGACTTATTATATGTAAATTCAATGATAGAACCAGGGAAATCCCCCATTGTCATATGTTTAGAAAACATTATCCATTATAAATATATAAACCCCAAAGCCGCCAACCCACAGTCCCAGGAAGATAGCTCAGCGGCAACGTGCGTGCATTGAAAGCAAGACGACCTGAAGCAACACAGGTTCGATCCCCGGGTCCGCGCTTAGAAACCTCTGGGTGTTTAAGCGCATTATAAATACGCAGCTAAGACAAAAACAAATTCTTTAACAGTGGCTCGATGCCCGGGGGCTGTGTGAGCGCTTTAAAAGAAAAATGTAAATTAAAAAAAAAAAAGATAACCATTTTCCTTCTTGCCACTGTATTTATTCTTCCTATTGCTAACATACTGATTTTGTGCCAGGCACGTGTGGTTTATGGAATGGCATTAAAAAGCTCTGAAACTGAAACTACTTGGCAGACGGCACATCCAACAGTGCCTTACCAAGACTGCACAGCACTTGCTTACTGCAGCCTTTCCAAATCAGATTGAAAAGCACACTTAACGGTATGAACGGTATACCGGTATAAACAATGTGACGGTTATTATTGTTCAATTAAGTGGTTCACGATATCTTTAACGGTATACCGTAATACCGTTACATCCCTAAAATGGACCAGGTAGTTCTGTATCTGATTGATTTTTTTTTTAGTTTGTCTTCCTTCTTTGATGAAGTACCTGGTTTACTTTCCCTAATGAGTTCTTTTATGTTTGTGGTACTTGATGAAGTTTTAGTTTCTTTTACTCTCTTTGGAGGATTTGCATTGACATCCTGTTGCATTTCTGTTTGATGTAGTTTTGTTTTACAACGTTTTACTTTTTGTGGTTCAGAATATGTGTTTAGATGGGGAGTGTATAGTGAGCGAAGTCTATTGTATTCTAAAATGCAAGGAATATCAGCGTTTACTTTACTTGCATTAAAGTTGATTAGAAATAGACCGTCAAGTGTACGTAAGCATGATAGTGCTACGTAGCTCATGCCTTCTTTAAAGACTGTGTTAGCAATGTCTTTCATTGCTTTGTCTAGGGTAAGACCTTGTGATTTATGAATGTTGACTGCGTATGCAAGAGTTAGAGAAAATTGTTCTCTGCGTATATACATGTCTTTGAAGAGAAGGAATCGAGCTGTTGAGCATCCTATCCTTTTTACTTCTGAAAGTTTGTCAAATAGAATATTGACAAACTGAATTTTGTTGTCACGTGGGTATGTTTGAAAGCCAACAACAGTACCCAGTGCTGCATTAACTAGTCCTTGGTCCACGTCAAGGTTACGTTTAAGCATTACTCTGCAATTTAAGGATAATTTTAATATCTTTTCCAATCCTGCAGTGTTTGAGATTGATTTTTCTAAACTATTTAGTCTTGTTGTGGCTTGGTCACACATGCGTAGTGTCATACCATGTACATCTAGTTTGTCTGTGGCGCTAATTTCCATTATTGGTTGCATTTCTTTACTTAACATTATTTCATTGAATTTGAAACAGCTTGCAAGAGTTGGCATTAAGGCCATACAATTGACATTTCTGTGGGCTAATTGTTCCACAACATCTGTAGCACATGCATTATCACCATAAAGTGCATGAATGTGCCAGGTTTTCAATATGCTTCTGCTTCTTTAGAAAGTATACCAACTCTGATACTTTTTAAGATGTTGGCATAAGTGAGATCTGCAGATTGCTGCATGTTTTCTGTTAATTGTCTGTATTGCAAATGTTGCCAAAGGTTGACATTTCCAATGCTGCCAACAGTTTTACGGCAGAGTTTGTGTCCTAATGTTTTAAAAATAGGCTCACCTTTTACTGGTGTCAATTGAAGATCTCCAAAAACAATAATGTGTTTTCCTGTAAAGAGCTCTTCATAGTTTGTTTCGAGTACTTCTTGTAAGCTGAGGTGAATCAAAGCCAATATTAGGTTGGACACCATGCTCACTTCATCTATTAGAAGCATTTTCATTTGTTTCAATGCTGTAATATGCGTACTTCCATTGCAGCTTCTGTATAAAGTTTGTAATAGTCTAAAGTTTTTGGTGTTCTACTGGCAGGAGTAGTAATCGGTGTTAAGTGACACCACCTATGTTGTAGGCAGCTAAACCTGTGGGGGCAGTGACAACAGCTGACAGTTTGTTATTTGTCAATCGTTGAAGTAACTCACTGATGATTTTGGTTAGGCGTGTTTTGCCAGACCAGCTTCACCACTGACGTACAATAGTATAGGTTTGTAATTTTGGCAGGTGCATTCTTTGTTTTCATGTTGTACACCATGTGCAATTTCTTTTGTTACTTCTTGAAAAATGCTACGTTGCTCATTGTTTAGTTTTGATTGTAGTATAGTTAAGTCTTCTTTATCTTCATACTGACACATGGTGTTTTCTACTTCTATCATAGCTAATTCTGCCTCATTTGTTATTAGTGGCTCTCCCAGTGGTTCTTGGCTTCCTGTTACAGAAGGTTGACTACTGTCAGGAGTGTCCTTATCTAGTTGGGCCTGCAGTTCTTCTTCGTGTTGCTGTTCTTTGTGCAACATTGTTTTGTACTGTGTAAAGTTTACATCAGTTATAGTGCTTTCATTTGCTTTGAAAGTGTCTTCATATGAGTCATAGCTATCTAGTATTTCTTCTTCTTTTCTCCATGGTTTAAAGAGTTGTAGCAGGGACATGTAATATACTTCTTTATGTTGAGGAGTCTTTAATGACAATTTGATATGATAAATTAAATTTGGGTTGGGGAGTTTTACTAAGCTGCCTCCACAGTTTGTCACTCTTTATTTTCCGTCTTCTTCATCAGGTTTCATATTATTTTTGTATGTGTATTTTTGTGCTACGTAGTATAGACACATGGTTTCCAAAGTGGTACTCCTGTTTGGGTAGTATGTGTCCAATAAATTGTTTTTTAAAATGTCTTGGCTGTTGGGATCATGTTTGGCTAGTGTTTCTATATCTTCGTATGCTTTTAGAACTCTTTTTCTAGATTTATCTGGATCAAGACTTAGCCATACTATATTTTCAGATTTACCATACAGTGCAGTACCAGTTAAACGATCAGCTGCTTCATGGGATACACATTCTCTATGGGACAGCATTTTTATGCCCAAGCTGTATAATTTTTGAGACACTGTTTTATCTGATGGCAGGTCATTCCAGAGGTCTTGCAGCTCTGTCTTTTCTGCTTTGGTTAAGTATGCTGTGACATATCGTGCAACTGCAGTAGAATTGTCTGCAATGTACTGCACATCTATGTTTGCATTCCATAAGTGGGCAATGATTGCATTGTAATCATTGATATATGTTTCTTCTTCTTTTCTTTTTATGTAATATGTATTTATAGGTGACTTACCTTTAACACTATGTCTAACTGAAGATATGAGGTTGTTCACTTGACCTGTATTTGTAACTGGTCCAGGGAAACCAAATCGGCATTTGGTGTAGTATTTCCCTTTGTTTTTGTATTTGCGAAGACAATATTTGCCACATTTGTGTCTTTGAAATTGTAAAATTTGTGCATGAAGATCACTATTTTTGGATTCCGATGGAATTTCACAAATGACATATTTTTCAATAAACTGTAAAACAGTGGCATCACTGTCTCGAGCAAATTTAGGAGCATCTTTAATCCATAAAAGCATGTGGATATGTGGTGCTCTTCTGGCTTGGTATTCTTTTCTCCAAAAGAAGTGTTGCACTACTCCAAGTGGAGGAAAAGTTTTATTACAAATAAAATGTAGCATAGCAATGAGGCGATGGTGAAAAGATCTTGTAACATTAACAGGATCCAGAGAACAAAGTTCTCCAGGTGTTAGTATATCTATGTTTGTTTTGTTTTTGTTTGATATGCGTAGGAAATCATGTAAATCTACCCATGCATATTCTGCACAACTTAATGTAACAAACCAAGTGGGTGGGCCAAGGTTTCTGATCATACAACGTACATGTCCGTGACGTTGAAACCAGTACTCTTTAGTACCACGCATATTTGCTAATAGATTTGTAATATTTGATTGTAAAACCTCATCTTTTTGTTGCACTTTTTGTAATAATTGTGTAGCTGTCATATTTTGAAAGTGTTATCCTGATTTTAATATGTGTGCAACTCCGTAACATAAAGTTGCTGGTTCACTTTCAAGGAGTAGGTGGAATATGTATTCCACATTTTGTCTAAATCTGGGATCTTCAGAATACATCCGTAATGAGCGGTATTCTGATGCTGATTTTTGAATAGGTCTATCATCGTACCTTCCTCCTTTGCCAGTAGGAAAGAGTAGAGGAAAAGCATGTGCTTCTATACTTTTTTCCCATATGCTGATTGGTGATCCTTTTGTTTGACGCATTTGTACGTTTCCAGTGCATCTTCTATGGTGTCATTAGAGTGCAATGGATGAATTGTATGATGGTCTAAAGTGTTTGATATTGTAGCAGGATCTATGAGCTCAAATTCACCAGCTTCTTGTGTCTCTATAATTATTTCAGTTGTATCCTTCAAGTTTTCTTCAATATTAATTTCTTTGTTATATTCATTATTCTCTTTAAGATATTGCAAGGCTTCTCTAACTTTATGTAAATCTACCAGCTGTTAGATAACTAAAGATTGTTGCATTGGACGTTGCACTCCTAGAGTGTGCACATTTTCTTTTAGATCTAATGGTAAATACACTACTTTTCAACGAATACCTTTCACTAATTCAGAGGGAGGTAATTTTGTAGTTTTTGGTTGAAAGCGTATTATTGTTTGAAATGGGTGCACTGTTTGAATTATGATGCTCTCATATAAATTAAGTTGTTGAAGGGGTTTTGGTAGTGGGTATAATTCCAAATTATTTGTGAGAGCACGTGAAGGAGTTTGGTTGTTGTCAAGTTTTGTAGTGCAGTAACTGCAAAGTATTACGGGGTCAGTTATTTCGTATTTGTTTTCTGCTATAAGGTAGAGAGCTAATTCAAACCATTCAGAATCTTCATTGTCTTCTATTTTGTATGATAGGTTTACAGTTTTTGTGTTACTTTTATAAAAAGTTCTGCGGCAACATACACAAACATGGTTTGGTACTTCAGCTGATGAACTTTTAAATGTTAGTATTTCTTTTTTGTATGTGTGTAGTAAAAGGTTGCCATGTATAGAATTGTTACTAATTTGGTTTACAGCTATTTCATTCTGTAAGTGGGTTTCACTTCCAAAATATTTTTTCTGGATATAGTCGATTTCTTCTAGTAGGTCTTTTGCTGTACCATGTAGAAGAATTTAAATTGGCTAGTGCTAAAGCAGGCCTTTTAGCATAGTACATTTTATAAACTAGATTTATTATAGTTGAATGATGTGTTGATATCCTTTTGATATCATGGAAGGTGGTTTTGCAAGTAGGTCCTGTAATGCAGGCCAATAAATATCCTTGTAGTCCTGTGTACTTGCGTACTGGACAGGTATCCATATTTTGCAGTAGTTTAATTTTGATCTTGTCTTTGCTTTTCACATATTGATTGAGGAATTGGGGTAAAGACTTGAAAAATTGTTTGGGAATATTACACATTGACGTGCATGGCCATTTGTACACTAGACGTTCTGATTCAGTTGAATGGAGGGGTAATTCTAAGTTTTCAGGACATATTTTTGTAAGGAGTACTTCTTGTTCCATTATGGTATTATTAACTTTTTCATATCGTCGACAACTGCTATGTATGGCAATTGTATTTGTTTGCTTTTGTTTGTACGCTTCTTCATTAAAGTATGGTTCTGTGCTCGTAGTGTGACTCCATTCACCTCCGCAGATACTTAAGAAGTTCTTACTGTTGACATTTCGTTTATTTAGAAGTCTTTTTTGTAATTTATTTATTAGTTTTGTTAGTGGTTTCATTTTGTTTAGCACTAAAATAAATAACTTTCTTTTGAGAAGAATTGCACTGTCTATCAACGCTTCTAACATTAATTTCCTATGATAGGTTTTAAGCGTTGAACCTGGTTTCTCTCCTGTTTTTATAAGATTTTGAAGGACTTTGTGACAGAACATTTTGGCTAAAATACTTTTCTTGGTATGCTTACTTTGAACTATATCAAGATTTAAAGAAGCAGTTTTATCTGTAGTGATAGCTGATTTTCTACTAATTGTTTTTTTGGTTTGGTTTACATTTTGATAGAGGAGGCAAAGTTTTTGTACTTGAAACTTCTTTTGTTTCACTAAATGACTGTATTAGCTGTTTTGTTTCAACTTTCTTTTACAAATTGTTCTAGAGATGGATGCTTATGTTGGACACTTTTATTTTCATTTGCTCTACTTCTGCGTTGCTTTCTACGGACTTGATTTTTGGTAGGCATTATTTAGGGTTAGTTGAAAAAAATAAAGAAGGTATGGGTTGTGGTGTTCTGCAATGTATGTGTGCTGTGTGCATGAGTGTTTGAGTAAGATGATAAAGATGTATGTAATGGTTTGTGATTGTGCATTGGGAACTACAACTAGTAGGGATGGGTATTCTTGAATTAATGTGTTACAAAACTGGGGTTCAGAGGACAGAAAAAAGTAAGCTAGTGGTGTGGAGAAGTATAAATAGTATATCTAATGCTATACAATTTAAACAGTTGTTTGTTCTATAACATCTAAATTCTAGCGGTTGAGTTGGGTAATTTGTGTGTCGAAAAATAGGAATTTGTGGGCCATTCTGGCTGTAAATTGCTGTTTAGACATGGGGATTTTTGGACAGAATGGTGCAGAATCTCTATTTCTAGGCACGGAAATAACATGAATTAACCTTACAGTGTGTTTGAGTAATAATACAAATATTATGGTGATATTCTACTTACTTTTTTTCTAAAATGAACAGGTTACTTCTCAGTTGTTCTTTGTACTTCAAATTCGGTTGCTTCTTTTCAGGAGAATGGTCTTCACTGCAATTGTAAAAGAAATAAATTAGTAATTTTGTTTGTATATAGCACTGTTTTTAATTTAGACATTGATTTTTCCAATTGAAATCCTCAGCGCCTTCTTCAAAACCATTAAAACTATCTTATTTACATAACATATGTCGCACCAGTTGAATACATATGATATGTTCTTAATGAACAAATTATATTGCAATGACTAACTGTAGCAAACAAAATGTCTTTACTATGTCTTGTGAAATTCATAATGTACCACTGAATACCATTATTCCTGTAACTAAGCTCTTCCAAGTAATAGTGCCTCAATGTCATGGGCTGCTTCCCCTATATAAATGTAATTAATTAAATAAATAAAGAAATTAAAAAAATATGTAATTGTACAAGTATTATTGTTTGAGATTTGAACATAGAGTGTGCATGCAATTTTGTTTATATGTAGTCTATATATTTCATTTAAAAAATGTTAGTTTAACATGATTTGAGTCTATGTGTGTAAATTGAAATTAAATAGTATAAAGATTTGTAAGAGACAGTCGATTTTATGAGATTGAAAAAAGACAGTAGATTCATTTTACAGATTATACAAGCTAAAAGTCAGTTAGAAAATGTGTTCATGTACTGTACAGAAAATATGCATACCTGTAGTTTGTGTTCATGCATATGAATATGCATGGAGCTGCAAGTAGAAATCTTTTAGACTCGTACAGTATTTCTTGTAGATGGTGCTTGCCAATGATATGACACTTGTACTCAGAGAGATTCACAGTATATTTGCAGTGCTGATCTATGATGATGCAGTTAGATGTCGAGGTCTTGAATTTGATTGGTGGATGGTCATGTGACTTCTTAGCTACATCCAATGAGGGAATGGCAAAGAGAGTGAACTGGAAATGGTAGAAGGGCTGTTCATGTTACGATATGTCCACGGACATGGCAGTAGTTCGCGGACATTGGGTGTTACATCCGTGGATTTTTGGATTCAGAAGCCATGCAAATGAGAATGAGCACTGAAAGGGAGATTGTTTGGATTTTGGGAGACTCGTGGATACATTGGTTGAAGGTGCATGCAGAAACCTGTGGAGTAGCTTTAGATCTTGGATTCCCACATGTGGAAGTACACTGGCATGGAGAACATGGAATGAAGTGGTTTGACTTGTTACCTCTCTGTGCTACTTTGGAGACAGAGCAACATCCAGATATAATTATAATTCATTGTGGAGGGAACAGTTTAGGACATGTGTCTGGAATGTCTTTGCAATTTGCAATGAAAGAAGGACTTGGGAAGGTCATGGACATGTTTCCAAATTCTCAAGTCATTTTTTCACGGATTGCGCAGAGACAAATGTGGCTTTGTTCTTCTTCATTTGGTCCACAAATGGAGAAAGCAAGGCGCAATGTCAATAAGGCTGTTTGTGCCTTTCTAAGAGATGTTGGCGTGTCCTCTTTTCACAATGAAAATATTATGTTTCGTAGTACATACATTTTTCGCAGAGATGGAGTACATCTAACTTATGCTGGCAATCAGATTTTTCTAAGAAACATATAAAATGAATTGCAACCTTTTTTTAGAATGACAGCATCTATTTTGAAGTAGGTGTTGAGTATTTATAATTTTTGAAACACAAACACCTCCCAAAGGCTCTTTTCAGAGCCACCACTTCCTCCTAGAGAAAATTGCAATGGTTTTGATAGGGTAGCACCCCAAAATTTTAGATGTCCGCGGACTGTCTGCGGACTTCTAAAAAATACAAAGGGCCCTGCTTCATTTATTTTCCCTTCTATTTTTTAACTGTGAAAGGCGGCTCTGGAAAGAGCCTTATTTTTTTTTATTTTTGTTATTTATATTTTTTGGGGTTTTTTATACACGACACACTAGGAGAGGAGGGGAAAGGAGGGTAATGGGGGGACACCAACCACAGGGATAAGAAAGGGCGAGCTGAGAGAGGAAGATGTAGTGTGGGTTTTATTTGGGTAGTGAGCAGGTCTTCTCATGCTCTGAGACGATAGTCTTAAAAGCACTACGAAGTTGCTCCCGCCTGCAGAGTACTGTGTTGAAGTACATACACACAACTGTGACCCTCGAAAGGTAAGGGTCATCAGCATTATGTATGGCCTGTGAGGCATTTTGAGGAAGACGCTGTCCCACAGAGGTGTTCCTTGTGGTGACAGGATCAGAAATGGAGGATGAAGTAGAGGAAATCAACCTACTACGCTCCTCGCAAGGTACAACCTTGCGGATGGCCCCAGAGTAAATGACCTTAGGTGTCGCTTCATGGTAGTGGTCCCAAAGCTGTACGAACCATGCCTCCCGCGACTGAGTACCATTTTGCACTCATTGCAGGTGACTCAGTTTGCACAAGCCTTAGGACCATCCCCATGAATGGTAAAAAAACCGCCACACCCAAGACTCATGCCGAGTGCGGGTTGTAGGGATTTCCACTACCTCATTCTCGGCATCCTCTCTTCCTCCTCTGCATCCTCACTCCTGTTCCCCAATTCAGGCCCTTGGCGAGGTGGTGATGGTGGAGGGGGTGGGGGTGGTGCTGAAGCAGGTGCAGCACCAGGTGGCAGTAGTGCAGCCATGGATGCCATCTCGATGATGGTGTAATCTGCAAGTTGCAGGAAAAATAGCTGTGCTGTGGTTCACGGACATGCGCGCTGTCCGCGGACAGATCAAACACAAAAAAAGGTTCAAAAACTTTCAAAAAGTATATAGAAACTCAGGATTAGTATGTGGGACTTGTGCTATGGTGAATTTTTATTGAGAAATATTGTGGATTACTTGAAAAGGTACTTTTAAATTGTTCGGGGACACGAACAGTGTCCGCATTCAGAACACGCGATCAGCATGGGCGCGGTCACATGATCACTTTGCGAACATGTTCGCGAAGGAAGCGGCTATCCGCAGGACACCAAATGCACGGACATTGGTTTGCACATGCGCGTTGATGTTCTACGGACTCTGTTCGGGTCCTGAAGTAATTAAAGTGCATCACATGTCAAACGAACAGTTACAGACAATCGTTTGTTCTTAGAACAGTTTAACTTCCTTGTGAACACTATGGACAGACATATCGTTCTCAGGACACCTCCATTTTCGTTTATTTACGAACATTTCAGAACACTGCGTGTGTTCTTAGAACAGTTTCAACTTGCTAGCGAACAGTACGGACAGGCATAGTGTTCTTCAGGACACCTCCATTTTCGTTTATTTACAAACATTTCAGGACACCACTTGTGTTCTTAGAACAGTTTCAACTTGCTAGTGAACACTACGGACAGGTATAGTGTTCTTCAGGACACCTCCATTTTCGTTTATTTACAAACATTTCAGGACACCGCGTGTGTTCTAGAACAGTTTCAACTTGCTAGCGAACAGTACGGACAGGTATAGTGTTCTTCAGGACACCTCCATTTTCATTTATTTGCGAACATTTCTGAACAACCGCGCTCTCTGCGGACACCTAAATTGTTTTTTTTTTTTAAATGAAACTAATTACAACACAATATAAAAATGTAACTTTATTTAACATATATTAACAATTCATGACAGAGAAAGTGAGGCAGAAATGGAAAAAAAAACAGGAGAATTAGGGGTTTCAACATGATTGGTATCAGGTGAAGAAGGGATGGAAGTCTCATCAAGACTTTTTGGGTTATGGAGAGGGTTTGGCGATAATTGACTGGGATATGGTGAGGGGGGACAAGTACATGTGGGACAATGGTATGAGGTTTTTTTTTTTTTTAAATGCTCCTCATCAAAAGTTTCCAAATTATTAAAATTTGCCAACAATATATCCATTTTTTCTTTTATCCTGTCAAGAGTGTTATCCGTAACAGTTTCTTCAGAGGAATTTTCTGTTTTGGTGTGCTCTGTACAAAAAAAAAAGTATATGTTAAATGTATATAAAATAATAATAATTAAATGGTTTATATTGTAAAGTGTGTACCATTAGTTTCACTATCTTCTGACATTTCCTCATGTGGGAAATGCTCCTCTAGCCATTCCAGAGTACTAGACATTTCAGTGAAAAAACTTTGTTAAAGGGACGTTATGGTTAAGCTGCGCTACTAAAAACCTATGAAATTCAGTGAAAAAACTTTGCTAAAGGGACGTTATGGTTCCAAGTAAAACCGAAAAACCCTTGAAATTCGCCAGTTATGGTAAGCTAAGCAACCATAACTCGCGCCACCACCGTGCACTGCTAAGCCTAACACCCAGGAGTGCCATGCAGTGCACTTCCAGTTTGTCTGTGGAACTAATATGCACTATTGGTTGCATTTCTTTTTTTTAAATTTCTCATTGAATTGCGTACAGCCTGCTAGGGTTGGCATTAAGGATATACATTTTACATGGTTTCATCCTAATTGTCCCATGACATCAGGAGCAGATATGTCATGCCCGTTTAGCCCCGCCCACCTGGTGCCTTCCTGCCTGCTGCTCTTTTCCACCACTTAGCAAGCCCCGCCCACCTGGTACCTTCCTGCTTGCTGCTCTTTTCCACCACTTAGAAAGCCCCGCCCACCTGGTGCCTTCCTGCTTGCTGCTCTTTTTCACCACTTAGCAAGCCCCGCCCACCTGGTGCCTTCCTGCTTGCCGCTCTGTTTCCCTACCTAAGGAGTGTCTTCATTTAGTTGTGCTGGAACCTCTTTCTGTTGTTGGCGTTCATTGTCCAACTTGTTTTTATATTGCTTAAAATTGATATTTGTTATACTGCTTTCATTTGCAATGAATGCAGCTTTAAATGAAAAGTTGCAGTAGGATCATGTAGCAAATTTCTCTATGGTAAGTATGACAAAGCTCCCTTCACAAGCTGAGACCATGTATTTTCCACATTTTTCATCAGGTTTAACAGTATTCTTGTATGAGAAATGTTGGGCTATGTGGTACAGGCACATGTTTCCAAGGCAGTACTTCTGTTTGGGAAGTATGTGTATAATACATTGTTTCAAATATGTCCTGGCTGTTGGGATTATTTTTAGCTATTGTTTCTACGTCTTGGTACAATTTCAGTACTCTTATTCTGGATGCAGCATTACCAAGGCTTAGCCATACTGTGTGTTTAGATTTATCATATAAGGCTATGCCTATTAAACGATCTGCAACTTCGTATCATCCCCATTCTCTATGGGAGAGCATTTTTATGCCAAAGCTGTACAATTTCTGTGATAGTGTTTTGTCAGATGATCTGTCATCCCAGAGGTCTTTTAGTCCTGTTTTCTCAGCTTTGGTTAGGTAGGCTGCAACAGCAGTGGAATTGTCTGCAATGCATTGCATATCTAGGTTTGCATTCTGCAAGAGGGCAACAATTGCATTGTAATCATTGATGTACAGTATGTGTTCTTAGGCGATTTGTCTTTTTCACACTGTGTCTAACAGAAGACATGAGGCTGTTCACTTGTCCTGTTGCTGAAACTGGTCTAGGGAAAACAAAGCGGCATTTGGTGTAGTATTTACCTTTGTTTTTATATCTGTGTCTTATATTTTTGGAAGCATACAATTGGTGTACGTAGCTGACTGTGTGGCTTCTGATGGGATGTTGCAGGTAATTTATTTGTAAATAAACTGCAAAACAGTGACATCACTGTCATGACCAAATTTAGGAGCATCTTTTATCCACAAAAGCATGTGGATATGTGGTGCTCCTCTGGATTGATATTTTTTTCTCCAAAAGAAGTGTTCCACATCTCTGACGGGAGGAATATTTTTATTACAAATGAAGTGCAACATGGCAGTAAAGCTGTGGTGAAAGTATCTTGATACATTTATAGGGTTAAGAGAGCAGAGTTCTCCTGGTGTTTTTTGTCTATATCTTCTTTGTTTTGGTTTGCTATGTGTAGGAAGTCGTGCAAGTCATCCCATACATATTCTGCACAACTTAAAGTCACAAACCATGTGGGTGGGTGAAGGTTCCTTAGCATATACCGTACATCAGCGTGACGTCGGAACCAGTATTACTTTGTACCACACATGTTTTGCAAGTGATTTATGATACTTGACTGCAAAACTTCATCTTTCTCTTTTATCTCTTGAAGCAGTTTGGCAGCAGATCTGTTTAAAACATTTGAGCCTTTTTTCAATGTGTGTGCAACTCCGTAACATAGAGTTGCTAGTTCACTTTCATTAGGAAGTGGAATATGTATTTAACATTCTGTCTGAATCTTGCGTCTTCAGAATACTTTGAAAAGGGCAGTATTCTGATGCTTTTATTAGTGGGCATCTTTCATCATATCTTCCCCCTTTTCCTGTAGGAAAGAGCAGAGGAAAGGCTTGAGCTTCAACACTTTTCTCACGCTCTGAAACACTTGTGTATGAGTGCGATAGAAATTAAATATCAATTCAATTCAATTCAATATGTTAATTGGAGATCGTTTGGCTTGACACATTTGATATATTTCTAGTGCACCGTCTATAGTGACTTTGGAGTGTAGTGGTTGAATTCTAGACTGGCCTAAAATATTGGGTGCCGTAAAAGGATCTACAAGTTCAAATTGGCCAGTTAGTGAGGAATCCTGAATTATGTGGGTGGTTTCACTTAGGTTCTGTTCAATGTTTATATTGTTGTAGTGGTCATTGTTTTCTTTTAGATACTATAGGGCTTTTCCTATTTTGTTTAAGTCTACTAGGTGTTTCCAAATGTTTTTGTCTTTCGTTGGTACACCATTAACTAGGATAATCAAAGATTGATCTATTGGCCATTGCACTCCTAGAGTTTCTACATTTTCGTTAAGATCTAATTGCAAATACACTACTTTGCCACAAGGCCTTTTAGTAAATCAGCAGGAGGCAATTTGGCTGTTTTGGGTTGAAGGCATACTATAGCTTGAAATGGGTGTGCTGTTTGGAATTTAATGCTCTCATTCAAATTAAGCTGCTGGAGAGCTTTGGGAAGTGGCAATATGTCCAGGTCATTAGTAATAGCCTGTGAAGGCATTTGGTTATTATCAAGCTTTGTATTGCAGTATGTGCAAAGTTTCGAATGGTCAGTTATTTTGGATGTGCTTTCTGTTATAAGATATAGAGCTAATTGAAACCATTGGGATTCCTCAATGTCTTCTATTTCTAAGTCATATCTACATTTTTTGTACTCTTTTTATAACAAGTTCTGAGACAACACACATATACTTGGTTTGGTACTTCGGCAGATGTGCTTTTAAACTTTGCTATTTCTTGTGTGTACGTGTTTATTAGAAGATTGGCATTTGTAAGGTTTTTGCTAATATTCTCTAAAAATACTGAATTTTCTAAGTTATCTTCACTTCCAAAATATTTACTTTAGATGTGGTCTATTTGCTGAAGGAGGTCTTTGACTGTCCCATGTAGGAGAATGTTATTTGTATTTGTACTTATTTGTATTTATTTTTTATTTATATAGCGCTTTAATCCAAAGCGCTTAACAAGAAGAACAAGTATAATACAATAAGCAATGCATGACAAATTGAAACAGAACCAGAGAACAGTACAAGCAACAATTTACAACTATTGATGGGAAGGGCGCTGAAGGAGATGGGCTAAGTGAGGGAGGGGGTGGGAGGAGTGGGAAGAGGTAGAGTCAGTAGTGAGAGAGGAAACAATGGAAGCTAGGGGGTGAGGGGAAGAGATAGGATTTTAGAGAAGTGCAGAATGAGGGGTAGGTGGTAATAGAACGGAGAGGAAGGGGTAGGCGGTTCGAATGGAAGGGAGCGAGAAGTTGGAAGGAGCACAAGTGGGAAGGGGCACAGGGTGGAGGAGGAGGAGAGAGAAGAAAGAGATCTGTAGAACAGAGTGAATGAGAAGGAGTATAAAAAGTGAGAAATGAGGAAAGGTAAGGAGGGGCAAGGGCACAGAAGGATTTGAAGACTAGACAGAGGAAGTTAAATTTAAACTGTGAGTGAAAAGAGAGCCAGCCAAGTGAGTTGAGAGAAGAGGATATGGAATCATGAGGAGAGAGAAGGCAGAGGGAGCGGATGGCAGAGTGGTAGATGGATCTGAGGGGGGAGAGGTGAGAGGAGGGGAGTCCAAAGATAAGAGTGGAGCAGTAGAAGAGTCTGGAGAAGATGAGGGAGGTGAATAAGAGTTTAGTAGTGTGAAAGGTTAGGAAGGGGCGAACTTTACGAATGTTATGGAGGTGGAAACGGCAAGATCTGGCAGTGAGAGAAATGTGGCGAGAGAGGGAGAGGTGGGGGTCAATGTGGAGACCAAGGTTGCGGGCGTGGGGAGAGAAGGGGAGTTGTGATGGGGGAAGAGAAGAAAAGGAGGATGGGAGGGAGCAGGAAGAGTATTGGCTGGGAAGTACAGGATTTTGTTTTTTTCAGAATTAAGAGTAAGGAAGTGAGAGGACATCCAAGATTTAATAGCAGAGAGACAAGAGGAAAGCTTATGATGGATGGCAGGGGAGAAGGAGGAGAAGGAGAGGAAGAGCTGGGTATCATCAGCATAGAAATGGTGTGAGACACCAAAGGAGGAGATAATGGGAGCCAAGAAGGAAGTGTAGAGAGAGAAAAGAAAGGGGCCAAGGACAGATCCTTTGGAACACCATGGTTGAGAGGAAAGCTAGGGGAAGTGCGGCCACCCCAGGAGACTGAGAAGGAGCGGTTAGAAAGATAGGAGGAGAACCAATTAAGTACAGAGTCTTTAAGGCCAAAAGAAGAGCGAGAGCTAAGGAGTAAAGGGTGGTCGACGGTATCAAAGGCAGCAGAGAGGTCAAGGAGGATGAGGATAGAGGAATGCTTTGAGTAGCGGGCAGAAAGGAGAGAGTTGAGGACAGAGATGAGAGTGGTTTCAGTGGAGTGCAGAGGGCGGAAGCCAGATTGGGTGGAGGGGAGGAGAGAATGGTTGGAGATGAAGGTGGAAAGTTGAGAATAGACAATGCGCTCAAGAAGTTTAAATAGGAAGGGAAGAAGAGAGATGGGGCGATAGTTGGAGGCAAGAAGGGGATTAGCTGAAGGTTTTTTGAGAATGGGTATGGTGGTAGCGTGCTTGAAAGGAGTGGGGAAGGAGGATGTGGGTAAACATATGTTAAAAAAGGAGGTAAGATAGGGTATGAGTAGGGGGTCGATTTTAGGGATGAGGACTGTGGGAATTGGGTCAGAGGGAGAAGCAGTGGGATGAGTTTTAGAAAGGAGGAGGGCATAGAAAAGGGGGGAGGAGGGTGAGGTGGAGGAGGAGAATAAGAAGGGGAAGAGAGTATGGTTTGCCGGAGATTAAGGACTTTGTTAGAGAAGAAGGTGGCAAGATCAGAGGCAGGTAGGAGGAGAGAGAAGTCGAGTTAAAGTTTTAAAGATACGGTGAGGATTGGAAGATTGAGAGTGGAGAAGGTCAGAGAAGTAAAGGCGCTTAGCAGGGTTGAGACAAGAGTCGTAGAGGGAGTGATAGTAGAAGTATGTATCTTGAGTGTAGGAGGTAGGGTGCTTAAACCAAGATTGTTCAAAGCGCCTAAGAAGGCGGCGCATAGAGGAAAGGTGAGGAGAGAGCCAGGGTTGAGCAGGTCCGCGAGAAGGGCAGAAGGGGAGAAGAGGGTGGAGAAGATCAAGAGTGGAGGTGAGGGAGGAAGTTAAGGTGGAAGAGGCTTCAGTGGCTGAGAGAGAAGAGAAGTGAGAAAGGGGGGAGAGAAGAGGAGCAGGAAGTTAGGAAGAGAGAAGGGTTGAAGTTGCTTAGGTCACGTCAGAAGAAGGGGGTGGAGGAAGGAGAGGAGAGGGAGGGAGGGAGGGAGGGAGGGGAGGGCAGGAGGGGTGGTGAGGAAAAGGGAGTGTAAGGAGTGGTCAGAAAGATATGTAGGTAGAGAAGATATGGGAGAAGCGATAAAGGAGGAGGTAAAGAGAAGGTCAATGGTAGAACCGGATTGGTGAGGAGGAGGAGAGGGGAGAGGAGTGAGAAAGTAGAAATCAAGGATAGACAGGAGTGGAGAGGAGGAAGATGTAGAGGAGAGATGGAGATTGAAGTCGCCAAGTACAAATAGTGGGGTGGGGGTGGGGGAAATGAGGCTGAGAAGATTATTAAAATGATGCAGTTGTAAAACATGGACTTTTTGCATAGTACAGTCTCTGGAGAAGATTTTGTATTGTGGAATGGAGTGTTGTTAACGTTTTGATGTGGTGGAAGGTTCTTTTTCAAGCAGGTTCCCAAATGCAGTCTAATGAATGTCCTCCCAGTCCATTGTAATTGCGCACTGGATGGAATCCATAGATTTTATTCTAATGTTGTCTTTTACTTTCACATAGTGATTGAGGAATCGGGGTAAAGATTTGAAGGATTGTTTCTGTATGTTACAAATTGATGTGCATGGCCATTTTAAGACTGAGCGAATTGGTTCAGTGGAAGGAAGAGTTGATTGTAAGTTTGTTGGGTATGTTTTTTCAATAAGGGTTTCTTGTGCCATAATGGTGTTGTCTAGCACTGCATAGCCTCGGCCACTACTTTGTATGGTAATTGGGTTTTTCTGTTCTTCTTTATAAGCCTCATTGAAATATGGTTCTTTACTGCTTGTATGAATCCATTCACCTGCACAGAAAGATCGCAAAGGAATCTATGTTGACATTGTGCATATTTATAAGTACTTTTGGTAGTTTACTGATTAATTTTGTTAGTGGTTTCATTCTGGTTAAAATCAATATAAAAATGTTCTTTTGATGAGCTTTGCGCTGTCAATGAGAGCTTCCAGGATTAGTCTTCTGTGTTAATTTTTAAGGGTCAAGTGTGACTTTCCTGTTGTTATAAGATTGTGTACTCTACAGTGGAACATTTTTTGTAAAATATTTTTGGGAATGCTTAACTCTGGCTACGTTAAGATTGGTAGATATAGTGGTAGCGTTATTAGCAGTTTAATTGTTCTTTATACATTTGTTTTTATTTTTACTTTTTGGAAGAGGGGCCTCGTTTTTTTTTAGTGCTACCTGGTTCAGTTTGTTTACTGACTGTATTAGCAGGTTTGTTTGAACATTTGCTATACATTCTGCTAGAGGTGGATGAGTATTTGGCATGCTTTTATTTTTTATCTGCTCTATTTTTTCGTTGTTTTCTATTGAGTTTCTTTTTTAGTAGGCATTCTGTTCTGTCTGTTGGAGAAAAAAGGAAAGTGTGGGTATGAAATTTGTGGAATATAGTTGTGTGAATTGTGAATGAGTGTGTGAATATGATGGCAGACATAAATAGAGGGCTGTGTGATTATGCAAAGGGCTGCTAGTTCTGGTTGGGAAGGTTGTAAGAGTAGCTGTCTGTGTAGAAATGTGGAGGGCTTGGGTTAGTGCATAAGAGAGTGTAGTGTATATGAATAAGGACATTATGATGTTTTCACGATAATAGTTTGTGTTATGATAATGGTTTTCGGATGAGAATATAAAGAATGTACCTGCTGAGGTGCAATGAATAAGAGTGAAGTAAATGTTGTTGGTTTGTAAGGTAGTGTGAGGCTACACTGTACTGTATGAGTAACAGAAAGAATACTACTACACAAGTACACTTAATTTGTAGGATGTGAGGAGTAGTTTTCTTCAGGTTGTTGACTTCTAGGAGGTAGGTTGTTGTCTTTTGTGAGGTTGTTCTTCACTTCAATTTGGAAAGCAGGAAATTAGTGGGTATGTATGGTAATAGCAAAGTAAGTGTAGTACAGGAAGACCTTATTTTGCAATGTAGGAGGAGTTGTTGGGGAGATGAGTTAGTAACATTGGATGTGATTACGAGTATGGTGGTAACCCGGCTGTTGCTGCAGAGTCCTAATAATTGTTCGGCAGCTAGCTCCCCAGTGGCACTAGGACATTACAGGTCATGTTGGCCTGGAAAGTCAGGTGGTGGAAAATGTTAGTCCCTATTTCTGTGGTGTTGCATAGTACTATACGGGAATGGGGACATGGGAGCACCGGTAGCATTGCTAATGGGGCCGGTGGTCCTGTGGTAAGTATGCCCCACAGGACTGGAGTAAGAAAGTGCAACATTTTCCAAACAATTGAAAATGGAAAATGCTGAGCATTTAAAAAGCTGTCCTTTTTGGGGGGCTGGACATGAAATGTAAAACATTATTTTGTGGATTAATAGCAGTACTGTGTGTAACATGTTTCTAAAAAAAAAGAAATGTACATGGATATTATTTGTAGAACACTTTTAAGTGGCACTTGTGTGAAGGTTTGTTATGGTGTCAGTACATGTATACTTGTGAATGGGATGTATTGTAATGTGTATTTGCTCTGGTAAGTAAATTCTGCCTCGAACAATTAATCATGTGATGCTTTCCGTGTTCCCGGTGGTATATATAGTTTGTGTGTTCGTTCCTTGTGGCACAACTCCTGTAGCATACTTCCCTTCCTGCAGGAATTATGTTGATCATGTGCAATAGCTAAATTTGAAATGCATATTGGTAAATTGAGTGCCACAATGGTTCAAAAGTGAGCTCACTGTGTTAAGCACTCATTGCAGAGATATGTGCTCATATACAAGATTAGAATAGCACATTCCTGTAAGGCCGACTGAGCCTTTCCTATGTCTGAAGTTTAACTGCCTGCGTATGTACTTGGTCTTGCAGCACAACAGGTGCTATTATCAGCAATGTACCTGCACCAGATAGAAATTGCTATAAAAACAAACATGACATCCTTATGGTGAAGGTCTAGAAATTGGTTTGTTCAGATGGGGTGTTGTAAAGCCTAAGCAATCACCTCCAACGATGAGCATAAACTGTTAGTCCAAAAGATGAATAAGTATCAAAATTTGGAACCAAAGCATTCATGCTTGTATCCTGGCTTTGCCAGCCGACAATATAGTGATCCTGGTCCAATCTTCTAATATCTCGTACATTACTGTACTGTCTTCTGTAGAGTTTGCCTCCTCACATGCTGGTGGCATCGTTTAGCCGATTACTTGATCTTTCTTCTTATGGAGGCCATTTGAGTGGAAGGGGTGGTAGAAAGAAGGGAGCAGACCAGATGGTGCAGGACTAGGGCAAGCATATTTTGAAGTCTACTCATTTGACACAGTTTATGTACAAGACAAAGGTTTTTGTGCACGTTTATAAATGACAATTTCACAAGACAGTTTATGGAACTATGTAAAGCTTTTTAAATCAGTTAAATCACACTGATTGGTATGCTGGTACTGATATACTTCTCTTGATGATGGAGAGAATTAAGCTAGAATCATTCTGTGTTACGCCCATCTTTAATATTTTGTTTTTTAAAAATGGTGATGTTTGGCAATGTTATTGGTGTACTTTCCAAGTCAGTTTTATAAAATTAGATTATTTTAGTTCATGGTAAGAACCGGTAATAAAAGTGTTCAAATGCAGGAATTGAAGAGTTGGCACAAATCCCAGACCCACCCCATAACCAGTGTGAGTAATACTGTGAATCTAATTTAATATTGTATTGCCTAGCTTCTCGAAATGGCCAGTCCCTAAACCTTTAAAAATTGTCAGCCCTTCGGAGAGCTTTCCATCTCAGGGTATAATCTTCAAAGCAACCTCACTCATGGTTTCACTGGCTATAGTGTTCCTTCCACTATAATAGTAAGCATTGATATATTGCACACCACAGGCACTTTATTCTTCTGATCTCAAATGGCAACACTATTTGAAAACCATGTCTCACTTATAATTTCAGTCTGTCTGGATACAGACACCTCCCTGGTAGCTTATCATCTGCATCCACGATGGTATGTGCAATGTTCTCTTTCCTGCCAGTTGGTCTTCTCTATCTATGCTTGAGCATGTTCACATTCTGTGAATAAGCAAATGTGAGTTATCGGTCTATTCTGGATTACATGTAGCTTTTACATATAGTCCTGCATTAATACTGCAGGCTGCATACCTTCCTGGATTCTATTGATAAAAAGTCTCCTGAATCTATGCTAGAACAGAAGTAACCTCTTCGTAGCTGATCATGTTGGCCTTCAAATGGTACTTGTTTATCATTCTGATCTGAGCAAGAATGAAGAGGGTAAGGGGACTTAAAGGGAGTAAACATCCTTATTTTTAATTCTGTGAGGCATCATATCAACCTATGGGTTGTGATTGCGGTGGGGGGCATGGGCAGATATTCTTGATCACTAAATTTGTTTGGTTTGGTGGAGGGGGCGCCCAAAGAAGTCCGTGCTCGGGGCCCCAAAAGTGCTTAAGATGGCCCTAATTAGAAATGGCACACTGCAAGTCCCAGAATGCAGAGAAAAATCGAGAAGCATGTATAGATTAGAAAGGAGAATTTTAGCTAGCAAGTATGCATGTGGTGGAAGGTTTATAAAATTACACACTGTGTTATTGCAATATGTTGGAGAAATTGTTTCCATTTTCTTTCATTTATTTAGTCAAAATTACACACAACACTGTTGTAAATGTATACATACATTTAATTGTTTTACTTGAAATACTGCTGAAATGAATAGTTTTAAACGCATTGCATGTTGTCATTTTTCATTCCATGTATAAGCCATGCGTCAGTAACATTCATGAAGTTTTTGGTTTGAGTTTGCATTATGGAAGTTTTAGTGCAAATTAGTTAGTGGGAGAAGTGGTTTTAAAAGTGACAGAATGAAAGAAGAACATAACAGTTTGTATATTATAATGGGTGATACGGGCAAGCATGCATGTTTTGGTAATATATTGAACTTTCACCCCGGATCTGGCACTTAAACATGATGTGGAAATATTTCAAATGTAGTTTTATTTTCATTCAAAAAAGACATAAAGACTGCTGCTGAAATTGGAAGTATGTGTTTTGAAACTGTTCAAAGAAAATTTTCCAAGCACACAGCATTGTAGGTAACTGCCAATTGATGTCAAGAGGTGGGACAAATGAGATTATGATTATTGAGTAAGTTATGCAGGGTAAATGGGAGGAACCCTGTTAGACGCATTTGTAAAAGAGATGGAAATTTACTTTTCAAAATATAAGCATACCTGTACTTTGTGTTGATGGGTGCAGATGTAGTATCTGCAAATAGAAATCTTGGAGATTGTTATAGTAGTTTTAGATGCATGTGCTCGGGAGTAACCAGAGACATGTACTCTGAGTGTTCAACAGTACATCTGAAGTGTTAACTCAGATGACAGAGTTAGATGTAGAGTTTTTGGATCTGATTGGTGGATAAGTGTGTGACTGCTTGACAGTAGTCAAGGGGCTGTGCTGCAAAGATTGAAGTTGAAAGGGAAGAAGGGCTGTCCTGTATTTCGGTGTGCACGAACACTGCAGTAGTCCACGGACAGGGCGTGCCACATCCAGGTCTTTTCTGGATACGTGACATGGAATACACTATGAGTGTGCTTTATAGGAAGAGAGGGTAATCATTTTTTTCATTGCTGTATGTAAGGAAGATGGCTGTGGTTGCAGAGATGAAAAGGCTTACTGTGTGGATCGTGGGAGATTGTTTTATGGTTAATTGGCAAAGGTACACAGATATATGTGGCATTTCTGCTAAACTTGGATTGGAGGGAGTGGATGTTTTTGGTGTGTTGTGCCTGGGGCGAAACTTGAAGGGTTCATTTACACTTTGCAAAAATATGTCTGTTTTCCGAATTCCAGATGTCATTGTGGTGCATTGTGGAGGACAGAGTTTGAGGTAAATTAGTGTAATAAGTTTCCAGAGTGTGGTGTAAAAAATGGTGAAGGCACTAATGGATCTGTTTCCATGTGGAAAGCTAATATTTTCACATATACCCCCTAGGATACTATGGACCTGCCCCAATTTCTTTTGTCCTCAACAAGACACTGGAAGGTGCCTTGTCAACAAAGGGGTATCTTCATTTTTGTAGTGTTGGGATGCCATCCCGCCCAAATGGGAACATTCTGGAGGATGGTTGATGTGCTTTGTTAAGTGATGACATCACTTTTACAGATTGTGGCAATGCAATGTTTCTTGCCAATATTCAGAATGCACTCAGAAAGTTCTTCTGAAAATGATTTAGATTGCATGTGAGCAGGTATAGTAAAATAAAATCTGAAAAGCCCCCCAAAAAATCAAAATATAAAAAAAGGTTATTTTCAGAGAAACCACTAAAGAGTAAATAACGTACCTTGTTTCTCTCTCCACCCCCTCGATTTGGGCGATCTGCCCATGGACATTGCGTTAGTCTGCTGAAAGCACAGGCCACATCCGGGTCTTTTGCGGGTGCCTGGCATGCAGTCCAGTGGATTGGCAAATAAGGTTTCCTCAGTGTGACATGCCAGGAGAGAGTGAGGCAGAAGGTGTGTTTGCTGAGAGGAGTGCAGATGGCTATGGCTATGACTATGTCTTTCGGGAGCCAAAGTGTGTGGATTTTGGGGGACTTGTGGATCCATTATTTGAAGGTGTATGCAGAGCAGTGTGGAGTGGATGCAAATCTGGGATTTCATGATGTTTATGTGGAATGGTATGGAGTGCGTGGCATGACGTGAGTGGACAATTTGGTCATGCTCCAACATCCGGACATTGTCATTGTTCATTGTGGAGGGAACAGTTTAGGGCATGTAACTGGAATTTCACGGCAATTTGCAATCAGGGAGACATTTGGCAATATGAAGGAAATGTTCCCGAACTCTCAACTAATTTTTTCTCTCATTGCCCAGAGACAGATGTGACTGCGCTCCAGTTCATTTGATCTGCAAATGGAGCTGTCTGTGCACTTTTGGGAGATATTTGATTGATGTCTTCCGATAATAAAAATATTAATTTTGACATTGCCAATCAAATTTACAGAGATTGAGTACCTCTTACTAATGCTGGTAATCAGCTTGTTCTACAAAATATTCAAAATACTTTGAAGCACTTTTTGTAAATATAAGAAGCATTTGCTAGTGGAAAATAATGCATGGAAGGATAGCAAAAAAAGAAATTGAGAGAACAAGTTTAGTTCAGTAGAATATTGCTTTAGTTTACTTTAAAACTTCAAAACAAACATTCCAAAAATATAAATAAAAGGTTCTTTTATATGTTCGCTGTCCGTGGACTTTCCAGGCTGCGTAGGGGCCTTTAACTTTATTTGGTACTACTATTTTTGAACTGTGAAAGGTGGCTCTGAAAAGAACCTTTTTTTATTTGTTGTGTTTTATATTTTCTTTGGCTTTTTTTCACAGGAAACACAAGGGAGAGGAGGGAATGGGTACCAACCACAGGTACAATGGGGCAGGTGGAGAGAGGAAGATGTTGGGTGGGCCTTAATTAGGTAGGGGACAGTGTTTCTCATGTTCTCTGACCGTAGCCTCGAAAGCACTTTGAAACTGCTCCCCCCTACACAGCGGTGTGTCACAGTACATACAGAGCACGGTCACCCTTGAAAGATAAGGTTCGACTGAGTCATGTATGGCCTGCAAGGCTTCCACAGGGATCCTCTGCCCCAAAGGAGTGTCTCTTGTGGTGGCAGGAGCGGATAATGAGGGTGTGGTAATGGATGTCAATCTATTCATCCCTTTGAATGGTACAACCTTTCGCACTGCTCCCTTGTGATTTAATCTGAGGTGGTGCCACATGGAGGGGGTGCCGTAGCTGTACAGCCAGGTTTTCAGAGACTGAGCTTAACCTTGCACTCAGTGCATCTAACCTTGTCCGCCTTGAGCCTTAGGTACACCCCCAACAGTGGTGAAAAGCTGCCACACCCAAGATTCACATCAGGCCGGAGAGAGGGATTTTCACTACCTCATCCTCCTCTTGATCCACCTTTTTATCACCACGCATGTTCTGGTCTCCCGGCCCTCCAGATTGTGGTGATGGGGCAGCATTGGCCATGGATGCCATTGTCTCCAAGTACAAAGTAGAGATACCAAGTAGCCCACATCTGCAGCAGGTGCTCTGTCCTGGACAGCCAGAAACACAATGAGGAGCAGTAGTGGGTGTGTATCTTTAGAGGAGATGTCCACGGAAGGCATGACTGTCCACTGACACTTCGATCCACAGAAAGGGCTCAAAAGGTTATAGAAAGTTGCCAGAACAACTAATACTTGGTCTAGGACATCCTCAAGGGGCAAGAGTCAGCTTAAATCACTTTGGAATGGCCAAAAATGCAGTTTGAAACTGTCCGAGGGTACGGACAGTGTCTATGGATGCTCCCAACGCGCAGTGCGGGTGCAGTCACATGATGACATCCCCGGACTACCGCGGACAGGACGGCTGACCTGTGGACACCTATTGCATGGGATACGGCATGCACATGTGCGCCGGTGTCCGTAGGACAGTGGTGAGGTCCCTGAACTAAAACAAAAAATGCGGCACATGCGAGATTACATGGCCGGGCAAGCGAGGTGTCCGGGGTACAACGAGACAGGTGCGCATGCTTGCCAGTGTCTGTAGGACAGGAGTAGAGTATCCAAACTAATTAAAAGTGCAACACATGGGAGCAGACAGGTGCGGACAGGTGAGATGTCCGGGGGCACAAGGGGATCAGTTGTGCATGCGTGCCGTGTCTGTAGGACAGGAGTGGAGTCCCCAAACTAATTGAAAGTGTGACACGTACGAGCAGACAGGTCCGCAGCAGCGCATGTCCGGGGGCACAGTGAGATCAGGTGCGCAGCATGCCAACGTCCGCAGGACAGGGGGGGCGCCCCCAAACTAATTAAAAGTGCAACACAACAGAGCGGACATGTCCGGACAGGGGCGGTGTCCGGGGGCACATTGAGAACAGATGACCATGCGCACTAGTGTCTGTAGGACAGGGCTGGAGTCCCCAAACTAATTAAAAGTGACAGCCTGGACAGTCGCACAGTCCGCAGACTCCAACTTGGGCTTTCAAAAAAAACACATGCACCAAAAGTACACATTTTATATTTATTAAAATAAACACACATAATCAATTGGGAAAGAGATGGGGTAGCAGAATGTGAAACATATATGGGGGAATTGGGGTTTTCTGTGCACTGTTCATGAGGGAAGGAAGGGATTGAGGTTTCATCATAGCGTCTTTCATTTAGGGAATTTGATGTGGATGATTGGTTGGGACAGGGCGAAGGGGCACAGGTACAAGTGACGCAGTGGTGGCAGATATTTTCTTTGACATGATTTTTAACAAACATCATCAACTGCACAACATTATTATTTAGTTAATCCACAAAGTCTGCCTTCTCAAACGCATATCCATATCGATTGTCAGTGTTCCGACAATTCCTGCAAACAAAACTCCTACTACACTCCCTTCCTGTACACCACACCCAGAAAACTTGATTGGCTAATCCCCACAGTCCTCTTTCATTTCAAGTCATCCACAAAAGTCCTGGATATGGAACGTGCCTTCCATGGAATCCGCTGACCCCGTAACACAGGGTTAGCCCTTCTACCCTTTCCACTTCCATGTTTTCAAAACTCCGTCATTGGCTGCTTTCAAAGAGTCACACATCCATCCACCAATCACATGCAAAACATCTTTACCTAACCCTGTCTTCTCAATTCAACACTTCAGATGCACACTTGAACTCAGAGCACATATCCCCTGTTAATGAAAGGCATTAGTATCAAAAACTACTGTGTAACTGTCCAAGATTTCTATTTCCAGGTTCAACAAGATCTGCATCTAAAAAAACATAATACAGCTATGCTTATATTTAAGAAAATTGATTCTTCAACTCTTTTCTGTATATATAAAGAGAGGGTACCTGCTACTTACCCTGTAATAAGCTTATCAATAAGCACATCCTTCTTTAACAACTCTAGCAACTAAGCAGCTTAAAATGCCTTCGGACAAGCTGAGCTCAACATCTTGTAGAAATCTGTGAAGATCCTTCACTTACCCTAGCCTAACCTCCCCTCCTAGCTCTAACTTTCTCCTCTCCCTCTTCTGCTCTCTGAGGCCCACGGTCATGCAGCACATAACTATACATATGCGTCAAAAGCAATCTTTCACTGGCAAGGCCATTGAACCCAACACATTCAGTACTGGTAACCTATTAATAAAAAGTAGGAGCATAAATCGCCTCAGTGCTTTAGAAGGACACAATGCTAAATAGGATTGCATCTTTTCAAAGGTGTAGAGGATATCTGACACTAGGGGTGTCACGGTATTAGTTTTATGACAGTATGATAACCTTCTTGCCAAATGACGGTATATCATGGTTATCACGGCATAGCTTGTGGAGTTAACCAATCTAAACAAATATTTTCTAAAAGGTCATAAATTGTCAGATTTATCATCACAAACAAAATCAGTCACCCAGGACCAGAATTGGGCTTTTCAACATACTGTCCACTGAAATGCCACCCCTTGCTTCCACCAAACACAAACACACGTCTGGAGAGGAGGAGGAGGGGGGGAGCCCTGCTGCAACTGGCAAAGCAAACTGAATAGCTTTTCTTAAGTGGCCATTTAGGCTTTTATCTCCCCCACTGGCTACTAGTGAAGATGAACATGTGGCCATCTTTATAACCTGCATGCCACAGATCAATGGAGGCTGATGGTAGTATACGCTTGTGCGCATACGCGCACACACACACACACACACACTTTACGTTACAGCCTTTAGTTTACTTGCGGGCCAAAAGGTGTTCAGTAATCATGGACATGTTACCCTTTGGTATAGCAGCTGGGAATACCCATAGAGATGAGTGAATTTCCCAGTGTGATTTATTATATGTAAATTCAATGATAGAACCAGGGAAATCTCCCATTGTCATATGTTTAGCAAACATTATCCATTATAAATATATAAACCCCAAAGCCACCAACCCAAAGTAAACCCTTTTCCTTCTTGGCACTGTATTTATTCTTCCTATTGCTAACATATTGATTTTGTGTCAGGCACGTGTGGTTTATGGAATGGCATTACAAACTGCTCCAACTGAAACTACTTGGCAGATGGCACATCCAACAGTGCAAGACCAAGACTGCGCAGCACTTGCTTACTGCAGCCTTTCCAAATCAGATTGAAAAGCACACTTAACGATATAAACGGTATACCGTTATAAACAATGTGATGGTTATTATTGTTCAATTGAGTGGTTCACGGTATCTTTAATGGTATACCTTTATACCGTTACATCCCTATCCGACACCCAGGTATAACTTTTTAAGGAGTTCTGATGTATGTGATGACAGCAAAGTGCAACTATATATTACCCCAGACTACACTTTTCAAACCAAACTTTCTTAACACGCTAGCCCATTATATTCCACCATTCACACTCTTACAATTCCCATCTATACACCACTATTGTAACACCCACTCTGTTGCTCAAAACAGCACACTCACCCTACAGACTCTATCCCACTACCACTCCCTTACTCACTAACCCAACACCATCATACCTATACAGACTCTTACTCTCACAACCTTCCCAACCGCACCACACCTAATATACCACCTTCAATGCAAACTTTCTCTTTTCCCAACAGACACAACAATATGCCTATTAAAAAGCAACTCCATAAAAAACTACACCATATAGTCGTCCACCTCTAAAACAATTTATAGAAAACATTACAACAAAAGAGCTAGTAACTTCTCAACAAACCTAAACTAGCCATGAATAAAAAAGGGTATGGCCCATCTTGCAAAAACTAAAAGTAAAACATTATGTACAAAGAAAATCAGACCTTCTAACAAACCAGTGTTAATGTAGTCCCAGTATAGCAATCCAAATAATGTATGTTACAGAAAATGTTCCACCGCAGAGTTCTTCACAATCTTATTAAAACATGTGAAAAGTCACAATCTACCCTTAAAAACTACAGCAGGAGACTAATCCTGCAAGCTCTAATTGACAATATGTTTCTACTAAAGAGAACCTTGTTTATATTAATTTTAAACAGAATGAAACCACTAACTATATTAATCAATACATTACAAAAGTACTTCTAAACATGTCAATATAGAGACATTTTCAAACTTCTGTGATAGTGAATGGATTCACACAATCAGTACAGAACCATACTTTAATGAAGAAGCTTATAAGCAAGAACAACAAAAAACTATTGCCATAGGCAATAATGGTTGAGGGTATGAAATGGTGGAACACAAGATTATGGAAATAGAAATGCTTATTAAAAAAAGACCCCAACAAACTTTGAACCAAATGCTCCTTTCAACCAAACAAACCGTCCAGTGCACAAATGGACATGCAGCTCAATGTGTAATGTACTTCAACAATCCTTTACATCTTTATAACAATTCCTTAATCACTATATGAAACTAAAAGACAAAAGTAGAATCAAAACTTTACAAACCATAGACTCCTGTCCAGTGTGCAGCCACAATGGTCTGTGGGACATTCATTAACCTGCATTTTAGGAACTGCTTTCAATAGCACTTTACACCACATCAACATGTTAGCAACACAACATTCTACTATATGGAATATTTCGCATTGTCTATACTATGCAAAAAGTTCTGCTTTAGAGCTGCAAAATGTAAATAACATTCTCCTTCATGGAACAGTCAAAGAACTGCTGCAAGAAATAGAGCACATCCAACTTTAATATTTTGGAACTGAAGTTGACTATACCTTTAGAAAACATTAACGACAACCTCATAAAGACCAACCCTCTAATAAAGACATACAAAACACATATGCTGAAATACCAGACCAAATATGTGTCTGTTGTTGCAGAATTTTTTATAAAAAGAGCACAAAAATAGTAGACATAGCCTAAAAAATAGAAGATGATGAAGAAATCCAATTGTTCCAATTAGCTGTATATCTAATAGCAGAAACGAAATACAAAATAACTGACCCCTCAACAATTTGCATGTACTCTAACACAAAGCTTGACAATAATCAAATGCCATCACGTGCTATCACTAATTACTTAACTTGTTAGAGAGCATTATAATCCAAACAGTGCACCCATTTCAAGCTATAATACGCTTCCAAACAAAATCTGCCAAATTACTTCCATTCGAGCTATTAAAGGGCATCTGTGGCAAAGTAGTATATTTGCCATTAGATCTGAAATAATATGTACAAACTATAGGAGGACAACAACCAATAAATCAGTCTTTGATTGTACTAGTTAATGGTGTGCCAACAAAAGACAAAATAATTTGGCAACACCTAGTCAACTTAAAACAAAGTTAAACAAGCCCTACAATAGCTAAAAGAAAACAATGAATACTACACAAATATAAACATAGAGAAACACTTAAGAGTAAGCACCCAAATAATTCAAGACTCACCAGCAAATGGCGCATTTGAATGTGTAGATCCTGTTACTGAAGCCAACATTTTAGACCAGTATACAATTTATCCAATACACTCCAAAGACACCATTGGTGATGCATTAGAAACATATCAAATTTGTCAAACTAAAGAATCCCCAATGAGCATATGGGGAAAAAGTGTAGAAGCACCTTCTTTTCCTCTACTCTTTCCTATGGGAAAAGGAGGATGACATGATGAAAGGACTGCACAAATTAGTGCATCAGACTATTGTTCTTTAAGAATGTATTCTGAAATTCAGACAAAATGTCAAATACATTTTCCACCTCCTCTTCGAAAGTGAACTAGCAACTCTATGGTATGGAGTTGCACACACATAAAAAACAGGGTCTAACTCTTTCTAACTTTTTAAACATCTGCTACCCACTGCTTCAAAAAACTAAAGACAAAGATGAAGTACAATGGTACAAAAGAATACTGGTTCTGACGTCATGCTGATGTGTGGTGTATGCTAAGGAACCTAGGCCTAGACACATGGTTTGTTATTTAAAGTTGTACAGAGTATGCATGACTTCTCATGCACTGCAAACCAAATTAAAGATGGAATAGATATAAAAACACCAGGAGAACTCTGTTCTATTGACCCTGTTAATGTATCAAGGTACTATCACCATTGGTTCATTGCCATGTTGCACTTTATTTGCAATAACACTACCCATCCGCACAGAGAAGTGCAACACTTCTTTTGGAGAAAAGAATATCAATCCAGAGCAGCAGCACAAATGCACATGCTTTTGCAGATAAAAGATGGTCCTAAAATTGGCCATGATACAGACGCCATTATTTTACAGATTATTGAAAAATACATTATCTGTTACATTCCTGTAGAAAGCACATGTAGTATCCAACATACACAATTCTTACGCTTCAAAAAATATAAGTGTGGCAAATACTGCTGACGTAGATGTGATGCTGGAAATGCATTGGAGGGACAGGGCCTCCGTATCATTGTCCTTTATTGTTTTTTATCGTATGTTCTGTCGTGTTTTCCAGCTCTTTCCTCTGGTTTGGTGAACGGACCCGTGGGATTCCCTTATGGCACCCACGGGTGGGGGTACAACCCTGTGCCCCTAGTGTATGTTTTTGGGCACCTGTGGGTGGCCCGCAGAGCAGGGTATGGGCTGGTGGCAGCTCCATGCTGAATTTGACAGGTGTGCGGAGTATCCTCCATTTTGGGATACCCCGGCCCTGCCATTGGGATCAGTTGATTCCCGATGGAAAACAAGATGGCCCCGGTGGCCTCTTGCTTTCTATTACCCATTACCTTGTTTTCCCAAAGTCCTGGGAAGCTCTGACTCTGTCCCTTCCCCCTGACTGGCTGTTGGGTAGAAATGCCATATATGGTGTTGTTGTGAAGGCCCGGCCAGACTCGCTGGAGCCTTCCCGGTGATGTATGTTGTGGGTACCTCCTGTGGGTGGGACCTCGGTGAATAGAGTGTATGACGAATATGCATTCTGTGTTGTGGGTGTCTAGTATCTGGTGGTTGACACAATGACTGAGACAACCCTGCCCAAAACCGGTATGAATGCAGCGTGGAGTGTTGAATGGCTCAGTACTTGTACCAATACACATAACTTGTTGTGAGTGTCTGGAGAGAAGTGAATGGCCTGAATACCTTGTGTGCCTCATTGGCTGCCCGTCTGCCTGAATGCCCGTAGTCGTGATTGGATGCTTGAGTGTGACCCAGCGGAATGAATGGGAGATCAACAGTATATCTGGGGACCTCTCACTGCTAGGAATCGTGTTCAGAAGTTGAAGTCCACTACGACGAGTAACTGGAGTAACTGACGCTTGACCTTGAAGCCCTGCTGGATGAGAAGAAGTGCTGTGGCTCTTCTTCACAATCTGAAAGCTGCTGTGCCTCCAAGGTCTGACCCAGAGTGGACCTGGTAAGGCGACCTCTTCCCGAGCTACGAGGGACCATCGTGCACAGCTGATCTTTGCCCACGCTCCCTGGTAGACAGACCTTCGACAGGCTGCCGACCCGATACGGGGACTGCTGCGGAACTCCAAGGAGAAGCACTCGGACTGTGGTCCACCACTGTCAACGACCGCCGTTGCCGACCGGAGCCGCCGTGCTCCCGTTTGCCTGAGAACTTCCATTGATCCTCAGACGCTCTCGTCTGCATCGCCACCCACTTGTCTCCCGCTGGAGAAGGCCCGACCTTCGACGCGCGAGGAGCATCCACCGGTGGGTTTCTCCACCAGGTACATCGGGGGGTAAAACCTTAATAGGAGGAAGTAAGACTATCGGACAATATATGGACTGGGCTTGTGCTATATATCTTTATTTACAGGTTGCCCAGGTGGGTGGATCTCCACACAGAACTGTGCCTAGTGGTAGTGGTCAGCATTCTGCCTATTGTTTCAACCTTCTTACGTCCCTGCCTATCTCTATTGCTGGTTTCCTCGTTATTAATCTGTGTGACATTTTAACCGTACAGTTGATGCACTTTAAAGAGATTCGATAACATTGGTGGTATCACTTTAGAATTGTATATATTTATCATTATTGACTTCCGAGTACAAAGTGCGTTATTGTGATCGTGTACATACCTTTGAATATTAATTATATAAAGACTGTGTTTTCAGTAATACAGTGTGTGGACATTCCTTTGTGGGGGTTCGGGGACTACACTGTACTTAAGTACCAGCCCGCATCACCTCCTGAGAAGCTAGCCCTTGATTGCTCGTCCATTGCTACCGTAATAGAGAATCTTGGCTGGGGTCTTCTGTGCCTCTCCTCTACCATATAGAGAGCGGAAGTACAGACACCCCCTACCAGTCTTTACAGTAGAAATAAAAATAAAGGAAAATACTGTACTAAATGTCGTTTTGGCTTCCCTAGACAAGATTGCAAAAAAAGGACAAGTAAATACCTTGATGTCGTCTGTTACACACAGCATAAAAAGTAGATCCCCTAAAAATTCATAGAACATTAAAAGGGACGAAGAATCCAAGTACATCAATGATTAGAATGCAGTCATTGATCTCTTGTGGAATGTAAATGTAGACATACAATACATTGCAGACAATTACACTCCAGTAGCAAGATATGTCATAGCCTATCTCACGAAAGCTGATAAAACAGAGCTAAAAGACCCATGGAATGACATATCATCTGACAAAACACTATCACACAAATTGTACAGCTTTAATATAAAAATGCTCTCCCATAGAGAATGCGGGTGCTATGAAGCTGTATACCATTTAACATGCATAGCCTTTTATGACACATCTGAACACATTGGCTGAAACTTGGACCAGCTTCATCCTGAAAAAGAGTCCTAAAATCCGACCAAGAAATAGAAAACATAGCCACAAATGATCCTAACAGCCGGTAGATTTTCAAAAACAATTTAATGGACACATACTACCCAAACAGAAGTACTGCTTTGTAAAACATGTGCCTGTATGATATTGCACAAAACATCACCTACAAAAACAATGTCACATCAAATGACACATCTGGCAAATATTCAGTGTCAACTTGTTAAGGAAGCCTAGTGAAAGTCACCAAACCCAGCCTAATTAATCAAGTAGTGATATAGCTCATTCTACTGCCCCGTCTGTCTGCACACACTTGTAACTCTGACACAGGATGGTCCACCTTCCCTTCTTTTACTGTTCAGGATATTTCTGAAGCTATAAATAAATTAAAATATGCTTCACCCTGGACCCTATCCCTTTGCCAATGCTTAATAACATCTCCCCTTGGAGTACAGCTGCAGTCAATGACTCGTTTGCAGCAGGAATTATCCCAGAAGAGCTGAAGCGTGCCCTTGTGATCCCACTCCTGAAGAAACCATAACTGGATCCCTCTGTACCATCTAATTTTCACCCAATTTCACTTCTGCCATACCTTATGAAATTGATGGAATCTTTGATCACCCCCGCTTAGTTCCTTTGTAGGGTCTTCTATTTTCTTCAATCCATTCAATCTAGCTTTCATCTTGGTAGGGGTACGGAATCCCTAGTTATATCAGTACTGGATGATCTGAAACACCTTGTCAACCAGGGTGGGGTGTGGGTGCTGTTATTATTAGACCTGTTGGTCCCCTTTGATACTGCTGACCACCCCACCCTGATCACCCTTCTTTCCTGTGCTGGACTGTCTGGCAGGTACTTTCATAGATTTCCTCCTTTTTAGAAGGTTGGTCCCAGTCTATTTTTCTGTCACATTTCTACTCTGAAGTTTTGGCGGTAGTATACAGAGTCCCTCAAGGCTCTGCTCTATCTTCCATTCTGTTTAAAATTTATATTCAGCCACTTTTCAGACTCATCCTCTCCCACGGCTTCAAGTGCTATTCCTACACCGACGACACACACATTATGTTACAGCCTGATCTCTCTTCTTCTGAGACATCTGCACGGCTGAGGAACTGTGTTGAAGCCGTGTAGGGGGGGGCTGATGGCAGACAACTTGCTGATGCTTAATGCTGAGAAAACAGAGGTGCGAGTTGAAGGAGATTCTGATCATTCCCTCTACTGGTCCTCTGATTTTTGGCCTTCCACTGGCCTAGCCCTTCTCCAGTTGCAGCGGTGAAGGAACTAGGTCTACAAATCTCAGCTTCTCTGTCGACGAAGGACATTGTTTGTCAATCTGGTCACTTAAAGCTGCAGACTTGTTGCAAGGTGCTTCTTTTTATGCCCTCTTGCTTTCATGCCCCACTGGTCTCCTCTATGGTTCCTAGTATTATTGACTACTGCAATTCTCTCTACCTGGCACAGCCAGTTTATTTGCTTTGCCACCTTCACTTTTTAGAAAACATGGGTGCCAGGGTGATTCTTCATCCTCCAGTTGGCTCTCTTATAACCCCATTCCTAAACCAATTACACTGAGTCCCGGTAGAGAAAACAATTCTATTCAAGTCTCTGTGAATTGTGCACATAGCCTTCTATCAAATTGTTGCTGAATACATTCAGGCCAATTTATTTCCCTATATTCCTGCTAGTGCACTGCGCTCCCAATCGTCTTTTCCCTTCCGTAAAGTGCTCTCATGTAGGGGGACGAGCCATCTCTGTGGCTGCTGAGAAAGTTTGGAACTCACTCCCCTGTGATCTGAGGGCTGTGGCTCCTCATCTATCTTTTCACCACCTATTAAAGACCCATTTGTTTTAGATGTATCGTCTCTGTCTGCTGCCCTGGTCTGGGCCTGAATGGTTTGTAACACCAAGATGCCTTTAGATGTACGTTGCACTTCAAAAATATACTTAACATTACATAACCTAACATGTAAACTTATCATTCAAATCTCCAGAACATAGAAAACTACATTACATGGCCCTACTCCAACTTTTTAAACCTTGGAGAAAAGAAAAATAATGATTAGGTGACTAGGGCCTCATTACAAGGTTGGATGTAAAACCGGCAAGGCTACCTGCAAACTTGCAAGAAAGTCCGGCACCCGCAAATGGGCAATTACCGGGGTATTCCAGCCCACTAGACCCAGTAATTGCCCTTTTGCGGATGACGGAATCGGGTGATCCCCATTCCCATTTGAGCCCCATAGGGCTCAATGGGAATGGGAATGCCTGTAGCACTGGCACAGTTCATAACGGGGCCTGTGCTGCAGGCATGCTGTGTTCGCGGGTGCCTTTCATTCCGCCAGGTCAGACCTAGCGGAATGAAAGGCACCCGCGTGCACAACTCGGAGTTTGCTGGTCTGGATACAATGGTACCAGCACGCTTACTGGTACCATTGTATCCGGAACGGCAAGCTCGTAATGAGGCCCTATGACTCATTTAAAGCTGCATTCAAAGCAAATGAAAGCAGTATAACAAATGACAATTTCAAACAATACAAACAAATGTTGCACAATGAACGCCAACAAGCAAGCCCGCCCTCCTCTGCCTCCTAGACCTCTCAGCAGCTTTCGATCTTGTAGATCATAACATCCTCACAGCTCACCTCACACAAGCAGCACAATTCTCAATACAAGCAGTCTCCTGGATCACCTCATTCATCGAAGGTAGAGTAATTAAAGTGTTCTCCAGCATAGCAAACACTTCCCCCACCACCATCCATTGTGGAGTCCCACAAAGCACTTGCACAGCCCCCACTCCCTATAACCTCTTCACGAAGCCCCTCTTCGACAAGCTTGCTGCTCTCGGTATCGCATACACAAATTATGCTGATGATACACAAGATTTGCTTCCCCTAACAGGCTCATATGCACAAGACGCAGAGGCAATGCATCTAATCTACACTACCATCCAAGCCTGGATGGCAGCAAATGGCCTTTGCCTCAATGGGGACAAGACAGAGATCTTGATCCTCGGCCCATAAACCACACTAGACCGCCTCTATGCCAACTTTGACATAGATAACTCTAGCATCCCTGTATCCTCATCAGTAAATACTTTAGGGGTCCACATTGATTCCATCCTACCAATGGACAAACATGTAAAAGCCATTGCTTCAGCCTCAGCTCTAACCACGAAACTAATCAATTCCATAAAACCCTTCATAACCAAAAAAAACTGCCTCTCAATTGCCAGAGCCAGAATAGGGTCTAAGCTAGACTATTGCAATGCCCTTCCAGCAGGCACCTAAAAAAACGAAAACAAACTCCAAGTTACCCAAGGTAATGCACTTAGAGCTGCTCTAAGCATCCCGAAAAGAGATCATATCACCCAAGCTATACAGGCAGCCCATTGGCTACCAGTCAAAGACCGAATCACCTTTAACATTCTTACCATCACTCATAGATGTCTCAATCTCACTGCTCCTTCATACCTGTCAGAAACCCTAATTAGGACCACATCCATACGACCCATCAGATCAAATCACACCAACCAGATCAACATCCCACACATCATCAGGGCCAAAGCCAGGGGTCTAGGATTCCCACACATAGCCTTTAAGCTCTGGCACGCTCTCCCCTCTGACCTCAGAGCTGAGTCATCCCTCACTGTCTTCCGGAAAACCTGAAAACTGCCCTCTTCAACTAACCCTCCCTGCCCCCCCACTACAACATCCTACTTCTCACCCAACTCCCTACATATTCTCGTATTACATTATGTACTTCATGTAAAATGTAAAATGTATGGTGTTTAAGCATGTACCATGTTGATTCCTTCCTGCAACAAAGCTCTGATCATATCTCTGTAACAAGTTTTTATCATCTTCTTTAACAAGCGCCACGATGCCTAAGGGCTGCTGTGCGCTCAACAAATATGAATAAATAAATAAATAAATAAATAAATAAATAAATAAGAGCAAGACATGGAAACTCAACTAGACAAAGACGCTGCAGAGGGCAGCCAAACTTCCCTTACAGGAAGCCAAGAAACATTTGGAGAAGCACCCATTCCAAATAAAGTAGTAATAGCCATGACTGAGGTAGAAAATACCATGCATCAATATAAACAATCTGAGGAAGACATGTGAGTGCTGGAATCATAGCTAAATGATGAACAACTCACCATTCATCTAGACAGTGCTCAAATCATTGAACATGGTTTTAAACATGAACATTATAAACTTCTTTTCCTGTATCTAAGTGGTGAAGCTGGTTCTGGTAAAAATGTCTTAATTAAAATAATCTGTAAATGTCGAAAACACTTGATAAACAAAAAACTTTCGGATGTAGTAACAGCCACCACAGGTGTAGCTGCATACAACATAGGGTATGTAACTTTACACCGACTACTGCTCCTCCCATCCCATAGAACACCAAAACAAATTGGAATAATACAAATTATCAATGGAAGCTGCTACTGGAGTACACAGAATTATAAAATAAATGAAAGTACTCCTGATAGATGAAGTAAGAGAGTTTCCAACCTCATGGTGGATTTAATTCATCTCAGAATGCAAGAAGTCCTAAAAACCAACTACGAGGAACTGTTTGGAGGAAAACATGTTATTGTTTTCGGAGAGCTCCTACAGTTAACACCAGTGAAAGGTCAACCTTTTTTCAAAACATTAGGACACAAACAATGCCACAATATCCTCAGCAGCATTGGAAATATAAACCTCCGGCAACATTTTCACTAAAGAGAACTAACTCAAAACATGTGCCAGCCTGCAGACCTCACCTATGCTAACATTTTAAAAAGCATTAGAACGGGTCTGCTTACTAAAGATGCAAATTCCATCTTAAATAGTAGACTAATCCATGAGCTATATGGACAAAACACATCTGCTCCTGATGTCATGGAACAATTAACTCAACACAATCTAAAATGTATGTCCGTAATGTCAACCCTTGCAAGTTGAAGTCAATTCAAAGAGACAATGTTGAAAAAAGAAATGCAACCCATTTTGCATATCAGCCACACAGACAAACTAGAAGTGCATGGCATGACACTTCCTATGTGTCAGCAAGCAACAGCATGACTAATTAGGTTCTAAAAATGTATCTCCAACACAGCTGGATTGGAGGAAATATTGACTTTGTGTCTAAACTACAGAGTAAATATAAAAAGTAACCTTGACGTAGATCAAAGTTTAGTCAATGCAGCAATTGCTACAGTTGTTGGCTTCCAAACATATCCACATGACAACAACATTCTGTTTGTCAGCATCCACTTTGACAAACTTGCGATAGTTAAAAAAATTGTCTTGACAATAGCATGTTTCCTTCTATTCACATACATGTACGTATGCAGAGAACAATTTTCTCTATCTCTTGCAGATACCGTCACTATTCACAAACCACATGGTCTAACCCTAGATAAAGCATTGATTGACATTGGCAGGACAGTCTTTAAAGTCGGTATGAGTTATATAGCACTTTCACCCCTGCGTATACTGAATTGTCTATTCCTACTTAACTTTTATGCAAACAAAGTCAAGGCTGACATTCCTTGCATCTTGGAATACAACCGGCTATGGGCACTTTACACCCCCCATCTAGATATGTAATGTGTACCACAAAAAAGAAACCTTAAAAAAGACAAGTAATACAAAAAGAAGCTATAACAGATCTCCCAACTCCTCTGAATCAAACAATACATCCACAAAGCTTCCTAGTACAAAGTCAACTGCACGTCCATCAGAAAAGATACAAATGTCTGTTATCCAGAAAGATCTTCAGGCCCACCAAATGATCCACAAACAGAACTTGATGGTCCATTTAAATTCAGCAATACAACTGGAGTAAATGTGTATGCTAATGTGACAATGAATCTTCTCTTTCAATTGCCACCAATTGTTCACAACATTTACTTAAACGACTTGGACCAGTTGTGTTTGCAAATGCTCATCCTTTACAGAATTGCCACAAATAATCCTGACGACACTCACAGTGTCTCAGGTATGGGGCAAGATTTGGACTACTGTGCAGGAATTGTTAACATTTACCATAACACAAAGAAAGATTCACAATAATTCCTAATGTACTTACTACAAGTACTGGAAACCAAAAACCATTCCTACAAATGAAATATTCCAGATTTCATAGATGTGAAAACACACATACACTCTCTGTAACCATGTTTCACAAGAGCACATCCCTAATGAATGATTAGTATATGTTTCCATACCAAATTCTGAATCTATTGCATTTCACCAGCTTCTGCAAAATGCAAATCACGGCATATTATGCTCTTTTTGCATTTCAGACAATTGTTCCACCGTACAAATAAAGTCACATAGCCAATATATCATACTAATTTTTCTAAGATCCAATGCAAATGGTTCCAAAAATTAATGTAAGCTTACACGCTTCACACAAAGCCAAGTATCTCTTGGAAAGAACACCTTCACACTTCTGCCACAACCACTCCAGGGCACTAAAATGACCGCTCCAGGACACTACAATGCAATTGCCAAAAAAATAAGTGGTTGGTTTGAATGTAACAATACCTATGTTACTCCAAAACATAGGATACCAGCAAATTTAACAAATGCCAACTAATATTCCTTCAACCCAAATTTAGTCACTAAACTATAGCACAATTAACAGTTAGAATACACCAGCAGGTATATAACTACATCCATAATACTACAATACTACTTTTCAAAGTCAACCTCGTTAGAATGCGCCGACAGATTTATAACTACTTGAAAAATATCCTTCATTCTAAAATACTTCAAATACGCCAGCTCAATTCTTATACTGCAAAAAATGTTCTAAAATCAAATCTAGTTGGATATATGCCAACATGTATCTTACTTCTTCAAGCATTCCCTTAATCACAACATACTTCAAACAAACATACTATCACCCTTACAATCACGTAACTGTGATTGCTTTTTTATAATCCAAAACAGTGTTTCCCCACAATGATCCAATGATTATTTAATGTCAGAACACTAATGTTGTAAAAATCATAGTACTTAGAATGTAGTTTATGCTGGTCTAAAAATAATTATATGGAACATTCTGTACAACTACAGCTTTTAAACTATCCTGCTTAACAAACTGTACTGTTTTTTTTTCCACAGAAAATAAACCAGAGATTTCAGCTTCATAACGCTATTAAACTAAGTAACCATTTTGGGGAGATTTCTCACACAAGTGCTAAATTCCCTCTACCTTAGAGCCCTCCAGCTCTTTTGCTATATTGTGGGGCTTTGAACTTTTCATTTTCAATGTGTTTTACCTTTGTGTTCTTTGGTTATGGAGTTTTAAAACAAATCTGTGAGCATCATCTCTTTCTGTGTGTCACACAGCACCTTCAGTGCAGTGGAACAGGTATGTCTTTCAGACTTCCCAAGGTTTAAATACCTTCTCTGGGACTAACTACTGTCTCCCAGAGCGTGTAAAGTTAAATTGACTTTAGTAGTCTCTTTAAATTTACTGACCCAGCACACACTATCTTCCTATAGAGTGCTGGAGGGGTTGCCTAGCTTCCCCTGTGTCAAAACACTCATGTAACAGTCAAATGTTACCCTTTCCTACTTTAAATGGCTGGTGACAGTGGTTTAGATCAAACTACCATGATTTTTCCCAACCGATAATAACTGTAGCTTATGACGCCCAAGACCTATCTGTGAAAACCAGGTTTGGTCCCTTTGTTCGTTGGCCTTTGGCGGGCTTCACTGCTGAAGCCCTCCTCTGGCGCCTGAGTGTCTGGGGTGGACAGGATGTGAGGGAGGTACCCAAATCTCCCTATGCTTAGTCTCCTAGGAGACCTGAATGCACTCTGGTGTGATTTGCCAAAAGCCATGTTGGAATGAATGGTGGAAAACTGTTTAAAAGCAGGTCCCTGGACTTGGAAAGCAGAGTCAACCACTGAAACGACTCCTTCTTGTCCCCACGACTGAAGCTCAGGAAGAGCGAGATCTGCTCGAACTGCCAGGAATAACTGCCTCAGCTACAGCTTTCTTCATTAACAAGGTACTGTGCTAACACGGTCTGGAAATCTTTTCGGCCATCAAGAAAGTGTGTGAAGCTTTCCTCAACTACGAAGGCTTGTCCTTCCCTTAACATTCAACAAACTTTTCGCAAAGCCAAATTCTTCTAAATGTCATGGCAAAGACTTAACCGTTATCTACCAGAACTGTGCTATCCTAGACAAAAGACTCTGAACCAATGACTTTGCCCCATGCCTATTTAGAAGAATTGCTGGTTGCATTTAACTGAAGCCCTTTGTCCTGTCTATGAATATATTTGGGCTGTCTATTCTTATAACCTTGTCTTTTTACCCCTTTATTAAGTATCTGAAGTGTCATTTTGCTCCCACTTCATTTGGAGCTAAACTTGTTCATTTACTTACCGGTTATATGTTTGTGGTTTATTAGTGTGTGATATTGAGGTGCTTATGCTAGTGTATTGTTTTCTAACTGATTAAGTAAATAAATGTATATTCTTTTACCAAGAAACCTTGAGTAAGTGTTTACTTGAATCACTGTTTTAGTTGGTCCTTTGTGTAACTTGTTCTAATGCTCACTTAAACTCTTGAGATAAGTCTGGCTGCTCAGCCATCGCTGCCACTTTACTGTGTAGTAATTGCCTGTAGTGTTCCCAAAGGGTACTACAGGTGATTCTGCCTAACAACCATCACCATTACTATACACATATTACTACTGTGGTGGCAATAGCCAGTGGCCACAACCACCACAATACAATTAACTATATAACAAGTACTTACCATACACCATCAACTAATAAAACTCAACCTGACCCCCCTGCAATCAAAATGATGTCCGCAGACACCGAAATTCATTGACGACTCAGCAGCATTTCCACACCCTGTTTTTACCTATAAAAACAGATCCACATCACCACTTCCCTACAATTTCCACACCCTCTTTCAGCCATCAAGTAACCCCAAATGTATTTTCCAAGCTGTCCATTTACAGAGTTGTCCGCGAACTACCACATTGTCTGCAGACAGCTACGACATCTGCCCAACATTTTTCAATCTACAAAAGTAGCCCTATATCATATTGTTTCCACTCCCACACCCTTCCCAGCCTCTCTTTCCACCACCAAATAGCCCCACATGTGTTTCTCCAGACTTTTTCCCCACTGCACTGTCCACGGACACCAGCAGCTGTCTGCAGATCCAACATGGCGGGTGTTTCCAAAAATAAGTAAGTTTTTGGAGGATTTGTCTGGGGGGGGCAAAGTTATAAACTGCCCAAAAAGTGTTCTTCCTATGGGTTGAGCAACTTAACAATACCTACAGGGCCGCTACCGTCGTGGCCCTACAGTTAAAGTGAGTCAAACAATTCGATTGTTAATAACTTTTGATTCGTAACAGACTTGACCAGCATTTTTGAAAGTCATTAGGCACTCAAGCCCCCCCAGACAGCAAATACTCATAAAGATGTGTTAAAAAATAAAAATAGTTATTAAAAAGATAACACATTTTGGTTCCAAAAGTGCGGCCTACTTCCCATTCATTTTCCCATTAACAAACAGGGTAATGTTTTGCCAAAATGCACAGCCCAAACCGGAAGACGGATTTGGACCAGGTCTGAAACAACCTAGGTGTGATGAAATGACTCCATGCATAGTTTGGGGATATTCCATGCAGTAGTTATTCCAATAATTGATGGAGAAGGGGTGCCCCCTTCGCAAAAAATAGATAGCTATATCTTGGGAATTTACCCAGAACCGGAGGTTTTAGAAATTAAATAACTGCTATCTTGTTTTTCACTCAACGCAAGAGATAACCACGGTTATAGCCAAGGATAACAGGAAAGGAAATGTAGCTATAAAGCTACTTGCAGGTTAAAATAATTGCAAATGACTTTAGTCTAGAGGTGGGGAGGTTGCTGCAGAACATCAAGTGACATTTCTGCAGGTGTGGCTATAGCTTAGAATAGCCGACATCTCAAAGCAACCAGTGTCATAGAAACAGCATGTATTGTGGGTAAAGGGAGAAGGCAGGGCAGGTGAGGGGGCCATCTGGAAAGTCGGGTCAATTGGTGATGGCTTGGGGGGGCAGGAAAGATTGGAAATGGCCGTTTCTTAAGGATTTCCCCAAAGAGACCGGATAGTAGTTTCGACCATAGTTCCGGTTCGCTTTTGAGTGTCTGATAAGTCATGCCATTCAATCCTGAAGCTTTAGATGTCAAAGAGTTGATTATAATTTCATAAGGTTCCTCTTCATTGAAGTGGAGTTGTCAGGGTATATCTGGTTTGGTCGTAAAAAGACAGGTACTCTGACTCTTGTAGGTCTCTGTGAAATATTCAACCCAGCCTTCTTCAGAGACTAGGTTACAAAGAGAATTTCCTGTTTCCCCCTCCAATTGGGTTAGTGCTTCCCAGAAGTTTTTTATTATTGTTCTCTCTTAGTATATTAAGTACATATTCCCAGTCTGTTTGCATCCGGATTTCCCTTTGTGAGAGTGACCAAGATTTATATTTGTTTTTTTCTCTTTTTATTTCTATTGTCAGTTATTCTGCGGGATACCCTATTTTCTTAATTTCTCGCAGGGCTTTCCTTTGCTCTCTTTTTCTCCTTTGTGTTGTTTCATCAAAGGCGTGGAGATGTTTTTGTTTGTCTCTCCCTGCTAAATTTTCGGGTGGTAGTGTTGCCCAGAGAAATTTGGTAACCTCTGCGGGTCACATTCCAATTTCCAGGTATTCTCATTGAGCTTTAATCCGCATTTTTGAATTTCACGATTCTGATTTTCCCTTTTTATCCCTCTAGGTTCTGAATTTCTCTTTCTGTTTTTGTTCCTAGAATGTTTTGGAACAATAGCTCGAGTCTGCTATGATCACTGGCCCCATCCCGCTTCAGAACAAGAAGGGAAGGTGACGCCTGCAGATTTTTGGAAACAAAAATGAAATCTAAATCGGAAGATGATAACCCTCTATGCCATGTTGTATATGTTCCTTGATCACCCTCTTGTGGGCTAGTGACCATTCTGAGGTCCCATCGCTCCATAAATTCCTGCCACATTCTTCCCCTACTTGTCTTCCCAGCATTCACATGTTTTGCTTCACATTTTTGTGGGTATAGGCAGTTTGTGTTGAAGTCTCCTGCCAAAATGATGTTACTAGAGGCTGAGTTCACTTTCACTGCTTCCAGTAGTAGACCCAGATCTTCCAAGAAAATGTCCAGTTTTGAGCTGGCGGGGTTTCAGTAAATGTTTATCATAACCCAGATTGAGGGTTTCCCTTGTAGATATGTTTCTGCTCTACATGCATGAATACTTAAGGTGTTTTTCCAGATTTCTACTATATTTTTGAAAATGTGGTTCTTGAGCGCTGTGAGCAAACCCCCTAAAGGTCGCCCTAGTGATTTTTGTAATGCTGGTAGGCAGAATACTGTGTATCCTTCAATGTTTAATGGGTTCACCAACCAGGTTTCTTGTAATAAAACAGCCTCACCCAGATTAAATAGATGTGCCTGCGTTTCTTTTGCTCTTATGGAACTGGAGCCCCGCGAGTTCCAATTGAACACGTTTAAATAATCTTTTCTAAAGTTGCTGCGTGCCCATTCCTAGCTTCTGCAGTACTTGCGAAAGAATCTCTGGAAGAAGTGTAAGGGTGCTTTATTTTGTGTTTGGTTCCATCTCTCTGCTTCCCCCTTTCATCGGGTTCCGTTCATTTGAAATTTCCCTTCCCTTACTTTTTAGTATTGGAGTGTTCTGATGGTTGATAGTAATGTTTCTTTCTGAGTCGTTGCATGAAACTTCCAACTCGTAAGATTCTAGCTCCACAGACTATTGCAATATAAACATTTTTGCGTTCTCTGAGGTAAAGACCAGTTCGCCCAGGAAAGGGTCTTGCGACATTGGAAATTGAACACTTTATATATCTTCTGACGAAAAGCAATAAAGGTTTTTCACTTTCTTCATTATGCCCAGTATTACTGCCCGACTCAGTGATTTATGACGCCCTTTGTTGGAGCGCTGTCTCAACCAAACTCTTTGGATGGTATGGTTTTTTAGATTGCTTTGGTTCGGATATTCGCTAGTTTTTGATGGTATCTGCCTTATCAAACAGGTGTCATCTTGGTTTTCTAAGCTGTTTAGTTTTACCGACTTTCCTTCACCATTTCAAAGTTTGTCTTCGCTGGTTACAGTTATTTTTGTTTTGTTCAGGGTTGTGGCGTGGGTCGGACTTGTCGAAGATGCACTAAGTTCCTTGCCGGTTTTCTGGTTCTTAGTTTGAAAGATAGGAGCAATTTTTATGTTATTATGTTATGATCGCACTGTACCATTGCAATGTTATCCGAACAATTACTCTTTTTTCCAGATTCAAGATCTTTTTTCAAAAATTTCGGGGCCCATTTTATTGCTTTTATAGCGATATTTTTTTGAGGGGCTCCAATTAGTTCTTTCCTAGCTTGTCATTTTTCTGATTTTGGTTGATCTTTCAGGATGCTCTCCTCTGTTTTTGTCCTTGAATTATTGCTTATATCTACCTTATTCTCGGTTTGCAGGCCGATACTTGATTTTGTAATTGATACAATTTCTTCTAATTTGTTACAGTTTCCTGTCTTGGTCTTTTCAGAGTTCTTTTTAATTTGCTTCTGATTTCTCTTCTCTTGGCTAATCATGTTTTTTCCCAAGGGAGTTTGTGTGCCTTGGACGTTACGTGTTGAACTGTCCTGTTCATCGCTGTTACTAGAGGTTTTAAGATTTACCTGAGAATGTACTCTTTTTTTAATATTTACATTATTTTTGTTCACTTTCAGCCCTTTCTTTTGGCTTGTCTTTGTTTTAGGGTGTACTGTCTTTAACCTCTCTCTTCGTGCAAGACATTTCCTCATTTTTCTCCTACCTCTTGAGGTCTGATCACAGGGATGCTGCCAGTCTTGGACTGTCTCTAATTGCTTCCCATTTGCCTTTTCTGGCTGCATTTTTTGCACCCCTTCTGCAGTTTCCATTTCTCCTTCTACTACGTTGGCGAGTCTTCGGAATTCTTCCAACACCGAGTCCGAGAGCGGTGTATCATATAGTGAGTATTCTCGGATATTTTTTACATTTCTCTCTGCTGGATTTGACTTCCGATTTTCTTTCAATAAAGCGAGAACCTCTCCCAGTAGTTCATTGTTTTGTTTTTCCATGTTGTTTTTTTTTCTTTCAGACTTTTCTGTATGGAGGAGATATCTAGTCCTTGTTATACCATTTCCTGGTTTAGGCCCCGGAGCGGCAGGGTCATGTTGGTATTGGTTGCGGCTACCAGACCCACTAAGGACAAGTCACACAATGCTATTTCTTTTGTCATCTCCAAGAGTGTCCCGTTTTGTGCTTGTACCTTCATTTTTAGCATTTCGAAAACTGAAACCAATGAATTGAGAACAAAGTTTAAGGCTTCAATGTTTCTGTGTTTGAGTCTGTTTTTGTCTTATGATCTTCGTGATGGGCTGTGTCTCTTTGTTCTTCTGTAATTTGTGCTATGTTTTCAGGTGACTGTGCATTTTGATGGACTGGTATTACCATATTTTCCCCCTCTTTTGATATATCGACTTCGTTCCCCAGTTTTGCTGGTGATATGGGGATTTCCATGCTAGAGGATGGGGTTTGGGGTTGCTCGTATTTTCCCATAAAATTAGTGATTCTCCTTCGGCGTCACTATGGCTTTTATGACGTTTTTTCCCGAAGTGGTTTTCTATTTTTTGTTGAATTCTTGTTGTTGTTGTTGTGTACTCTAGTCCCCGTTTCCATGTGTTTATTATTGCAGTGCTTAAGTTCTTCTCTTTGTGGCTGTCCACCAAATGGTCAGGCATTTCTTCTGCATGCATTTGTCCCTTGATTTGCTGAGGAGTGTTTAGATGTATATTTTCCTGAAATTGTGGGTTTGCAGAAATGTCTGTTTCATGGCTTCCACTTAGGTATGACCCGTCTCCTTCTCTCTCCATGTATTCCGTACTGCTTAATTTCATTTCAGATATCTGAGTACAAACTCTGATTGGAGTTTCGAGGACTGTTTTGGATTGTGGAATTCCCCTTGGGTGCGTTGGACTAATTTGTAAGGTTTATGGTAGGCTGCCCCTATACCCCGTACTATTCCCCACTCCGGCAGTTACAAATACTATACGCCGAGTCTCTATACTAGAGAGCTGTGTATCGGGTATAGACCTCGGCTGTTTATGTTACGCTCTACTTTATTCTTTGGGGCGAACAGGATCAAAGGAGTTAACTCCCGCGGTCTCCCGCTCACTCTGAATACTTGTTGTAATTATGACAATAACAACATACAGCGTGTTCAAAGGTATGCTCTTACCCTTCTCCTGTTTAGTGTGCAACGTAGGTATCAGAATATTTCTGCGTTTGGTTCATTTACAGCTCAGCTTCACTAACACAACCGAAAGACAGTTTTCGACTGCACAATCACCTTTTTTTAGCACTACGGCAGATTTTTGTTTTAGGTGCTTACCGTCTGTTCTTTATCTGAACCTGTATTTTCCCGTTGGGTGTGAGAACACTGCGTCCGTGCGGTCCAGTAAACCAGCAGCAGATGACACTTCCACCCCTTGGTCTTTCTGGGTTTAGATTCTTTGAGCCTTGTTGGCTGTGAAAATTCTCTGTCTTTCACGCTGCTGCCGTTTTTTCTGAGCCACTTCTCTTCCGATTACACGACCAGCGCCCAGCAAAGCAGCAAACAGTGAAACAGGCCATGTACACTGTCACTCGCCCTTGACTGGCTCGGGCTTAACGCTGCAAGGGCGACGACCTTCTCCTTATGTGCTCCGATTCCTGTGGGCAGAGCCTCGGAATTCAGGATATTTAAGGGGACAGTGTTTGCCCTCCCAAATGCGGCTCTGCACACACAGACTCCTTAGTGCAAGCATGTGGATTCAGGACATAGATAAGTAGAAATGCTGCAATCCTCCGACACGCAGCACAGTGAAACAGTCCTTGTACACTGTCACTCGCCCTTGACTGGCTCAGGCTTAACGCCGCAAGGGCGACAACCTTCTCCTTTTGTGCTCCACTTCCTGTGGGAGGAGCCTCGGAATTCAGGATATTTAAGGGGACAGTGCTTGCCCTCCCAAACGCGAATCTGCACACACAGACTCCTTAGTGCAAGCGCATGGATTCAGGACGTAGATAAGTAGAAATGCTGCAATCCTCCGACACGCAGCACAGTGAGCCAGTCTTTGTACACGGTCACTTGCCCTTGACTGGCTCGGGCTTAACCTACAGGTATCAGAAACTAGAATTTCATGAAATGTTGAATGCACCTACAAGTAACCACTCCTGATGAAGGATCCCACAGTAAGAATCTTAGCACTGATCGACTCAGCATTAGAGAAAGCAGTTGACAACAGTTCGATCACAGAAAAGACCAGAAGATTCTTATATAAAACGAACCCTATCATACCGGTATTCTTTGGTTTACCGAAGATTCATAAACAATACCAAGACCAACTTTGAGGCCAATTGTAGCCAGCACAGAGATTCCATCCCCTGGCCATATACGTAGATCGTATTTTACAAACTATTGTCCAGAACACTAGCACATTTCTACGTGGCACTACCCACTTCATTAACATCCTACAGAATATTCATGATCTGGGCCCCAACGACCTTCTTGTGACACTGGATGTCCAAAGTTTATATACATCCATTCCGCACGACAAAGGAATTGAAGCCCTAGAATGGGCCTTACTACAAGAGCCTAACTGCAGAGCTGACAAGACTTTCATTATAGAACTCACAAAGATCATTCTACACAACAACTATTTCAGATTTAATAATCAATTCTACTTACAAGCATCCAGTACTTCAGTGGGCTTAGCAATGGCCCCTGCCTATGCTAACTTGTTTATGCATTAACTAGAAATTGAACACATTGTCACAAACCCGAGATGGAGAACAAAATGAATATGGTGTATGAGATACATCGACGATGTATTCATGATTTGGAAAGGTGAAAAATAACTACTACTAAACTTTTTAACACACATCAATTCGGTCAATGACAGGATCAAGTTTTCCATGGAAACAGGAAACCCTTAAATCCACTTTTTGGATGTTGAATTGGAAATTAAGGAAGACACAATTGTAACCAACTTATTCTCTAAGCCTACAGATGTAAATAACACCCTACACTATCGGAGCTATCACCCCAGACATCTACGGAATAATCTTCCATATAGCCAATGTCTTCGAGTCAAAAGAATCACGTCGGTTGAATCCACATTAACCTTAGAGATGGACAGAATGGCTGACAACTATACTACAAGAGGTTATCCTGAAGAGATAATCACCGTGGCTAGAGAAAGAGCTGCCCTGAAAACACAAACTGAACTGTTGAGCAAAATGCATGAACCCAAGGAAACACCCGTCTTGTACACCCTGCAATATTCGACCCAGAGCTACCATATCACTAGGTTATTACGTAAAAACTGGAGGATCATTCAAATGGATCCACAACTTCAGAAACTCTTTCCAGAACCTCCACTGATAGCTTACAAGAGAGGCCGTAACTTCAGGGACCAATTAGTGAAAGCCGAAGGAATCCAAGAACCACGCCAGACATTACTAAGAACAAAGAAATTAGGAACTTTCGCTTGCTGACATTGTTCAAATTTTAACAACATAATTAGATGGGACTATGTAAGATACCCATGGACAGGCGTGAAAATCAAACTAAAACAATACACCACTTGTGACACCAAATCAGTGATTTAAGCTCTCAATGGCCCTTGCGGTATCTACTATGTAGGCCGGACTCTAAGAAAATGAAAGAGAGGCTCAACGAACACAAGAGCAATATCTGAACCAACAACCTACGCTCACCAGTGGCTAGGCACTTCACAGAGAAGAAACACACAGTGGCTCAACTCCGTTTCCAAATCCTGGAGGTGGTCCCACGAGCCCCGAGGGGCGGGAACCATGCAAAGAGAATTGACCAACGAGAACTCTACTCGATTGACAAGTTGGACAGTATGAGTCCTCACGGAATGAACAAAGACTTCCATCTAGGAGCTTTTCTTTAAACAATGTGAACATCTGTTACTGTCCCATATGGGACCATATTTCACCATTTTGGTGATGCACAATTTGTGATGATGAACTTCGACATTGAGGATCACTGGACTCAGGGTTGTTCCAGTATCCTACATTGTTAATTACCATCTGTAACCAACTTACCTAATGTAGCCTCTCTATAGCGATTGAATTGGGGGCTCTCCATTCCTCTTGAATAATTGCTAAGATATGAGACATATCGTAACTTAGACAATCAACAGCTACTGCAAAAAAACATTACATACCACAGAGGCATTAATATCACCTGTATTAGAATTCTACCAGACCATTGGGGTATTAAAACCTGATAGGTTGTCTTGACATTTATATCAGTAAATACAATAGACGTATATAACTCTGACTGCAGTAGAGCGTCAACACGACTATAAGATGTTTGTCATGCTCCAGATTTACATAACCATGTTGTGTAATGTTTGATGTTTCACTTACCTTTGTACTGAACTATAGTAACTTTACTACGAACTCAAGAACTGTTGACGTCCCTAAATATCAAATGGCTAGATTGTGAGCTTAGGTGCCCCACTGGGGTTAATGTTTCATCACACCATAGGTAGTTTTTAACACTTTCCACAATTCACACAAACTTGGAAAGGACCCCTGCCCCTACGTTAATACATTGGAGGTATAATGGAGGCTAACATTTTTTACCCTACATGAGCTGTTCTGTTTTAAAGTAAACCCTCTCAAACTATTACAGTTTGACACTTTAAATAATATCTATGTATAGACTTCCAGCACAGGATCACGTTTCTTGTTGGTTAACAACTATACTCATAGACTCGTGCCAATGACACCATTTTCTAACAGGATCGCAAATTTAGCGACACTGATCGCATTTAACCTAATGACGCGATGCGCGGTGACAGATGTAAACATCTGTTACTGTCCCATATGGGACCATATTTCACCATTTTGGTGATGCACAATTTGTGATGATGAACTCCGACATTGAGGATCAATGGACTCAGGGTTGTTTTAGTATCCTACATTGTTAATTACCATCTGTAACCAACTTACCTAATGTACCCCTCATACTTAACCCCTTCATTACTTGTACCGCATCATTAATTAAGTAAGTGACATGAGCTTTAATCTTAACCTTTGATGACGAGCACCCGGGCGATTGTTCAACACACCCTGCAGCCACTCAAGCAGCTATTTAACAGTTGGGCAGCTGGTATTACTAGGCACCACGTGGCACCAGCTCTTAACTTTAAATTAACTGTTCTGCACGGAGGACCCATACTTCTTTAACGGCACACTTAAGAATGGTTATGTGCACCTACTGAAGATGGCATCATGTAGCAGTATAGACATTATCCTTTTTTGCCTTTCTGGTATTCTAACTTAGAAACATATTATCTATTATACTGAGACCACATGGATTCTCATTACCTACATATGGACCACTGATATAGACTGGTTCCTTACCTCGTGTTATTTCATTTTCTCCGGTTACGTCTTCCAATATTTCTGACACAGTCGGGGATAGAATAAAATACCCCTGGAACTGTAAGATGACATCTTGATCTTGACGCTAACTACCCAGGACCAATCTTCCTTTGGGGAGGTAAGCCATAATTGATATACTGTTTTACAACCAAGAAGCTCTGAGCACACAGTATTCCTATCTAATCCACACCACTTGTTTCGTTTTATTGTAAACGTGTGGCATTTATTCCTCATTTCCACACATCTATCCACCAGCACCAGCACCAAGTACCAGGAACTACTGCTTTTTGACCAGACTGCAACCTCACCCTACTGTCTGGAATTAACATCGTAGACAGAGGTAGGCACCTCATTGACATTAGTTGTGTATCGATAGTAATATGTGACCCCCCTTGCCTTTGGGAAACCTTTGGCACATCTAACCAAGTAACCTTGGACATTTGCAGGCTAACTTTTCCAGACATGAAATTGGATTTATACCGAGTATAAACACAGACAGAATCCCAGCAGGTCACCTATGCTTGGTAGTTTCCTCAATAATTACTGGACTTCTTTAACAAAAGACTTGCAAGTGTATTGACTTTACACATAGAAACTGAGAGTTAATTATCTGCTTTACAATCTACAGATATCAGAAACTGGAATTTCATAAAGTGTTTATTGCACCTACAAGTAACCAAACCTGATGAAGGAAATTGTCTTTCCGAAACGCGTTGAGTTTTCCTCAGAAGTCATAGTATCAATATGAATGTAATATTGTAATGCTGTACTTCCAGTTGGTATATTTTTCACTCTACTCTTTTGAATCACAGTAAAAAAAGAATTACACTCAACCTTGGATTTCTTGTTGAAATTGAGTTGCCTGACTTTTATACACTGTTCAGAATTACTTCTATTGAGTTCATTTACAGTGACCATGCCTAAAACAAATCCTTGTTCCTTTGCCACAGGAGGCAATACAACTTGAAAGAATTCATTGTTAATTTACTAGCAGTGATCCCACTTTTAGTTACTGATTGTTACCATACAATGACTCGAGTGTGCAGGGGATGTGAGTGAGCCACAGACTGGGGACACTCCTTGTTTTGCTTTTTTTTAAATACTTATGCAGAAGCCAACATGTTTGGCTTTTCCAATGCTTGTATTTAAGAGGACATCAGTAAAAGACAGTTAGAGTGATTATAAATCGAACGGCAGAACTGATTAAGACAATTGTATTATACCAATTGCGGATTTACAGCTCCAATTAAGTCATTAACTCTCAGAAGAAACCTTTGAAAAAACACTGGCAGGCCGTTTGATTGCAAAGTTTGATGGTAAGGTTTGAATAAGTTCAAAGAGTTCCCATGAGAAGTGGGTTTGGGCGGGTACGGGCAGGAACTGGGTGGGAATGACAACAGTTTCATGGGCCCAAAACATGGTCATGGACAGTCATTGGGTGGGCAAATAACCAAACAACACCTACAAGAGTGTGTCCCTTCTCAGAGGTCACTTCTCCCTATCTGTACTCTAATGCAATAATTTCAGGGTATAGGTGGCACAAACGCCACCTATACCAATAGTCCAAACAAAAATGAACAATGCATCGGTACAGTTTATATCCAGAGCTATATTCATCTAAACAAAGGTTGTAAATGCTGTCAGCCACTGCCAATGAACAGCATCAGTGTAAATCTGTAAGGCGCTTAAACAGATACAGTGCTGAAGTCCAGGTATCAGCCTTATCCCAGAATGATACATTCAACCTGGGTCAAATCATCTTATCTAAATTTCCAGTACTGCACTGTTTTCTGTAAAACGGTTTGCCTACTCACTATTTGATTGCATGTGTATGTACATTGCCGGCTCATTCTTTTCACGTAGGGCATTTGAGTGTACGTGGTTTGTTATGGAAAAGACCCAAGCAAACTTCACAGGCCTCTAGCTTGCTTATTTTCAAAAATGCATAGCAAGCACAAATAACTATTTCCTTTTTTTTACAATTTCAAATGTTCTTCTGCACATCTTGAATATCAATCACCAAGTCTGTTGAGTGCATTTAAAACTTGGAAATACAGTAGTAAAACCCAAATTAGATACGTGAGGCTCATATTAAGTATTAGTCAAGTATGTTTGCACTGTATTTTACTTGATGGTGTTTTTTTTTAATATTGCCATGCTGGTGTATTATGGGAACAGTCTAGTTTCCTAGTCATGTTTAGGAAACAGGTAATTATTTTAGATCATGAAATAAAACAATCACATATATGGTCAACTTTCTATAACAAAACATTTAGAAAATATGATAATGAGTGGAAATATCAAATTAAGCTCCAATCTCATTGTCCACAACATGTCAAAATATCCAGTCCCTCAACCTTCCATAATAATCACCCCTAAGTGTGATTTGGTTGTCAAGGTAAGCATTTACAAAATACATCTCCCTATGATGTTGCTTCATATATATTAATATTGACCATTGATATACTTCACAGCACAGTATCATTTTTATGTTAGCTCACTATTGGTAACACCACTTTAAAACCGAATCCCTCTTCCAATCTGATCCTTATTTGTTATGGTGTAGTGTGTGCATAATTTTTATATGGCTACTGGTGTGTGTCCTCCCTATTTACTGACTTAAATGGACGACCCGTGCACCTTTAGGCTTTTAACAGAGATGTGTTGTTGCAAATGTTTCTGACCGTTCAGCTCATAGAAAAACACAGGAATTACAACCGCTGTTTACTATGTACAAGGGACATGCGTGATTTCTTCAGAGGCTGAGGCAAGGTTCCATTGGGGAGCTATGTAATTAAAGCATTTTATCGTCTTCGACAGGTTCTGTCTCCAGGCATGCATCTGTTATGGTCACATCATCCTACTTACAGACGGATTGTTCAGGAACCATTCTTTGAAAGTCCTTCATAGTTCCAGTTATTTACTCTGAAATGTGGATGATGATTTGGACAACATTTGAAGGAATGTAATATAATATACAGAAGACCACGCCATCAGAGTTGTTTGTCTAAAGACTGAACATTTGTTCTCGTCCCTCTGTTTTGCATCCTAATTTTGATTTTGATTCGAAATGCAACCAAGCATACCACAATGACTGACGTCTGGAATGTGAAACAATTTGGACTCATTCAGAGACAGTGCACCAGCACACTCCATACTCTTTCCCATTAGACGTCACTATACACAGAAACATGGTTGTAGACTATAAAGGAGGATATCAAAATTATATGTCTGTTTACCTGTGCAGATTGATAACTGCACTATCTTCCCTAAACATACCAAATGAAGGCTTTTTTAATGATAGTGATGTATTTCTTCAATGCCATAGTAATCAACGAATTTAAATCACTGTGTCAAATACTTTCTTCATTGAGAAACAATACTATTGAAAAGGATAAGAATCAAACATGTACGGACACAGGAAATGTTGACATGCATTGAAGAGCATCTTCTGTATTGCCATGTCCACGCTTGACTGCATAAATATGTACTTCTCTGGCGGAAATAGGAATCACTGAGTAGTGCTGTATGCTCTGGGTATTGCTTCCAGAGCAAACAATGTTAACTCATGGAGATCAAAAGTATAATACATCACCTTGAGTTACAGAGCAGGTGTACTGATGACTAAACAAAAATACATGTGGTGGGTTGTCCATTGTTAAGATGAATTTCTAGACCCTGGCGTAGTGGACAGATTTTAGGAGGCCACCCTAGTTATAGTGAGCAGGGAAACTCTGAGAGGTTAGCCAAAACCCAATCAAGGTAGCAATGGAGAGCAGTAAAGGCTATTCTCAGGAGAATGTGAGTGTGGTCAGCGGTCCACAATGGGTCCACAGACTGAAGCCCACAATAATTCAATTTAGATGGGAATGTATAAAAATACTATATTTATTCTAGGCCTTAAAAAACTAAAAATAATACAAACAGCCCTACTATCTTAAAAAAAACTCAATAGTGAAAATATATACAGTACCATATGTTCTTAAAATTCAGTGACGTAAATCAATAAAAGAAGCTAAGCAAGTGATGCAGTAAGATGGAATCAAATCACAAAAAATATGCCCAAGCTTCAGAACTCCAATCCCTATGAAGATTGGGCCCTTGTGCCCAAAAGTCACAATTCTTCTCCTCAGAATGTATCTGATGCAGGCAAAGTGATTGTGTTGGTGACTGTGCAATAGAAGAGATGCAACAAAAATACTGGTTAGTAAAAATGGTGCGATGACGAACACGCAGTGGAATGGAAAGGTGAAAAGAATCTTATTTTCAATGTTATCCTATAGAGGATAGTTGGGAAGCCCACGTTTTGTGTTTACTTACCTCCCTGACTCTGATTGTACCAGGGGACTGGATGGGTTAACTGGCCATTGAAGAAGGCTTTCAAGTGCAGGATCCCATGAAGCTGTGACGCTGAAATCTGGCAGGAAGTTGACTTACACAAAAACACTGTCTACCGCCAAGGTTCTGGCTGCAAATGCAAAACCTCAATGATTCTAGCAAGGTAGCCATCTGGAGAGCTGGTTTGCCCACCGGGTGGTCCAGGGACACTTCTGAAGGCTCCCTTTGGCTTGCTCCTTGAGAACACGTCGAGACTGTCTTGTGCCCACCAGTCCATGTGTTGAAACACCTCACAGGACATTCACAGATCAGTTAGTCCAAAGGGCTTTACCAGACGAGGTGCAGGAAGGGATACTGAGCCTCTTCTAGAGACTTCTTTAAATCTTCAGTTGGCTGTTGTTCTATAAGTGATTCTTGGCTCCAACGCTGATCTGAAAAGTGGCTCTAGGGGTCCTCTTCTTATCCAAAATCCAGCCTCGAAGCAATCCCAAGCCCTCTATTGTAAAGATCTGCACCAAGCACACAGCCACTAGTTGTCAACTAAGGGACAACTATTGTTTTCATTCATGACCCACACCTAGATTCACTGGCACCATGGATGTGGAATGGGACCAGACAATCCCACCCACTTCCTGAGTCATGCACATACAGGCATCACTAGCCTATGAAAGCAGTCTTTCCCTGGCAAGTGCATGTCCTTAAACAGGATTTCCTGACCTTACAATGCAGGATGAAGGCCCAAAAACAATATGGCTAAAGAGCAAACAAAAATATTGCGGTGTGGCCATTTTAGGTAGCCACACAAGTGCACACTAGAAATAACACAGAAATGGTAGAAAAGTATAATTGCTGCCACCAGCTTGTCTTTAGCCATATATAAAAGTAACCACAAATCCCAAGTGTACACGACTAGGGTGATACAAAAGTATCCCCATTTCACTGCATTGTAAGGTGCTGTGTGCAATTTTAAAAAGTTACAAACATGTAAAGTCGACCAGGAAGCATAGTTTCCTAGTACTGATAGCCTGAAGGACTGATCAGTTTTGACATAACAAAATGAGCAAAAGGCCAGGGTAGTGATGCTGAAGGCCTCACTTCCCTATAAAAAGTCAGCACAGGTCCAAAAACAAAAGCAAAACGTTTGTGGGTCCATAGAACTATAGAGGGAAAGTTGCAAAATTAGAAATCTTTCCTAACATCCATTCCTTTAAGAAAAGTGTTCTTTCCCTTGATTACAGATGCGTCGTGAACTGTGAACACATGATACACCATGCACATTGTGGTAGCTGTTAAATGAGCTGTTCTAACTTTTCAATGCTAACTACCACGAATCCTAGTCACCATGATTTACTTTGCTAGTGATTACTGGTAGTACAGCTTTCCCTGTGGAGTTCACAATAATCATAGAAAGATAGTGGCATACTATACGTATAGAGAGAAAACTTGCTCTGTTGTCAAGCAGGTGCTCCTCTTACAGGTGTAGTGGTGCACACTGACAACATGAAGCATTTTGGGTTCTTCCCCATTGGATCACTTTCACTGCTCTAGTTTAAGGTACCTCCTGTTGAATGGGCCACTGTAGCCTGACATTGAGGGGACAGATCCTGTTCCTGGAATGATCTCTCACTCCTGTTTTCTGGAAACGTTGAAAGTGCATACATAAACCTGCACAATCCATATAACGGAATAGAGCAATAAACCCAGGTCGTCAGAACCCCTTGATAAACATACGCAATCACTAAGCTATTCCACCACCAGCTACCCGCCTTCTCCACATAAAGGTTGAATACTAGCAACCTCCCAGGTGCTATAGAGTGCTTGCGAAATTGTCACACAGCTATATGTATTCATGAAGGCAGGTTGACAAAAAACACCAGACATATTTTAATGAATAGAACATATAACAAATCATAAAAATGCGCACAGATAAAACGCTGCACATGAAACAGCACTACTTTAGGGAAAGAGACATATACATCAATTTAAAACAAACATCTGTTGTTGAAAGAAAACCAAAGACTGTTATTTCCAATCGACAATGATGTGGTGTTAGTAACATTAGTGATCATTAATAGCCATGTATCTATTACTACAAAGCATGGGGCGTCTACACTTGTTCGTGTTTCCGAGGGCCGTCAAACATCAAGAATAGGTTTGCTCTTAATATTGATGTGTGTTTGACCCCCTTCTTCAGGACGCATTCACAACAGTTAACAACGGGGTGGATGGGGCTGTATGCATAGGGCCCTGTGCGTTGCCCTTTCAACCTTAGTATTGTGATTTCTTACAGGCATGGGAGGTGCTTTTCATTCGGGAGCAGTGGTCGAAGTATACGAAAAGAAGTAGTGGAGCTATGTTCCCTGCCGGTCTGCCCCACTCCCCACAAACCCCATCACTGCGCCCCTCCCACACACAGTCCAAACCCCAAACAAACACACCTATTATTTAAGGGAATGTTCATTGCAGTGCACTGAAGTGCAAGCTTCAACTTCTTCCTACACTTTTATTTTAAAACTAAACCGTTCCGGAGCGGTTTCTTTTTAAAATAAAAGTATAGGAACGGTGAAACAGAAAAATAAACAGGCCGGTTCATGGAGTTAATGTGCGCCGAAAAAACGGCGCACGCGTGCGAAAACGTGCGATTCGCAGTGAAATACCGAAAATCGCAGTGCAAGTGCGATTATCGCACAGAAAACATCGCACATCAATTCATGGAAGTCCGTGCACGCGCGAAATGTGGGATGTGTGCTGAAAAAGTGCGCGGCGCACGCTGGCGCACACTGGCGCACAGGTCATCGAACGCCGTGCGATAAGGCCACAGCGAATTCGCACATAGCGCGGCGCACATAACAAAAGTAGGCGTAACACGGGGCGTCACACGCAGAATGGGGAACAACTCGTGAAAATGTGGGCGTCACGGGGGAAGTACAGGAGGCAAGTGCGCAGAACGCCCACACGCTCGCCTACAACACGTATTCATGGAATCGAATAGGGAAAAACAGCGCACGGCCAAAGACGCGCACAGGCCCATACATGTCCGTCACACGAAAGCAGGCGGTAGCATCCCTGCGCAGGAAAAAAATGTGCGCCAAAGTCCTACACGCGCGAGAAGGCCCACACGCGATCAGGCCTGGGGGAGCGTGTGCGTGTATTACAGAGGTGCGCGAGAAGTTCCACACGCGATTGGCCTGTGCGCGTGTATCTCAGAGGTGCGCGAGAAGTTCCACACGCGATCGGGCCTGGGGGAGCGTGTGCGTGTATTTCAGAGGTGCGCGAGAAGTTCCACATGCAATTGGGCTGCGTGCGGGTATTTCAGGGGTGCGCGGGAAGTTTCACACGCGATTGGGCTGCGTGCAGGTATTTCAGGGGTGCGTGCAAAGTTTTACACGCGATCTGGCCTGGGGGAGCGTGTGCGTGTATTTCAGGGGTGCGCGTGAAGTTCCACACGCGATTGGCCTGGGCGCGTGTATTTCATAGGTGCGCGAGAAGTTTCTCACACGCGATTGGCCTGGGCGCGTGCATTTCAGGGGCTCGCGGGTGTTTTTACATGCGATCGAGCCTGGGGGAGCGGGGTAGGTGTATTTCATGGGCTCGCGGGTGTACGTGTATTTCAGGGGCTCGTGGGTGTTTTCACACGCGATCGGGCCTGGGGGAGCGGGGTACGTGTATTTCAGGGGCTCGCGGGTGTTTTTACACGCGATCGGGCCTGGGGGAGCGGGGTACGTGTATTTCAGGGGCTTGCGGGTGTTTTTACACGCAATCGGGCCTGGGGGAGCGGGGTACGTGTATTCCAGGGGCTTGCGGGTGTTTTTACACGCGATCGGGACTGGGGGAGCGGGGTACGTGTATTTCAGAGGCTCGCGGGTGTTTTCACACGCGATCGGGCCTGGGGGAGCGGGGTACGTGTATTTCAGGGGCTCGCAGGTGTTTTTACACGCGATCGGGCCTGGGGGAGCAGGGTACCACTCACCGTCTGCCTTGCGTGTAGAAGAACGCGTAGCCAACACCCACCCGCTGTGAAGTAATAGCGTGTGAACCCCAACGCCTGCAAGACACACGCACCGCACCCCACGAAAAGCAACGCCCGTGCGCGATATGTCATAGACACGCATACGCGCTAAGGGCCTTTGGTCCAATGGAATCGCGTATGCGTGCTGACGCGCTTACGCGCTAAGGGCCTTTACTCGATTCACACGCTGACGTGCAGAATTTTCACATGCCAAATCACTCCGTATCAAGCTGGCCACGCGTAAGCACACGGAAGACCACGCTCCTGCCCAAAAGGCCGAATTACTGCCCCCCAGAACCCAGAGCAGCCTCCCACGAGCCATCTGCTGCTGCCTGCCTGCCTGCTGCCACCGTGCCCTGCCATTTGGTGCCTGCACATCAGCCATCTGCAGGGGTCCAGTTGCTGTGTCCACCCCTGCTGGAACAGAACACTCCCGACTGGGATACCATCGCTCCACAGCCCAGCCCCAGGACCCAGTTGCCCACCCACGCCTGCCTCGGGGGTCGCCATGTCGGGGCAAACACCATCCGAGACCACTGGCGACCCCCAGCCAGAGGGGCAGAGGGCCACCAGCTTCAGTCAGAAGGAAGTTGGTGTCCTGGTGGAGCTTGTCCTGGGGCATTATGATGCCCTCTTCCGATCACCATGCGCCGACAAGGAAGGACGGGACAGGATCTGGGACGACTTTGTGGTTGCCATCAACGCGGAGGGGGTGGCAACCCGCAACATCAAGCAAGTCAAGAAGCGCTGGGAGGACTTCAGGTCCAGGACCCTCATAAAGGCCCGGCGCCTCGTGGAGGGGGGCCGGGGCAGCATGAGTACCATCCAGCTGAGGGTCCTGGAACGCGTACGCCCAGCGCTCCATGCCCAGATCCTTGAGAGGCAGACCCGTCTGGAGTCGAGCGGTAAGTGGCCAAGCATTGCTGTGTGAGACAGGGCATGTTGCAGCGGGCTGGTTGTCTGATACTTGCCTGTATGTGTGACATAGGCCATGTACGCGTGTGTGTGTGTGCAGGGACATCATGGTCATGCATGTGAGACCAGTAATGTGTGAAGCACACGGTTGGTGTATGTGTTTAAATGCAACATGGGGAGCCCTGTGCGGAATGGACACATGAGAGCATGCCAGTCTCTGTTCCTGGACATGGGTGTGGGTGAGGGATGGCGGCTGATGCCATGTACATGTATGCTGTCCATGTCTGTGTTTCTGACCTGCGTGTCTGTGACTTGTGGATGCCATGGATGCATGACACATGTCTGTGACAATGTTCAGATTCACTGATGCAGCCTAGTTATCCTTGCATCCACTGTGTCTGGGGTGTACGAGTCCAGATGGATGAAAGTACGTTGAAGTGTGTGCATGTGATAGGCATGACCCATGATGCATGTGAGTCCAAAAACAACATTGTATGCTTCAAGAGTCCCTTGGACATGTTTGTTTATGTCCATAGCATGCGCCATGCCTGTTACTGTGTTTTGCCTGCACTGACCCATGTGTTGTGGAGGGACATGATGGAAGTGATCTTTGACAGTGCCACTCATCTGCTGTTGCTTCCTGTCTAGGGGACCATTGTACAGTACCCTGATGCTTGTGTTCTATGTCTCCCTCTACACAGCGCAAAGTGAAGAAGAGGGCGGAGACGGCGCTGTGGAGCTAAGCGGTGGGGATGCGCCCACGGCTGCAGCGGAAGGGGTGGGTGAGCCCCCACAGGGGCTTGCAACGGCGGAAGACGGTGTGGAGCCATCCAGGTTGGTGGTTTCCACAGAGGAGGAGGAGGCCGCTACTGAGCCGCACATGGGGCCTGGTGGGGGCATCCCTGCTGGTGCAAGTGGTGCAGTCCAGGGGCAGGGGCAGGAGGCAGCACAGGTCGCAGTGGAGGTGCCTGTGCATTTCACTGTCCCTGACACTGTGACTGCACCACCATGCACCAGCAGGGATGCCCCATCCCAGGCCCGTCCACAGGTAGGGGGGATGTCCATGTCATCTGACTCCCCTCCACCTGCGGACGAGGGGACCCCTGGCCATATGGAGAAGGTCCTGATTGGTGTTGCGTTGCGCACAGCTGTCATTCATGATGAGGTGCGTGCTTCCCGGGGGGAGCACGCACGTCATCACGAAGAGCACCGTGCCAACATGGCCCAGTTGGGAGCGGTCATGGTCGGGGGTCTCGTACATGTGTCGGGCACTCTGGCGACCCTCTCCTCCTCTGTGGAGGCTATGCGCCAGTCGTACTCCATGCCGTCTTCCGGCCCAGATGCCACCAGGGCCCCCTGTGGACCTGCCCCGACCAATGCAGCCACCTCGGTGGGGATCCCATCCCTGCCACAGTTGGGAGTCGGAGGTCCAGCAGGGGTGGACACACCAGCAACTGGACCCCAGCAGATGGAGGATGTGACGGCATCATCGGGCAGGGCACGTGCACGACGGCGTCGGTGGTTTCCATCAGCCTGGATGCCGTCGTGCTGGCACAGGCAGTTGCGTCGGAGGCAGAGGCAGGCTCGACGTGGGAGGCATCATGGCTCGGGGCCATCAACATCAGGGGTGCAGGCATCGGCCGGAGGGCAGGAGAACCCTGGAATGGGAGTGGCTTCCGTGTGGGAGCGGTTGGGCCAGCAGATAGGTGCGGAGCGGCAGCGGGCAGAGGAGGAACGGCTCACAATGGTCAGGGCGGAGAACTCCTTGCGGAGGGCGCTGAGGCGGGCTGAGTGCCTCGAGGGTCTGCGCAGGGAGTTGGAGCTGGACACTGCATTATCCCTGCGGGACCTCCAGGCCAGGGAACATGCCCGCCTCCAAGCCATTGAACAGGAGTTCGATGATGCCCTGGCCCATGACAACAACCAGTGAGCCGTCGGACTAGCCCGCTGCCCTTGTAAATAGTTATGTAGTTAGTGTAGGTTTCCTTTGCTTTTTTATTTATTTTGGACCTTTTGGACAATGGGCCACATTTTTGTATATAGTTTTATTTTATTAGGTAGTATTTTTATGTAGGTTTAATTTCTTCAGTTGGGATCATGGACCCTGGTTTGTTTATCTGTATATAGTTGACTGTTGGATTTTTTTATTTTTTTTGGGATTTACCCATGGAGCAATGGTTTTCAGTTTTGTTTTTACCTTGGATTTACTTTCTTGAACTGTGACTTTGGACACCTTTCCTTTGGATTATGATTTGTCGTTTTAAATTATTTTACGGACATGCTGCTTTTGGTTTTTGATTCCCATTGTCATTTGTTTATTTTTAATTCCATTTATGCTGTTTTTAATACATTTTTTTCATCAAACTTCAATGTGTAGTATCATCTCATTGGTATCATTCATATCATGATATGGGTTTTGAGATTCACTGACACCCATTGGGTGTATGTGAGGGCCATGTGTTCATTTCCAGACTTGCTATTGGGGTTCTATCATGTCATTGCCATTTCTAAGTTGGTGGATGCAATACTCGAGTGGGTGTTTTGCATTTGGAGGCTGACCATAAGGGCCAGGGATCTAGATTGTGATGACATGTTGGCTGGGGGACATGTGTGGGGGCCTGCTGGCAGGTGCCCCGCAATGCTGGGGGGTGGGGGTGCAGGGGGACATGAGTGGGACATGAGTGGGGGCCTGCTGGCAGCTGCCCCGCAATGCTGGGGGGTGGGGGTGCAGGGGGACATGAGTGGGACATGAGTGGGGGCCTGCTGGCAGGTGCCCCACAATGCTGGGGGTGGGGGTGGTGGGAGACATGGGTGGGGGCCTGGTGGAGGGTGCCCCTGCACTGCTGGGGGGTGGGGGTGGTGGGGAACATGAGTTGGACATGGGTGGGGGCCTGCTGGCAGGTGCCCCACAGTGCTGGGGGGTGGGGGTGGTGGGGAACATGAGTTGGACATGGGTGGGGGCCTGCTGGCAGGTGCCCCGCAATGCTGGGGGTGGGGGTGCAAGGGGACATGAGTGGGACATGAGTGAGGGCCTGCTGGCAGGTGCCCCGCAATTCTGGGGGTGGGGGTGCAAGGGGACATGAGTGGGACATGAGTGGGGGCCTGCTGGCAGGTGCCCCGCAATTCTGGGGGTGGGGGTGCAAGGGGACATGAGTTGGTGATCATTAGTGCAAGGAGACATGTGCCTTTGCTGGGGGGCATGCCCATGTTGGGTGGGCTGCCTGCGGGACATGACCAGGGATGCAGGGTAGTCCCCTGTGGTGTGGGCTGCCTGCAGGGGCCGTGGAGGATGTACAGGGAACACCTGGGAGGACCCACACTGGCAAATCACATGTAGGACTCCCCGGCACCCCTGAAATACACGTACCCTGCTGAAATCGCGTGTGGAACTTCACGTGCACCTCTGAAATACACGCACATGCTCCCCCAGGCCAGATCGCGTGTGGAACTTCTCGTGCACCCCTGAAATACACGCACCCAGGCCAATCGCGTGTGGAACTTCTCGCGCACCCCTGAAATACACGCGCCCAGGCCAATCGCGTGTGGAATTTCTCGCGCACCCCTGAAATACACGCGCCCAGGGCAATCGCGTGTGAAACTTCTCGCGCACCTCTGAAAAACACGCGCCCAGGCCAATCGCGTGTGGAACTTCTCGCGCACCCCTGAAATACACGCGCCCAGGCCAATCGCGTGTGGAACTTCACGCGCACCCCTGAAATACACGCACACGCTCCCCCAGGCCAGATCGCGTGTGAAACTTCTCGCGCACGCGTGTTCCCGAAACCCGTAATACGCGTTCCCCGCTTTGCGTTTGCTGTTTGCCAGTCCGGTAAACTGGTACAGGGTTGGCACAGCCCTTTGCGATGGTTTTGCGATCTTGATGGCTTTTCCTTGCGCGAGGGCGTTCTTGGGGGCGTAACTGGCGCTGCTGCAGGGTCGCTGCGCCACTCTGCGCCACGTCTGCTTTTGGAGGCGAGAATCCATGAATACGCTGTGCGCGGAAATTGATTTTATCGCACGCGGCTGGCGCAGACATTTGCACGGGCACGGTGTGCGCCAGCCGCGTGCGACACTTTTGAGAGCAATTACATGAATCGGCCTGAAAAAGTATAGGAGCACCGCTCCCGACCGCTCCCGCCCACTTCGACCTCTGTTCGGGAGTCGATATAGCCCAGTATTACTAGGGCGAACCAGAAGTGAATTCTTCACTTGTGTTAGGTTTCTTCGTTCATTCATCACATTTGTTTGAAGAAAGGCACAATAGCGTGTAACCACCTTATTTCTTTCTTGATAATAACCACTATTATCACTTATGGTGCGTGTAAGTTGACACAGCACGTCCCAATGCCGCAGTGGACACACATAACGGATTGACTCACTCCTTTCCGTCCTGCATCTATGGTCGCGTACCTTTTAATAAACAGTAAGGGTGACATTTTGTGTTTCAGTCAGTGGCGCAACAAAAAATGTAAGGGCCTCACTGTGAGCCATACGGAGGGGGCCCCCAATCAAGCTCCTCAAAAAAGCATGGGATGTGCCATGCTCATATCGGCAACACGCATGCCCAATGCCCATGATGATCATGCTACTGTATAGGCACGTATACACTGGATTAGGGGAACGTTGTATGCATTTAAATCAAAGCTTACATCTGTGAACTAGCAGGGAAACACGAGGGTGGTACTGGGCCCGTGGGACCCAATTGTGCCATCCACCAGTGGTACTGGGTGAATGTTTTAGTTGGAGTAATGAGGGGCCCTGAATAAAAGAAACATAGTTCAGATGTTCTTCCCACGGAGAAAATGTTTTACATAACGGGTTAAAATGGTGCATTATAGAGCAAAAAGGGTAAACAATAAATTGTGCAATCGTTTATTAGGGTAACTCATGAAAACATCCAATACAAGCAAGTCAGCAACGTACATTTGTACGCCTTTCTCCACAATAGATGCCAGTATAAAAACATTTTTATGATGGGCGTACCCATACATGTCCATACTGGCTGCACCAATATATGTCAATAGCCCCATAGAAGAACATTCTCATGTTGGCTGTGTCATTCAAGTTGCAATGCCACAATGACAAAACATATCAAAACTGGCTCAAATGTAGGCCAGTTTAAAAACATACAAACACTTATCATGCTTGCTTTAGCATAAATGGTCAATAAAAAATAGTGTGTAACAGTAAGAAATGGCTTACTGACTGAAAGGAAATGCCAGTCAAGTCACGTAATAATACTTAGCATACTTGCTTGCTTTATCATACATTGCCAGTTCAAAATGTTATTAAACAGTAAGGAATGACTAGACTGGTGGCACCAGATTGACATTCTATCAATGCAATAACACTTGTGTTTTCTGTATCATAGATACCGAGTGAACAATGGCAGGCCACAGCAACAAATGGCTACAGTGGCTGCACCAAAAGGCCAGTATAGCCATGTAATAACACTTATTGTGCGTTATCATAGATGGTCAGTAAAACATGTAACGGCACTGTAAGTGACAGCTAGAATGGGGGCACTGAAATATAAGACTCAACAAGTTGGCTTTGCACAAAAATGCCATTAAAACATGCCATGTTAACTCAAATAAATGTCAACATTTCCCTACTGCTAATCCGGCCCCTAGGGCTTCATAAGAAAACCCAATAAAATGTATACCTATTCAACCACCAGTCACCAATAAACCTTCTCATACATTAACTCATGCACACACATAGAACATTCACACTGCATTCTCCAGACACGCAGTCACTCAGAAAATGCACACACATTATCACATTCATAAAAATATACTCACCCATACACCTTCTGTCACAACCGCACACAGAAAATTAATTCTGCATTCTCTGCATGGGCACCCACCCAGAACAATCATACTCATGTACACACACAATCATATTGAAACCCATTCACCCAAATATGATATGATATGATCGGTTATTTATAACATGCTTAATACTCAGAGGTTTCTAAGCACAGACCCGGGGATCGAACCTGTGGTTCTCCATGTCACCTTGTTTCCAAGACAAGCACATTGCCCCTGAGCTATCCTCCCGAGACAAATGAGTCACTCGCCAATACACCTTCTCTCACATTGACTCACACTGCATTCTTCAAATGCACACCCACTCAGAACATTCACACACAATCACATACATACCCATTCACACACCAGTCACTCACCCATAAGAGCTTCTCTCTTTCACCCGCACATGCACCCAGAACATATATATTGCATTCTCCACATGCTCAATCACAACATTCACACACACACTGCATTCTCATTCAAACAAAGACACATGCACTCCCACATCATTCACATGCACGTGCAAATATGTACATACATACACATCCAAGAGACACTCACTCACATACACATGTTCGTTAAGCACATTACACACACATAGACATATAAAAACATCATGTTCTTACCTGTTTCCCCTGAGGAAGCTCTGTCACTCCAAACCTCAGGCCCTGCACTCCACAGATAGGAACTAGGAAGCAGGAAGCACTTTCTGTTTCCTGTCTGGATGTCATACACAGGGGTGACAGAGGTGGAGCGCCCCCTTCCTGCACTGGCTGCCAGCTGCAGTCGGCCAGGGACCAGCCCTCACCCTGATTTTACTCTGGGTTAGAGTCAAGCCCCACAGAACATGTAGAAGAAGGGCTCCCAGCAGCATTGGGGCTGTGGGGGCCACCACTACAGTAATTGTGTTCTCTTTTTGTGTTCTTTTTTCAACAATTAAACTACATTTTGTGTTCACTGCTCTTTGCATTGAAAATGCCTAAAGTAAAAGGTAGACATCAGCTGCAAATGTCAGAACGATATGCTTTGCCAATGCTTGTTTAAATGACTTCCAGTTGAAATCAAAAACATCACTTACAAATATAAATTATGTATACATACAATATTACTAAAAAATAAAAAGTGCATTAGCGGGGGCTCTGCCAAAACCGGTAGTTTTTCATATTTTTACGAGATTCTTTTGTAAATTCTACAAAGAGGACAATAAAAGAGCAATTCAATTGCCCTGTGTTACAAGGGAAGCTCGTGAAAGAAAAAGTTTACGAATCTGTATTTAAATCATAAAGTTCACTTGAGATATGTTGTACTACAAGCACTTCGACTGGAAAAGGCTTCTAAAAAATGAAACAGATTTGTCCATCATTAATCACAGAGCTCCACAAGAGACAGTAATCACTTTGACTGCACACTGCATGGAATCAAACCGAAATGACACTTTGAAAGCAACAAACAATATTAATCATTTCAAATGGAACATAAGGCAACAGCAGCTGCATCTATGATAGCTACACTTAGAAATCACTAGTCCCTTTATACGTACTATAAAATGCACCCTATCATACATCAATGTCACGAGGACGTTATCACCTTTCAATAAGTACACTCACATTCCTACATTGTCGCTGTGTGTATCCAGGTTTGCGTTGTATAAAGCTGTGTCTCTTACAGGGGCTGCGATTGGCTTAATTACATGCACCCAAAGTGTGTTACTGTTAAAGGTGTGATTATGCAAGTGTATTCAGAAATCAATACATCTCAAGGTTAAAGGAATTTCTATTTGCCCTTCAATCTATAAGGGAAACATTTGGAACAAAGAATGTGCATGTGTTGTAATGTGTATTAATATAGTCTTATGTTATCCCATAGACCGTGGAAGGGGTCATCATTACGAGATGTTGACCAGCGCCTACATTATGGCCTGAGGTAAAGCCTGAGGGCCATACAATGGGGTACTGCCATCATCCAGAGTGCTAATGACCCCCTACCAAGGTCTACAGGCTATTAGCATATAGTGGTTTGTGCAATGTACGTTTTGAAGTTTTGCTGGTGCAGTTTAATAGTAAGTAAGTAAGTCAGATTATTTTAAATATAGTTAGCATTTGAATTGTACGCCTGGTTGAACTTGAATGTTATTATCATGAGCATGCCTTTGTTATAATATAGATGTAAACAGTGTTGCTATAGAAAAATAAAATGTTTCTATGTTTTCACATTCACTTTACTTCTCCCTATCATCTTCTGTAAGGTGAATGATCAAAGTGCAGTCAATAACAGCAAATATTTACATTTAATTGGCTCCCGGATGGCCAATATTTTCCAAATAGATCTGTTGCGCACATCTCTTTATATCAACCAACTGTTCGATGCGGACTGCATTCCACTGATAGTTGTCATTGAGAAGCCTCTTACTGTATGTTAACATCGATTGAATGCCTGGGCCGTACTTATTAATCACATGAGCACTAAATAACTTTCTTGAATAATTATTTAATGGATGCAAAGGTACATAACATGACATCAGTCATGAAAAGCAGGGTCTGGATGTCCTTCATGTAACTGATAATAATTAGCTTGGCTTTTAACAAGTTTACAGTTTGCTTCTCGGAGGTATGGGTATGTCTGTTTTGCTTTAAGCATGTGGTTTCATGAGAACCACAGTTTTGCCCATTTTTTGTCTGAGACATAGGCAGTTTGGCAAGGATACTTTCCGTTAGTTGGTGCCCATTTTACCAACTTTGGACACTTTAAGAAGGACGTCATGATATCAGTGAGCCATACGTGGGGGTAGATCATTCCGTAGTATGCCATAATTCCAATTAAAGACTACTCCTCGTCAGCCTGAGGCAATGAGTCCTTTCCTTTCCTTTGTACTTTGCCTTCAGTGCCATCTGGCATCTGTGTGTGTACTGAGGGAGTATGCAGGTGTCTTGTCTTTGTTTAGTTTTCGATGACTAGCCAGTGTTCTTCATGTCTGGATCACGCATTAGGGTAATATGTTTGAGAGTGGATTTCCTTCCATCTATTACAGTTTTAGCTAATTCTGACATGCATGGGGTGTTCTTTGTGGCCATTTGGGATGCAAATCAGTCACCTCTGTAAGTCTTTTGGCTTTACTGATCCCATGCATCTGGACATTAATAGTGGTTTGTGCTTGTATTAAAATGAATCAACTTGGTTTTGTACTGCTTCTCATTCTGGGAACCTTTACCTTGTGCCTGTGTTATGTTCATCTATTACTCCCTTCCTTGTTTCTTACCTTGGCTCTGGCTGTGTGATACTGTCTGGGCACTGCGCGAGTTTCTAGAATACATGTGGTTTTGTAAATTCAGCATCTCGGCTTCTGAGAACTTGCTAATTGTGATATTTGCTGCAGCCTCTGCAGTAGGAAAATGTCTCCATATTGGTGACCTATAGCTGCGTCGATTTATCTTGTATGTCTGCTGCAGAATGGATTCCCTGCCTGTATATTCAGCATCTTATCTACCTATAATCCAACTGCCTTTTTGGTCTAGTGAGTCTATCTCTTGGTACACATGAACCTTTTTTACTTTTATACTGTGTTGCACTTTTCATAACGCACACTATTTGTGCATTGTTGGCTGAAGGACATGCCCTGAATAATCTGGCCAATGGTCATTGTCACAGCAACACTTAAACTGACTACTTCTTTTTGACCAATCCTCCAAACATCCAATAACATAATTATTAAACCCAAAGTAAGCAGTAGACACACACTAGCTAGGCTTAGCCATGCTTCCTTTAACTACTACATCTATATCCACACTCCAAATCTCCCATCACATTACTATGAAACCCAAACTAAGCATACTTTGGCGTTGGCCAGTGGCCAGATTGTTCAGGGCATGGTCGTAAGCCAGCAATCCCTCCATGCATGGAGTCGGATTGACTCAGGATCAGATGAAGCACTTAGCCCCCTGACGGGGGCCAGCAAGACCATCTTCCAAGGAAAATGCAGAGTTGAGTAGATGGTAATCTCGAGAAAGTCCAAGTACCATGTCCTACCAGCCAAATCCAGGGTGAACAGAATCATGCAAGCACTGAACCTCTCCAACCTCCTGTGAACCACAGGGATTCATAGTGGAACCTAAAGGTCCACTCCACTAGGAAAGCATGCCTGAATGAAGTCCTATGTGAACATTCCCTCTAATAGAAAATGCTTAATTTTCTGTTGTCCCTCATTACAGGAAGATAGACTGGGTGGGTGCCCCAAAGATCAAATATTTCCTAAAAGACTGTTGTCCAAAGCTCTCTCTTGTGGGTGAGTGAACCATGCCTGCTCAGTGAGTCTGCAATCCCATTCTCCACTCTGGCCTGATGAGCTGGCAAAACCAGATGTTGTTCACCATCACCTAGAAGCAAAGCTGCATGTCCTTCCAGCACAGTCGCAATGACCACACACACACACACACCCTCTATTTTTGAGGTTGTGCATGGCCACCATTTACAAGGCCATCAGTGCCAATCTGATAGCATGCTGTTCCAAAGGATTGATGTGTTGAAAGCCTGCATACCTGCAGATACCGAAGGTAATCAGCATGCCTTTCAGAGTGCCATCTGTCAGAATCTAGACATGTGCCCACCTTAACCCAGACATCCAAAACCCAGAGATGGTGCAACATCCTGCACCTCCAGTGCAACCCCACAATTCTGAGCAACGCCAACCTTCACATCAGAGAGGATGTGCCCATTGACACAGTTTGATACATCCAACCCCCAGCCTGCAGTATCTCACAAGTCACATCCTTGCCTTCATTCACTGTGTCTAGGTGGCCATACCAAACCTCACCTTCTAGAAACATTTCCAATGCTTCCATTGCCACTGACAACATGATGAGTGAAAATCAAGCTAACACACATGAAGCATCCCATGCCCTAAAGACCATGCTTCATGAAAATAGGATCTTTTTCACCAGAGCATCCAACTTCTTTCCCTCTCTGTCCAGTTTAAGGGCTGAAGAAGAAGCTGACAACAAAAATGAACTTTGGCTGCCTGAAACTCAAGCCCCCCTGGAGTGGGACTCATGGTCAACCAATGATGCCCTATATCTTGTATAAGTTCTCTATTTACAGTGGGAGCAGACATAGATTCTGACAATAGGCTGGAACCAGATCAGCAATCTCTACATCAAACTGCAACATTGTTTCAGTCTGTGCACGTTTGGTGATCCCTGAAGCATCTTGAGATCGGGTGAGATGTCAAGACCACTGGAGTCATGTAGACGCAATGCCAAATTCAAAATGTCTACCTCGTCATGCAAACAGTAATCCAAAAAGTCTGGCAAATGAGCTTGTCCCTCGTTCTAAACCAACGGGGGCATTGCTTATATCATCATCAAATGGACTGGAAGAGCCAAGGCCTTGATTCTGGGATGTAGTCTGCGGTCTGTGACTTGGTGATGTGGTCGACGCTGGAGCTCCAGTGTAGATAATCAGCAATTGACACTGCTGCTATAAATCCACAGGGCACTTGGTAATGTTTCAGTGTTTTTGGCCAGGGAGTAATCACATAACTTCATTTGACGTGGGTTGTCACATGCCAAATACATTCGGGTCTATTCAAAAAGATACATGATGAAAAGTAAAAAATGTGAGAGCCGTTTGGTTGTGAGGGGCAGTGTCATTCCCAATGTTCCACCCCATCTCTCCTCCCTAACATGGGGGAAGTGCTTCTCAATATGGGGGAGTGTTACTTCTCAATAAAAGAGACAGAAGCAGTGACAGAACTCTGGCAGGACTTTGGTTAGCAACGGGAAAAGGAAGCAGCAACTTAGGACCGAGTTTGGACTGAGTTGGATTGAACTGGACTGGACGGATCACTGTGGTAGATCCTGTGCGCACCTTGCTTGGCCATCTGTGTGGCCATTGTCTTGTTGGCCGCTGGTCTGTGAAGTGGATTATTTTTAATCATCTCTTATACATGATGGAACAAGCACCTGCAACTATTAACAGGCAGCAGCACCCCTAAACCTCTTGTATTAACATAGTCCACAGTATCGTTCTAGTAATCTAAGATGTGTACCCTTACAACAGTGGCACTTTGCCCTCTGCATTTTGTACCTTGCTCTTTGCATTTTTGCAACCTGCACCCGCACTTTACAACATTGCATATCAGAGTGCTATTTTATCAATGCTCTGATATGGTGACAATTGCAAATTCAACACTGGTAGTGTAGGCACTACAACTGCTGCCATAACTCGGAGGATTATGTTATTGTTTACCTGCCAATCTGCTATACACTGTTTATGTTATTGTTTTTCCTGCCAATCTGCTATACACTGATTTTATAGTCAACTAACTAAAAAAAATGTTTTTAGAATTTTACAGTCAAGAGGTTTTTGAAATGGCTGCCTAATATTTGTGTATTTTGTGTTTGATAAAAGTTTTGTTTATCCCTAAAATTTGATCCATGCCACTATCTTAGTTTTTAGCTATCAAATATTGATTTTAGCTTAACAATGTTCAAAAGGAAGGCAACAGAAGCACTCACCCGGAAAGGCACCAATTTGTTTAATAAAAGGTTTCAACCTATTAACGTGGTCAAAAATTACTGAAACAAAGGACCTCTTATTGAGGGTAGGGGCAATACCTCTGCAACGAAAGTAATTACATCAAATTGCATTGTAGCATAGATTTTAAGATAAATCTTGTTGGCATTGCTGAAGATAATCCGTTAACTGTAAAGATGGCCAGGGAGAATGGTAACCCAACTCAAGTGAAGCCGGGTGGGCTATTAAATTAATCTTTAGATGTATAAGAGACAAATAAAAGGACAGACCAAGAGGGGTACAAAAAATATTTTCTAACCGTGGGGAGTATATATATTGAGACCAGCAGCATGCCATGTTTCATTCAGCACTGTTCAAACGTAGCAAGTGGGTGTGCTCCCTTGGAAGTGCCCTTAACTAGCAATGTCTTGATAGACTTTACGACATCCATGGGAGATCAAACAGTAATTTTTCCCCTGATACCAACCCTAAACAGATTCTCATTATTAGAGGATCTGGACTCGGGCCAGAACACTGAGGGCGGTCCTAGAACCAGAGTCGGCACGGCCGCAGAGTTAAAACCTGGGCTGGGATTAGAACACTGCCCTAAGGAAGTAGTTCACAAAAACAGGACAAAGGGTATCCCCGGCAAGGTGGGAATATTTAAAACCGAAAGGGCTAGAACATGCATGAGAGGCAAATGTTCAAAGTGCCCAACAGACCTAGCTTCGCTGGCAAACTAAAAAAATCTCCAAATTAGTGTTCCAGCTAAAGGCCAGTGTCCCCGACCTGAAGAAAGAGTTTGGAGATCTCCATGAGAAGTACTTCATAACATATTTCCTGGCCAAAACTGAAGTGAACTTAACTGATAGAGGTTGAGTGGTTAATAACGGCTATGTCCTGGCAGAACAGGAAGCTAAAAGTAGTAGACAGGAACATGATTTCCAGAAGGGAGAGACTGTGAAAGCAAAAGATAATGTGAGGTGGGCTGATCCGATGTTATTCAAAAAAACAAGGAGACTGGTACCCCTGTTGGCCCAAACTCTCCGCCATCTAGGGCATTAAGAAGTGGACACCCACATCTAGAGGCCCAACAGAAAAGACACCCTGGTGGGTTGGACTCCTCCATGAGGTTCCCAGATCATCAGACCATACATCCCTTTTTAGTAATGTACAATGCCCCAAGACTGGTTGAGGGCTCGTTCGAGGACGACGAGGCTCCAATTAAGAAGATGCTCCACTGGATTCATCATAAAAGAGTTGGCTTTTCCATCATACGATATGATATTGTTAAATGCATCTGGAGAAAAATATGTGCAATAGCCCCCAGGAATTCATAAAGGTGTTCCTGACTGGGAGGACCGCTACCAATAGAGCAATCAATAGAACTGTGGCCTACCCACCACTATGGTTGCAAATTATACTGAGACCAGCAGTTTCCGAGACAGAGGTCAAATATTCATACAACTCCCCATGGAATAAGGCACTTAGATATCCAGTGGGACCAGAGCAGCACAACGTCCATCTGCAATGACTATTGCAACAAGGGCAATGGCACTTTATAAGGTCAGGAAGCACCGAAGGTCAACAGCAAAACCAGTGTAACCTTTTGAAATCAGTCTGGTATTTTCATTTTACAGACACAAGCCCCCCTGTAATAGTCCATAGTGAAGAAGTCCTGCCCCTCTTAGCCTAATACTAGGCAAAGTTACCACTGCTCTCAATAGTCAAAAAGCTGAAAAGGCACCTGGCCCAGATAAGGTACCAGTAGATTTGCATGAATCAGTAACCCTGATATGGGCTCCTTTATCTCACTAAGTATTTTAACGTGGCTTTGGTAGCAATTCTTGTCGCTTAAACATGGACCCAGGCTGAAATTGTCCCATTGTATAAAAATGGCAGCAGAGAGGAACCTCAGAACTTTGTCCCAATATCGTTGCTTGATGCAGGGGCTGAGTATTCGCCAAGGCACTGCTGGTTCACTTGGAGGGTGGATGGAAAAAAAAGAACATCTTATACCATCTGCGGGCTGGCTTCCAGGCAAATATCAGTACCATTGACGAATGCCTAGAGATATGGGAATCCCGCTGGCCCTCCTCAGGGAAATACAAATTTTATATTGTGAGAAAATTAGGCTGAGGTAACTGTTTTGCCTTTTTTAATGGCATAAACCCCAATCTAATGAATTTACCTTGTGATCCGCCAACCTGGGCTTGGGAAAATGGCTCAATTTTAATGATTGCTGGTGACGCTTTACTCCTATCCCTGATTACGTTCAGCCCAAAAAAACAACTGCTTGTATATGAAGGGTTTTGTGAAACAAATGGGCTCTCCATAAATACAAAAGAAAATCTAAAAATATGGTCTTTATAAAAAATCGAACCAACACCCTATTGGACCTATCATCTGCATTTGATTTACTAGATCGTGAAAGACTCCTTCACATCTTAAAGGACACCTGCAATTTCTATGATTTTGCTTGCAAATGGATACACTCCTTCCTGACTGGAAGACAGTTGAAATTCTCTTGGTGTAATGCCACCACCCATCCTATTTTCTCCACCAGTGGGGTGCCACAAGGAGCATGATGTCCCCCAATTTGCTTAGACTCTACATCGTATCGTTATGTAGCCTCCTTGAAGAATCTTGAGTACTTTGGACCAAATATGCAGATGACACCCACATGGTCCTAGGGAGTTAGAGGGACTATGCCTCCAACAGCTTACTCCTCCAAAATATCTATAATCAAGTAGACACCTGGATGGTAGACAATTGGATGTGCCTCAATAAGGGCAAGACTGAACTCCTTATCTTTGGATCCGCCCAAGCTATGGCTAAACTCCCTAACTGCTACCAGTCCTTCTCCATCCAGGACTGTAACATCTTAGTGAAGAAGAAACTCTTGGTGTACAAGCTGAATGCAAATTGAGTGCAGAATCTCATGTGAACCTAGTTGAAAAAATTGCTTGTATCATCTAAAGCTACTTAGGAACATTCACCCATATCTTAATGAGGACAACTCAGCTACTATTGCCCAGGCAGCTATTCTATCAAGAATATACTATTGTAATGCACTTCTAGTAGGGGGCAATCAAAAAAGTACTCACGCCCAAAACCATTCAAAATTACGGGGTCTGGATCATCAAAAAGGTCCCAAGAAGATGCCATATCTCAATCCACCAGCAGGAATTACACTGGCTACCGGACACGGCCAGATGTAAACTCAAAGCAGTGACCCTACTTCATAAGTGTCTGTATGGGAAGTCTCCCAGCTACCTGAGTCAACCATTTAATGGTATAAAACTGCTCCTGTAGAATTTGAGTCTCCCTATATCTTTGCATTCAGACTCAACCATGAGTATGTTTAAGAAAGCACTGAAAACCTTCCTCTTTGCCTAGACTAATCTGACCTGCTGCCTTCTGACATTGTCCTGTTCTTATCTGTTGTCCTCTGTGTGTGTGTGCACCCTGATGCCTGTGGGCTACAGCGTGGTATAAATAAAGAAATAAATAAGGGGTTCAATGGACACACCTCACACTCAATGGGGGAGGATGTAGAGAAAGTTAATGAGTACAACTATTTGGGCGTCTGATTCACAGAAAAATCCAACTGGGCTTCACAAGCTTCCAAGGCAGAAACCACACTCAACTGCTTTGAGGGAGCCATTGCCAAGTTTGCAGAGAAGTATGGCAATATGGGGGTGAAGGTGTCCTTGGAAGCTTACTCTGCTTAGGCAAGACAAGCAGTGCCTTATAGGGCGGAGTTGTGGGGAAGACCGAATTGTGACCCACTAATAACAAGTAAAAACACTTTTTCCAAAAACTTGTTGGGATTCCCCAGAAGCACTCCTACTAATCCCATTTTTCTAGAGGTTGATAGTTCAGAGAATTGGGCCACTATGTAAATCGAAACCCTTACTCTACTGGGCTAGGTTATGGTCTTCTCCTGGACTTACTGTATATAGATTGACCCTCGAAGATATGTTATGGCAGGTGGGAGGTTGATCCCTAAAATGTATTAAATATGTAAAGGATTGCTTTAATCTGCTGGGTCACTGTGAGTGCTGGTCAGCACCCTAGTTTGATTATCCAGAGCATAAAAAACACAGATTAAAGAAGCCCTCATGTGCAATGAAGTAAGTGGACTTTTTGTTGACATTGCAAGCAACAAGAGAGGAAGGAACTACTGGACCTTAAGCAGAGACTTGGATATGACGGATGCATGGTTGTTTTCTCGCAAATTTTCTCCGGGCTTTATACCTCAAGCTCCGGTTTGGTACATTACCCCTGGCTGAATTATTGCAGACATAGAAATTTGAATCTCCCAAAATGTCCCCAAATGTCCCCAAATGTCCTCACATATCCCCATGTGGAAATGAAACTGTGAATGTAATAAGTGTTCTACTATTCTGCCCTTCCTACCATTCTACTAGGAAGATATATCCTAAGGTGCAAAACAATCAGAACTGTAAATGAAGCTCTAGCACTGGGTGTTAACTCATTAGATGGATTAGCAGTGCAATCAGAATGGGGTGAAAATTGTCTGTTTCTTTGATAATGCTGTTTCCTTGCAACTATGAGCCTACAATCTCAACAGATGTATACTACTATTGGGCCTACCTATTTTAAATAACACTATGCACTTTCTGACCCTGTATCCTAGAGATTATACATGAACCATATGAATTGTCTGTGATCATGTTTAATCCTTGCTACTTTTTGTATGCTGAAATATTGTGAATTTAGTTTGATAATGTACTCTGAAATTGATTGTTTGTGATTGTGATATGTTATTACTTTTATGTTCTGCCAACAGAAGTTAAGGTAAACTGTCTGTCAAAAGAACCTAGCTTCAGGTCTTGTAGATCTGGAAATTTAATATTTGCTTTTCTATTAAGATGTAATGGTTAATAACAATAATGTTAACAATAATGTTAATGTGTTAATAATGTTTATACACAGGGACATGTATATTCATAGACACACCTTGCAATTCAAATTAGAGTCTCAGGGCCATCACATGAGTTAAATAAACAACTCTTTGTGAGTCCTTGATTATTGATTAATGTGAGTCAGTTGATAGGGCTCTTTTGGTCTGCTCACATTAGACCACGCACATGTAGGGTGTTGTAATGATATATGATACAACTTGTCATAGTTAGTGCATTGAAAGTGTGTGACACCGCCAATACATAATTGACATATTTTTTCAAGCAAATGTTAGTCTCTGCATAGACTACAGATTTTATTTTCTCAAAATGGACATACTCAGTCATTGGGGCTGTAGGAACAGAAGCTCAGTGCCAACATAATGTCATAAAAGGGCCATTTTGCCTATGCATTTAGCCTTTGCAAAACGTAAGAGTGTTGGATGCAAAGATTGAGCCGGCCATAACCACCAGAATATTTCTGTGAGTATGTCAGGTAGCTCAAGCTAGGACATGCAGTGTGTTGACTAGTGGTTGGCCATGCAACCTGAAATACTGTGTTCTATTTACAACATCAGTACTTCCATAAACAAGCATGTGACTTTGTGGAATTCACATGTTCTCCATATCCCTCAAATTGAAAGCATGTGTAAAGAAAATGTTCAATATATTATGTCAAAACATGTTTCCAATTAGATCCTCGATTCCTTTAGCATTAACCAAAGCAAAAACAGTTTGTTGGATGCAGTCATTAGTTAAGAAGTGAGTTTTCCTTGTTCTAAATTGACTGGTTATTGACCTTGAATGATTTAATTGGATGCTTTTTCTACAAATAAACACACAACACCATTGTGTAGCTAACACCATGCTAACTCTATGTGTTACATCACAAGCTGGTATAGATTGACCCGATGTCCCAGTTTACACAGACAAACATTTGCAATGTTCCTAACAAATAGGTGTGCACAGAGGTGCCAACAATTCCACAACTTCTGGACACTGACATGTTACACCAATCACAAATCAATACAACGCTATAACCTCAGTGAGGACTTTGTATTAACTCTCCTGCTTAGGATCAAGGATGACATAACATCAACAAAGAGAGACCCAAGAACCACGTTGCCAGAGCTTTACCTTTTCAATGCCCTGCGCCATTATGCAATAAGCGTACTGCATTGATTCACAGGACAGACCATTGGCATATACCAGACCTCATCTGCAAAGCAGTTGGGAAGACCAAAAGGTTTTCAAGCTATACATGTCACAATGTGTTACCTTTCCACACGTGCCACAGGACCTCTGTACTGCCAAGGAGTTGTTCTATGCAATTTCCAAGCTCTCTTTGGTCTTCAGTGCACACCTGGACATCTAAAGCCATGCCATCAGCCTCCAAAATGCATTCATCATGCTACTATCCTGGATATTGGTTTGAGTAGGCAGTCGATCCATAAATGTACGGCAGAATCAAGTTTTATGATGCAGCTGGTACAGCCTTTCAAGGTGTCCTCCTACAACCTGTGATAAACACCTACAGTTTGCCTGTCTATGCAGACCAATTCCCAGGATCATTGCATGATGTATGCATTTCAGAGGCCAGCCAGGTTCTCAGGCACATGTGGAAAAATGGATCCATTAACTGCGTCCTGATACAGTTATGACTTTGTATGCACTGCATGCACCACTCACCCCAACAGCCTTCACTAGTCAAAGGTGTCTACCTACAAACTGGCATGATCAATGCAGACATGCATCATACTTCTCTACCTCTCACAAGTAATAGAGGATATTCACTGAAAACCTAGCTCATGATGCCATTAAAACACTCCCACAAGAAGGGAGAGACATTGCACCATGGCACACACATCATTGTGAGAGACATTGGTGGGATAAAGGATCAGCCAAAGACTGTACACATTCTTCCAGTCTACCACATGCTATGTGACATGACCGTAGATTCCTATCTACTCATACATGTGCAGTCCAGATGTGCAATTTTGGAAGTTCCAGTGGACCAACTGTGCAAATTCATGCAGACAACCACCACTATAGAAATATCCAGGTGTAGCCGAAATGAGATGAGTTCCATGCAGAGCCAATATGCACTGTTCTACACATTCACACCAATTTCTCATGATTTGAATGAAGGGAACATGGAATCCAATATAATTAACTTGTTAGTCACCTGGATAACCCTGGTAGATGACTAAAGTCCTCCGCCATGCAGACACCACCACCTTAATAACTGCATCTGCCCTCATATCACCAGCTACTGTCAGGGGGGTTACCCAGAGAGCGTCTACCGGTATCTCTTCTACTGACATGCTTGTTAGTCCTGCTTGCTTCACTTGTTGATTCCCTCAACTCGAGTACTGTGAGACAGCCCTGGAGTATCATATACCATGATTACTAGTGTGACAGCAGTAAAATGAATGACAGTTGTGAATCTGAAATATGTGGAGAATTCTGGAATAGGCAACATGGAATCAAGACCACTCTCAATAGCATCTACATTGCCTGAGTGATGTGGTCCGCTGCTAAAAATTGTGTGCTCTTCTCTGTACCACTCAGGGAATGTGAATGGTGCATAGCCACATGCATCCCACTCCCTCAAGTACAAGAGGATCCAGTAGTGTCTTCTGTCAATGCAATAGGTACTACACTCACTGTGACAAATACAGCCTGTCCCTCTGTACAGACAGGGGTTGGGTAATGACTGGTGTGTTGTAGCTATGCATCAAATCCAGACCAGCGCTTCCCCTTTTCCTTGATTGTCTCTTTCTTGTTCTTCCTTATAGTGCTCTGTCACCTCCTCAGGCACTATGACATAGCTCTTGTACTCCCTCTTGGATGTCTGATAACTACCTTAATCTTAACCCATCCAATATGTTCTTTTATTTCCTGCAACATTATATTTCCTAATTTGCAAATCTCTTTTCATCCTTCCTCTCTTTCCCATGTCTTCTACAGCGCGTAATCATTGAAACCTCTTAGACAGCTTATTATCTTTTTCCACTCACATTTCTCTTGTGGACCATTCCTGCCACTTTCATGTTTACAACATCTGCCAAGCGTGTCCCTTTCTGTCCTTTCATGGCACTAAAATCTCTATTTCATCTCGTATCTATTCTCTCCTCTTTTACTGCTCCTCGCTTCTGCTTGGTCTCCCTGGATATCAGCTTGCTCCCCTATATTTATAATTCTTCTATTTGCCTTCTTTTTCTCTTTCTCCTCTTGACCCTATTTCTCATGCTCGCCAATCTCCTCAATGGTTTCCTCCTAATCCCAGCTACTATTTCACTTTCTCTGTATGGTGTTTAAATGTCTCCACACAATGGCTTCCTCTTATCTCTCCTCTCTGATTTATTTCTATTTTCCTTCCCCTTTCCCTCCCTCCCCAATCCCAACTACTTTTTGCGGTTCCCTTGTGCTTCTTGATGCTTTCTCTCCTTTTCTATTTTAGCACCCAGATTCTGGACTAAGCTTCTCTTGAATGTCCGTTGTTCATCTGCTCCTTCTCTCTTTTTCGTGTGTCCTAAGACACACTTGTTATGTATGTAATGTTTGGTTAAACTGACTCAATTTCACACATTGTTTGTACTATTTGTCACAGCGCTTTGGAATATAGCACTTTACACATTTAATAAAATACAAACTGCATCACCTGCATGCCAGTTAATGCACTCAAGAGTCACTCTACCTCTCCTATGATCCATCTCCAGGCCCTAACAATTCCCCATGCCATCACCATAGTTGCTTCCCCATAAGCCAAGCCTCAAAAACCTGGACTCCACCAACATGTGAAACCTATGGAGTGGTATAGGGCTAGCCAGACAATTGCCCTAAACATACGCTAGCGTTGTGCCCCTTGACCACATGAAGAATAGTGTGACACGCTCCTGTGGCTGTCCTTCCTATCCAGTGGACTCCGATTCTGTGTTGTTGGAAGAAAAGGGTAGTGGTGTAAAGCGATGTATAACCAGAAGTGCTGCCTCACTTCACAACAATGTAGTTCACCAGCTAGAAGTCATAGCTATTTCTGCCGCATTAACAATAATGTATGCAAGAGAGAGGCCTATGAGATAATGGAAAGCCAAGTTGTAGTTCCTCCTCGTAGATGTTCTGTAATGGCACCAGGGCATCGAGATTTGTTATGCAAAGGATTTGACTATCTATCTGACTGAGCAGTAAGCACTGTACTATGGCCACACACACACGCATGAATCTGCCCCAACAAGTCATGAATGGCATGATGACACATGTGCCTGGAATCATCACTTCCATCACAATCACCCCAACATGACTCAGCTCAGTAGTGGTGCAGTGAAATGCAGATCCCCAAGGTTGCATTTAGTTAACATGCAGCGCCAGCGGGAGACATGCATTTAGGCTAACCCTGTTCATTTTGTGTCTGTGCGTGCCATTTCAGACAATGCTTCATTGAGTTTAGGGCACTTTAGGAATGTACATATGTAATGGATGGGCTCACACCAGAATAATTCTGAGTCCAAATAACGGCACCAATTTAAGAAGATGTCAAAGTATTGTTTTATTAACAATTATCTAAAACAGGGTGGTTACAACGAACATCTACGGACGTATTCTCAGTCTCTCAATGATCTCCACACAAAATAAGACTTTTATACACAAAATGCATAAGAGTGATGTTATCCTGTGTGGCAATTGTAAAAAGATATCAAGGGTCGGGATTGGTTAATGGAGACATCTAAGTGCACTTTTTTATAGGAGTTAGAATTGTTATTGGCTGTCGGTTATCTGGTGGACATCTTATGCCTACCTCTAAAACAAGTCATTTCCGAAATATTAGATACACAGTTTCTCATTGGTTTTTGAACTATAAGGCATTCATTATATGGAGTGATATAATTGGTTGGCATGCCTATGACATCTCTGGAAAATTTGGTTCACATAGCAGCACATAAGCCCAGGTTCAAGGAGATAGGGCATGTAACTACCTCACCACCCAATTAGCAGAACATCCTTGTCTCTGAGAATGTACAGGAGTGCGATCCCACACTATCGTGTCTGGAACTCCAAGTTCAAGCTCCATTTTTATCCTTTTCTCATGTGACAGGAGACCACGATTTGGTCCATTGTGCAGCTTTTAAATGCTCTAAATGAATTAAAGTTTGACATTCTTTGTGTTCTATCTTGCACCTTAATGTAAGAAGGTTCATCCTCTGCATACTCGGTCTTCTCCAGAATAGATAGCTGACCTTGGTTGTTTCAGTCTTGACTTCAGGCTAGACAGCCTTGCCATGCAGCTCCATGAACCTACTATTCTTGCTGCAACAAAGTTTTCCATTCCCGCTTCCTGGGCTCTGGCTTACTAAATTCATGATACCAATGTCCAGTTTTCTGTGTAATGGCTGCTTCGCCTGCATTCTATTCACTACTTATAGCGAGCTTCTATGGTGACTTAATCTACCTTTCTTCCATCGTCTGTTCGTTTGGTAAATGGTTGTCTTTCTGTGGCACGCATAATTGTCATTTTTTACATTAGAAAGCTCACTCGATTCTTCACTTCTTCATTAGTTTCTTCAGGATCTATACATCATCTTCAGCTGGTATCTTCACGATGTTGTGCACACTTCCTTATGACGTCCTTAATTTGTTGGTTGGTTTCCTTTCTACTACTTTAGGATTTTCCTCCTGTAGGCTATCATCAGTCGAGGATACATTCGGTAACATTGTCTCAATGGGTATCTTCTTTAAAACACTCACTGCAGTATTGGGAATATGGCCGGTGTTATGCACGGTACAATCTCATGTGCCCAATACACGGGAGGTAGGGGGGCGGGATCTCCTGCAGATGCACACAACTGCTTGTCTATAAATTATTTATTATTTATTTATTTTGTTCATTTTAAAGTGCTCTAAGCCCCGGGGCATCATTGCACTGCTACAACAAGTTACACATACAATCAATGGAGATCGCAGGGAAAGTACTACAGTGTTCTTTTGCAATCCACCACCTATCATTAAAAGTAAGGTTTCTTGTGATCTCCTGATTATCAAGTAAGATTTCTCTGATCTAAAGGATGGGGTGAGAGATTTCCAATGTTTTACATTGTTGTTTATTGATATTGAACTGCTTTGTCTCTTCCCCCTATGCTTAATGGGCAGGCACATCTGCTGTCATGTTATCTTGCATTTCACAAACAATTGGGAACCTTGGACTGTGTGCAGAAATACTTATGACTACCTTGCCAGGTCTTATTCTGCTGCTTGGCTTTTGTTTTCCCCTCTTGTATAATACCATACCATGATATAAAATCTCTAGGTCTACTGTTTTATGCGTACATGGCAGGCAGGGATTAGTCCAAATGGTTAGGACGAAAGGTGGCATACATGCTTGTATGTCACCGTTTAGCCTCACCGTTAGTACTCCACTGTGCAAATAATAGAATTCGGCAGTGGGACCCGCCTACGTCTATGTCTACACGTAACGGGCCACCACAGCCAATTTATGATCTCATGGAAAATGACCTCATTTGTGTTTTTTCTGGGACATGTACAGTGTATTAGTGTTGATTACAGTAGTTGGCAAGTGGTGCAGGCTGGTGCTCTCACAACACATGTAGGGGCAGGTCCTGAAGTACTGGCTGCCCTCTGATTTCGGGTCCAGATCCCTGCCTACCCTGCCGCACACTTGCACTGCCTCCTGGAAACCCTTGTACTTGGGTCAGTTTCTGCAACCCTACAGTCCCCTCTTGCACTTATTTTGACACCCTTTGTCTGCACCTTATTCTTGAACTTACCACATGCTGGGAGCACTATTTGTTATTATTTTGATCTTTCCACTCCTCCGCTTCCCTTTGCAATGTCCCCCTTCCCTCCTCCCCTGCACTTGCACGTTCTTAATAATCAAGATCATTGTTTTGTCCTCCCTTGTTCCCCTCCCCTACCTTGCAGCACTCTGAAACACTTGTGTATGCACGCAATATAAATAAAATATCATATCATATCATATTGTGCTGTACTGAGGCTGGGATTTGGAAGGGCTTCATCAGTGGTTAATTGTGGTCATCGGCTTGAGGGCTAGGTCAAAAGATAAATTAAAATGATGATTGCCAGGTACAGGTGATGTGCATCTGTTAATTCGTGGCTTCATTGATGTGCTGGACTAGTTAGCATTGCTATTGATTGCCAATGGTTTGGTCATCTACAATGGTCCAGACAATTAGAATGAGGGCCTTGCAGCGGTAGCTTTATCATAATTGCTTCAGCTGTGAGGAATAGGCTGCTGTTGATTTTGATCCAGGTAGCAAGCTAGATGTCCCTTCCTTGGGTGGATGCAGGGGGTGACATTGGTGCATTATACAACTCTGGCAATTTGGCTGAGGGTTAAGATAATTGCAGACTAATGGGTATTTGCAGATTGATGACAACTTAGATAGTTGCCCATACATACAGGCTAATCTGACAGGGCTCAGGTGGGCAACGGCATGGCTGTCAGTGTTGGCTGGATGCAGAAATAAGTGGTGTATTGCAATACTTGTTTTTTTTCATTCTTGCAAGTATTGGTGTTGTGTATGCACCAACGTTTTGGTTTTCTTCAAATCATTATCACTCGTAGGCATGGTTCTTGCTCTTGTGAGAGCAAAGTGTTTTGGGTTGTTTCAGAAAAGTGATCATACCCTTTCATTGGTCACGTTCAAGGCTGGCTTCATTGACAGCATGGGCCTAGGAGCAGTGGATTCCTCCCTGCATGTCTATGTCTGTTCAATGGCTTAGAGTTCTCATAAAAGCATGTTTCAAATTGTTCACATTGTGTTATGTATGCTTTCATACCTTGCATTGAAGATATTTGGCTGCAGACATTGGTCATGCTGATGTGGCATTGCCCATTCAATGTGTTTGTTGAAGAGGCTTTCATCTATCCATGGAGGCATGATTGGACGTGTGCCGAAATAAATCAATGACCATATTGTTTGGTGCTAAATACCATCCTTGCAGGGTGTTTGTGTTTTATTTTAATTGCATTTTATTTATTTTTAAATAAAGGTCTAATTTTGCCTATGACTCTAAACAGGCCAAAGTTAGTCTATATTGTTGCACAAAGACAGGTTCCCCACCATAACCTTCTGGTAACATGGCTACAATTGGCCCACAATCATATGCATCTCTGGCAAATACATCCTTGAATTTAAAAAAAGATTCCTCAACTGGTCCCTCTCTAACTCATTTGTACATGCATCTGCAGCTTGGATTTACTCTTCTACCTTTTTAGAAAATTATGGGAAATCTCAGTGCTTTCCTCTACTTGTGTTGCAGTATCCTTTTGGAAAAACACCACTCTCAAGTATCTTGGCACCTCATCCCCCACGTCAATTTGCTCTTTTTTCACATTTTGTCTCATTATCATCGTCCTGGAATATAATGCAGCCATACTGCTGATGACAAATGGAAATGTGTATTGCGTTTTCAACAGTGTGTTTGAAACCTAGGTCTTTTTCCCAATTTCCAGGAAATTTGTATCTAGGTGTTATGCTTTTTCTGATGTATGTTGATACCTAAGCCTCTTCCTTTATCCTGAAAACTGGTTCCTTGAGTGCATTGCTATTGGTTTGAATCTGCTTCATGCCTCTCTCTCACCTGCTCTAAGGCCTCTCTTGGACCCCCTCTCCTCTTCATCCTACTCACCTCTTCTCTCCCACATCACCTGACGTGGTCTCTGGATAGCTCTGCTATCCAGCCCTTGCTGTTTGAACCTGTTCACCTGCACGTAACAAGCCTTATTTCCCCTCACCCTGTCTCTCTCCTTCCTCTCCCTCCTGCACCTACTCGACCCTGTTATCTCCTCTTTATTTTATGCACTTGCACAGTTTGAATTGTCTCACAACCTAGTAAGGGTGTTTTGTCTTTCTCTCCCCCTTGTCTTCTGCTTCCTTCACTACCCTTGCAACCCTATTCCCCTCTTTATGTTATAGCACTTGCATGCCCTGAATTGTGTCATGACCAAGCAAGAATGTTACTGTCTGTCTCTTCGCCGCTCGTCTCCTTCCATACCCTTTCGCCCCCTAGTCCCTCTTTCTGTTCAGCACTTGCACGCCACAAATTTTCTCACAACCTAGTAAGGAAGTTACTCTCTATCTACCCTGTTCTTTTGCATCCTTCATCTCCCCTCTGCCTCCCAAAACCACATTCTTTTGTAACACTTGCATGATCTGAATGTCTCAAGACATCAGTAGGATTTGTTATTGTTTTTAATTTTTCTCCCTTGTTCCCATCCCTGTATCCCTCCCTTTTCTTGATGTGCCTTGAAACAACTTTTTGTGTATAGGTGCATTACAAATAACCAATAAATAAATAAATAAATGCCACAAAAATGTTGAATAAAAAAGGCTGAATGCACATTCACTTTCTTGAACAACCTGAAAAACAGGTAATAATCAAAAACCTCCATGTCACATAAAAATATCTCTATTTTTGCTGGAACTGAAGAGCCAGAAACAAGGTTAGAAACAAAGCCAATCGCGAGGTCCAGCAAAGATTTTTAGCCATTTAAAGTGCATGGAAACGTACAAACCTTGTTGTTGGAACAGTGATCCTGATTTTCATTCTTGCTGTTTATAAGACTTTTCACTTATTTTGTCTTTTTGAATTTGAGACATGTTTAATCCCGCTGGAGTTCCCAATGATCAGCCAACAGCTGTACATTTCCACCTTAGAAACAGCACACAATCCAAACCCAATACATAAGAGGGAGGTGCAGGCTGATGTGGGAGGAGTCTCTACACAAATAAGCATATGCCCACTAGAGTAAGTACTTTTCTGGACAAGCCAGTATAACCCTAACATGGGCCTAGTATGCAACTCCAGGTACACACAATATTGGTGATAGATAAATCTAGGCTAGTGACCCCTATGATACACATCACGGACACCTATAGGTACCTATTGAGATGGAGCTTAACTGCATATGGCATTATTTGTGCACAACAAAAGTTTGCCTTTTATTCTCAAATTCCTGTGGTGCTCCCCCTAGTCTGGACCAAACCTTTTGATTCAATACATCCAGAACCTTGCTCATTTTGTGCATGATATCATTTCTCAGAGAGTATTTGGCCTCACCTGCACTTACTATCCACACATTGTAATTGATGCTTTTACATCCTATTTCTATTTTTAGCATGTACCTCACTACAATTATGTGTCCCAAATCCAGGCTGTCATATTCAAATATGTGTTGATTTGTTATGGTAAAATGTGTATTTCTTTCCTGTCAAGTGTTTGTTTAAAAACTTTCTCATTGATGAAACTCCTTTCTTGTTCAAAGGTCATTACTGCCTCAATCATCTCCGGATACACATCCAAGTGCAATGGTATCCATGCCTGACCTTCATTCATATGTATTCATATGTATCTCTGCAAAAGTTGAAATATATTTTTCCTGTTCTGTCACAGAGGTGACACGGGATTATGTGTCCTCCTCATTTGAATAGAATCTTAATGTGTTTTCATCCACTTGTGTTTGCCAGTTCTGCCTGGTATCGAAGTGAATCTCCAACAACTGTTTTCCCTTTTCCTTATGCATCTCATACTGGCACATGAAAATTATAGTAACAGTAGGTACAGCCATTTTGGAGATATACCTCAACCGCTCTTTCTTTCTGGCATTGCTAACCTGGCTTACCACTTTTTGAGGCAATGACCACATGACACAATGTATCCCATCAATCAGCGGCGATGGGTGCTTTAGACAATTCATACCAAACAGGAAGGGCATCTCCTCAGTTGGAGTGACCAGAACTTCTTGTTTTAACTTATGTTTCTCTACCTTAATGTTAACCTCAGTTAACCTCAGCAGCACCTTCCACATGTATTTCCTCACCATTGAAATGATACACAGGGCCCTCTATTTGTCTTAAAGTTAAAGTGTTTTGTAGTTGTTTTACTTCATTTGTGCTATCCATCATCTTTTTGATATTGCAGTAGCCTGTACTCCTGTGTCCACCAACACGTTGCATTTTTATTCCACTGTGATAGGGACATAATATTGATCCTCACATTTCTCAGTATGTATAGGAAATATGAGTTGTTAGTGATCTCAGGACTGATTTTTTTAAGCCTGCTTCACTGCTTGCTACAAAAAGGCGAATGTGGAATAATACCCTACCCCCTTTTTGATTGTTTCATTTTAAATGTCCCTGACTTCTTTGTGTATCTTTCTGTTCTGTGATTCCATCTGATGCGTTGCTATTGACTGGCCTCCCAGCATAATGAGTCCGCTTGAATTCACACCCTATTCATTATCTGTTTTTCCACGTTGTTTTCAGTATAATCCCTTCCCTCTTCTATGGCACATGCTTTCCCTATACTTGCAGCAGTTCCTTTTTCATGCTGTAGCCCATGGGGGTCATTATGAGTAAGCCTGCCCAGGAACAATTCTGGTAAATGGCTGCTACTATAGGTTTTGGTATTTTTCCCAGACCGGCATACTCCAAGTTTGGCAGGTTACCAGTAGACTCGTAATGAGGCCCATGATCATTTTTTGTTTGGAGCTTACCCTGCACGTGTGCTTTACCTGTTAACTGCAGCTCACTGAACATCTGTGGCTCAATATGTTCCTCTGAAGACTCACCTGTATGTGTCCTTTGAGGGGTTTCTACCTGTGTGGATATATGAACGGTACTAGATTCATCAGGCAATGGAACCGCCTCACTTTTTTTGGTATTCACTTTATCCTCCTTGGTCATTGCATTCATTCCTGTTTTGTTTGTTTTTGATGTGATCTTCACTCTCATTTGTATTTGTTCAAGTAGATTAAGCAAGTGATGTTTTTTTGCCTCACCACCCAATCAAACACACTTTCTTTGCCAACTGTTTTGCTAATGTTCCATTCTGCAACCCTTAACACTGTGGCGTATTTGTTTATTTGTATTCTCCTCATCCTCTCCATCTGTAATATACTTCTTTTCAGTTTGTTTTCTTTACCTCTGTTCTTTGGGTTGACCACTTAAGCTGTTGTAATCATGTGTATGTTTCTTTTGCCATTCATTGTCCTCCACTTGAATGGAGTCAATAGTCTGCTTTAACTCTAGGTTAAACCCCACCCCTTCCTTGTGTGTGTTTCTATTTCCAATATTATTATATATCTTATTCACTAAATGGAAGATGCTGTGCATTCCTGTATGTTTATCCAATGGTGTGTAATTGTGTGCCTGTTCTCCAGCGTAGGGTGCTTTCCTGACTAGTCACTAACTGGTTCCTTGGGCAACGGCACTCTTATGCTCTTCACTCTGATTTGCCATTTGGTGGTCATTTTTCTGACTAGCACACAATCTTACCACTTGCTCAGCAAGCATCTTCACTTGTGTGTCTAAGCTCTGAAATATTTATGATACCTAAAGTCATCTCTCTGTGCTCTAGGCCTATATTGATTTGATTCAAAATGCCCTGGCTTTTTCTAGTTACCATGGGTACCACCTGGTGACTGGATTCCGTTAGTATGTCCCCCAAATTCCCATGAGAGGAGAGGTATAGAATGTGGGGTTGATCTTTGTCCATAAGCCCCTTGTGCTATGGATTGGGCCTATGAGAGTGGGCTATATGTCACATTATGTCTTATATTAGGCTATTTCCCCCTTTGTTGAATCCCAGTTTCAATTAACCTATGTACACATCGTGGTTCCGTTTGATTAATATTCCCATATGTCATTGTAGGATTCAACCTACTTTGAGCTCCCAATGCTTGATACTGTCTATGAAGCAATTGACTGGGGGTGCTATTTGATTCTGCTATACTGAACTAAAAACCTACCAGGGGTGAGCTTTCCAAGCATCGTGGGTTTACAGAGGTCGAGCGACCCCTGGGATTAGTGTATTGAAACATTGGCATTGGTGATGTCAGACTACCTGTCTGGGACCTTCCTTGCATTAGAAATTCCTTCTGATTATGTGTCATGTCATTTCTTGGCTTTCTGGTCTCTATTGCCACATTTTTCCCTGACTTAATTTCTGCAACCGTAGGGCTAGCTACCACTATGCTTTCTGTTTCTTACTACTATGCTTTCTGTTCTTTTCCTTTATTCTGTGTGTGGGAAATGACTTCCCACACCATCATAGATTGATCTAAAGTCCACTGAATACTCTTCGTATTTGATAAATCATGTGCTAACTGTGCTACAGTCAACTGATGGAGACCATCAAAAAATGTATTCTTGAAATCTATTGACTTAACATTGCAGCCAAAATAAACTATACAAACACCCTTTTTAGTGTTTGTAGGAATTGCCTAGGGAGTTCATCTGAGCCTGCTGACAACGCATAAACCGTTCTCTTCATTTCCTGCAATGATTTGTAGGGCAAAACATATCTCCTAACCCCTTGCTTGCATTCTTCCCATATAGACTATGCAAACATCCAGCATGCGTTTGATCCACTGTCCAATGGAAGAGTCAAATGTATTGTTCATTTGGGACATGAAGTGTTTCGTAAATGTGTGTGACCTGATCAAAATGCTCTTCTATAGACCCATTGTCATCCTTTGTAAATTGCATTATAATCTCTTTAAGTGATCTCATAATCTTAACAGGGTCTATGTTTTCCCCATTTTCTTGTGAGGGCTGTGAGATCCGTGTAGAGCTATGTTTGTTTTCTTTTCACAATCCCTTGTGCCCATGCACTTTATATTAAACTGGGGATCATTTTCTCTTCTTATTTGTTCTGTTTCACCCGTCTCTTCCTCTCAGTGAAAACCTTTCTGGCCTTCTGCCTCACAGCGTGTGTATCCCTCTCTATGCCAGCCGACGGCTCTTGGCATTCAGATATTGGAAGCTGGCCAATCCTTGGCAGCCGTGCTGCCTCGCCTCCCATGTCCTGAAACATTGGTTAATTTGTTGGAATATCCTGCTGCTCATTGTAACATGAGTGCAAAATGTGTCCTCTTAAACCCCTGTTTTGTGATTTCTAATCCCTTATCTGTGCTTTCAGACGCTCAGTCTCGCTATCAATTGCGTGATCTCATCTTCTAAGCACTGACCATCACGTGACAGTTGTTTGTTTTCTTTACATAATGAATGTGTCAATTCATCCATCAACTGATTTAATCGGATCTGAAGCTGTGAAAAGTGTAACTCCCCTTTGCCTGATTCACCTTGTTTGCTGAACCCCTCTTTTGCTTAAGTCTGTCAATTCATACTAATACCTTATTGTTGTTTACTTTTCCTGATTCCTAATATCCAAAATCCTGTTCAGAATTAACTGCACTTTTGCACCCAACTGAACCAAGCTGTCTCTCTGAGATTGGCCCCAAGTTACGCGAATGTGTATATGAGATATCTGGAAGAGACAAAGGTATTGAAGGAAGAGGTATGGAATAAAAATGTGAAATTCTATGTGAGATATATTGATGACCTATTTGGGATTTGGTCAGGAACGGAGGAGGAATTGAGAACCTTCTTTGAATATATGAATAACTTGACACCGAGGATACAATTTACACACAAGAACAGCACTATGTCACTAGAGTTCTAGGAGTGTATGTGGAAGGAAATAAACTATCAACCACCGTTTTCACGAAACAGACTGATTGGAATACTTTACTCCTAGCTTCAAGTTTCCATCCGAAGAGAACAGTGGAGAGTATACCATTGAGTCAGTTAATGAGATACAAGGGGGATAGTCTCTGAGGAAGATGAGTTTGACAAGAAGGCGAAGGAATTAACCACCAAATTCCTGCTTAGGGGATATGATCCGGTTCAAGTACAACAAGACCTTGAAAAAGTAAAGGAGAAATCGAGGCCTGATATGTTGCAGACAAAGAGCAGAAGTGAGGAGGAGAAATTGGTTTTCGTAACTACATATTCACAACAGAGTTACCAAATTAAGAAAATCATTAAGAGGAATTGGAAAATGTTATCATTGGATCCGTAACTACAGGAATTGTTTCCAAGTACGCCGCTGTTTGCATGCAGCAAGAGCAAGTCCATCAAGGATCATTTGACCAAATCAGACTTTGGGTACCAAAAAGAAAAGATGACGTCATTCAGAGGCACTCTACCCTGCAACAATTGCAATTGTTGACATAACATCATGAAAGGCAACTACGTGCATCACCCACATAGAGGGAATAAAATCCTGTTACGACACACATCAACTTGTGACACTAAGAGTGTCATATACGGCATAAGATGCCCGTGTGGACTTTATTATGTAGGCCTTACGGGCAGAAAAGCAAAACAAAGATGGGTGGAACATAAGTCTAATGTAAGGACAGGTTCAATAAAGTCACCAGTAGCACAACAGTTTAAGGACCACAAACACACTGTAGCACAGATGCAATTTGTTATTTTGGAGCATGTGGTATTACCTAGACGGGGAGGGAATTTACAGAGACTTTTACAACAGAGAGAGACAATTTGGATTGAATGCCTTGACTCAATGTACCCAAGGGGAATGAATTTGGAATGGGATCTATATTGCTTCTTATAATTCCTTATATGTTTTATTTTGCATTTTTATAATTTGTATGATTTTTTAAGTTGTTTTTAAATTTTATTGGTGAACTGGTTGTGACTTGTACTTATGGAAAAAAGCAGGTTAATTGAACTCTGAAATATGTAACATGTGTTATGGTGGGTTTTCTCCTATGAACATCCTTTCCGATTTGAATGTGTAGTGTTAACTGAGATACACCCAGAAAAAATCCAATGATTAGGTTGATTAGATATTGGCATAGGTTACCAACATGATATAGATTCCAAGTGTGGACAGAGAGGTCAGAGTTGGGATTAATGGTGGATTGTGATCATGATTAATTAGGCTTTCTTCGACTTAAACGGCGAATAGCCGGGTTGAGGCACAAGAGAACTGCCCTATAGAAAATAAAAAGGATATAGAATAATACGGTTCCATAAACAGGTAAATGATATCCCGTAATTGGGTGAAACTGTCACAATCCAAATAATTAGCTGAAAAGTACTATACATAATCGTGGCTATTGCCGTAAAGAAAGTGGTGTGCAGTCGGGTTAAACCTGTAAAGTATTTGGAGTCATTCCAAGATGGCCGATACTACGTAGACCAATGTGATCGCGAGTGAGGATTTGGCCGCCATTTCGTCTAGTATGATGGCGCCCGGGAAGACCACTGTAAACAGGTCTAGTCTTTCTGAACTTTCAAAGTACACTTGAAGGAAACAAACTGATGGGCAGCGCCGGTATTTTGAAATGTAGCGGAGAACGGATGATTTACAGGCTAAGGAAGTGAAAACGAGTCGGTCCCATATAGTTAACCGGCAAATCTGTACCCGGCGATCACAGCATGAATACAGCTGTTGTAACCAAGAATCGAACAGCGTGGCAGTACGGCCTCGTGATATGGAAGCGAGAACCCAGTGGGTGATTAGAATCGAGTAGAAGGTACATTCTTACTCTTGTATTTAAGTCGAATAAGACCGATACAGAATGCCTATTGATGCAACTTTTGAGTCCCAACTGAATAGCAACACTCGCTTTTCTTCTAATTGTTGAATACATATAGGCAACTTACAGTTGCACTGTGCACTGTACAGTTACACTCAAAGATTGCCAACCACAGATGCCCGCATCTAGAGAGGAGCTAATTTAACAAAGCGTGAAGCATCGACTCCAGTCATTTGAAGGTATGTTGCCTTATAGTTAGTGTTTAATAATATAGTTAGTTTAAAATAACTGAAACACACAGTGACATGGAGAAGTGATATATATGTATCTTATTTACAGCGGGAAGGGTTTTCAACCAATAGAGAGAGGCTGGCCAGGAAATAACAGAAACTCTCCAGGAAAATATCCCCGTGGGGGTATAACATCGGCTCACAGGTGAGTCCATGATGGATTGAGGATGGCATTTATGCCAATGACTATAGCGAGTTAACGTATCACAGTAGTTCTGTTCATTGTGCGGGACACCGCGGCATCAAGCAAAATGTCCTGCCTCAGAACAGCTGATAGATAGTTGTTAGCTTACCTAAATTAGGAATTAAGTATGGGTCTTAATTAGATAAACTTTGATTTGATTTCAGTAAAGCGAGCTGAAACTTGCCAGATATCGATGTACCTGTCCAGCAGATGGGTCTGTGAGACACAGGTTAGTGTATTGAACTTTAAGTAGGATTCTTTTTAGTTGACTAATCAATGAATTAAATGAAAGCGATAACACTTCATCAACTTAATAAATAGATCTTGACCTCATGAATTATTATTTTATTTATTTTTAGGAAATTGAACACAATACTATACCTGAAGAAGGGCACCTTGCCGAAACGCGTAGTATTAGACCGAGTGAAGGTAGTCAAATTTAACATCGGCACCGGACCCCTGGTCAAAATATCGTATCATGAACATAGAGTTTAGTTAATGAATAGAAATTCAGTGGATTTTGATTCTGTGAACGTTTGCAGTGAATTGTTATTGCAAATAAGTTACATTATGTGAATTTCATTATTATTTTGTGAATTTGTTTTTTGCAACAATATTGTGATGATATGGACTTGTAAAGACCAAATGAATTGGTAGAGTATGTTATAAATTATTACTGGCTTGTTAAAATAACATAAAAGTTTTATTTTGAACTTTTTGAGTTACGAGTGTGAAATTAGTTTATGAGTAATGAGTTTAGGAATTATTTAGCAATATTTATTGCGTTTAGAGTGCACCTATTTGTGTCTCGGTGTGTTTCTGAAACACCAATTTTTGTTTTCCTTTTGTTATAGACCTGGTAGCACAGGACTAATAGGTTGGCACTGAAACATTGATAATTAACTATTGAATTGAATTCTACATGACTTTGAATTTAATGGATATGAGTGCACCCCTACAACCCTTCTTTTGCTTCTCTGAGATTTCTTGCCATTACAGTCAAGGAGTCTGACCAAACACTAATGCAAGACCTTTCATTCGACAATGTATCAGGTATCCACATATTCTTAGTAACTGACTGCCACATTCTCAGAGCAAAGCATGTAGATTCTTCGTAGTCGAGCATATTTTCCAAGCTGACTTCAGGCACGTTTTCTCCTCAACTCACAATGCCTAAAAGTCACTATAATAACATTTATTATAAAACGCACAGTACATTTTTGACAAATACAATGCCACCTCTGGTTGGTGCACTAAAGTTCAATCCCCCACATTTCCACCAAATACGTAGGAAGAAATAGCCTAACTCTTCCTTTTCACTAACGTTTCTTTTGCCCCAGGATTCTAGCTATGCACCATCAAGCCTAGTACTGTACCTTTCATTCATAATGGCCATTTACCTCTAGACGCAAGAAATACAACAGTCTCTAGATACAATAAGAACGGTTATGCACTTTATATGTATTCAATCTCATCAGCAGGAAACAGGTAAATCAACTATGCCACTTGTTAAGCATGAATACAATTACATTTCTTTTGTATCATTAGGCACATGTGCAAGAACATATTGTACTTTGGCATGGCATGGCATTTGCATTTTTCTTTCTTAACCTGGGGGACATTTCCTGATAATAATTTGTTATGAAAGCAATTTAAAAGCATTGGGATTTCAGTTCTTTGTTATTCTCGTACTTATCATTACATGGGTTGTTAGATTATGAACCCTTCTGCACTTAAAGGGACACACTCCCAATTCAAAATGTTAAATTCGGCTAATTCATTAATCTTTTTGGTACCTTGAATATTAAGGAAGTGATGGCCTTTGTGTCCAATCTGACACCCTGCCGATTAGCCAGTTGGAAGGGTCCTAATTAATTATTGACTTATTTATACTAACCGTCGAAATGATTTCTGATCTCTTTGTAACTCGGATGGGTGATAAGCCCTTGCGCCTTTATTGTGCTCAAGCCCCACAATCCCCATTACTGCATCCGTGCACGCCGCAGCAGTCCAAGCCACTGCTCCAGGGTCAAACTATAGTGCTGAACCACGCTTCGGTGTGTAAATGAGACCAAGCAGCCTCCGCCTTAGCGGCGTTCTATGAAAGCAAATGCAAATTAAAATAATTAACTAAAACAATAATAATGCTTCAGTACTGCTACCAGTGCAAACACAAAGAACCAAAATGATAATAATAACATTTCAGAGGGCTCACTGCCTTACCCGAAGTACCCGCACAGTGACCGAGGAGCCACGAAATGGGCGATTCCGGCCAGCTGGGTGTAGGCAGCAAGAAAGGACTGCAGCAATGAGTGCACGCAAGTCCATAGTAAGAACTATACTGCTGAATCACACTGCGGCATGAAAATGAAGCCTTGCACCCTCCGCCCTAGTGGCGTACAAGGAAAGAAAATGCAAATAAATTAAAATAATTACCTAAAATAATAATACTGCTTCAGTACTGCTACCCGGCATCCAATCAATTGCTGTGGCCCAGTCACAAGAACCGGAACCTAAAAGGGAATACAAATAAAGTGCAAAAACAAAGAACAAAAATAATAATAATAAAATGTCCGGGGGCTTACAGCCTTACCTGAAGTATCCCACAGGCACTTCATATGGTTCTAATATCACACCTGCTCTCCGTTCACAGCACTGGCTACCTGTGTTTCAGCGGGTGCAGTTCAAATCTCTCTGCATAGTCCATCGGACCTTCCACGGCCAAAGGGCAGAGTATCTTCAGGAAAAATTCTGCCCCTACCACGATCTTCAGTCTTGCAATGCCTGCCTCCTCCCAATGCATCCCTATCAGCTTGATCAGGTCGGCGGTAGGTCTTTCTTAGTGGCAGCGGCCAAGCTATGGAATTCCATCCTATTTACCCTTCATGCCACACGTCATCACCTTACCTTTCAGCACACCTTAAAGACATACTTGTTCTTACTCATAATATTGGTCTCTTGATTCGGTTGTACTCCCGTAGCGCCAAGATGCTTTGGCATACGTGCGCTTTATAAATAAAATAACATAACATAACATAACATAACGTTGACTGATGCCAATCTTCCACTTGTGTTAATACAAAGATTCTGTACAGTAGGCTATTTCCCATGTGCTGAATAAACCTTGTATTTCTGTTGCCGCAGGTTGTATAAGTATACCTCCTGTTGTTACAGGAATTCAGTAGATCTTGATTCTTACTGTGGTTAGCTTCTAAATAATGGTCATCTATGCAAATTAATGTGCTTCACTTTTCAGTTTGTCCAAAAGTCATATATAGAAAACATTGTTAGGTTAAGATCAGGGCCTCTTTCAGGATGCCGGTGCTCCACATGTGTGTGTTTCACTGACTTGGTGCGCTGCTATGTCTGGGCTGTCGCAGCAGTGTTGAGTCCTTCTGTATCCTATATTTGGGCAGTGATACAGACACTAGCTGAGGTGCCGAGGACTTGCAGAATAATCCAGTGAGATCAGCAGCATGAGCGAGCCACAAAGCCCACATTGATGGTGTGCAGTTGTGGGTGGCAGAGCCTAAGATGACTGTGTGTGGCTGGAGCCAGCAGGTAAGCCGCATGGGATGGCAGAATCAGGCAGCATCAAGGAGATGAATGGTAACATTGGTAGCTGTATGCGCCAGGATTGCTCCCAATGTACAGCTAGATGTCTACTGCAACAATGGCCACCCCAACAGAAACATAGCTTCCCCTCTGTTCTGGCTGCGCCATGCCATCACTTACACCTTCTCACTGTGCTTTTCTGCACTTGCATTTTCAGAATGTTAACACGCTTGTGCTCGAAATCAGAGCTAATAGGCTCTGCAGCATAACAAAGGTACTCTTTATTAGGGTGACTAGAAGACCCAGTTTTGCTGGGACATTCCTGAAATTGGGCCCTCTGTTCTCAAAGTTTTATTTAAACTTATAAACCCTGTCCCAGTTTTGCAAATGCCCATCTTCACCTCAGTGGCTGTGCACGCTCACCAGAAAATCAACACAATTGTTATAACCCTAAATAATGACAGTTTTACAATGTTTCCCCTTTTCCAGATCTTACTCCCTCGACAGTCTCAAAGCAACAACCTCTCAGTTAAGAGGCACATACATTAAATAATTGTGTCACAGAGACTGCATGGGGCATGATTTCACAGCCATGCATGAAATATCAATCATAAAATAATCATGTTTAGACGCATAGCTGTAAGGTAATATGGCAATGATTTTAAAAGCAGCCAGTAATATAAGTTCAGATGCAGTCAGGGATGTCATTTCACCAAAATGCCAGGGGTAGCGGAAGTGACATCACACGACCCTTGACCGCGGATGCCAGCACAGGAAGTGATGTCATTTGACCCCAACCCGAAGTTATATCGCGGGTAGCGATGGAACACAACCTTTCACCTGTTGACAAAACAGGAAGTGGCATCACATCATTGTAAACTATGAAAAATATGATTACGATATCACTATAATGTGATGTGCATTTCATACAAGAATGGATCGCCATATGTATCGTTAAGATCAGTGTGTATAGGCCCATATTACCAAATTACTGTGAATGCAAGCATACGTCCATGCGAAATGTATAATGTGTTATTATATAGCACTCACGCTTAAGCACTTTATATAGAAAAAATATACACCCAATATCACCCAACCTGTGTTCGTACTCATTTATCGACCTCAGAAGGATGAAAGGCTGAGGTGTTTAAGAACAGACTAAATCCACTCCTGTTCTTATTTTTCTTATTTTTTTCTTCATTTTTTTTAAGGGGCCTGAACAAGAAAGCCAGCCAATCCAGAAGTATAGAACCACATGGTGCATTACAAAAAAAAAGATTTTTTTTTAGAGGTCACAAGGGAGACCACAGAGGTGACCCCTAAATGATGTCCCTGATGGCAGTGATTTCAACAGAAAAAGATAGTAAAATGGGTGCAGATGGGAAGAGCAGATTAGTGATTACATGACAGTATTTCAGTGGGGTTAGTATAAACGAATGCAAAAAGAGACAGCAAATTATGCAAATTAGTGCAGGTGAAGGCAGAAAATAAATGTAAATGACACATTGAGTCCATGATGCCAGTGGACTAGGCTTTCAATGGTAAAAGAAAAATGATTGCAGATTCAAAATGCACTGTGGACATGTATATGAATTGTTATCTGTGAAGTCTTGCATTAAACCAACTAACCCAGATTAATCAACTAACTATTCCTTATATCCAGTAATTAAGTAATGTTCCCTATTAACAAAAAAATGCAAAGACTCAGATGGAAAATTCTGCTTTTCGTTTTGTTGAAAGAAATGTGCTGCAGAAATGAATGGGCGTTTTTTTTATATTCAGAGAGTTCATTGTTCTTGCAGGAAAAAAGTTGATACACATACATGCTCTCGTGGGTGATTGATTGGACAGAGAGCTCAAAATTCTAGAGGTTGCTGGGGTGAAGGGACACGTCAGAAAGAAGGCAGGTTTTGTTTTTGAATGACAGGCATCAGGCATAAATACAGGGAGCTAAAGCGGTGGGGGCTCTTCTTGCTGCTGTCTGCCGAAAGGGAGAGTTCTGAGGGAAGGCTGTGTGTTATGCTCACCTGGTCTCTGCAGAGGTGTTGGGGCACTGTTGCAGCCCTCCCTGGACTTTAATCACCTCTCTTCAGGCCTCTCCCGCAGTAGAAAAGCTGTGAGCGGTGGTACGTGGTGAGACTGCTCCTGTGAATTATAGAAGATAAGCTCTCCGTCCTGCTATTTCTGGCAGGGGCATGTCAAATGGGATCTAGTTACTTCACTGATCCCTGATAAGGATTAGTCCAGTCCTTCTGCGACTGTGCTTCTACTTAACATTGGTAAGTCTTTCTTGAGCTCTTGTGATGCTGTTTGTTCTGTTTAATGTCATTATATGTTGGTCCTAATTATGCCCGCAATAATGTCTCTCTTCTGTTTTCTCCCTTAGATGAAAACATGGCCTAGATGCAGCTGTGAGACGTCAGAAGCAGCTAGACGGAAGTTGGAGGCTACCGCAATGTTTGACAGCAGGTAAGCGAAGGTTTAAGGTAAAGCGTGAGGTATGGCGAAGCACAACCTTAAACTGACTGTTTATTCAATGTTTAGCCTTGTTTTCTCTTTCTCCTTGCAGGCGCTGCTGTCGACAATGGAGCGTGTCGTGCTGCGATGCCAAGATGAAGAATTCTGCATTCCGGAAAGTGTATGGGTGAATACTTTGCTCGCCGAAGAGATGTACTGGTAAGAACAGCTTCCCCCAGTTGGTAAGTATGATGGCAGGAAGCAGGATGTCCAGGAAGCAGGATCTTCAAAGGTAAGTCTGACCTCAGGCGATGGTGAGCGTTACGCTGCTTGCAAGTGCAGAATAGCGCGAAGCAGTGGCCTTAAGGATGAGCAGCTTATATAGCTGAGCTTCTGAAGCCATGCCCACCAGGTTCAGCCTGCCTGCCACACCAGAAGGCAGTCCATTAGCAGCCACTCCCAAGAATACACTTGGGGCTGCTTAATGAATGCAATGTTCAGGTTAATGCATTCCGCTTAATGGATTGAATGTTCAAGGGTAATGCATCTGCTTAATGGATGGAATGTTCAAGGTTAAAGCATCTGCTTAATGGATGGAATGTTTGCCTTCGATTAGCAGTCACACCAAAGAATACACTCGGGGCTGCTTAAAGAATAGAATGTTCAGGTTAATGCATTCTGCTTAATGGATGGAATGTTCAAGGTTAATGCATCTGCTTAATGGATGGAATGTTAAAGGTTAATGCATCTGGAGTTCTATGTCCATAATAAATGCTTTTGGTGTCAAATGGATATTCTTGTTTACCTTTGTTCATGAGCCTTGCGCCAAAGGCGCCTGGACAGTTTCCACCCTGGTCTCCTGTGCATGCGACCCCTGCATGCCTGTGCCCCTGACTTCATGACCATGACAGCATTCCCCCTCAAGGCCCCTCTCAAGGGTGGTTCTCTTCCAGGTCTTGGTTTGGTAAGATTATTGCGATGGAACTGTCTGATTAAACGTGGAGCATGGACGTGTTCACTGGGTTCCCAAGTTCGTCTTGAGGTCCGTAACCTTTCCGGTCAATTAGGTAATACAATTTTGATCGAACCACCTTGGAATGCAGGATAGATTTGACTTCATGTTCCGGTTCTTCATCTATTACTTCGGGCTTAGGCAGAGAACTAAGCCTTGTATTGGGTTTCATTGGTTTGAGGAGGGAGACATGAAAAACGGGGTGAATTTTCATGTGAGATGGTAACTCCAATTTCATGGCGACAGGATTGATTATGGACTTTATAGTATAGGGGCCCAGGTATCTTGGGTGGAAAGCTCTTGGCCCCTTCAGGGGAATATATTTGGATGCTAACCATACCTTTCTGCCAATCTGGTAGGCGGGATCTTCCTTCCGATGTCGATCAGCAAACATTGTTTGTCTTTCTTTAGCCTTTAGTGATGGTTTTAAGCACATTTTCTATTGCTGGCATTTCCAGGATATCGGGTGGATCAAATACTGATGTCCTCGGATGTCTTCCGTGCACAGTGTATAATGAAGGTTGCCGTGTGCTTGTGTGAACTGAGTTGTTGTATGCATACTCAGCTATCCAGAGTATATTTTTCCAAGAGTACTCGGACTGTTGCAACATGCACCTGCGATATTGCCCTAAAGTTTGGTTGGTACTTTCAGTTTGCCCATCAGTTTGAGGGTGATGGCTTGTGGACAACCAGAAATCGATCTTGGCAATCATACATCACTTTCTCCAAAAGGCAGAAACAAATTGAGTTCCGCGATCAGACACTAATACTGATGGAAATCCATGCAATCGAACAATTTGCTCTTGTGGTGTGAGTATGAAACCGAGAAACTAGACCTCGGTTACATGGAAAAAAATGTTTTCCAACTTGGCATACAATTGGTGTTGTCGAAGCTTCTCTAAGACTGCCCGGACATGGCCTACATGTTCTTCTTTGGAGCTTGAGTAGATAAGAATGTCGTCAATTTAAACAAGAGCTCAAACATTCAGTAATTCATGAAGTACATCATTCATAAAGAATTGTAATGCCACAGGGGCATTGCATAGCCCGAAGGGCATGACCTGGTATTCAAAGAGGCCGTACTTCATGCCAAAGGCCGTTTCATCTTGTCTCCCTCTTTTACTTTTACAAGATGGTATGCTCCTCTTAAATCCAGTTTAGTGTAGATTTGGGCATGTTTCACTTAGTCCAGGAGCTCTGGTATAAACGGTAAAGGATATCGATTTTTTACTGTGATCTGATTGATGACTCTACAGTCGATGCAAGTTCTTAAGTCCCCCTCCTTTTTAGTCACAAGGAATAAGGGCGAGGAGGTAGGTAACTTGGACAGGCGAATGAAACCCTTCGCCATGTACTGATCCAGGTAAGTTCTAAAATGCTGATTTTCCTGTTCTGTCAGAGCATAAATTCAGCTGCAAGGGATATGGGCTCTGGGTACAAGATATATTTGACAATCACAGGGTCTGTGCGGGGGCAGAATGTAGTCTTGCTCTTTTTTGAAGACATCCTAGTAATCTCGGTATTCAAGCGGTAAGGAGCTGGTGAGGCCCAACACGATTCCTTTCATCAGTTTCAGATTGGTGTCATCTTTTTTGTAACATGTGTCGGCACAATCATGAGGAAATGTCAAAACTCGTTTTCGCCAGTGGATCCTAGGATTGTGGGTCTCCAGCCAGGGCATTCCCAATATCATCGGGAACTGAGGAGCATCAATGAGATCGAAAGTAATTTCCTCTTGATGCCCGTCCTGACATAAAAGCTTGACTTTCTCTGTGTATTGTGTCACCGGGCCGGATGATAACTGAGAACCATCCACAGCAGTGACGTTTTCTGATTTCCGCTTCTGTCGGAGAGGAAGACCTATTCGGAGAGCCAAATCTTGGTCAATTAAGTTACCCACAGCTCCACAATCAATATATGCGGCAGACTCTAACATGTGAAAAGCACTTTTTGAAATAGTAAAGCATTGTAAGATAATCTTACCTGACCCTGAGGTACCAGCAACTCAGAAAAAATACAATTGAATCAACATTTATTTTATCGGAAAAAATAGCACAAATTTGAATGAGCATCAAATCAACCACTCACAGTCCTCTGCAACCCGACACACACATTTCCCCTCTGGACTGAATTTTCTCCTCTATCTACCCATAGCTCTTAAATGATTTCCTCCAGCAACCTACTTCTTACTCTGACAATATAATCCCGGGCTTCATCATTAAACAATTAAGGGGCCTGGTACTCAAAGAGCTCCTCAATTTAAGAGCCATTGCTGGACCTCCTCAGGCCTGCAATACTGATCTCATATGACATTGTTTGAAAGAAAACAACCCTAGAGCCAGACAACCTGTCCAACTACTGCCCAATTACGAAACTCCCATTTATTGGCAAAAAATCACCTGAATCGAGCAACTCCACCTCCTAAGTTACTTTTATCAGTCAGGGTTCTGCCCTGAGTTTAGCACCGAGACAGTTAGCATCTAGGTTGTTAATGATGCCCTCCAAATTATGGATAATGACTGCTGAGCTTGTAAAGAGGTATTACTTTCATAAGTAATCTGAAAAAAGGTTAACAACAGTAATCCACAAAAGAGTGACAATGTGAAGGAAAAATAAAACATACATTTATTAACCCCCCAACAGCTGGGAGAAAGATTCAAATGGCCCAGTCATCTGAACTGGTTGAAAAGTTTCAACCCTGCCCACTGCTAACACACATTTTATGCAGCAAAACATTAATGACATTTTAGTGCCCCATACATTGGTGTACTCTTAATGGATAACATATTTCCTGTAACAAAACACCCCTTTCTTACATCATAATCCTGAAATATCCTTCCCCTCAATTACATCATCATATGCTGACCAGCAGAGACAGTCTCTGCTTCAATTGGTTGGCACAGTACTCATACAAAACTAGCTATGCATTGCAAGCTTGAACTGGATTCTATTGGTTGAAGATAACACAACTCAAATAGAACAGTGCCAAGACTAGATTCTAGCATCTCTGATTGGTTTTCTGTCCCTTGCCCCACGACATCTGGGATGTCCCCATCTTCCTCTACACGTCTGGTGCCAGCTCTGCTTAGAAAAAACTTGCAAGACTCTGTTGCTAGAAAGTAATTTCTTGATATTGTATTTATTCTTACAATGGAAATTCTGCCTGTTTGCATGAGCATGGCACGTCGGTCTTCAAACTATCTTCAAAATATCTTCTGGGAATGCGTCTGACAGGGTCGCGTTACCACCAGAAAAATCTTCCACTACCCTCCTGAACTTTGCTAAATGAAAAAGCCTGCAGCAATTCGATTTGTGCTGGCTAGAAAAATGCCCTTTCTCCAATTTTGCCCTACAAAAACACAGCTTCCAAGTTATTCACATAATGCTCATAAAACTAGCTACAACTCTTGCCTAACAAAGCCCAACCTTATATAAAAACAAAACCCCCTCTTTCTGGTGCTAGAACGTGTTTCCTGTGACAACAAATCTATCATACATATGTTTCTTTGCGCAGGGTTCTACACATGCCTCTTAAGTCACTGCATCACTTGCATAGCTGAAAAGCGCACCCCCCTCTTGTGGACACTACATTTACATTTCTTCATTCCCTCTCAATCACATAAGAGATTGACACTTCAATGTTTTCCCTGTTACCCCTTCTTTCACAGTCCATATCTATAATACCTCATGCAAGCTGCCCCCCTGCAACCCAGTGCTCTTTCCAAAATAGGAGGTGACATGGAGAGCGCTCCTAGAAGACTATCATGATGTTGATTACAAGTAGACTCTGTTATGTAGAGAAAAGCTATGCTATGGAATGTTTATTACCTCAAGTTCTAGTGAGGTCATAGAACCTATGTTTGTTTGTGTTGCTCCCAGTGTACTATGTTTTTTTCAGTTGAAGTTGTCTGGTTAAGAAGGGGGCCTCTGCTGTTGTTGGGGGTCTTTTCACCTGTTAACTTAATAAATATATAATCTGAAGACTTGCCTGCTATCAAGAGTGTCTTCATAACAAAGACCAATAGCTTTGTGAACCATGTTGTGTTATGCTGTTTCATTTCTTTCTTTTCAGAGGTGTGGCATCATTGGCCCTGTACCGCTTCTTATTTTTTTCCACAAAGTGCCATCATTTAGTTCCATCTTGTTCTCCCCCCCTTACATATTTAAACCATAGTTGACATGTGCAATGAGTGACCATTGGCACAATGAGAATCGGAACTTACATTCAATGACGTTAGGAGGGGTCCCACTTATAACCTATATTAAAGAAGTTCTTAGTAACTACTTTGCATTGTCCTGGTAATCACGTCACATCAATCTTGAAGTGTGGTTAACCTGCAATAAAATTCCCATTACTCTACCCCAAAACATTTAGCCCTATCTTTATCTTCTTCGCCAGCTGAACAACCATGGCGGTCACCTTGCTGAAACTCTGTTACAATATTTTCAAGTATGTTATCCCACTTTTTCTTTGCCCCAGTTTGGTGACAGTTGGGCAACGGCTTGTTTCTCAAAATCCCTACAATACTGCAATGAGAGTCGCCGTCCCTGATCGCAGAATTGGATGTGTTGTTACTCACTGCACGTGCTCTCTTGTTGTCCTGGTTGACAGTCCCTTTTATCAAAATCATGAATAAAATTGGGTGAGTTTCTTGAAGTTTAAGTGAATCTTATTATCATCATTCCAGGCAAGGGCCTGAACATGATTACTTCCAAATTTTGCTTCCCTTTGTTCATGTGCGCTGCTACCCCCTCAGAAACCCCTATTGGCACTTTTGATTTTCCTCTAATGACCCCTTCTACCCACTCCTTGTTGTAATCACTGTACGAATTCATCTTTGCAGCCTCTTTGTTCATCATGACAATGCATGCTCTTCCTTTCTTACTCATAACACCATGTGCCCTGGGGCAAATAGCTGCTCGACCTTTATAGCCTCCTCTGTTACCTGTTTTACTATCACTTTTTCAACTGGACTGTGCCTGAGTGTTCCTGTGACATGTGGGACAATAGAACACAGCATATGTCACTGTGATCTTTCTTGCCCAACCTTCTTCCCATACCCACACCACATGTTGTCCCACTTAGCATTGTGCTGAGCTTGAATGCCATCTTCATAAAGAGTCTCCCCTTTGACAAGAAATCATTGTGACCTATTAAATCATTGATACTACTGAGGACAAACTGTCCCCTTACATTTTTAAACAAAAAAGGAAAACAACAATAAAATACAAACAATAATACAAAAAACATTTTTCCTTCTGGGACACTCCTGCTATTTTTTGCTCTGTCCGTGGACACATACTTGCTATACTCCTGTACAGGTGAAATGGGGACAAAATGTCATGGTATATTCGTATAATGGTATACACTTCCCATTAGTCATCCCTCATTTCTTCTTCTGCATGGAAGGCGCCTGCCTTGTTCCACCATCCTTCTTGAAAGTGATGGGGCTTGTAACATCTGTGCTCTTTTCCATTAATGGGTGAAACATTATTCCTATGTTTCGAGTGGTAAGTGGTGGCTGTGGTGCAACATCCATTGTCTCTTATGAAACTGAGCTGTTTGTGTCTGCAGAATGGATGGTAGGCCTGTTTTGACGACCTTCTATCTTGGTGAACATCTTCTCTGTGCTTTTCTTCTTAGCCCTTCTGCAGGTGAGGTTGGATCGCAATCTTTTCTGTTCCTGCTATGTTTGTCCTGGCAAAACATAACTGACAATTTATGTTACTTCCCTAAAATATCCCTATCCTTGCTGTGTTGTGCACATGGCATAGTTGTGTGCATTCTTTTGTCTATCACTTATCCCTACACTACAATAATGTTCTGTCACTTTTCTAGAACACAACCAATGCACAATATATTTTTCATTTTGTTAAACACATTTATATTCAAAACTTGGACTTAAAACAGGACAATAAATGTTACCACACGTTTTATTCCCGGATCTCCTCTGAAATGCCATGTGGACAAACTTAAACATAAAATAATTCACATATCCACCTGCTACAATATGCTAAAAATGATATTAATCCAAAACCAAAATATCTCTCTACACCTAATAAGTTGAATTATATATGTTTTCCTCCAGTTAATGTCAACAGGGGTACTCACACCTTTTTTTGTGTCCAAAAATATGCACCTTTTCTTTCTTGTCTTCAAAGAAGAAATTGGATAAATTAAACCTTACCTAATAGCTATTTTCTTTCTGATGCTCATTCCAACTATATTAATAAACTATACTGTAATAAGGCCTTATAATGCTTTTGTATCTAAAATAATGATATTTTGGAATCTATGATACAAACCACAGTTTCTACAGTGTATACGGCTTGGGCTGCCTCCTCTCTGATCCTCACCCCCCCATGATGCTCTCAGTCTTCCCTATGTTATGTAACTGCTATTCTATCTCCTATCCTATTCCTCTCATGAAGTCTGGTAGGACAAAGCTCAAAAGGGAAATCCTGGTCTCTAACCCAGGCCTCCCTATCACTGATTCCTACACCAGTGATTCCTCCAGACAGACCCTTACCAACATCATCATTATCGTTCCCTCTCCAGGCCTATAGACCCCTCACATGGTCTCTGTTCTCTCGCCTTTTTCCTCCTCTCCCTTTAATGGGGGCACTCAGTGGGAGGTCCTCCTGGCTCCCTTCCACTCTTCCAAGACCGTCATTAATGCCTATCTGAATTGGACGGTCTTGGTCCAGGGCCTTCAGCTCAATCTCCTGCTTTTGAATAGATGCTTCCCGCATATTATCAACTTCCTTGTCCTGCTACTCCTACCTACACCCCTCTGGAACCCTCCCCATCTTCTCTGGCTGCTCTGCCTCCTCCTTCCTCTGCCACCTCTCTGGCACCATCTCCTTCCTCTCTGGTTGCTCTGCCTCCCCCTTCCTCTGCCACCTCTCTGGCACCTCTTCTTCCTCTCTGACTACTCTGCCATCTCCTTCTTCCTCCCCTGTCCACTCGCGAGTACCTCTAACACCTCTGCAGGGCTTGCCTCATACCTGGACCCCACCACAGAAGTCTTATAAATGTGGCAATCTGCTCCATGTTGGTACCCTTAACTCTCACTCTGCTGTCAAACACACCTCCGACATCAGCCGACTCCTTGAATAACTTGATCTGAATGTACTCGGTCTCACTGAGACATGGTTCATGGCCAGCTCTGTCGCAAGTTTTGATACTCTCCTGCCTGATGGCTACAAGATCCACTCCAAACCCAGAACCAACTGCCCAGGAGATGGAGCAGCCTTGATCTTCCCGGAGTGGATGCCTTCTTCTGTCAGTCCCACGCAGGCCTTCTCCTACTTTGAATGCCTAGTCTGCAGGCACTCTATCTCTCCTGGGCTCTGGCCAGGTCGCCATGTCGCCATCTTACTGTTCGAGTGGGCCAACCTCTTCTCCTCTATACTTGCCTCTACCTCTCGACTTCTCCTCCTCTGAGACCCAAACCTCCACCTGGATGTTTCTAACCCCTCCTCTGGGCTCTTTTGCAATCTCTGCGACTCTCTATCTCTTTCTATTCTCCCCTCTGGGCCACCACACTCTGCCGGGCACACCCTGGATGTTCTCATCTTATCTGACATCCCCCCTTATAACTCTCTCACCACTCCTTTCTCTTGGACTGACCATTGTATTCTCTCAGATCACCTGTCACTCTCTGTCCCCCAGGTAAAGCCGACCCAACACTGCCACCCACCTTCTCGGACATCCGTCCCATGAAGCGTGTGTCAGTGGAGGATTTCACAACTACTTTCTCTCCTCCTCCTGTGTCTGACTCACACTCTGACACATCCCGCTCCAACATGCATCTCTCTATCTCAAACAGTCTTGATGTCCTTGAGCCCTGTCATGAAGATACTTTTGAAGCACATTTCCAGGTGCAACTCTTGGTTTGACTCCGTCCTTGCCACTCTTAAACGCAAGTGTGGGGTGGCTGAGAGGAATTGGAGGGAATCAGGCACATCCTCTGATAAACTGGCTTGATGCCTGCTCCAAAGGCAATATAAACTATCTGTCCTGTCCAAGCAGAGAGCTTACATCGAAGCCTGTGTCTCTGCAGACTCTAAACACATGGCCAAACTTTTCAAAATCAGCAAGGAGTTGTCCAATCCCATTGTACTCGCCACCTCTCCTGTTTCCACCCAGGTCCTTTGCACAGCACTGGCTTATCACTTCACCACTAATACTCTTCCTTTCCCTCCACCTCTCCCGGCCCCTCTCCGGCTGTTTCTCCTTCTATTTCCCTGTATTCACTCCCGACAAGGTTTCTAGACAAGTGTCATGAGGCCTACCCCCGGGCATCCGGATCAAGCCCATCAGCCCAGGGAGCAGGCATCCAGACATTTACAAAAACCCCAGCAGCCCCAGCTAGGGGCTGTCTGGGTTCAGTCCTGGCGCTGTAGGCACCAGGCTCATAATAAAAATCAGACCTGGCACCATAGGCGCCAGGCTCATAGACATTACTCACCTCATGCAGACCATGCTGCAAATAAATCCAAGCCAACGTGAGGCCTGGATGGGACTATTTTACTACAGGGACTATTTTTTACTCGGGTGTGGTCCTGGGGAACTTCTTTCCTGGGACTACTTTGGAGGCTATTTAAACCACGCCCGAACAGCAGCACATGCTTAGTGTTATTCTGCATCCAGCAGCGTGACTCTCACCGTGCCTGCAGCCAGCATCCAGTCTTCTGCCACGCCCGCGTGCCTACAGCCAGCATCCAGTCTTCTACCACGCCCGCCTCGAATCCAGAGCTCCTAGAATAAAGAGGAAGAAAAGGACAAGGTTAGAAAACAAACTTATTTCAAATTCCTCACCTGATTCCGGATCCATTTCATCTCCCGACCTGGAAAGTACATCAGTCCTGCATGCGTCGCTTCGCCAGCTCCAGCACAGCGCCATACTCACCAGTTCTCACAGCATCTTTCGATCCGGCACTGTCTCCATCATTTCTTCGCCGTACTCCGGCACCTAGGGGCACAAGAATAACAAGGTGAGCCAAGGGAATCAACAAATACCTCTTACCACCATAGACTCACCTGATTTACCACAGGCGGTATTATTCTCCATATCTTCATATGCCGCATCTGTAAAGAGGGAGAAAAACAACACGTTAACGCATGAAATAGTTACCGGACAGCGTTGGGTAACACAGACTCTTACCTGAATGCCAGCAGCAGCTACGAGACCTTCTTCTCACGAACTCAGTTGCAACTTAAGGAAGGAAGGGGACAAGAGTGAACATCGGGCACATTGAACTATTTGTACTTGATACTTACCAATCCCGCCTGGGACTTCAGAGTCAATGCTTACCAGAACTCTCCCAACGCCTTCAAACCAGTGAAGTAACTGGTATCTACGCGCCCCTGCAAGACACGCAGGATGGAGAGCTCATCTTTTACAAACATAGGTGAGGTTACTAAGGGGATATCAGAGGTTATTAGTGGGGGAGAGCGAGAACAGTTGGGAGGCCATCCCTAAAACCCACAGGTGGCTAATCCCTGTCTCCACTTGCAGGAAAATACTTCTTCGGGTCCAGCAGACAAGAGTAGGCGGGCCAGTCCAGACAGTCATCTCTGCACTACGCATCACGTTGACGGAGACCGCATCTATCCGGGTCCGATCGACACCCCTGTGGGGTCCAGGTGAGCGTAACAACAAGTCTGATATATGAAAGTCTTTTCCAGCAGGTGCTCCCCTACTCCTCCAGAACCATCAAGGACCACATCAACACCTTCGCTCCAGCCTTGGCAGATTTCTGCAATCGCTGTTTTGCCACTGGAACCTTCCTCTCCCCACTTAAGCACTCCCTTGATTGCCCCCTTCTTAAGAATCCCTCTGCCGACCCTTCCTCCCTGGCAAACTACCACCCAATCTCTATCATTCCTTTCCTGGGCAAGCTCCCGGAAAAGCTGGCCATCTCCCAGCTTGCTCTCTACATGAAATCTGTTGCTTTTCTCCATGACCACTAGTCCGATATTAGAGCAGCCAGAAGCATGGACACTGCTCTCCTGAACACCTGTGAAGACTTGCTCTCTAATCTTGACTCCAACCTTTCTTCTGTCCTCCTCCTTGATCTGTCTTCTGCTTTCCATATGGGCAACGAGGCCATCTTGATCAATCACCTCTGTGACAACCTGTGCATTACAGTCAGGCCCTAGCCTGGTTGACCTCCTTTCTCCCTGACCAACCCTACAAGGTCCAACTGGGGTCCTTTCTCTCCACCACCTATTTCTCTACTTGTGGTGTTCCCTATGGTTCCAACCACTCACCCTGACTCTTTAACATTACTTGGCACCTCGGACCCACCTCATCTCCACCTTCTCTTCTAACTTTAAGTGTTATGTGGATGACACTCAGCTCTCCTTCAGGCACCCCTCAGCCACCTCTGCTCTCTCGCTCAATCCTGACTGTCTATCCGTGATTCTGTAATGGTGTGCCTCCAACGATCTCTGCCAAAATACCAGTAAGACTGAGATCCATCACCCTGGGCCCTCTTCCTGCACCTTCCTGTGAGGCAAAAAAACTTGGTGTCATCTTCAACTCCACCCTCTCCTTCTCTCCCCACATCTCTGACATCTCTAAGAATCCAACAACCAACTGCCCCTCCTCAGAGGTGTTATTCCAGAAGCTCACTGTCTCCAGAGGCATGGTTGTCTCTAGACTGAACTACTGCAACAACCTCTATCTAAATCTGCATGGATCTGCTCTTTGACACCTGGAACTAATTCAGAACAGGACTGAAAAACTTGTCCTTTGCCTCAAGCCTAGGGTCCACATCTCTCCTGCCCTGAAATCTATCCACCGGCTTATAGTGAATGCAAAGATCAAGTTCAAGACCCTCTGCATTGTCCACAGGGCTTTCTGGGGCCATGGACGATACAGCCTCCAACTCTCTCTTCCTAAGTATCTTCCTTCTCCACTCATCCACCTCCAACTCTCTGAGGGTCAGACGCTTCTCCAATCAGAGAGTGGGGGTTAGATCTCTGTCCTCAACTGGGGCCTCCCTCTGGAACAGCCTCCCTTCAAACTTGAGCATGACCATGTAAGGTTCCGGAAGCATCTCTGGAGGATAGCTCAGGGGCAACGTGCTCATCTTGGAAGCAAGACGATGCAGAGCAACACAGGTTCGATCACAATGTCTGTGCTTAGAAACCTCTGGGTATTAAACGCTATTTATACATGACCCATTACAATTACAACTCAAGACCTTCCTCTTTGCTTATGCTTTCTCTCTCCCCTGCTGATGCTGCTGTCTGCTGCATTAACTGGTTACATGGCCACCCTCAGAACCAGGATCCTGAACGTACAGTAGCCCCTTGCACTGCCTCTGGGCCTCCACTGCATCCCTGCACTTACTGAGCCAACACCCTGGCTGCCCTTACCGTGCTTTTTGCCACTGCACATCCCCCTGGCACTTCTCGCCTTCCTTTCCTTCGTGCTTGCATGATCTGAATGACACAAGGCATAGTAAGATCGTTTGTCTTGTCCTCCCTCTGTGTCCCCTTCCTTGTCTTGTCACACCTAGAAAAACTAGTGTAGAGGCACTTTATAAATGACTTATATCATATTGCATTTTGGGATTTCCCTTGATCAGGAGAAAATTTAAATATATGAATTCATCTTTGGGCTTTAATCATCTAAAGTAAAATTAAATAATTGTAAAAGCACTCATTAGTATTATCTTAATCAGTAGTATACCACTTTATTGTTCCAACATGTCACAGAAATGGCAGGTATTTGTGTTTGATATTCCTCTAATAGCCCTTATTTCATTTGTCATCAAGACATTTAGGCGAGCTCTCATAAATGTTTGTCTTAATTGCTTATTAGGGAATTTCTTCAAATATGATCTTGTGTCATTCAGTTTTCTGCTTACTGATGTTAGATGTGCAGCTGATGTGCATCCTCCTGCTTTGTCCAATGTTTCTATCTAATCTTGTCTTTCCAGTTTTTTTACTACTTTTGTCGGATAATTCTTTAATTCTTCTTCTGAGCATCCTTTTTCATCCAATGTATGTTGGATTTTCTGTATTCATATTCAATCAGTCCCATAGTCATTGCAATCAAATGGCTCAAGTTTAAAATCACTATCACAGGTTATTAATATATTCCATTATTGCATTAATATATTCATCATAAGTCTCCATAGAGGATACATTTTATTTACATTGTCAATACATGAAACTGATTAGAGTATTGTTAAACAGTAATTGTATGGTACCTCCTTAATATTTATATTGGCCTAAGCTTAGTTGCACTGCACGGAAAAAAACGCATTGCAAAGTTCCGATTATAGGTTAACTTTGCCGCCATTTAAAGATTCATCCACCATTTTTAATTCTACTTGTGTGTTCTTCGTTCTAAAATGGTGGACTATGTTTTCAACTTGCAACCAAGCCTCCCGACCTTTGAGTTCTGTTAATGTCTGAGAGCCGACTGTTTAGACTAGGCAATGAGACCTTGTGCTGCATATGAACTGTTGTTTAAGTGTTGTCTGCGCTCACAAGACCCTCCTTGTATACACATTGGGACAATGAAGAACATACCTCAAGCGTATACTTAGGCTGAACTGCATTGTGTAGAAATGTAGAACAAGGCTTACCGCGGGATCTGAGAACATACATCACTATTGTGCCTCCATGGAAATGCAAACCTATGTAATCCTTTGCATAATATTGTAAAATCTCTATGTGAACTAGGCACAAACTCTAGACCACAAATTATTAACGTGAAGAGAGGCTGGACAATATTACTCGAAATTGTATAAAAGTATGAATGTTTAGACGTCCAGCACTCTCTAACCTCACTCTGTCGGGCTGGTACACATTGCGGGGTGTTTGGAGCCAGATAGCTATCTGTGTTGCTTTGTAAACTGTACAGTAATAAAAGATCTGTGAATCTTTGAGCCCATGATTGGTGTATTTCCTTTGTGGTACTCAGCCTCGATATTTCCATGTTCTTTCAGTAGGTCATCATTTGCTCTGAGTAGCATACTCAGTAGCATGTGAGCATAGTATATAAAGTTTCAATTTGATATTTGTATCATCTTATGTGATCATCACTGGGTCTGTTAAGAAGATAGAATTGAATCCACTTGATTATCCTGGTCCACGTATTGGAGCATTATGTAATCTCTGTTTTTCCCCCCTGGTATCTCTTTCTTAGTGCTCAGATGCCTTATTGGTCTTGGCTTGCGCTCTATAAATTGTAATACATACATACAGTGTGGGTGAGTTCTGCACAACAAAAATGATTCCCCTCAGTGCATAGATCTACTTCTCTACCCTCATTTGTCTTACAGGAAGTGGGCTAAAGAGAATTCCTCGTTCATGCCTGTTGGTTTGAGTGAATCCATTTTATGGATCTAGAACATCTTTCTTTTTATGAACAAGTCATTAAGATTCCCTCCTGTGGGTGGTCTGCATATCTGTTCAAAGATAAACCTCAATTGTGAGAGTGCGAGTCTCATAGCTTCAAATATCTTTATACCAGGGATTTTTAATTTTTTGTGTGAATGTTTGTGTTCATTGATCCGTTCTTTTATTTTTCTGGTGGTCTATCCTGTGTAATATTAGCCAAAAGGGAAAATTACTCTGTATCTGAAATTGGTTGAGTCACAGGTGGTGAAGTGTCTGAATATTCTTTTCGGTCCAGTGAATGGGTGTCTAACATTTTTGCCTTTCTGGATGTTATTTCAATTACTTCATGTTGGACAGGGGAAAGTACCTTGTTTTGGATTAGCTAAGAAGGATTGCCTTAGAGTGGTAACCTTTTATGCTTTAACTAGAGTATCTCTCAAGTTTCTACCTCTACTGCAAGCTTGCTACGTAGCCTTCCAATGCACTTGCCAAAGGTATTCACTCTCTTTACATGTCTTATTTAACCTTAAACCAACATTACAACAAATACCACATTATCTGCATTGCTTCTTTTCTGCACAGTTCATACTGACATAAATGATGATGCTGACTCCCTCTTGTTAAAAGGCCTTCATCCCACTCTGGGTCATGGGAGGGCTATGATACCAGTGAGCTGCTTTGATAAATAGCAGCTACAAGCCATTTCCTTAGTGCACTATATGGTAGTGCATGACCCATTCCGTGCCCTCTCTGTATTGCAGCAGGAGTCCCCCAGCATGCTGCCTGCAGTTGCTTTGAACTGCAGTCTAGGAAGACTGAGCCTCCGGGCTTGGCTTGCCATTTGTAAAATGGGACTACTTACATATGTAATTTGAAAAAGGTACACAAAGTACTCCACAGAAGAGTGACCTCAACACCTGGGAGAAATATTCAAATGGCCCTTCAAGCTAAAATGATTGAAAGGGTCTTAGCGCTGGCCACTGCTAACATACTTTCTATACAAAAATAAATAATAATTACATTATGGGGAAGGTCAAACAAGCTCATTGTTGCAAATGTCCATAATGCCCTACTCATTGGGGAACCTTACTGGCTAACATATCCTGGAACAAAAACCACATCACCCTTTTCATAACCCTGAAATGTCCATCTCCTCAATTACATCACCATACGCTGACAAGCAATTAAAGTCTCTGCTTCACTAGGCTGGCACAGTCCTTACACAAAACTAGCTATGCAGCTGAAAGTTTGAACTGGATTCTATTGGTTGAAGATAACACAAGCTCAAAAAGAACAAAGATTATGCACTAGATTCTAGATTCTATGATTGGTTCACTGTTCCTCACCCCACAACACTGGTGATGTCATCTTCCTACACAAATCTAGTGCCAGATCTGCTTATAAAAAACTTGCAAGAAACCACTGCTGGAAAGTACGTCCTTGCTATTTTATTAATTCTTTCCATAGAAATTATGCCTGTCTGCATGAGCATGGCATTTTGGCCTTCAAGCTATCTTATGAGTATTATTTTGGAGGGTTGCGTTACCATGAGAAACATCCTCCCCTGCCGGGGGAATAATGAAACCTGCAGCATTCCAATATGGGCTGGCTAGAAAAATGCTGTTTCTCTAATTATGGTCTACAAAAACATGGCTGCACAGTTATTCACATATTCCTCATAAGAAGACCTGCAACTCTTACCTAACAAACCCCAACCTTATATAATAACAAAACCCCATCTCTTAACTGCTAAAACATGTGTCCTGTGACAACAACTCTATCACAAAAGTGTTTATCTGAGCAACATCCTACACGTGACTCTTATGTCACTGTGTCACTTACATAGCTGATATGCACGCCCCCCTCTTGTAGCTAATATGCATGCACCCCTCTTGTGGACACTACATTTGCCTCTCTTCAGGCTGCATTTAAGAGTGTCGACCATTGCATCCTTCTATCCCTTCTTGCCAACAGGATCAGATTCTCTGGCACTGTCCTGAATTGGTTTACCTCCTACCTCTTAGGCAGACATGAGGCCATTCAGATGAATGAGTTGCATTCTACCAAACTCCAGGTCTCCTACAATGCTCCATCCTCTCACTATTCCTTTTTATCCTTTACATGGAGCCACTCAATGAGCCCAATATAGCCAACCACCTATATCTGGACAATACTAACTGTTACATGAGCGCAAACAGCTCACAGGACATCATTCACCTCTGTGATCACCTAGCCATCATCCAATCCTGGATGTTGACTTCCTACCTCAAGCTAAACCCATCCATTAGTGAATTCATTCTCATTGGTCGCCCACTAAAAAACAACTTGTCCAACAATGGCACTGACAGCAGCCTGTCTTTCTCCAAAAACATAGCCACAAAGTCCCAAAATGCTGTGCCCCGAATCTCTGTCCTTCAAAAAAATCAAACCCTTCATCCTGCTGCAGGACTTCCAGACCATAGTGCAGGCCCTTGTGGTCTTGCACATCGATGGGGGAAATGCCCGCCTGAAAAGGCTCCGAGCTGATTACTTGGCTCCTCTAAAAGAAGTCCACCATACTGCAGCACGTCTTATTGATCACGTTCGGAGCGACCGATACAGCGTTCGGGACTGTACCGCTGAATAGCCAGGGAAGGGCTCGCTATATTTAGTGATGCAGCCAGTTTAATCTCGAGCCATGGCTTACCCGATGAAAGTGGGTCCAATTTGAAAAAAAAAAAGATTTGACAAAAGACACGAATGTGTGCCCAATAACACCTCCTCGCCGGATTGCAAGGTTGAGTACGCCCGAGCAAACATAGAACAACGGGCAGCCCATTACTGAGTGCTCACCGCAGATTGGTGGACAAAGACGCACTGCAGTGGGCCCAATTACCAGCCTAAAAGGGAGCAAAGACCCCATCGTTTTGAACCACTACTGCGTCCTGATGAAGATGACCTAAATCTTTACGGTTATGAAACCGGTCACCCTTCCACAGCATGAGCTGGTCTCATGCTACTGATGATCGGTGTACTTAGTAACCTGTCATAGACATCACAATTCTAGCATGACCTGACTGATAGATCAGATTTTTTGTTAAAGATCTTTCTCTGTAATTTTAGGCACCTATAGACAAGGAGCCGTACATGTGTTTTTAATATCAGTTCAAGTTTATGGAGATACTTACTAGCTGGCACTGCACTGGCTAATAAAGATGGATACATTACAGTAAACAGTGAGCTCTAGTAGACCCCAGAATTGGACATTATCTAATGTAGAATGTCTGAACATTTTGTTATCAGCTACTTGGAACTGGCTTTTTAATTATGGTTGTTTAAATAGGGAAAGTTTCTCCACTCTATCCCTCTTAGATAGGTGGTGCTACACCCGACCTCTAGGGGAAGCTTGCCAGAGACACGGACAGGGTGTTCTTCTGGTAGGGACAGCCTGTTTGTGTGTATGCCTCATTAGTTAAATAACACATATACAATATGTTGTGCAGAATGTTTTTCTCCTTAAACCGTGATAGAGTGTTACCATGATTCTTGATCCATGGTAGGAATGCAAGATTGACCTTTTGGTCCATAATTATACCCCTGTGTTAGAGTCCTACAATGCTCCACCCTCTCACTGAGCCCAATATAGCCTACCACCAATAGCTGGGTGATACTCACTGTTACATGAGAGCAAACAGCTCACAGGACATCATTCACCTCTGCGATTGCCTAGCCATCATCCAATCCTGAATGTTGAATTCCTACCTCAAGCTAAACCCATCCAATTCTCATTGGTCACCCACTAGAAAACAACTTGTCCAACAATGGCTCAAAGATATGCACCTAGAAGGAGTTGATTTACAACTCTCGGACTCAGCAAAAACATAAGACTTCACCATGACACTGACAGCAGCCTGTCTTTCTACAAAAACATAGCCACACAGTCCCAAAACGCTGTGCCCTGAATCTCTGTCCTTCAAAAAATCAAACCCTACCTCCTGCTGCAGGACTTCCAGACCATAATGCAGGCCCTTGTAGTCTTGCACTTCGATGGGGGAAATTCTTGCCTGAAAAGGCTCCCAGCTGATTGCTTGACTCCTTTAAACCCAGTCCACCATGCTGCAGCACATCTTGTTTTCAGACACATGGACATTTTCCCATTAAACCCACAACCTTCACAACTACATTGGCTTCCTCTAAAGGCCAGGATACTGTTCAAGACTGCATGTATCATCTACAAAGCAGGCATGAGTAGCACACCAGCATACCTGGTGGCTAAGCTCCACATATCTGGTGGCATTCACGCAACAAATCCAACAACCGGCTTGTTTTACAACTCGTTCGCAAAGACATGACCCCGAAACAATGCTTATCTTGTCATAATATCCACCCTCAGGAACTTAATCCCAGTGTCATCGGGTCAGAATGCCCGCACAATTCTCCAGTTTGGCAAATCTCTCAAAACAGGGCTTTTTCAAAAACAACTGAACAAGGACTAATTCCAAAAAATGCACATACTGATGCACAGACCTCAACCCATAATTCTGCGCTATTGTTAAAACATGCCAGCAAAAATGCTGGCTACCCACCCTCTGTACAGCGCTCTGCTGCTCTCCAGCTATGTCTGTGCTTCAAACAATAAAATACAAAGAAAACAAATTAAATGGAGGATTCTTCAGGGAATATGAGTGGGGTCTGGATCACATCTTTCACTCAGCATTATCAGAGATATTCCAATCAAGAGAGACTTGATGGAAAAAAAAATCCAGAAAGGATAGTAGTCACATCGTCTGTATATTTACATTTTCTGATCCTCAGCATGGCTTCTGCTAAATCTCATTTTTGACCTCCTTAACCTTGCCCTCTGTCAGTCTTTTTCAGTGTCCACCTGGTGGTGACTATACTTATCCGAGGCCCTTTAAAATGAGAAACAGAAAACAGGGTTAGATATTATGCTGTTTTCTTACAGACACCCATTGAGGAAGGGGGAGTGTAGAAGAAAAAGTATGTTTTCTTTTTTACTTGAATACTATTAAGCTGCAGTCTGACAAGTGACAGGGACCCCCTCACTATGTATAGGAGAGGTGTGGGATACTTTGAGCCCAGGATCAAATAAACAGAAAGGCTGTTCAGCCCCCGAAATGTGCAGAAATACCTTTTTGATATGGGAAGGCACACTGGCAGACTGAAAATCCAGCATAATGTTAAAACTGGTAATGTACCTAGTGGAATTCAAACTGTATGTACTTCTGCAGTCGACGCAAGGAACATGTGGAAAATGACACCAGGCTGCAGATGGAATTATAAAGGCACATTGAGAATGCCAGACTGAAAAAGCAGGATTTCATTTGCAGCTTCCACATTAATAATGTTTTCTTCAAATAAAGAGAAATACTCTTATTCAAAAGACAGTTGCATGTGTTAGATAAAACCAGGAAAAAATGAAAGCCTTATTCTACATGGAAAGCATGGCATTTCCAAACACAGAAACTGCAATGTCTAAAAGTGTGCGTGTTTTGCAGCTTGAAATGAATACATGGAGAAAAATGCTCCGTTGCCAAAATGAACATATCATTAGGAGAAAAATGAACAGTGATGGAGGGATACGTTTTATTAAAAATACATCAAAGGCCTCATGTACCCAACGAAATGTAACACTTACAAATATAAGTGTCTGTTGCTAGAAGCATGACTGCAGGTTTCTAAATCCAGAGAAGGGGTCCGTTTCTATTCAGGATGCTCTAGTGACCAGCAAGGAATTTTATTGGGGCTTATTCTCTGAAATGAGCCACAGGATGATCCATTAGACTTGAGAGAACAATGTTTGTTTGTTTGTTTGATTTATTTATATAGCGCTCCAGACCCAGAGATAGAAGGGCACTTCAGGAAGCGGTTACATAGCATGATATATACATTTTTCATTGCACAAACATTTATTCAATTTACAAGATGGAAGCATAGTTAAACAATTTACAAGATGGAAGCATAGTTAAACAACAGCAGTAGCCTCAGATATTTTGAGAGAGGAGGTAAATACTATTTTTTGTTCAGTAGCCATCCAATAACATGTTTCCTAAAAGTAGTTTTAATGTTAAGTGGTAAGGTGTTCCAGAGTTGGGAGGCAAGCACCGTAAAGCTGGAACCTCCACCTCTTTTTAAGGTAAATCTAGGCACTGTCAAGCAAAAGGTATTAGAGGATCTGGTAATTCTGGTGGCAGGTTTCATGGTGAATTTATAGGTGAGATACGGTGGGGCTGGGTGTTTTAAGGCCTTATATGTGAGACAGATGGTTTTCAGGTCGATTTTTTGTTGTATGGAGAGCAATTTGCACGATTTCCTGGCCGTGGAGATGTGCTCTCGCCTGGGGATGTTTAGTGCTGCTCAAAGTGTGTTATTTTGGAGTATCTGTATTTAGTTAATTATAGATTGGTTTGCGCCTAGGTACAGGCTGTTGCAGTAGTCCAATTTGGACTTTATGAGGGCCCTGGCCAATATAAGGCAGCTATTAGAGGATAGGAAGGGTCTGCTGGCCCTGATCAGCTTGCCAGTGTAGGCAGTGGTTGAGGTGGTCATGTTGATTTGTTTGGAGAGGTTAGTGTTGGCATCAAGGTAAAAGCCAAGGGTTTTTATGCTTTTAACAATGGGGATGGTGTTACCATCGATGATAATGTTATTGTAGTTAGGGCTAAATTTTCGACAGGTTACTGGGAGCGCCGACAAGGAGAAGCTCTGTCTTCTCATCATTCAGGCATAAGCCGTGTATGGCCATCCATGCCTGAATGATGGAGAATATTTTGTTAATCCGATGACGTCCGCGTTGTAGTTGCCTGAGAGGGTGAGGAGTATCTGGGTGTCGTCTGCATAGTTGGTGTAGGTGACACCCAGACGGTCCAGTTTGTCGAAGAGTGGCTTTGTAAATATGTTGTACAAAGTGGGAGAGACACAAGAGCCTTGTGGGACACCACAGGTGATGGGGATAGGGTCTGCCGCTGCTATTGGTGAGAAAACCCTCATAGTTCTGTTAGCCAAAAAGGATTGTATCCATATGATGGCAGAAGAGGAGAAGTGAGCTGCGGATGATAGGTGGTTGCAGAGGTTTTTATGATCGACCAAATCGAAGGCTGCTGAGAGGTCTAACAAGAGTCATCAATCTGACTTTTGAGGTCAACAAGACAGTTTCTGTTCCATGTTGAGGTCTAAAGCCAGATTGAAGTATTCCTAGCAATTGGTTAGATTCCAGGTAGTCCTAAATTAGCAGGTAAGCGACTCTGTCTAAGATTTTTAACAGGAATGGGACTGTGGAGATGGGTCTATAATTAGTGGGTATGGCTGGGTCTGGTGATTGTTTTTTTTAAGAGTGGGAGAACACAGGATTGTTTTAGGTTGCTGGGGAATGAGTTATTAGCGAAAGACAGGTTAATTAATTTGGTAATGAAAGGAGATAGATCTCTGGCTGCGTCTTTTATGATATGGGCGGGACAGCTGTCCCCTTTGCAGTTGGAAGGTTTTAAAGAGGTGACGATTTTTTGAACTTCCAATATAGTTACCTTCTTAAATGTGAAGCCTACATTGGAGTCGATGGATGTTGGTGAGCCAGTGCTGGTAGACTTACTACTGGTAAGTTGTTGACGTTTATCCTCAATTTTGGTTTAGAGTCCTGTGATTTTATTGTTAAGGGTGTTCTGGATGCTGGTGCACCAGGGTTTGTCTTTCGTGCAGGTGTCTATAGGTGGATTGAGATTTTCTAATTCCTTTAATATTTTAAATAGTTCTTTGGTGCAGGAGCCTGCCTGATCTATCATAACGTTATAGGAATCTTTTTTAGTGAAAATTATCTCCTTTTTATATAAGGAGAATGTCAAGTTTAGAAACTTCCTCCCCCTCCTCCTCACCTGGCTCCTCAGAGGTATAATCTATTGGGATGGTCTCGGTCTTCTTTCGTTCCTTCCGTGAAGTGGGGGTGTCTCTCTTGGGTGTCCTGATCTTCTTTTCGTGCAGGTAGAGCCTGGCCCCTCCGGAGGCCACCTTTGCAGAGAAGGAACCCTAACCGCAGGGACCCCCGGGGGGCCAGCCCTAAACAGGGAAAAAGCACAAAGGCGGAAAAAACACTGTAAGTTCAGATGGGTTCAGTTGGCTGTAATTCACTTCCTTGATGACCTGAAGGAAGCCGGTGTTGGTAGAATACAAGGGAATGTTTGTTTGTGGCTATATAAATCCTTGGAGTTAGGGCAGGAGTTTGATGAATAGCCGGAAAAGGAAGGTACACAAAAATAGAAAGTAGTCGAAGAAATACCCGATAGTGAAGGTGACAAGGGAATAGTGAGAAACAGTCAGAGCTAGTAGTAAGTACCGAACAAGGAGCAATAAGGTAAGCCGACAGGAAGATGCTTACGGAGCGGGAGACCGCTCAGTAAACGAAATTGAGGAGCTGGGACCGGCTGCAGAAAAATAGCAAGGGCATAATAAAGGCATCCCTAGCAAAGTATAAGGCAGGAAGACAGAAAACCAGGAAGAGTGGACAAACAAACTTAGGAAGGAACCAGACAGAACAGGAGGATGCGAGGAAGTAAAAAAGTAGGACGTAAGAAACCAAAAACTATACAGGTAAGACTGGAGGCAGCAAGGATAGCAACCGATAAGGACTAAGGAGAGGCAGGCAAAAAGGGGGATACAAAAGGTAGAAGAGAAGTAGACGATCCGACGAGACGGACCAGGAGGGCTGGAAAGGAAAAAGAAGGGAAGAGGTAATGAGAAATTCTCAGACGAAGTTTCCTCACGGACCGTAGCGTTGGTAAACAGATACAACGCGTAGGTCAGTAGGAGGAGTCAGCATATAAGGACTCTTCCGCCATCTTGAGTGAGGACTGAAACGCGCATACGGCAATCAATGCCTCTAGCGTTTCCAGACCCTCCAATCCGAGTTCCTGACAGAGGAGATATTCGTAAGATTGGATTTGTTTTCAGCAGATGGATTCGTTTTCCATAGTAGTTCTGACTTAGCTTTCTTTTTTCTAAGTATTTTAAGTTCAGGGTAAGTCAACAATGGCTTAAGTCAACAATGAGGCAGTAGAGCCTGGAGCAGATGTTTCAAGCAAAATGAAATTCCAGACTGAAAATGAACCCCAAGGGGCTGCCTGATGATCAGACTCTTGCATATGTAAATATATGGCTATTGGGTTATATTAGGAATCAAGGTTCACCCATTAAATTTGTACCTAGAATTTTGTACCAAAATTCAAAAATGTATTTCTAGCTCACCAAAAACATCAAGAGGCCACAACTCAGGGATTTAGTATATTGGTAATTGATGTAAATGTATATTCAATTTGGTGTTAACAACTGTTTTTTTTCGTGTGTAAATGTTGAAAGACCACAGTTTGCAAATGCAATCTATTGTGGGACAGGAGTTATTTTAATATGTCTACCATGATTAGCTGTATCTAAGAATATATGCGTTGATCTGTTTATTTGTAAAACCTAAGTGTTTTTGCACTTAGGACTTTTCAGTGTAAAATGACTTGTGTACAAAAATGTTAATACAAAGGGGTGGATTCATCCCTCCCTTCAATTCATTTTGAGAACTCTAAGAGCCCATCAGCAGAGACAGGCTGGGCCTCGATGAGGAGCTAACCATCAGGGACCAATGAAAATTGTGAACTAATAAGTTAACACTTCCTGATTTTAATACATCAGAGGTGGAGCTTAACGGGTAATAAGGCCCCACACAATGGGAAAGGGGAGAATTGCATAAAATCATCTCGGTGAATACTAAGATCTGCCTAAAAATCACATGGGTGAATACTGAAAGAAGGAGGCCAAATTTAACTTTCCAGAACTGCTGCTTATACCTCATCTGGGTACAACTATTTAAAATTGCTGTAGGATTAACTTTGCCTGTGAGATAGCAATTGGGAAATACTGTAGCTGGACTGGACCTACACCATGAGAGGGGACATAGTCTAAATAGAGGGATTAAGCCTGGAGAATATCCCTGACTGATTGTAGATTCTGATGCCCCTGCCTTGCCCCTGTAAGATTAACCCTTACGACTTTCCCAAAGCACCAAACCCTGAGACTTCAATGCAAGTAGTTTGTACAACAGAACCAAGTGTGTTGCGGATCTCTTCGATTTAACACCTTCCCCTTGATTAGTGGGTCGGGGGCAAACTGAGTTGACCCTTAGCATATTTTACTGAACTAGCTGTACCCGGCATAACATACATCACTCTAGCATATCTTAAACGTTATTAATCTTCACACTTTTATTTATTTATTCAGTCATACATTTAATTGTAAACAAAATGATTGTTCTCGTTCTTCTCATTTGATTGAACTATTTAGACAGCAACACATAGTTGCCTGTAACTGAATACAGGTTTTGGAAGGTATTTGCAGATTCTCTGAAAAGTCTGTACCTTTGACTTATTAATGGTCATTGAAAAGGATAAGTATAATGGGAACTGTCTTCTTTTTAATTTGAAAGGCATATTTATATCAGAATGAATGAGAGGTATGAGTGGTATAAGAACAGTATGTAAGTCAATCCACTGATTACACAGGCCTCTATGATGTGTCATTGTAGATGCCTAAATGTAAACCTTGTTCCGTTGCAATGTCCCTGGTACAGCAAAATATTGAGAAGTAGCATAATTACAGCGCATAATTACAGCACCTACTTTCAGTTTTAGTTCATGAGGAGGCATTGATACTACAGTATTTCGCTCTTTAGACAATGAAACGTTGAGCCGCTGATGAACTGTTCAAATTGTCATTGTTCCACTGCAGAGTCCCAGTGATGTCATAGGATTGCACAGTAGCATAATTATAGTGCATAATTACAGAACCTACATTCAGTTTTAGCTCATAAGGATCATTCATCATACAGCATTTTTCTCTTTAGAGACTGAAACATAGAGCTGACAATTACATGTTTATTGATGATGGAACCACTGTGCCCTGTGTGAAGAGAAATGTGGTTAGAAAGAAGTAATTTGACATTATTCGGAATGTTTGCTCAAGTGGAAGGTGAAGGTGATTGTGTAGAACTGTGCTCTTTCTGTTTGGTAAAATGATAGTTGTTGTTGAAGTGGATGGGCACATAGAGGTGCAGTTTGCCATTTGGACAGCAGAGGTCAATCTAACACTGATAAATTGCATCATCTGAGTATGGAAACATATCTACGCGTTTTATATATATATAGATAAGTTAATCAACTCCCATATAGTCACTCTATGCGGGGGGAGCTTGCAGAAGCTAGACACCTCTGCTCTCTTTCCTAGCACTAATTCAAATTGTAGTCATTTAAAATAATTGAGTATTCCAATTCCGTTGCCAACCCCAAAACTCCCTCAAGGGAAGGGGTGTCCTTGTCTAAAATCAAAATTCCTAGCTGTCACTACTCCCCAGGCTATTAAGCAGAGGGGTGCTGAATGTAACAGAGGTTTGCCTTTTTAGTGCTTGGCAGAGAAGTGTTTTGCTAAATGAAACCAAGTGTAATTTCTAATTGAAAGATACAAACTCTCTCCTGAGAGTGGGAAAGAGACCCTAATAGAAGAAAGAGTTTATATTGCTTTGGGGTGAAGAAGGGTTCTATCCATCCAAAGTAATATCAAAAGTCAGTTGTGATTTAAAACTGCTCACATTTTCCAGTGTGCAAGGGTATTAAACATAGAAACCACTGTATGCCTGGAATTGCTTTTGAAAACAGAAAATGTTGCATTGGATTTAAATCTAAACCTTATCAAGGAATGATAAGGCTCATGATCTGGTACTGTTCGATAGTATTGTTTAATTTTGACATAAATGGGTTTGTTTAACATGAGTTGTGAACCATGTATTTAGCCTGTGTTCCATGTACATGAGACCAAAAAAGGGAAAATTCAAAGAACGCACATGAATTTTGTATCGAAGCTTTGTTTTCTGCCACAGAGAAGTAGATGTGTGCAATAATTTGGTGCATATATTCATCAAACCTATTATTGAATACATATATATTCTTTGTGTACGCCAACCTGTTTCTTTGCTCATTGGTGGCACATGGGGAGGGTTCTACGCTGCTCTATATGAGTAATAGACAGGGCTATGATTATGCAGGATATTGCAAAAGTAATATAATTTGAGTTGACATTTGATTTGGCATTGATGTGGAAATCTGGCAGGAATATGGTGAGCCTTTTGCCCCTCTGCCGAGAGAGTGTAGAAGGGTACAAAATGCTGTTTTTAAAATGAGCACTATTGAAATTAAAAATGCCAGGACGCATCTCCTAGCTAAGTTATTTATTTGTGGTGAGTGGCGAGAGAATGAAGCTGGGAGCTGGCAAACTAGAATGGAACAAGAAATTACATCAGTAAACACTGACATTTGGCAGAATAATGGTATTTCACATCAAGCTTTAAAATAATTCTACATGACTCAACATATTTGCGTGGAGCAGATTCTAATGTCTCACCTCACAACTCATTTATATTTCCATGTACAATAAGTTGAAGAGTGATTGCAGAATAAAGAGGCCAGTATGCTGAATCAGACTGAGGTCCTGAACCACGCCCAGAAAGCACTCACACCTGTAGAAGATAAAGCACAACAGACCAACGTTTTTCAATGAAAACAAGAAAACCTCATGGAGCAACTTCAAAATGAGGTACCAACCCACCTAGAGGCCAGTGCAGAGCGAGAAATAGAGTTTGCTGCACAGCAAGATACAGGTTAAGAGAGTGAAGAAACTGTAAGCTGCCTTCAATGCCAATTGAATGATCATACTATTAACAACAGAGTTTTGTTTTTGAGATTATGGCCTTTAAATAGACCACAAACGTACTGAACAGTGAAAACATTAAGTTAATTATAAAAGGGATTGATTCCCAAAGTGACTTTGATCAGATAGACCAAGTTGTAAATACTCTGATATAACAGAAAATGCAAATGATTAAGGAAGAAGACCGCCTGAATCATGATAACAGTGCACTCTCACAGAAGGTGATTCAATTAAAAATGGCCCTCTGATCAAGGAAAGATGCCACTCCAATCAGGAACCTCATGCCAGTTATCCAAAGCCTCCCATATACAATCTGGAACTGATCTCATGCATACCACTTAAAGAGAACAGGGAAACATGAGGCAGCTGGATTTACCCAGGCCTAGCCAAACTGATCCAGAGGTGTTCATCACTACCAAACAGATGGGAAGTGGGCTGGACCGGTGTGCCCTGGGAGACCTAAATAATCCTGTGAGTACTTATGACACTGAACACTCCAATGATAAGAAAATGGGGGGTTAGATTTGCAGAAAATGAGATTGCTAAGAGACCTCCTGGACTGGAATAGAAAAGCTAGAGTTTAAGCCTAGGAAATGCATACTAAAAACTCCATATATTCATGGGAATGCAGGGATTTACCCAGGCTACCTTGAAGGATGGCTACAGAGACTGGGTTCTATACTGTGCCTAAAAGTGACAACAGGGAATGTGACCCAGAGAGTTCACAGTGGCACAGGCGAGAGGAGTCCAGAACCTGTGATTCTGGGAGGGATTCACAATCTTATAGACATAGGGAGACCCTAGAGGCCAGGGAATGGAGCCCAAATAGCAGCTCAGTATCAGAAGGTGAATGGACTCAAGTGCAAAGGCTCAGAACAGAAAGAACGCCAAACAGAGAAAGGGTTTTATTAAAGACCCGATCAGACAAATCAAATCCATAAAGAGCTTCCAGACCCATACCATAAGAATGCAAAGTAGTCAGTATGGGAGCACTTAGAACTTTATGAGCAAATGATGTGATAAAAATGATGTCAATTGCATAGAGCTTGCAAAACAGACGTTTTCCCCTGAGTACTCCAGTTTCGATGTAGGACTGGGGGACCAGGATTATTATAAATGGTCCACCTGTAAGGTGCCCATTTGGAAACATTTCTCTACTCATAGTAACCCACAAGATGCAAGTACGCTGCATATAACTTGCAACATGGGAAAGAGCAGATGCCTTGTGAGTTTATGCAAGAACTACAACGTGCATTTATGCAATCTTCTTGGAGGGTCACAAATAATAGGGATTTTGTGACCACATATGTCCATTCACTACCCAAATATATAAATAACAGTTAGTGTGTCATTTCCATGAGTGCAGGACACTGAACTGGGTCACAAAGCAAGGCACCAGGATATATGAGGCCCAGAAGTCTACTGAAAATATAAATGACCACAAAACCATCAACTTTACCTGCAGCTGTGATGGTGGGGGAGGTGAAAACTACCCCTTCTTTTTACCTGGAGATGGGGTGGCCTAAAAATACATACTCCTCCTGCCAACAAGCAGAATGAAAGGCAGATTGAACCCCTCACCCCAGCCCAATAGAACGGTAGTCAGGCAGGATTCCGGAACAATTATCCGTGCATGCCACCTAGGTAAGTCCTCGATATAAGGGGGGGGTCATTACAAGTTGGGCGGTAAGGGATACTGGGCACCGGTAAGGAGACCGGTGCCGGTAATCCCTTACCGCCCAATTCCAAGGGCTACCTCCAATCTCAGAATGAGGCCCAAGGGTTCAAAACCCATCCTAGGGTATGCGTACACTGCTCCAGCATAAAGGCGGGTCCAAACCAGGTAAGTACTTCCCTGGGCGAATTCCTTTCAAACTCCCCACAGGAGAAAGGTTCCACTCCATCTCCCAACCTGCATTTTTTCAAAAGGTATCCTTAAAATCAGATCTACCAGAGCAATATTCCTCCTTCTCCCTATTTCCAGGACAATAGATCCCTGAACCAGAAAGAAGGGAGAATCATGATGGAAAATTATGGGGAAAATGTGCAATACGTGAGCTACTCCACGAGAAGGGATAGTTACCCTTTTAGGGAGAAGCAAAGATATGAACAGAGACCTCCCTACAAACAAGAAACATTTTCACAACTGGAGCAACAGATCCACCAACTGACTGACAACCTGGGGTGCGTGCTGAGGGCTCAGTTAAACCCTCAACATAACACTCTCTTCATCTGGGTCGGGCTCCATACTTACCACAGTAAAACACAGGCTCTTTTGGGACACATTTTTTGGAGAGATATCCCTCATTCCTGAAAGAGAAGGTTGGCTTCCCAGAATTCTCCACGGGCCAAATTTCAACAAGCAACAGGTTCCTGAGGATGTGGCCCGGTAGGAAGGGAGATGGCAAGCCTTAGTGGAAGTTCTCTTTGTCACTAAAACAGAACCCCTGGAAACCTCTCAGCCTGAAAATAAATCTTCTATCCCTGGGAAGTTCGATTCAAAGAGCAAAGGGTAATTAGGAAAAGCCTAAGAACAACACTCTTTGTGGAGGAACAAAACAGGATAATCGCATAATCCCTGGAGGATTCAGGTAAATCAATCTTCTCGTTCAGAAACGGGTGGATACTTCTCAAAGAAATGGGTCCAAAAGACCATGAGTTTGACAGGGAAAGTATGGAGTAGCTAATACAAAAATAGAAGATATATCCACCCCAAAAACAGGTCCTGAGAACTTTCTTCAGGGAAAGAGGAACAGCAAAGAATATGAGGAGAAAGAGGACCCCCAAACCTCATGAATTGCCAGATGTAGATTTCTTGATAGAGATTCCCATCTTCTAGAGGGAAAATCGCCCAATACCACACAGATTGGAATTCAATATAAAGAAGATGACCACCAAGCTGGAAATAACTCACACTTTCTTTGCACCCTTGTGTAGAAAGAAGGCAGATTGTATGCACTGGTCAAGGTGCAGTGTCAGGTTGAATTATCAGGTCTGGTAGATACTGGATCCTAAGCCACTCTTCTGTCCAAAAAGGCTTTTGACCAACTCAATGCAGGTAGGGGGGAGCATCCGCAGATTCATCTCATACCTCTTCCCGGACAACTCCAAAATTTCCATGGGAATGTTATTTCCATCAACAGCACTGCTGATCTGGAAAAGCAAATTGCGCAACATTGTTTAACCCTAATAGTGCCCATTGGAAAGCACTCAGTGGCATGCTATTTTCTCTGGTGTTTAGCTGTTTCAACTTAAACTGCTGTAGCTCACCAGAATTTGATAATAGTATAGAATAACCATATATTTTTGTTTTTGTACATTTAACACTATAAAATGAGCCAAAAAACACACGTTTGTGTCACACCCTGAGGTCACATGACATAATTCAATATGGTGGACAAGTATCACAGTAAAGAGTATATAATACAGACCACAGAGGTAGCACTTTCAGAAAATTCATTTTTTCAATAAGTAGATAGCCAACTTTCAAGTATGTTATGTTTGCTGCTCATACAAAAAACAGAATGCTGATGTTTTTCTTTTTTTATTTACTTTTTGGGGCAAAGCGTAAGTGCATCCCATGAGTGTCAAATGTAAACATTTGTTTCAATCCACAAATATTATGAAAACATTAAAAGGAAAAGACCAATAATTTAGAAGCATCATTACAGAAAGCAGGTTTTCCTTACTGGCAATATGACGCAAAGGAAAAAAAAATATTCTCAGTGGTTCTGGGTAGTCTTACATACATTTAAAAATGGCTGACATTGTTTATTTCCTCAGCTGTTTTCCCTGCAAGAATCTCTATTACTGGAATTCAATACAAATTGTAAATTGTTTGTTCTGGTATGTATGTTTGGTCATCAGACAATGTCTGGGCGTGTTATCTCTGTATGTGAGGCAATGGGTCACACAGTCTTTGTATCTGGCCTTTGACCTTGAAATTCACTACATGAAACGTTTTTGTTGTGATATCTTTGCAACATTAGATCTGTTTGTCCTAATTGTGGCGTCTTTTGAAAGTTAATGGCATGCTCTTCATAATTCACTAGTCTAATAGTTTGAGAGGGTATTGACATTTGACCGTTGACCTCACAATAATAAACTGTAAAGTGTTTTTATTAATTGTTCTAAACGGTTGTACGAATTTTGACAAGAGAGATAGCTCCTTGACAGACGTAATGTGTACTTTTAAATGTATGTGTCAGTTAAGATATGGGTGTTTGTCAATTGACCTTCAACCTTCGAATTTCCCTCCCAAAAGAGTTTTTTTTTTGCTCCATTACAATTTCTTAAATTTAAATAGGAGACGTGTCATTTGAATGATCGTGTCATGTATGTTGTCTGCTAGGCATCAAGTAGGGTGCCAGGGGCTTTGGCATTTGATCCTTGACCTTGAAACAAAAATATACTAAGGTTTTTAATTGCTTTTTGCCAGCAACCATTAATTTGATGCAGATAAGTCAGGTTTTATTGATATTGATATTTTATTTCTATTGCGCTCGTACACAAGTGTTTCAGAGCGCAACAAGGCAAGAGAGGGGAACAGGGGAGAACAAAACAGCGTTCTTACTAGACCCAGTGACATTGAGAATGAGCAAGTGCATAGGAGAGGGGGAAGGGAAAAGTGCATGGAAGAGAGGAGAAGTGGAAAGTGCGAAGCAGAGGAGAAACAGATACATAACAATAAATAAATAATAAAGGCAACAAACAGTGGTAGTGCAGCCAGCAATTTGCAAGTGCTAGGTTTACGTCAGCAGGTAGGGTAGGTCTAATAAGTGCAGGAAGAAAAAGTGGGGCGCTGTATGGGTATGGTGCAAGAGAGAACAGATCAGCAGGGGAGAGGGGGAGCGAAGGCAGAAGAAAAGAGGAAGGTCTTGAGGTGCTTCCGAACCCGGAGATAGTTCTCCTGAAGTTTTGGAGTGGCAGGGAGGATGATCCATAGGGAGCCCCTGCCAAAGACAAAGATCTACCCCCAGCTTGTTCTTTAAAAACGACTGACCCTGAGGGAGTTGGATGTAGAGGAGCAAAGAGCTTGAAAGGGAAGGTATTTGCGGAGTCATACCTGAAGGTATAAGCCTTGTGAACAACGCAGAGGGTTTTGAATTTAATCCTTGCATCCACTGGGAGCCAATGGAGAGATTTCAGAGCTGGAGAGATACAAGTCTCGCAGTCCTGTTCTGGATTAGTTGCAGAGGAGGAGAGTAGAGGCAGGTAGATTTAGAAAGAGGCTGTCAGAATAGTCCAAACTAGAGAGAACCAGAGCTTGGGATGCCATGAGCTTCTGGGGGAAGGAGGGGAAAGGCAGAATACATCTGAGGAGGTGCAGTAGGACATTTGACTTTTTAGAGACCTCAGAGATGTGTGCGGAGAAGGAAAGGATGGAGTCAACGATGACCCCGAGGTTCTTAGCCTCGCAGGTGGGGTAGGAGGAGGGCCAAGGGAGGCCAGCCAAAGAGTGAGGGTAAAGGATGGTGAAGGTGTGTCGATGAGGAGGATCTCCGTCTTGCTGGCATTCAGACAAAGATCATTGGTGGCACACCAATCTTGAATGGCAGTTAGGCAATCAGAGATGAGAGAGAGAGCGGAGGTGGCAGAGGGGCAGAGTGCAGCCTGAAAATGAGTTGAGTGTTGTCAGCGTAGCACTGGAAATTTGAGCAGAAAGTGACAATACAGTGGGCGAGAGTTGCCAGGTATTCGTTCATAGAGAGGAAGATAGATGAAAGGAAGGACCCAAGTTGGACCTGGGAGGGTCGATCTGAGAGGAAAGAGGTCAGCCAGGCCCGAGCCTGATCAGTGATACCCAGGTTTTCACAGAGATGGTTGAGCAGGATGGTATGGTTGACCGTGCCGAAGGCAGAAGAGAGATTGAGGAGGATGAGGACAGAAGGAATGTTAGAGTCAAGGTTGGAGAGCAGATCTTCACGGATGTTCAGGAGAGCAGTTTCAGTGCTGGTGGTCATGGAGACAGCCAACAGAATTGGAATGAAGGTTAAGCTGAGAGATGGCCAACTTTTCCAGGAGTTTGCCCAGAAAAGGAGTAATGGAAATTGGGCGATAGTTAGCTGGACAAGAAGGATCAGCTGTGGGTTTCTTGAGAAGAGCATGCACAAAGGAGTGCTTCAGGGGAGGGGAAGGATCCCGAGACAAAGGAGTGGTTGCAAAAATTCAGCAATGGCCGGAGCGAGGGTGTCAATGTGGTCCTTGATGGTTTTAGAGGAACAGGGATTAACCTGTTTTGACAAGGTTTTCATAGATCGGACTTGTCTAGCGACCTCGTCAGGGGACAAAAGAGGAAAGGACAAGAAGGATGGTGGGGGGGTGGCTAAAGGAGGATCAGCAAGCACAGATGGAGAGGGGAGAGGAGGGGTGTTGGTGGAGAGGGTGGACAGGATGTCCTGTTTTTTTTTAATGAAGTGAGAGGCAAGGGCATTACAAAGAGCCTGGGAGGCAACTGGAGGAGTAGAGAATGCAGCAATGTTGGCCAGCTCCTTGCAGATTTTAAAAAGTTCGGCTGAGTTGTTAGATGCCGCAGATACACAAGCATGAATGTGGACTCTCTTCTTGGTGAGGACAGAGAGTTGGTATTGCCTTTTTAGCAGGCGACAGGCCAGTTTGTCAGAGGATGAACCTCCATTTCCTCTCAGCCGCCCTACACTTAATCATTACTGTACAAGTTATGGTATGTGCTATCTCATCAATTAGGCAAATAGTCAGAAGGTCATTTGTTTTGACCTTTGTTTTGACCTTTGACCTCTGAATATGTATTCAAAATATGTTTTGTTATATTTTCACAATCCTTGAACAGATTTTATAAAGTGTGAAACCATTGGTAATGTTTTTCTATCTCATGTATTGGTTATGAAAGACAAGTATGAGTTTTAGTTGGCCTTCGACCTTAGAAGAATCATTTTGAATATGTCAATTGCCAATTGTTTTGAAACTGTGGAACAAATTTAGATAATTGTGCTGTTACCTAAAAAGCCATGGTCCATCCTTTCCAGTAATCTGAGAATCCCCTCCAGATATTCTGATCTAATTTCACCATGCTAAGCAAACAATAGTCAACACCTTCTCATGTATGGCTGAGCTGGATAAGACAGGCCACAAAATGGCATGGGACCAGACTTTACTTTGTGTGATCTACAGCCTGGGCGAAGTGTACAAGTACTGAGAAAACCATGGCCCCCGTTCATGGCATTCGAATACAGGCCTGGCAGATAATGGAGTGGTGTCTACCCAGGGTACACATCACGGTTTGAAACTGAGGGGAGCTGGGAGCTATTTAGCTCCTGCTTATAGCATAGTGGAGCCTGGTTAGCTTGAAGCCAACCTCTACCAGGAGCTACTGTTGGCTCCTACATCCAACTGGGCCTTCCAACTATGGAGATGTGTCATTAACTTTGAATATTAAAGAAGAATTAGAACACATCTAATAAACATTTGAACACAGTGGTTCATACAAAATGAACAAAATGTTTCTGGTAGCTCCTGGTTCCCCTGCGGTTGCTCCTTCCTATGGGGGGATGCCCAACACTCAGGAGCTGGTTTTAGCTCCTGCTCATTGAATCTCAATTTCGAACCCTGCATATGTACGTTGTCTAAACAGGATTGTATATTGTTCATCATGGAGTGGGTCATTCTCCCGTTTGTCACACTTGCAGCCTACCCAGCTTGCCCATGGGCACAAAGCTTTCTCTCAAAAGGGTCTCAAAAGGTCATGCATTTCAGTCAGCACAGATGCTCATCTTTTAGGCCAGCATTTTGGGCAAATCGTTTTCCTCATGCAGGAGGCAGGGTCTGACATCAGGAAGTAAGCTGGAATGCCCCTTTTGTGTTACTTGGTTTTGCTGGAGCACTCCCATGCATGGCTGCTCTGGACAGAGCAGGCCATGGAATGGAGAGGAACCAGACATTTTGTCAATTCCAGCCCAGGAGAAGTGTGTTAGTGCTGAAAGCAACACTGGCCTTCTATATGGCTTGAACAATGCTTTCCTCGCTGTGCAGCACTGGTATGTACACAGTGTCCTCATGTACAGGGCCTGATGAGGACTCCACTGAGCTCATAGTGCGATAGGTTAGTCTCCCTTTTGTCACACTTGCAGTCGGCCAAGCCCATCCATGAGCACACAGTTTTCTCTCAAAAGGGTCATGAATTTCATCCAGTGGAGATGCTTTACTCTCGGTTTAGGCCTGCATTTTGGGTAAAATGTGTGCCCTGTGCAGGGGATTGGCTCTGCCATCAAGAAGTAAGCTAGGAAGCCCCTTTTTGTTACTTGGTTTTGCTAGTGCACTGCCATGTGCAGCTGCTGTGGAGGGATCAGTCTCCAATTTATGTTAGCTACAGCCTGGGAGAAGTGTATCAGCACATAAAGACACACTGGTTTTATTCCTAGCTTTAAAAATGCTCTCCTGGCTGTCCCAGCACTGGAATGCACACAGTGTCATCATGTACTGGGTCTGATGTGGACAGAGCAGTGCTCATCATGGCGTAAGGTCAGTCTCCCAGTTGTCACAGTTGCAGGCTGCCTAGCCTGTCTCTGGGCACACAGCTTTATATCGAAAAGGGTCATGCATTTAAGCCAGCTGAGACACTCGCCTGTCACTTTAGGCCTGCATTTTGGGAAAACTTGTTTCCCATGCAGGGGGTAGGATCTGCCGTCAGCCAGTAAGCTGCGATGACCCTATTTTGTTACTTGATTTTGCTGGTACACTCCCATGCACAGTGGCTCTGGACAGTGCAGGCTATGGAATGGAGAGGGATCAGTCTCCAATGTATGTCAACTACAGCCTGGGAGAAGTGTGTTAGCGCTGAAAGATACACTGGCCTACTTCATGGCTTGAAACAATGCTCTCTTAGCTGTTGCAGCACTTGTGTGTGCACAGTGTCCTCACGTACAGGGTCTGAGGAGGACTGTGCTGCGCCCATCGTGCAGTCGGTCAGTCTCCCCTTTGTTACACTTGCAGTCTGCTAAGCCGTCCATGGGCACAAGGCTTTCTCTCAAAAGGGTCATGCATTTCAGCTAGTGGAAATGCTTTCCTCTCAGTTTAGGGTTGTATTTGGGGAAAACCTGTTAACCGTGCAGGAGGCGGCTCTGCCATCAAGAGATTAGCTGAATGCCCCTTTTTTATTCACCCGTTTTGCTGGTGCACTCCCAATATTTTCGCCTTGCAGGCTGCAGGCTCTGCCATGAAGAAGTGAGCTAAGATGCCCCTTTTTCATGACTCAGTTTTGCAGGCACAATCCCACGAACGCCTGCTCCTGGCAGAGCAGGCTATGGAATGGAGATGGGTCAGAGTCCAATTTGTGTCATCAACATGCCCATTTCTTAATTATTATTATGTGTAAATTATTATTAGTGTTCATTTTACAACACATATTTTTTTCCAGAATATATGTACAATGAAATATATTTCTTAAAATAGGGAGGGAAAACTATTTGGCCAAAAAATAAACATTTTTTCATTTTATATTTTTTTCATTTTTTTTATTGTTTTCCGAGTTAAACCTTTTTAAACATTTTTTAAAAAAAGAAGCCCCCAACTGCCTAATCTATCCCCTCACTCACATGGAAACCATAAAACATTTTATAATGAAAGGTAAAGTACATAAAGGTATTGGTGTAGACAATATTTTGCAGTGTCTATCATATGTATCACCCTACACTTGAATCATTCGGGGATATGTTGCATGTGGTGTTGTGGACAAGTAGTGGGTAGCATCTTTCATGGATGCCAACATTGCATCCTGGGCACCAGTGGCATGATCTTTTTCGTCCACCAGGCTTACTTCTGTCAGAACATATGACAAAGTCCCTTTCTTTCTTTGCAGGCAAAATGGCAAAATCATGCTCATTTGATGATAGGGCGAGCTGTGGAGTTGCTGCTGAGGGTTTAGATGACGTTCCCTCCTGAGACAAGCAGAGAGCCTCTATGATATTAACTACAAAGCTGTGCCTACTTAGGAGTTTGTTGTGTTCCGTATCAATTTTGTAAAGCTCATAGGTGTTCATCATGAAAACGTCTATGAGGTTAGGCCATATCTCTGACCAATATCTATGTGAGTGTGTAATCAATACCGCTCTTTTGCCAATAACCCCTTTAACGTTAAATGTTATGGATCTACTGAAAAATATTTGATGATTTTTCCTGAATCTCGACTGCGAAATGATTTTCTGCGCTTTCGCTTAAATTTATGGCCGACTCACGAAATACTGCATAATCGTAAATTAATAACAGATGACGAGCTTCCATGAAGGTTCTGCGGAGCAGCCATTGAATCCATGAAACATTTATGTGCAGAATGCCCATCACTCCTTAAGCAGAGACTTTTGCATTTTAAACCTCTATTACAAGATTATGTCATAACAACAACTGAAAAATTGTGGGAGCTATTGTTTCATTCCAATACTCAGTTAATCAAATACGCTATTTTGAATTATCTTTACAGCTTAAAACTCCAAGACAAGAGATCAAATCATAGCAAATTGTGAACATATTACTAATGAGGTTCTCGTTAATGGTTTGGTAACCTTTGTGATTTCATGTTAACAATCGTGAATGATATGATGTCTTCCTAAAAATGTCATCAACTATTGCATTTCCTATTGTTATTAATATCCTTGTGAATATTCTGAAATTCTTGTAAGTTATTGTTACAATTTCTCAATTATTCCTTCATGTTAATATTTTGTATTTTGCTAATTGTTTTAAAAGTATTATTTATGATATTTGTTGAAAAATCAAGTTTCTTGATTAAAACAACTTAATAATAATAAAAAAATAAAATAAAAAAAAAACAATATCTATGTGTTGGTCTCTGTAGAGCAAACTTATATATTTTTCTGTCGCTTACATCAACCCACTCATTCCTTTGTTATAGTCAAGAATGATTTGGGGCTTGATGACTGAATGACCACATCTATTATGAACGGGTACATCACTTGCCAGACTGGCAGTGGACAGCACAGGTTTGTGATGGCTTTCTTTCTCTTAAGGCACATGCCACCAAGCCACCTTTTTGCATTTATTTTGATCCCCCCAGCTGTAACTTTGGCCCTGGTTATCTTGGGTGTCAATCCCTTAGAATTGACCCTCATTGTGCCTGTTAGAATGGTTGTGGTCAGTAAGAGATCCTCAGCAAGGCCAACACTGGTGTAATAATTGTTGGTCATTAAGTGATATCCCTTATTAAGTAAGTCACAAGACTTTAAGGAGCTCATGACCTTGTTATATACAAATCCATCTTCACACCCTGTGGTTTTGTTCCTGCCTGCATACAGGTCAATGTGCAAAACATATCTGTTGCTGCTGTCACAGACCTCACGTTTTTTAATCCCGAACCTGGCATGTCTTTTGTTGGGCATGTACTGTATATAGGCGACCCTATTCTTCATGCCAATCATGGACTCATCAATGGAGAGCACCTGCCGTGATACATAGTATTTTTTAGATGCCCGGTTCAGAGAGTCCAATACTGGACGCACCTTAAGCCAGATCTCAAACCCTTCCTCTCCCCATGCCTTTGCAGTGGCGTTGTCATTTAGGTGGATCATCTGTGTGACAATGAGATATTGCCACAACTGCATGACTTGGCTAAAGAAAGGTGTGGCCTGAGAAGGGTGCGTAAGGTCCCAGTAAACCTTTACATTTTTTTGCGTATAGTCCCCTTATTTATAGAAAGGCCAATCCATTTTTTTAGAAGTGCCACAGTCAGCCCTCCATTCATCCACCGGCGCAGCCATGAATAAGGATGAATGTGGATCCACTCTGCCTTTGCTGCTAATAGATCCCTTGCATATTTGTTTGTCTCCCTCACTATGTGGATTAGCAGGTCCATTGTGAGGAACAAGTTAAAATAATTAACATGAGGGGAATTTCTGGGTGGAAGACTGCCACCCCTAGGTATCCTGATTGTCAATTCAATTTCTTTTGGCTGCCATTTCTTTCCCCTAAATTATCCAGTCAAAATATTTTCTGAATTAATTGATCCTTTTCACAATCTTTTAGCCTCTCAGATAAAAAGTCTAATGACAGGATGGAGAGAGAAAAACTTCATCCAATAAAAAACAAAACAAAAACAACACACAGGTATGGTATCCTGTGTTCTAGAAAGACTGAGGAAGGGTTAATACAAATAAAATCTCCTTCCCAGTAAAGCTACATGAAGTAGAATTTACAAAAACAGAGTCATCTAATCACCCAAATGTCCAAATGTCCAAATTCATCTTTGAGCAGTAAAAATACAACCTCTCTCCTTCACACACAAATCCCTCAAAGAGAGATCCCAGTCAGTCAGAGGCTAAATGTACCTTGTTTTCCCTTTCACTGCTGCAAGGTTGAACTTTATTAACAAAGGTCACTCACAGTGGACATGTCCGGGCACTGTAGCACCGGCTGCTAGCTGGCCATGCCCCATATCTAACATTTGGAATACACTTGAACCCCTTTGAGGTCTCATTCTGGGAATATGGGTGCATTTGGTTAGTTTATTGAAGAATGTCTGTGCTTTCTTAGAGAAGAGAAAAATAGAGCAGAATGGCTTGTGTGTGACTGTCTCGTCAGGAAATGTTTTTGTAGCCTTTTTCATGAACATTCCCTACAATCAATTACTGTAAAGTGTGCGGTAAAATGACAATTTAATTTCACCAAAAAGCACTAATAAACCAACAAATAGATCTACACTTTCTGTCACAAATATTGGGGAAAAAACACAGAGAGGCCTGCTGACACATAGCAGGAAAATGTATCTTTTTCAGCTCTCCATGCTGCAAGCTCAGCCCCTTTTGCAAGCAGCCCCCAGTGCACATAAATAAAAGTAAACGCATAATAATGGTAATTTACAGTGCATGCTTTTCAAATGGAGAAATGGTAGACCCTGTTAGTAATCTTGAATGTCAGTAGAAACATGCCATAATTTTCTTTCCAATTGTATTGTTTAATGTACTTCTTTTTCTTCTTCTCCCTTTGTTTCCTCTCATTGTTTACTTTCACTTTCTGTCACGGCGCTCGCCGCTTTTCTTACTCCGCCTCTTTCAGGTATCCTGACCACTTTGCTCCCGTCTCGGTGCCTTCATTCTTGGGGTAAGAAGTTTTCCACCTGCAGGGGTTTCTTTTTTACACGTTAGTACGGTGACCTTATGCGCTTGTACCATTCTCTCCTTCTTATACCAACTTAACCTCCTTCTATCTTTTCCCCTGATATTTTCCTTGGTTTCCTTTCTCCTTCTATTTTTCCACCGAAGTTTCATCTTCCTGTCTCTGGTCCTCTTCCGCCCTCCATTTTTTTCTTGAGTACTACATTTCCCAGTTCGCATCTTGCCTTCATAGTTTGTCTCTTCTTTGTCCGCTGGATCTCCATCATACCAGCCTTCAGGATCAGATTTAAAGAAAGAACAGTTACTTTTCAACGTACCTGATTTATTCAAGTCATTCTACTGGATCGGACAAGCCATCACCTCCACACCTTCTTGCCATTCCATCTATAGGGTTTTTTTTTGCCACACGCTTTTTCCCCTCCGTGGTCTGCACAGGGGGATTGTCATTTCTGTCTGTGACTGTTACTCAGCACGACAATTATGGCGAACTCCCGGAACAGACCTTACCTCTTCACAAAAAAAGGAATGCCTGATCTCTCGGCAACGACTCTTTCCGGATCCGACCTCTCCTCCGGCGAATCGGATCTTGAAGCACAGGTGAGCCCCACTTTTGATGACAGTTTGCAACGCCAAAAGATGGCTACGGCAGAACAGGTCCAGGAGTTGCTGAACGCAGTTCAGACCCTGTCTATGGAAGTACAGGGGGTTAAGGCTGAAAAAGCAACTCTTCGCCAGATAGTCGCTGCCAGAGACGCCCACCAGACTGATCTTCCACCCTTGTCTTTAGCAGTTGGGACGTTTGATGGAACACCCAAGAGAGTTAAGGAGTTCCTGGATGCCTGTATGGTATATTTCACATTTAGACCGGCTACCTACGCTTCGGATCGCACCAGAGTGGGTTTTCTCATCTCTAACATGATTGGAAATGCCCTGGCATGGGCCACTCCATTGGTTACATCCAATAATCCGATTCTACAAGACTACAACGCCTTCACTACGCTTTTTCGACAGACTTTTGAGAGACAAGAGATCGGAATCGCAGCCGGCGAAGCCTTGTTTGATATCAAACAGGGTACAATGGATCTTTTGTCATATATCTCGAGTTTCAAATGACTGGCTGCAGAAGTAGATTGGCCTGAACCGGTCCAATATACAGCATTCAGAAGGGGCTTACATGAGGATCTGAAAGACGAGTTGGCGCGAGTACCCAGACCTACTACCTTGTCTGATCTTTTTACGCTCGTACTTCAAATCGAATACAGGATATCGGAGCGTAGATCTGAGAAAAAGAAGAGTCGAAACCCAATGTTACCTGTATCCAGATCTCCTTCATCCCTACCACTATCTTCAAACCGTACTGGGGACGAACCGATGCGAATCGGCACGGCCAGGGGACCTTTGTCATCTACAGAACGAAGCCGACGCCGGGACAAGGGTTTATGTCTTTACTGCGCCTCTGATTCTCACCTGTTGAGGGATTGCCTGAGGTTCCCCCACGGCGTCGGGGAAACTACGGACCCAGGTCTTAGAAGGAGCCGCTTACCGGGGTTCAGTCAAAGGCTCACCTTGTGCACAAACATCAGGAGAGGACTCTCGCCTCATGGTTCTTCAAGCAACCATATCCAAGAAGAACCAACAAAAAAAAAATGTCTTCGACCTTATTGACAGTGGAGCTGCAGGAAACTTCCTTGATATCCATTGGGCCAAACAAGAAGCCATCCATCTTGTTGATAAACCGGAAGAACAGAAGGTAGAAGGTGGGGATGGCCGTCCGTTAAGTTCTGGACCTATTGTTCAGGCTGCAGTGGACCTTCAGCTTTGTATCTCCCATCATCATGAAACCCTCACTTTTGATGTTATAAGAGCAGCTCACTTCCCAATCATTCTGGGAATTCCGTGGCTTCGCAGACACAACCCGACGATCAACTGGTCTCTTAACACCCTGAAATTTGAATCCGAGTACCGTGATCAACGATGCAGAGTTTCCCAAAGCGAGGTTTCCAACAAGATGAAAGAAGCTGTGGTGACTTTTCCGTCCTTCTCATCAGATTCGCTCCCAGTCCACAATATTCATTCTATCTTCCAAGTGTTTGTCGACGTATTCAAACACAAGTTACCTAAGGCTTTGCCTCCACACAGAACCGAGGACTGTGCTATTGACATTCTGCCTGGCTCTTCGGTCCCATTTGGACGCATGTTTTCTTTAACCATTCCTGAAAAACAAGCACTAAGAGAGTATTTAGATCAAAACCTTCAAAACGGTCTCATCCGACCATCTAAGTCTCCAGCTGGGGCATCTCTATTTTTTATTTCCAAGAAAGATTCAAAAGAATTACATCCTTGTATTGACTATAGGGGCCTGAATAAGATCACAGTGAAGGATCGCTACCCAATGCCTCTAATAAGGGATATACTGGAAGCCGTAGAAGGATCACGCTTGTTCAGCAAACTTGACCTCAGAGGTGCCTACCACCTTCTCAGGATTAAAGAAGGGGACGAATGGAAGACGGCGTTCCGTACTCCCTTTGGACTGTACGAATACCGGGTGATGCCCTTCGGCCTAGTCAATGCCCCGGCAGCCTTTCAGAGGTTTATGGACCACCTTTTTGCTGACCTTCTGTTTGTCTCAGTTATTATATACTTAGATGACATCCTGGTTTTTTCGCGACACCCTCACCAACACCAGGCTCATCTCACAGAGGTCATGCAGCGACTAAGACGTCATCAGCTGTTTGCAAAACCGGAGAAATGTCTCATTGCAGTATCTTCAGTACCCTATCTAGGTTTTATACTATCCGAACAAGGAGTTGAGATGGATCCCAAGAAGGTTTCCGCAATTCTTGCCTGGCCCTCCCCTTGCAATGTGAAAGAGGTACAAGCCTTCTTAGGTCTTTCCAATTTTTACAGGAGATTTATCGCCAACTTCTCAGAGCGGGTACTACCTATCACAGCCTTATTAAAGAAAGATGTTCGGTTCGAATGGAATTCTTTAGCAGAACAGGCATTCTGCAGGCTTAAGCAAGCCTTTTGTTCTGAACCCATCCTGAAACAACCCGATCAGAGTCGACCTTTTATTGTTGAGACTGATGCCTCTGCTGGAGCCCTAGGAGCCGTGATTAAGCAAGAACATAATGGAGTGGAACATCCAATCGCATATCTCTCTCGCACTCTATGTCCCAGCGAGATAAATTACTCCGTAATTGAAAAGAAATTGTTGGCCATTAAACAAGCCTGCTCTGAATGGAGACATCTTCTCCAAGGATCAAGACATCCGTTCGAGATACGCAACGATCACAGTAATCTCAAGGTGCTTCAATATATGGAGTGCAGGAATTCCCGCCAAGCCCGATGGGCATACTTCTTTGCTCAATATGATTTTTACATAGCATACCTTCCAGGAAGTAAGAATATCCTAACCGACAGTTTATCTCGCAGTCCCAACTCCTTCAATAATCCACCTTTTGAAGGCGAGGTGTTGTTTCCTAAAGTCCGTTTTATACAGGTCATTTCGAAATTCTTGATAGACGTCAAGAAAGCCTCTCCACAAGCCCTACTTCCGCTTCCCAGAAGTCTATCAAGCCGATTAACTACCAAATAAAATCTATGGTTTTACCAGGGGAGACTTTTCATTCCGGACACTAGGTTACGAGCACAAATCCTTCATTGGGGTCACGATTCTAAGTTAGCGGGACACAGGGGTGTCACCGCCACATCCGAACTCATAAGTAGGATGTTCTGGTGGCCGAAAATGCTTACTGACATCAAACTTTATGTACATTCCTGTCCTATCTGCGCCAGAAGTAAGGGATCCACATCTAAACCGGTGGGTTTGTTACATCAACCAAGACTACCTTTGACTCCATGGTCTCATGTCTCTACTGATTTTGTGGTGGATCTTCCCAGATGAAAGGGATTCACAGCGATCATGGTCACAATCGACAGTTTCAGCAAGATGTGCCATTTTTAGCCCTTAACGGGGATTCCCTCTGCTCCCGAAATGGCACAAGTGTTTTTGAGAGACGTGGTACGTCTCCATGGTCTCCCAGAAACGATCCTGTCAGACAGAGGTTCACAATTTACCTCAACATTTTGGAAGATTTTATGTGCTCTTTTGGGAGTAGAAAGAGCTCTTACTTCCGGATACCATCCTCAGTCCAACGGCCAAACGGAGCGACTCAACGCAACCATGGAACAATATCTGCGTTGCTTCACCAATGAACAACAGGACAATTGGGCATCTCTCCTCCCCATGGCAGAATTTTCGTACAATAACACTGTTCATTCTGCTATCAAGATGTCCCCGTTTTTCTGTGTCTTTGGTCGTCATCCTCGTTCTTTCCCTTTGAGTAACATCCCCAGTTCTTCTATACCTTCGGTGGACTCTCTTCTTGATGATATTGCTAGGATACAAAAGAATTCCATCACTAATTTACAGGAAAGTCATCTCCGATATAAGCTCCAAGCAGATGCTCACCGCACTCAGACTCCAGGATGGCAAGTGGGAGATAAGGTATGGCTATCAACAAGATACTTACCTAGATGGACTCATCCCTCCAAGTTGAGCCCCAAGTTTTTGGGTCCCTTCCTCATCACGGCCCGCATCAATCCGGTGGCTTTTCGACTGAGACTGCCTTCTCAGCTAGGCAGAGTTCACCCAGTCTTTCATTCCTCCTTGTTAAAGACCTATCTCCCGGATCTCCACCATCGGAAGAAGGTCTTTAAGTTGCAAAATAAGAAACCGGAGCCAGAAGTCTATGAGGTGGAACGTATTCTGGACTCTCGTTACCATAGAGGTAGACTACAGTACTTGGTTCATTGGAAAGGATACTCTCACGTGGAAGACTCTTGGGAACCTGTAACCAACATCTCCGCCCCCAGATGTCTATGACAGTTCTATGCCCTTCACCCAGGTAAACCCGGGCCCGTCGCCCCAAGAAGGGGGCATACTGTCATGAAAGGAGGTTCATGGAAGATGTGGTGCCGGTGGAAACTCCGCTAGTCCTGTTTCTATCTCTCTGCAACTATGTATTTCTTCCCCTTTAAAAGCAGGGAAGCCACGCCCCCTCAATGCGTTGCCATTGTGTTGCGGTTTCCTCGCTCTCTGGTTCTCTCGTAGTTCCAGCCTTCCTTCATTTCTTCCCGAAAGCCCTCCGTAGCGTTTCTTCCTGAGCTCATTTCTTCCTGCCTATCTGTCTACTGTTGTTACCTTTTTCTGCACGCAGTAATTCGAGGTTTTCTGACATTGTTTACTTTCACTTTCTGTCACGGCGCTCGCCGCTTTTCTTACTCCGCCTCTTTCAGGTATCCTGACCACTTTGCTCCCGTCTCGGTGCCTTCATTCTTGGGGTAAGAAGTTTTCCACTTGCAGGGGTTTCTTTTTTACACGTTAGTACGGTGACCTTATGCGCTTGTACCATTCTCTCCTTCTTATACCAACTTAACCTCCTTCTATCTTTTTCCCTGATATTTTCGTTGGTTTCCTTTCTCCTTCTATTTTTCCACCAAAGTTTCATCTTCCTGTCTCTGGTCCTCTTCCGCCCTTTTTTTCTTCAGAACTACATTTCCCAGTTCGCATCTTGCCTTCAGAGTTTTGTCTCTTCTTCATCCACTGGATCTCCATCATACCAGCCTTCAGGATCAGATTTAAAGAAAGAACAGTTACTTTTCAACTTACCTGATTTATTCAAGTCATTCTACTGGATCGGACAAGCCATCACCTCCACACCTTCTTGCCATTCCATCTATAGGGGTTTTTTGTGCCACAGGCTTTTTCCCCTCCGTGGTCTGCACAGGGGGATTGTCATTTATGTCTGTGACTGTTACTCAGCACGACAATTGTGGCGAACGCCCAGAACAGACCTAACCTCTTCACAAAAAAAGGAACGCCTGATATCTCGGCAACGACTCTTTCCGGATCCGACCTCTCCTCCGGCGAATCGGATCTCGAAGCACAGGTGAGCCCCACTTTTGATGACAGTATCCTAAAAAGAACCCGTACCCAGAAAGCAGTGCGGTATCCAGAATCCACTTGATCCAGACCAGCAGAACCAGAGACCCAGACCAGACCGCTGTGAACAGAACCAGTGCCTGATTGACCCGCCGAGCAGGGAGAAGCTCAGCTAAACTTGTTGACCCGATCCGTGACAAGTCCATTCCTTTCAAATATATTCTGTGAGTACCCAGCTAGAACTGCGCAGAAGCCATCTCTTAGCTTATAATAATCTGATTCAAAACATTTTAACCTGTTTAGAACTGCATCAAAAGAAATTGTGTGTTCCTCCTGTTGATTCAAACCTTTCAAAGCGCATCTGTCATTCCAAAACTGTAATTTCATTTCTGAAAAACTACCTTTACAAAATCGTCTGTGTCTTTGGAACCGTGCATCTTAGGAATGACATTATTGTATAGCTAAGATTCCCAGCTTTCCAATAAGCTCTAAACATACTTGCTAGTCCTTATAGCGCCTCCGTAATTGCGCTCGACGCACTCGAAAAAAAGTGCCACGATTTGACATTTTGCTTCATTTCAACCACGTGTAGAAAGATCTGTCTTTTGCTTCCATTACTGAAATCCGTTTTCAACCTGATAATCCCTCATTAATCATTGTTCGTGTGGACCTGAACTGATTTAAAGTATCTCTCACTCACCCTGAACCTCTAGAGGGCATATTTCACTCCCTTGCAAATCACCTGAAATTCTTTCGCCTGAGTTTCAAAATCATCCCTGGTGCTATAAGCTTGCTAGGGGGGAACTGAATTCGTATTGTACTGTGATTGTATTCCTGAAGACTGTGTGTGTTACTTCCATCTCCTTACATTACAAATCATATCAAGTTTATTTCTTTACTGCCTTTTATTCATCTTTGCATCTCCTTGAAACCATAAAGCATTCTCAGCTACCTTATCCTCTATACTACTCCTAAGTAATTAAACCAGTGTGCTAGTATAGCGCCTCCGTAATTGCGCTCGACGCACTCAAACAAAATTGCCACGATTTGACATTTTGCTTAATTTCAACCACGTGTAGAAAGATCTGTCCTTTGCTTCCATTACTGAAATCTGTTTTCAACCTGATAATCCCTCATTAATCATTGTTCTTGTGAAATTGAACTGATTTAAAGTAACTCTCACTCACCCTGAACCTCTAGAGCGAATTAAAATCAATTTGAGCATATTTCACTCCCTTGGAAATCACCTGAAAGTCTTTCGCCTGTGTTTCAAAATCATCCCTGGTGCTATAAGCTTGCTAGGGGGGAACTGAATTTGTATTGTACTGTGATTGTATTCCTGACTGTGTGTGTTACTTCCATCTCCTTACATTGCATAGGGGGTAGTGAATTGTCAGAGAAAAAGTGATCATATTATCTTTTGCTGAAATCATATCAAGTTTATTTCTGTACTGCCTTTTATTCATCTTTGCATCTCCTTGAAACCATAAAGCATTCTCAGCTACCTTATCCTCTATACTTCTCCTAAGTAATTAAACCAGTGTGCTAGTATAACATCATCCATTGTTGATCACTGTCATATGTCTAAGTGTGATATCAAATATTAATTTATTATAAAAGTGTGATATATATCTATTGTTTAATTTTTCAAATAAACCTTTTTAATTTGCAAAACAAACCTACTTCTTGGCTCAGTGGGGTCAGGGGGATTATAAGAGAGGGGCGTTATACAAGGGTTCATCATCCAGATTATAACTTGTCATAAAAATATATAAATAAGGGCTTCCCTTGAGCAATCCCAGACAAGGAACTGACTTAGTGGGAATGCTTGATTGGAGTCATTAACAGAGTGGGGGCTCGTAGCCAGGGATTCTGGATTAGAACTACCACTTGTGCAGCTTAATACAGTGTACTAACTGATAGGATACATAAATCCTGTTGGATCACCACGCTGTGCTACGTTGTGAAAACACCCCTCAAAAAGGAACGCTCTCAAGAAACGGTCTGTTTTGCAAAATAAAATACTAACTTTGGTAAGTCAAGAAGGAAATCAATTTCCAGAATGACGACACTGGCAGACATCAAAATACCGAGAGAGCACCTCTTACATAAACTGTTTGTGAGAGGTGAATGGTCTGAACAGGACCAAAATGTATGGTTGCAGGCGATCACACAACAGGTCACTACAACTTTGTCAGATATCTGCAGAGATCATGGTCCCTTACATGTGGCCCTGAGTGAACTATATATGGCTCCTAAAGCTAAAGATGAACACAACAAGATTGTCAGGATAGCGGCATATTTGTATCTATATATGGGAGCCATGTAGGACAAATGTGCTGAAGGCCAAGATCTGGCAAGTAGACAACTGTTGCCATTAGAGAAGGCCCAATCTGATCTGGACTCTTCTGAGCAGAGGCTGCACAGGAGCCAGGAGTCAGAAAATGATAGTAGACAGTACATCATTAAAATAAAGGAGGATATGGATATCCTGCAACAGGAAAAGGCTGACCAGGATACCAGAATTCTGGCTTTGCAGAAGGAGCACCAAGACAGTTTGGACTCCTTACTGCTGTGCCAGAAAAAGCTGGAGCAACAGCTCATTTTCAACAGGGCATACACAGAGCAGGTAGCCACCCTGCAAATCCAACTAGACAGAGAGAAAGAGGAAAGCAATAACTTGATTTTGAAAGACCTGGATATCCAGGCAGAGTTTGATGAAGAGCGCCAGAAAGCTGGTGCCCGTCAACGGCAGATGGACGACCTGGCGGCACAGATGCATGCTCTTGCTCAGGAAAGGGACACCTTAGGCCAGGAAGTCTGCCACTCATAAAGAAAAATTCAAGAAAATCACTTGGCCCTCCAGGGACTGGGTGACCTCCAAAAAGAGCATCAGAACTTGTAGAGCACCACAGGAGGGTGGAAGATGCTCTGACAAGAAAGGAGCAGTCCAGTAGGGATGGTGCCCAGGAGGTAACCACCCTGCAGCAAAGACTGACCCAGTGCTCCAGGACCAATCAGGAAGCACAGAGGTAAAATGAGGCTCTCTGTCAACACAATGATAGGCTCCAGCAACAGGTAGCCATGCAGGAGAGACTGATAGAGTCTAGTAAGGCCTTGGTTGAGGAACTGAAAGCCCAGGCTCTTGCATTGCAACAGGGAGCAGGGGCTGATAGAGATGAAGTTCGCTGGGAAAGGGAAACCCCTGAGCATAACCTCAGGAGCCCTAGTACCAGAGACCTCCACCTCTCACAGTCCCTGGACTCTGCCACCCCCATGTCCCCTGGCGCACATGAGCACAGGGCCACAGGGTTGGCAGATTACTATCCAGCCAAAAGTATGGGGCTCATAGGCCAGTACCACCCAGGAATGGAGGGGCGGGCATCCGGGTATGGGCACCCCAGCACAGTGCAATTTAGTGGGGAACCCCAGGAGAGTAGGCCCACTAAGGGCTTCCTGAAAACCTCTGCCCAGTTAGGTCAGTGGGGGGGTGCCCATCAAATCCTGACAGCAAGGAGGGATCTGAAGACTCCTCTGAGCGTCACAGGACCCAGCAGACCAGGTCCTCACATTCTGCCAGCCATTCCCAGGCTCGCAGAATCCGGGAAAACCTGGAAGATCAGATGGGCACCTCTGGGAGCAGTGCTTCTGAGTCAGAGTATGAATGGACCAGGGTTACCCAAACCAAAAGGGCCAATAAGGCAAAAAGGGCCTTGCTTAAGGACCCCATAAAACAGATTAAGGCAATCAGGAGTGTCATCACGCCTTATCACAAGAACTCCAAGTATTCTGTTTGGGAACACTTGAAGCTCTTTAAGCAAATGATGGAGACTTTCCATTTGAAGGACAGCAGTAGCTGCATCCAATACGTCAAATGGACATTCTCCCCAGAATACTCCAGTTTCTTTGCGGGGCTGGAGGACCAAAATCATTTAAAATGGTCCACGTACAGGGCGGCCATCTTGAAACATTTTTCTGTTCACAGAAATCCCCAAGATGCTCGGAAGGCAGCCTACAATTTGCAATGTGGGGGGGATCAGGCCCCACAAGAATTTGTGCAGGAGTTAAAGCGTGCTTTTGCGCAGACTACAAAAAGGGTACACACGGACAGTAAAGAATTTGTTAATACGTTTTCCCATGCCTTACCCAAATACATAATGACCCAGCTCGTGAGAGACTTTCACGAGAAAAGATCTTTAGACTGGGTCATTGAGCAAGCCACCCGCATCTATGAGGTGCAGAATCCGGTGGAAAATAAGAATCAGCCCAAAAACCCCAAAACCAACAGCACCCCTGCTGCTGCCAAGGTGGCAGAGGTAAAGGTTGCCTTCGTTTTAGATCTGGAGATGGGGGGACCTAAAAACCTGCCGGCACCAAATAATTCTAAGCCCAGAAGGCCTTCGGGCCAGTCACAGACAGGGAGTCGAGGTGGTAGTCCCACAAATGGGGTCCCTCGCTCCCCTGACTATGTAAGTCCCCGCTATAAGGGAAACAGTCCCATCCTGTTGTATGTGTGGACTCCTCCAGCCCAAGGGGGGGTTCCAGCCAGGCACCCAACCCAGGGAACCTCCCTCCTAACTTCGCACAGGAGGGCAGAATTTCACCAAACCCTGGGCAGAACTTTTTTCCCAGGTATCCACCCAATTTCCAGCCCCAAAATGATCCATCCTTCTTTCCCCACTTCCCTGAGCCCAGACCACCTAATCCGGGAGAGGGGAGGCCAAGGGTGGAGGGATACCCAAATCTTCCCGACCCAGGGTATTACCAGAGAAGGGATAGCTACCCTTCCCGGGATCAGCCCAGGGGAGAAAACAGAACCCTGTATCAGCCTGAGCGGGTTTCCCAACTTGAGCGCCAGGTCCAAAATATGGCACGGGATCTGGGTCACATACTGAGGGCTCAACAGAACCCTCAGATGAGCATGCCACCGCAGAATGCCCCAAACTCTGGGCCTGGTGCTCCAGAACAATGACGGGGGCAGCACCCCGACAACCCACCGGTTCCCAGGGAGGAGGCACAAGGGGAAGGGGGGTGTAAAGCCTTGGAGGAAGCTTCTTTCCCCACTTGTAAACAGCCCCTGCAAACCCAGGAACCGGAAACAAAATCTCCTACCCCTGGAAGTCTGCCACCCAACGAGCAGAGAGGAGGTAGGAGAAACAAAGGAACCAAACAGACCCATTTTGTGGAGGAGATACAGGTCTTCCAATTTGAGGGAGAGGGATCCTCAGAGGATCCTGGGAAAAGGATCTTCTCATTCAGAGATGGGGGAACTCCTCCCAAGGAAAATTGGGTCCCAAGCGATTCCAACCTAGACTGGGTAGATGTGGGGATTGAGCTGTCACCGCCCATCATTCTATCCCAGAACCAGCAAGACCGAAAACCCCTGGTTCAAACCTATCCGGGTGACTGACTCCAAAAAGGGGGGGCGGCCCAGAACCGGAACCAGGGGAACCCAAAACCGCATCAATAGACTGGGTAGATGTGGGGATTGAGCTGTCACCGCCCATCATCCTATCCCAGAACCAACAGCATCAAAATCCCCGGGTTCAAACCCATTCTGGTGACTACCTCCAAAAAGGGGGGGGGGGGACGGCCCAGGACTGGAACCAGGGGAACTGGAATATCCTCTTTCAAGTTGCCAACTTTTTCTTGCAGATTCCCATGACTCTCCACAGAATTCTGCCCAAATCTCTTCTCTTGCAATGTCCAAAACCAGAAAATTAGCCCATCAGTTGTCCTAAAATGTGCATTATCTGTGCCCCCTTGAGGAGAAGGAGGGAAGATACTATGCCCCGGTACAAGTACAGGGGCAGGGTACAATTGTGGCACTGGTGGACACTGGATCCCAAGCTACCCTTCTGTCCAAAAGGGCCTTTGATGAAATAAATGCAGGAAGGGGGGAGAATTACCATATTCCTCTCACCTCTCTTCCTGGACAACTCCAGAAATTTGACAGGAAGGAAATTCCCGTTGAGGGGACTGCAGATTTGGACATCAAAATTGGGCGACACATGGTGGAACACCCGGTCATAGTAGTGACTCTATAGGGCACCCCTTGTTTACTAGGGAATGACCTCCTGAGAAGGTTGTCACCCCTAATAGATTGTGTAAACAAGGTCCTCTGGACCCAGACTAGCCGACCAATAAAATTAAAGCAGAGTGTCAACTATGTTAGTTTAAACGGCACCTGCCACATGGTTGAACAGAAATCTGACCAAGTAGAATTTCACTTCCAGAACAACCAAATTCCAGACGTGACAGTAATAGCAGTAGGACAACAGACTTGTGATGGGGGGTCCTCTCTATTTCTGAAAATCAACCTTCCTTCCAGTTTAAGGTGAGATTCCACACTGGAAGGAAACACTCTGAAATTCTTTACTAATCCAAAATCAGACATTCCCACTCCGATAGTCCAGAAAGATGTGAAATCAGCTCAGAGTCTGGCTGATGTTCAGCAAATTGGAGAGCAGTTGTTCATCCCTGTTCAGTTAACTGAAGGGAAGGACTCTGTTCTCGCCCGAGTGTGTGTGAACAATGGTAAGAGCTAAATGGATGGGTAACCCCTACTACACTGGCAAGAAGGGGAAGCAACTAACAATATTGAACAGGGTCAAGCCAGCGGATATGAAACTAAGTTCACTTCGGAAAACATGGTTCCAACAAGAACATGAAGGCAGCAACCCAAATCCAACTCCGCTGATCACCCCGTACAGACCACAAAAAAACCTATTGTAAAAAGATTAATTCATTTTTATTATTTTAGTTAAATTGAATTTAAAAAGATATTAAATAGTTGGAAATACACATAGGAATAAACATACAAAAATATAAAGTGCAACGTGTGGTAAAAAGTGCTGGCCACAGAGGGAGGCAGCAAACAATTCAATGCCAATGAACTATTCAGGGGAGAAATGACAATAATCCCTCAAATGACTATTCCGTAGCCCAGGCCACCTTCTCCATCGGGGGAAAAAAACATAATCTCTCCGACTAGAGGAGCCAGGTCAACTGGACACTAATGAATATAACAATTTAATTCATTTAATATATTGATTAGATGATTAAATCAACCTAGCACATAGGCAATTGAAAAAGAGGAACAAAATATTTATCCCAAATAGGGCAGTCCGATGATATATTAGCACTGCAAAGCCTCACAATTCTAAAGCCATACACTGAAAAATCTGACATAGGGTGCTATACGTCAACTACTAAGGTGGCATCCCACAAATTCACATAAGTACATAAGCACAATGTAATAAGCATGACACCAAGAAAGAATAGTTTCGATGGAAGAAACATCTAACTGGATTACAGATGATGTCCATCTTCATCAGGACGTGGCATTCCCATAGACGTATTCTTGAAGATTCGTCTGTAATTTGTTTAGGATGACAAATACATAAATTGATGAATAATAAAAACAGCCTTTGAGCTAAAGGTAGTGTGACACAAATAATGATTCTACCTGAAATAAAAAAAAAGGGGAAGGGAAAAAAGAAAACAAGCATGTAAGCAATACAAATGGTCTGTAAACATATAATAAGGTGATTAGAGGGTTAAACCAGTGGAACCGCACCCACATTCATAAAGTCAGACATGTCGAGTGACTAAGGGGGGAGAACATTTAATTACCGTAATCTCAACCACAGGAAAGGCAACATGCTCTGGAGGAATGTCTAGAAAGTCCAGGAAATCCCAGTCCGACCTTGCCAACAATAGATCACACATGCATTAGATTTAAAATGTAGAAATGACAATTTTACAAAAAGTAGAAAGCTAAGAGCTAAAAAAATGGCCACAAAAGGGTCATTGAGGTTTTCTGAATGCAAAAGGTACATTAGTGAAAGAATAAGGGAACACCAGAAACCAAGTCAAGAGTTAGTAAAAATTAGAGTTAAAATTAAAATTGAAATTAAAATTAAAATTAGAATTAAACAGTCCACAACAAGAAACACCCGAAACAATGTTTGGTGTACTAGACCTAAACCAAGTGCCTGATCGAAATCAATGAGGCCAATGAGGCTCACCTGGAGACTGGATGGAGTGAAATATATCCAGGTTTACCGAAGGCAGCACAGAAAGGTTGTCCTTGGTTTAAACTGTGGCCTCTGGTTGGATCGAGGTTCCAAGTTTCCAAGAGATTGTTTCCAAAATGCGTCAAAAATTCCAGATCATAAGCTGGTGAAAATAAAATAAAGGAGATAAAGATGCAATGTATAAGTGCGGTGTCTAGGTTGAACAAATAGACTACCAACAAGTGAGTGGCGTCCTACAGCTCGCTAATTAAAGTTCTTATAGTTAGAGAGGCAACAAAAGCGGTAACGCATGCACTTAGACAACCGGAAGAGTCTTGTATGTTCCCCAATAGAGTCCGGGCTCTCTCGCAGTGCATAGGGAGCCCAAGGGCAGCTTGTTGAGGCTCAAGCAGTTTACTTGAGTCGGCCGCCTGGAGCCGGGCTAAAAGGCGAGGCTGGTTGAATGCAACCAAACGTTCGCCGTGGGAATACGGCTCCATTGAAATCAGCCGAAGGGCGTGGCTGAGTGGAACGTAAGGTACCGTCTGGAGCCAAGAGCGTGTCCGAACTAACGATCAAGTGTGCGGAAAGTCAGCTGAAGAAATTATAAACTAGAATGGAAAACGCATTTACGGCGTGTGAAATAATGAATGAACAAGGTAAAAAAGAAAAGAAGGTGCTTGAACAAGTGGACAAAGAAAACTACATAAAGAAAAGAAACAGTGATAAAATAAATACGTCAGACAAAGGAGGCATGTTCTGTTCGCAAGCTGTTGAGCAATGAGGAACAAGGGTCTCGCATCTCGCAATGGGTGCGGCTTTCGCTCCCAACTATGCAACCCTCTTCATGTGGGCCTTTGAGAAGACCTCGATCTTTGACAACTCTAATCCTCTTTTGGAATCTATCCTTTTTTACAAAAGATACATAGATGATATTATCATTGTATGGGACAAAACCAAGGGAGATTCCGAACTAGTTTTCGCTTGGATTAACTCTCTGACTGACCATCTCAAATTCACCATGTCTGTCAACAACACATCCATTGCGTTTTTAGATCTCGAATTGAAAACCAAGGATGGTGCTATCACGGTTGACTTGTTCCGAAAGACGACAGATCGCAATACGATTTTACATTTTGATAGTTTTCATCCACAATCTCTAAGGGAGAGTATTCCCTACGGACCATTTTTAAGAGCATGAAGAAATTGCACTGATAAAAAAGACTTTGCGTTTCAGTCTAATATTATCGAGACCAGACTATCAGAGCGAGGCTATCCTGCGCACATTTTGCGCCAGTCTCGCAAAAGAGCTAAACATCAACATCGGGAAGTTCTGCTAACTAAAAACCAGCGTGACAACCAACATCAGTCACGTATGGTATGTGCGATGACGTACAGTACCCATCATGCCAAAATTAAAAAATCAATTGCCAAACATTGGCACTTGCTACAATTGAATATGTCCGATTTGGAACAACCTATGTATGCTTTCAAAAAGGGCAGGAACCTGAGAAGCTGGCTATCCAAGGCTGACCGACTGCAGTCCACCCAAGTACCCAATACCATCACTGAAATGTGGGGTATGAAAAGAGTCATTGGGAATTATCCATGCGGTCACTGCTGTCATTGTGGCTCCACCACAGCCACCAAAATTGTTACTATCAACCATAGAGACTGTAAGCTCAGGGGCCACACAACGTGTAATTCTAAAAATGTGGTCTATGCCGTCGTGTGTCCATGCAACAAGACATACATAGGGAAAACCTCTAGACCCATTAAACTAAGGATCACAGAACACAAATCCAGAATAAGGACTCTCAACTTTTCCTCACTCCTAGTTGCGCATTTTTCCGAATGCAAACATAGGTGTGAGGATCTACGCTGGTGATGCATCGAACGGGCCACGGGACCAGATCAATATTCTGTCGCCATCAAACTAACTATATGAGAACAATGGTGGATATATAATACACAGAGCCATATAGTGGGCTTGAATGCTCAAGAAGAATGGCATACATTATTTAATTAACAGCCCTTCTAACCATTGGCCATTAAGGAATTTTTTCCATTTCCCCTTTTTCCCGTTCTTTTCCATCTGTCAGCGATTTGTTAGACAGATATACTCACATATACCTTATCGAAGATGCGACACCCTTGTTCCTCATTGCTCCAACCCTTGCGAACAGAACATGTCTCCTTTGTCTGACGTATTTATTTTATCACTTTTTATTTTCTTTATGTAGTTTTCTTTGTCCACTTATTGTTCAAGCACCTTCTTTTCTTTTTTACCTTGTTCATTCATTATTTCACGCGCCGTAAATGTGTTTTCCATTCTAGTTTATTATTTCTTCAGCCGACTTTCCGCACACGTGACGTTAGTTCAGACACGCTCTTGGCTCCGGACGGTACCTTACATTCCACTCAGCCACGCCCTTCGGCTGATTAAAATGGAGCCGTATTCCCACGGCGAACGTTTGGTTGCTTTCAACCAGCCTCGTCTTTTAGCCCGGCTCCAGATGGCCGACTCAGGTAAACTGCTTGAGCCTCAATATGCTGCCCTTGGGCTCTCTATGCACTGCGAGAGAGCCTGAGCTCTATTGGGGAACATACAAGACTATTCCATGTGGGTTGCCTAAGCGCATGCGTTACCGCTTTTGTTGCCTCTCTAACTATAAGAACTTCAATTAGCGAGCTGTAGGACGCCACTCACTTGTTGGTAGTCTGTTTGTTCAACCTAGACACCGCACTTATACATTGCATCCTTATCTCCTTTATTTTATTTTCACCAGCTTATGGTCTGGACTTTTTGACGCATTTTGGAAACAATCTTTGGAAACTTGGAACCTCGATCCAACCAGAGGCCACAGTTTAAACCAAGGACAGCCTTTCTGTGCTGCCTTCGGTAAACCTGGATATTTTTCACTCCATCCAGTCTCCAGGTGAGCCTAATTGGCCTCATTGATTTCGATCGGTCACTTGGATTAGGTCTAGTACACCAAACATCGTTTCGGGTGTTTCTTGTTGTGGACTCTTTAATTCTAATTTTAATTTTAATTTCAATTTTAATTTTAACTCTAATTTTTACTAACTCTTGACTTGGTTTCTGGTGTTCCCTTATTCTTTCACTAATGTACCTTTTGAATTCAGAAAACCTCAATGACCCTTTTGTGGCCATTTTTTAGCTCTTAGCTTTCTACTTTTTGTAAAATTGTCATTTCTACATTTTAGATCTAATGGATTTGTGATCTATTGTTGGCAAGGCCGGACTGGGATTTCCTGGACTTTCTAGACAGGCCTCCAGAGCCTTTTGCCTTTCCTGTGGTTGACATTACGGTAATTACATTTTCTCCCCCCTTAGTCACTTGACATGGCTGACTTTATGAATGTGGGTGCGGTTCACCTGGTTTAACCCTCTGATCACCTTATTTTATGTGTACAGACCATTTGTATTGCTTACATGCTTGTTTTCTTTTTTCCCTTCCCCTTTGTTTTTATTTCAGGTAGAATCATTATTTATGTGACACTACATTTAGCTCAAAAGCTGTTTTTATTATTCATTAATTTATGTATTCGTCATCCTAAACAAATCACAGACAAATCTTCAAGAATACGTCTATGGGAATGCCACGTCCTGATGAAGATGGACATCATCTGTAATCCAGTTAGATATTTCTTCCATCAAAACTACTCTTTCTTGGTGTCATGCTTATTACATTGTGCTTATGTACTTATGTGAATTTTTGGGATGCCACCTTAGTGGTTGATGTATAGCACCCTATGTCAGATTTTTCAGTGTATGGCTTTAGAATTGTGAGGCTTTGCAGTGCTAATATATCATTGGACTGCCCTATTTGGGATCAATGTTTTGTTCCTCTTTTTCAATTGCCTATGTGCTACGTTGATTTAATCATCTAATCAATGTATTAAATGAATTAAATTGTTATATTCATTAGTGTCCAGTTGACCTGGCTCCTCTCGTCGGAGAGATTATACTTTTTTTCCCCCGATGGAGAAGGTGGCCTCGGCAACGGAATAGTCATTGAGGGATTATTGTCATTTCTCACCTGAATAGTTCATTGGCATAGAATTGTTTGCTGCCTCCCTCTGTGGCCAGCACTTTTTACCACACTTTGCACTTTTTATTTTTGTATGTTTATTCCTGTGTGTATTTCCAACTATTTAATATCTTTTTAAATGAAATTTAACTAAAATAATAAAAATGAATTAATCTTTTTACAATAGGTATTTTTGTGGTCTGTATGGGGTGATCAGTGGAGTTGGATTTGGGTTGCTGCCTTCATGTTCTTGTTGGAACCATGTTTTCCAAAGTGAACTTAGTTTCATATCCGCTGGCTTGACCCTGTTCAATAACAACGGTAAGAGCTTCATCAGCAAAGCCATGTTCCGCCAACTCCCAAAAGATCCAGCCATTCCCACATTCAAACTGATAGACAAATGGGAAATTGATCTGGAAACACCCAATTCCAAACATCTCCTGCCAAGCAGGTGTATGCTCCAAATCTCCATTGGCAACAAGAGCATAGTCCATAAATGTTGGGTCGTGCGAGACGTCACTGCTCCCTTTTACTTAGGCAGTGACATTCTCAATCGCTTTGCCATTAGTTTGGACCTAATAAACTTCAAAGCTTGGTCCCGATTAGAGGATAATCCCATGGGCTTTGATGATCCAGAAAAAGCATTTAGGTCAGCTCAATTGCTACCTTATGCAGTTGAAATTCAGATTAAAGAGGAAGTCACCATCCCAGAAAGGACCCGTCAATTTTCCCTGGAAGTGAAAGTTAAAAGAGGACAAAAATTGAAAAACCCTGATGCTTATATTCATCTAAATGCATCTCGCCAACAGTAAGGGTTAGGGGTAAACCAAACTCCACTAGTCAATCTAGAGCATGACACCATTACAATAGAGGTGGATAACAGCGACTTAAAGAGTATTACTCTAGCCGCAGGCACCATTATTGGAATGGCGGTTGATGACCGACATTTCTCCATTGATTCAGGAAATGAACTGTTAGGACCAATCCCCAAGGACTGTTTTGACAGTGACACTGATGACAATACAACACCAGAAAGGATGTTTACCCGGCATGGGGGGAACTTCCTGGTGTACACTTCTTGCACTTATGGTAAGGAAGATGTGACTTGTGACTTCAGAGGGGATGAGGTCATTTTCCAGGTCCGCTTCAGGCAGAGGGTGGAAGAGAGAGTCAACCTAGCTGATGCCTGCGTGACTCTGGAACAGAAGCAAAAGTTGAAACAAGTTTTCTTGGATTTCCAAGATCTCTTTGCGGTAGACTCATATGACAGTGGTCGCACCGACATCCACACAACAACAATTCCCATGGACCCTGGCATGACTCCAGTGTTTGTGAAGCAATATTGTTGCCTCTCTCATCCATGGAGTCCCTTACTGAAATAATTAAGATCCTTGAGTCCCGGGGGATAATCCTTCCAGTACACAGCACCTTCAATAATCCGGTGCTGGGAATATTGAAGCCAAACAGCCAGTGGAGACTCTGCGCCACCTTAGGGAGCTCAACAAATGGGTCCTTACTTCCCGATGGCCTCTTCCCTACATTGACCAAGGGCTGGCCCAGATTCAGGGTTCACAGGTATTCACTGCAATAGACCTGACCAATGGATACTGGACCGTGCCTGTCAGTAGGGAGGACCAATACAAACTGGCTTTTACCTTTTGGGGCCAGCAGTACACATAGACCCGGACTCCCTTCGGATACCTCAACTCCGGCAATTAATTCAACATTTTCCTACACAAGGCCATGCCCGACCTGGGTGCGAGGGGTAACCTGGCTTATGTAGATGATGTCCTCATCAAAAGTTCAACTGTGGAGGAACACATAGCGGAAATCTGTTATGTTCTGACCCAGTTGAGGGCCGCTGGAGCAAAACTTTCCTTTCAGAAAGCACAGTGGTGTAGAACCCGTGTTAATTTCTTGGGGCATGAGATTCCTCCTCAGGGTCTCTGTCTCCAGGAAAAGAAAGTGGAAGCACTTCAGAAACTGAAAGACCCCACAACTCTGCGGGAACTAAGGAGCCTCCTTGGACTGACTAATTACAGCAGAAAGTTCATTGAGGGCTACGCAGAGATCACCAGACCCCTGATTCATCTCTTGAAGGGGGGGTCAAGTGGGAATGGGGTCCAGAACAATCCAAGGCAGTAAGACAGCTCAAAAGAAGCCTCTCACAAGCGCCCTGCCTAGCTTACCCTGTCAGAAACAAGGAGTTTTCCTTGAGACCGGGTTCTCTAATACGTGCTTGACAGCAGTATTATACCAAAAGCATGACAAGGTCAATAAAGTAATCTCCTATGCGAGCAAAACTTTATCCTCTGTGGAGGAAAAATTCAACGATTGTGAGAAGGCACTCCTGGCAATGGTGTGGGCATTGAAGAATTACCGCCCGTTCATCCGGGGGGAACACATCCTAGTGGAGACTCCACACCAGCCTCTGCAATACCTCCAAAGTGACAGAATCCGGGCCGGAAATGTGAATAATTCCCAAATTACTTCCTGGATTCTGTCAATGCAAGGCTTTCCTATGGAGGTCAGATATGGCCAAAACAAGAAGAGTCCCCTCGCGCAAGGTCTGGCTGACTTACATGATTGTGCCATAGAAAACTGTCTTGAGGACGAAAGTCTAAAAATCAAGGACAACATGGAGGCATACCTTAATTCCCCACACAAAGTCTTTGAAGAGGACAAGTGTGAGGGAATGCCCACTGTCTATGTGGATGGATGCTCTTACCATGTTGACAAAAACGGGGAAAAAGAACTGGTGGCCGGCGTAGGGAATGCATGCGTGAAGCAGTCCCCAGAACTCTCCGCTGGGTACAAAATTGGTCCCCGAAGTATTCAGGTGGCAGAATTGATGGCTGTGTATCAAGCCATCCTCACTGTTGTCCAACATCAACTCCACAAACTGGTCATAATCACAGATTCAGATTATGTACGGAACGGGTTCGTGGAGCACCTGGTTAATTGGAAAACCAGAGGCATGTTATGTGCTAATAACAAACCCCTGAAACATGGGAAGTTAATCCAAAATATTGATGATCTGGTCACATCGAATGGGATGACCATCTACTGGAAAAAGATCAAGGGTCATTCCAAAGTAGAGGGACCAGACATAACTGGAAATGACTTAGCTGATCAGCTGGCCAAAACCGGGGCCATGCAAGGGAATTTAATAGAGATTGAGTCCCTGTTGGGGGAAATCCGGGTCACTGCCATCACTAGGTCCCAGACAAACGCTCACAATGATCTTTCAACTGCACAATGGAGTAAGGAGATCCCAGATGCTGATTTGATTACGGCTCAGAAGGGGGATCCAATAATTGGTAAGTTTTACCAACACATTGAGGACCCTGAGAACTTTCCGCTGATGGATACCGACTACATTTGGAAAGAGGACCTAAGAGTGTTGATGAAATGTCCAAAAATGTTCCGAATCCAAGACGGTTTGTTGGTAAGGAAATCCCAAGCTGGCCATGATCAATGGGTGGTCCCTACCTCATTCCGAAGCCTGATGTTAAGTCACACCCATGATGCGGCCACCGCCGGTCATAGGGGGTTTCATACAACACTTGAGATCTTAAGAGAGGTTGCATACTGGCCACACATGGGGCAGGACCTTGACCAATACTTGAAGGGGTGTCTTGTGTGTGCACAATTTCAGCCAACATCCCTCACACACCGGGTGCCTCTCCAAAAGAGGGGGATGACACTGCCATGGTCAGATTTGCAAATCGACTTCATAGGCCCCGTGATTCGATCCGCTAGGGGGAATAAGTACATGTTGATGGTGACATGCTTGTTTACCAAGTGGGTGGAATGTCTCCCGGCCCCAAACTGCAAGGCAGAAACAGCAGCTGCCCTGATTATTAACCACATCTTTTCCCGTTTTGATCTACCTCAAAGGATTGAGTCAGACAGTGGTAGCCATTTCACCAGCGAGGTAATGACAAAGATGTGGGAGATACTGGGAGTCAAAAGGAAGCTACATATTGCTTACCGGCCAGCTTCTTCTGGGGCAGTAGAACGCTACAACTGGACCATTGTGAGCATATTAAAAAAGTTTGTGGCAGATTCTGGGCCAAGTTGGGATATCCGATTACCTCTGGTCCTAATGGCCATCAGATCTACCCCTTCATCTGCAACTAAAATGTCACCATTTGAGCTGATGACTTGGTGCAAGATGGTGCTTCCCCAGCATTTGCTCTACAGGACCCAAGAGCAGACATTGATAAATGCCTCCACAACTCATGAGTATGTGGAGAATTTAAGGAAACACCCCCAACATGTTTTTGCCTATGCTCAGCGAAATCTAGAAAGATCAGCTGATAGCATGAAGACCCATTACGATTTGAAGACCACCCGGAAAGAATATAATGTGGGAGACCGGGTCTATCTAAACAATTTCCAAAGGAACCAGGCCAAACAGCGAAAATGTTTGCCTACATGGAAGGGACCATTTGAAATTATAGACAAGATCTCCCCAGTTGCATACAAGATCCTCATCCCAAAGGTAGTTTGGTGGAAAGGGAAGACAAGTGGGTCCATATAAATCAGTTAAAGTGTTGCCATCCAAGGCACACCCTGCAGCTATTGGAGGAGTCCTCTGCAATACCAGGGGGGGCTGCTCCAGAGTAATTCAGTTCCAACCCTAAAATATTCCACATATCAAAAATATAGTAACATAATATAAATGCCTCCTAAATATGTCCTGTTTTTAAAATAAGACTGCAAAATGTATTCTGATGTATAAAATGTATCTGTTCGCCACACCATTAATAGTGGTGGAAAAATGTCTAAGAATGTGTATTGCCGCTTTGCTTTGTCATCCTAGGAGAAAGAAAACCCGGAGACTGACCACGGAAGACGACCTGGAGACCGAGAGCAAAGATACGAGGGGCCCGGGGTACCGCCCAATACTCCCATCAGAACCGGTGAGGAGAACTGATCAATCTATCCTGATGGAGGAAAAGATGCTGAACTTTGTCATCTGTGGAATCGAAAGAAGATGAGGCGGACATCCCAGATCTTGGGAGTTCCATCAATGAAAGATCAGATTGGCCATCGCAAGAGGGGGGGCTTGTGGGATATTTTTACCCATGCATCCAAGCCCTACCACAAAACTGTGCATTACTGGCATTGAAAACATCATGATGGCCAGAACTCCCCAGAAACTGCACAGGGAAACATGAGGAATAGGCTGCCACCCATGTTTTCCTATGTTTTTGAGCAACGGAGGGCACTGCCTAAAACCACCATTGGGCTACACACACAGTAGCCTGAAATCATTGGGAATGGCAACGCTGATTGTCAAAAGCAACCCAGAGCTGTTGGGAATTAATTTTCTTGACGTCAAAAATTTGCTAAAATCATGGCTCACAAGACCACTCTAAAGATTCAACCTTCTTGTGGGGTGTTCGACATCACCACTCTACTGTAAGGATTCCCATCAAAACAATGTTAAGCAAGGATCATATACTATCAAGTAAAATCCCCTTATTGAAATGAAATTAATTCAAGAAAACTCCTAAAAAATAGGTGCAGTACCGGCATTGGACACTAACCAGCGCTAGCGGTCTAAACTCTGACAGGAGAGCTGTCTTGCAGAACTGTGCATTCATCAGAAGGAGTCTTATTTAATTAGAAGTTCAAAGACATGCCTTTCCTGAGAACTCTTAACACCCTAGAGACCCACACCAGGAGCAAGATATCACATGGCCCTGTTGATTGAGAGGGAGGGGATTTCCCTGCAGCCTGCTGGACCCAACACGATAGACTAGACCCTTTCAATTGAATGGAGTATGCTGATTTGGGTGTGGACTGTAAACAGAGCTCTGCCTGAAAGGAGAGACATGTGACCATCTGACTCCCCAAGCTTCTTGGGGCGGACCCAGACACTTTGTGAATTGAATTGAAGGCAAATATATGTTTTATAAAAATACTGATAACTAATTGTAACCAGATGACAGAAATGTACAACTTTGAGATTCTTAAAATGATAATTTTACCCACGGATCAAGGCTCAGCTGGTCGCTCTGTGATGTTCTGAGGCAAAACCCAGCTAATTATTAATACTAGAGACACTGTGTTTATGCTAGAGACACAGTAAATTACTGGAATATGTGTAGAGAGATGGGGAACATCTGTGTAATTTTTGGCAAAAATCCAATATTGTAAAACCAACCAAAAAGCGCAAAATGTTGTCATTTCTTAATCCAAGCTTTTAGAAACATCAGAGTTGGAACAAAGACTACCTTATGTGATATATGATATGTACATGTAATGTCAACCACTTGTGTATTGGAGAAATATGTTTAGTTATGAAAATTATTTTCTAAGGTAAAAGCAAAGGGGAGTGTTCTTTCTTTGGAGCCATAAACATGACACCTGATGACATAGGATGACACCCTGCTCCCTTCTCAAATCAGGTCAAAGAGAAATCCTTGACCTATCAAATCATGAGTGGGTTGGGCATAGAAAGTTAGCATCCACACCCATTTTCAAAAGACAAAAAGAGCCACTGGAAGGCAGACATACACATTCATTTTCCAACCTTCAAATGAATTCCTGCTCAGCACGCTGACGGAGAACTCCAGACCCAGAACTCCAGTGATCCAGACTAACTCCAGAACAAAAACTCCAAAGAGCTGAACTCATTAGCAGGCCTCAAAATCTTTTGCAAACTATTCAACCGCCGGGCTGTGCCGTTTGCTGCTTGCTAAGAGTCCTGTGTATCCAGAACAGAACCAGTACCCAGAAAGCAGTGCGGTATCCAGAATCCACTTGATCCAGACCAGCAGAACCAGAGACCCAGACCAGACCGCTGTGAACAGAACCGGTGCCTGATTGACTCGCCGACCAGAGATAACCGCAGCTAAACTTGTTGACCAGATGCATGACTAGGCCATTCCTTTCAAATGTATAGTGTGAGTACCCAGCTAGAACTGTGCAGAACCCATCTCTTAGCTTAAAATAATCTGATTCAACACATTTGAACCTGTTTAGAACTGCATCATAAGAAATTGTGTGTTCCTTCTGTTGATTCAAACCTTTCAAAGCGCATCTGTCATTCCAAAACTGTAATTTCATTTCTGAAAAACTACCTTTACAAAATCGTCGGTATCTTTGGAACCGTGCATCCTATGAACAAAATTTTACTTTTATTGTAAAGCTAAGATTCCCAGCTTTCCAACTTGCTACTCCTTATAGCGCCTCTTTAATTGCGCTCGACGCACTCGAAAAAAAGTGCCGCGATTTGACATTTTGCTTCATTTCAACCACGTGTACAAAGATATGTCCTTTGCTTCCATTACTGATATCTGTTTTCAACCTGATAATCCCTCATTAATCATTGTTAGTGTTGACCTGAACTAATTTAAAGTATCTCTCACTCACCCTGAACCTCTAGAGGGAATTAAAATCAATTTTAGCATATTTCACTCCCTTGCAAATCACCTGAAAGTCTTTTGCCTGTGTTTCAAAATCATCCCTGGTGCTATAAGCTTGCTAGGGGGGAATTGAATTTGTATTGTACTGTGATTGTATTCCTGAAGACTGTGTGTGTTACTTCCATCTCCTTACATTGGATAGGGGGGAGTGAATTGTCAGTGAACAAGTGATCATATTATCTTTTGCTGAAATCATATCAAGTTTATTTCTTTACTGCCTTTGATTCATCTTTGCATCTCCTTGAAACCATAAAGCATTCTCAGCTACCTTATCCTCTATACTACTCCTAAGTAATTAAACCAGTGTGCTAGTATAACATCATCCATTGTTGATCACTGTCATATGTCTAAGTGTGATATCAAAAATTAATTTATTATAAAAGTGTGATATATATCTATTGTTTAATTTTTCAAATAAACCTTTTTAATTTGCAAAACAAACCTACTTCCTGGCTCAGTGGGGTCAGGGGGATTCTAAGAGAGGGGTGCTATACAAGGGTTCATCATCCAGATTATAACTTGTCATAAAAATATATAAAGAAGGGCTTCCCTTGAGCAATCCCAGACAAGGCACTGACTTAGTGGGAATGCTTGATTGGAGTCATTAACAACACTGATGTGGGCAAAACCCCCTATGGAGGTAATTTACACTTTTCTTACTTCAACAGGAAAAGCATCTTATGTTATGTTTTTTTGCCCAGCTATAAGAGCAACCATGTTTGAAACATCATTTTGCATATTTTGCACACAGAAAATGTAAACGAGAATAAAAGGTAAGCACTTTTTATTCAACATCTATGTATTAATTCAGCTATAAAAAAGACAGAGCAATAGAGAAGCAAGACCAATAGGGTTGCAACATGGCAGGCTGCTCAAATTATCACAGTGTAAAGTTTCCTGAAACAGGGGGACTTTCCTCCTGACAGCACAACGTCCATGATAAGATATCGCACACGGCAACCAGGCGGCTCAGGCGGAAAAGGGGGAGGAGCTGGTTGGTGCAGTGCTCACTCCCATGCTGCAAAGAAAACACACAAAAGAATTGGTCATCACCCACAAAAAGACTTAAAATAGGGGCAATGAAAATCCCCCCCACAAACATATCATTAGAGGATTTTAATTTCCACGCAATCCAAGGGAAAATAACAAAGTACAATACCAGGTAACCAGAGCCAGGAAGGAATATCTGAAAGCAGAAAAACAGGCAAAGTCACAAGAAACAGGCATTCAAGGGAGTTTGCCAATGCCAGAACGGTTTATCCAAAAACAGGTCGTAGTTGGAAGCCAGATCATGAAGCAAGGTAAACAAAAAGGTTTAAAAAGCCAAAAAGGAAAGATCCAAGAGCTGGTATCAGAAGAAAGGTGGGTTAGGAAGCCAGGAGGTATTTTAGTGCGATATTTACCTGTGGTTTAAAATGGTACACATGTGTCTAAACTGTGTTATTTAAAGGGATCTGTGTGTGCTCAACTGAACTCTTGACCAAACTCACACCTTCCCAAGTTTAGGTCTTGCTGTTCAGTAACACTACTCTGTTAGAATTTGGCTAGACATTAGTAATTTTCATGATCATCAGAATAGGGAGGCCTCTTAAGGACTGTCCACAGGCCTGATTCTGATAAAGGAGATGATGCCCAGGTCCACCTGAAAAAGAAAGACTGTTGCAGATGTTTTGCCTTCATCCAGCTGCCCAGGGGAGCACAAGGGGGGGGGGAGAAGTCACTGCCCCATCAGGTGCTCCAATGGACGGGTTGGATAGATGCAAACTGCATGGGGCTAATCTAGTGGCAAGCCCTAATCTACAGTGTTGGATGCAGAGAATACGATGCCCGGGTCCACCAGGAGAAAGGACGGCTGCAGAGATTTTGCCATCATCCAGCTGCCCAGGCAAGCACAAGGGGGGATACGTCACTGCCCCAGCATGCACTACGATGGGCAGATTGCATAGACGTAAACTGCATGTGCCTCAGCTAGTGGCAAGCACTGGTCTACGGTGTTGGATGTAGAGAAGATGATGCCCGGGTCCACCTCAAGAGAAAAGACATCTGCAGAGATTTTACCATCAATCTGCTTCCCAGAAGAGCGCAAGGGGGGAGAAATCACTGCCCCATCAGGCGCTCCAATGGCAGGTTGCATAGATGCAAACTGCATGGGGCTAATCTAGTGGCAAGCCCTGGTCTACAGTGTTGGATGTAGAGAAGATGATGCCCGGGTCCACCTGCAAGAGAAAAGAAGGCTGCAGAGATTTTCCATCATCAAGCTGTCCAGGGGAGCACAAGGGGAGACGTCACTGCACCCTTCAGGCACTCCAATGGGCGGGTTGGATAGATGCAAACTGCATGGTCCTAATCTAGAGGCAAGCCGTGGTCTACGGTGTTGGATGTAGAGAAGGGATGCCCGGGTCCACCTGCAAGAGCAAAGATGGCTGCAGAGATTTTGCCATCAATCAGCTGCCCAGAGGAAAGCAAGGGGGAGAAGTCACTTCCCTATCAGGTGCTCCGATGGGCAGTTTGGATTGATGCAAACTTCATGGGGCTAATCTAGTGGAAAGTCCTGGTCTACAGTGTTGGATGTCAAGAAGATGATGCCCGGGTCCACCTGTAAGAGAAAAGATAGCTGCAGAGGTTTTTCTATTATCCAATTACCCACAGGAGCACAAGGGGAGAGAAGTCACTGTCCCATCAGGTGCTTCGATGGGCGGTTTGTATAGACGCAAACTACATAGGCCTGACCTAGTGGCGAGCCCTGGTCTATGGTGTTGGATTTAGAGAAGACGATGCCCGGATCCACCTGCAAGAGAAAAGACGGCTGCAGAGATGTTTCCATCATCCAGCTGCCCAGTGGACAACAAGGGGGGAGAAGACACTGCCCCGTTAGGCACTCCAATGGGCGGGTTCGATAGACGCAAACTGCATGGGCCTAAACTAGTGGTGAGACCTCATATAAATTATTATTTAACATGGAGGAGACAAACCTGAGAAAAGTATTTCCATTCGTAGAGAAAGAAGAGTGCAGATAAAAAACTCAGTTTCCTAGTAAGTATACCTTGCTTCTTCCAAAAGTCACCACATTGCGCCCACAGCGTAGCTGTACCTATCTAGTCCCCTTATTTAGTTGTGAGTTTATTTCAATCTTCCACACTTGCCTGCACATTGATTGGGTAGTGTGCATAGACATCCGCAACCACCGTTCTCTGTGAAAGAAATTCAAAAACAGAGAGAGAAAAGAACTGAGTCATGCACAAGAGGCACACTCCCTCCTCTCACCCACTACAGCTGATTTCAGTTGTCCAGTTTCCATGTCGCAGCAGGCTAACAGTTCAACCAATTACAAATATTCCAGCAGGAGTAATCACTATTCCCAAATTCTCACTTCTCCCAGACCAACTGACCCACCATCAAATCTCCAGTTACATTATACTGCACACAGATAAAGGCAACCCATCAATTGTTAATTTTATGCCTTCCCGTAGCTGATTAAACTTGGCAAACCTAACTTGTACGAAAAGTGAAAATATTGATTGACCTCAGTCACTCATATACCTCAGACATCAAAACAACTCTACCCTACAAAATGTTCACAGTCTAACCACCTAACACTTTAAGACCAATGCAGTAATGCGTGTAGGTGTGCATGTACTGAGGGGAGTAGCCTTGATACAGGTTAGAAAACAAGGACCATCTTAAGGTATTTCAGGACCTGCGCACATTCCCCCTCTGTTTGAAGTGCAACAAAAGTAGAAATCTCTGGCTCCTTCCGCCTCTCACAACCCTTAGCATGCCATGCACTCCACACCTAGGTACACAGCTACTCATCAAAAAGCACAGCATCAGTAGACAAGAACAAATCCAGAGAAAGTCCCCCAAACTAGAAGACCCATTGAGTCTGAGAGCCATCTGATAAGCATACATGACGCTCATCACCACAGAAAAAGCAAACCACGACATAAGCATCATGGAAGACTCCAACAAGAGTAAATTGATCTTCCAAGCTATGAAGCAGGTCATCGGCCTGTTGCCAGACTCTGCAACACCACAATCCACTTACAAGTGCAATACCAGCACCTATTTTAAGTCTTTTGTGGGTGATGACCAATTCTTTTGTGTGTTTTCTTTGCAGCATGGGAGTGAGCACTGCACCAACCAGCTCCTCCCCCTTTTCCGCCTGAGCCTCCTGGTTGCCGTGTGCGATATCTTATCATGGACGTTGTGCTGTCAGGAAGAAAGTCACCCTGTTTCAGGAAACTTTACACTGTGATAATTTGAGCAGCCTGCCATGTTGCAACCCTATTGGTCTTGCTTCTCTATTGCTCTGTCTTTTTTTTATAGCTGAATTAATACATAGATGTTGAATAAAAAGTGCTTACCTTTTATTCCCGTTTACATTTTCTGTGTGCAAAATATGCAAAATGATGTTTCAAACATGGTTGCTCTTATAGCTGGGCAAAGAAACATACCATAAGATGCCTTTCCTGTTGAAGTAAGAAAAGTGTAAATTACCTCCATAGGGGGTTCTGCCCACATCAGTGTTGTTAATGACTCCAATCAAGCATTCCCACTAAGTCAGTGCCTTGTCTGGGATTGCTCAAGGGAAGCTCTTATTTATATATTTTTATGACAAGTTATAATCTGGATGATGAACCCTTGTATAACACCCCTCTCTTAGAATCCCCCTGACCCCACTGAGACAAGAAGTAGGTTTGTTTTTCAAATTAAAAAGGTTTATTTGAAAAATTAAAATTGACTCATTAATGGATGATGTTATACTAGCACACTGGTTTAATTACTTAGGAGTAGTATAGAAGATAAGGTAACTGAGAATGCTTTATGGTTTCAAGGAGATGCAAAGATGAATAAAAGGTAGTACAGAAATACACTTGATATGATTTCAGCAAATGATAATATGATCACTTGTTCACTGACAATTCACTCCCCCCTATCCAATGTAAGGAGATGGAAGTAACACACACAGTCTTCAGGAATACAATCACAGTACAATACACATTCAGTTCCCCCCTAGCAAGCTTATAGCACCAGGGATGATTTTGAAACACAGGTGAAAGACTTTCAGGTGATTTGCAAGGGAGTGAAATATGCTAAAATTGATTTTAATTCCCTCTAGAGGTTCAGGGTGAGTGAGAGATACTTTAAATCAGTTCAGGTCAACACTAACAATGATTAATGAGGGATTATCAGGTTGAAAACAGATTTCAGTAATGGAAGCAAAGGACAGATCTTTGTACACGTGGTTGAAATGAAGCAAAATGTCAAATCGCGGCTTTTTTTTCCGAGTGCGTCGAGCGCAATTACAGTGGCGCTATATGGAGTAGCAAGTTGAAAAGCTGGGAATCTTAGCTTTACAATAAAAGTTCATAGGATGCACGGTTCCAAAGATACAGACGATTTTGTAAAGGTAGTTTTTCAGAAATGAAATTACAGTTTCGGAATGACAGATGCGCTTTGAAAGGTTTAAATCAACAGGAAGAACACACGATTTCTTATGATACAGTTCTAAACAGGTTCAAATGTTTTGAATCAGATTATTTTAAGCTAAGAGATGGGTTCTGCACAGTTTTAGCTGGGTACTCACACTATAAATTTGAAAGGAATGGCCTTGTCACGGATCTGGTCAACAAGTTTAGCTGCGGTTCTCTCTGCTCTGTGAGACAATCAGGCACCAGTTCTGTTCACAGCGGTCTGGTCTGGGTCTCTGGTTCTGCTGGTCTGGATCAAGTGGATTCTGGATACCGCACTGCTTTCTGGGTACTGGTTCTGTTCTGGATACACAGGACTCTTAGCAAGCAGCAAACGGCACAGCCCGGCGGTTGAATAGTTTGCAAAAGATTTTGAGGACTGCTGATGAGTTCAGCTTTTTGGAGTTTTTGTTCTGGAGTTAGTCTGGATCTCTGGAGATCTGGGTCTGGAGTTCTCCGTCAGCGTGCTGCGCATGAATTCATTTGAAGGTTCGAAAATGAATGTGTATGTCTGCCTTCCAGTGGCTCTTTTTGTCTTTTGAAAAGGGGTGTGGATGCTAACTTTCTATTTCTTTGACGCTGCTAACCTTTAGGTACATCAACCGCCGTTGCCCCTAATGAAAACATGGGTGGGGCCCCCATTCAACGCCTAGTTACTGCTGAGGATGAAATCATGTGAGTGGGTTCAAATATTATCATTACCTCAGAAACGCCCCCTACAACTGGGTCAATCGATATGTCTCCACATCACAACATGCCCGAAAAAAAAACAGTAGGGTTCAAATAAACAGACACAGGTCACGTGCTGAAGGACACACCTTGGAAACGATGGGTCAGAGAATGACATCCAAAAAAGCACAGTGCCCCCCAACCCCAATCCTCCAAATGCATGCATAGGCCAACTTGGAGCATGCCCCCCACCCACTGCAGGCCTCTACTGCCAGCTTGGCCCACTGCACTCTCTTGCACCTTCTACCCCACATTCCATGGCACTCCCATTGAGCGCTCTCTTAGCTGGCTGTACTTGGACTTCTGGTCCAAAGGGATCTTCTTGAGGCCGACAACGAGGTACTGGAATTTTCTCCAGCTCGTGGTGCGCCTTTCCTCCAGCTTTTGACTGAAATAAGGGGACACCTTATTCACTGCGGGGCAGAGACAGGACACAGGTCAGTGGCTTAGAGGCATGAGTGGAACCCCTAAATGTCTCCCCTGCCCCCAAGTCTGCCATGTGTTTTCATGAAGCCCCCACACATTGGTGTGGCAAAAGGCTGTTTACACTGGGTGTGGGGGAGCAGATGACACGGGAGAATGGGCACATTGCATTGGAGGGCTGATGACACAGGTGATGGACATGTTGTTGACATGGATGAAGAAGGCAGGTAACAGGTGGAAAAGGTATGGGGAAAGAAGAGATTGAAGTCATAAGCGAGAAGGGACAGATAACATGGGTGGGGCAGAAGCTGCAACTCGGGAGAAGGGACAGGAAATAGGAGAATGGAGAGGGGCAGGTAACTGGTAGGAGGGGATGATGACATATGTGACAGTGGAGATAAAATGGGGCAGAAGAGGAAGATGACATGGGGAGAAAGGGCAGATGACAGGCAGAATGGGCATGCGATAGGAAGAAGGGGTAAGTGACAGAGGACGAAGGTGCAGATGCCAGAGGAAGAAGAATCAGGTTACAGGGAGAGAAGGGTCATTGAAAAGAAAGAGTTGGTGACACAGGGAAGGGCACATGACCTTGATAGGAGGGTTTATGACACAGGTATGAGAAAGTAAGTTGTCATTGGGAGACAGAGAAGTGCCCAAATCCTCAGAAAGAGAGCGCCCAGCATTCGTCCCCTATTGCCAGTTATCAATCTAATCACACAGCAAAATAATACTTTATATATTACTTCTGTTCTGGGGCTTGCAGTATGGACTTTGTTCATACTATTCACTGAAGCCATACCTAGGGCCCCACCATGCTAATCAAAGTGGTGTTGTTTGGTTCCATGTCAAGTGCTGGCAAGCCCACCTACCTCCACTTCACCTAGTCTACGTTCTGTCAGTGGAGCAAAAGTGGACAGTATTGCTGATTATGTGTGATATTGATCAGCACACTTTATGCTTTTCTCGATTAAACTGTCCCTCTGTCCAGGAATTGGTGGGAAACCTAAGGATCTTCCCAGCTATGAGTGTTCCATCCATCTCTGTTTTCTCGTCTCAGCATTCTTGCATTAGGAATCCAGACCAGAAACTGACTGGAATAGATAACCAACTTATTACTGACATCCGACATCTTGAGTACCATGTGCTCCATCGTGAGGCACAGTCACAAATGAGAAATCCTCTGTCAGGATATAGTTCTAACCTTTCCAAAACATCAAAGCTGTGACAGCATGGTACATGGCATCCCCGAGTTACACAATGGTGCAATACACAGAGTCATAACAAGCGGACACATATATGCCTCAATGTATGTTCAGTTTAATGCCATGGACATTATGCATTTAATTTCACATACATCGATTACATGATTTGTTGTCTTCCATGTGAAATAGATTGGGTGTGTGTGCACGCCTTCCTGTCTGTGTGTGTCTCTTTGCTTGTGCATTTGTGGTTGACTTGCCTGTGTTTATACCTAGCAAACAGTGCCTGCCTTTGTCCATGTCTGCGTCCCACTGTCAGCAGCCAAGTATGTGCATCACTGAAACAATATGAATATTGGACAGGAACGAGCTTTGCATTGGTATTTTGCACACAGGGCCATTGGTTGCATTATTGCAGCAATGTGCAAACTTTAAATGTATGTGCATTTCTGTACATTGTGCAACATGGATATAATTGTCTATTAATGTGGCCTTGTGCAAACTGGAAATACATGTGCACGCCACAACAACAAAGCAAACTTGCACAGTACCCTGTCCTTCTACTAATATCTGTCCGTTTGTTGTTCAGGTACCAAAGAATCAAGAGACTATGAAAATGCGGCAGTTGTGATATGCAAAACCTAAATAACTTAATATTCAAGACAACCTAGGATATAACATGATATATGCATTTATAACGAGCAAAATGAAAAGCAGCTGCTCTTTGATGAGTACGCAGTCACAGAGCCTTTTCTCTGCTGGAGACTTGGTAAACTTGGTCTTACGTCTGCATCCTCCACTTGCAAAAGGCCCTACTAGCTTTATGCGCGTTCTGTTTGCATTATGCCCGGGGTCATTCCTTCTCAAAGAGCAGGCATGACCCCCGGCCACTTGAAATACACATGCTTTACTTTGTAGTTGAAATTGCACAGCTTCGCTCTGTGCACTAGCCGGCAACTTGGAATACATGTCCTTTACTTTGTAGTGTAAATTGTGAAGTTATGTTCTCTGCAGAAGCGAAGGGCTACCTGTCATATGCTCCATTGCAGACACTCAGTCCTAGCCTCAGCACAGACACGTCCAGCTCCAAGCTGCAGCAAAGACACGTGAAGAAAGAAACTCCTCGCCCAGGGGATGTCACTTACATCCATTATTGAGAGCAGAGATGCACACAAAAGCACCAATTGAAAGTTAGCACGTGCAGTGAGTGTTGCTACAAGGGTGGTGGGGCAGGGAGGTAAGACGAGGTACATGGACCATACTAAGCTCTTGAAGAAGGCAGGGGTGGACGAAAAATAAACATGCCCAAGAGGAAGGGAGCACGCTTGTAAAGTAAATACTTGTAAAGTAAATACTTTATATATGAGCAAGCAGAACATCATTAAAAGGACTTCACCCCGTGCCCCTTCCTAGAAATCAGTCTGTCCTTTAAGCAGATATGCTCCCGACATGCAGCCCCCAGCGGAGGGTTTAAAAACATGAAATATGAAATTCCCACCTTAATTTATTGTGTACAATGGGAGGGGGTGTTCCTACAAATACTGTCAAATGGCAGAGATTGGATTAGAAGAGCGATTGACAGAAGACTTCTCCTCCCATTGACATGTGAAGCTCACAACAATACAATCTGCCGGACCAACTGACAGTTTCACAGAGGGCTGATGTAATTGGCCCGTGGCACTTCCAGGGTTAGAACATCTGGTGATAGTCCTGACTCCACAGAGCACACCGTGTTTACTGGTGAACAATCTCCTTTAGAGGTTATCACCTCTGATCGACTGCGTGAACTAGGTCCTCTGGACCCAGACTAACCAACCTATAAAACTAAAAATGAGTGCAAATTATGAGAGTTTGAATGGCTATTTAATTGAGAAAATGGAATTTCATTTCCAGAATAATCAGGCCACGGAAATCACTGTCATCTCTGTAGGATAACAAACTGGTGATGGAAACCCTTCTCAATTCTTGAAAATCAACTTTCCACCCTGTTTTAAGTGGCTTTGCACACTGGAAAGGAACAACCTAACACCAGTTCAAGTCAGTTAAAACACTGAAAAAAGCTGAAGAATCAGCTTCAAAGTCTGACCGACATTCCGAAAAAAGACGAACAGTTGTTTTTCCCCATTCATCAGAGTATGCCTGAATAATGAAATAAGCTCCAGGAAACTCCCAAAATATCAGACCATTCCCACATTTAAATGTATTGATAAATGGTAAGTAGGTATTGAAACTGCAAATTCCAAATATTTCCTTCTTTGGGTTCCTTCTGCATTTATGGTGGTGACATTCTCAATCAATTTACAAACAGTTTTGATCTAATTATTAATAAAGTATGGTCACGTCTGGGAGGTATCCCCACGGTCTTTGACAACACCCACATTTCTTTTCCGTCAGCTTGATTGCTGCCTTATGTGGTTGAAGTTTAGGTGTGAGATGAGGTTACCATCCGAGGACAGGTGCGACAACTCACGATTCCCCTCAAAATTAAGCAAAGACAGAACCTCAATCATCAGGACGCCTATATACATTTGAATTATCATCTCCAACAACAACGTTTGTATTTACATCTAACACCTATAGTGGATCTAGAACACAACATGATTCCTATATTGGTGGATAACAGTGACCCTCAAAATATCACTTTGGGTGCATATCATCAGAATGATTCCGAACAGCTGTTTTGACACCAGTAACAGTATTCATCAAGAGAAGATTTTTCTGGTCAAGGGGGAAGTTCTTGGTGTACTCTTCCTGCCCTTATAGGGTGGAAGAGGCTACTTATGACATCAGGAAGGATGAAGCCGTATTTTTAGTCAAAAATGACTTGCTCGAATTCATGGAACTGCCTCTGCGGGTTAAAAACATAAAAAGGGGTCTCTCCAACCAACTGGTGCATACCGCTGAAATAGCCAATCCTTAGGTATTTCTAGGTTTCTATCAGATGGTCGAGGAATGGATCAATATTGTGAATGCCTGTGAGACTGAGGAGCAAAGACAAAAACTGAAACAGGCATTCCTGGACTTCCAGGATATCTTTTTAGTAGACTCATATGACTGTGGCATATATCAATTCATTCAACCACCATACCCACACACCTCCAGTATTTTTTAAGCAATACCAGTTACCTCTCACTTCCATGGAGACACTCACAGAGATTATTAAGGATTTATAATTCCGTGGGATAATTTGTCCGATCTACAGTACAACATGTTACTGAGGATATCAAAACCTAACAGCCAAGGGAGACTATGTGCAGAACTGAGGGAGTTCAACAAAAGGGCTCACATGTCAAGATGGCTGCTTCCCTGCATCAAACAAGGGCTGGCACAGATCCAAGAGTCAAAAGTGTACACATCCATTGACTTGGCCAATGGTTACTGGACAGTACCCGTGAGTAGGGAAGGGCAATACAAGTGTGCTTTCACATTCAGGTGGCAGCAATACAGGATGACCTTAACCACCTTTGGATGCATAAACTCCAGAAATGAGTTCAACATCTTTATGCATAAGGCCATGTCCAATTTAGGCAAATCGGGAAACGTGGCATACGTAGATGATGTTCTGATCAAGAGCTCAACTGTGGAGGAACTTATAGCAGAAATCCACTAAGTTCTGACCCAGTTGCAGAAAGTCAGAGCAAAACAGTCCTTTCTGTAGGTACAGTGGTATAAGACCTGAGTGGGTCTCAACCTCCAGGGGAACAAGGTGGAAACTTTATTGAAATTAAAAGACCCTGCAACTCTGCATGATTTGAGAAGCCTTCTTGGACTCACTAATTATAATTGGAAGTTCATTGAAGACTACCCAGAGGTCATTCGACCCTTGGCCCCTTTACTAAAGGATGGACTCAAGTGTGAGTGGGGTCCAGAACAATCTGAGGCAGCTAAACAACTGAAAAGAAGCCTTTGCCAAGCTTCTTGTTTGGCTTACTCCATCAAGAATAACGAGTTCTTCTTGGAGACTGGGTTATCAGATACCTTCCTAACAGCGGTATTGTACCAAAAGGTCAAAAATATTCACAAAGTTATCTTGTATGCAAACAAAACTTTGTCCTCTGTGGAGGAGAAATTCAATGACTGTGAAAAGGCACCCCTAGAGATGGTGAGGGCATTGAAAAATGACTGCTCATTCAACCAGTGCGAGCACATCATCGTAGACACTCCTCACCAACCTTCTGATTACTTCCTGGATTCTGTCCATGCAAGGCTTTTGTGTGAAGGTCAGATATGATCAAAACAAGACGAGTCCTCTAGTGCAAGGATTGGCTGACTTTCATGATTGTGCTCAAGAAAACTGTCTTGAGGCCGAAAGTCTGATAACCAAAGACAATATGGTGGCGTACCTATCTTCCCCACACAATGTATATGAAGAAGACACGTTTCAGGTGATACCCACTGTTTAGGAGGATGGGTGCTCCTACCTTGTTGATAATAACAGGGAAACTAGTAGCTGGCATTGGGAATGCCTGGGTGAATGATTCTTCGAGCCCTCTGCGGGTTACAAAATAGGACCCCGAATTAGTCAGGTGGCAGAGTTGAATGCCTTTCATCAAGCCATCCTCACTGAAGTACACCACCAACTCAAAGAACTGGTCATAGTCACTGACTGAGATTATGTCAGGAATGGGTTTGTGGAACACCTGATTAACTGAAAAAACGGAGGCATGCTTTGTGCCAACAATAAACCCTTAAAGCATGGGAAACTGATCCAATCGATTGATGATCTTTTGACATCTAATGAGATGACCATCTATTGGAAGAAGATAAGATTCCAAAATAGCGGGCGGAGATAAGACTGGGAATGACCTGGCTGACCCGTTGTCTAAAACCGGAGCTTGACAGGGGGATTTCAGACATACAGAATCCCTACTGAGTGAAATTGAAGTCACAGCTGTGAACAGGCCTCAAACTCATGCCAACAGTGAACTCTCAACTGCCTGTTGGAGTAAAGATACCCTGGATGCAGATTTGATCATTGCCCAGAAGGAATACCTGATTATTGGAAAATTCTATTGAAACATTGAAGACCGTGTGAGTTTTCCTCTTACAATATTGGATTAAACAGGTAAAGAGGATCTATGGATGTTGATACAGTTTTCCAAAATGTTCAGAATTCAAGACAGTTAGTTGGTGCAGAAATACCTACCTGGTACCCACATCATTCTAGAGCCTGATGTTGAATCACGCTCATGATGCAGCCACTGCCGGTCATAGGGAGTTTCATACGACATTGGAAATCTTGCGTGGGGTTGCATACTGGCCACACATGGGCCAGGACCTCAGCGTTTATTTAAAGGGGTGTCTCGTGTGTGCTTGATTTCAACCCAGTTCTCTCACACACAGAGCTCCCATACAGAAAAGGGGAATGTGACCGCCTTGTTTAGATTTGCAAGTTAATTTCCTTGGGCCAGTGATTTGCTCCTCTAGGGGTAACAAGTAAATGTTGACTGTAACATGATTGTTTACAAAGTGGGTAGAATGTCTTCCTGCCCAAATTGTAAGGCAGAGGAAACAGCTGTGCTAATTATCAACCACATCTTCTTTTGTTTTGGCCTCTCGCAAAGGATTGAGTCAGACCAAGCAAGTCATTTTAATGGTGAGGTGATGATGAAGATGTGGGAGATTCTAGTGGTAAAAAGAAAACTCCACATTGCCTACCACTGCGCCTTGAGCAGAGGGCTTGAGAGGTACGATTGTTAGCATCCTGAAGAAGTTTGTGGTAGACTCTGGGCCCATTTAGGACATTCGATTACCGCTTGTCCTGATGGCTATTAGGTCTACACCATCTTCTGCAACTAAAATGTCTCCATTTGAACTTATGACCAGATGTAAAATGGTGTTACCCAGCTCCGGAGCAGTCACTGATTAATGCGTCCACGTCTAATGAGTAAATTAAACTTTTAACAAAGCATATCCAGTGTGATTTTGCATATGCACAGCACAAATTAGAGAAGGTGGCTGAAGGAATGAAATCGTACTATGACCTAAAGACAGAATAAATGGAGTATGAGGTAGATGAAATGGTTTAGCTGTACAATTTTCAGAGGAATCAGACCGCGGAAAGGAAATTCATTCCATCTTGGTGTGGTGACTTTGAGATTGATGACAAAATCTCCCCTGTTGCTTATAAGATCAGCACCCCAAAAGGAGAACAGACAGAATAGGAATGGGTCCATATCAATCAGTTAAAAAGCTGTCATCCCAGACAAGCTTTACAACTGATTGAAGAACCTGATTAAGTTAGTTGAGGAACCATTTGATGAATGAAGGTAAGATGAAAAACCTGGTTGGGAACTAACAAATATATAACAGGGAGGAGTTTAATTAATATTCATCGAAAATGTAAATATAATATGGTTTTGCAATTGTCAAATTGAAAATGTGATAAATGCCTCATAATGCTATTCAATGTTATCTCAATTCTATGCAATGTAATATCTCAATGTATGTTCACCCCCGTTACTCTTTCTTTCCAGCCTGGGTAATGGAAGAACTGGAGTCCTGGGAGGGCACCAGGGAATGTGGAAAGAAACCAATGGAGTTGTTCTTTGACCTGACCATACCCTGGAATGCAAAAACAAGTAGATGTAGAACATATCACCTACCCTCTGAGGTGAAAGAATGGCACAATGGGCTGTCCTTGACCAACAGGATGGATAATGCAACTGAAAAACAAATCCCACTCTTCCCTGCTCTTTCCTATACTAGAAATCAACAGGCAAGAGCAGGGGTGTGGGGGTTCTTTGATACTTTCCGCCCCGGATAAAATGAACAGAAAGGCCATGTAGGCTCTAAAATGTGTAATACATTCTTGTAATGGGAAGGCACACTGGGGTACTGAAAAGTCAGCATCAAAAATGTCAACACTGCTAATTTGCCTAGTGGAATTCAAACTGTGTGTACTTCTACAGTGAAAGCAAGGAACATGTGGAAAATTAAACCAGAATGCACAAAGTAAGTATAATGTCATTCATAGTTATGACATTAAGAATGCTGTGTTCAAATAGAGAGAAATATGCTTATTCAAAAGGCTCTTGTACGTGATGATAAAGCTGTGAAAAATTACAGGCTTATTCTACATGGAAAGCATGGCATTTCTAAACATACAAAATGTGATGTCTAAAAGTGTGTGCATTTTGCAGCTTGAAATATATACATGGAGAAAATGTCCCTTCTGAAAATGAAAATATCATGAGGGGAAAAATGGACAGTGACAGCGGAATGCATTTTATTAAAAAGAAATAAAAGGCCTCATGTGCCCAAGGAAATGTAATGTTCACAAATATAAGTGTCTGCTGCTAGAAGCATGACTGTACATTTCTATTTCCTGGGAAAGCATCAGTTTTTATTCAGAACACTCTAGTAAGCAGCAAGGAATTTGATTGGTACTGTTCTCTGAGATAAGCCACACAATCATCCATTATCCTTGAGAGAACGAAGGCTAATGGCTTTAACCAAGTCTTAAGTCAACAATGAAGAAGCTGAGCCTGGAGCAATTGTTTCAAGCAACATTAAAATATGTAAATATATGGCCATTATGTTTCCCGTTATGTTGATTCCATTTGAATCAAAATTCTATACTCTGTAACAATCAGAAATGTGTTTCTAGATCCCCAAAAAATGTCAAGCGGCTGAAACTCAGGGAGGTAGTAGATTGGTGAATTATGTAATTGTTAAAACAATGTGGTGATAATAACTGTTATTATTTGTCTGTAAATGGCACATGCAACCTTCTGCAGAGATGGGAGCAATGTTAATACGTCCATCGTGATTAGCTGTATCTAAAAATATATATGTTGTTATTTTTATTTTTGTCACTTAAGACTTGCTCAGTGCAAAATGACGTGCTAAAAAAATGTAATGCAAGTGGATGAATTCATCCCTCCCTTCAATTCAACTTGAGAACCCAAAGAGCCTATCAGCAGAGAAGGGGTGGGGATTGGGGAGGAAAGGTGGGTCAGGAACCAATGAAAATTGCAAACTAATAGGTTAACACCTCCTGATTTTAATATTTTGGATGTGGGTCTTAAAGGGTAAAAAAGCTTCACACAATGGGAACGTGGAGAATTGCTTGAAACCATCTGGGTGTATATGAAAGAGAACTGACTAAGAATCATCTGGGTGAGTACTGAAAGAAGAAGGCATTTAACCTTGCCAGGCTGCTGCCTAAACATCATCTGGGTGCAACTATTGAAAATTGCTGCAGGATTAACTTTGCCTGGGAGACAGCATTTGGGAAAAACTGAAGTTGGCTGGCACCCACACCAGAAGAGGGGACAGAAGCTGAATAGAGGGATTGAGCATGGAGAATATCCCAGATTGATGACAGATTCTGATGTGCCTGTTGTGTCTATGTAATAGGAGTCCTGAGGACTTTTCCAGAGCACCAAACCCTGAGACTTCATTGTAAGTAGTCTGTCCAACTGAACCAAGTGTGTTGGGGATCTGTTTAATTACTACTTTCCCATTGAATAGTGGCTGGGGGACAGATTGAGTAGACACTTAGCATATTTTACTGAATAAAAATGTAATTAACTCCCATAAAGTTGCTGAACATGGGGGTGGACCTTGCAGGAGTTTGAAACCTCTGCTGTCTTCCCTAGCGCTAATTCAAGCTATAGTTATTTAAAATAATTGAGTATTCCTATTCCCTTGCCAACCCTAAAACTCCATCAAGGGAAGAGATGCCCTTGTCTACAAATGAAATTGCTAACTGTCATCACTCCCCAGGCCTGGCCGTTAGCTAACTGTCACCACTCCCCAGGCCTTGCCTTTAAGCAGAGGGGCATTGAATGTAACGGAAGTCTGGGTTTTTGGTGCTAGATAGAGAAGTGTTTTTCTAAATGAAACCAAGTGTAATTCCTAATTGAAAGATGCACACTCTCTGTTGAGAGTGGGAAAGGGACCTAATAGAATAAAGATGTTGTATTGATTTGCAGCTGAAGAAGGGTTCTATCCATCCAACATCATATCAAAGGTTGGTTGTGATTTCAAAACTGCTAGCATTTTCCAGTGCACAAAGAAATTAAGCATACAAAGTGCTGCATGAGTGAAATTGCTTTATTATTGCTCTGCATCACATGCAGTGTGTTTTGTGGGTTGTGTGCAGTTGATGGATGCTGAAAATTAGTACTGGATGAGCTCCCGGTCAGCTACACGCCCACCCCTGAGATCCCTGTGATGGTGTTGTTGGATGTCAACAGGTGCATCCCCGTCACCATCGTCATCAGCATCCGCTGGAGTCAATTCTATGTCCGGGGACAGGAGTATGTAATGCCTTATGCACATTGTGCAACACTGCGCAGGCCAGTATCATCTTCCCCACCTTCATTGGCCTGTATATTAGTGCCATAACGGAGCAATAAAGGCACCAAAACTGTGCCTTCATCAGTCTGCTCAATTGCCGTCTCTGTTCTGATGTGAGCGCAATTGTATTTTATTTCCTGGTGAGTCTGGGGATCTCTTACAGGGGTCATCAGCCACGGTAGTAGGGGATAACCAGAATCATCTGCATGGAATTCGGCACAGAGAGGGCCATTAGACTGAGGTGACTGGGCAGTGCATACTCATTGGGATGTGAGTGAGTGACACAGGCATCTTGATTTGTGCACTTGCGGGACCTCTATCGCATTGATGTACTCTGTGACAGGCAATGCTGGTCTGGCCAGGCTGATTTAGGACATGCTGGGTATTGTGACATGGCAGTGAAGCATTGTGGTACCTGTAGTGCATTGGATGTGCCTGTCCATACTTGTCCAAATTTTGACAGGGTGTCAATCCATTGACACATGTAGTCGATGCCACCCACTCATGTGTGCCGATTGTGTCCCTGCATTGGCATGGTGGATGTCAGCCAAGCACTGGTAAACCTCTGCCCTTTTCTATCGTGCCCTGGCACACATGCAAATGGGTGTGTGTTTTGAGGCTTTTACTCACCCAATAGCCAGGTCCGCTGTTCTCCATAACGTGCCATGAATGCAGACAGGGTGATATTCCACAGGACCATGGAGTCATAGATTAATCCTGGGAAGCAGCGCCACAGTGGGCGATAGTCAGGTCTGCATCACAGACGACCTGCACATTCATTGAGTGGTACAGCTTTCTGTTTCTATACACCTCTTCTGTGGGGTCGGCAGCCACTAGCTCAATGTGTGTGCAGCCCACTGCTCCCAATACTTTGGGCATGCCTGCAAGCGCATGGAAGCAGCCCTTGATGGCGTTTACCTGTGCCAGTGTGGGTGGTAGCACAATGTGCTGGGGCGCATGGTGCAGGAGGGCATCCAGGACATGCATCAGCAAAGTTAAAAATACTGGCTGCAAGATGTCATGCAGCTCACCGACTGTGTGATGCAATTTGCCCATGGCAAGAAAGTGCAGCACGGACATCACCTTCAGAAGCTGGGGCATGGCAGTTGGGATGCTGATGATGCTCTGGATGTCATCCTGGGTGTCCTGGATGTAGTCTTGGGAGGATAGCTCATGGGCAACATGCTTGTCTTGGAATGCTTAGAAAATTCTGGGTATAAAGCACGTTATAAATATCCTATCATATATCATATCATTAGCTCCACAAGTTCCAGGATGGTCTGCCTGTTCAGGTTTAATAGTGTGTGGATCCACCTGTTAGTCAGGGCACAGAGTGTCGGCCTTGTGCGGGCTATGGTTGCACGCCACTGGGGTGAAACTTGCATGCCATTGTTCACCTTCATTTTCCTTCTCATCCTCCTCCTACACTGCCTGTCATCCTGTTACCAATGTTGCAGCCCCTGCTCATAAAGCTGTACTCCTGCATGCAGCACCTCCAAGTACATGACTTCTGCTAGGAGAGGCAGCATGGGTGTGTTGGGAAGTGTGTGGGATGAGGGTGTGAGCCTTTTCAGCAGCCCTGTGCTCATTGTGTGTAGCTGGGTGCATTGGGTGGACTTGTGGCCTGTTCCTTCACACATGGGACTGGCTTCTGCCTGCTCTGCAGTGCCGCTGTGTTCGGCGCGGCTTTCCGGGTGGCACTGGTATTTTCATGCCAGTTTTTCAGGGAAAAGTTCTGTCTTGATGCCACCTGATTTCTGACGTGCCAGTGCTTCTGTCACTGCTTCCAGATGATCCTGCTGTTTCGGTTTACTGTGCTGCCGGCAGCGGTAGCACATCGTCCGCTGTTACGACCTTTCTCACTGGCGTTTCCATTTGTAGTGCTGCAGTCGCAAAACAGTGCCGGTATATGGAATTACCGACGCATTCCAGATCGCCAAGCTAGTAATGAGGCCCATATTGTTGTAGGGTGGAATGGAGGTAAGGAAGGACCCGCGAAGGGGTTTCAATTGGATGGGGGGGTGATGGTGGGCATGTGGGGGGGAGGAGTTGGCAGATAAGTGGGCGGGACAATGGGAACTTAGGTCCACTACTTTTGAACTTCGACCACTACAATGCACGTGCAAGGGCAATTTGGGCATTGAGGTGCGCTCTGCATGCGCCTGAAATGTGCATAATACCTCTTTGGCACGTTTGGGTAATTATCAAGTAGGACCCCAAAGACTGCATCCAGGATTGAGGGTAGTGGAGTTCTTTCCAATTGCAGGTACTTCTCTGGAAGTGACAGGGTGGCAGAGCCGCAATATAAAAAATAATATGGGTGCGCCACTGGCAGACATTCAAGAGAACAGGCAATGTACCCGTCACTCATTGAAATGTATTTTGCTGGGTCTGAGTGATGTGACTGCACATAATAAAACAAAATGAAAGCCCTGGTGTGTGCCAAAAGCATATACCAGGTTCTTTGGTAATTCCTCCAAGGGAAACAAGAGAGACAATTTATTTTATTTGAAGTTAATATGAAGACATCAAACCATATTACATTCATTCCAGTAAATAACTCGAAAAGTTAAATAAAATGTTATCATATTACACACATTTCACAAAATCATATAAAATAATTTTAATTAATTCATTGGGAGTAATACTGGTAAATGCATTGTGTCCAATGGAAATGTGTCCTTTATTAATATAGGGACCTTTAGATAACTGCTTGGATAACAATGAGGCTCCCCAAATGCTATAATATTTATAATGTGATACTATGTACAAATAAATGCATCCAGAGTTTTCTAGCACTATAGGACAGAACGTCTTAATACATAGTTCCGGATACTCCTTTGTATTCTCCTAGAAGGATACACTCTTGAGCAGCAAACCATGTTACCAACAGTCCCTTCACTGAACACGATTACATACTGAGTTTCCTACTATTAAGGACTTGATAACAGCACAGATTTACAGCAAATAAATAAAACGCGTAACAATGTTCCTAAATGCATTCCCAGTAAATACAGGTCGATGATTTGGATAACCTATTCGCATAGCTGTGTGAGATTGCTTGGGCTCAAATTTCTCAGTTAAAGGGCATAATTCTGCTAGGCATTTATTCCTGCATTAGTTTCAAATGTCAGTTTGCAACAATTTGTGCATATTTTAACATTTAGGTTTGCTACCAGAATCACTTAGCTTAGAAGTAGAAACTGTACGCCATTTGTTGGCATAAACAATTTCAACTATTGACCCTATGCAAGGCAGTTGCACAATTACAAAAAAAGATAAACATGTGGTATAAACTGATGTGCAAGTTAAACGAGATACTGCTGCAGACCACAGACTCAATTCTTGTATAACGGTATACCAGTATGCGGTTGACATTCAGATGAAGGGAGCCATGTTTTCACCGAGCGGTCTGCCAATGTTTGCACTTCCATACATGTAGTCACCTCTGTGCAACATATATCTCCTTGGAACATGGTCGTTCATGTAACATGGACATTTGGCAGACCTGGGTTTCCTTCTAATATTGACACCATTTGCAAAATGCATCATCAATGCCTCCCACGAAATATGTAAAAGCCCGGAGGTATGGCACCCTGCCCACATTAAAATCACATGCATCCAGTCTGGCATGTGTGAGGCAACCACAGAGGATGCTGGAAGGATCATGATTTTATCCATCCATGTCCCCACTCTGAAGCATACATTGATAAACTAACAGGGTAGAGAAATGGTGTCAAACCTTTTTGTCCATGTGGCTTTCCCCCACTGGGAAATGTAGCTTGTACATATTGTTTCAGTCCCCCACCAGTTTGACTGGATTACTCAGCAGCAATCTTCATGACGTCAAGTCCCACTTATCCTCACCCGCGTCCTGCCAATATGATGTTCAGTGTAAGTTCAGAAACAAACATCTTCTCTTACCATTGAAAAGAAAAACAGGAATGGGTATGAATCTTAGTATTGTTACCATCAACATGCGACCCATGTACATCAGCAATCCTATCTTAGCAGTCTGTTCAAGGTCAGGGAGAGAGGGATCGCAGGACTATGATGAGCAAGAGCAGGACATTGAGTGTGAGGACTATCTCACGGTGCATGTTCCCAACTCCAGATCAGTCAAGATCAGGTTGTAATAAGCAGTTCAATGCCTAACCAAAGACATCAAGCAATCCACAAAAACAAAAATGACCTCATTACCATGATACTAAGTAAGCAGTTAATCCTCCAAATTACCACCAACGTTGTTTATCGTTACCACCGCTCAGTCCCATGTCATTACCAAAGGCCTACAAATGCTGATAAAAGTCTGTTAAATCCCAATTCTTCGAATCGGTAGGTGAATCTGCAAAGTTCTGGAGGTAAAGTGGAGCTTTCTTCACCAGCCATTTTGTATGTCATCTTCATAGATGTAACAAGTGTACATATATGTTTTTATGATATTTTTCACTGAGGTAAAATACATATTGAAGAAGAGCAGAGAGAGGATTGATCCTTGAAGATCTGCAAAGGTTATGGTCCAGGGGTTTGAGCTAAAAGGGGAAACAGCAAGGTCATCTATGTCTGGTTTGGTGAGAAGGATATCATTCATTGTAACGGGGTGGTGGAAGGTCTAAAACCCTACTTGTAAGTGATCTAATAGGTGATTGGACTGCACACTGAGCTTTCTAGAACTTTGTGTGAGTAAATGTTGAGATATGTTGATAATTGGAAGGCTCTTTTGGCACTCTTAATGTGTCCTTTAATAGCAGTTTCCTGAATGCAGTTTTATATGCTTTTGATGATTCCCCTTGCAAGTGAGCTGTTCAGAAGTTTGCGGAAAATAAAGAGCAAGTGTTCGTTTGGTGAGGATCTTTGTCTAGATAGGCATGGCTACGTATGCATTGGAGAGTCAGATGTGTTGTTCAGCTTCAAATTGTTTTTGACGAATGGTTCAGACAGAGGTTTAGGTCGTCATTTGCTTATGTTTCCTGAGTACTGCATGAATTGCCTGCTGTATATTTGATACTTAATTTTTGAAGTCGGTGGCTATATATTCATAATGTTTTTGAGTTAATGTTGGCTTTGTGTTGCAGGTTGCAAGGTTTATCATCTAATTAATTATCTTGCAGTTCTTTCTCTGGTGCCTTGTTGTTTCCTGGCTTCAAGGCTTTTTACTTTTTGTAGTAGCAATTCTGTGTCCTCCAAAATTGTCTTGTGCTCTCCATTTCTTTTCTCCAATATTCAATGTCTTTCTTTTAGGGTTCTTAGATGCAACGTAAACTCCCTTGCTGCTGTCTTTTTTCTGTGAGGGTGATATATTTTAGTGGTGTGCCTAAACTGTGGTGTTTTCTTCTGATAATAACAAATCTGATTCATAGGGGTTTGGCTTAGGATAGCGGGTAGTATGACAGGTAGTATAGCTCAGTGGCAACACGCTTGTATTGGAAGCAAGCTGACTCAGAGCAACATAGGTTTGAATCCTGTGTCAGTATTAAGCTTGTTATTAAAAAAAACAATTATATTAATTATAACATTGTTCATTAAATATAGGAGTTCTCTATGATTTAGTGTGTTCCAGCTTCTCACAGTGGAGGTTGTATTGCCTATGCGTGCTAAGTCTATGCCTTATTATTAACTGAATGGCCATGTGAAAAATGTCTACCTGCCATTAACAAAGGAAAATCAGCATTTTAATTCACAAAGGTAGAGGACATTGTAAGGTCCCTTTCACATGAAAAATCTGATTTTTAAAAGTGACACAGTGCAAGTTAAAGCAAGACATGAGAAACTGTCCCCTGCCAACATAAAGATGTGAGGAAAATAAAAACATGGTGTGTGTGTTGACAAAAAGAAAGGTAGATTATCCTTCACATGAAAACATTTGAAAAGTAAAACCTGCTTGGTTGCCATGAGATGTTTCTGTATGCCTATTTAGGCAAACTATGCAGTGTTTTCTGCAAGGAAAATCCAGCTACAACACAATATAATCCAAGTGTAGATTGGAAAAACACATTAGATTACTGGCTGAGAAATAAATGCAGCATTTTCACTGAAACTGTCACCCATCAAAACGGGCTACACTGTGACAATTCAAACCCACTTTTCAGCAGAAAAAACTAACAGCAGATTTAAAAAAAATCTATTTTGTTAATGACTGAAGGAAACATCACTGCACTATCTGTGCAAAAGCAAAGTGAACCTTGATCAGTAAAACAAACCGTGTGTCAAAGAATAAAGGCTCGGGGTAGAAATTGCAATCTGTGACGTCCCTTAAAGCCCTGGACAAATGGTGGGACAATGGACAAACTTCACAAAGGGTGTTCCCCACTGAAAGCCTAGCTTGTCGCCCAGCTGGTTACAACTGCAATAAAATGTGATCTGCCTGAAAGGTGTTTTCCATGATGGCTTGGCTCAGTGCACAGACACATGGCCCTGGCTGATGCTTGCCCGGAAGGTAGAGGGGAGGCATGAAAAACAGGGGCTACAATTTATAGGAGCTGAACTTTGAAAGAAATAGAAAAAATGGATGCCTGTCAGATCGAAATGATGGCCCCCTTTGGCTAAGACACAGGCTGTGACATTACAGGGCCGGTCCAGCTAATTATGTACAGTAGGGGATCTCTGTGTAGCAAATGCATCCCCCAGGTACGATCTGTAGCCACCAAATTCTCTGGGACAGCCTGATTAGAGGCAGGCCCAGAGAGACAAATGATCTGGAGGGAGGAGACTATTGTAACTTCTGCCTTTTTCTCAGCAACCAAGGTTGTATTTTCTTGATTCACATGCCAATTTTTAAGTTATTTCCAGGCAATTTTGGTGATACAATATTCATCCACCTGTGACTCATGGAACTGTAATGGGCATCTAAGATGTGTTTATGGATGATCTGAACATTTTCAAAAGTTGAGAGTTGGCTAACGGGTGGAGGGATGAATTAGGGATATGGATAATAAATTGAATGTTCTTAATGATTATGCTTCTTGTAAACATGTAAAAAAAATTGCCAAACAGCCATATAACATGGTGCTGACCTGGTATTTGTTTTATTAAATTCTCCCTCATTAGTTAAATCAGAAAATATATGTATTATGGCAGTTAGTAGTAAATCACAACGTTTTAGATACATAACTAGTTTTTGCTAAGCATTTGACATGAGAACAAATGGCGATTACAAATGGGAATTGCCATATGTCTGCTCCAGAGTCCTAAAACAATCCTTAGAGATGGGCTGGAGTTGGGAGGAGAGAGAAGGGTAACTATCCAATCCTATTGCAGAGTACTCTCCCAGATTGTAAACATGATGGTGTCATCACTGCTATATAAATTGGAATGCACTATGAGAAAGGAGATCTGCTGAAATGTACCATCAGTGAAAGCTGCTGAAAATTACCATTTAACAGCTGGCAGGAAACACCAAAAGGAGATTTTGCAGAGATTGCCTCTGGTTGTAGCTGTCTATTTCTAGGAAGACCTAAAATCTGACTGGGTCCTATGGTGGAGACGGTGGACATCCTTGAGAGTGGAGTGAACAGAACCCTGCCCAATCTTTCCAAGAGGGTCCTGACATGCAGCTGGCTGTCTTGAACTTTAAAGAGAGGTTTTCGATGTAAGTAGTGAAGTAGGAAAATGGGAAAACACCCTCCCCCATTCTCATCCAGACCCTGGCCTAGAGGATCACGGCCCAAGCAACCCCCGTGAGAGGAGTTTGACCTGCTGACCTCCTTACCAGAGGATAAAGTACCATGTGTTTGTGGCCCACATGCACGAGGAGCATGCCCACTACCATGCCCTGGCCAAGCCGACGCCTGAGACATGGACCAGATTGACTAAAACAACAGTTGCAAAGCATCAACATCATTAGAGATGCCATAACGACATAGCCAACAGACGAGAACACCCGTGCCACCATGCACCCTGGTCACTCACACACCAACACACACAAAGAACATACTCAGTGCTATGACGTAGCAGACTGACACACTCACGGACATGCATCATTGTTATTTTTCACATAGACAGCACCGCAGAAACGCAAGATGCCGGAAGAGCTTGTGTATATGGTAGTGGCCATGTAGTTATGGTTAAGTTGCTGTTTCTCTAGGAAGAGCACTTTTTGGGCGGCTTATAACTTCGCTCTCCCTGGACGGATCCTCACCAAATTTTGTAAAAAAAAGTAGTTGGGTCACTCTGAATTTTTTCGCAAAGTTTGGTGAGGATTTGTCCAGGGGGGGGAAAGTTATAGGGTGGATCCCAAAACTTTTTTTTTCCCATAGACTGAATGGGAAAAAACTTTGCGCACGGCTACAGCCCGAACCGCTGGACAGATTTACACCAAATTTGCGGCAGGAGCGGTGGCCTGGTCCCAAAAGCGTGCTTTTGTAAATTTGGTGTAAATCTGTCCAGTAGTTTTTTTAAAAATGACCAAAATGTAAGGCAAAAAAATTAGTGATATCCGCGTTCGCTTCGCGGACGGACTTCCCTGTTCGCTCCGCGGACAGCACCCCGATTGGCCCATGGGCTTGCGTCATGTCCGCGGACATGCAACGTGTTCGCTGATTGGACGGCGAGGTGCGTGGAGCGCATCAGATTTTCTGTGGCGCCCGCCATCTTGTATTCGCAGTCGACCACGTACAGCGCAGTGGAACGTGGATAAAAAATTGTATTTAGTGCCGTGTGTTGGTGTGTAAGAGTGTTTGGGGAGGGTTGGGGAGTATGAGATAGGTTCAATGTTTTGTTTTTTTATGTGCTAGACCTTTTTGTTGCGTTCGATTTGTCCGCGGAGAACACGGCTGTTCTGACATTTTGTAAATAAACTAAATGGTGGGGTGTTTAGACATAGCTCTCAACCATTTTTGTTTTAGAGGCAGGTGAAATCACCCGATTTTGTTTTTAGCGGGTGAGTCACCCATTGGAATGAATGGGCGTGCAGGAGGCTTGGCGGGTGAGTCTGCCCTTTACAAGGCGTGTGACACCCGCCAAAAGCGTGTGAGTTGAGAGCTATGGTTTAGAGGACGGAGTATGTGTCATTTTTGTTCGCAAGGAAGGTAAAAATGAGCTATGAACACTCACGGTGACTTAATTGTTCGTAAATACACAAACTGGGGGTGTCCTCAGGACGCTGCCCGTATTGTAATCTGTCTAGTTGAATGTGTTCTAAGAACACTCGCAGTATCCCAAAATGGTTGCAATTACACAAAATGAGGGTGTTCTGAGAACATTGTTTGTATTGTTCGTTGTCAGGGTGAAAGTGTTTTAAGAACACTCCTTTTGTTCGCTAATAGTACAATTTCCTAGGGGCATCAACCGACTTTTTGTCCACTAAAGAAACGATAAATCCGACTGGTGTGCGTCGACATTATGTGATAATCCTATGACTGGCGCTATTGACCTGGCTGACTTGCTTTTGTGACACTAAATCATATCTCCCGCCCCTAAGCCTGATATTATCAAAGCATTCATATTCCCCGCCTTTCTCTGTGACGTTACAGGGTGCGTAATGAAACGCGCCCAGTCGTCTCCAGTACTACGCGACTTTACACAGAACCCGGAAGACAACACACATTATGTCACAACACATCGCGCCACAATTCGGAATATGAAACTGTGATTTAAAAGCAAAGAGCAATATTCGCCCAGTCGTCTCCAGTACTACGCGACTTTACACAGAACTCGGAAGACAACACACATTATGTCACATCACAGCGCGCCACAATTTGGAATATGAAACTGTGATTTAAAAGCAAAGAGCAAGATTCTAAATGTTGTAAAGTACATTTATTTGACATCAAATGTTTAGAGAATATTCAGCAATTTGCATTTGTCTTTGTTGTCGATCAGCAAAAGTTCATGTTGAGACACGCAATGTTCCTTTGCGGTACACAGAGTGTTAGATCAGCTTACAACTCAGTGTGCCACAATTCGGAATATGAAACTGTGGTTTAAAAGTAAACAGCAGGATTGTACATTTGGTAAAGTACATTATTTCACATGAAATTAGTGAATATTCAGCGATTTGCTATTGTCTCTGCTGTCGATCAGCAAAAGTTTATTTGGAGCCACGCGTTGTTCCTTTGCGGTAGATAGGCTGTTGGTTTATGATAAAAGCAGTAAATGGTCGCTCTGATAATCGGAAGGTTGCTCCAACAACGAGCCATTAGACCACCCTATTGGTTGGTATGTTGTTTGTAGCCGCTAGTACTGCGTAAGGGCATATTGGTCCTTGGCGATTGTCCCATAAAATGGTGAGGATCATGAAGTTGCATATTTGGACTTGCACCTGGCAGTTGAAGACCCCATCCGCTGGAGTCTGTAAATCGTGACATAGACAAAATGGGGCCACGTACCTGTTTTAAAAAACATAAATTAGTCTCACCAGCCGATCTTCATTAAAAATCATAATTTTATTTATTAGGGCATGAAACTATTTGCTAACAGAGTATGTTAATAATAAAATAATAATATTTTCCCATTCATATAGCGCTAAGAACTGTGAGGTATGTAAGCGGTGCTTATTATTAACCACGGTGTGTGGTGCTCATTTATCGACCACGGAAGGATGAAAGGCTGAGTTTGGCCTTGCCGGGATTCAAACTTGCATTAGCAAGCTGTGCATGGATGTCAAAGCGAGCGCTGTACTCGCTGTGCCACTTGACAGGCTACAGTGAAGTGGCACAGCGAGTAGAGCGCTTGACCGCCTATAGACCGGTTAAATTATTTATATTAACCCACTCTGTGTCGTCTGCCTTTTTCAGAGCCCTCTAAATGACAGGGGATCAATTAGGCGGTGATAGTGAGCGGGAGAAAACATTATGCCACTTTCAACGAACAAGTTCAACTTCAGCGGTCTTTAATGCTACGCTATTGTAATTATATTTGGTAAATGTAATCTAAAGGGTTACTTACAGTACAATTGCAATTTCCATTGTCTACGAGTGGTGCAGTCCCAAAATACGACTCCGCGTGTGCCAACGATCTTTCGCATAGCGATATAATATGTAAAAGTGGTTTTGTTTCAGAAATTTCATTTTATCTTCTCTTACGTTTTAGCAACATTCCTTAAAGAGAAGTCTTTCATCACAATCTTTGTCTGTCACGGTCAAAACACAATACAACCTTATAGTCTGCTTCGTGAGCCTCTCCGGGACCCGAGAAAAAAATGGAAGCAGCTGACCTTCACTGTGAACGAGCATAAATTCTTACTTTGCAACATTCTGTGTAAAGCCATCTGTAGAAGTTGGTTTTTGCATGCAATGTTTGTATATTGTTTGCGTGATATTAAAAAAAGTTTGTTTAAAGGACGTTATGGTTCTAAGTACAGCCGAAAGACCCCTGAAAATAGCAAGTTATGGTAAGCTATGAAAAATAACTCGCGCCAACACCATGCACTGCTAAGACTCCCACCCAGGACATCAAAGATGACATCGCAAATGTCATTGATGAAATCACTGATGACATCACATGTGTATGTACTTCTCATGGAATTTGTGTACTAGGGATTTTTATTATAATGTTCCGAAAAAAGTGTCAAGGATATTGCAATAAATATCATACCGTTATTAGTGCTTTGAACGATGCATTTATATCAATAAATAGCATTGTATGATGGGAATCTATGTAGTATACTGAACTACTAATGGAGAAAGATGGCATTGTCTGCAGAGTACAAGATAAAAGTATAATATTTGTAATGTTAATATGTTGAATAATGAAATGATAATTGTCTAGAAATGTTCGAAAATTCACAAAATGGGGGTGTTCTGAGGACGTTATTCAAATTGTGTGATTGCTTAGCTGTATGCAATGAGGGAATGATACAGAGAGTAAAGTGGACGCCGTCCGCGGACACCGCGTCTGTTTGTGGACAGGGCGTGGTAAATCCGGGTTTTTCCAGGAAATCCAACATGGAAAGAAGACTGTACGGATCAGCCAATCAGATGTCGAGGTTGTGGATTTGTGTTGAAAGAGACTGTGTGTGGTGAAGATGGCAGAAGTGGAGAAAGTCAGGGTGTTGGTGCTCGGAGATATGTTTGTGCATGGTTTACAGCAGTACGCTGAATGCAGGCATGTTGCAAAGAACTTTGATGTGAAAGGAGTGGAGGTGGTGTGGAGCACTGTGCCTGATTGCAATGTACAGGGAATTGTACAAGTTTGTGCGGATATGGCCACGATGAACAGTCCGCATGTGGTAGTTTTGCACTATGGTGCTTTCCATTTGGGCAACGTCAGTGCCCCTACTTTGTTGGCTGATTTGGAACGCTTGGTTCAAGCCGTAATGAAGATCCTTCCAAATGCGAAAGTAATTTTTTCTGGATTACTACCTAGGGGAAATATGGGACAATAGTTCAGTTTTTTGTCCTTAGCAAAACATTTCTATGTGTGTCATCAACCGAGGCATGTGTGCCTTCATGCTTAGAGCTGGTATGTTCTTCTGTAACAATGAGAATATTGATGCCAGTAATGCTGTTAATTTTAAAGAAGATGGCATTTCTTTATATTTTACCGGAAATGCCTTTCTATTTTGGAATGTAAGGGTTGCTTTGGAGAAGGTTATGTGAAGATTTTAGGAGTAAAGTAAGAAAAAAAAACAAGAAAAAAAATATAAAATAACAGGTGTCTGTCAAGCATCTGTAAAAAAAAAACGGCTCTTTTCAGAGCCAACTTCAAAGGGGAAATGGGGCACACTATTTAAATTTATATTCACCACGCTCAGATTTTCGATGTGTCCACGGACATGGCGGTAGTCCGCGGACATGAAAATCACTACGAGGGGGTTAGTATGTTCTATGTTACATGTCAGGGATATTATGGTTAAGTTGTGCTACTAAAAACCTATGGAATTCAGTGAAAAAACTTTGTTAAAGGGACGTTATGGTTCCAAGTAAAACCGAAAAACCCTTGAAATTCGCCAGCTATGGTAACATAAGCAACCATAACTCGTGCCACCGTGCACTGCTAACACTAACACCCAGGACATCAAAGATGACATCACAAATATCATTGATGACATAACTGATGACATCACATGGCTGGCTCTCCCTTTTTATCCTTTACTGACATATCGAAGCCACATAGTTTTCTTCAGTAACAGTCAGGAAGTAAAAATTGAAAAGGTACTATATTTGTAGACTTGGGGTCCTGTCACATCATATGAAACATGTACATAGCGGAAGATACAGGCTTGAAAGAGAGCAATCCTTTCTGTGCATGAAGATAATCATTATGGTTATCAGCACTTTGTCATAGTTTTATTTTTATTACTCTACCTTCCCTCTATATGCTCATATTTGTATACATTATACTCACTCTCCATAGATTGAATGGGAAAAAATGTTTGCTCGTGCATATAGCCCAAACCGCTGGACGGATTTCCACCAAATTTGGACCAGGAGCAGTGGCTTGGTCCCGAAAGCGTGCTTTTGCAAATTTGGTGAAAATTCGTCCAGTAGTTTTTTTTTAAAATTACCAAAAAGTAGGTAAAAAAAAATGAGTGATATCTGTGTTCGGTTTGCGGATACACTTCCCTGTTCGCTCCGCGGAAAGTGTCCTGATTGACCAATCGTCTTGCGTGATGTTCGCGGACATGCAAAGTGTTCGATGATTGGACGGCGTGGAGCGTGAAGCGCGTCAGATTTTTCGGTAGCGCCCGCCATATTGGATTCGCGGACGTCCCCGGACAGCGCGGTGAAACTTTGTTCAAAATGTGTATTTTGTAGAGTGTGTTGGTGTGTAGGTGTGTTTGGGGAGGGTGGGAGTGTGTGAGATAGGATGAAAGTTGTGTTTTCTATGTGTCGGACGTTTTTTTTGTGTTCGATTTGTTTGCGGACATCACAGGTGTTCTGAAATGTTCTAAATAAACTGACTAGGGGGTGTTCTAAGGAGTCAATATGTGTCTGTTTTGTTCGCAAGCAAAGTGAAACGGTTCTAAGAACACTTGCGGTGTCCGGGGAGTGTTCGTAGGTGGTGTCCTGAGGACGCTGTCCGTATTGTTCTCGGTCAAGTTGAATGTGTTCTAAGAACACGCGCGGTGTCCTGAAATGTTCGCAAATAAACAAAATGGGGGTGTTCTGAAGACGCTTCTAAGAACACTCGCGGTGTCCGGGGAGTGTTCGTAGGGGGTGTCCTGAGGACGCTCTCCGTATTGTTCTGTGTCAAGTTGAGTCTGTCCTAAGAACACTTGCGGTGTCCTGAAATGTTCGCAAATAAACAAAATGGGGGTGTTCTGAAGACGCTTCTAAGAACACTCCCGGTGTCCGGGGAGTGTTCGTAGGGGGTGTCCTGAGGACGCTGTCCATATTGTTCTCTGTCAAGTTGAATGTGTCGTAAGAACACTCGCGGTGTACTGAAATGTTCGCAAATAAACCAGATGGTGGTGTTCTGAAGAGGCTTCTAAGAACACTCGCGGTGTCCGGGGAGTGTTCGTAGGGGGTGTCCTGAGGGCGCTGTTCGTATTGTTCTCTGTCAAGTTCAATGTGTCCTAAGAACACTCGCGGTGTCCTGAAATGTTCGCAAATAAACAAAATGGGGGTGTTCTGAAGACGCTTCTAAGAACACTCGCGGTGTCCGGGGAGTGTTCGTAGGGGGTGTCCTGAGGACGCTGTCCGTATTGTTCTTTGTCAAGTTGAATGTGTCCTAAGAACACTCACGGTGTCCTGAAATGTTCGCAAATAAACAAGATGGTGGTGTTCTGAAGACGCTTCTAAGAACACTCCCGGTGTCCGGGGAGTGTTCGTAGGGGGTGTCCTTAGGACGCTGTCCGTATTGTTAGTTGTTAAATTGAAAGTGTTGTAAGAACTATCGCGTTGTTCTGAAATGTTCGCAGGGGGTGTCCTGAAAACGGTGTCCGTATTGTTCGCTGGCAAGTTCAAAGTGTTCTAAGAACACTCACATTGTTCGAGGACATTAAAAGTTTCCCATAGATCATAGTTGAAATGTTTGACTCTATGGATGTGATATGCTGCGGTGGTTGTTGCCAGGGCATAGAGTCTTGGGTGCATGGCCATTTGGCCATGCACCCAAGACTCTATGCCCTGTCAACAACCACCGCAGCATATCACATTCATATTTGCTTATAACTTTGGGTGAAAAACAAATGTATAAGGAACAAAGGTATTAGATACTATGGATGTGATATGCTGCTATGGTTGTCCTTATTATTGTATACTTACTGTTTGGTCTAGTAATGGGAGTCCATGTTTTTCTTCTTCATTTCTGTGATAAAAGAAAATAGCATGTTAGTATTAGTATTTTGTAATGACTTATTACATTGTATAAGCAATATACTTTTATTTTTTTTCGACCCTCATATTTGGTAGAGTACAAATCAGAGTACTGTGCAATTTGCTCAGTTTCTGTATTTGTTGCTAAAATCATTGGGTCTGTGGGAGAAAAAAAATCCATGTTGGATTAAAAAAAACCCTTTTTCTGTTATGCTACAGTTTATTTGTTTTTTTGTTTTCAGTGTTCATTTGTTGTTTCTGGCTAATGCTTTATACTTTGCTTTGTTGTATTTTTTTTGGAGCAGTAACAGATTCTTCATTTGTTTTGATATTATAACATTTTGGAGCAGTTAGATACCAATTGGCATATTCTAACTGTCTATTTTTTTAATATATTTTAGTGGTTTTGATTTACCTATTTGGATATTGTAAAATTTTGGGACAGTTAGATACCAATTGGCATATTCTAACTGTGTATTTTTTGGCCTAATTTAGTGGTATTCATTTATCTGATTAGTTGTTGTAGAATCTTTGAGCTGTTAGATAGCTTTTGGAGTATTCTAACAGTTTATATTATTTTAACACACATTTATAATTTTGGGACAGTTAGATACCAATTGGCGTATTTTAACTGCGTATTTTTTGGTCTAATTTAGTGGTATTCATTTATCTGATTAGTTGTTGTAGAATCTTTGAGCAGTTAGATAGCTTTTGGAGTATTCTAACAGTTTATATTTTTGTAACACACATTTACTTAAAGGTTTACATACAGTTTATTTATCAAATTTTGGTTTTAAGAACATCAAATAAGCGTTTGTAAGATTTGCTGGTAATCTCTGCTTTAGAGTAATGGAACTATCATTACATTCAAACCATCCACATTTCTTTTTTATGTATGCAGTGTAGTGCCCTGAATTGGTTGTGGCTCCTGCGTGGTAGATTATACCTATTGTTGTGAAGGTTTTCTTACCAAGTGATATTTGACCATGTGTGAATCCAGTCAGCTTGCAGTTGCTTTTGGTACCATCTGCATTGTAACGTAGAAGCATTAGTATTACATATTTAATCTACCATGGTTTGCATTTTGTACAAGTTGCTGAAATGGAATGGATTCACAATTTGGTATTGATATATATATGAAGCGTTCATTGGGGATTTCTTCTTGTGTCACATTGTTGCAGAGAGTGCATGTATGTTTCCACATGTATGAAATCTGAAAGATTTCATTTATAGGTATGTTTTTGTTTTCCAGTACTTGTAGTAAGTACATTAGAAATTCTTGTGGATCTTACTGTGAGTTTATAGTGAATTTCACCATTCCAGCACAGTAGTCCAATTTCGTCTTATTCCAAAAACACTATATGTGTTGTCAGGATTGTTGCTGCATTTCTGTGAAGTACTAACATTTGCAAACACAAT